>NC_137460.1:21587123-22856187 GCF_964235325.1 Thermobia domestica | reverse complement strand
TTTCCCTATTAAATGTTTAATTTTCCCTAGATGTTTAATTACGGAAAAGTTTTACAATGTATTTGTATTGAATTGAAATTGTTTTGAATTTACTACATAAGGTAAGTAGACCGAAGGAGGAGAACTCAAGTAATTGATATTCTATGTAAAAGCAACCTATTGTAGAATGATGATGCTTTTTACCTTCAGCACATAATCTTTACGTTAGAGAGTCAGAGAGAGAAAAATCCTGGTCTTTCCTCCTCTATGACCACCCATCTTAAACCTCTACATATCATTGTTCGTCTCACAAAATTTCGGTGCTCCAAAAACATTCTAATAATAATAATAATAATAATAATAATAATAATAATAATAATAATAATAATAATGAATATGCCATCCTTACATAATGTAGGATATCTTAGTTTCCTAGTTTAAATCTTAAATATCTTAGTTTAAAATGCCTTCTTTAGTACTTATTTGAGCAACCATGTAGGAGGGGGTACGACTTTTTATTTTGCCCCTCTCATTTCAGTAGCCTTCCAACAGAAAGTAATTTTTGATAAGCAGGACAGACAAAATGAATAAGAAATATATTTACAGCATTCTCTCCCCTTTCATGATTGGAATATCACGTAATATTTTTTATTCTACGAAAGATGGCCTTGTGCGTTTAGGGGTAGGTAACTAAAAAAATACCTAATATATAGCGCCCCTTGATTGTAATATTACCGATTCTTTATTTGTACGAGGGAGCCCCTACACAATCAAGGGTGACAAAAAAAATAGGAAGAGTGTCTATTGATTCCAGTGGTGGATCCAGCACGAACTCCTGGGGGAGGGGAGGGGAAGTGAAACATTCTTTTGATGATGTGAAGCTGTCACAAATTACCACTTAACTAAACTAAACAATAGTGGGGGGAACTGGAACCCAGTCAGTTTAAATTGATGTAAAAGTTTAATTTTTGGATTCATATTAAAGTTTTGGTTTCAAATGAGAATTTCAGTCCAAGTGGTCAATGATCAAATCTCGTGGGGCTCTTCAGTGTAGGCTAATACGGCCCCCTTATGAGAAAAGGCAAAATTATTAACATGTTTATAACTTTCGAATTTTTCGTCTATTTTAAAGAAATATTTTGCTTCGTATTAAAGTGTTGGTTCCAAATGACAAACTCAGTCCGAGTGGACAATGATCAAATCTCCGGGGGGGTCTTCAGTATAGGGGGCTACGGTTCCCTTATGGGAAAAGGCAAAAATATGAAAATGCTTATAACTTCCGAATTTTCCGTCTATTTTAAAGAAATTATTGGCTTCATATTAAAGTCTTGGCTTCAAATGACAATTTCAGTCCGTGTGGACAATGATCAAATCTCGGAGGGCTCTTCGGTGTAGGGGTTTCGGCTTCTTTATGGGACAAGATTCACGTAGTTGATATTGCAAAATTGTTTTGTATATATAAGTGGAAACTTGCACCATTTGGTTAATTTTACCTCTTATGTTTTGCAGATTCATATTCCAAGCAATAGTTACTTCGCACAGCTAAAAGAAGGCACTTACTAGTTTCATTAAAATGAAATGTCTTTTATGAGAGGAGCAGACGAACGAACAGGCACCCAAACGTTGGTTGAGTCGTACGGTTGAAACTCGTTAAGCTCGCTTCAATTATTATTATTATTATTATTATTATTATTATTAATATTAATAATAATAATAATAATAAAGCATTGCAGGGACCTTTGGTGCAGGGGGTCCGTGGCTCGATTCCACTTCGTGCCAAGTGAAATTTGAGGTGGACAAATACCGTGTGCATGGGTATGTGTTTTCTTGAGATTTTCCATTTTCCTCCCACTTTCTTCATTTCACCATTTCATTCATCATCATTCTCCCTTAGCGTAGGTGCATAATCGTCCAACGTTAAACTAGATATTGCAATTTCAATAATAATAATAATAAAAATTAATTCAACTGAAAGGACTGTAATTTATGTGGACAGCAATTATCA
The DNA here is from genome assembly GCF_964235325.1 of Thermobia domestica. NCBI lineage: Eukaryota > Metazoa > Arthropoda > Insecta > Zygentoma > Lepismatidae > Thermobia > Thermobia domestica. The sequence goes on along the minus strand of NC_137460.1, from coordinate 22,854,203 downwards.
TAAATATGCAACCATTATAAAAACAATGCTTTGAGTAGAAAGATAATCCTTCCCAAGTGTTAACGAATGCGCACGAGATAAGACATGTCTCGAGAAAGAGACAAGACGCGCTTTGTGACATCCAAGATAATACGAGGCAAATGTTTTGGACACGAGATAGCTTGTAAAATGTCTCGTCTTGTCTAGAATGTCTCGAAAACAAAAGTCTAAGTTTTAAAATTATTTTTCAAGATCTATTCTCTCAGAAGTAGTTCTCTGCCTTAAAATTAATAACGACATTTGTGATTTTAAAAAAGATAAACAATGCCTAAAGTTAATAGTTAACTTTTCGAAAAGAAGCTTCATTAAGGGTGAACCTGAAAGATGTCCACAAACTTCGGGAGGTGATTCGTGACATCAAAAGGAGACAAATTGTCCTCTTGCAGTTTTCGAATTCAGCTTCGTTGTCGAGATACAGGGTTGCCAACTGGTCGTGTTTGAGAAACTCACTGGGGATAAATTCAAGTCCAAGAATAAACTACTACTCATATATTTTTCAGGTCAATTGACTTATACCATGTTGTAAGGTAAAATATTTATTTATGAAGTGTGTACAAAATTCGCCAGGGTCTTTTCTGTGAAAATCGTCGAGAAAAAGTCATCTCCAAGAATAAACTACCCCTCGTAAATTTTTCTAAGAGAAATATCTGATACTGCAATATAGGGTTGTTAATTAAATATTGATTAATGAAAAATAAAGAAAATTGTTAAAACCATTTTTGAGAAAATAGCGTTTTTCGATTTTCGGCTGTTTGTAAACCACACTTATTTTAGGTGGTAGGAAAAAATGGAAAAGCTCCTGTAAGAATACTAAGTAAACCCTAAGTTTAAAATTTGGTGTAGATAAGTTGAACGGTATGGCCTCTAGGCGAGTGCATATAAAAGTGTGCCGAACGGACGGACCGGAAGGACGGGTGTCGAAAAGTCACATTTTCGGTATGTAGACGCCATGAAACATGTAAATCCGTTGAAATCTGAATTTGATATTATTTTCACAATCACTATATTTTCTTCTCTCTTTTGTCGCTCGAAAAAGAAAAGCCTGAGTTTACCACAAAAAGCTAGGGAGTTTCTCAAAAAATATTCAATTACAGGGCCACCGCACTAAACTTTTTCAATTCAATTTCTTAACTGTGTTAGGCCGCAGTTGTTACTGAAGTGTGTATTTGGATAATACGAATAAAATACATCAAATACAAACACATCGAATGTCAGATTATCGAATAAAAAACTTCGATTGAAGAAAATCCATACTACAAAACTAACTCACACTTTGAGCACATTTTCATTAGACATATAATAGACCAATTAATGCAATCATTGTTTATGAAATATGAAAAAAATCAAATGAGTCACTTTGGGAAAGTCGTTCAAAAAGAACACGTCAGGAGTAACCTACCTCTTGTGAATTGTTTCGAACAATGAGTTAAGATATACTTTTGGTTATTAATGAAATATTTATTTGCAAAATTTGAACAAAATCGCCTGTCGTTCGAGAAAATTGTCGGGGGAAAAACCTTGACCCCAAAAATAAACTATCCGTTGTAATTGTTTTTCATAGAAATGACTTATACTAAAATATAGGGTTATTAATGAAATACTTATTTATGAATTATCAATAAAATTGTCCGAGTAATTTTTGAGAAAATCGTGAGGGAAAAATAACTCCCCGAAGAAACTCTCTCTTGAGGATTCTTTCAGGGTAAGCGAGTTATTCCATATTACTAGGTTTTTAATGAAATATTTATTTCTGAGTACGAACAAAATTGCTTGACTCATTTTTGAGAAAACCGTGGAGGAAAAACACACCCAAGAGTAAACTACCCCTCGCATATTTTTTCAGGACAAACGAGTTTTGCCATATTGTTCGGTTATTAACGAAATATTTATTTTTGAAATATGAATAAACTCTTTTGAGTCGTTTTTGAGAAAATCGCCCAGACAACACTCCACCAAGAATAAACTACCCCTCGCATTTTTTTAGGACAAACGAGTTGAGCCATATTGATAAGTTATTAATGAAATCTTTATTTATGAAATATGAACGAAAACATTTGAGTCCATTTTGAGAAAAACACTGAGAAAAAACTCACCCCCTTAGTATAAACTACCCCTTGTAGATTTTTCTCAGATAAATGCCTTATACCACAAAATAGGGTTGCTAATTAAATATTGATTTATAAAAAAAGAAAGAAAACAAGATCGTTAGAGCCAGTTATGAGAAAATATCTTTTTTTTATTTTCATCATACAGGAAACTACCCTTGTTTTGGGAGTAGGAGGGAAATAAAAAAACTATAGGAAATACTATGAAAATCTTAAACTAAAATTTGGTGCAGATAGGTTGAACATACCGTAAATTTTTCAACTAATTTACGGTATGTTCAAGTATGGCTTCTAGGCGAGGTATGGCTTCAGGTATGGCTTCTAGGCGAGTGCACAGAAAAGTGCAGCAAACGGACGGACGAACTAATGGACATGTATCGAAATATAACTTTTTCGGTGTTAGGGGCTATAATACGTGTAAATTCGTTGAAATCTCAAATTTGATTTTTTTTCGAACACCATACTTTCTTCTCATTTGTCACTTCAAAGTAAAAGGAACTCAGAACTACAGATAAAAGACACCTACTTTTACACATAGACATTTATTGATTTAAAACTGTTTTAGTTTGTGTCATTTCACTTCCAATTGAAAGGTTTTACAATGATTAACGGCATACCAATGACGAGACCGAAGTTTTCAGGAAGTAAATGCATTCAGAAGTCTAGACTGCATTACAGCCTGTTTTTATTTCTGCAATTGTTAACAGCTGTAATTTCGTCCAAACGCTACATGAAATAATTTTTGGTTGACGTCATTGTATTACTATTTTAGTATTGTTCTCTTCAGACTTGGTTGAAGTTTTGTCTTAACGGTTATACATTTTTTCTTTCTTATTTCATCGTTACACATAAGAACAAAATGTTATGGTGAGTGGATAGATTCGAACCTACGAACATTGAGTTTATATTCTTCCAACACTTTACCAATGGACCAAGCTTTGTCTTCACGTTAACGCCCGGTTACAGGGTTTACTACGATTTAAATAAAATGGCTGGCTGTTAGAATTCCCTGCTCACATATTTCGATAAATAATTTTCATTGCTTCGTAGATACGTAGAGCAATGTTTAGATACACATTTTAGGAGAGTGAATTTTGGTGTATATAATAATTTCATGCCAGGTAAAAGCTAGATAAGTTTTGATAAAATGTTTCATATGTAGTTCTCAATAATAAGCTTGCTGTTCGGAGTGAAGTTCCAAGGTTCAGCATTGCCTAGCAGTTTTTGCTATTAATATCCCTTCTAACAATATTGGCAGTGGACAAAAGTTAGCCCGTGTTGAAGCTTTTTGCTCCTAATTTAGTTATTTTACTTATTTAAGGAATATATTGAAAATTGTCAGCAGGCACGTATGCAGCAATTTATTTCGGGAGAAGTCCGACTTCAATATTAGGATAAATTATAATAAAATTTAAAAGATAATCCTTAAATTTAGGCTAAATTTACAGAGAAGTTGGGATTTCAGAGGGGAGTCCGGACCACCTGGACCCACCCCTAAATGCGTCCTTGTTTGTCAGTAACGTTTCTTCATTTTGAAACCCTCAAAAACTTCGGATATATAAAGGAAAACGAGTTATTTTCGATAAAATATCACTTCAGAAGACGCGACAGTTTTATTGCACATGGTGGTATCCCAAGTTCACAAGGGCAAGAATTCATTAATTTTGATATTCTGTCATTGTGCTCTATCGAAAGGTTAGGTTTGTAACATATTACTCCTACGAACAAGCATGACTGGCAGATAGGAATACTGAACACAACTCCAGAGAAATGCATGCTGAACTTACGTTTATAGCTACGCTTTGGTGATTTGCCCTCAAGGTCAATCGAGTGGTAATTCAGTTCCGTCTCTGTTCTTAAGCCATGTTCGTATTACTTCGAACAGTTTTGATAATGAAAAGCATGCCTCTTAATATAACAGACTTCTTTCGCGTAAGAAATCGAAACTCAGTTGGTCAGAGCAACTAGTCTGTAAGAATTAGGTTGTTAGTTAGTTAGGAGCCCAGTACGAGTAAGGGTTTTTATTACTATTGTTTTTATCTTTTTTATGTGAGGAAAAATCAAATTGTGACATCGCGATATCAAATGTATTTGATTAGGTAGCTTTGTCTTAGCTAAACTTTAAACATCAGTAACCATCGAAATTATTTCACCAACTGATCACTTACTGAACATTTCAAACACGTCAAACCAGTGGCATAACATGAAGGTTAACCTCTCCTCCGCAGTCCTTAGTTATGCGTCCGTACTTTCAAGGGCGGACTAAGGGCCGGGCGACTGCCCGGGGCGCCAGAGAAAGAGGGGCACCAAAACGAGCCTCAAAAAGTAAATTTTATAATGTGCTTTCTACTGACGTTTTTGGTTTATATTCTTGTAAAGTAGTGGCAATTATATGATCTTTTTCCATTTCACTATGGTAGAAGAGAGTTTCATAGTACTAAGGGGGCTGTATCGAAAAATTGAGAGATGGCATGTAGAATAAAGAGTGCCGGGAATTAAGTATTGTTTGTTTGTTTGCTTGAGTTTAGCGTTCCACGGTTATGCCTTAATGGGCAAGGGAGATGTGGATACTAATTATAGTGGAATCCGAACCACTTTTATCGTTCAACAGTAATCCACAGAAGGCAGGTGTGCTAGCCACTAGACCAGGGGGGGTGGAGTTGGTATTGTTTATAGCGGGCCATATTCTTTGTGAACTTTTCCTAGGTAATGGATTTCTTTTTGAAAATGGGTTTAAAACAGGGGCGTCATTTAGGGAGGGCAGGGAGGGGCATTTGCCCCCCGTGAGTTTGAGATGTATATAGATTTTATCATTAGAATAGTAGTAAATCAGTGAAAAACGCGAAATTTTACTTATATCAAGAGGTCTTCCCCCCCCCCAAAGCAAAATCTGAAATGACGCTCCTGGTTTAAACTATTAAAAACACTATGATAAAATGTAAAATATAGGCTACTACTAGGGGAAGGGCGCCAAAAAGTCACTTTGCCCGTGTGAAAATTTGGCCTGCTCCGCCCCTGCGTACTTTCTGTATATTTTTTGGCCATGCAGCTTGTGCGGTCCCCACGCCACATTGTTGCGGGGGCGCTATTTACGCCTACCCTTCGAACATAATTCAATAACTGTTTAAGAAATTCTACCATCAGCGTGAAAACGGGAATATATTTTTCTAATAGTTCCATAGAACTTTCACTCAGAATACCAGATGCAATTTTTCAGAGTGGGCTCTGGCTAAGTAGAAGGAAGATCTGTTTCCTAAGTAAGTTCCTTTCAGAAAGTTTGCTATTTCTTTAACAGTGATGTAAATAAATATACTTATCGTTATTAGCTCGACACCAAACCATCCTGGACAAATCCCTCTAGAACAATGATCGGCAAAAGTTATTCTGCATAATTTTATAAGCGACTCAAGGGTGAAACACTTGTTAACGAAAGCAATGTTGTGTATATACTGCCTTGTTTCTGACAAAATATAAAGTCTTTTGTAATCTTTAGACACTTTTCCTATTCTTTCTGTCACCCTTGGTTGTGTAAGGAAGCCTCGAACAAATAAAGAAGAGGTAATATTACAGATAAGGGGCGCTATAAATATATTAGGTATTTCTTTTGTTACCTAACCATAACGGCCTAGGGTCGTCTTCAGTAGAATAAAAAATGCTACGTGATATTACATTCACGAAGGAGGAAAGGATGCTCTAAATATATTTCTTATTCATTTTGTCTGCCCTGGTTCTCAGAAATTATATACCTTCTGTTGGAGGGTGCTGAAAAGAGAGGAGGGGAAATAAAACGTCATGCCCCCTCATATATTTTAAATTTTGTGACGTGGTTGCTCAAATTATTACTAAAGAAAGCTCTTTAAACTAAGATGTGTAAAGTTACAACATTATGTAAGGGTGGCATATTCATTAATAATAATAATAATAATAATAATAATAATAATAATAATAATAAATATGAATGTCTTTGGAGAGCCGAAATTATGTGAGACGAACAATGATATGTAGTGGTTTAAGATGGGTGGTCATAGAGGAGGAAAAACCAGGATTTTTCTCTCTCTGACTCTCTAACGTTAAGATTATGTGCTGAAGGTAAGTAGCATCATCATTCTACAACAGGTTGCTTTTACGTAGAATATCTATTACTTGAGCTCCCCTCCTTCGGGCAACTTTGCTTATGTAGTAAATTCAAAACAATTTCAATTTAAGACAAATATTTATAGAGAAAATTAAACATTTAATAGGGAAATCTGTTATCAAAATATCCAAACACGTAGATAGAAAACTATGTAGTGAGAAACATTGTGAAACTATAAAATTCTCCAAATTAGAATTAACATTTACTAGAAAACATTCGTTATGCATCAGTGAGCACAGGGGAAATAATTACGAATCTGTTTGCAAACAAAAATTAGACACTAATGCAAATGCGACGATATTTTCTCTCTCTCTCTCTCTTTTTTTTTTTTTTTGGTATCGTCATGAGTTTTACACATATGTTACAATTTGATTCTTTCCCAAATAAAAAATAAATAAAATAACCTTAGTGATAAAAATGATAACAGTACTTCCACGGGATTCGAACCGTCTACCTTCGGTATACAAACTCGTTGCTTTACCTAACTGAGCTATTTGCTCTCTTACGTAAGCTGAACCTGTTCTACAGTAAAGACGATTTTTCATTACGATTGGGCTAACAATTCTTCTTTTTCCATAGGTAATTTCCACTATTTGCACTATCTATACGTTAATACTTAGCATAGATTCATATATTTGGAGTTCGCTGATAATGCATATAATAAGACATACTAGAAATATTTCGTTAAAATTTTCGTTTGTAGATCTAATCCAGGCTTCTCTCAATGACATAGATGTCGCTGCTTCGTGTTGAACTGCAGAATTCCCTCGCGTTCTTGAAAATTTCCCACTTTAGCAGAGTTGGTAATTCTCGAGATTTCTGTCGATTTAATGTTTTTTGCTTCTAATTTCTTTATTTTAAGCTAATATCTAACACAAATATTAAAAACGGGTTTGTTATTAACCTGTCCTGCTGGGGAAACCTTCCGAAATTTCGAACATATAAAGAAAACGGAGATATTTTCAAAAAACTTCAAAATAAAGAGACGCGTCATTTATTTTGCTCACGGTAGTACATATGCCTAGTCAAAACAGTAGAACACTATATGATTATCACTCACCTCAAAATCATCTGTTAATTGCTGCAGAAGTTCATCTTCATTATTCAAGGTGGTATCCATGTCTGCAAAATAAATAAAACAACATTCATTAAATATATAATGTTATATTCTATTATATATACTATTAAATATAAAAAACTGTACTATGTAATTTGTAAATGAGGTTGTTTGTGTAATTTGATATAATAAGTCAAATTTACATTTAAAAAACAATTCTTTGCCTCCACTGAGAAAAGAACTCGGGATCACATACATCAAAGGCATGCATGCTAGCCATATAGTATAACAGATATATAGTCAGTGACAAAAGTTCTTTCCGTTTGATAAAATTAGTTTCGTAAATAACTTCAGAATGAAAGGACAATTTGAGAACAGTTTTCAGTAGATTAAAAAGAATGTAATTTTCTGAACATTCCAGCCATACTACCGTTATTCCCAAAATAAATTTTACCAAACGCAAAGACCTTTTGTTGCTGACTATAAGAAAAACAGATACTGTGTCAGGGTTTTCTTTCTCTTTTATTTATTTCTTTTTAATGGGCCACATTGAAATTCTGATATTAATTTCGGCCTTCACCATTCCCATAGCAGCCCATTGCTCTCCCTTTTATTACTTTCAGACAACTAAAGGAGAAAAAAAGTATGGTAATTGTGAAAAAAAAAATCGAATTCGAGATTTCAAAAGACTTACACGTTTCGCAGTGCATACATATTAAAAAAAGTGATTTTTCGACATCTGTCCTTCTGTTCGTCCTGATATACATTCGCCTACAGGCCATGCTGTTCAACGTACCAAGACCAAATTTTAAACTTAAGAGGCCTTATGCAGAGTCGTTCTGACGCGTTATTAGTGTCATACTAAAGAGGCCGACTAACATATGTTTCCTGCAGTAGTCAGGCCTTTAGTATGATGCTAATCATACATCAAAACGACTCTGCATAAGGCTCAAGGTTTCTATGTGATCCTCCAGAGGACTTTCAAATTATCTTCCTATCTCTAAAAATAAGGGTAGTTGATTGAAAGGTGAAAATCAAAATCAGCAATTTTCTCAAAAATGGCTAACGATTTTGTTTCATAAATCTATTTTTCAATAACAACCCCATGCTGTGGCATAAGTGATTTCTCTGGGAAAAATCGAGAAGAGGTAGTTTAGTTTTGGACATGAGTTTTTCCGGACAATTTTCTCAAAAATCACTCACGTTAAAGAGTTAACACAGACGAAACCTACTCTTAAGACGCTGAATGGACTCCAAAAAACAGCTTTTCGCTTTCATATCGTTTTTGCTCTGATACTTGTCAACAGTCAGACGGACATGGTTGTTCCATAATACATACTTCCCTTACTTACGCATAGCAGATTGGAAGCCCAAAATGAAAATATCTTGGCACAAAAGTTGGAAAAGGAACAATACCAAATTAGAACAAAAATAAATTGATAATAGTACAAAAAAATTAACATATTCATTCATAAACAAGAGTCGAGTGGGAAAAACAGACAGAATAGTTCTTTTACAGCCGGAAACTAACAATACCCACATATCAACTTCAGTTCACAGAAATACTTCACTTACTAATTTACTGACTGTATTAATGACTACTTAATGTCGTGGCAGTCTGTTCCGGAATGGACGGTAATTCTTTCGTTCTCACACCTACAGTACATTTCAAAACAGAACTAATGATAGCAATTTCGGACAGTTTATGTTACCATTAAGCAACTTCTTAAAGAACAACAAGCTTACGTAATCTCCCGCTTTTTAAGCGATTTTAAACCAAAAAGAGCACAATATACATTATAGTGGCTTGCATTATATGGAATTGATAATAAATTATACGCCCACTTTAAGAAAGATATTTGAAACGGGTTATATGTATTTTGACGCGAGAACTTCTTAATTGTATTAACAGTATTTCTTCAAGCTTTGTTATGGACTAATGGAAATACTGCCATTTCTGAGCGCAATAGTACGATTAGTAGAACTGACAGACAGAATGTGTTACCCACAAAAACCACCAAGACCACAGATATACAATCTTGTAGAGGTTCATTATTTATAGTACATATATTACGGGTTTGCTTCCGTGAGACGACGATGAAGGAAGATTTTGTTATATGTAGGGAAAGCTGCCAAAGTTTATACGAATTGAATGTCATGAGTCAATTCGTGTTCTACAAAGCCAGAAATGATGACATTGTTGTTACAAGTACCATAATAAGTGTTTAATGCTTGGGCTGAAAGTGCTTTGCTAATGTGGAACTAGTTTATGCAAGCAATTAGAAGAAGTAATTATTGTTATTTTCCGGTTCACTAATCTCAACCCCAAACTATCGTACAAGATCTCTAATGTCTAACAAAACAAAAACAATGCTTTATAGAAGTCTGAGTGTCTTTAATAAACACTCAGGAAAATGTTATACAGGGCGTTACAAAAATGTGTCATAATATTTTGGAAACAGAGTCCTCACATCAAAATAAGAAAAAAAAAGTTCATATGGACCTGTGCTAAAAAGTGGATAGTTTCGGAGTTATAGGGTGCCGAAAACGTGAAACAAATTAACTTTTAAAGTTCACAGCTCCACTATTATGGGATCTATCATGGTCTGGTCAAAGTATCACTGAGTAACTGGTATGTTTAAGAATGCCCCAGTACTTGCACACCAATTTTTTAGAGGGATAGATGGAGAGTGCTCAAGTACTCCAAAGCAAGTTTTTTTTTTCTTATTTTGATGTGTGAAACTATTCCCAAAATACTTTGACAAATTTTTTTTTTTGTAATACCCTGTACAAAACTGGGCAGAACACATTCCCTCATTATTGGTCCATTTCAACTGCAAACAGTTGAGAGAATTTCAAATTCTCGGAAAAAAAGACCATATTCGACAAAATTATATATTTTACAAAAGTTATTTTTTTTTTAATTTAAATCTTTAGGAACTAGAGTCAAGTGAGTCCTGACATTTGATTGACTTCAGCTGCAAGAGCGGGAATTAAGTGAAAACTTCAGTAAGTACATGCATCATAGTGTTAAAAATCGAATAATATTTAAAGAAGTTATCATAAGAACACACTTTTTAAAACCTCAAGGGGGGAGGGGGAGTTCACTCTATCTCGTTTGATTTTAAATCCAAATAGTGGGAATGTTGTGAAACCTCAACAAGTATGTCATATTTCATGAAAATCTAATATTTTTACAAAAAATAACTTACAAGGTGTTAGATATATTTTTTAATACACGATAACACACTGAGCAAGGCTGAGAGATATGTAAAAAAAAAAAAAAAAAAAAAAATCATCACAGCCTTGCTCAGTGTGTTATCGTGTATTAGTACAAAATGGAAACAAGGCCTAATGGAATAGTCATATATATATATTTTTTTTTTTAATATGGGGCAACCGGGGAGCAATGCATACTACATTAGGGGGCTAAACTCATCGCTCATTCTTGACTGATTTTCATCCCAAACACAAAGTATTACAAAATATACGTAATACTGCATCAAAACCGAATGAATTTATATAAATTGTCATGGAAGTCTAAAATAAATAAAATAAATAAAAAAAATCGCGGTGGTGGTGGTAATACCATTACTTTATTCTTCACTGATTTCACAGCTCCATGGAGTAAAGCCTTGAAGAAAATGTACGACATATCACACGAAAACTGAACAATTGTAACAGAAATTATCGCGCCCACATGACAGGGCTGAATTCACCGCTCACACTTAACTGATTTTAATTTGACGCACTGAGGATAACGGGAACAAATGAGAGAAAAGAGGACTTCAGCTGGTAATTCTATATTTTGACTTCTTTTCTGAATTTGACTACAATTTTATTTTTGACTATATTTCAAACTTTGTATAATCTGTTTCTTTTTATTCAATTTCTTCTCCAGTTACAACTGCTAAAAAAGACCTCTGCTTAATTTAGGAAGAATTAATTAAGAACAACATTGAAATTTTGGGGAAGACAAAAATCAACGTTGATTGAAATATGAAAAGCCGTAGCAGAACGTAAAGGCACAGTATTTTGCAACAATGCTGTTGGCGAAAGTGGTAATTATCTATCTATTTTTATTTTTTTAAAAAAGAGAATACTTTGGCCAACCAACATCCGCAAGAAAAATTACATAGCTTCCATCTTTCGATCTGAAAGTACAGTGGTTTTCAACATGCTTCGAGTCCAAACACTGTCAGTAGGCAATGTGATTATTTTAAAATAAAAAATCTTTTTTATTGTTTGTCATAATAATATTTGCAAACGAGTTTGCTACTCGATTACCGTGGGTCACCTTCTCGCAACTGATCTTTCATATGAAGCCTCCTCGAACAACTACCACCACGTCAAACGTCAACGATCTAACTCAAGGTCAACTTAAGCAAATAATACGACCACTTTTTTTCTTTTTTTAAAGTAAAGAAGCAAAACTCCGACTCTCTTGGAGGTAACAGCATTCATACTTCATTATCTGATCTCAATGCAAGAGAGCAAAACAAGTAGCAGCGAAACGTGTACACCATGTGAAGGAGTTTGGTTCGTATGGCGTGATATTTTCTCAATTAATATTGAAGCCGGAAGTGGCAGATTTCTACACTTCCGGTTCTAGTATAAAAATTAGAGTGGAAATGGAATATATTCTTCGGACGTTCTTATTAACTCCATAACAGCGCTTCTCGATTTTATCGTTTTTACTCTCCAGCAATCGATGTTAAAACAGGAAGTGGTTGATTTCTGTAACTTCCGGTTTGAATAGAGGGTTAAGAGAGAAGACAGTATCTATTCTTAGAACGCTAAATCGATTCCAATAAAACTGTTCCTCGCTATCTCTTATTATGTTTGTTCTGTAGTTTAAGGGTCTTCAATACAGCGAAATTAAACTACCGCTAATTTTAGAATTTTTCTGTAATATCTTCAAAACAAATAAAAATATTCGAAAAGCAGAAACGTAATGAACTAGACAATACGATTTTGCATGTGATACCGTTATCACATTTCACCTATCTGCTTTTGGTATGCCGCTATTTACAGAACCCGTAAAAAATGCTAAATCTATCTACAGTTACAAACCGAAAGCAGATAGATGAATTGTGATAACGGTATTACATGTAAAATCGTATTGTCTAGTTCATTACGTTTCTGCTTTTCGAATATTTTTATTAGTTTTGAAGATATTACAGAAAAACTCTAAAATTAGCGGTAGTTTAATTTCGCTGTAGTGAAGACCCTTAAGTTGATTTCTACCACTTCCAGTTTTAACGTTAGTTAAAGAGTTAAGGATGGACATGAAATATATTCTTGGGACGTTTTATCGATTGCAGGGAACCACTTCTAGCTTTTTGCTCTATAGCGATGGACGTTAAAACCGGAAATGGTTGATTTCTACTTCTGGTGGGGCACAGTGGCTCAGTGGTAGGGTGTTTACCAGTGGTGCGTAAGGTCCCTGATTTGATTCCCAGACTAGTAAGTCTGTGGTGAACAACATCGTATCTGTGGGCTTTCTCGAGGTATTCCCGTTTCCTCTCACTTTCTCATTCCACCAATTCTTTCATAATTATTCACTTGCCCTAATCATCCGTCTCCCTTAGTATAACGGGCATAATCGTGGGACGTTAAACTGAATTATTTCATTTTTTCTACTATTTCTGGTAGATGGAGACCTTCATCAACGAATGCGATTCCTAATTTTTGATACTCTTCATCCTACCCAAAATTGGTGATCATGAAGTTGTTCCTGAGATTTTTTGTCCCCCGGACGGACGGACGGACACACACACAGACACAGAATATATACATAAGCGACATTTTGTTGGTAAAGGAAGTTTGGTGCATTGAAGAAAATAAATTCTCGAGTTAGAACTCCATAATCATAGATATAAAACAGCTTGGATCCTACCGCCTTCTTAGTACTTTCTGGGGCCACGGTGGCTTAGTGGTAGAGCGTTCACCTCTGTGCGTGGGGTCCTAGTTCGATTCCAGCTCGCGTCAAGTGGACTTTGTGGTGGACATACACCATGTACGTGGGTTTTCTCAGGGTTCTTTCGTTACCTCCTACTTTATTCATGACACCATTGCATTCACTTTTCATCATTACCATCTCCTTTAGCTTACCCTGCATACTCGTGGGACGTAACACTGAAATATTTCATTTTATTGCTTAGTACTTTCTCATATGACGAGAAGAAACTAATTCGACCTACAATTTACTTGATTTAATATTGTATAAAGCGTTCCCAGATAATATGGGTAGCACGCTCGTCTTCTATGTACGTAGTCTAGGATGCAATTTTCGATCAAAGAGGAATTAAGATTCTTCGGTGTCGACACACCATAGTTGTTTGTTCATTCGGAGTTTTATGTGGAATCCGGGTGGGTTTAACGTCAATCCAAAAGATAGATGAGGGAAAAATTAAATTAAAAATATTACGGAACTGTGGATAGGAATGATAAAAGTGGTCACCTCTACTGTAAAGGGTTTCTGACTTGGCCCTATCCTAGTACACATGACAGTGAGGGACAATATTGTGTTTTTGAATTTGACTATTGTCCTGTTTTTGACAATATTTTCAACTTTGTTTAATCTCTTTCTTCTTTTCGTATTCAAGTTTCTTTCTCCAGTTAGAACTGCTCTGCTCAATTTAGGAACAATTAATTAGGAAGAACTGAAATTTTTGGAAAGATGAAAATTAAAGTTCCTTGACAAGCTGTAGCAGAACATAACGGTGAATATATAGTATTAGTTATCGCAATAGGATCCCAAACAGCTTAATAATATGTTATAGTGCGTCCAGTAAGAGAACGTCTCTGACAGCTCGCAGTGACATTACCACTACTCGCGTGTCAAGGTTTTTTTCGGTGCAACTATAGTGGCAATTTAATTAATGGTATAAGACAGAGTGATCGAGGTTGGTAACACTGGTATCAAAGTAGGGGCTGCAATGTCCCACCGCATTTGGTAAGAAACGTCAGAGACCATCTCTTGTTGGCCGTGCTATAGCTCCTTAAACTTTTGGTGCCATACGCTGCAGAAAGGGGTACTGGCTCTGAATTTTCCACAACATTACTTCTGGCTATCTAGGTCAGAAACTGCTGGCTCCTAATTATGTTGTTATGTCGAGTCAATGTCTAAAATTCTGTGCCACAACTGGGAATGTAACTCGGGACTACGCAGATCGACTTCACAACTGTAATACAGGGTAATTCAAAGAAACGATGAATTCTGAAAATTAAATAATTTCATGAAAAAATTTTAAAAAAAATTCTCTCATTTAATAGAAAAATAATGTCATTTTAGAATACATACAGTACAATTTATTTATTTATTTATTTTTTTGAGATGACATCTTGCAGATGAGCTTATCTGCGCAAATAGTCCTGAAGTCTCCTCGTTACATGGTTCATGGCTTGACGTAACATTTCAACTGGAATTTCAGCAATTGCTTCTCGGATTTTGACTTTCAATTCTTCCATTGTAGCAGGTCGACTAAGGAACACTTTGCTTTTAAGATGACCCCACAAATAGAAATCACAAGCAGACGAATCAAGAAGATTTGGAAGGCTATTGAATGTCACAATTTTTCGAAATTAAACGTTCCCGGAACAATTGGCATATAGCAGTCATCGATATTCGTACTGTATGGGACGTTGATCCATCTTGTTGAAATCAGGTCGTGTCAACAATGTGTGGAAATCTCAGTAGTTGTTGCACAACAAAAGTTTCTAAGCATTCGATGTGACTAATCGCATGGCCATTCTCGTCCCTTAAAAAAAAAAAAAAAAAAAAAAAAAAAAAAAAAAAAAAAAAAAAAAAAAAAGCATGATGACATAGCACACCACACAGTAACTTTGTTGCTGTGCAATGGACGTTGGTGTAGCTCCATAGGATTGTCCTGTGTCCAATATCAAAATTTTTGTCTAAACCGCTTTGATCGTGAAAGCACATTGCGCACGACTCCAAGTATTCATGATAACCAGGGCCCGGATCTTGTTGACCTAAAAAATTTTAAAAAGTGACCTATAAAATGACACTAAAATTCCTGTAAAATGACCCTAAAAATCACAAAAATTGACCTTAAAACTTACGTTTTCTCAAACTTTTATTTCATTAAACATTGATATTTTTAATATCCATTGGATTTGTAATTAACATTTCTCACTCATATTCAAAAAGTTTTGTTTCAGTTAGTTGCAGTCCATTGATCAGTCCATTGTACGGCATTGTAAGTATTGAAAGCGTCAGTTCACTCCCGAGTTGAAACTAGGAAGCACTCTTAAACAATAAAACTTAGCAAGTTTAGACTACATGAAAATAATAGATAAAAACACGTTTAAAGCCCTTGTACGCCTTCTAATGCATTTTTAGTTATTCACGTGATCACATTCTTTGTGGTCAATAACCCAAAACTATCTGTTTGGCCACCTACCAACCCCCGCCTTTCGTTAACCAGCTACAGTTTAGTTTTCATTAGCTTTTTAAGAATGCAGTTTTTCCACTCCAATAGTCAGGAAGTAAGAAAAGAGATTATTCAACTTCGTCTTTTCCACATCCGTAAACCGTGTTCATTTAAAGATTTCCTTATGTAGAAAAAAAGAATAAAAAGATTATAAGTGACCTAAAAGTTACCTTAAAATATTAAAAAATGACCTGAAATTTCAAAACAGCAAAAAGAGACCAAAAGTTGATCCTAAAAATCTATATTTTTAGAACCTAGAGTTGATGGATAACGTTTTTACTTGAACTTGCCTTCTCCTATGCGTAACAGAAGAAAGTTGACTTGTCAACAAGATCCGGGCCCTGATGATAACTAAATGGCAGGGTATCGCTGACAGGTTACCGTATACGTTATTCAGTTACAAAAACGCCCACTGTTGCCAACACAACTTTCAAAATTTCCCCTTTCTTTCAATCACCCTGTAATCACCCATTTTTCTTAAAATCAACTCATTAAGCTGGGAAGAGAGAATAACAATCTGAATGACTGAATGGTTGATACACTGTGTAGTGAAGTACGGTAGGTAAAAAGTATTTCAGGAAAATATATGTTACAAGGAAGAAGAAAAAGAAATGTTGAATTTATTTAAAAAACAAAAACAACTGATAGTTACTTTTGTTATTGATTCCATTATTATCAGTGGCGTAGCACACTTTTGCGCCCGCCCCCCCCCGCAAAGTATAGAGGAGGGGCCCTAGTTGTAAAGTCGATAGAAGTAAGATTGAAGTTCTACTTCTTTAAACCTTTATTCATCGCAAGATTTCGGGGCCCCCTATACCTCGCCCCCCCGCACTGCGGGGGTTGCGGGGGCAGCTGCTACGCCACTGGTTATTATGTAATGTATATGAAGTTGGTGAAAAAGGAAAGTTAATTAGCTGTTGACGTAAGGTAAGAAGAAAACCCTCGATATAGGGTGATTGTATAATAGGGGTAAAAGTTAAAAAGAATTCAAAATAAAGTATAAAAATAAAAAGTAATTACGATTATATTGGAATGCTGACTTTAGTATATGAATTACTGGTCTGGTAGTTGAGTGGTAGACAATAGATCACTGTCATAAGATATTTTAGTTTAACAGACTGGAATAGGAATCTGAGCCCGGAACTCACTGATTATAAGGTTAGAAAGATGAAGTTTTATATTTTTTTAGGTCAATTAACACACATTATATAGTCATAATAAGAAAAAAATATCACATAACTAAAATACCACATATTGTGATAACACTATATGACCTTCAATATAAATATATAACTAGAATGGTAATGAATTCAAACAACTATTTAATCTATATTTGTAAATTAGCACATTCGAACAATAACCGGTAGCTTGTCTGATAACGCTTCTCTGTATGAAACATACATTCTGTAAAAAGCAAGCGTTTTTGTTTGGTTTCGTTTAATTTGCTTTATTGGGACTTCGACTATCTCTATGTTTTAGCTCACTGATTTATACGCGAAAGTATGTCTGAATTGCTTTTCAAAATGAATTTGCATTACTGTATGTATAAAAAAAATAATATTACGATTTTTAAATGAAATTTGACATAAAACCAAGTAACTTACTTTCACGAAGTAAGGAAAACTTAAGTACAAGATATTTGAAGAAGAAATGAGGAAAGTCATAATAGGACTGATATTCCAGTCTATTTAGAAGAAAACTCCCCCTATCTAAATGAATGATTTAAAAAAGAAAGAAAAGTGCACGTACTTATCACTCTTTAACTTTAAAAATGAATACGTGAGGTCCATGGTTCGATCCCAGCTTGTGATAAGTGAACTTTGTGGTGGACAAACATTATGTGCATAGGCTTTATCTGATTTTCCATTTTCTTCCACTTTTTTCATTATCACCACCACCACCGTAGTCCTTAGTCTTGGAGTATAATCGTGGGACGTTAAACTAGAATGCATGTTAGTGAGAAACTAATTTATAAGTATCAATTCTTACCAAGGAAGATATCAGCTACAGTTTTTACTTGAAGTACAATCCTGGCATTTCTTTTGTGTGTAGATTAGGGATGTGCACGAGACGAGTCGAGACAGAATTTTCCTGACAAAATTCGAGTCGAGACACAGTTCTTCCAATAGAGAAGAATACATTTTTCGAGTCGAGACATTACTTTTACAGCACATTTTCGAGACGAGACAGTCTCAAATCTTGTCTCGTGCGCATCCCTAGTGAAGATACAGATTCTAAATAGAATAGAGCTCCAGCTTGAAGTAGGATTTACGGCCAGTGGTAGAAATATTCAATAAACACTTGTCTTTTTCTACTTGCGAGTCACGCGAAGTCTTATAGAGGGGCTACTATGTTCATCTGTCAACAGGTAACAGAGTAAAAATGGTAACATATAGCTAAAAACGGTTTTTGAATCAATTTAGAGTAGCGTTTCTCAATCTTTTTTTTTTTTTTTTCCTTTGGGGCATACCAAAGTGTTTCAAACTTTCGCGATACCCCTGCATGTGATTTTTCCTAGATGAAAAAACAACAACATAAAAATAGATTTTAAAAAAATATGGAACGACTATGACATATAAATCTCTCACGCAAATTACGACTATGACATATAAATCTCTCACGCAAATTACGTAAGTCTCTTGAATAGAAACATATTAACATAAAAGAAACTTTAGACTCTTAAGCAGGAATATGAGAAGGAGATATTACCATCAGAAACGTAAGAAGACATCAAACTTAAAACTAGTGAGATATTTATCCTTGGCGATTTCTGCAAAGCATAACCATACGTGGACGAACTCTTGACAGACACACTCTCATGTCCAGTGTTTCTTTCTGAAGAAAAAATGAACAGCGTTAAAAGCAAACTTTCCAGCTTTGAACTTGGAAGAGAAGTGTGAAATCAAGTCGACTGCCTCAGAATTTTTTTTCTTCTTCTAAAGATAATTTCTTTGCGGAAGATTTTAGAAGACATTAAAAATTTCGCAACATACCTGATGTGCATTCGCGACACAGCGGCTCAGAAACGCTGATTTAGTGTCCCAAAAATGTCTCCGACCCCTCTACTAAAACCAGAAGTTCTAGAAATTGTAGATAACTGTTTCGGAAGACATAGAAATTTAGATAACGGTTTTAACGCTAGATCTTCACTGAAAGAAAACGCAAGAAACTGCTTTTTGATTTATATTCAACACCCCAAGAGTAGGTTCCACCCCCGTTATTCGCTTATTCAAACCGAAAGCAGTAATATATATATATATATATATATATATATATATATATATATATATATATATATATATATCATTTGTGGTTAGCATAATGGACCCCTTTAAAGGTCTTCACTACACTGAAATTAAACTACCGCTAATTTTAGTGTTTTTCTGTAATATCTTCAAAACAAATAAAAATATTCGAAAAGCGGAAACGTACTGAACTAGACAATATGATTTTGCATGTGATACCGTTATCACAACTCATCCATCTGCTTTCGATTTGCAACTGTAGATAGATTTAGTATTTTTTGCGGATTCTGCAAATAGCGGCATACCAAAAGCAGATAGGTGAATTATAGTAAAGGTATCACATGCAAAATCGTATTGTCTAGTTCACTACGTTTCTGCTTTTCGAATATTTTTATTCATTTTCAAGATATTACAGAAAAACTCTAAAATTAATTAGCGGTAGTTTAATTTCGCTCTAGTGAAAGCCCTTAACAGTGGTGGATCTAGAAGATAAAAACTGAGGGGGGGGGGAAGAACACAGACTATGATGTATATGATGAGTTTACTATACACCACTGGCGCAAATCCCGGGGGAATGAAGGAGACATGTTCCCCTCAATCTTGGAACTGGGGGGGACTGCCCCCAACAATCCGATTTGAAATGTGTTTTCTGGGAAGAAATGTGATAATTTGTGTCCAACTGCTACTTCATCTACATCGTCTGATATTATAATATACAACAGATTTATCTCAGAAATCAGATTCATCTACCGTAATAAGTCTCGTCTCCCCTTACCCCAAAATAAGCCTCAAATCTGCCCACCCCCAATGTTGAAGACAACTCTGCTCTCCAGATCCTCCAGAGCATTGCTTTTCAACTTTATAAATATTTTGAACATCGCTTAAATATATATATGGGAACGGTCACCCGTCCTCTCCCAATGTTGAAGTCAGAATTGCGCCGCTGCTATGAACTTTTAAAAATACGTAAATAATAGTTTAAATTATTTTTGTCACTGAAAAAAAAAAACTGAGGGAGCCTAAGTCTTCTGGCCCCAGGCTAGAGCCGCCACTGTCCTTTAGTTTCATAATGTGAAACGAATTATTACTATTATTTAGAGAAGGATGTTAAAGGTAGAACGATCGATGGATACCCCAGCCAGGTATGTTTGCATTACTCTCGCTCACTTCCACTCTTTAATAATAAAAGAAAATTGTAATCGATATAGATTATAATTTTATTATCAGTATTACAGCATTATATAAGAGCAGTGCGTGGTGAAAATGATTACATCATAGCCACGCCTGCTGAAACATAATGAGACCAGCGAAGTGTGTTGTGTTAGTGTGAGTTGTACTGTAATTGTTAATTCCTACTGATACGGTGATGGAAGTGTTCTTGTACGGAACATGATAAGGGCGCCTGATCACACAATGTATAACAGTTATTCAGCTGAGAATAAAACAAGTGCAAAATCACATTGACCTATGAGAGATTAGTTTTAAAGAAAAATAAAAAAAATAAATAACAGATTAGATTATTAAAACAGTTCATTTAAGACTGATAACTACCGATGCTTTAAAAAATGTTGGAAGTATTTTTTCCTTAACAATAATTTTACCTTCCACTAACTTCTTAAGGAACTCAGAGATCCATCACACACACAAAAAAAGCCACATGGATCTTAACCCCCTTTCTTTGTTTATTGAAATTTAATGTCCTTTTTCAGCACTGAAACTATATTGGACAGGTACTTACAGTTTAAGCTGGAATCCTAATCACCGTAAAGCGTTCAATACTAGGGATGGCCAGACCGGTTTTCCGGATCCAGGTCTAGAACCGGTTCTTCGGATCCAGGTCTAAACCGGTTCTTCGGATCCAGGTCTAGAACCAGTTCTTCGGATCCAGGTCTAGAACCGGTTCTGAAAACCGGATCTCTGAGAACCGGTTCCGCCGGAACCGGAACTTTGTGGCCATCCCTATTCAATACTTTTCCACTGAAAATCAAAATCAAATCCAGGACCTCGTGCACCAAAGGCTTACGTACACTAGCCTCTGGACTGGGGGAAAGAATATTATGCTCTGCAGGCTTGCCAAGTATATGATCATTTACCACCATATACGACAATTTAAGCCTTAACACTACGATAATGCCCTTGCGATAATACGTGACTACACGATAATTTTAGAATGCACGCTATTTTCTAAGTTTTTGAATGTGCAAATGAAGTGTGGTTTTTAACAGTTATTCAGGCTAAAATAAATCAATAACAATTTGAGAATTGGTAAATGGCAACCCTGCTTCCATTATTTAAATTCAATTACGTTTACGAGGGAATAGAAATACTATTCTTGTTTAGTGTAATGTTAATAAGGATTTAAAAAGTGGTGGGGACAGTGACGTCGATTTGGAGTTCGAAACTGAAGATTACTACCTACAATTTATTATATGTCATTGCTATTATTACTAACAATATACGTGTTCCTACAATCTTCACGTGTATAGAAAATTGATCATTTTGTTCTCTAAGATTGGCAACTCTGATGCTCTGTCAAACCAATCCAACATCCTACTTGCCGAAGATTGGACTTCCCTCATCTCTTTCTTTCATTTGAAAAAGAAAATGAAATCTTTAAGGTTTACGTCCCGCGATTATGCCGATTAAGCTAAAGGAGACGGTGATGATGAGAGATGAATGAAATGGTGGAATGATGAAAGTGGGAGGAAACGGGAGAACCCCGAGAAAACCCACGAGCACGGTGTTTGTCCGCCACAAAGTCCACACTGCGCGAGCTGGGATCGAACCAGGGACCCCAAGAACCAGAGGTGAACGCTCTACCACTGAGCCACCGCGTCCCCCCTTTTCTTTCATTTGATATCTCACATAAAATTTCTGATTCGATTTCCGCTGGGGTATCTTAAAATTTTTTCGCATCGTGGTGGTTTGGACTCCACCTTAAACTGTAGATCTCTGTTTCATACAGCCTCGGTGTTGAAAAAGGAGAATAAACTAACACAAAAACAAACCAACTACACATAAAATTCAAATCCAAGATTCTTACACTAGAGCTTCCACCATGTAGGCACCTAGAATATAGCATAATACCATTATCATCCTTACGATTTTCACTGCACAGTACGCTTACCATATGAGGAAAACTAAATGCTTAGATCTTTTAAAAAAGAAGTCTGCTTGAAATTACAATCAAGAAAAGGCTACGGGCGATGCAGGATTACCACCTCGGCTTGCAATATCATGACTACTGCATTTCCAGACGCAAGTTCACAACCTATCCTCAATGCAATGATGTGGATAAACATGGAAAGTTTCTGCTCGTGTCGGAAATCGAACTCAGGGCCACGAGCGACAAGCAGTTGGCTAGACACGAACACTTAGGGTTCCCGTTAGACTAGTGGCTAGGATGCACGCGTTTGGTGCACGAGTTCCAGTGTACGATTCTCGATAAGAAAGCATTGAAAAACATTTGAATGCATTATGGTGTTTCGAGTTTCACCTTAAACTGAAGGTCCATATCTCATATAGCCAAGGTGCTCGAAAGAATGATCTATGTATTAAAATGCTAGGTTTATATGTTTGTGACCAATCGTTTCGACAGTGAGTTCTCGGGAACTCTAGACTATATAGAAACCTGCTGTTTTCATTGATCGATTGCGAATTTTGTGTAGATTGTTTAGTTCTAATTGAATATTTTTTTAAAAAAATGGGCGTTATTTCTTTATTAGATTTTTTTAGGAGTACCTGGAAGTACTGAAATTTTAAAGCAACGTATCTTACGAGTTATACATTCCAACACAACATAATTGTATATGGGAGTAGTATATCTCTCAGGCGTTTGTTTCATGGCCAAATAATAATCAAAAACGAAGGATAACCATTTCTCCAGTTTACGATGAATCTTTATTGTTTGGAGTGTTTTGCCCAATGAACACTAACATTATAATTAATTGTGTGTGTGTAATGTATTTGCTTATTACATACTGCATGCAAGAAGAAAGAAATCACTGATCAAATATGAATTCGAAACTTCAACCGGAAGTAGCCTCAAATTTTGCACACGGCCCGAGATATTGCAAAAATAATCGAAAAATCTCCCCTTTATGGTAGCCCTTGGCGATTTTTATCACGATGTCTTTCACTTGTGCCTGTAAAGGGACATGTACAGATGTGATGAATGACAAGGAGATTCATGCTCGTATGTTGAATGATGTGCTGTATAGAGAGCGCAGGTTCAGCTAGATAATAATAAAATAGATTTGTATCTGTCATCACTTTTTGCATAGAAAGGATTCACCCAACGTATGCATGTTTCTGGTAATTTCTAAAAATGCTTACATATATGCAACCAACATTACATATTGACTATACGGGTTTGCATAACACCAGAGGATAAATATCCGAACTATGGAATAAGGATATCTTCTTTTATCCAGGTTCTTAACTAACATTGCAGCAACGTTGGATGCTTACAGCCAGTATGTACACTGCTCCACAAAACTTAAGCAACCCGAGAGAACGTGAGATAAGTGACGTCTGGGATCTATTAAACACTGGTAGGAGGCATACACATATAAAGAGATGCACAGACAAGGTGCGGGCTCGCTATAGCACGTGCGTAGGATCGTCGCAACTGCGCTGAACAGATTTTGCCACGAAGCGTACAAGACAGCCCAGTTGTGTCTGAGACTGTAAGCAGTAAATTGGTAGTTTGTGTGTGGGATATCAAGCGGAGATACCTTGCAATGGCTGGCAGATGACATTTGAGTAACGTTGACCGCGGGCGAACAATTGGGCAATTGGAACTAGGTCGATCCCAAGTGCACGCAGCGCAGGAATTCAATGTGAACAAAAGTGTTGTGTCAAGGCTTTTGAGTTGCTTCCAAAATAGACATACAGTCAGTAGACGTCATCGAAGAGGTCGTCCGCTGAAGACGTCGGCCGCCTATGACCGGTTTCTCACAATTTCTGCCAGACGTGACCGTCAAGCGTCATGCTCTCAAATGGAAGATGATCTGTTTCAAGCGACGAGACGGCGTATTGGTCGTCAAACTGTTCGTCGGTGGCTCAATACAGCAGGACTGCAAGCCAGGAGGCCTGTGCTGTGTCTTCATTGAAACGCAAGCACAAACGTGCGCGTTACACATGGTGTAAGGAACATGCATGGGGGAAACACCAGTGGGCGTGCGTTATGTTCTGCAGTGAGTCTCGATACAGCCTGTTGTTTGATTCTGGTCGGACATTAGTAGGGAGAGAGCCAGGAACACGCTATCACCAAAACCATTGCTGAATGGCCGTCCTTTGGCGTTGGTTCCATCATTGTATGGGGTGCAATCATGCTGGATGGGAAAAAGGACCTCCATGTTGAGGAACATGGCACTTGACGGCACAGTGGTATCGGGATAAAATTCTCCATACACATGTGGACAATTTTCGCGGAGCATTTGGTCCTGACTTCCTGTTTATGAATGACAGTGTCCGCCCACACAGTGCACATCTGGTGTCTGAATATCTGGAAAGCGAAGATATTACGTGAATAGCATGGTCTGCATACTCGCCGGACTTGAATCCAATCGAACATATGTTGGATGCTCTTCGGCGGCGTATAGTGCAGCGTAATCCAGCACTGCGCACTTTTGCTGAACTGCAAATAGCTGTCCTCAAGGAATCGCGCCATCTACCGGAAGACTTGATCAACACTCTGCTTTGCAGTATGGAGGCCAGAAGTCGTGCCTGTGTATCTGTTCGTGGCAGTCACATGCCATATTGATTTTCTATGCCCTCGCACAGTCTAGTTTTACATGTCAAGGTATCATGGTTCTGAACTTTTTGAACATCCTGTACATCTTAACTGTATTATTGTCCTTCACTTGTGTTGCATTGTACATCTGTACCGTCTTTCTGTTGATTATACTTGGTGCAGTGATCTTATTTCATTTTCTGCTACTTCCTTCGAGTTGCTTAAGTTTTGTGGAGCAGTGTATAATAGTGGCTTAATTCTCCTACATGCATTATAACAAATATGTAAAAATGTTCAATTTCTCCATCGAAACAAAGGTGGGTCGGTTTGGCGAGGTCTTGTAATCTAGCTCTTGGAGGCGAGACATTGTTATGGGAAACGGCCCATAAGGTGAAGGTTGATCTTGAGTTATCTATACCAACTGCATCGAAATCAAGCCCTGGGCGTGCTTCAAAGCTCGCGTTAAAAGAACATTCCGTCCCCCATAACCTCGGTATTGCAGAAGCGCACAAAATACAAAAAAAAAAAAACTCAACTTCATCGAAAAAAATCTTCATCTAATTATCGTGGTAAGTGTTTTGCATGTAATAAAAATAACAGTAGTAATGATTATGTTTGTTTCCGACTTCTTATCGACTGCTTCTTTTATGACAAAGACATATGTCATGCGCTATGTGTTAGTAGGTTACACTAAGCATTGATTTCCTATGAGAGCTTCAAAGTAAATGTACTCTGACAAGAAGTAGTTTCGATTTTTTGCTACTCGTATATCGAACTAAGTTTCTGTCGTTCATTCTTTCCTTCTTCCTCCTCCTTTTCAAAACCGCCTTTACGTAACCAACTACGTTCACTCATTTTTATTTGGCATCCTCTTCTGTAAACTATAAAAAATTCATGCTCTTTAGTATCACTCATGTTTTATTGTTCAACGAATCAATACTTTTAAGCTAGATGTTCTTACAGGAATCTCGAATTTAGAATTTAGATTTCTGGGTTTTCGGCATCTATGGCCATGTTAGCCTGTCACGTATGAGGGATAACGTCGTTCGGCAATCACACTATCCAAGGAAAGGGAAGGAAGTGGCCTGGAACCTCTATTAGGTACCATCCCAGCATTTGCTGGTGGAATGAGAAGAATACAGGTAAACCTCACTCAGGATGGCTAACCTAAAAAAGATTTTTCCACTTTTTCGACCGAGTGCCCCCACGAGGAATCAAGCCCGATACCGCTAGTACCGACGGTGAAAGCGTTAGTGACTGCGCTACACGAGGCCACTCTTACAGGAATCTTCAAAGGGTCTTCCTAATTCTAGGTTTAATATTCATGGACCCTTTCTTCAGTTTTTTACATTATATTTGCATTTATAGACAGAGAACAACGTGTTATACTAGCCAGACTTCTCACTAGATGCTTAAAATAAGTTGGTGAGATTGAAATATCTGTTTACGTCTGGTGGGCGACTACTAGTTCTCTCTGTAACGCAACCAATGGATGGACCAAGACTATGCTTACGGTGTTATAAACTCGGTGTATATCAGGGCAGTTTTTAAAGCTACCTTTTTGTATCCAAATGGATATCCAGTCCCAGCACTTAGATACCCAGGCCCAGCAGCTTGGATACCCAGTGCACTCCATAAATCTTTAAATTACTGGAAAAGTCCTTGAACAATAAATAAAGGGTCTATCCGGTTTCAATGGTGTAAACAGACCTTGGGGGAGATGGCACAAATTCAGCTTAAATATAGAATAGACTATGCAGATTCTAATTTGAAAAGCAAATTGTCCTAAAATCATGGAACATACTCAAAAACAGCACGGAACATTAACATTAATGTCAACGGAAAATCTACGAAAAACAAATAATTCCTCCACTTATTTCAAAAACCACAACAGGGAAATGGCTGAAATTAAGCTCAAATGTAGAATAGACTACGCAGATTCTATATTCCTAAAGCAATTTGTCCTAAAATGAATGGAACATTGTCAAAAAGCACGAAACATGAACATTAATTTCAGGGAAAATCAATGGAAAACAAGTATTTCCTCCACTTACTCAAAAACCTAAAGAGGAAGATGGCTGAAAATTAGATTAAATATTGAACAGGCTGCAGATTCTACATTCAAAAAAAGAAATTGTCCTAAAATGTATGGAACATAGTCAAAAAAGATCATGAAACATGGAAAAGTCAAGTCACTGGAAAACCAGTGAAAAAACAATGTCCACATATTTCAAAAACTGTACTAAGGAAATGGCTAATAGAAAGCTTATTCCAAAGACATAAGGAAGAGCTTATAAATGATATATAGCACATAGAGTAAATATGGACAGAACATTGTCAAAAGTCAAGTTGTTTGAGTAAAATCAATAATAATGATAAAGTATATGTATCTTTTTCGAATTACCCATGTCATCCCACGCGGAGGTTACGTGCTTGAAATCTCTCACATCTTTATTTGGAACCTCCAAACTCGATTTAGCACGCAACGTGTCTTTTGACCTGATCACGTGACACCGTCTGGTGCTTATGGCAAACTGGATAGCCTCTTAGTTGAATTACTTGGTTCGCTTTCCAGAGATTTCCAATTCTCATTATCGCCCAATTCCAGTCTCCTCAAAGATTGTTCTCTTTAACGTATCCTGGCCTAAACATTTTCTGGCAACCAAACATATCATGCCTGCTATGGGCAATATCGATAATTGAGATTTGTTCAGACAATTTTTCTGACATAATTAATAGATGGCACAAACTTGTAAGAAAGTAGGAGATTGTCCATTGAGTGCAAAGCGATATTTTTAACAATTTTTGACCCTCTTTGTTGCACAGTTACCTTCAGTGGCAGGGAGGCTGAGCTCCAAAATTTTAGGATTTCTATAGGAAACGAATCAAATGTTACTCATAATTTTCAAACCCCTTCTCCCAAAATTTTGGGATTCCTATACACGAAATATTCCTAGGAGAAGCTCCTACCAAAACATATTTATAAATCTGTCGCTGTTACCTTTGTGCCCATCCCCCTTTTCCATATACTCAGATACTAGAATCTATAATACTTTGAGTCACTGTACTTTTCCGTTTTTTCTTCAGCGCGAGTTTTCTTAAATTTTGCCAGAAAAAAAAATCCTTTTCTTTGGTAATCAGTCAGTGCAATTTGTTCGGTGATCGTAGATCATGTTTAAATTCCGTGACAGTAATGCAGGTATTAATATAAACACGTAAGAAACCAAACAATGCAACTGAAGTGTGAAAATAATACTAGAAATTAACCAGTTGCAAGTGGAATAACACGCTTTAAAACAGGAGAGATTTAAACGATAAAGATAATTTTTTGATTACATTGTTTCTTAAAAAATAAAATATTGGTAGTAATATTTACTACTGAATACATACGTATACACCTAAAATGTTTAGTTAGGTTCACATATTGTTATTTCTTTGTTGAGTGGTTTCTGTCTTGTGTGTCCTTTGCTCTCTCCATCTCTACTAGTTGCGTTTCTTTGTCGTTGTCCTGTCTATGTCCAACTTAAAAATATGGATATAAAAATAAATAAATAAATGAGGGAAAATATCCAATCATGATAGCGCAGTATGGTTTTATCTTTAAATACCGACCTGAGGGCGGATCTGAGCCAAAATGTAAAAAAAGAATGTGTCCGTTCCTGTATTAATGGTGGTGTGTTAAATCGGAAATGAAACGACTAGCAGGAGTCTGACAAATACGTCATTTTGTATGTCATTATTTCAAAAGTGTACATTATACAAAACTGCACTTTAAAAACTCGGTGCGTTTGAATTTTGTTGTGTGTGTGTAAAGGGCCCTTTTGTGCCTGGATACCCAGTAGCGTTCTTAAAAAATGCACTGGTGTATATTCAGAAAACAAGTTGGAGTGCTCAGTTGGGAAACAATGCATTGCTGAACAGGCTTGTGTGAAAGTGCATCATGAAGAATACAGAAATGAGAATGTTTTTCCTTTGCAAGTTCAAATTGAGAAATTCTACTGCGAAAAACATCAACGATGCACATTTGGGCCAGGAGTGACACAAATGGAGAACAGTTTATATGCATGAAATGCACCATAAACTTTTGTCCGCTAGTATTCAAGAAATGTTGGTGAACATGCTATTGGCATGTTGCAATTCAATCCACGCCCACATGCCGTTCAAAATTACGGAGCACACTCTCCATGAGTTGTGAAATGAAACCCTTTCCCGCCTCTATCTCCCCACCGACTACCACCTTATCCGGCATCTCGATAATCTCTTAGAGGACTTACGGCCACATCCTTACTGGGCTTCGCAAAAATTCCGCAGCGTAACGCAACGCAAAACATGAAAAATCCAATGTTACTGTTAATCCTATTATCGCAACTAAAACGCAATTTTGCATTGCGTTGACGCAAACCGTTCGGGAATGTGGCCCTTACTCGCATTGTAGACTCCAGATTTCTTTCATCATGGGATCCCTCGTGGGTATGTGGTTGTGATGGTTCGGATCACATATTAAGCTGGAGGTCCATGTATTTTATAGCCTCGGTGCTGAACGAAACGCTAAACTCTAAACCAACCAATGAACAGTTTTGTTTCAAGATCTCACATAAAAAATATTTCTACATTATGTTGCAAGAATTGTGCAAATCTAAAGGAAAACTACTGCATATGATTCTGTCATATGCGATGAAAATTACAAATACATATCTAGGTAAAACTGAAAATATTGTTCCGCAAAGTAGATTTATAATTATCATCACAACGTGAAGGGAAATTGTGAATATTCAACTATTTTTTAACCTTTTAGCAACAAAGCATAAAACTGGACGTATGTAGTGATGTCCTGATGTTTGAATGCTATACCCCAACATGCGAAGCGTGCTGATCGAGCACCTGTATTTTGAAAGATGTTTCTAAGAAAAACAGTCCAGTTTCGTAAGAGCATATGCATGTATAAAGTTTACTATCAAATTCAAATCTCGGCTTTTAACCTTTTGTGGTATTGAGACCGCATTGTGTACAAAAAAGAACGGAAGCCTCGTTGGAGCGGAAGTTGTACAATTGTCCATACATCTCTAGAGGAAAACATATCCAAGGCTATGTGTTACATCCACTGGATCTGCACGTAACCATAACTCATGGTAACGGTCCACGATATTTCCTTTATTTATTTGGGATTTATGATTTTACTCTGACACAGGCTTCGCTAGCAGAAGCATCAAATATAAAAGCTGTACAAAATATGGTAACCACCATGTTTTCCACAGCATATCAGTCATGCTATGTTGCTGCAATAACATAATATTTATATACTGACAACTTCCGAGAAAACTAATATTCTTGAATCGCTCTCTCTCTCTTTTTTTTTTTTTTTTTTTTTTTTTTTTTTTTTTTTAACCATTTAAGCTCATAAGAGCTTTTTGACAATAATGTCATGTTAAATTCACAAATTTTGAAATATTTTAAATCATCTTCAAAAGATGATCACAGATAATAATACGAAAATAATTGTATACAACGTGAAAGAACTTTATAAAACTTTCAACATGAAATTTCATTTATTGTGCTGTATAATTAGTGTCGAGTTGTTAAAAACTATCAATTGAAATAAAACACCGATGGTTTTGAAAAGGTTAAACACGATATTCAAAATCTGTAGATAAATTTATTACCTACACAAAATAACAAAGTGTCCCTTCGTGTCTACATGGCTACCGTATGGTCCCGGCTTCTATGTTTGATGAAAGTATTTGGCTTATGGTTCGGATTCTATTTTAGGGAGAATATATCTCATACGAGCATACTCTCACTGCTAAAAAGAGACGTTAAAATTCAGTCAAGCACACAAAACAGAATAACCAACTCTAGAATATATCTGATGCATTGAGGTCTATACAATAAGTAACGTGAGAATCAGCAGTGATGAAATGAAATGAAATTAAATCTTTGGGTTTTACGTGCCACGGTTATGAACGTTAGGCTAAAGGAAACGGAAGACCCCTGAGGAAACCCACGCACACCGTGTTTGTCCACTACAAAGTTCATTTGGGGGGGACTGGGATCGAACCCGGGACCTCAAGCACCAGAGGTGAACGCTCTACCACTGAGCCACCGCGGCCCCAATCAGCAGTGATGTAGCCGATAAGAAGTTTACCTATCACAACAGCATGGTTCGGGTTCAATTGCCGGTGGGCCAGGACTTTTTCGTCATGCCTTGCTTCACCTAGCTACTGCAAAATGGATACGTGGGAAAATCTGCAGACAGAGAGGTCGCTAGTGGTGACTACGTAATCTATGTTATGTGCCAAAGTCAAGAAAATGGGAGATTTTACCTTCATATCGCCCGTAGGTCCTCAGTCAGTTTGGGACGGACGCTGGGGGTTGAACGTTCTTTAACTATCAGAACAAATAGCAGTGTTACGTGTACTCCCTATTATCGCTTTTGCTCTATAGTGATCAACGTGAAAACAGGAAGTGTTTCGTTTCTACCACTTTCACTTCGAATATCACTTTCATTAAGAAACTCGATTCCTTCATCAAATAGTTCTTTAGATTTTAGTCTCTCGGAGGGGCACATAGAGTAAATATACAAATGAGTTTTCGTAAGCTAATTCCTTAAAAACTGACTGCTACTTACAGCTCAGTACTAGAGATGGCCACTTTGCAATCGAGGCTCGCTATTCTCAATGGGTCTTGTGCATACTAGTCTCAATCTGTCTTATGCAGAGTCGTTTTGACGTATGATTAGCGTCATACTAAAGGCCTGACTACTGCAGGAAGTATATGTTAGTGGAACTCTTTAGTATGGCAGTAATCACGCGCCAGAACGACCCTGCATAAGGTCCAATAAGGCTTATGCTAGTTCAGACTCGCACTCGCTTGAGCGCAGGCTCGATACCTTCAACAAGACTTGTGCTATCAGGCTCGCGAGTCTGGACACGTCTGCTCAATAGTGAATCATTCGGCAAATGGCTTCCTTCTCGCTAAGGCAGGCCGGACATTGATCAAAGAAAGAGGGAGACAGGAGAGAATGCAGAAAGAAGAGGTTTGAGTGCATCCAACGTCGCACACGCCTTTGTCTAGCACGTGCTCGAGTGAATATGCGTTACGAAACCTTGTTGCATCGCCTTCTGCCCAATATGCGGCTGGCTTAATGATTAACTCTCCGCTCTCGACACGTGACAGCTAAATTCAGTTAAAGCTGAGAACTCATTCGTAACGCATCTTACTTTAAACTTTACGTCTGACATAGCTTCGGTACTGTAAGTAAAAATGTGGCCCTTCATGGCGTACCGTAGTCGCTAACGCTCTCGTGGGGACTCTCGCTCAGAGAGGTGTGAAAACCTATTCAGGCCAGCCACCCTGAATAAGGTTCTTCGTGGATTTTCCTTATTCACACTAGACAAATGCCGGGATGGTACCTAACATAAATGTCCCAGAACTCCTCTTTCTCTTCCCTTCCTTTCTTCCCTCCCTACTTCCTCGGATAGCTGATCGCCGAGGACATTATCCATTATATGTGACGGGCCACAAATCCCAGAAATATAAATTCTAATTCTATGTAAAGACACTACATACACGCATAGTATTTAGCAAAGGACGAATTCAGGGTCGATCCCTCGCCATTCTATTAATATGGTGGTTTTCTATGAGTTTAACACTTAATACGGCCAAGTTTTACACAGCGTAATTTTATTTCACGTAAACTTGGTTGAATCCCTAGTGACAGTATGTGCTTCAGCTGTTTTTACGTTCAGTGGCATTTGAAACGTGCATCTAGATGGAATCTGAAATACATACTTTTTCACTGGAATTAAGACCCTGATTTCCAGACTCGGGCCTTATTTAAGTTTTAACTGCAGGAATCGTTAAAGGAATATCTTTCTCCGCTCTATACAACAGTACAGCATTAACCAAGATAATATTAACCAGAAATAAGGACATACATGCAAGCAGTCCACTTGATATAGAATTACGATGATTAACGTTTAAGGAGCAAAGCATACAAGAATGAGTCAATTGTACTATATCAATTTGCATTTAAAAAATAGATATAAAGAAAATTACGATTTTCAAGATTAAACTGTCACTTAAGATCCATTAAAAAAAGTCTTTATCGTGTAACTACTACAAATTATCACGGCTAGCATATTCACTTCATACAATTATTCCGTCATAAAAATTACAACAACGATATCAAGCAAGGTTGTTAAGCGTATAAATTCAATATCTGCAAGCTATGTAAGGACTATTCTGACATAAACAATCAAGTTTTATTAGATTAGTAATGTCGCAAGTGAGGTTCTCTCGTGGCTAATTAATTAATTAATTAACGCTCTTGTCTTTGATGCAAGAGTTCTGGATTCGATCCACCCAAGCCCTGGAGATAAAGACGAACTGCAAGTAAACAAACAAATAACGTCAGACTTTCCTGTAGGTATATGGGTCATTCCAATGTTAGGAGTGTGATCCCTGGAAGTCATACATTTTAAAGGTATGTGACAACTGTTATTGTCGTCTTGCAAATTATGATAAAATCTGTATAAATTTGAAGGTGGAAATAGTGAAATTTGGAGAAATAAGACTTTTTATGATATAAGTATTTATAGGAACTTTTAACATCCTAATAATAAAAGGAACATGTATCAGTCTGTCAGTCTAATTCTTAATACTACATGCTAACAGATGCCGCTACCTGTGCTGTTGCTTGCGTATACACAGTCAAAAGTTTTGTCGAAAATGCCAGCAGTTAAAAATGATGTATGAAAGTAAATCTTCTTGTGAAGCCCTAATGTTGGTCGAACTCACACCACCATAATAAGTTCATTCCACACTTTTCGCTTCACAGTGCCATTAAGAGCAGCACGATTTTTCATCAGGGACCAAAATCACAATATAAAAGAAATATACTATATAAACCGATAAATGGTATACATAAAAGATTGATTTGATTTTATTAGTTTAGCGTTCCTTTCAGGAGCGAGGCTATATGAGACGTGGACCTATAGTTTAACGTGGAATCTGAACCATATGAGCTCCCGTCGGAAATCGAACATGGGTCTCCCACTCCAAAAGCGCGGACGCAAACCACTTTAGCCACGAGAGAGCTCAAATATACACAAAGAAAATGTAACACATTTTATATTCATAAAAGAAGTGTGAAAAGACGAAGATAAGATGATTGTACACTTTCGTAATTAAGAGGACGACTTAATCTATCGCTCATCGTAAATCTTAAAACAATGAGTCCGGAAACAACGTGGGATAGATGTCATTTCAATGAAACTACATAATACTTCGTGGCGCACCCGCTATACAGTACTCAGCTGGAAGGCATGGTTAGTTATTCATTAAAATTGATTTAGGGGATTTAGGATTTAGGGAATTTAGGGGTTTTCAGCATCTATGGCCATGTTAGCCCGTCGCGTATGAGGGATTGACGTCCCTCTGCGATTACACTATCCGAGGAAAGGGAAGGAAGGAAGCGGCCTGGGACTTATATGGTAGGTACTACCCCAGCATTTGCCTGGTGTGAATGCGGAAAACCCAGGAAAACCTCACTCAGGGTGGCTGGCCTGAAAAAAAAAGTTATTTTTACACTTTTTCGACCGAGAGCCCCCACCGGGAATCGAATCATTAAAATTGAAAAATAAAAAGGCGTGGAAATTACGGAGTCATTTTTCGAAAAAAAAAATTTCAAAAACGAAAAAGTATCAAAGAAATGAAAATCATAGACAAACGGAAAATATTTGAAACTGTCGAGAGAAAAAAACAGAAAATCGACAACTGATTTCCTTAAAAAAAAAAAAGAAAAAAAGCTATCCCTAGTGGGAATCCTAGTGATCATCATTATAGCCCTATCTCAGAATTTATCTCGTGAATCTATTACAACGGAGAAGCTGCGGGAATCCTTATGTTCTTCCCTCTTCCATATTTCTTATTACCACTAAAGAACAAAGTTACAGATATAACAGAAACAGAATACTTTACAATATTAAAAATAAAGAATCGAATTATGTCCATAACAATATTTACATTTCAGTTTCATAGCGCTATGAAAAACTTGCGTGATAGTGCTTGCAAGAGTTACGTAGCAAGGACTCTACCATGTGCGCTATTCGAAAAGCCGGTAAATAATACAAATACACTGAAATTTTGGGGTAATACGAACTGGACGTGTGCTGTTTCACTAAGTACTAAAGTCCATGAAAAGAATCAATAAACTGTCAAACAAATATATGCAGTGTATTACTTTTAAAAAAGAAAGAAAGAAGCATCCATAAATATAAGCAAATAAAAACGAAAGGAACTGTTTACAAAAGAAAACACAAGTATATGAAAAATCCATGTTCTCTGTGGATGATAAGGATGTAAAAGATTAATTTCTAAAACTTACCATAAATCGGATCATCCGTGTAATTAAAACCATCCAACGAATCCATAATATCCAAAACGCAACTGCCATCCTCTGCCATGCCTGAGTTCCTCTCACACGTTTCGCGAACACCACGCATGAGGCGCTACGTACTTTGTCAACTTTACCTGCAGCAACGTTTCCATCCACGAACTCAAAAAAAAATACTACGTAGAGATGGTTATCGAACGAAAACATTGTTGTTAAATAGGTTTGATGATAATAGTCAAGGTCTAACAACGCATGTCACGCACCTCAGGGTATATATCCTGTTTACTATACAGACAAATACTGCTCCGTAATAAAGATCCCATCTCTTGGAGACAGGGGCGGATCCAGGACAGACTTCTGGGGGGGGGGAGCGGTGGATTGTCATACTGTTACTTAGAGATACTTTTAACAGCTTCAAACTCTGGGATGGGTTTTGTTTATAAAATAAGAAAGTTTCCTCTTCTAGGGGGGGTGATTGCCCCGATCGCCCCCTAGATCTGCCACTGCTTGAAGAATGTCGTGAATTCGATCTTTAGATGCAACTAGAATTTTTTGCTAGAAGAGTCTAAAGTTCTTCTTTTCTTTGGGGGGGGGGGTCCAATACGTCTATATAGTATCAAACCTGTGTTAATCTGTAGCTAAGAAGACGATAATTGTTTATTACTGCCACCTATACTCTCAGAAAATATGATTTTTGTAAGGAAAAGAAGAGGATAGTACAGATGAGGTGTAAAATGAAATGTTTAGGCTACATCAATCGTTTCTCTGTTAAACAAGTATAGGCCTAGTTATGTTAAGAAAGTGTAAACATGTTAGTAGAGTTAAGAAGTTTTGGATGGAGGTCAGAAACCGGTAACCTCCCCCGTGGGTACGCCCCTGGATAATATATAAATTTGGATACAAGTGGGTATCTCTCAACGTTGTTAAAATTAGAAATGAAATGAAATTTTTGAATTTTACATCCCACGGTTATGCCAGCTAGACTAAAGGAGACGATGATGATGAGAAATGAATGAAATGGTGGAATGAAGAAAGTGGGAGGAAACGGGAGTACCCGAGAAAACCCACGTACACGGTGTCTGTCCACCACAAAGTTCACTTGGCGGGAGCAGGGTTTGAACCCGAGACCCCATGCACCAGCCAGAGGCGAACGCTCTACCAT
The DNA here is from genome assembly GCF_964235325.1 of Thermobia domestica. Lineage (NCBI taxonomy): Eukaryota > Metazoa > Arthropoda > Insecta > Zygentoma > Lepismatidae > Thermobia > Thermobia domestica. Next base: position 22,817,874 of record NC_137460.1, on the reverse strand, counting down.
TGAGCTACCGCGGCCCCATTGTTAGTATTAGAGTATTGGGGAGGAGAATTATTGGAAATTTATTAATTTAGAAAATAAATATCAGAAACTTTAACGGCAAAAGTTACAAATCATGTTCATATATACTTAATGTGCTGAATAAGTTTCTTTCAGACAAATCTACACCGCTGTCTAGCACACTTTTAGATAACTGTAGGAAAGAGACGTTTGCTGTTTAGAATTTGTAAAATACGTACCTAATTGGAGAGGAAGGGCTTCAAAAGGTAGGCCAAAAACAGTATTTCACGATTCATTCATGTTAAGCAGATGAAACATCATGTATATATTCATTAAAGAATAAGTGGAAACATAGCCCAGGATTTACAAAATTCCGCTTCTGGAAGAAACGGGCAATTTTACATATGTTATTCTCAATATATGATTAATGTTATTCATGAGTTCAGACGAGATGTGAAAGAATAACAAATGCATCGCTTGAAATTAATTTTTGAGCACAGCACTTGGGCTGATAAGTTTTTTTTAAATAATTTCATTTCGATTCAAATATGCATTGGGGAGGGAATTCAAATTAGGGCTGGGCAAAACCGGTTTTTATAAAAACCGAAACCCGAAAACCGACATTTCGGTTTTCTCCAAAACCGGTTCGGTGAAAAATATTCGAAAACACATAAAACTATTTCTGTGGAAATGGATTCGGTTTCCGGAGAACAACGAAACACCATTCTGGTCCGAAATAGAACAAATTTTGAAAAAAAAAACCGGAATCGGTTTTGAAGAAAACCGAAACCGGTTTTTTGAAAATTTTCAAAAACCGGTTTCAATTTTTCTAAAAACCGAAAACCGAAAAACCGGTTTTTGTGCCCACCACTAATTCAAATACACTTCTTGAATATTTTCCATAAACATATTTTTTCCCGTACAACGCTGGCTACTTCAGCTAGTACGGTACTGTACACATGAATAACATTAAGGGGTCTTACAGCCTTATACAGATGAATTACACAAATCCCTTCCATCGGAAATAGACGCTGGACTTTTAGATTTTTAGTTGTGAAGCTTGTGGTAAAAAGGTCTTTCGACACACCTATAGCACGGCCAACAAGAGATGGTCTCTGACGTTTCTTACCACATGCGGTGGGACATTGCAGCCCCTACTTTGATACGAGTGTTCTTATACCATTAATTAAATTGCCACTACAACTGCACCGAAAAAAACCTTGACACGCGAGTAGTGGCAATGTCACTGCGAGCTGTCAGAGACGTTCTCTTACTGGACGCACTATAAACGGTGGGAAGAGAATAATAAACTGTGCTAAAGACAATACAGAGCGTCACGCATAAATTTCAATTACGTCCATAAATGTAAAACGCTGGAAGATGTTTGCTGCCATCTAGTGGCGCGATGTGTAACTTCTAGCACTCAATAGTACAGAAATGAAATAAAACCTTTCAGTTTAACGTCCCACGTATTGCCCTTTGGACTAAGGGAAAATGATGGAAAAATTGGTGAAATGAAAATGTAAGAGGTAACGGAGTAACCCGAGAAAACACACCGACATGATGGTATCCACCAAAAACTTAAAATTGACATAGGATCGAACCAGGGACCCCACACACCATAGGTAAGCGCTCTACCACTGAACTACCGTGCGCTCTACAATAGTACAGAAAATGGGATATGGATAGTCATCCTTAAACTCTCCGTTACCCCTAAAGATATTATTAATGGACTGACTTCATTAACCAACTTGGTCAAGACTATCGTTCTAGCTATGTATCTATTGAAAAAAAATAATCAAAATTTCCACTTCGTTAAAAGGTTATCGTGCGACGTAACGGAAATACGTACTAACATTACTATCTTAAAAGGCCCGCCAGCGTAATTCTAACAAGATCTTGAGGTAGATGCCTGATAAATAATCCTCACAAAATTTATATGATACAAGACAATGGTGAGCTTTTGTTTCGGTGGCATTGAATTTTGAGGTTTATTAAGGGTGTTGAATATCTGCGCCATTTTTGTTCTCTAACCAAATCATTTATATAGGGCAGCATTTCTTTTTCTTTCTTTCTTTCTCTCTCTCTCTCTTTTTTTTTTAATGGACACGAATTTCGTGTGATTTTATCGATTTCTTCTTCAGGTCTATTTAAATGTTCCATACTCCGTGAAAAATTATCTATGTTTCCTAAGTCGTGAAAAATAAATTATCTATGTACTTTACTTCGTGCAAAATAAATTATCTAACACACAACGAAATGAAATTATTTTTTTAGAGTTTAACGTCCCACAATTATGGCTTTTAGACTAAAGGAGACGGATGATTAATGAAAATGGATGATTGTGAAATCATTACTTTTGTGCTCCAGTGCCGTGAATCGAACCTAGGACCACGTGCACTAAAGGCACACGCCCTAGCCACTAGATCAGCGCAGAGGGCCTCTGACTCATAATGTTGATACGTAAAAATGAAATGAATAGGGATGGGTAAAACCGGTTTTTGTAAAAACCGGAAACCGGTTTCTAGAAAAAACGAAACCCGAAAAACCGACATTTCGGTTTGCTCCAAAACCGGTTGGGTTTTAAAAACAGAAACCCGAAAAACCGACATTTCGGTTTTCTCCAAAACCGGTTCGGTTCTCACCGAAACTGGTTTCGGTGAAAACTTTTGGAAAACACATAGCCTAAAACTATTTTTTATGGAAACGGATTCGGTTTCCGGAGAACAACGAAACACTATTCTGGTTAGAAATAGAACAAATTTTGAAAAAAAAACGGAACCGGGTTTTTTAGAAAATTTTCAAAAACCGGTTTCGGTTTTTCTATAAACCGCAAAACCGGTTTTTGTGCCCACCACTAGAAATGAAATCTTTAAGGTCCCATGATTATGCCCTTTTAGGCTACGACGATCAATACAAGTGAATCATAATGGAAAAAATAGTGGAATGAGAATGTGGTAGGAAACGGCAGCATCTCGAGAAATCTCACGGACACGATGTTGGTCAGGGATCAACTCAAGGACCCCACGCATCAGAGGTAAGCACCCTGCCTCTGAGTCACCATTTCCCAAATGTTAATATCTACATAGGTCAATTTCATTTAAGTAAATCAATGTATGACAACGATAAAAGTTCTTTCTATTTGATAAAATTTATTTTAGGAATTAACTGTGAAACGCACACAGTTTCACCGAGTTTCAAGGTTGGAACGTACAGAAAATTCGTTATTTTTAATTTACAGAAAAGTGTTCTCAAATTGTCCTTCCATTCTGAAGTTGTTTACGAAACTAATTTTATCAAACGTAAAGAACTTTTGTCGCTGATTGTACTTATACTGTATAATACAACTTCATGTTGACAATGCAAGGGATATAATAGGTAGAGTTGCCAGACGTCCGGCTTTCGGGCATAAAAATTGATGTCCGGCTTTCTACCCAAGCCGGACGTTCTTTTGTCCTCTTTTTCAAGTTTGGAGACTAATTCAACGAAAGAGGGATGATTCAGGAGATTAATCAATGAAACATATTTTCAAGATGCATAAAATATTGCCAGAATGGAGATAGGATAAATAAGTTATTAGTGTCATGATTTCATTAAATACCATGACTTAAAGTATTAGTTTACTTTAATAATGTATATACCTAGGTATTAATTTCTACAATATATTTTTTCTTTTTCTTTAAAATGCGGTGTTTGATATAATCTGGAAGCAAACTTAAGTTTCGGTAAAAGTAATATTTTTAGTGATTTTTTAAAAGTCAAAGTGTCCTCCCTGAGCCCCCTCCCTTCGTGCAAACATATTCATTCTTCCTGACATTTTCAGTTGTTTGGTTACATACACATTATGTTCAGGAATAAGTTAGTCAAATCATTCTTACAGCTTATTTTGCAGCAGCAACAACAAAAGTTTCGATTTGGTTGTGCGGTGGAAGAGAGAACCTTAATTAAAATACTGGTATTTTCGGCCCACTGTTTCCTCGGGAAAATTCAAGTTTTTCCTTCTCCTTTCTTGACCACTCTGTTACCGTGGAGCTATCTGTTCTTATTGACTTGACAATGATTCCTTGGATAATTGAAGGACAGACGGATTTAAAGTCATTCCTTGTTTCCAGAAATTCAAGTGTTTTGTCGTTAGAATTTTCATAAGCTGTTAAAATGACATTAACCCATAATAACTTCCCAGCGTGTCCATATGGACACGCAAATAGGGATAACTTTTTATGCCTGGGAGATTTTGTGTGTGGAATTTTGTGACACGGCTCACAGTGAACACATTACAACAATAACAAGAAAAATTTCGTTATTTTTACATTTACTACGATCATATGGAACAAACATAACTGAAAATATTATAAAATCAGGAAAAAAATTAATTCGGGCAGTTATGGGTTAAACTATGCTAATTGTTCAATATATTTCAAATGCTTTTGTTTCCACGGAACTCATTAAGGAAAATCGTTTAAAAACTACGTGTATGGATGTAAAGTGTTACTCAAGTTAGCCCCCTGCGAGAACTGTTAAACGGGGAACTGGCTCACATTTCGCTTCCAAAATTTTACCACACTTGTTCTGTACTGATTTATGTTACGTTGGGTGCACTGATGAGAAATGACATGATTTCATGTTTGCAGAACTAAGATTGTGGCAATATTCCCAGATGGCCGCTATGTACAAAATTACCAAAACTAAACATATGTTATGGTATATATATATATATATATATATATATATATATATATATATAGTGGCAGATCCTTGACGCTCAGGTATACACGGGATAAAATGGGCTTCAATCGTGCTTTACACTGGATAAAACGGCAGAAGATGGTTTAGCCCCTCCCTTGATCATATCCTGGATCCGGCCTATATATATATATATACTCCCACATTTGAATGTTTGGCAACTTTTTTACCAACAAAAGGAAACGACATGGACCTTACACCAATGAGATACTATCAAAACATTTTTTTTGGCTTCGGCAATTTCGTATTCGTGGCAGCCATCTTGGGTTTTGTACCACCTACAAGCATAAAATCATTTTATTCTTTCATTAAAAGCAAAATAACTTTGCAAGTGAAATATAAGTCAGCCCCTGCACTATATGGTACAATGATAATGTGCTCAACTCTGGTGAGAAGGATCCTTGGTTTGATCCCACGACATGTGGGTTTCTGATTAATTATGCCCATGAGTTCTCTAGAAGTATTCCAATTTCCTCACATTTTTTTTTATTTTATTTCAACAATCATTTTATAATAATCACTTTGTTTACGTAATTCATTCTCCTCTTTTAGCTTAAAGGGTATATGCGTAGAACGTAAAACTAGAGATTTTATTTAATTTCAGGTTAGCCTGTCTCAAAAAATTAAGTTTCTTAACTTCTAGCTACGGGTGCCTAGGATACAAATACAGTGTTGGCTCTGATCCAACTTTAAAACACAAAGTCTTGTCTCATATAGTCTTAACGCCGGTAAGGGATGTTAAATCAATTCAATATCTCGAAATAGGGTTACAGATTTCTTCAACTGAAAATATCGGCGAATACAGTATTGAAGGACTTACTGATTCCTTCCATATCTGATGTATACAACTGTGGATCAAGAGTTTTCCAATTGAAAAATCCAACTGGTAAAATAGGAATGTGAAGGAAAACCAGAAAAAGCACGAAAAAACTTACGGACATGACGTTGACCTAGGATCGAACCAGTAACCACCGCGTAACGTACTCGCTAACGCTCTCGTCTTTGGTGTAAGCGGTCCCGGGTTCGATTACCGATGGAGACAGTCGGTCGAAGAAGTGTAAAAGCTTTTTCACGCCTGCCATTCTAAATGAGGTTTTCTTCATTCATACCAGGCAAATGCCGGGATGGTATCTAACATATAGGATCCAGGCTGCTTCCTTCCTTACCTTTCCTCGGATAGAATGATTGCCTCCTTCAGACGTGTGATTATCCCTCACGTGTAACGGGCTTACATGACCATAGATGCCAAAAGCTCATAAATATAATTCTTTATCCTAATCGAACCAACGACCCCTTTCTCACCAGAGATGAGTACTCTACCATTAAACCACTATGTGCGGAGGTTTTCTTGGAGTTCTCCCGTTTCCTCCCACTTCCTTACCTTGGTTCATAAACTTTAAAAAAACTGATCAACCACGGTGGCCTGGAAGCGCTGAGAAAAGTAAGTATATTTTACGTAACATTCTGACGAGAATAGTCGTTAGTTAGCAGCACTGCACTCCTCGCCTCGCATGCTACTTGTGTTTCGTAAACGACCGACGTGCGCCTCGTGTCAATTCTTTCGCGCACAGCACATGATGAACAATGTGTTTCTATGTAGCAGCGATCTGCCAGTTACATTTCCTAATTTCCTGCAATTGTGTACACTGTTCTCTTTTGTTAAGAACATTATCCATCAAATTAAACAAACTCATTTATTACAAACAAAAATGTATATACTACTGGGCTATATTATGCGTGTTGGAAAGGACTTAACAATAACCATACTTTTAAAAGAGTTCTATTTATTACTCTAGTTCAGTGGTTCTCAAACTTGTTGTTGTTTCGACCCACATTAAATAATAAAAAGTATTTTGTGGCCCACCTACTTTTATCCAAATACACATTAACGTTCTTTCCCAATAATTGTATCATATGAAATTGTACGCATGCGCAAAGAGAGAAAGTATTTTCACAGAAAGGTAACACAGAGCTAACACTACTCCCGACTCTGCCCTACCCCGTGACAGATTTTGCTTCACTCATTCTCTTTCCATCGTAACCTAGCATCTCTACGAACGGTACAACAGGGCAGTGCTCTTAGTTATCACTTACTCTTTACTTCATTAACAAACGCTTCCAATTTTCATTTCCTCAGTAGTACTTCACAACATAAGTTTCTGCACCAAAATAAAATTTTCATAATTAAAAAAGAAAACTCTCGCGACCCACCAATGGGTCGGGACCCACACTTTGAGAAACATTGCTCTAGTTAAAGATGTGTCATCTTGACTTGACTTTGGTGTCAAGAGTGTCTTCTGAATAATGACATTTTTAGCCCATTTACCTCAACATTATAAGTGGGACTAATAAGCCGGTATAGGAATAGGATACCCACTTTTAAATTTCCCGTGGCTGAGAAAGATAATCAGGAAAACGGAAATTAAGGAGCACGAGTGTTTGTTGAAGTTTAGTGTCCATTTTAAGTTCGAAGCTATATGTTCAAATTTTAGTATTGCCCATCGGGAATCGAACCCGAGACCACAGTTAACAGCATGGAGGATGGGAGAGAAATTGAGACCTATGATTAGGGATACAATGCATAGAAGACCTGCACAATTCCGCAAGCATTACCTTGCATACGCCAATTAACGCTTCTCTCTAAGGCATTCTTATACCATATAAGGTTGCCAATTATGGAAAATAGTAAAACCGGCGTCCCCTCAATATTCTATATAGGTCTAAGTGTGAAGTATCTCTGTTTGTAACCCCCTCCCCCCCATGGGAAGGAAAATGCTATCGTGAACAAAAAGTGTATTAGCACCTGTATTCTGTATATCCTTAGTACATTCACTAATAAGCTTAATAGATACAATGCGCTATAAATTAGGGATGGCCAAAATTTTGCGGAATTCAGATTCCGGAAATTTCACTTTCCGGAATTGGCAATCCCTACTATAAATAAGAAACTGAAATCGGCATTGATCATTTTATGGTATTTATCACCACCTTTAAAATTATCGAAAAAAAAGAACGAATTAATCTTCACGTGACAATTCTGAATTTGGAAAATAAAATTTAATCTTTAAACTTATACTTCAACTACAGGAAACTGCTTTAAGAAGCTCTTTTTTACTCTCAATAAATGTGTAAAATTCCTTACAAGTAAATTTCAAATTTTCCGTGATACAGTGCCTGTCATCTCTTTAAAAATATGTAAACAGATGAACAAAATATATTAATCGTTGATAGATGGTGAAAGGCGACAGCTTTGGATTTACAGAATGAAAGTTACTCTTTATGTCTATACTTCAAACTAGACACAAGTTTGGAAAAACCGGTCATAAATGGGCTGGTAAGAAATTTGCACCAGTCACCGGTTTTAATCAAAATAACAGCAATATTTCTGGCCAGGCCGGTGCAGAACCCTAATACCATATAGCGGTATTTATCAAGGATTTTTCAAATGAGGATCACTTTTATTAGTCAGAATGTTCTACGGACCAACATACACCTATTCCCTTCGAAAGCAAGTTTATCATTTTTTTTATGCTTTGAGTATATATCAGTATACCAATACACAATATAGTAGTTCAGCCTAACAAACGAATACGTGATCAGCGCATTGCGTTGCCCTGACTCTAACAGGCTTATCAGGAGCCTTCTAGTCGTAGTGGTCTTTTATTCACGTGACTCATCAGTTTGCCTCACAACGCTGGGTAGACGCCGAGAATTGAACCTAGAACCATGCGTACGTGAGTACAACGCTCTAACCATTAGACTATGCTATTCCCTTTCTTCTATTAATACCAATATAAAATCAAGGGAATTTTAACTAATACTATTTAAGGAAATTTTAATCGACAAAGTGCAGATGCTTGCTAACAGATAGCGTTGGAGGAGCTCTGGCCACATAGGTCTGTCACGCCAAGTGGTTTGTTTTTTTTATTAATAGAAGAAAATACGTACTACTTTCTTTTTATATATACACTAGCTGAACCTGCGCTCTCTACACAGCGCATCATTTGCATATGAGCATTAATCTCATTCTCATTCCTTACAACATCTGTACATGTCCCTTTACAGACACAAGCGAAAGACGTATTTATTAAAAAAAAAAAAAAAAAAAAAAAAAAAGCCAAGGGGTATCATAAAGGGGAGATTTTTTCCGATTATTTTTCTCAATATCTTGCACCGTTTGCAAGATTTGAGCCTGCTTCCGGTTGGAGTTACAAATTCATGTATGATCAGTGTTTTCTTTCTTCTTGCATGCAGTATGTAATAAGCAAATACATTACATATACAATTAATTATAATGTCAGTTATATATGGTGTTCATTGGGCAAAACACTCCCCCCCCCCAAAAAAAAAAAGGTTTATCTTAGACTGGAGTAATGGTTATCCTTCCTTTTCCATTATTATTTGGCCATGAAACAAACGCCTGAGACATATACAACCCCTATATACAGCAGTGTGGTGTTGGAATGTATAATGCTTAGGGTGTGATGCTTTAGTTTTTTTAAAATTTCAACACTTTCAATGTACCCGTAAAAATGTAATAAAGAAATAGTGGCCATGTTTTTTAAATATTCAATTAGAACTGGACAATCTACATGAAATTTGGAATCGATCAGTGAAAACATCATCTTTCTAGAGCCTGTAGTTTCCGAGATTTCATTGTCGAAAGGATTTGAGAAACATATACACATAGTTTAAAAGAGCTCCAAAGATGGCAGCACAATTCATTTGCATTTATTTCGGAGAAGGCTTATTAAAGGCAAAGGCCTTTGAACAATAATTTAAAAGGATAAACTTTGTGAAAAATATTTCTGTAAGTAATTTATTTAAAGTACACTCTTTTAAAAATATTTGTCTTTGTTATAAACGTAAATCACAAATAACCGTAAATCAAAGGTTTGAAAGCTAACGTTATAGGTTAGAGCTCGGTCGCTCTTAATTGGTACTGTAGCATTTTAATAGATACTAATCTGATACTGAATTAGGAACACACATCCAGTATACCTACGGCCCCCTTTGGCCTTGATTAAGAACTCCAGCAACAGAGCGAGATAGTGATTTCATCAACTTCTAGACGGCATCTAAAGGTATTGTGAGTCATGTGTCCTCTACAACGGTCCACAGCTGGTCCAGGTTCGAATTGGGGACAATCTGTTCCTTTATTCCTTTCCATACGTGTTCCATTGATTCAAAGCTGAGCTGCGGGGGGCAACTGCATTAACAGGAGGTAGGCAGAATGTTCCTCGAACAACTCTGTGGTTGTCCTGGACCTGTGGGCTGGATAACTGTCGTTGGGAAATGCCTGTCTTGTTTGCATGAACCATGGTCATGAAGGAGTGTATATGGTGCCCCAGAATGTCCTCATGCAGGTTAGTATTCAGGGATCCTCATACGCGGATTAATGGTTTCAATGATGCCTAACTGAAGACTCCCCAGGCCATAACAGATACACACCGCCTTACCCTGTGCTAACCTGATAAGCGGAATTCATTGCTTGATGCTGTTGTCCCCAGATTCTGACTCTGCCACTGCCGTGCTGCAATCGGAATTGGAACTATCACTCCAATCTACCCGTTTCCACTCTTCCAGGATCCAATCACTGTGCCTTCGAGCCCATGCAAGGCATTCAGTCCGATGGAGTCCTGTGAGCGGGGGAACTCGGATTGGTCTGCGGCACCTGAAGCAAATACGATACAAGAAACGTTCAACTGCTCGGGTACTAACACTTCGGACAGAACCCTCATTCAGCTAGGATACAGTCCATAATCATACAGAGTACTGACCTTTGCACTGTGACGGGTTCCCGGATAACTTTCATGCATCTGCATAATCTTGACAGAGACTCTTGTACCTATAGTATGCGAGAACCTCAGTTGATTCACGATCTCTAATATGGAGTGCTCCACTGGTAAACACCAATAATCTGCCCTCGCTCGAATACGTTTAAGTCCCGTGCTTTTCCCATTCCCCTTGCCACGACTACTGTTCCTTGCAGACACAGGTCCTACCTACACTATTTATACCAATAATGTGAGTATCGCGGCAACATATATGTAGAGCGCCAATGCGAGTGATTTAAATGGTCAGGTGTGCCCAATTCAGTGTTGGATAACCCACGGATACGATGTTGACCACCACAAACTTACCTGGCCGGGGATAGAACCAGGGACCCCATGCACAAGAGTCAAGAGGTAATCGCTCTACCACTGAGCTACCATACCCATCGTCAACATAAAGAAGATTGTATTAGCTTCGTAATTCTAACAGAAATGATGGAAATGAAAGGACAAATCGAGAAAAATGTGTATTTAGTAGTAAGCTTGACTTTCACTGTTTTTTTTTCACACTAATTTTTTTATTCCTGTGTTATATAAATTGCTTGGGCTCAGTCGTACTGTTAGTAGCATTAGCTGTTAATACGAGACAGGTTTACAAAAACAGAAAAACATTCAAAACTTATGAATAAAATGAATTAAACTGATACCCGATGCCCTGACGTGATCTTTAACCTTGAACTTCATGATGCGTTAACAAGTCCCCATTTCATTAAGAGAGACAGAGGGGGAGGGGGCACTAAAATGGTTGATGAACTTACTGACCTTCTCATCTGGCAAAGGAAGAAATGATAACTCTCCCTATTCGACCGACGTAACACAAAAATAGAGCGATATTGGCCTTTCCACAGAAGAGACTTTCAGATAAACTATCTGGCTCCTTTGAATTTTCTCTGGGACCTGGCGTTAGCTCTATTCATACAGGTCCTGAATCTTTAATGCACTATATTCCAACTCCTCGCCGATGTGATATGAAAAATAATAGTACAAGAAAGAAAAAAAATCAAGCGAGAAAACATCGAAAGAACCAGATCCGAGAGAAAAGTCGCTATTCCCGCGTGTTCCTGAAGTTTCATAAACTTTCCCTACATTTATACACGTCTCCGTGTAGCCCAAGTTACCGCTGCTCCTGGATTCGGTTAACGGTGAGGGATCGAAATTTTTGCTGCTCACAGAGTCATATAAGAAAACTAGGATGCTACCCGAATTAAGAAAAAAGGAAATTCTGCGTAATGGGAAACCGCAAAAATTGCATTACACGATGATATGTTCACCATGTAATAGAATATTCAGTTGAAGTTGCGCCATCTCGTCGTCAGTCCTTACAGCAGTGGCTCCCAAACTTTTTTGGCTGACAACATACTTTACTGAATTTCCCCAACACAAAACATTTGTTTGATTTTTTAAATAATAACATAAATTATAATGGTGTAAAGCTATAGGTTTCTTAGAAAGTGGTGACTATGTAGTACTGAACATTTTTGTTTCTGCTGGAGGCGTTGGCTGGCACAATCATGAATTTCAACGAACTTAATAAGTTCGTTACTGAATTCTCAATCTCTCTCTCTCTCTCTCTCTCTCTCTCTCTCTCTCTGTGTGTGTATTATTTGCGATTTTTTTTTCAATTTTGAGCCGTCCATTGCATAGAGCATTAAAAACTATTTCAGAAAGTGATGGAATTTTTCGCGTCACTCTTACTGTTCCCGAGATATTGACCAAAAAAGTTCGAATTTCGGGAGATTTAAGGAGCCATATCTCGGGAACCGTAAGGGATAGAGAGATGATATTTTGCGATTTTTTGTGGGAAACAGATCCTTCCCGCTTCATCTCTCCATTCTTTTTAAGTTCGTTTTGGCAATGGTTTTGCAGTATTCTCAACTAGTCAAATTCTACACCGATTGGGAATCACTGCCTTAGAAGGCTGTAGTGCGAAGAAAATTTGAATTTATAGCAGTGATGCATAACTTCACTACACTCTCTGTGGGGCCGCAGTGGGTTAGTGTATTCGTCCTATCAGTGTTTGTGAGTGGAGTCCCTCGTTCGATCCCAGTTCATGCCAAGTGGATTGTGGTGGAAAAACACCGTGTGCGTGCATTTTTCGGGATTCCTCTGTTTACTCCCACTTTACTCATTCCACTATTTCATTCATTATCATCATCATCGTTTCCTACAGCCTACACGACGTAATCGTAAAACGTCAAACTGAAATGAAAGCAACAACATTAATGGAACGAGAATGTGGGAGGACACAAGAAAACCTAGAAACACGATATTGTATAGCACAAACTCACATGCCTGGGGCCAAACTAGGACCTTTGGCACCGACAGCGAGCACTCTACTTCTGAGCCACTTGATAGACTTTCTATTTTTCGGCGGTCAGTAGCAGGTAGGGTGTGTTTAAAGAGGCAAAGAAACTTGGAAAAGTTGCTTTAATGTCTTCATTTGTAGTTTGAGGTTTACTTGAACCTGTGTAAGACGGTATTGATAGTTTAACTTGAGATGGAAACCAACCCCATAAACTCGCTCTGGAATCGAATCCGAGTCTTCCTCGCCGGTGTACTAACCATATAACGACAGATCTCATTCAGTTTCTTCGTGATGACATTGCTCTCTGGTGAGCGGTGTTGCCATATGCAGACGTAGATTAGACTATATTTGACAGGGTATGCGTTGCGGAATACCAATAATCATGCCATGAAATGAAGTATTTAGAACAGTATCTGAGGTTCTTGTAATATTCTTTGGGATCCCCTCTAAACTGAAGGAGCTCTTTGATATTATAGGGCAGAATTGCTCAAACTATTGACCGCGGACCACAAGTTGTCCTCGAGGTTTGCCCTTCTCGTTCTCTTAGATCAGTTCGAAAAAGCTTAAAAAAATACAAGTAAATTGCATATTACATACTTTAGTTATCAATCTCAAAACGTGTATAAATTATACAAACGGGAAATACGATAATAACGTAAAAAAGAAATTCCCATAGCTTATTGATTACCCTTCCATACTGATTAACCTTCATTAATCTTCCTTTCCTTTAGGCAACAGAGTGTAACTCTAGGAAGTCAAAGTGAAACTTTCATTTTTACTACTTTTTTTTTCTACAGAACAGGTATTATCAACGTATTCCGTATCACGACCCCACTTTCATCACATCCTCTTGCCAGCAACTTAACAAGTAATTTCCGTTTTCCAATAACCTTTTGATTATTGCTGCTTATCGCTTACAGTTGTAAATGTGTGTAAGCCTTAAACACAACGTATACGAGGCCTGTCGAAAAAGTATCTGAGCTCCTTTGTTTTGGGGAAGCCTAAAGGGTCAAATTTTACTCATGAAAGAAGGGCCCATGACGTCTTTAGGCTACAGATATCATTACTTTCATTTGTATCTTCTGTTGAAAAGGAGTGGTTATGTTGATGCGAGCTCTTCTGTGGGTTGACATGTGCCTACGGATAGAAACAGAGAGCGAAATTACAATCGACTCCATGGATACATCTGACCTCGCCAAAGCCTAACAACGCTCGCGAACACAGAAGATCGCAAGGTGCGTAGCAAAATCAAATCGATGTTGATTGAGTTTTTGCATTGCCGAGGTGATGTGCAACGTAAGTACGTACAGATACAAAGGATCTCTCTTCAGACATTTCCCGTCGTCTACGTGACGCTCTTTGTCAGAAATGACCAGAACTATGGATTTCAAAGCCCAGAAGACTGCACCAGGATAATGATTTTATTCATGCAGCTCATGTAGTTGTCCTTTTCACCACAGCGGAAGAGTTCGATGTTTCGTCAAGCTCACTACTCTTCGGGTATAGCCTCGTAAGACTTTTACCTCTTAAAAAAAAAAAAAAAAAAAAAATCAAACAGAAAGAAACTCGATTTTGCACCCGAGAGGAGATCTAGTGCAACGCGACGTGTGCTCTCATAGCACTTTCGGATAAGGGGTTTCTATAAAATATGAGTAGAAAGGCTATCAAATTCAGTGAGTGGAAGTAGGCAGGAGGGAATTAGTCTGCAGGATATTAGGGGCAAAAAATGCCAGCTCAGTGTACTATAGATACACCGCATTTATCAAAATATCTATCCGCTAAAAAATACTTATCTTTTTCCCCTCCATTCGCGTCCCCCATAAACCCTTCCGCGATTCTCTACAATTCCCGACCCCCATGATAAAAAAAAAAAAAGTTATATAATCAGTTTTCTTGGAATCATGAAAATATTATTCTTTCCTCGAAATATTTATTTCTGTTATAATCGGAAATGAGAGATGGAAACAAATAGCTGCTTCAAACACATTATTCACGCCAAAAATAGTCGCTTCAAAAAAAATCAATGTTTTCGTACTACATGTATTTTCTACTATACTATTGTTCTGATAATGACTGAGATGTGTTAATAGTTTAATGTTTACGAACGAAGAAGGCGCACGAAGTATTCCTATCACTGTCTTAAAGAAGCAGATGAATAGTCTCTCAATTCCTTTAAAGAATACTCCGATAACCTCCAGATATTCTTAATGAATGATATCACTTGAACGATAGACGCCGTTTCAAAGATTACAAAACGCGGTTGTCTAGAGCAACGTGGCAGAAAATCTTAACATGTATACGATAAAAAAAGAGGTTATCCCTACATATTCACACGCTCTTTGAAGCATGTTCGAGTTCTGATAAAACGCATGTTTTAAAAAATACAGAAGTTACTTTATCTACAGTTAGCATTTTTTTAAATGCTACATTCTTCCGCGATATTTTCCTTTCTTAAACAAAGTGCTCAGAATTTTAAAAATTAGATTTTTTTTTAAAAAAATGTATACAACTTTAAAATACTGTTGTCTTTTTCATGAATTGTATGCCAGTCATTTCCAATTGACGGACGTATGACGTAAGAGAGAACTTTTGCTACCAGAACTACGACAGAAAAAACAAGGTAACCGCTTAACGGTCAACTTTTGTGATATTCACATTCTTAATATATCATAAGCATATTATTTCATGACAATCTCTGATTTTCATTAAAAAAAAAACTATATATAGCAGCTGAAAAACTCCTTCATTATCCCGAGTTATTTCGGACACAGTTATTAATAAAAACACAGTAACTGACACAATCGAATAATATATGTACTGAAAAAATATGCTATCTTTGGTGAAAAAAAAATCTTCAGACTTTTATTATTTAACAGAAACAAAATGAAATGAAATCTTTAACGTCCCACGATTATGCCCATTAGGCTAAGGGGGATGATGATTAAGGCAAGTGAATAATGATGGAATGATAAAGTGGGAGGAAACGGGAGTACCCCGGGAAAACCCACGGACATGATGTTGTGCACCATATACTTACTTGGCAGGGGATAGAACCAGGGACCTCACACAGCAGAGGTACGCGCTCTACCACTGAGCCACCGTGCTTCTCTGTTATTCTCTGCTTCTCTCTTAAATTTTAAGAGAAACAAAACAAAAGTATAATTAAATAAAGCGCGTGAAAGAAAGAGTAACACTATTGCCCCCTGGGTGAGATAACAGTGAACAACCGCACGGTATTTGTTACAACACAACCCCATTTGCTGTTAGATCAACAAAATACAGGGCATTACGTTTCAATCGAGCGCAAAGAGCCGCTCCGTGCAATGATTTATATCATGAGAAAATATTTCAGGTTAATCCAAACCAGAACGTAAGAAAAAGATGCCCGTAACAATTCGAATTTATCAATTTTTATATATTATCAGTAAACGCAATAGTTCGAGTTAATTCGAGTAGTAGTTAAGCAAAGAAAAAGGAGGGGACAGAGTGAGATACGTGGAATGGAATGAAGCAACTGTTGGCTCTGTACTTAGTCACGAATACAAGAGTAGCGCTGGGTTTACTGTATTCTACTTGCTCTCTTTGCGTGACTTCTTGAGAATACAAGCAGGAAACTGTAACTTCACGGAGCGTCCAATTGGAAATGACTCTTCTATGAGATTGAAATTCACGTATAAATCGTACATTAGGAAACCATTTTCCATAAGCACACCAGTTAACACATGTGCCTTTGAACTGCGTGATCCGATTTCCGGTGTGGACATAGAAGTTTCTGATACCCGACAATGTTAAAATAACGGAGAACAACTAGAATCAAAAGGCATCAAATCCAGGCCCAGAAAGACCGTAATGAAAGATGAACTGTTCAGATCACACATCACCCAGTTGAATTTAAACCATCTGAATACATCTGATAATATCTTGCTGTGATAATTCACAATACTAAGAATACCATTTTAATCACGAATAATAATTATACTAGAGATACACATTATTATTATTACTAGGTATTATGACTGTTGGCAGGTACTGGTACTAATGAGGTTTTCTTAAGATTTGGGTCTGAAAATGTTTCTTCCACGTTGCTCGATCTTCAGCTTCCACTTTTAACACACAGAAAAGTAAACCGAATTTGACGGTCCACGACTCAGAAATCAAAGGCCTCCACAACAAAATATTTCAAATGTATACTACGTAAATCATAGTCTACCTCCATCCTAATATTAGTCAAGACCGGAGGAATTCCGTAGATTCCATAAGATTTATACTGTCTTTGTGATTTATTCATTAAAAATAAATAAATTAATTAATTAATAAATAATAATAATAATAATAATGGCGGTTAAAAATAAAGAGTGGTGGACTTGTATGTTAATATAATACTTTCAAGATTAGGAATTAGATTTCTGGGCTTTCAGCATCTATGACCATATTAACCCGTCAAGTATGAAGGATGACCCGACGCCTCTCGGCGATCAAACTATCCGGGGAAAGGGAAGGAAGGAAGCGGTCTGGCATCTATATGTTAGGTATCATCCCGGCATTTGCCTGGTGTGAATGAGGAAAAACCAGGGAAACCATACTCAGACTGGCTGGCTTGAAAGAGCTTTCACTCTTTTTCGAGCAACTGTTCCCCACTGGGAACTGAACCCGGGACCGCTCTATCATGATTTCAAGTACGATCCAAGTTTCTATGAAAAGTTTTGGTACTCCAGCTTGCAATATAATTTTTCTAATGTTCTCTGTTGCGAAATACAATATTTGTTTTTAAAATTCTTGAAGAAACTGTCGATGAAAGGAAATATATTGACTGTTGCTGTTTTCCAACTGAAACAGGAAATCACAACTCTCTATTTTCAGACTCTCGCTCTCAATTATTACGATTATTGTCCACGCGAAAATTTACTACTCACGAACGGAACGATAGAGCGAGACGGTTAAAGTGTAACGACACATATCCCATATACTAGTATTCATATATATATAAATTCTACTATACATAGGATACTGACCTTCCTCGACCTTTGAGAAAATACTCGTTGTTTGTAGCACCTGCCAAGATACACACACACACACACACACGCATAAATCTCAGTGTTGTCAGCTGTCAGCACTTCACGGCGAGACTCATTGAAGGAAAGCTTAGCTCGGCTGCACATGAGGTATTGACCTCACACTCTGGACACGCTTTTTAACGATAATTTGTAGGGGTTAATCCTATTCGAAGGGTATGTCTTCTTGACAATATATAAAGCCAGACTTTTATTTTATTTTATTTATTTTTTTTTTTTTTTTACCGGAGGAACATTAATTGCTGTGTTGGAAAGACTGAATAGATATATAACGAAGACAAAATTTTACTCACTTTTTGAATATGTGGTTTCCCTAATCAAAGTCAGTGGCGTGCATTCAACGCGAGCAAGTGAAGCAGTGCTTCAGTAAGCAATCTGTCAAGCTGTGATGAAATCTTTGAGTTTAACGTTCTACGTTTATGCCTGTTAGGTTACGGGAGACCATGATTAAAGCAAATGAATGATGATGGAATAATTGGTGGAATGATAAAGTGGGAGGAGACGGGAGTGCCCCGAGGAAACCCACGAGAACGATACTGTCCACCACGTAGTCTAATTATATTTACAATTTCTTTCTTTCGAATTTTTTCAGATGAAGCAGAATTTTCATAGTGAATCGAGTCTCTTTTCTGTATTTCTGTCTCCTTCTAAAAGTGACAGACTGCTACAAAGCTGTTGGTGTAGAATGACCAACCAATCTCGGCTAAGATGTAAATAAATAAATATGTATTTAAAAGAAGCATCATCACCACCGTGCTTTATTTCACCGTCCTGAAGTTGGTTTAGTTGAATTAATGGTGGGCACAAAAACCGGTTTTTCGGTTTTTGGCTTTTCACCGAAACCGGTTTCTGTTTTCTTCAAAACCGATTCCGTTTTTTTTTTCAAATTTGTTCTATTTCTGACCAGAATGGTGTTTCATTGTTCTCCGGAAACCGAATCCATTTCCACAGAAATAGTCTTGTGTGTTTTCGAAAAGTTTTCACCGAAACCAGTTTTGGTGAAAACCGAACCGGTTTTGGGGAAACCCGAAATGTCGGTTCTTCGGGTTTCGTTTTTATAGAAACCGGTTTTCGGTTTTTTAATAAAAACCGGTTTTGCCCATTCCTAAGTTGAATTCACCTATTATTAGAGGAGACAAGACTTGGGTTAAGCACCTTAACTGTGAAACATAACTCCATGAAGTGGGGACACGCCAGTTTCACTAATAAAAAAAAAAAAAAAAAGGATGCTTTCAAACCATGTCTGCAAGGAAAGTTATGGCTACTGTGTTTTAGGATAGTGACGATGTGCTGCTAGTCGAGTTTGCAGAACTAGTACAACAATTACCACTAAAAAAATTGTAAAAGATTATGAAGTTGCGAAAAGCAATTCAAAAACAACACAATGGAAAACTAAGTGCAAAAAAAATGCTGTTACATGACAACGCACGCCCATATTCGGCCAAGCGGATTCAGGAAATTTTACAGGCCTTTCATTGGTATATTTTCGAACATCCCCCATACAGATCGGATCTAGCATCAAGTGACTATACCACCTGTTCTCCCACATGAAGACCTAGCTAGCAACGCAGTACTTTGATAATGATGCAAACCTTCAGCACGAATAATTGAAATCACCGACGATAACTTTTTTACGACAATGGATTTTGTAAGCTTATTTACTGATGACTATGTCGGAAAGAAATGCAACAATAGTGTCGTTTCAAAATATATATAATAAAAAATGTCTAGTTTCACTTGTCTTCTTTTTTATTCCAGAACGTGAGTTACTTTTTGGACAGCTCTCGTATTTGGTTGATTAATTTGGAATTTAGTGTTTCGTTCAGCAGCACCGCTGTATGAGACATGGTCCTACAGTGTAACATGGGATCTGAAACATATGAAATCCAACTAAGGATCAAACCTGTGTTTCTCATCCCTAACATATATATTTAAATATGTATCTGATGTTAGGGGAGTTTACGAATGACAGACAGCGATAGTAATACCGGATGATTTGAACATGGGTTATACTTAACGTTGGTCAAAATATCAAACTTCCAAATAAACAGTATATACTGAAAGCGGAAGTGATACTTCTATCACTTGAAGCTTCAACGAGGGTCAAAATCGGTGATAAAAACCTATTCTTCCTGGGAAGCTGAGCCCATATCAGAACTTTTAGTTGCTATCTTTTCTGTTTTTGGTGTATGACAGTGGGACTAGCTAGATCAGTCAGAATGTTCAACAATCCATCTTACTTCTTGGCTCCTTTGAACGTAAATTTATGTATTTTTAAAGTATATACCAATATATCTATATATTCGAAGTATATTAAGAAAAAGTCACTTGATTTTTATTGACATAATAATTCGTGTTCTTTTTTCAAATAATTGAAGGTTACGAAAAATGTCTGATAATAAATAAATGTATATACGCTGGGAGTAGCGGAGCTCAGTGATAGGGCACTTACTCTGGTACGTAGGGTCCCCGGTTCGATTCCAACTCCGGGACATTCCATATCAAGTGGTCCACTGATCCCCACCTTCCCTCTCAGGTTTGGATTAAATTTGAAATACAGGTTGGTATTTGGCCCAAACACACATGTGCAAAATGTCAGTTCTGTTGCTGCTATAGTTTCCAAGAAACAGTGTCCTTACATGTTGACCGAAATACTAGAACAGAAACAGGAGCGTCACAGAGGCATTTTGAGGAAGTCGTTACTCAGTTGCTACTTGTTTGTTGGTACTGAAAATAACTAGTTTGGGACATTTTTATAATGTACAAGGATGCCAACAATGAAAGCAGTTTTGACCTAGATAGCTTACTTTTCTCAGAAGGCGAAATTGAAAATGAAAAAAAAAAAAAAAAAACACCCGTAAAACCAAGTACTACTGCACGGATGAGCCGATATCTCTTGCTGTTTTTTTTTTTTTTTTTGATACCAATTGTTTTTCCCATTATTGGCCTCTAACATGATAGTCTGTGTGCCAACTGGGAAGTTTCTAAGTCGTATAGTCGGACCTGAATGCCAATGGTCAATGCCAAAACGTACCTATGTTCAATCAGGTAGTTGACCATCATGCCAGTTCGTCATCCTGCTTTGCTTGGTCCCATTGCAAAGAGCATGTCAAAAAGCCTTGGAGACCAAAATATCATTTCAGAGAACGGGTGACGTCTTGGTCAAATGCGAACTTTTGAAGTCGCCCTTGTGAGCGCCTTCCCGGGATTGCAATGGCATTGATGTGGGGATATTAAACTAATGGTTGAATGATTGTGAGGTAATGAACCTGTGCCTTATATGTTACTAATCCATTATTGTCTAACATTTACATTCTGTTTTGCATCCTTTCAGAGCTACTGTATGCTGAGTAACTTGGAAAATAGAGCAGCAGAGTGCAACTTCTAGTTCGGATCGTGCGACAAAGCGATATTGCTGCAATCCCTTCAACCTTCCATATACAAAGAAAATTGTCAAGGGGCTACAAAAGATTACCAACAATACAGCAGTTAACCTGAAGGAAGTGACTGGGCAAGACCTGGAAGGAATGCAGTGTCCTACTTGTCGACGTGAGCTGAGTGCAAAATATTAGAATGCAACATATGATGAGGCAAGTGACAATTCCTGTGGTGAACCACCTGAAGAACTGAAAATAGCTCATGCAACCAAGGCTGTTAATACCACTGCTGGGGCACTTGGTGTGTCCCCTTTGAAGTTCCGTAAGGTCAGCAGGAGGGATTCACGTGGATATGGAAGCATGAAGATGCAGCAATTACAACATAAGTTGACAAAAATCCAATGCATTAGCTGGTGGGTTATACATTCGTGATATGCGGCCTAAAGGTGAAGCCAGACAAGCTGAATGTCCAAACATGTGTGAACGATTACGCCACTCTTTTGTCTGCACTGCAGACCAAATGTACAGCCCCAACTAGCCGTTATGACAAACTCCAGATATTGACGCTGCAGCCACAGAAAAGAAGCTGCTGTCGAGGAAAAGAGCTGCTGAAGAATTTCAAGTGTCAGAAAGGATGGTTAAAGCAACAAGAAAGTTATGTGACGCTGAAGGTGTACTTGCTCGGCCAGCACCAGAGGGAAATCCATTACCTGAGATTACAAAATTACATGTAGCAGAGCTTTATGACGATGATGAGTTCTCGAGGTTATGTCCAGGAATGAAGGACAAAGGAGTTTAAAAGAACCACGAGGGAAGTCCACTAGGATCGCTGCTCTATGTGACACAAATACTGAAACCGGAAGTTGTAGCAGACTTTTCGTACTTCCAGTTTCAACAGAAGAATAAGAGCTGAGAGGGACTATTTTTGTGAACTTGAATTCATACCCCCCCCCAAAAAAAAACTGTCATTTCCTAGTAATTAGAGCTCTAGGACAATGAATAATGGAACCGGAAATAGTACTACCACTTTCAATTTTCGTAGAAAGACAAAAACGGAGAAATCTATGGTTGGAACGCTGAATCCATAATTAAAAAAAAAAAAAAAAGATTCTCGCTATCTATTACCGTTCTTGCTCTGATGATAGTCAACGCTGAAAACAGGAAATAAGACTTCTACGAGTGCTATTAAACTTATTTGAATATTAGAAACAAACATTCGAAAAGTTATTCATTATTCAAACAATTATTCGAATACCGAATACTGGGGGAGGGGGCACGGTAGCTCAGTAGGAGAGCGCTTACCTATGGTGCGTGGGGTCCCTGGTTCGATCTTCGGCCAAGTTGTTTGTGCTGGACAACATTGTGTCCGCGGGGTTTTCTCGGGCTATTGGCTATTCCCTATCCTCCCACATTCTCATTCCACCAATTCTATCTCATATTATTATTCACTTGTCTAGCTTTGTCTAACAAGCAGAGTGGAGTTGATTTTGAGTTTAACGTCCCGTTCAGCAGCGAGGCTATATGAGACGTGGACCTACTGATTAACGTGGAATCCAAACCGCATGAGCTCCCGCCGGGAATCGAACCCGGGTCTCTCAAGCCATAGATGCGTACGCTAACCGCTTAGCCACGGAGGAGCTCATCTAACAAGCAGAATCGTTGGACATTACACTATGCCCTCTAGGTTAAAGAAGGTGGCGGTGATTAGAGACGAAGGAAAAGGTGGAATGAAGAAAGTAGGAGGAAACGGAAGAATCCCGAGAAAACCCACGCACATGGTGTTTGTCCACCTCAAAGTTCATTTGGCGGGAGTTGGGATCGAACCAAGGACCCCATGCACCAGAGGTACTAGAAGATTTCATTACAACGATTTCGAATACTGAAAATTCGAGTTATTTAAGTTTCAACACCTCTGTAATAAGTTTCGTTTCCCTTAATTTTCGATTTCTACCACTTGTAGTTTGAATAGAAATTTAAGAGAAACGGAAGTTATTCCTGAGGTACTGAATTCACACAAAATAAAACATTTATCTCCTATAACTATGAACAGAGGGACGGACACAGCCGTTCTATAAAATCTCCCATATTTGTGCATAGAATAGTTCGGAAGTCTAAACTGAAATTTCAGGGCACAATGCTTGCAATACTTGCGAGGATACAATAATGCAAAACCACATCAGTCACAGTACTACATTGTGACATGGTTATGAGATAAAAGTTATCCTGGTTTTACAGTTAAAAACAATGGCACAAACATATCGCTTGAATGCTGCTGCGTTAAGACTGACAGGAAATACACACTCGGAAGCAACCCGTGGAAAGGGCAATGAACGACTTTCATACGGGCGATTTAGAGAGAAAAAAAAAAAGATGGGAACCATATATCACACGCAAATTATCATAAATTGGACTGTTTTTACTTTAGCATTGTTAACTCTAACGAAAAAATTCTAAATTTTGTATGACCTTGATTATTATATCGAAACGACGAGAAATATGTGGTTAAAATTATTGAACAATTATGGGGTAAGTTTAATCTCATCTATATGGCACGCAACTCTTACAAGACTGCACTCCAAATGTACTCCTAACATCTTACTCTTACAAATAATGATAACTTTTCTCCACAGACAGCAAAGAACAATGAAATTTTCAGTATGTCCAACTAATCTTACATGCTTATTTGGCAATAAATGCAAATGAAACGCATACTACCCTAAACGCACAATCAGGTGTTACTACTTATACAGATAATACTCAAGCTGATTACGATTCAAGTATTTAGTTTTGCTGCGAAAATGTAAAGGCTACTAGTAAACGTAATCCGTCGGACTTGCATCCGCGACACCGTACTCCTAGCTAAGACTGGAGGGCACGGCGCCTTAGTGCCAGAGCGCTTACCTTTTGCGCTTGAGATCCCTAGTTCGACCTCCGGCCAAGTTAAGTTTCTGGGAGAAACATTAAGTCCGTGGGTTTTCTTGGGATACTCCCCTTTCCTCCCTTTTTCTCATTCCACCATTATTCACTTACCCTAATCATTGTCTCGCTGAGCCTAGAGGGCATAATCGTGGGACGTTAAACTGAAATATTTCACTTTTCCTCGCTAATAAACGTATACAAAGGAAGAACGTATTTAAGAATAAAGTAAGTCATTTCTTTTATCGTGTCAACCCCAAAAGTTTGAAGCTTTTATGTACTCTGCTAATATAAAATGCGTACAACAGCACTGATTGATTTTTATTCTCATGCATTGTGTCAATTTGCTTCTTAATTGCAGGGGTCGCGGTGGCTCAGTGGTAGAAAGTTCACCCCTGGTGCATGGGGTCCTTGGTTCGATCCCAGCTCACGGCAAGTGAATTTTGAGGTGGACAAATACCATGTGCGTGGGTTTTCTCGGGCTTCTCCCGTTTCCTCCTACTTTCTTTCAAACGGTAGAACTGACTTTTAAACGGTACAATTCACATATTCCCATCGTATTTCCTCTGGACACCCCTCTGTTTTAACGTAGAGATCTGAAAAAACTGATAAATACTACACGATGGACTGAATGTTTGTGAACAATTTCAATCTTCTAGGTACAAAAGTAAGCCCAGCAAATATATATATACTCACAATACCCCGTATAAAGAGGATCTTGGGTAAAAATTCCCTGAGTAATCCCTATTTACCCTAGAATCACGGTTCGCACATCATTCTGTTCAGAATAGAACTGGCTTTCAGACGGTACCATTCACATTTCTCCATCATGTATCTGAGGCGTAAAAATAGTGGAAAAAGGGATTTTTTGGTTTTAAAAAACTTTTTTACCGTTTTTACCTTCCCCCTGGACCTCCCGTGTGCTAAACACAGAGATCTGGAAAAAAATCTGATAAATACTAATCGGTGGACTGAATATTTGTGCAAAATTTCAATCTTCTCGGTGCAAAAGTAAGCCCGCCAAAAAAATAATGAAAATAGGCCTAACAAAA
Organism: Thermobia domestica; assembly: GCF_964235325.1. Taxonomy (NCBI): domain Eukaryota; kingdom Metazoa; phylum Arthropoda; class Insecta; order Zygentoma; family Lepismatidae; genus Thermobia; species Thermobia domestica. Next base: position 22,792,578 of record NC_137460.1, on the reverse strand, counting down.
GAAAATATTTTTTAAAGTTATGACGTTATCACCTCCTGTTCCGACGCAGGAAGGCGTGAAACCATACGTAACGTGTATTACAATGCCTCTAGACTTGAAAAACAAAACAAAACAAACGGACGAAAAAGCTCAAAGAGGAGAGTTATAAGTACCATAAAACACTCGTATGGTACAGTTCGCAGCAAAAATCCTGCAACATGAGCATGTAAGTTTATTATGAAATGACGGAGTCTTTTGCTCCAAAATAATTGTGCAGGGGAGGATGCCTAGGTTTCTCCTGGGGTGATTCGTGCCATTTAGACATTATGTTGATTGCCTGCGCTATTAGGCGAAGTTTCACAATAAACTTACATGGTCATGTTGCAGGTTTTTTTGCTGCTGACTATACAAACTGTACCAGAAAAACACTCTCTAAACGGATACTTCCTTAATACGGACAGATCTTCTTGTTCCAGCAAAAATACACATATTATTACGAAATTGCATATACTTCAGAAGAAAATACATACTCATATAAATACAACCACCAGTGATATTTTCATTTATTTACAGAAAGTAATTTATCCCTCATCCCTAATAATTCCAACAATGAGTTCAATATATCTATTTTAACCTATACTTACATTTATAATAACTGTACAAACTGCACACAATTGCTGTATGAAGTATGAGTAATCTAAATTTGTCTAACCTCTCAGTAACGGAAAAGGAGCGTCAGATTTTGCTTGACGGAACCAAGAGCCCTTGATATAAGTAAAATTTCGCGTTTTTCGCAATTTACTACTATTCTATTGATAAAATCTATATAACTCTCAAACTCAGAGGGAGGCAATTACTCCCCCTTAGATGACGCCCCTGTATCGGACACCTCTCAAATAATCAGCCCATTGGTGTCCGTTTATTCAGAAGTTTCATGTATTAGTTTTCAAATGTTTATATTTTCAGGGAATAAAAACCGAATACTAGCTTTGGTTACATTAATTCACATTTATGTCTATCTTCAGGAACTCCCATAATCGGAACCTTAGTCAAAATATTTCCAGTGGTACAACTTAACGCTACTGTTCCATGTGGGGTATCAGCACGTGAAAACAAATGAATAGGGTTAAGTGTCGGAGAATAGGTCCATAAATGTAAAACACAAGAAAATTTTACAGAAAAGAAAAGGTGAATTAGTTATTTTTCATGAAATTCCTATTAACAAAAGAAGAGCAATGTGGTATTTTCAGGTGTTGCGTAGTGTTGCTACTATTCTAAGTGGAGCTGTGCTGACGTCCGACATTCTGGTATAATGGGGAAATTAATTCAAAGTATTTAAAAATGACAGTTGCATGAGTGGATGTAACATATCAATTGTGAGTTTTATAACAACCTATGTTGGTGAAGGAAAAGAGTCATTACATTCTACGGAGCGGCACGGAGCAACAAGGAAAGCAAATGTAGGAGGGCATGAAAATAGATAAACTGGGGAACAGTTAAATTCCCAAATGTGAAATGTGTACATGCTGTGAAATGTTACTGGCAAAAGTCGGAAGTGAAAGGCAATTTCTTCGAGGACGCAAAGCTGACGATAAAAATAGTATATAACCGCGTGTTTTTAGCGACATCATCATTTGCGCGCATACCCACCACCACTTACGCGCCTACTCCCTACGGACACACTCGCACTCATCTCGCTATTATTCCAGGCCCCCCGCTGTGTTCTTGCCCTAACTCGGTTAGATAGCATTCATGCTTTCTAGTCGCCAGCTAGCACAAGTTGTTTTTTTTTTTTTACACTACCGGTATATTTACGACATATTTCCGGACTCAGTATTTACACGTAAAAGAGAAAGTTTTCTTAAAGTGAAAGTGCACCGAGGAATTCTTATGGGGTAATAATAATAATAATAATAAATTTTATTGTAGAAACATCTGAGAGCATCAGATGTATTACAATCGTCAGAATAGGTACAAGATGAAAATTTTAGGGTTACATATATAGCATACCATAATATACCATAATATAAACAAAGATCACTGAATAACAGACCAAAATATTATAACTATCAATTTTGAGTTCAAAAAATTCTCCAACACTTTATTTTCAATTATTAATAAGTAATGTCTGTACTTGTTTTTTAAAACCCAGAAATGGAAGTTCTCTTAAAAATATAGAAAGAAAATTATAAAATTTAACTGACATATTGTAAAAGGTCTTCTGTGTCTTACTATATTCACATCTCAATAATCCTAAACGGTACCTGCTTCTAGTTTGATAAGTATGAGAGTACCCTAAATCATTGTAAATATGATTGTTTTCCTTAATGTAAAGCAAACATTGGTATATGAAAATTGCAGATACTGTCATAATTCCTAATTTAACGAAGCTTGACCTACAATGCGCACGACTAAGGAGACCGAGCATCAATCTTACACATATCTTTTGTATTTTTAACAGGCTTTTGATAGGTACTCCCCTATCTTGCACATATAAGACTTCCAGTGTTACTTATTTTACAAAATAAAGCTGAGCGAGCGATAGCAGCGAAAGGTGTTAGAAGCCCTGCCAGGCTTGTTTTCTATCTTTATCACAATTTAGACAAAAGCAAGGAACTCGGTTCTGGAGACATGAAACGAGTTGGGTAAAATTCTAAATACTATCCATTGTCAAGAAATACTTTATAAATATTTCAATATAGATGATAATGAATTTCCGCATAAATAACAAAAACAAACAAACAAAAAAAAAAAAAAAGTTTTTCAGCCAGAGAATACTGAGCCTACTCTGTAGAACAAAAGCCGAATAATATAGAAGGCATGAAGTTATTATTGCCACACATTCAGTTACACAACTGTCCCCGTATTCTTAATGTACATTTCAAACACATTTAATCGGTGAACTTCACAATGTCAGCTCCAGTTGCTATCCTTACGCAGACATAAGAAATAATGGTAATAGATACATGAGAACCCCTTGATCCGCGTTTCTTCTTTGTTCTAATTCCCCCCCCCCCACACACACACATTGACAAAGATAAAGTACAAGGGCATTATACATGCAGATATAAAGTACATGTACGTTCTTTTTTTTTATTTTCGTATCAGTCGATAAGTAAATAAAAGTCGCTTTGTTACTCCCTTTGTAAGTTCGTGCGTCCTGCTCCTTCGGAAACTGATAATACTCGGTTAATTTAATAAAATGGGTCCCAACTTCTCTAATCCTAACTTACGCTATCCTAACCTAACCCTATCGTATTCTACTCTATCATACCCATTTAAAACGGTTCTATTTATCGATGATCAGCTGGACCGTGCATTATACAGTTTACCCCCTTTAATAATATATATGGAATGCATTCCGTCTAGTAGTATTTACACCTCCCCCATAATTTGTACTCTTCTGTCGCCGCCCTTAACGTTGTCACGCCTAACGAATTCAGTGTATGTAACAGAATTCAACGCAATACAACAAGAAAGAAAAATAGTACAAAACTAGAAAATCATCCTTGTCAAATATAATATACTGACAGTTATATTATCAAGTTACAGCAATTACTATTGATTCTGCCAAATGATTCACATTTACTCAGCTGTTTCTTGTCAAACGAATATGATGTCAAATTAATAATAATACTTTGGAGAATTACTTACGGATCGGAAAATCTGCATCCCCATTCAGGACTTCTGAAGAAAATTCATTCATAAAATAATCAAAACTATCCGCATCTTCAGATTTAACTAAGTTCGTTGGATCATGTCCATCTTCAGTGACAAGCATGGTAAATGTTTTTAGTTTCAAAATATATTAATTCGAAATGCACCAATGTTATAATGCAAACTATTACAATGAAGAATACTGGAATGCTTCGTCTCCGTCTTGAAAATAACAAAGCACTTCATATGAAACTAGCAAAGCAAGATTATAATGTCAACACAAAACAGCACTTAGTACAAACAGATCGCTGAAACGTACACACACGGAAAACAATCCAGAAAATTATCTAATAGCTTTGCTAAGAGGACATTTAATGGACAGAAATGTGTCTTGAGGCCAAGTGACATCTTTTGGCAGTTACTAGAACGATGTGATTCACAGTGCTTATCGTTGTTAGTGCATGAAATCATTACAAATGAATACTCTTCATTTTATTGACTTACCACTACTTTCATTTATTATGTCATAAAATATCGCAAAACTAATTACTGTATAAATTAGTGTGCAAAAGTCATTACATCAGTTTTTATATCCTTAAATATAGAGTGGAAATACATATAAACAGAATGTCTCTCTAGTTTGGGACATTTTAAGGACAGTTTTTCGTGAACGCCTAATGCATCCCACATGGAGGGAACTTTCGATTTCAGTGATTTTCATAGCATTACTTTCCACAAATTGTATTTCATAAGCTTTAAAAAATGTGTGACAGGTTAGCGCTCATTTTCGTTAAACATACATACTTTACATTCAGTATCTGTCAAGGAAATTCAAATAAGCAATAAAAAAAATATTGAGCAAGCTTATGTGATCGGATCTAGTTCCCTCTTCGCACTTCTCGAGTTTGATGCTCGGGGTCGACCATCCTCACCAGTCAAAAGTGTAAGGTTTGACTCTTTTTAGTTTTGCCAGATGAGGGAAAAGCATGTATAACAGTACACATTTTACCCTCATATCTATTCCGTCTATCAATACAAAACTTGGTACACTCAGTATTTTCAGAGATACATTTGGATTGTATGCTTTTATCCGAGGCCACTCCAGAGAGGGCCAAAGTTGAATGTAGTGATTTCTGGAGAGAATTTTCCAGACATTCTCCCAATTTTCCCTGTACATTACATTGGGGCCCAAGTACATTATGGACCCCAATACATAGCACCTCTGGAAAGTTTGTTTCATGCTAAAGAGAATGAACTATAAACCATGACTTTCCAAGAAACAGTGCTGATGCAATAGCTATTTCACTGCGAGTCTACGATTCTCTTTATGCTAACAGGATTAATGGGCCTCAGGAACTTATTTCGTTGTCCATAGCACTTTTTTTTATTTTATGCATGAACATATCTTCGTTATGTTTATCGAATGGACTATGTTTGATTCGGATGTGCGGATGACATGTTCATATCCTTTCCTTGTCATTTCTCAGGAAAAAATGTGCCTCAGAAAACGGCAGGGAGTTCAACGACTGAGTGCAGTATCGCCATTGTTGATTCAAGTTCCAGAAATAAGCACTTCTGCACTGCCAATAGAAGTATAAAATAATTAGTAGTCAAAGCTCGTCACAAGCAAAAATACGTTCTTTTTTTAAAAAATTGAAATTGATATTCAAGAAATGATTTACATATGCCTTATCTTGAATCTTTTAAAACCCTTTTTTTCCCTTCTGGAAGCTAAACAATCTATAGGATGAAAGAATGGATGTGATTTTCAAACTCTTTGTTGTTTGTTTAGTAACTAGTAATTTAGTAAAACTTCCGAAAAGTGGGTGAAACATATTAGTTCCTAGAGGTTGACTTTTTTTCAATCTGAAGAAGGAAAAGCGGGACAAGCAGGCTTCCCGAAAGCCTTTTTCGGGAAAGTTAATTCTTTCATTAAAAATCGCCACTGTCCCGGAAAACCGGGACGTCTGGCAACCCTAGTTTTACTTTCACCAGGACAAAAATAAATCTATGAAATGAATGTAGTTACTCTATGGTGTGGTACCGGATGATCTCCAAAAAAATCCCTCTCTTTCTTTGTTGTAATTAATTTATAAAGAAATCGTATGGAAGTTTGAGTTAAGCAACACTGGTAAGTTGTAGCCTGGATTGAGGCCTTAGTTCAGATCCGTGTGAGACGGGCTTAGGCTAGTTTTAGACGGAAGCATTTATCGTAGCATTTCTTGTAGCAGATGAGCTGCCAAAAATTCCATATAATATCCTATGGCATCAAAAGTATATGGTGCTTTTAAACGGTAGCATTTTGATAAGCATCTTTCGTGACGTAGCAAACAAATCACTCTAGAAGAGCGCAATTATGACTCCGATATTAAGCGTGAGACAGCTAAAGCTATAGTAATTGTAACAACAGTTCTCGCCGCAATTATGACTCCGATATTAAGCGTGAGATAGCTAAAGCTATAGTAATTGTAACAACAGTTCTCGCCGGTCATAATAAAAAACGAAAATCGAAAGAAGTATGTGGGCAAAGAGCATCCCTACTCCAACTCATTTTTCTTTACTACAATTCAATTTCCCACACAAAACAAAGAGTATGGATATTTGGCACAACATCTTTCGCTTCTTTTTAACACACCACGGCGCTGCAATCGGACCAGAAATGCTGGGGAAAATGCTACGAAATAGAACAGGTTCTATCGACAAGAAATGCCATAGGATATGCCATGGCATGGGAAATGCTATAGCATTTGCTACTTTACACGGTAGGATATTGATGATACGATTTTTGCTACAAGAAATGCTACGATAAATGCTTCCGTCTAAAACTAGCCTTAGGTACATCCATAAAATACCTCTTATTCCTTGTTTTATTTGGCAGTAAACAACGAATCTAGTCAGTATTCAAGCGAATATTCCAAATTTCTTTAAAATAGATAATCCAGAATTACGAAATAAAATATACAAAAACATTTGGACAGAACATATTCAAAAATTACCACCTAATACAGTTTTGATTCATACAGATGCATCTAAATATCCAGATTCTTCAGTGGGAGCTGCAATATTCATTCCATCCCAAAACATAACTTTGAAATATAAACTACCTCTATCATTATCTATTTTTGAAGCAGAAGCTCTTGCCATCCGCCAACCCTTATTATATATCAAACAACAAAACCTAATTGTATCTTGCATTTGTACAGATTCTCTCCGTGTACTACAAGCATTAAAGAGCATTCATTGGAATGCAAGCGTAACATTCCAATAGAATGGTTAATTCTAAATATAAAACTTTTATTTCAAAAGTTGAAAGAAAAAAATTTCTATACATTTCTATTTTCTTCGCTCTCACATAGACCTAGAACACGGGGACCTTATCGACATCGCTGCAAAGAGTGCATGTAAAGAAGGAAAACCAAGTTATATAAAAATTCCTTATCAAAATTATTTCTACATTCTTGATCGACATTATTCAATTGCAAAATCACGTTGCCAACACAATAACAAATATGGTCCAGGACACCTTTCTTGGGAAACGATTGGAAAACACACCCATAAACCCAGAGATTTTATACACAATTGGTCATGAAAAGAAATAGTAATATATTATAGAATACTTTTTGGTACTGCACTTACTCCAGCCAAGTTATTTCAAATTAAAAAAAAAAAGATACTTACCATTGTTGGTGCGATAAGGGTATAGGTACACTAGATCATCCTCTTAAAATTATATCTTAAAATATCAGTAAGTTAGGTAGGGAAATGTATACTCAACACGGTATGCATCTCAATCAAGCAGGGAAGGATCTATTAAGTATAAAGATCTGTGAAATAATTGATAAGAGCATAGACACTACATTAGAAAGTAAAAAGGCAATAGCGATGCCTTGGTCTGTACAGGAAAACCCAAATCACCCGACTCCATGAATGAATTTAAAATTCCGTGGGGCCGGGTGAAAACTTCAAACCTAACAAATCGCTTAAAATTAATGATATAAGTAGAAATGTAACTGTTAATAAACGATCAAATGTACAAGGTAATGTGAGTCAGGGAGTAGAATCGATTTCAGTCAATGCAGTCCACTTAGCCCAACTATCTAATAAAGCTGACGATACACACTCAGTGACCAGCAATGCTCTTAAACTATGCTTTCTTAATGTACAAGGGTTGAAGGACAAATCATTCCTTATTTCAGATTTTGCCTACGAAAATGATTTACATATTTTCTGTGTGAGTGAACATTGGAGTGCAGACAGTGAACTCCAATACAACAATATAGATGGTTTTTCTATGGCAAATAGTTACAGTAGGAGTATATACATACATGGTGGGGTCGCTATCTATGTTAATAGCCAAATAGAATATCGTCAATTAGATATAACTTTTCTTAATACTGAACGTGAATTTGAATCAACTGCAATTTTTCTGGATCAGTACAAGTTAATAATTGTATCTGTTTATAGAACTCCTGATAGTAATCCAAGTATTTTTTTAGAAAAATTGGAGAAGTTATTGGTCTTTCTCAGCAACTGGCATAATTATGAGATAGTAATAGGGGGCGATGTAAATGCACATTTTGATGTGACTACTGACAAACGAACTGTCCATGAGTTACTTAATCTACTCAGACAACATAATCTTCAAGTGGTTAATCGTAAACCGACTAGAGGCAAAGCGTGCTTAGATAATGCATTTACCAATGTAAAAACGGAATATTTAACCAGTAATGTATGACAATTTCCTTTCTCAGATCATGATGCCCTGCTAGTCAATCTAAGTACAACAAAAGTAGAATCCTGCAACTTTAGTTTTCCCACCACCGAACTTATAGCAACTAGGCCCATCACAGAAACTAATTTGCAAAGTTTCATTCAACAATTATCGTGTATAAACTGGGAAGTAAACATTAAGTATGATAATATAAATGGCAGCGATACATTTGATCTTTTTTTAACAAAGTTTCTAAATATTTTTGATATGTGTGTGCCTAAAAGGGTGGTCCGATATAATTCAACAAAGAAAACAAAGTTAGGTAAAAGAACGTGAGTAGTATTGGCCTGACTATAGGACACTTTGGACTTTGACCCCGACCTTTATGACGTCATAGGTCAAAGGTCAATGACCTTGGCCCGGGGTCAATGACCTAGGGGTACATAGGACCACCCCCTCTAAATTTTGGCAGGGGTACCATGGCCCACCCCCTAAATTTTGGCAGGGGTACGTAGGACCACCCCCCTTAAATTTTGGAAATTGCCAAATCTAAAAATTTGGTATGGTAGGGTAGGACCATAGTATGTACCTCTATCAGTATTGGGGGTCTATGTCGTTCCCTTTTATGGGTAAAAAATTGCCAAAAATTCAAATTTCGGAGGTTTTTGACCTAATTTATCCCCTTGGATGAGGTGTTATTACCCTATATGGTTACATGGGCATATACAGGGGTTCATTCCCTTTCATAAGACATGGGTATATTGATGCACCCCTTGAAAAATTTGGGAGGGGTACCTTGGCCCACCACCTAAATTTTGGAAATTGCCCAATTTAAACATTTGGTATTATAGTATAGGACCCTAATATGTATTATGATAAATTTGGGTGGTCCACCTCGTCCCCTTTTAGGGGTACAAAATTGCCAAAATATAAACGTAAGCAATACGTTATACCACGTGTTTGGTTTTCGGCCTAATTTATCTCCTTGGATGAGGTCCTATTACCTTATATAGTTATATGGGCGTATACAGGGGTCCATTCCCTTTCATAAGACATAGGTATATTAATGCACCCCTTGAAAAATTTGGGAGGGGTACCTTGGCCCACCCCTTAAATTTTGGAAATTGCCAAATCTAAAAATTGGGTGTGGTAGCCTAGGACCATAGTATGTACCTCTATCAGTATTGGGGGTCTATGTCGTTCCCTTTCATGTGTAAAAAATTGCCAAAAATTCAAATTTCGGAGGTTTTTGACCTAATTTATCCCCTTTGATGAGGTGTTATTACCCTATATGGTTATATGGGCGTATACAGGGTTCCATTCCCTTTCATAAGATATGGGTATATTGGTGCACCCCGGGAGGGGTACCTTAGCCCACCCTTAAATTTTGAAAATTGCTCAATTTCAACATTTGGTATTATAGTACTGGACCCTAACATGTATTATGATAAATTTGGGTGGTCCACCTCGTTCCCTTTTAGGGGTACAAAATTGCCAAAATATAAACGTAAGCAATACGTTATACCACGTGTTTGGTTTTTTGACCTAATTTATCTCCTTGGATGAGGTCCTATTACCTTATATGGTTATATGGTTATGTATACGGGTTTATTTCCTTTCATAAGACATAGGTACATTTGTGCACCCCGGGAGGGCTACCTTGGCCCACCCCTTAAATTTTGGAAATTGCCCAATTTAAACATTTGGTATAATAGTATAGGACCCTAATATATATTACTGTAGCTTCGTTCCCTTTTAGGGGTACAAAATTGCCAAAATATAAACGTAAGCAATACGTTGTACCACGTGTTTCGTTTTTTACCTAATCTATTCCATTGGATGAGGTCCTATTACCTTATACGTTATATGGTCACGTATGGGGATTCATTTCCTATCATAAGACATAGGTACATTTGTGCACCCGGGAGGGGTACTTTGACCCACCCCTTTAATTTTGGAAATTGTCCCTTTTATATGTTTGGTATTATAGTATAGGACCCTAATATAAATTACTATAAATTTTGGTGGTTCACCTCGTTTCGTTTCATGGGTACGAAATTGCCAAATTTTAGTACAACCACGTGTTTGGTTTTGGCTCAATTCATCCCCTTGGATGAGGTCCTATTACCTTATATGGTTATATGGTCATGTATATATTGGTCCATTTCCTATTATAAGACATGGGTACATTGATGCACCCCGGGAGGGGTACCATGGCCAACCCCCTTAAATTTTGGAAATTTTCCAATTTGAGCATTCGGTATCATAGTACATGCCTCAACATGTATCATGATAAATTTGGGTGGTCCATCTTGTTCCCTTTCATGGGTAAAAATTGCTAAAATATAAACATAAGCAATATGTTGTACCACGTGATTGTCCTTGATGAGGTAGTGTACAGGGATTCATTTCCTTTGTTGTGGTACTTCTTAAGTTTGAGTACACACACACTTCTAGAAAACAGTTGGTTCTACTCAGGTAAACAATTGACGGACATTATTGACCTTATTGAACATATAATGATATGATTAACTCTAAGACTTAGGTATATCAAGAGAAGTATTCTTTAAATTTGGGAATGGTGATAAACAGAATTTTAATATAAGGTGCGAAATTTGAAACAATACATTGAACTTTAGTCACAGCTCATAGTCTAAGATCATTGGTGGTGATTGATTTGACCTTGAGCTTTAGAAATCTGATAGCTAACCTTATTGAATCTTATGACTCATAGACGAAAGGCAATACATGCTACAACAGTTTAAAATTTAATCATAAGGTGATGTAATCTGACACTAGCAAAGTTATTGTTAATGCAATTTGATTGGATGATCACTATCTTTCCTGCAATCTGATTGGTTGATCACTATCTTTCGTGCAATCTGATTGGTTGATGATTTTCAAATCTTTGCTGTATTCAGTTTTAAGTTTTGTTTAACATTTAAAAATCTTGGTTTCGTTCAACATTTTGCACTCACTGATAAATATGATCAAAACCGTTTATTTGTTAATCGAATAGTTAAAAACCGTATAAAGTTTGACAGTTAACCGTGAAACGTAAAATTTTTAGTTTGAAATTTTTTTGTTTGAAACTTTGTTTGAAAATTCTTGCTTTCAAATTTTTGTTTGAATTTTTTGTTTCAAAATTTTGTTTGAGATTTTTTTGTTTAAAATTTTTCGTTTGAAATTTTTTTTCGTTTCAAAATTTTGTTTAAAATTTTTGTTTGAAATTTTTCGTTTCCAAATTTTTTGTTTGAAATTTTTTGTTTCAAAATTTTTTTTTGAAATTTTTTTCGCTTCAAAATTTTGTTTGAATTTTTTTCGTTTGAAATTTTTTGTTTGAATTTTTTTCGTTTCAAAATTTTGTTTCGACATTGGCCTCTGGCAACATTGTGGTGCAATAGTACACGTCAGAACATGATAATGCAACGTCATCAGTTTTTCATCATATAAGTATCGTTCGAGTTAGTATTCATGATAACATCATCATGGCTACTTGTCTGCAGTTTCTAAACACGCGTGATGTGATGAAATCATTTACCAAGATTACTGATTTACAACAGAATGTACCTTATAGAATCTTAGCTAGCCAAATGATCCCTACAAAGTTTGGATTAAGAATCGTAGTGAAGCTTGAAAATGATAAGAATATAATTTTACCAGCAAGATATTTACCCATGGAAGCATCAAAACAAGAAGAACTGCTGCGTTTCTTAAATACTGGATATGTATCTTTATGTTACAAAGGATTCTTGGGTCGAAGTCATCAACTTCAATTTAGTACACAGCCAGATTCGTCAGCAATTGTGATGAAATCATGAATTCAAACGTCAGCACATTTCTTTCCAATGACGTCAGCCGTAGTTGTATGAATTTGGTTGGTCGGCATGACGTCAGCAACTGTGATGAAATCATGAATTCAAACGTCAGCACATTCCTTTCCAATGACGTCAGCAATAACTATAAACCAGCAAATACAGTGTCATCCCACGAAATCATTTGAGCAAGTGCTTTTCAGGAGGAAAGATGTGTACTTCTAACGATAAAGAGTTCATCTTCGCAAGCTATTATCCAATAAATATATTTCAAACAAAACATGTGATGATTGGTATCAGTGCTAGAACATTTGAACCAGTAATTCGATTGGACAAAGCAGAACAATTTGGTGTACAACTGACCTGTGAAGAATGGCAAATATTATGTTTACGAATCGACCAAATGAACGATTATTTTCATGATGAGCTAAATGTGACCATAGTCAAATCATTAGGCTCAAATCATGAAGTGGTGCTGCGTACAGTCCTCGAAGAGAAGATGGTGCTGTTACGTAAAAAGAGTACATTCCATGTCCCTCGCAACATGGTGTATCTAACACAAACGGAATGGAACAAATTTATCAACGTATTCCAGTGTGTGAAACATGCAGTGGAAGTGTGCAACAAAACAAGTATATTCCTGAAAAAGTACTATTATGAAAAATGTGTTATGCATATTGTACAACATGTATCTAGATATTGTGATGGTTGTCAACATCGTTCGTGGGTGCATACCTGTATTGATAAACAGTTTATTTGTGATCAAATGGACATTGAGTTTCCACCAATTGATATTGCATTAGACCTTAAAAGACTTCAATTGGAATTAAAATTATACGCTAAAGACAAACTAGTGCAAGAAGTTCAAAATACATTGTATCGACAATATCCAGAACCACTATCTGGTATGGATGTATGTGGAGTGTAATAAAATGATCCATTTCAATGAATTGTGTTTTTTCATTTCAAGTACAACCCCAGGTTCTGACGTGTACTATTGCACCACAATGTTGTCAAAGGTTTTTGTTCTAAACAGTTCCAGTTCTTTACTAATAAGTGCACAAACTTTTAAAAATGTCAAACCAAACTTTGAAACAAAAATTTAGAACAAAAATCTTTGAAACAAAATTTTGAAACGAAAAAATTCAAACAAAAAATTTCAAACAAAAAATTTGGAAACGAAAAATTTCAAACAAAAATTTTAAACAAAATTTTGAAACAAAAAAAATTTCAAACGACAAATTTTTAAACAAAAAAATCTCAAACAAAATTTTGAAACAAAAAATTCAAACAAAAATTTGAAAGCAAGAATTTTCAAACAAAGTTTCAAACAAAAAATTTCAAACTAAAAATTTTACGTTTCACGGTTAACCGTCAAACTTTATACGGTTTTTAACTATTCGATTAACAAATAAACGGTTTTGATCATATTTATCAGTGAGTGCAAAATGTTGAACGAAACCAAGATTTTTAAATGTTAAACAAAACTTAAAACTGAATACAGCAAAGATTTGAAAATCATCAACCAATCAGATTGCACGAAAGATAGTGATCAACCAATCAGATTGCAGGAAAGATAGTGATCATCCAATCAAATTGCATTAACAATAACTTTGCTAGTGTCAGATTACATCACCTTATGATTAAATTTTAAACTGTTGTAGCATGTATTGCCTTTCGTCTATGAGTCATAAGATTCAATAAGGTTAGCTATCAGATTTCTAAAGCTCAAGGTCAAATCAATCACCACCAATGATCTTAGACTATGAGCTGTGACTAAAGTTCAATGTATTGTTTCAAATTTCGCACCTTATATTAAAATTCTGTTTATCACCATTCCCAAATTTAAAGAATACTTCTCTTGATATACCTAAGTCTTAGAGTTAATCATATCATTATATGTTCAATAAGGTCAATAATGTCCGTCAATTGTTTACCTGAGTAGAACCAACTGTTTTCTAGAAGTGTGTGTGTACTCAAACTTAAGAAGTACCACAACAAAGGAAATGAATCCCTGTACACTACCTCATCAAGGACAATCACGTGGTACAACGTCTTGCTTACGTTTATATTTGGCGGGAATAATCAAAACCAATGACGCATTATCAAATTATCCTACAAAGTTTCAATGTACCAATGTTCTGGACTCCTAATCCCATCATAGGTTAATAACTGATCATGTGATCATAATGATTTACCCAATGAATGAGATACTATCCTATTACCAATTATTGATATGACAATAAGAAAAGTACCTCCTCCCAAAATTTAAGATTGGTACACAAATACACCTGTGTCTTATGAAAAAGTAATAAATCCTGTACTTATTCAATAATAAAGCCGGTCAATAACCTTTAAATTTTGAATATTTGGTCATAAGAGGAACACCAATGGGTCCTAGAAAACGTTTACCGAATTTTGTTATTTGATAATTCCCAAATTTAAAAGGGAACATAAACATATAAAGGTAATAAACCATATAACGTGCTAAATAGGTGTCAATAACCTCCGAAATTTGATTTTTTTGGTAGTTCTTTACCCATGAAAGGGAACGATGTGGACCATCCAAATTTATAATGGTACATATTGAAGTCCTGTACTATGATACCAAATGCTTATATTAAACAATTTCTAAAACCGAGTGGATGAGCCAAGATACCCCTCCCAAATTTTTAAAGGGTGCGTCAATGTACCCATGTCTTATGATAGGAAATGAACCCATATACATGACCATATAACCATATAAGGTAATAGAACCTCATCAAAGGGGAGAAATTGGGCCAAAAACCAAACACATGGTACAACATATTGCTTATGTTTATATTTTAGCAATTTTTACCCATGAAAGGGAACAAGATGGACCACCCAAATTTATCATGATACATGTTGAGGCATGTACTATGATACCGAATGCTCAAATTGGAAAATTTCCAAAATTTAAGGGGGTTGGCCATGGTACCCCTCCCGGGGTGCATCAATGTACCCATGTCTTATAATAGGAAATGGACCAATATATACATGACCATATAACCATATAAGGTAATAGGACCTCATCCAAGGGGATGAATTGAGCCAAAACCAAACACGTGGTTGTACTAAAATTTGGCAATTTCGTACCCATGAAACGAAACGAGGTGAACCACCAAAATTTATAGTAATTTATATTAGGGTCCTATACTATAATACCAAACATATAAAAGGGACAATTTCCAAAATTAAAGGGGTGGGTCAAAGTACCCCTCCCGGGTGCACAAATGTACCTATGTCTTATGATAGGAAATGAATCCCCATACGTGACCATATAACGTATAAGGTAATAGGACCTCATCCAATGGAATAGATTAGGTAAAAAACGAAACACGTGGTACAACGTATTGCTTACGTTTATATTTTGGCAATTTTGTACCCCTAAAAAGGAACGAAGCTACAGTAATATATATTAGGGTCCTATACTATTATACCAAATGTTTAAATTGGGCAATTTCCAAAATTTAAGGGGTGGGCCAAGGTAGCCCTCCCGGGGTGCACAAATGTACCTATGTCTTATGAAAGGAAATAAACCCGTATACATAACCATATAACCATATAAGGTAATAGGACCTCATCCAAGGAGATAAATTAGGTCAAAAAACCAAACACGTGGTATAACGTATTGCTTACGTTTATATTTTGGCAATTTTGTACCCCTAAAAGGGAACGAGGTGGACCACCCAAATTTATCATAATACATGTTAGGGTCCAGTACTATAATACCAAATGTTGAAATTGAGCAATTTTCAAAATTTAAGGGTGGGCTAAGGTACCCCTCCCGGGGTGCACCAATATACCCATATCTTATGAAAGGGAATGGAACCCTGTATACGCCCATATAACCATATAGGGTAATAACACCTCATCAAAGGGGATAAATTAGGTCAAAAACCTCCGAAATTTGAATTTTTGGCAATTTTTTACACATGAAAGGGAACGACATAGACCCCCAATACTGATAGAGGTACATACTATGGTCCTACCCTACCATACCAAATTTTTAGATTTGGCAATTTCCAAAATTTAAGGGGGGTGGTCCTACGTACCCCTGCCAAAATTTAGGGGGTGGGCCATGGTACCCCTGCCAAAATTTAGAGGGGGTGGTCCTATGTACCCCTAGGTCATTGACCCCGGGCCAAGGTCATTGACCTTTGACCTATGACGTCATAAAGGTCGGGGTCAAAGTCCAAAGTGTCCTATAGTCAGGCCAATACTACTACGTGGTATACCCCAGAACTCTCTGCCATGAAAGCTAAAGTAATGCAGTATTATAATATATATAAGAATAAAATGACTAGTGAATCCAGTGATATTTATAAGTCTCAAAGGAGTAAATATAAATCTGCAATAAAGGTAGCGAAATCAACATACAATGAAAATTGCATTGAATTAGCATCAAATAAATGCAAAACTGCATGGAAGATAATCAACAAGGTAAGCAATAGTAATAATAACAACAACAATAATGTTACGCTGTCGCCTGATACTCTTAACACGTATTTTGTTACTTCCGTAGAGGAAATCAAGAAAAACAATGCAGATACTAATGTAAATATGTATCAGTATTTAAGTCAACATAGTCCATTTAATAGTTCTTTTGTTATTAACCATGTTAGCCCTGATGATGTCATAAAAGTAGTTTAAAAAAATGAAAACTTCGGACAGTAAGGATATATTTGACATATCGAACAACCTTATAAAAGCTATCATTAATCAAATTGCGCAACCCCTTGCAATATGCTTCAATAAATGTTTCTCTCAAGGTATTTTTCCTAAAGCACTTAAAATAGCAAAAGTTATTCCTATATACAAAACGGGAGATCGATCGTGTTCATCTAATTACCGTCCAATATCCCTTATTCCAGTTTTTTCTAAAATTATGGAAACTATTGTTAAAGATCAGCTATGTAAATATATGACTGAGCAAAACATAATTCTAGAAGCTCAATTTGGATTCAGATCTGGGAAATCCACAATTGATGCAGTAGAATCACTAACGAAAAAAAATATATGAAGTTTTTGAAAATAAGGGTTTTGCTCTAGCTACATTCTGCGATTTAAGTAAAGCATTTGATTGTGTAGATCATAAAATTCTATGTGATAAGTTAGCATATTACGGATTCCACAGTAGCAGTTTAAACTTTGTAAAATCCTATTTAAAGGAACGTAAACAGATAGTCAGTGTTAACAACATGCATTCAAACATCTTAGAAGTGAAATATGGGGTACCGCAGGGTTCTGTTCTGGGTCCGGTACTATTTTTAATAATGATAAATGATTTGCCTCTAAATACTAATACCACATCAATTCTATACGCGGATGACACTACGCTACTTAACATAAATACAAGCTTTGAAGAAGTGTATATAGAAGCTCAAGCTGCATTAAGAGAGGCAGCGACCTGGTTTAAAAGAAATGGTTTTGTGCTAAATCAAGATACAACAAAAAAAGTAACCTTTAGTCTCAATCACTGCAATGATAGAGGAAACTATGATGTATCTGAGGTTAAATTTCTTGGTATACGTATAGACAGCCAACTAACCTGGGAACAACACGTCAAATATGTATGTACAAAGCTCTCCCGAGTGCTCTTTCTGTTAAGAAAATTGAAAGATACAGTTCCTTATGAGTATCTGAGGAATTCATATTTTGCATTTTTCCACAGCATAATTGGATATGGGATTTTGCTTTGGGGTAACAGTAGCCAAGCACATGATGTTCTAGTTTTGCAAAAGAAAGCCATCAGGATTATTGTTGGAACACATGATAAAGAACACTGCAAACCACTATTTATCAGGCTTAAGATAATTACAGTAGTTAATGTATATATTTATCAAGTGCTACTTTACACTAAGCAAAACCTGGCAAATATGACACTCAGAGATGAAGTACATACATATAATACTAGATTGTGTAAGAAAATTGATATACCCTTCACTAGATTATCGAAGATCAAAAATAGTTATTTAGTTATAGGACCAAAGTTATTTAATAAACTAACATCCTCCATACAACAGCTGCCATTTAAGGTTTTTAAGAAAAAGTTATATGACTGGTTAATAACGAATCCATTTTACTCGATTCAAGAGTTTATTGAATGTCAAGAAATTGTGTCCTAGTTTGCAGTATCACTTTATTTCAAATATTATTAGATTGTTCATAATAATATTAACCAATAACTGATTGTCTGTACGTAATGATTATTTTATATATATATATATATATCTGTATCTATAGCTATGTATATTTCATTCGGACGTTGTCTATTGCTTGTAAAGCTCAATGACAATAAAATATTCTATTCTATTCTATTCTATTCTATCATATTCTATTTGAATGCAATTTTTTAAATCAAATAGAAACTTCTTTCTTCAAAAATTAAATAATATTCTAGGTATGGGCCCCTTTTCCTATAAATATATCATGGCAACATATAATTTTAAGACAATTAGGTATATGATTCAATTTATTGTACATAATGGCATAAGTTTATATAAAAAAGCAAAGAAACAATTGAACAGAAAATTCGGTAGAAACATAAGGAATAAATAAATAAATAAAATAAAATAAAATAAATCTCAGTATATTCAATCATGTTGAAGAAGATATCTTTATATAGAAAAGTAATATTTAAGATGTTCATGTGTATTACTCGTAATATTCCTTCAACTGAAGAAGATATATGGGAACTTATGGAAATAATCAGCTGAGTTTAACTACCAAACACAACACTTATAGCCTAAAAGAAGACTTTTTCGAAGTCGGAGGCACACCTCAACACTATTAAGAGTGAAAAGAAAGAAAGAAAGAGAAGGAAGAAAACATAACTATAGCTTGTGGTATCAATGTGTTGAACTCCAAATAAAATGAATTTAAAAATTATTTACACTCAGTGGCGATGGAAAACGAGCATCAATAATGGTAATGTGCAAGGATGATTGCCAGGGATATTTCTCCTTACGGACACAGACACCTGCAATCAAATACGTATTATCATTGGAGCATTAGTTCTGTGACATTTGTGATTAATCTCACGCTTACTGGCATTCCGAAAATAAATTTTGGGATTTTGGTAACATATCACCCACCACCTTTTTACGCCCCTTGCCCTCCAAAATAATGTTTGAGACGGCTTTACTAGCTTTGTGAATGAGTGTTTTTGCATTTTGTAACAAATACAACTCATTTGCTCCAAAATCTTCACGAATAATTATTGGAGAAAACTGCTTCTAAAATTTAACATTGAATCTTTCATAAGGAAAATGAACTTTCGTGTTTACACCCCTAGAAGGGAGGCTAAACAGCAATTTACTCTTATTTTCTTTAGAAATTCGAAAAATTTCAGATATTTTTCAATAATAGTGCCAAATTTTACATTAATAGTGTATAAACTTCATCTTCTCCCAACACTGTTGAAAATAACACGAATTATGGAACTGTCTGTATATATATATATATATATATATATATATATATATATATATATATATATATATATATATATAGTTATAGTTTATATATTTACAAAATGTTTGCACACACATCGCTAATATAAGTGCTTGCAAGTTTAAAACTTCAATGTTTGCTACTATACCAGAGTCATGAATTCCTCTGTATGTGAAGAGCGCGAAGAGTAATCTTTTTACTATTACGTTAAGAACCGAATATTTTTATACGAGAGCACAAAGAGTGATACCTTTTTTTTAATGACAAGACACAAATTGCCTCGCTTCCCCCTGCCTTCTTGTTTTTATTAAACCCACCTTTTACTCAAAAAGCTGGGCTCACTTCACAGCTTTTACGAGTCTTATCACGGCGTGAAGCGGGGATGAAAAGGGGTTGCCTACCGAGGTCATTGTCCCCTTTGACCTGAATTTGCACTTTTACTGTTTCTCCTCTTTATCATTTAAAATTGTTAATAGATAATCGCAAACTGATGTATTTACTGTATAGCTGAAATGTTCAGCTTTCAAATGATACATAGCATTACTTTAATCATGTTTTTATTAAACATGTATTCTACTTTTTTCTCACAAAAATTATTTTTCAGTTAAAAGAACACGTAACTCTCATGCAGACCTATCCTGCCGCCTAGCGGGATTTCTCCGCAACCACTCACCTGTATAAGGGGTTGCTATGTGGAGTTGTCATATTTTTTATTGTTTTTGGTAAATTAAAATGTTTCTTAACATACCACACACGAGAATTAACACTTATATACAGTAAGACAGCTTATTTAAAAGTGTAATATGCTGTCATATTTTAAAAACATAGAAATTTTACATTTTCTTACATGTTGGTGCAGTTTTTTTCCCCCAGGACGTCGCCTGCTATGATCACGATGTTACGCTCTTACATTTATTATGCATTCCCTCCATGAAGTACTGCCGGACTTGTTGCCCTGTACTGAAATAAACCTTTTTTGATACGACACAAAAATAACACCATACAGCGACTAACCTAACTTATATCCTACAATAACGAAATACCAAGAAAATCTTAACAATATTGAAAAAATTACTTGTGGAAGTAAAATTATTTACAGGGGTAAAAAATTCTACATGGAATGCTCCATTCCTCGGTTTTGCTCCGGTGAGGTGAGGGGAGCTGCGAAATTCTAGGTTTGATTCTGGCTGGCCAAATTTCCGTTAGAAGTAACGCTAGCTACTCAAAAGGTGTTACTTCTGGTCAACTTCCAAAATTTTCACGCCTCTTTGTAAACAAAGTTTCGCATGTACTTACAAACTCCAGCAAGCAAACTTAAACAACGGCTGCATTCAACTTGGTGTTTCCAGATAACACTGTATTTGACCATAGTATTTTTTCATATATATTCTGCAGGTTTATGCACACTGAAGATTCAGCCATATTTTCTTTTCTTTTTCTTTTTCTTTTTTTCTTTCTTTCTTTTTCTTTTTTTTGCAAATTGTAGTTAGCAACCATGAGCCAGCTTCATCTAACTTTTGGGTGTTTTTTTTTTTTTTTTTTTTTGAAACAAAGAATCTCCCAACCTTTTTTTCTGTGTTGGGTTCATACGATGCACCGTTCAGCTTTCTAAGATTTCCCAAGCATTGCTTTTTGTTCACATTTTATATTTCAAATCGATGTATTTAACTAACCTTTTGTCTTGATTTAATCCTTCCCCTGACATACTTACATAATAATAATAATAATAATAATAATAATAATAATAATAATAATAATAATAATAATAATAATAATAAACACTATACACGATTACTCCCACAACTAATCCTTTACTTATTCTATCCTAAATGCAAATTAATATACGGAAAATATATGTGAAATATGTAAATTTGAATCAAAATAATTATAGGCCTATGCATAGCATGATTTTAATATGTTTACATAAGCTAATGTAGTACATTACATGAGGAGCGTTGCAAAGGCGGAATAGTTTTTGTGCTTTATAGAATAGTTTTTGCAATATCAAGAGTTGATTGATGCGTTCCCGAGCGGGACAGATTCGTTCTCTGGCTACATACAATCCGTGGCAATTAAGGCAAGAAAGTAGTTAGGTGCAGGTGTCGGGATCATAAGAGTCCCTGCATTTATAACAGATTGATTGTTTTGAGTGACACACCGTTTTCTTGTGTCCCAAATTGTAACTTCCAGTTTAACATTGTTTGACTGAAAGATTAGATGCGGCCATGCAAAATTTCCCACAATAGAGAAAGCATTCCTCTGGCAGGCATTGAGAGGGGAAACTGAGTACTACAGTGGTGGTAGGGAGGAACTCATTGTTTTTCCGTCGATGAATGCCGCGGATGTTATAGCGGTCTGTGGTTTACGTCCCTATGAGAGAACGCCATTCTATAGCGTTGCTTTGTTTAATGCATTATGCTACTTTTAATATTAAAATACAGGCCAGTAGGTGAATGATTGTATAGTGCTTTTGTACCGGTCTTTATTTTGGGTTTTAATATTAGGAAAAATACTGCTTTGTTAGCCTACTAAAGGACATTAATACGCCTTGCACTATTGTTTACGTTGCGAGTCCCCTCAGCTACACCTCGCTTGAGTTAACCATGCAATAATACTGTATTTTATTGCATACCGGCCCCGTGCACAGATACACCTAGAGGCATTCACAAAGCTTAACTATTACAATGATCACTTCCCACTGGTTAAACCCAAAGTTTGGGGAACAGAACATGCTTGTGTAACCCTGTGTAAGGGCACAATATTAAGCTGTATTAACAATACACATTAAATTAGACTTTTACACTGACTTTTTGGTTACATGCACATTCTAAAAGGTCTATTTTCATGATTGCGGAAGATTACAAAAACAAATATATTATGCATAATTACGTATTTATATGAATATCAGTTAAAATGTTTTACACGTTTTCCACAATTATGTTTTATATTAATCGTATGATTTCAAGTTTGTTAAAGGCCTTAATATTACACTCGTACGCGTCGCGAACTGTTTGTTCTAGGAAAAACCCTTTATTTGATAACACTATTTGTTTGCAGGTGTCTGTGTCCGTAAGGGGAAATATCCCTGGCAATCATCCTTGCACATTACCATTATTGATGCTCGTTTTCCATCGCCACTGAGTGTAAATAATTTTTAAATTCATTTTATTTGGAGTTCAACACATTGATACCACAAGCTATAGTTATGTTTTCTTCCTTCTCTTTCTTTCTTTCTTCTTCACTCTTAATAGTGTTGAGGTGTGCCTCCGACTTCGAAAAAGTCTTCTTTTAGGCTATAAGTGTTGTGTTTGGTAGTTAAACTCAGCTGATTATTTCCATAAGTTCCCATATATCTTCTTCAGTTGAAGGAATATTACGAGTAATACACATGAGCATCTTAAATATTACTTTTCTATATAAGATATCTTCTTCAACATGATTGAATATACTGAGATTTATTTTATTTTATTTATTTATTTATTCCTTCTTATATTTCTACCGAATTTTCTGTTTAATTGTTTCTTTGCTTTTTTTTTATAAACTTATGCCATTATGTACAATAAATTGAATCATATACCTAATTGCCTTAAAGTTATATGTTGCCATGATATATTTATAGGAAAAGGGACCCATACCTAGAATATTATTTAATTTTTGAAGAAAGAAGTTTCTATTTGATTGTAAAAAATTGCATTCAAATAGAATATGATCTAGTGTACCTATACCCTTATCGCACCAACAATGGTAAGTATCTTTTTTTTTTTAATTTGAAATAACTTGGCTGGAGTAAGTGCAGTACCAAAACCTTGCCAGAGGCATTGCAACCTTGCCTCAACCACCCACCAGACTTTTTCCTCTTCCCCCGCCTCAAAACCACCCTGAAAGGTCATCATCACGGCTCGGTGGAAGCATTACAACAGGCCGTGACGAGGCAGATGAACAGCATTCCAGTTTCCGCCTTCCAGGAAGCGTATGTGGTAGGTGACTCAAATAAAATCTGTACAAGAGCAAAGGAAAAAAAGTCGAACCGCAAAATTGCGGCTTCTGCATATGAGCCAATTGAAGCTAGTCATGGAACTCATTGTAGCGGAAAGAACTGGAAACTGGAGAAAGCATGTGCAGATAGTTAAACTTATGATCCCTACCTTTCATGCATCAGGCCACAATTTGTACGCAAAAAGTGCTCATCTGTATCTTCAGCTGGCACTTGAATACGAACATCGAATGTCAGTACAAAACTTCGAAAAATTTAGAAAAGAAAGATTCTTCTCCGTTCCTTATTCTGAAAAATATTGATCGGGTGTATCCACTTATATGGTTATAGAGCAATCATCGAATCTCCCGATAAAATCTGTAGGTGGACTTACTCATCTAACTCATGGTAGAGGCATAACAAATGAGACTTTGTTACGATGGATTTCTTCCTCACCACTTAGTACGGGAACATCAAAAGCAGTAAAGTAATTAACCAACTTTTACATCCTCTGAGCAGCATAAGGAAGAACGAATCACTCGGTAGATTCGTGATTACAGGAAGGCGGAAACTTTTTGCAAGTGACTCTTGGAACATAATCCATTTCATCAAGAATCTGAAGAACTAATCAACATCGCGTCAAGACTAGTTGCAGATGATACAGTAATTTCTGATCAAGCCATAGAAAAGAGAATAGCTTCCTTAACAGCAAAAGAGGGAAAAGATTTTGGGACTGTAATCATAATTCCCCATACAGCATTAAACTCTGGTATTATCATAAACAATGAAACAACACCTATCAATATGCAGCAACTTTTTAGCAGGATAATTGTTGTTGTTAAAGATCCTCAGGAACTGAGAAAATGCTTCAAATACGAGCTTCCACCAGAACCGTCATCCTTATTTGACAGTGAATCACTAAGATAAAATAAAAAGGTGTCTCTTTTTAAATGTTTTAAATCTACCGATATGTCGTATTTTCCCAAAGACTGCGTTCACGTTGTTGATGGTGGTTACTTACTTCATTGTGTAGTGTCACCCAGACCTACAACTTATGATAATATTTTCAAAAGCTATATTTCCTACATAAAATCACATTATGGAGGATCATGTACGGTACTATCGTGTTTGATGGATATCCAACCAATCCCACTATAACGAGATGTGAACAGCAAAGGAGAGCTACTAAAAGAACATCTATAAATCTAAACTCTTCACCACAAGCAGGGTTGAATTCAGGGGGTAGCCCGGGGGGAATCTCCCCCCGAAGAAACTCAAAGAATTTCAGTCACAAAATGTAGAAATTACTTCACATAATTATTTGCTTTCTTTCCGTGCACGTGCAGACGAAATCCAATCTCTCAATATACACATAAATGACGCAGACCCATTCTATATAAATATTAAACATGTAACATCTAAGATAGAATACCAAATAGCCAATAAAACTTGTATTTCTTAAAGCTATTACCGAGTTTGGCAGAACATGAAATTGTCAACTGTTGAAGAAAGGTTTGTATTTTAGTAGGTACTATACTCTCGCCCTATATTATATATTTGTAGGTAGCACTAGCACAGGTTGAGATAGGAAAGGAAAAATAGGGAAGATCTTTCGATCATTCCATATGATCTCTGATGTCAACAGATTTCAGTTCTTGAAAATGTACAGTTCTTGCATTATTTGAAATAGGGCACCTAAATCCCATTTCTCGCATCGGAAGTAACAGACGTAAATGTGTTTTACGATTGTTAAAGTAAACACACCTTTCTTTAATTAAAAATAATTAAGTTAAAGGGAGAGATTCAGAGGACGTCATTTAGAGGGATCAGGGAGGAACAATTATCCCTCCTGGATTAGAGACTTATATAGAATTTATCAATATGATAGTAGTATATAAGTGAAAGATCGCTATTGAAGGTGATGAAGATCCTGCTCAGAGCCGTGCCATGGGGGAGGGGCAAGCGGGGCGACGGCCCGGGCGCCGAAGTAAGAGGTGCAAAATTCGGAAAAAGAAAAGAGGGAAAGAAAAACAGGAATAAAACACATGTGCACATATTATATAAAATAAAAGAAAAAAAGTAATGAAAAGTGCTCAAAATCAAGGAAAAGCATGGTTTACTTTTTAAAATTTTCTCACCTTTGCGGCTGGTCTGTCGACCTCACTCATATATACGGGGGTGCCGTCGTATACTCTCGCGCCAAGCGCTGATTTTCCACGACACGGCACTAATCCTACTGAAGATTTCGTAAACTAAACTATTGATGTGTATGCAGTGAAGAAACCAAGGCTAATATGCTTGATTTAGAATCAGAAGTGTGAGAAAGAATGATAACTTTTTGTTAAGATATTTCTGTGTGTTTGTTTTAGGACAAAAAATATTTGAGTTAATTTAAATCTTTTTAAAAACTTCTACATTAGTAACAAACAATAACTACTGAATATAGGAAATAATAACAAAAATAGCTACTGTAAATAGCAGTTAAAGTTTAGTCTAAAATATTTTTGCCAGTCTTTATTTAATGCTTTAGATGAAATCAAACGATTGTTTTTTGTTTTTTTTTAATTATAATTTCACATTGAATATTTATCAGCAATTAGTCTCAATATTAGGTAAGATGTGTATGTGAATGGAATTGTTAAATATGCTGCTGCTTTCTTGCAAAAATACAGAAAAACAACCGTCCCCCCCGAGGAGTTGACATTCCCCCCGGGTGAAAATGTCTGAATTCAACACTGTCCACAAGTCACTGCCGAGAATCAAACGCAGATATTTATCAAGCAGAATCTGATGCAGACAGTTTCATTGTCTCAGTAGCCATAAAGTAAACACTGGAACGAATGGCGTTATGGTCGGTCAGGATATTGATTTGCTTCATCTTCTCACTGCTAAGTCTTCTCTGTATGACAAAATGTATTTCTTCAAACCAGCTTCAAAGCATGGAAAAGATGAAAAAAACTCTAATATTCTAGGCCAAAAGGCTCTTCTGTGTGAGGTTTGTGGTGGTCTTCATTTTGCTCACGCTATTTCTGATGTGATGCAGGGGTGTAGCCAGCAGGTTTGTGTAGGGGGACCCGTCGTTTTTGAGGGGGGCCAGCTACAATGTACAAAGCAAAAAAAAAAAAAAAAAAAAATGTTTCTACTAGTGTTTTTGAAGCCTGAAAGGAAAATTTTGGTTTCCTTCTGGAAAACTAAAAGCACTATTTTAGCTTCTTCTTCTTCTTATTATTATTATTATTATCCATAAATTATATTCAAGATAGTTTTTATTATGCTTAATCAAGAACTACTGCCCGAGACCGGACGCTATACTTTTGTGCATAACTATAAAGGTAACCAAGAAAGTTCTGTCCCTTTTCGTGGAGGTCTGTGTTCAATTGGACCTCACACCGTGAGTTGAATGCGAGTGGAGATAAGGCGAACGTCAGTTGTTGGCGTGGGTATATCCCACATACTACCTGGTTGTGGCAATTCAGACACACCGTGAACTTGTGTAAAGACAGAGGGAACATGGGACATCCACAGAGCGTCATAAGAGCATGTATGCTGAACGAGTTCAAATGGAGGTCAAACGCCGCTGTAGCGGGACAGAAGATATGCCAGGCCTTTGGTGAGGGTGTCGTGACGACGCGGACATTGCAGCGATGGTTTAACAAGTTTAAGGACGATGACGAAACACCCGAAAACACCACGTCCTAGAAGACCAACACATGTACAAAGAGGAACTGGGACTACAATTCAGTATGTGGAGAAACCATTCGGCAGCACATCCACCAACTTGGGAAGTACTGCAAGTTTGGTCGATGGGTCTTGCGTATTTTGACTCCTGGCCAGAAGGCAACGCGGCAGTCGCCTGTGTTTATTTACTGTTTCGGAGCCATTTCTGGACAGGGCGTTGACATGTGATAAAAAGTGTGTCCTATACGAAGCTCCACGGTGCCGTCATCATTGGTTAGCATCCCATGAACCGATTTCAAAACAGCCGAAAACAGCACTGTACCAGAAGAAGGTCCTTCTATGTGTTTGGTGCATCGTGCATCGGGAACTGCTACCAGCTGGTCAGAGTATCAATGCAACTGTGTAGTGTCAGCAGTTAAGCTGTGCTCAACAAAAACTCAAAACTCTGGAGCCATCACTTCTGAATTGCAAATGGGTTCTCGTTTACGGGACAACGCTAAGTCCCACGTGGCTAGGATGACTCAGGACACCATTTTTCGCCTTGGATGGGAAACAATATTGCAACCACTATATTTCCCGGGTATTGCACTGTCCCATTATCACCTGTCCCATTCTTTGGACAATCACCTTAGAGGACGCCAGTTCAAATCCCTAGTAAAGGTCCAAAATGCACCTGATACTTTCTTCGTTTCACGACCCAACAAGTTCTACTGCGATGGATTCCATGTCCTTCCAGAACGTTTTCAGAAGGTCGTCGATGTTGATGGGGACTATTTTTGATTTTCCAGGTTAGGTGACATATCGATGTTCGAAGGTGGTGGGTGAAAAAGCAACAAAACTTTTCTTGGTTACCTTTATATTTAAATTTAAGACCTTGTATACAGAACCTAACTACACAAGATTGATTTTCTTTGAAATTTTACTTAATTTCTTTACGGTTTCCTGACAAATTACTTAATTTCTTTACGGTTTCCTGACAAAAATATTTATTTATTATACGTGACTAAAAAAAAAATATATATTTTATTACACTGAGTAGAAATAAAAGAAACAGCGAATGAAATCCAAATTGAATAAAAGCATTGTTTCTCACCAAATTTTCCATCCTCTATGTCTTTTAAAACACTTGTTAAAGCATATAAAAATATACTGTACTTACAAGTAAGTTTAGTACCTTTGTTTTATGGCTGTATTTGTAGTACCTTGTTAAAACGTTTGTCTTCAAACTGACAAATATAAAGCGCAGTAAATTGTGTAATCTGCTGTCACAAGAATATCCTATTTTTCGATCGGTATAAGGAAGAGATACTATACTATTTTTCGATCGGTATGGAAAAACAATATTTCTCCATACTATTTTACCGTAAATTATTAATTGTCAATAAACTTTGTTACTTTTAAATGAATGAAGCGAGATAATTTTACTATGATGTTTTAAAAGCTGGCCATTTGGGGGGCCTGGCCCCGTGCCCCTCCTTGGCTACACCCTTGATGTGATGCCACTTCAGGCCTCTACAACAAAGTAAAATAATAGCTCTAAATATTCTTCAGAAAGATTGCGAACTTCGGTCGACTTTAAAGGTTTTCAATGTCTTCGACTTCAAAAGATGAAATTACTTCAGCAGGAGAAAAATCTATTTCAGTTGTATGATTGTAAGAGTGAGAACCTCGATAATTTGAGGTATTACAGATACAGTAATGTAATAGCCAAACAAATATATCGAGCATTTGATGCCTTCATCGACCAGTGATGTGGCTTCACAGCACTCATACTGGGTCTATTTACAAATCCAGCATTGAATGGGGAACATACTGGACCCAACAGTATGGAGATGGATGATCAAGAACCTATGATTTTTTCAAAACAACCTGCACCACCCGAAATGCTGAAACTAGTGTTCTGTATACTTATAATATTATGCACTAACAAATATTGTGAATGTTTAAAATCGGGAGTAGCCTGTTCACCAATGTGTACCACATGTTAAGGGCTATCTTGTGTCAATCGTACAGAAGACTTCGATGATGATTTGGAAGATAATGTTAATGACAGCCTTTAGAAAACCATAGGGATATGAAATAATCCATGCTATATTGTCATAGCTCGATAACATTTTCTGCTATCAACATCGGGAATATATATATATATATATATATATATATATATATATATATATATATATATATATATATATATATATATATAAACTTTTCTTTCATAGCTTTTATTTAAGATATGTAAAAAAAGGTATAAACAAAATGTTTTCAAATAATAATTTTGAAGAAATGACTTAAAGCCTTCTTGACTGCAATTTCACTTTTTCTTTCGTATATTACGATATAGTAAGAGCTCGACTACTGTGATCTCCCATTGTTGCTGAAAAGACTGGACACTTAAAAAATTATGTTTAATATCTGTTAATGTATATTTACAACTTTTTGATCTTGTTTCTATGCAGTGTTGCCTCTCTATAACAGCAATAATTCAAAGAGAGGAATTTTTAGAGTTAACTTTCCAAAAATTCCCTCCAGTACTTCCTTATATTAAACACTAAACAACAACAACAACACCAGATGCCCATTTTAGTGTGATTCGAGAGATGAGTAACTCATTTATAGTTGCAGTTGGAATGGTGAAAAAAAATCTCTGCGAAACGTTATTATAAAGTTCTTTACGCAGTTCAGACAAACGCAATTATAAGAACTGCAAATTATTATTCCCTTTGGTTTCGTCGGAATGATGTGTAACTTCCAGAATATGTTTATTATATATTAGTGTACTTGCACAACATATTTGTTTGTGAATTCCATGCAGTGTTGCCATGTTACAGCTGAAAATATACAAAAAAGGAATTTCGGGCACTAAATCTTATATATTTCTCGCCATTACTTCCTTTTGATAGGTACTACGGACGATTGCTATATGTCGTATGAAAGCTTATTTTATTCTGATTCTAACGAGGTATAATTTGTACCGATAGCCCAATTAGTGTGCTTGCTATATTATTTTAAACCTAAACCTGCGACTTCTTTCATAAATATTGGATGTTTCGCCATTTTCCAAGATGGCGGCTTGAGCACAACTTTTATTTTTGGGTCTTTATATATTTTGAGTCCTAATGGTATATACAATGTTTATACAAAGTCCCTTGCTTGTATTAATTTTTTCTCTAAACCTTCATTTGTGAACCTTTAACGGCTGGACTATTTGCGCACATCACTGACGCATTCCATCAACAGCATGAAACGCGTGGTTTGAAGGACTTTTGTGACCTACGGCATTGCATATGTTGAATGGAAACAATTGACGGGCGATTCCAGCATCTGGTGAAAAGTGTTGCCAACCACGCAAGTGTGAAACTAATTTCCTGATTTTCCGAATAAGTCTATTCCGCAACTTTTTTTTTTCTTTTTGCTATAATGTAGACATGCATGTATCATCTTGTACAGTTTGGTTCCCACAGTGTTGTTAGCGATCAAAAATTTCTCGGAAAACTAGGTTTTTAAACTATTGTGATAAAATGCTATTTAACGGTAAACCCTACATTGTGAACACCACATATCGACATAGTTTCGATATTTTAGTACATACCATAATTAAAGCTATACAAAGTTTTCGTGGCATTGTATTTTCAGGAAACTATTTCGAGCAGTTCATCACTTTTATTTTCAATCTAACTCTGTTTACTCTCCTCATGCGTGTCCTTACGTATGAGACATATTTCACTTCCTCAAAAAAATATACCCATCACATTTTCTTCCTGTGCAATTCCCATTAACGTCACATGTTTCATTCCCAAGTTAAAAGTTGACGAGACAACACTTTGTGAATATACTGCCTCATTACTTTTGTTTGAATCGCTTCGGTACGAATCGATTACGATTTCGATCTCACGCATCTACGAAATACAAGATCACACCACGCTGTATAACTTTCTATATGCGTGACAATCGGATTTTGTTATTGGCATATTTGCAGTCAGTTTAAATGCTAAAATTTACAAACCATGCAGAATATGAGGTGTGACAACTTAATTCCTCGTGACGGGACACGTGGTAGAGTCCAAGGAGAGCGTATTTTAACAAAATCAATATAGAAAATCTAGAGCAGCGAATTTAGATTAAATTTTGCATGAAAATAGATACATGGGAGGGAGAAGCTTTAACTCTGCTACAACATGTTTATGGTGAACATAACTTCACAAAATAGCACGTTTTAGAATAGCGTAGGGCTTAAAGAAGGAGGGGAAGGAAACTACGAGAACAGATAAAGCGGGTAGCCAAAAACGCAAAGGTGGACCATGTGAAATGAAGGATTGAGTGTGGGAATAATCACAGAGGAAAAATAAAACATGACCCAGAACCATAATGATGCATATTCCAACGTGTCTTGCGAACAAGAAAGATTTCCGCATGTTAGTACCCCGAATATAGACATAAGTATTTGCACATTCCTGTTCCAGAAACCCATTCCAAAACTCGAGCAACTACTTTATTCCCCTGATTTAGCATCATCCGAGCTTTCTCTGTTCCTAAAATTAAAAACTGCCTTAGAAAGTTGAGGATAACATCACGGACATCCAGCGCGCATTGTTTCGGAAAACGAGCTAAAGGGAAGTTTCCGGCAGCGGCACAGGTATCAAGTAAAGTGCGACTCTTCATAAGGGAATAAAGATAAGAGTAATAATTCAATTACAATTTTAAATGTTTTTATTCAATGAAAAAAAAAAAGATGACACGTATTTTTTGTAATGCAGCTATGATGTGGAAAACATCTACTCATACAAGGTAGTAGATCTTTCAGATATGCACAATGAGGTTTTCAGTGATACTAGTTCGTGAAAATACAAATTAAAAAACAAGAATTGGATTATCCAGTAAGGATTGATAACGTACATATTAACACAAATAACCGCTTACATAATTAGTTTTAATCTATAAAAATAGATGGAAATTAATTTTTTTGTTAACAGTGGTTCAAAACAGTGTTTCAGTGTAGGGATATAATTAAATGCCTTTCTTGGAAATGTACACGCAAAACATATCAATGCTGAGCCTTACTCACTCACAGTATTCTCAGGCAAAAACGAAAATATTTTTATATAACGCATATATTACTTTACCTTTTTTGCGTTTGGTTCTCCTTTACCAATATTTACGGCCTGTAATGGTACTGAAGCTTTACGTTAGGGTATATTAAGTGATTCTGAACTGCTAATTGGACTCACCTTTTTTAGCAGTTCATGATTATCTTCTAAGATATTATCCCTCAATCTGTCGTCCGCGAGATATTGAAAAGAAATCCGCAAAACATTTTACTTCCGGAAAATACCTAAGATATTTGTAATGTATATACATTATCTAGGTTTAAGAATAGAATCCAAAAAGATAAAGGAAATAATAATATTACCAATATATCGCATTAGG
This sequence comes from Thermobia domestica, assembly GCF_964235325.1. Classification (NCBI taxonomy): domain Eukaryota; kingdom Metazoa; phylum Arthropoda; class Insecta; order Zygentoma; family Lepismatidae; genus Thermobia; species Thermobia domestica. The sequence continues at coordinate 22,759,862 of NC_137460.1, read as the reverse complement.
TGAATGTTGAATTCGTAATATTAAGATCTAAATTAGTATGATCTTTTTTAATATCTCATTTATAACTATTACACTGAATCCATGACACACTTCGTTTTGTAAAACTGTAATTTATCATTTCATTTTTATTAATTCTTATTTTTTAATTTAATTTAATTTATTTTTTTATTCCTTGGGGCTCGAGGACAACTAACAGTCGTTACAAGGATCCCGTGACATCAGAAAGATTGGGAAATGCTGTTCTAATATATTTATTTTCTGATGAAGGACTAGCATTATAAATGAAATGAAATTTTACGTCCCACGGTTATGCCGGCTAGGTTAAAGGAGACGGTGATAATGAGAACTGAATGAAATGGTAGAATGAAGAAAGTGGAGAACCCCGAGAAAACCCACGCACACGGTGTTTGTCCACCACAAGATTTGCATTATCATTGGAACCCAACATTATTGGTAAAGGCGAGCAAACGCACAAAAGGTAAAGTATATTATATTTATTATATATATAAAAAAAAAAAATCGGGTACGTATCATCAAAATGAAAACGTTATACCGTAACAACAGTTATTTACTCTTACGTACTATATTTACTCGTACATTAGTTGCAAAGTAGCAAAACTTGGACATACATCTTACAGAATGCTTGTAATGTAATAATGGGCAGAGAACACAACTAGTTTCGCACGTAGATAAATAATTCTCGTTGATGGAGCAGAATGTTTTGTTGCGGACTAACGCGTTATATTTATTAAGCTATTAAGCATTAAACAAGCTTTTACTGTCTTTCATGCAGAAACGATAATTCTGAAGTGGTTACGAACTGAACCACTGATATATACAAGTACATATAACAGGCAAATCAAGACGGGATACAATAATTAAAGAACTTCATACATTCTGTTTTATTTTTCCTTGAAAGCGTATATGACAAGAGAGCAGCCGATTGGTTGGAATTAAAAGAAAACTTAACCGATGTTTAAAAAATAAAACTACTCTCTGAGGAAATTTTCATCGTACTTTATAGTTATTTATTCCGCTAGTTCACTATTGAGAGTTCTATGTATTAACAAACAAACTAGAGAAAAGATTGTCGGATACAAATAACCGATAAAATACACAACGATGTAAATTTCAACGATTTACATAATTACGAGCAAGTATCAGCAAATGATAACACATTGAGGTGAGGCCTTTAACATTTTGTCCCCGGGAAAAGAATCTATAGTATTTTTTTTTTTTTTTTTTTAAATCTTTAGCACAGCCAATTTTTGTTTGTTACCTCCTATCAGAAAAATAATTTACTTTTAATGTTTTTGCGGCAATAAAGATTACCTAATTTACTTTTAATGTTTTTGCGGCAATAAAGATTACCATGTTCGCAATCTGTGAAAACCCGTTATCTACCTGTTGAACTCAGGAAGTCCGTTAGTATCGATTGTGACATCGTTAAGAGCCGAGCACTGAAATTTCTGCACTATGTCGTGATAGGTTCGGAAGGCAAAGAAGGGTTCGTGAAAGAAATGAACAGTCTAAACGTATTTTGTACAAGAGGGAAACCCGATCTTCCCCCCTTCCCAGAGGAATATCATAGATATTAAAATCTGTTTTTTAAATATATCTGTCTTCCGCTAGACTGCTAGCCTTACCGACTGTAAAATGGATGACGACTTCGTTATATTACAACATGGAAATACGAAGTAAAAATCTTTACACGAAATTGTAACATATCACTACGCCCTTTTCAATAACTGTAACATCATTTTTATTTACAATAAAAAGTTTCAAAACAATTCGTTCAAGTTTATTGTAACTTAATATTGAAATTATAAATAAATAAAACTGATGAAGACCTGTTTTGAACCACTTTTTACATGTAAACATTATCAGTAATCCTGACATTTAATATTAATTAATAAATACTGGCAGCAGCAAATTTATTATTACCCGGAGGATGCGTATTGATTATTTATAATACATGTTTCTCGTTATCCTTATAGCAATACAATATATACATTTTTACACAAATTTTGCTACAAGTGATTAACTGAATAACTGGCATTCTTCTCATAAAACACTACCCTCCACGATAATGCTATACTACCAGAATTATTTCTAGATTTACGTTGTCTTTTGAGTGAATTTTGTGCGATTTACAGTTTTTTTTTTTTTTTCATTCTTAATAAGTTTTAAAAGTATAAAGAAGTCACTTACACGACTTTAATCTGTTAACAGATTAAAGTTGCATAAGTGAAAAAAAGAAAGAAAAAAAAAAAAACAATTCTAGTGATCAATGTTTTTAAAATCGATTTGAATGCAACTTTACTAGTTACTGCTGTTATTTTCAAATAATCCAAAATATTTTTAAACCCTAACACACTAAATAGGGTTACTTTCATCAGCCTACCTATCATTTCTCTGTTTTTGAATTCTTATGTAAAACAAACGGTTTTCTAATGATACTGGTAGCAAAGTTGGTGAGACAAAACCAGGGATGAAAGTACTTTAATCAACACGGCGCTAAAATCTAAAAATATACTATTTGATACAGTTTGTAACAATTGTCATTTTACATTGTTTAATTTCATGGGATTAAAAGAAAAGGAGTGCCAAATGAACTTTCGATTGCACTATACATCGATAGTTATTTTTTTTTCTTGTCTCGAAGAAATAGAATATGATGTTGATGTTTCATATACTGTAGTATCTAAAAGAAATAAATAAACGATTACATTTCTGAACATAATTACATTTAATAGATGCACTACAATATCTTATTTTTTAAAAAAAATGTTCAGGGTGACCTAATAAAATCTTCACATTTTGAAAGCTATTTTTTTTTTAAACAGCATTGAAGGTAGAAATGTATTTATTCAAATATATAAAATGCTATTGAAAACAGTTTGTAATTACTTTGTTCTGATAACAATTACTGTTCTGTTGAAATGACACAACCATTGACAATACAATTACTGTCAGAATATCCCCTTTAAAAAAATCCACTTTTTGATCGGATATAGCGCTGTCAGTAGAGGGGCGAGAGGAGTGGGGATCGTCGCCTCCACTCACCACTTTCCTGCCGTTTTTAGTCATCATTATGATTTGGTTAGAGCTCATATGTTCGCATACGCAATCGAAATGTTATTCAAGAGCAACAATTCTCTGATTACCTGCTGAGAATTTTTCGCTTAAAGTTTGCTATTCCACGTAATAAAAATGTTCCTGATCAAAGACTATTTTGCAGTGGGTCCAGAATTTTCGAAGAACGGGCTCAGCGTTGGAAAATAAAATTATGTGGGCGACCCAGAAGTGCTTGTACACTCATGTCCAAAATGATTGTCGCATATCTATAACTGTCTTCTTATAAGAATATAATTTGATAATGATTTTGCAGGGAACTTTTAATACTAATACTATGTGTATAATCGGGAAATGTATATTTGTGCTAAATTTCATAGGAAAAGAATTATAAATACGAAAATTAGAATGAGTAAAACAAAATGTTGCTAAATAGACACGAAAGTTTTATTTTCGTTTTATTGTTCTTATTTACTGCTCTTTTGACATGAAATTTGCCACATACATGTCTTTGCCGATTATACACATACTAACACTATAAGTACCGGGCGAATTTGTTATCAAATTATATTCCTACAACAACATATTTATAGACATGCCACAATAACTTTGGACATGAGTGTATGTCTGAGACTATGGAGGCAATGAGACAGTCGTATTTTACAGTCCGCCAAAACGATCTGTAAGGAAGCATGCTGCAGCTGTTGAACTTCCTATATTTCTGAATGGACAACTTTCTATCTGCAATACTTTTTGTTTTATGAACCTTGAAATGTGGTAGGTTTTTATTAGGTCACTCTGTATATTAACGGTTTTGCTCATAAATGTTTAAAATTACGAGCATCAAACATACAAAAACATGCTATGTATAGCTCTTAACATTTTATAGTAGTATTACATCTGATGTATAAAATGATAGTCATATCCTCCATTTATCATCGATGGTACTACATCTGTTTTCTTCAGTATTATCACATATTACTGGCTGAACTAAAACAAGTCTGGGTCAATACTTCATTTATAGAAAAAACGTTTGGTATTACAACATAAGCATTGTTTATACTAGTACTGTTAATATCCGAATAATTTCGAATATTCGATTAACAGAAGAAAAAATTCGAACAATTATTCGAATACGGAATAATTTTACCACCACTAGTTTATACCATAGTATTGTAAATGAAAGAACCTGGACATACACAGATATATATATATGTATGTTAAAAGTCTAAATTTAACAAGGAGCGTTCAATATATACATTTCTCTTTTGGCTATTTTATACTAACGTGGCAAACTTTCAAATGGTGTCAGAAGCATTTACCACGTGATCTACGATACTGACATGGAAATCGCGCAATATAAATCAGTAGCCTCATTTTTTTTAGTGAAAATACGACGGAAGTGGTACTTTACTCATAGTGCTGGACAAGCAAACTGGTTTATTTTAAATTAATACAAATTACACATTCAGAGACTACGTAATTCCATTTTTCACATAAAATTGCATCTAAAATCTTTAGATTTTGGATGCTTTCTGATAATCGTGTCATTTTACAGCGAAAGAGAACAGACATTAGACAAACATCTATAATACTTAACTTTTTTTTCAATCAACAGTAGATTTCCTCGCTGTACGTCAAAAAAATTGAGCGAATATTTAAATATTACGTTGTTTAGATTGTGAAGTGTAGTTTTAATTATTTAAAAAAAAAAAATAATAAATAATTTAATATTTGGAGCTCTAACATCAATACATTACCAGAAGAATTTTATAAGAAAAATAGGTACCTCTCATTTTGTGTTTAATCCTAATGTGAATATTAGGTAATAGGCTATGAAGGTATTCTGAATACTCCAATTCTGACAAAAATCAAACTTTGAACTAAGTTTCAGAAAAGAAGTCGAGAGTTGTACTCAATCTGAGCCAATAGTCTGTAAGGAGTACTTTTCAAACTGAAAACGCTTAATTTTCACTTTAAGCTCGTATGTTCGGTATCCAGAATGTAATTTTTAGAACTGCCCTCACACTAGAAGACAAGCTTATCATCATCATAAGTTCCTTTCGACACAGCTTTTTGATCAGGTAGTCTGACAACTGTTTCAATTGCCCCAAAACTCGCACTAATGTGGACTGAAGGGTGACTGAGTTCGTAAAAATGCCGATTATCGTGAATGAGTTAAGAAAGAATACGTAAACGAGTGTTTCCTCAGAAAATACAGCACCGTATTTGTATGTATAGGTTGCTTCAGAATGCAACAGAGAAATAAACTGCCCAATTATGTTTAAACAAAGAAAAACTACACATACATACTTCATGAAGGCATAGAGCCTTTACTATACGTGAAAATGAAAATTAATGAATACACACTGTACACTAATTTACCTGATAAGACAGGCCTCAGAAAAATACTTTATGACGGCATAACGCTGTTTATAATGAAAATTAACTAGCCGACTTCGAAGAAACTAGCTGTTTTCGCCTTGCCAGGGTGTGACCCAGTTTTCGGGATTCTACTGTATTTAGTTCGTCACTTGAGTTGTATTTATGCTTTCTTAACCCTTAACGCACCAAGCCTAAATCGTCAACGTTGTTTACCAAGCTGGGGGCTTCTGGGGATTCCAAATATTATTTTAACTTCTCAACTTATTTTTTTGTACTTTTGTAACGAACGTATCATTGATCTAATTATGTAGCAGATATCCCAAAAGGATGGAGGGCACATATAAAAATCGAGAATAAATTGGTTCTTATTGCTGCAGCAGTATCACCAAATATCACCCTCTGAGGTCCCTAGAGGACCCCACTTGGTGTGTTAAGGGTTAACACAACAAACCCAGAGTCACATTAATAATAATAATAATAATAAATCCACATTTTCAATGCCTATTAAGTATTTAACACTTCAATAGATACTGGTGACTAAATGTTCTAAAACTTTAGTATAGGTACTACCTACGTATGTACAATGTTTCTCATTTCAGCCGCACACAGTGCAGACGCTGTTAAACGCCAGATTGACACCAAATAGTGGGGAAAAAAAAAATGTTGTTCCCATATGCAGTTCAATGGAAACAATGTTTCTTACAAGCATGAAGTTTCGCCAACTTGAAAGAAATGGAAAGAACTTCTCAAATCTCTTTCGAATAGACTATGGATAGGGACCCATTAGGTAAGCTTAAGCCCGTTTTTAAACATTAAGACACAGGGAGGCAAATTAAATGAATCGAGATTGAAGTGTGATAAGTTCACGACAGAGACATTTAACGATCTATACTGAAAACTGTATTTGGAAACTTATTGACAATAATATGTTGAATTTTCTGTAGTTTCCTATATACTAATTTTAATGGTTCTTGCTTTTATTTTGAACACTAAAGACACACTATGCCGTGTCGATTTTTTGTGTTGTTTTCCTTTTATCAATAACAGAATACGAACAAATAAAAGAAGGAATCACATTTTTTTTTTTTTGGGGGGGGGGGGAGGGAAATGCAAAAGCATGAAATACCTAAATACAGGCCTCGGTAAGCGTCTTTATTTTTATAATTCCATCATGTGTTAATTGCATACTCCAGAATTTTATTTATTTATTTTGACTTCTTCGAAACATTAACAGTTGATTTTATCTGAATTACCAATATAGTTTTCTGCCATATAATTCAAGTTACTTTTCCAACAACTAGTTAACTTGTCTATTAGTATTAGTAGTGCAATCATAATTTTTGTTTACAATAAGGATACAACTAATATTTGATGTTAATTAGATTTTTTTGGTATTAGTATTACTTTATTTTTATTTTCACATATTTAGTAATCACTCTTATATGCATCTAAAATATCGACAATCTTTATTGAAACCTTTGGACTAACAGTCTATAACACTTTTGAAGTATAAAATACAACAGAGACATATGAACAAAATGTCGCATTTCCCAATGAACAATTTTCTTATTGATCGCTCCTTGCATTGAATCAACTCACACATACACACACAAAATTACATACACTAACAAACACGCTACACAACAGCAATAACTACATACACCTATATGTATGTCTGCAAACCCTGATTCAATATTTTAACAGATTCTTATTATGTTCTTTTAATATCCAGCAATAAACGAACTTTATTTCTTTGTTATGTACCCTTGTTGAAAGAAAAAAAAAAACATATGTGAGGTATTCTGGTTTACAATGAGGTTATATAGAGCGCCCTGCACATATATGTATGTATATATTGTATATTCTAGCTTTTATGACAGTGATATGGATCAGAACTTCTGAAAATAAAACTTACAATTATCTTAAAGAAAAAAATATAACTATTTTCAAGTAGTATGTCAAGCAAAAATTATCAACTACTAGAGTATGTGAAATTTGAAAGATTTGATTTGCCGCGAAAATTTCAGAGCTGTCTGGTACATGCTGTATTTTCGTGCACATTGTCGTGAAAGGAATTTCAAACTGTTCCAGTTTACTTTCTTTCCCTTTGTTTGAGGGATATTCCTCTAGGCGAGAACTGTGTCAACTATATTACTAGATTGTTATAATTTACAGCAAGAATTAGTTTGAAATCTCTTTCACGTATGTATTATTTATTACATAAAATATAAGTTTGCTTATTTGGGCAAACCAACATCAATAAACTGGTATCAGCATACGTATTCATATTGCTAAAATACAAAATCACACACACACACACACCAAAAAAAAGCACTGAAAGTCTTTTCATACAACAGAGTCTAACATGGTTACCTGTTAACCAACATCATTGCTTACACAACAGTAGTAGTAAGAAGGCTACTGGATTAGGATACACACATACTCTAGAAGAGGCTGCAACGTGGTTTGGAGGGAAATACTTAAGTCAAATTAAATCTCGCCTATTCTAAACTAACGTCATATTTAGTGTCTCTGGCCATACTTTCCTCCAACGCTGGAAAGAAAATGGATCGCATCGTATAAAGCTGACAACCAAACAGCTTTACTTAACAATATGTGACGTTGTACCCAATAATTGACAATTGCAGAAGTACGACTATACTTAAACGTCAACGATACAAAATGTACCGCCTGATATCTTCATCCCTTTAAACTTGCTTACCCGTCAGCTCTTTTTCAAAACTGCAATTCACCAGAGGCGTAGCAAGGCCGGCACGATGAACTTTAAGAGGCAGCAAAAGAAGTAACTTCTTAATCAGAAATATCGTTAATTTTACAGAATAACTGCGGGATATTAAACTAAAGATTCCATTTAGTTTTTCGAGATTTAACATTCTGTTTTCATTATTTACTTGGACTTGAAGATAATGCTACTTCTTGGTACTTGAAGATTTTACATGAAATGATTTGCATAAGGGTATATTTTAGTCTTCGACACTCTTTAGTACAATACATATACTTTTTTTTTTTTTTTTTTTTTTTTTTCTATCAAGCAATCATGGATATTGAATTGATTTTTTGAGTCTCGTAAATTCTGTCTAAACCAATACAAATATGTACATAGCGCTGGCGTATTCACGAACCAGTACTAGATCTTTTACCGAAACTTGATCTCGTTCATAAAGCTCGGATCACGCACGGTGGCCAGCCTCCAACTTTGACCTGTCGGCTACAAGTAACACAATATTTGGAGATCAAAGTGTGCAAAATTTTATATGCTGTATAAAATGAATAACAGCAAAGACTGCAAAACTGCAGAACAACAAGTGGCAGGAAGCTTGAATATATATCCAATGTGCATTGTGTTTCTACGGAGGTGATTTACCAAGTGGTGTTCAGAACTGATTGTTGCGTTTTCACGTTCACCTTCATATCTCAGCTCAAATGTATGACAGAACTTACAATATAACTACGTAAAATGATTCCTTAAAATCTGAGACTCAAATGTATACACATATTGTAGTACGTTTTAATAACCACAATTATCTACTGACGTGATTTGCTGAGTCATTTCAGCATCATGCAGCAACTTCAACTCAATCTGAAATTACACTATTTCTCTCATTTTCAGACCTTCGTTTGCTTCCAACTTAACATTTGACGTATATTCCATTATTTTAGGGCCAAATAACAACCTGGGAAAATTTTTGCAGAGAGGGTGCACTTGAGCAAGATACTTTTCTAATGACAAATGAAACTAGTAACATTACAGTTACCTGACGGTAAGTTTACCTAGTAATTAAAGTGATATTTAAAATACGAACTGAGTACAAGATACAAACAAAAGAATAAATCTGAGATGCATACAATTTCGTGATTAAGACATTGATACTAATGTTAAAACACAAAAATTGGCTTGAAAACAGATTGAATTTGATAGAATACTATAGCTACCAAGGGAAAACAACACCAAGATGTATTCAACAAAGCTTAAAATCACTATCGATTTACATCTTTGACAAAATATTACCATTACTAATTTTCTTGGAAAAAGAAATGAAATGAAAAAGACAGAGAGAGAATAACCTAACTTGAACAACATTCACGCAATATACAAATGTAATCAAACATTTACAGTTTTTTTTTATCTACCATGTTAATACACACAATAATATGCAATATTGTGACGAATATAGGTATTATGCAATTTTGGATTATTATACACATTAATACATACACATGCTGTAGTTAACAACACTATTTTGTCACTGCAAATGAACAAGCAAGTTTTAAGTACCTCATCTCATTCTGTTCCACATAAACTTGAACATAATGGGAGTAGATGTAACAGGCACATTATGCAAATATTGTTTTCTGTAGCTCTTTTTTTATGTATGGTACGATCTTACTGTGATGTATAACAAATTAAACTGGGTTTCATATACGGGGACAATGTACCTGCCTTCATGCGTCTTAAAAGTCCTAGTAATGTAAATTTATTGGAGAAAACTTAGCAATTACATTATGAATCACACATTAGAAATACAAGACATGTAATTTTCTGAGTTTTAATTTAAGAGTCTGAGATACTAAAAATAATAAAAAATTTACCATGTTTCTTTTACTTAATTTTCGTAAGTGAAAGGAGATAATGAAATGCAACTTACCATAATCATAGACAATGCTATTCTAAAACAGAAAATATGAACGTGAAGAATTCTTAGTGTTGTCATCCATAGAAATTACAGTGTCGCCAAAATAACATTTCCCCCGAAATCTAAGTTAAGACAGCAACTAGACGAACGAACTCAACTGCATCTGATTACGTATCATGTTGCCTTGGAAAATTCTGTCAACTACTTTTTAAATAATAGTTGTATTTAGTTTGTAATAAACAAAATAGTTTTAACATACAGTTATTAAAATTAAATAATAACGTTATTTAACAAGTAGTTTACAGGATTCCAAAACAACACGATACGTAATCAAATGCAGTTGAGTTCGTTCCTCTAATCGCTGCCTTAACTTAGATTTTGGAGGAAATGTTATTTTGGCAACACTGTAATTTCTATGGATGACGACAGTGAAAATGTTTCAGGTTCATATTTTCTGTTGTACAATAACATTATCTATGATTGTTGTAAGTTGCATTTCATTATCCCCTTTCACTTATAAAAACAAGCAAAAGAAAAATGGTAAATTTTGTATTCGTTTTACTGTCAAGCTCTTAATTATTAGTTTTGAACACTTAAAAATGTTGAACCGAAAGATTACATAATCTCCCATACCTTAAAAAAGGCAGAACATTTTTTTTCTAAATTTCATTTTCGTATTCGCTCAATGTGACTTGCTGAACAAACAAAAAAGCCTCAGTCAGAATAGTCAATTCTAGATTAATTTTTGATGTATTTGGAAGCTGCTTCCAGGCAGTAAATTCAACCAATAAATAACTAAAAAAGCAATTTTCTCGCTTCGAGTTAGCTATGAACCTCCTATGATAGGCAAGTATTCTTCGGATAATAAACAGCATTACATTCGCCATAAAAGTTTTTTGAGTAGCAAAATTAAGTTAATATAATGTGCATCATTGAATAAACGAAAAACTAAAAATTTACACATCTATAGAAGCTTCGTTTACTTTTCGAAACATATGTTCCTACTAGTGAAGAATACTGTAGATTTTACTTACCTATCCCTCAAATTCTTTTTTTAATTTTAGTAATGTAATTTGTAGAAAAAAAAAAGCGTTAGCAGTTTCTTTGAGGTATGTGGTGAACAATGTCTTTGGATTCAACTAACGTCTGAGCACGACTGGCGAATGGTTACAATAAAGTACTTAAAATTTCATTCCAGAAAATAAACCGTTAAGTTAGGTAATTTATTTATAGTTTTTTAATTTATTCATTGAGTAAATTTAATTTAGGCCATAAAAAATATACTTAGAAAAATTAAACCGATGCAGCCTATATGAGAGAGGAAAATCTGTTCACGTCGTACTTTCAAATCAAATTTGGAAACTTCTTTTTACAAAATGCTGGAAACAGAAGTTTGTTAAGTACTGTACTCTTAAGTAAGATAAAATTTACATTCAAGTTCCAATATGTCTTGATGAGTACAGAAAATACAATAATGTACTAGAATTAAAAAAATTTCAAGCATACACTGCACTTCGTAACAATGATAGTAAGTTTCAGGAATTGATATCGAAATAAATATATGTATGGAAGATAATGAACAAACTTTGGTACTAAAACATTCGATACCATATTTAATCAACTGAGTTTTTAAATTTATAATTAATGTTATATGTTATTTGGTGGCAACAATATTATGCTAAGCATTACTACCAGAATATATGGAATAAACCAGTGCTATTATTCCTTTGCAGCCTGTAGAAATTAGAAGAAATACCCAATTAGAATTATAAGAAACATGAGGTACATCTGTATTGTTAAATTTAGCGTTCCTGAGTCTGGTAGTTCTTAATATAACACGATACTTGAGGTTACGGGATTACACAACATGGACGGAAATCGTTTTTATATAATATTTATGTACCTTGACCGAAAGACTTTCGAGAATTACGTTTCTGTTAACAGAAAAACGGAAAAGAATGTAGAAACAAAGTTTTACATTTATTATTAAACAAGAATATAGTCCATTATTATTTAATAACAATTCACCTGCTTGAAAATACCTGATTTAAACACAGAAATTGATCCTTACTGGAATATCCATCATTCCTTCTTCACACTTCAATCATCAATCTTCTATGAGCATTCATCAGCTGACTGTCCTTTCAAGGATCACTCACTACAGATAGTTTGTCTCAACTACTTAACACAAACAATGTTCTCGTTCAACGAACTGTTTTCATTAATTACTCCTAAGTCAATGACACCAAATCACCTTATTTTCAACTTCTGCTGTGAGAGTGCCTGGAAGAAGAACACAGTTTTCACACATCATAATAATGTAATAACTAAACTTCGGATTTTAGAGCAAATGCCTATTATTTTTCTTTTCACAGTACGGCAATAAAACTTTGGATCTTTACGAGTTATGAAAATTTAGGCCTGTTTGAAACAATGTTTTAGTGACCTAAAATCTTCTAAAAGAGGTGTTAGCGCTCATTTTTGCCCTTTTCATCCTTTAAATAATCTAAAACAAGAAAACAGCATTTTTCCAGGTATTTTCTTAACAATTAAAAAATAAACAAATATTTTATTTACAGAATAGCTTTTGTGAAAGCTTTATAGCAAATGCGATATAAAATGATGCATCTCATTTCAAAGTAAATAACCTCATTTCAAACATGAAGAAAACCTTCTACAAAGCTGCATCCAGAATTGCCTTTTTCAGGGAAAAACTCTCCGACATCCCCCTTCCTCCACAAGCTGTTTTAACACGCTGAGGAACAGCTCTGTACTACGCTGAAAACTTGGATGCTATTGCACTTGTTGTTGAAGAACTTCCTGGTGAGGGCAGCAGTGCGTGTCTCACAGCTTTGAAGGACGCAGTAGTAAAGAGAGATCTTGTGTACATAAAGGCAAAATTTTCATTTTTGTTGGTAACAATTGCTAAATGGGAAGGTAAGGAGAGAACACTTGTTAAGCAGGTGACAGTGGTAAAGAACACTTCCAAAAGCTACAGGAAATGTTGAGGAAAAAGTGAAGTGTAAATGGGAAACTATGATTGAGGAAAACCGAGGATTTGATGTGTTGGATTGCAACGGCAAGAGCCTTGACGGGGGAGAACGAGATGAAGAAGTACTTTTATCAATTGGAAGTAAATTCAAATATGCACCTATAATATTGGTTTCAGTTGAGAAATCATTCTCTGCAGCGAAAATGATTTTAATAGACAAAAGACACAGACTGACTGTAGAAAACTTGGAAAGACTTTTGGTCATTTACTGTTCCGTGAACTATGAATAAAATCTTAGTATTGTGATATGCATATGTATTGTTGAAAGACACAAATAAAGATGTTAGAGAAATTTACGGTTGAAATTTAGAGCCTATTTTAGACGCCTAAAACGTAAGTTTTTCGTGCGTAAAATTCCGAAGTCTACTGATGAAATATTTGGCGGAAGCATCTATAGTCTTATTTATTTATTTTTAAAAAATTGTGTGATACTACAGCATATTCACTATTTTCTATTAGGTAGTACGTTTTCTATTTCCGCTTCAGGATTCTTTTGTTCCATTCACCTACAAATAATTGTCAAAACAATGGAAATATTCAACATTCGTTCAATGAGGCTGTCTTGCAATTAATCCTGTTGTGAGTAAGTGAGGAAGATGATACGGAACTGTGTACAATAGGTAGGACGTTAGTGGTACAAAATTAAAGACCTCTCCGAGCTTCAAAGAGATCAAATTGAAGATCCACGGTACCGGCTGGCCGGTATTTTTTTATCAGCCTTAATTATATATTTCAAGGTTTAAAATACAATTACTTTTTATCTGTTTTAAGGATTGTGAGCAGGTGTCGGTAATTTTAGTTTTCTGAGTTGGCAACCCTAGTTAGAGGCGCTAACGGCATACGGAAACTTTAAACTTTTTCTATTTGAGTATACCGTTCAACTATTATGCATCAAGGGTAAGAGAAACAAGGAGAAATGACAATGATGGAACGACGAAAGTGGAAGCAATTTGTAAAGCCCTAAGAAAACCCACGTACACGCTGTTTTTCACCACAAAGCCCACCTGGTGAAGCCTCGAATCGAACCAGGGTCTCCCCGCGCCAGAGGCGATGGGTCTACCACTGAGCCACCGCGGCCCCATAGAGAACTCGTGGCAAGACATCATAAGAGAAGAGAAATCGTGGACAGAACCCAAACCTAGATGAAAGGGATCATCATGAACACTGAAAATAAATGCCATGAACAACTGTTAGTCACAACTGATTGCAGAACTCCATCAGATACTGGAAACAACCACCAGCTTACCGCAGAGTAGTTAATGGGGCAGGTGGAATGATAATGAGCACCAGGAGTAACATTTAATTAAGGGAACTTCGGGAGTGACATACGCCTCTCGGGAAGAAGAACGGACTGAATACAGCGTTGTTAAAGGAAGTGTTTATAAAATAATCTACGCAGAGACAGGTGTGAACACACTGTATTGCGGATGCACACACATGTTTAAAGACACCTGGCGCTGCTTGAATGGAAGCGTAAAATTCTCATGTTTTCTTTACGATGAGTGTGTCCCGCCATCTAGTGAGCATATTCTCGAATATCTGTGGGTGTGTCACATATATAACACTTTTATTTGCTGCCTATCCTTATAGGGATTTCATTTTAAAGTTTGGACATACCTTTGCGTAAAATAAAGGTAATTACACGACTAGTGGAAACAGAAACCACCGGAAACCCTAGTCATTTAACCTTTACAAGTAATGGCTCATCATCAAGAGTTTCAAAGGAGAGATAGAAATTGAACAATGACAAATCATGTGTCCCGGTACATGTATTTCAATTCAGTTTTTCGCGGTCCACGCTCCACATTTTACTCTAAAACACTTTCTACTCGCGAGAGAACTATCAGAGATTACGTTGATCAAACACACACACAAACTTGCACACTTTCTTTCTTTATAATATCGGCGGTAGAGTATTATTAACTACTTCGTTCACGAAAGCAGCAGCATGCAAATGCTACAAACCTTACCTGTGTTTATCTTTTTCTTTTTCCCGGTCTCTTTCCCTTCTCTGTCGCTCTTTTTCACGAGCCAATTCGTCTGCAAAATCCCTGGGCGATCTCCTACTATACCTGCAACACACAGTCACATTTACAATCAGTGCAAGATTTTCACTTCAAAGTGCAAATCTTTTTTCTTTGCCTCAATGGGATTTAAAATATTTCCTTTCAATCAAAGAAAAACTAGGCTCTTGAGCTGTCATGTGCTCTATTCATCAATTATTCCCGAGTAATACTAGTCTGGCCTGGTAAGTTTTTAATCTTTTCCTAATTCAGAATACATTTGTTTCTAAAAATAAACTTCTAGTGCAACGAACCTTAGGGTCCCGGGGCCTGCCAGCCGGCTTCTGGTACTCAAACCTTTGAGGTTATGAATGGTCAGCACATCGGTCTTCCTGCCGTTAATACTGGCTTTCTAGACCGGAGTTCGCTACTTCTTTCTTTTAAGTGGCTCCACATCTGTCCTCACAACACTGGGCGGACACCGTAATGCCAACACCATCTGGTGAGAACAAACGGTCATCCATCATCATTCCTCTGACTAGACCGACACTGCTTGACTTGGCTGATCTCACGACAAACGGTATTCCAGTATGGTCTGTGTTGGCAAATTTGTTTCGAGTAACCAAATTACCGTATTTACGCGATTCTAAGACGCTCCTTTTCGTCGGTTTTCCCCCCCTCCAAAATGGTGCGTCTTAGATTTGAGTTATGAAAATTTTGACCAGATTAGATGTAGTTTTGTCAAAAATTGCTAATCCCGTTAGTCACGATTCTGTAAAAAATGTGTATTTTGTGTGTATGAACAGAATGCAGAACTAAAATCGTGCGTTTTACGCGAAATAAAAATCCTTTAAAATTAGCCCGCAAACCAGTGGCAAACGAAAAAGATGAATCATTCTTGTGAATTTACGACAGCGGAGATTGTTCCTTCCCCTCCCACATACCGTGGCTGGTGTCTTCCTCTGTTTGAAGAGCACAAACAAGTGAGTCACACATTTTGAAGTACGACAATTGATAACAAAATAAGGAGTTTACAAATGCTGCAAATCAGGAAGTTGGAGGTTTTGTCCCCAATTTTTCCTTCAAAAATTGGGGGTGCGTCTTACATTTGAGGAAGTCTTAGATTCGCGTAAATACGGTATTTCAATATGGCACTGGAAAGCAACTTCAAATGGACACACGTAGGTTGTTTGACGTTAGTTTCAACTGTTACTTTTCTAAATTTAACTGCGCTTTGCTGACTTTAATTTTGCTAATGTGCCAAAATTAAAAGTTATCTCACAAAGAGTTCTGACTGGCTAGATGGCGTTAATTTAGTGATGCGTGATTAGGACATCGGCTCTCAACGTCTTATTTACACCTTTTTACATGGCGCTCCTCTTACTACAACCTCATGATGTTAAGCAAGCTCCGAAAATTTTGTGCATGTACCGTGAACCCAATATGTAGGAATATACTCATCAAAGATTCGCGAGGAAATCTTTCAGTTACAGAAAAATGAAAGCTAAAATATAAAAAAACGTATTTTAGGTAAAGTAAGAAAGTTATTCTTGCAGTTTTTGTGCGTGAATGATCACGAATCAGTCATTATCTATACAGCTCATATATAAACAGTCTTTCCTTGAATCACGAAACAATTACACTTCAATCGAACTGTTTCAGTGTGCGCTGACACTTCCGTCGATGATTTGTAAATGTTGCTAAACTTCAGTAGGATGACATTTTAAATTTCAGGAAAACACAAGTCTAGCAAATATTAATAATTTTATTACATTTTTCCTTTACAAGAGATGTTTCTCGACAACATAACATTCTTTATAATTTTCAACTGAATATATCAACCACATAAAAACTAGCTCACTGCGAAGGCTGTCAATCTTATGTTCGGCAGCATATTGATGTCAACTGAAAAGACAAATATTGTATCAACTTTCTACTCTTCACGAATTTCTTTTATTTAGATTCTACAACTGGCCGGAGAATGGTAGGAAATTCATTTTAATTTTTACTTACACGAAGGAGATCAAAATATAATTGTTAAGCCTATAAAAGCATAGATTTTCCAAGACGCGCAGTTCATTACAACTTCGAGAAGTGAGGTGTTTTTCTTTACGTTTTGAAAGGTCCCACAATAAGACATGGCCCTACAGATATGTTTCCAGTTTAGCAATGTTTAGAGTAGTGATTCCCAATCTAGAAAGAAAAAAAAAAAAAAAAAAAGGGGGGGGGGGGCGAGTTACTGACAAATAAACTACATTCCAGGGCGCAAAATTTCTAACTCAGACACACTCACAAATCCAAAAATGATGGTTGTCAGTATCTCTCATGTACAAATTAAGAGACTTCCCCCCCTCCTTCCTCGGCCTTTGGTTCGACAAAGGAAGAGATTACATCAGGGCATAAAATTTCAAAACTAGACAATTCGATTCAGGATAATCAATTTTGAATTTGACAATTCATATACATGTTAAAAAATATCTTACCTTAAGACTTCACGTTTGTGCAACGCGCTCTCTCTGCACTGAAGTACCAGTTATCGATTGCAATTTTCGGATCAAAGTCCTTACGTGAAGGGCTAATGATGGAAATTGTCAGCAAATTATTCAGTGGAATTGCCAGTCTTCAGATGGAAATTGTCAGTCTTCAGTGAATTCCCGTCTCCTTTAGCCTAGCTGACAAAACCGTGGGATGTAAAACTTAAGTATTTCATTTCATTTAATTTCTACAGTGAATTAATGTAGGCAATATTAACTCTATTGAGACTGCTGAAGCCTCTATTATATGAAGCAGTATTCACAGGTAAAACTACACAAAATGTGCCAATTGGAAGCAAATTTGGGAGTCTTGAAATGAAGTTTTCAACTGTAAATCTGTTTCATATTCCGTTTTTTTCTCTCACTCAATTACCATATTTTCGTGCGAAACAAACTACACAGCCCTGTGAGTTTAGGCAAAAACCATTTCTACTGAACACTGGTCGCTAGCTCTAAATTTCTTGTCGCCAGTGCTTACCTGGCGACTGGAAATTTTGCGCCCTGCTACATTTGTAATCTACAAACTTCACTGATGTAGTCCTCAACAGTTTTCCGAAACTATTACACGTAGAACCTTGAAATGTTATATGCACATATACTTGCATCTGAGGCTGTAGATAAGGAGGGTTTTGCAAATAAAACTCTTAAGAAGGGAGGGGGGGGGGGATGATTATTTCACCGTTCTCCAGATCTCCGAAACTATCAGGTAAAAACCTTGAAATTTGGTATAAATATCTTCTTTGCATCCTAGGTTTTATACTGAACGGGAATTTGCGAAATGTGACCGCTAAACGGGGAACAGGAGTTTTCATTCTTTTCTCGTTCACCAAGATCTTCAAAACTATTGAACTCAGAACCATGAAATCGTGTGTATGTTACTCACTTGCACGTATTCAATATCGAAGACTAAGAGGAATGGGACACAGGAACAGAAATGGTTGAAAAATAATATCCACAATTGTACGTGTGGGCATATGCTACTTATGCATACTATGAATGTTGTATCAAAGAGGTGTTAAAACCTCCGTACCGTACAAACTCAAAGTAACTATTGAGTAAGAACCATGGTTCCATTAACAAATAAGCTTGTAAATAATAATAATGTACTACAATGATGCGCAGAAATTTTCTTGGAAATAAACTAGTGAGAATTAATAAAATGAAATCTTTAAGTTTTACGTCCCACGGTTATGCCGGTTAGACTAAAGGAGACGATGATGATAAGAAATTAAGGAAGGAAACAGGAGAACCCTGAAAAACCCACAAGCACGGTGTTTGTCCACAACAAAGTTTACTTGGCGCGAGCTGGGATCCGAAGAACGGACCACATGTAGCAGAGGTGAACGCTCTATCGCTACGCCACCGCGGCCCCTGATGAGAATCTATCTATTAAAATGCTACAATAGCAACAAAAGCGCCTGAGATCCAATCTATAATGATTTCAAAGCTTTGATTTACGGTTATTTGTGATTTCACGTTTAAGAGAAACAAATATTTTAAACTATGTATACTTTAAATAAATTATTTGAGTAGACCTTTTTCATATAAAGTTTATTTTTTTAAATTATTGTTTACAATCTTTGTATTTTAATAAGCCTTTTCCAAACTCAATGCAAATGAATTGTGCTGCCATCTTTGGAGTTCTTTTAAACTATACGTTTGTGGGCGTTTATATGTTTGTGGCCAATCCTTCCGACAATGAGATCTCGGAAACTACAGGCTCTAGAAAGATGACGTTTTCACTGATCGATTGCGAATTTTGTGTGAATTGTTCATTTCTAATTGAATATTTAAAAAGCATGGCCACTATTTCTTTATTACATTTTTACGGGTACACTGGAAGTGTTGAAATTACAAAAAAGAAAAAAACTAAAGCATCATATCCTACATATTATACATTCCAACACATAATTGTATACAGGGGTTGCATACCTCAGGTATTTGTTTCATGGCCAAGTAATAATGAAAAACTAAGGATAACCATTTCTCCATTCTAATAGTAAGTTGAATCTTTACTGTTTGGAGTGTTTTGTCCAATGAACACCATATATCACTGACATTATAATTAATTGTTTGTGTAATGTATTTGCTTATTTCATACTGCATGCAAGAAGAAAGAAAACATTGATCATACGTGAATTAAAAACTCCAACCGGAAAAAGGCTCAAATCTTGCAAATGGCGCGACATTGAAAAAAGTAATCGACAAAATCTCCCCTTTATGGTATCTCTTGCCAATTTTTATCAAGATGTCTTTCACTTGTGTCTGTCAAGGGACATGTACAGATGCGAGGCATAACAAGGAGATTCATGCTCATATGTGAACGATGCGCTGTGTAGAGAGCGCAGGTTCAGCTAGTGTATATATTAAAATGCTAGGTTTATATGTCTGTCTCCAAAGAAAAATTTTTGTATGTTTGTCCCCAATCCTTTCGACAATGAGATCTCAAAAACCACAAGTACTAGAAACGTGCCGTTTTCATGGGTCGATTCTAAATTTTATGCAAATTGTCAAATTCTAATTGAATATTTAAAAAAACATGGCCGTTATTTCTTTATAACAAATTTTAGGGGTACACTGGAAGTGTTCCAATTTTAAAAACGTAAAGCATCATATCCTTCGAGTTATACATTCCAACACCACATAGTTGTATACAAGGGCTATATATATGTATATATATATATTTCAGGCGTTTATTTCATGGACAAATGATAATGAAAAACGAAGGGTAACCATTTCTAAGATGAATCTTTATTGTTTGGAGTGTTTTTCCCAATGGACACCATATATCACTGACATTATATATTGTGTGTGTAATGCATTTGCTTATTACATACTGCATGCAAGAAGAAAGAAAACACTGATCATACATGAATTAGAAACTCCAACCGGAAGTAAGCTCAAGTCTCGCAAACGGTACGAGATATTGAAAAAATCTCCCCTTTCTGGTACCCCTTGCCGATTTTTATCAAGACGTCTTTCACTTGTCTGTAAAGGGACATGTACAAATGTGTGGAACGACAAGGAGATTCATGCTCATATGTGAATGATGCGCTCTGTAGAGAGCGCAGGTTCAGATAGTTATTATTATTATTATTGAAGGTTTGAGAATTCACTGCCACATCTGGAACCCCAAAAGGGATCAGACCAAAAGGCGGTAAAGAGGAGGACGGGGGCGTGAAATACGCCAAGTTCACGAAGGGGCGTCATATAAACACAGATGGAAATCACTAGTTTAGAGTCATCGACAAAGGTGCCAGCGTACAGAAACTGTTTGATTGAAATATAACTACTTCGTGATACACGGTTAGAATATTTACACCTGAGTTATTCATTATGTATCCTATACCATAAGCAAAATTATGTGAACAGTTGTTTTAGAATTCTTACCTACCTCTCCTTAGAGTCTCTATAGCTGCGATGCCAATCTCTCTCTCTACTCCTTTCCCTGCTACGACCTCGACTTCTGTCTCTGCTGTGGCCTCTACTCCATTCTCCACTTCTCTCTCGACTGTGGCCTCGATGAGCCCGACTGCGCTCTCTGTCCGGACTACGAACTCTGCTCCTGTCTCTCTCTGGGCTTCTTCGTCTTTCCTCCCTCCGATCTCTGTCTCGATCTCGCTCCTTTCCTCTGTCCCTACGGTCTCTTTCCCTGTCCCGTTCCTTGTCACCGCCAGCCGAAACTGATCGTCCGTCCGATCTACAATGAAGAAATAAATAAATAAATCTGTGCTACCATTACATATTAAGTTAAAAAAATTAGGTGTTGTAGTAACATTTTTTAGAATATATATTAGAAAGTATAGTCATTCACTGCACATTAATTACTACTCTTTTATTAATCATTTAGGAAGAAGACAAGTCTCGTTTGCGTGCTCTTCAATAAAGGGTTACAAAATATAAAATAAAGATGCAAAATGTTCATATTATTCTCAATAAAGCAGAAACATGGACATCACACAGAAGTTGTTAACCCTTTAAGGATTTATGGTACCTTTGGTTATCATGGAGTAATGTTGTTTTCGACCGCTTATTTAGTTTCTACAACAGGTATTTAAGCCGTTTTTCTTTTAATTGGTCAAGTCAAGCATGGACCAAAGAACGTCCCAGAGGCGTTTTGGAACCGGATGGTCAACTTGGTCAACCGGCGCCAAGTGAAGGCGGAAGAGAGTTTCCATTTCTATTTTCTTAAGGCAAATTTCAAAAATTTTAACGCTCTTAGTTTTCAAGATATCAGATTGAAATTTTGCATACGGATTGTGTGCACTTTTGAGTATTTCTCAATTTTTTGAGATCCCTACGTGAAACCGAGGGGCGCAACTATTCTGAGGGATGATTTTCCAGAAAAAAAAAAATCGGTTTTTCCCCAATTTCCTGGTTCAGGTATATAATACGAACATGTGAGTGGTACCGTTGGAAAGGGCTCATTATACTGAAGAAAATGGCGTTTGAACCATGACTCTAGGCCACATAGTAATGACGCAGTGAATTTTTATTATATATATATATACACACACATATGACTCTCACCTTAAGACTTTCAAAATTTTTTTCGCTCTTTGTTTTCACGATAGAAGATTGAAATTTCTACGCACTGTGTACAGAACTACGTATTAAAAAAAAAAATCCCTATATGAACCCAGGCCCAGGAAAGAGGAGCGCAAAAATTCAATTTTTTTTTCGAAAAAGCTCCCCGTTTTCCGATTTTCCCATTTCTGGTGTATAATAGGTACAAGCGAGTGGTACAGTTGGAAAGTACGCCCTATTCTGAAGAAGAAGAAGAAGAAGAAACGAGATACGAACCATGATCCTACGATAAATAATAAGGAAGCAGTATCTGTTTGACTGAAAATCTAAAATTTAACTCAAAAAAAAGGAAATCCTAAAAGGGTTAAAAAAAAAAAAGATTGGTCTTTTGAAATGTGGGTGTGAAGAAGAATGGAGGGAATTCGACTAGTCGAATGGAAACGAATCAAGATGTGTTACAAATAGTAAGGGAGAAAAAAAATCTTTAAGAAGAGATTATTTGAAGATTGTGGAGAAGAAGCCTCTTAGTTTGTGGTACTGATCTGCCAGTAAGTCAAAATAATTACGACGATGATGATTTTTTTCTCATTCAAAAGTAACTTCTTATATGTATGTGTGTGTTTTGTTTTATAGAAATATGTACCTGAAATAATGTTGGATGAGATTCACTGAATGAGTTATACATCATTTTGCAAATATAATTGCAGTAAATTACGAGGTGCAATTTCAAATTATCAAATTTAAAAACCCTTAATGTCAGTAAGCAGAGCATTGTATTCAGAGCAATCTGCTCTTGGAATTTTACGATTATGCTATATAATCAAAGACAAACAATATTTGAAAGAAGAGCGTAGGTTTTAAACTGAAAATCCTTTCTACCACATCTTGAAGAACAAGAAAGTATTGTGCCACAAACGAGGCTTAACTAGAAATTAAACACCGGTTTAAAATGTCGTTTGCTAGAACTAATGTATTATTGAGTTTGCAAAAGTAAATGCTGTCTATCTGCAACCAAGCACATGGAAGGCACAAATATTTTTACCTAGGCAATATACAAACTAACACTTAAGCATAATATGGTGTCCGCAAAAAGAAAGAAAGATCTTCACATGAACTTTGAGGGTGGCGGCGATTTTCAAGTGACTCTCTTCTGTGTTCTTGAACTTCACTGCCAAAAACATGAGTAACATTTTTATTCTTTATTGATAGCTACGAAAGTTTAATAATTTTGAGATAATTAGATGTTTTGTGTCTTTGCTCTTGTGGCGAATAGTGATCCGAGGAAAAAAAAAATCTTTAGATGAAAGTTTCAAGGTACACTTATGTTCTGAGTAAGGCAAAACCAGTTGTGTATTATGAGATAACAAACAAACCAAAACTTGGCTCATATACACCTTAAAAAACAGAGCTGAAGTCATTTTAAAATGTGAGGTAATGTCTGGTTCATGAATAACCACTAGTTGTCTTTTGTTAAATTTTGTTACGCATTGAATTTCTTCTGTATGTAGCTGATTATGATATTATACCAATTTTTTAACTTACAATATCAAATTGTTTCTACGTACGATTGAAAGATAGTAAGGCCTTTTGAAGAAAGAAAGGTGTTTTCTTTCTTTTTTTCTTTTCAAGTTTAACGTCTTACGTTTATGCCCTCTAGAATAGAAGAGACAGGTGATAAATGAAAACGAACAATCGTGAAATTAAATTTTTGTGCTCTTCCACCGGAAACGGAATCTGACACCATATGCAACAAAGGCACACGCGCTAGCTACTAGACCAGTAGGAAGGACTCTTGTAATAATTATACACCAAGGAGTACTGGTACCTGTGTAACTTGAGAATAATTTTTCCTGTGCATGAAAGGACACATTTAAGCACAATGATCCCTTTAAGATGGAATATTCTTACCAAAACACATGCAGTCAAGGAATCAAATGATAGCTTCCTGTTTGTTCTATGTTAAATATTTTCTCCTTTTTTTTCAATGAACTTACCTCCGTAATCGAGACACTCTTTCGGCTTCTCCAAAGGAAACTTCTTCATCTGGAATGTGGCGTGCTTCTTTCTGATGAGATTTAGCCGGTCGAGCAGGTGGAGTCGGTGGGAACCTTTCGCCCAGCTTCTTTTCGAGCCCTTGCTGCAAAGCACAAACACAAAAATTACTGTCTTTGAGTAGACACAGACTAACATTCGAGAGTACTTACAAATAGGGATGGCCACAAAGTTCCGGTTCCGGCGGAACCGGTTCCGCGAGGAACCGGTTCTTGGGGATCCGGTTTTCAGAACCGGTTCTGGAACCGGTTCCGGACCTGGATCCGAAAACCCGGTTCCAGAACCGGATCTTAGGAACCGGTTCCATACCTGGATCCGAAAACCCGGTTCCAGAACCGGATCTTAGGAACCGGTTCCAGATCTGGATCTGAAAACCCGGTTCCAGAACCGGATCTTAGGAACCGGTTCCAGACCTGGATCCGAAAGCCCCTAAAGACCCGTAAATGAGGCATAAAGATCACCTTCAAAAATTATGCAAAGAGGACCATGCGCTTGTGCCTTCCTCGCCCAGACACGCTTGTGCCCCTAGAAAAAAAATGTTGGTCCACCAGTGGGTGTTTAGCCAAATGAGTTGGCCAGTTTGCCTGTTTAACCAATGAGTTTGCCAGTTACCCAGTTTATTTAGCCAAATGAGACAAGCTGCCGCCGCCTGGGCGCCTGCCCGTCGCTTCCACCATTTCATCTAGCATACTGTTCACAGTTTGCCAGCAGCTCGGGTTTAGCGTAGGGATGGTCACAAAGTTTCGGTTCCAGCGGAACCGGTTCCGCGAGGAACCGGTTCTGTTTCAGAACCGGTTCCAGACCTGGATCCGAAGAACCGGTTCTAGACCTGAATCCGAAGAACCGGTTCCAGACCTGGATCTGAAGAACCGGTTCTAGACCTGGATCCGAAAAACCGGTTCCAGACCTGGATCCGAAAAACCGGATCTTCTAGAACCGGATCCGTTCAGACCCGAAAACCGGTTCCACTAGGAACCGGTTCTGGCCATCCCTACTTACAAAATCTCAGAAGAGCTACAGGATGTAAGCACATCCAAATAAACGTTGGTACTATACTAACAATAATTAGATCCCTCCTTCCTTAGGGGGCCAAGATTTGTTAGTTATTCATGTGTAGAGTGTGTGGAGAGGAACGTGTACATATGATTGTCGCATGTAGTAATGTTGTTGGACATGGTTGGTGTGAGCTGCAGATATATAAGTACAGTTACGATGCGGAGGTTACAGTGTAGTAGTAATTGTCGAAATGTGTGCTGCAACCAAATCTCTGTAGATGTCAAAACCTATTCACACTGAAGAGGGGAACATTCAAGGCAAAAACGTTTCCTATTATTTACTATCTCCCGAAACTAATGCAACTTATCTTCTAATGGGTTAATCTCTGACTTTTTATGCAGAAGAATATCGTGATTTTGCCTCTCTTATGTTTATTTGGAGTTCAACACTCTTCTTCAATACAGAAGCTATGTTCCACATGGACTTTACGCAACCGAACTACACGTTCGCTAATCGAGAATCGAAGCCCGGTCTACAGGACAGAAGTAGTAATGGGTACACTTCTCTATGATTCAGAAGAGATAGTGATAGTGGATTTTCTTCTTTCAAAAGGGCGAACAGTGACTGGCGAGTACTAATACAACAGTACGTTGTATATTTATATATTGTTACTACTTGCAACGATCATTGGGTCGTAAAGTATTTTATATATGTACTAGACCGGTTATATCGAAGAAGAAAAAGAAATATATGTTAATTCTAATTGTAATATCGACGTGGAAAGATATTCATATGTTTGTATAGGTTTTTTTTTTTTTTTTTTTTTTTTTTTTTTAAATAATAATAATAGGATTGTGAATAGGAGGTTCTCAGGACAACCATAAATAAATAGAGCTATTCCGATTTAGAGAGAGTCGACATATTGAAAAATAAGTTTGTAAACGTGATGTATACTTCTCAGTTTTGATTATTAAATTAAGTATAAAAGCAGATATATAAAGGCATTTTAATGGCTCAATAATTTATAAGAACCAGTGATTCGTTGTACTATGCAGGTCTTCCACAACAGCTGCGTCGTGGGAAACTTACAGCAGGAGTGCTTGTCCATCAAGACAATGCCCCGAGCCACAAGTCAGTCATCGCAATGGCAGCAATTCACGATTGCGGCTACAGATTGGTATACCACACCACTTACCTTATTCGCCTGATTTGGCACGTTCTGACTTTCGTCTCTTTCCAAAGCTCAAAAAGAAGTTAGAAGGTACTCATTTTGACACATAATGACGTCATGCATGCTGTGATGAAATTTTACACGCTTTCGACAAATCATATTTTTACCAGCAACATTAACGCACTTGAACATCGATGTCAAAATGTGTTGACTTGTCAAGGGATTATGTTGAAATGTAACACCATCCATAAAGTCTCTGCTGTTTCGTTAACAGATAGGCTTAGAACTTTTCTAACAACCCCCTATGTTGTACGACTGTTTGGACAGTAGTAATAGAAAGGTAACCCAAGGATACATCAATTCAAATTAGAACAACAATAATGCTGTAATTTGCACACTATAATTTTTTTATACCTGTATTGGTACTGGTATTCTTGGGAATAAGGTAGAAAACCACTCCAACTTGGTAAGAAAATGGCGCAACATATCACCAATTGCCATTACTTGTCCACCGCCAGCTTTCACGTCCAGCTCCTGCAAATGGAAGAATAACATACACACGAATGAAAGATTCGTACTAGAGACAACACTATGTTTTACGTACGACAGCTACAACCGAGAACTTTGCACGTTTGGAGTGACAAGGAAAAGGGCCACAAAATAAACATACGTTTTAACACAAAATTTTAAAATACATTGCTATATTTACGTATATACGCGTCGTACAGTTTACGGTCTTGTTTATCGACGGCAAAGTTCTTGATTAACTATACATATATTTATACTAATATTTAAAAAACAAAAACCTCTAATACACAATACCCAGCTGGAGCGCTTTTTTTCCTCCTCTTTCACAAATTACTAAAAATATACACTTTTCGTACAGAAATTGTGTTAAAAGCAAAGATATTGAATGTGGTAACACCAAATTCTCCAGCGAGTAAATCCTATTAGAGGATTGTAGTTTTGGGAGAGGATTTATGAGGTACGACATTCTATCTCACAAAATTTCAAATGCAAAATTATACCTTAACAAAATGCATTATAACTCTTATATCTCCAGTTAAATTACAGATAATCACTCCAAATGACTTAGTGCATATATCCTAATGCTTATTATTAGATGTTACTATAATTTTCTGTACCCTACGTTACTTAATAAAAAGTACTACTGTCTAAAGCAATTCGGTATACAGTTTTCTCCGCTAAGAATATATTAAAAAAATAATGACCCTTTAGTACATATATGTTGAAATATTGTAGTTAGTACATACCTTAATTAGTAATTTTTTTGTATCTTGTATATTCAGACAGAATTTATTTGAATTTAATAAATAAAAAAAAGTTTCTTTGCAAGTGGTGTTTAATGTAATTCTCTAATTTTATTATTTTTTAATCTACAAGGGGTAACTACTAAACACAACTGGATTGTGAACGGTAAGAACAAAAAACATAAGCGGGACAAAATAAGAGGACTGACCTTCAACTTTCGCGTATCGAACACATCTACTTTTAGATCGCTAAGATTTCCGTTTTAGGGAATCACGTTTAGTGCTATGGCAAAAATTACTATTTGCTATAACCACACACAAGAACTTTGTAATTGTAAGCCTCTTCAAATGTATTGATTGGTATTTACGTCCTTTGTCATCCGTGAGACTATTTAGAGACACCTATAGTTTAAAGTAGGATATAAAGCACTATGCATTCGATGCTCTCCCACCGAGAATCATACTCAGGACCTCATACACAAGGACATTCGTGCTCCCTAGACCAGCGAGTAGGGTCGTACGTAAGATTGCTTGGTTTATATCGGACCGATTTTGAAGGATACTCAACTTACGGAAAACTTACCATAACAACCGAAGGTGTTCTAATGGACCTCCAACACGGTGGGCTATCGCTCGACATCGAAGTTTTCATTGAAGCAAACTGCGGCAAAGCAAGGGCAAGGGAGTTTGGTCTCAGCCCTCCTTGCAAGTTCTCCAGAGACCACGGTGTGTGCTGAGTCGATGTTGGGAGTATCTTTTCAACAGGCCAAAGCCGCAGAAATCCATCAGAGCTATTTACAGCAATGTATTGAAACGGAATGTCTCGAGTTC
This sequence comes from Thermobia domestica, assembly GCF_964235325.1. NCBI lineage: Eukaryota > Metazoa > Arthropoda > Insecta > Zygentoma > Lepismatidae > Thermobia > Thermobia domestica. Next base: position 22,731,310 of record NC_137460.1, on the reverse strand, counting down.
CTAATTCCCGTTCCGTTTTTTGATAAAAAGGCGGAGATGCTTTGGCCATATGACTAAAAAGTTTGTCCATACGGATCTTCACTTGATTGGCGTCTACATGTAATTGTGGAATGTCAAACCGAAAGATAAGTGTCAAAACGAATTCCAGGAAATATTTTGTATTAATTTTCATGTTTTTATTAACTTTTGCATCAGTAACTTCCCTACATAATCAAACCCCGTAACCATCATAAACAGAGCTTCAACTGCCCTTAGCAACGCTGTCATGGTGTAAATGACTATAAGATACAACCAACAGTGAGATGGATGTACTGAAACTTTGCATTTGGATGCTTCTCACACAGCTTTCTGTAGTTTGTTTTTCATTTTGCAATGTGGCGTTGGTCTTACGGTCGCACCCCATGCCGCCGGTGGTTGCAAATGGCTATGTTCACAGTTGAATGTGCCAAATTGAATCGCTGGCCCACCGCACGTTCGCTCGATCGAATTTCAGGCAAGGTAACGTTATAATTGTTGCAAAGTAACAAGAATAATAGTTTAATTCTGACAAGGTAACAACATTAAGGTCATAATTCTTGCTAAGTAACAAAATTACAAAGACAATATTACGTAATAAGTCTTTGTCCTTTTAATAATAAATAGGCATCCTATGGCATCCATCAGTAAATAACTGTAACAATATCTTCAATACGACTGGTCTACAGGGACTCTATACACATTGAAGTTTAGCAATCCAAAAATAGGCTCGTTCGATGTGAGAAAGTAAAGGTCAAGTGTATGTCAAATTTGGTTATTAAATAGTCATACATCATATATATCTTTGAATATTAAATAACACAAGCGCTATTTGCAACACTGAACATTTCCACCATATCTATTTATTCATAGCGGAGAAATTGGAATGCTTTACTTCTTCAAAAACGTTTAAAATTCTTCTTGAGAAAAAAAAAATACATACGTAATGTTTAATAGTAGTATTTAAAAGACATGGAAGAAAATAAACTATACTGGACAGCAGAAAGGAAATTCATACACAGTACTTAAGTATTAATGTGAAGTTTTGCTACTGAAATTTTTTTTTGTTAAGCGATCTAATTGCAGGAAGAGCAAAAAAATACAGCAAGTACTTGCAGTTATACAAGGTTCGAAGCACAAAACTTGCACTCCAATAGGCTACGAGAAGGCAGGCGATGGTCCCTGCTGGAATATGGAATACTGTTACTCAAAGTAATTATTTACACTCAAAACTAATAATTTTTAATATGATGTATTATTGTCCTTTTTCTTTAATATAAGACAATGTATAATATTAATCAAATACTAAACAACTCAGAAAAAACATTACAAAAAAAATAAAATTGCTTCTAGTGTGTGGATGTTTTCAAACAAATCAGTTTAAGTAAAGATATTATAACTTTTTTTTTAATGGTTATATCTTGAGTAAAAAGAAGCTGTTTTTGTTTCGTTTCGAACACGAAAAATTAGGCAATAAATTTACAAGATATTTCGACTTACCACTTTTATTCGAAAGTTTTTTTTTTTTTTTTTTTTTTTCTCCATATGGAATGGTATGATGATATCCAGAAAGTTTAGTTTCAAAATAATCAAGATTTATTAACTGACAACGTCAGTACAATATGTTTCTATCATTTCTAGATACGTGTAGATGTATTTTCATAGCTGTCTCCACATCAAATACCACGACAAGCCATTAAATTCAAGAATTAAGGACATTAAAAACACTGTAATTAAAGACTTACGGTACCTTACAAGTGTGGATATTTTATGAAAACCTGTTCTGTTTTAATGGATAATTTACGTCTTTACTAACGTTGGTGAAGAAACTTCTGCTGCAAGGATTTTCTTCAGCATCGCTGGCAAAAAGAGACGTTATCCGTTGAAACAGTACAGCTGTTCATAAAATTCATAAAATAACACCTTATAAGACAAGTCCGCAATTATAATTGAATTTTGCGTCCATTGCTTTTTTTTTTTTTTTTTTTTTTTAAAGTAATATCAGAACCTGATTGATTTCAGAAATTCGGCCTGTTAGAATATCTCTTAATCCTTTTGGAACCTCGAGATATTCTCTTAAATTGTGTGAATTTTAAAAATATTTCAGAGCTGGCTGAAGATTCAACGAGTGAAACAAGTGCGACTGAACCGAGAACGTTATCCGAGTCTCCGACTTACCGTGCCGGAATACTACTCCTGTGTTAACCTGTGCTTCTTAGTGGTTTTATGATTAGCGTACGCGCATCCGGTTCGATTTCCGGAGGGAGCTCAAACAGTTCAGATTCTACGTTAAAACTGTAGATCTCATATAGTATCGGTGCTGAAAGGGGCGTTAAACTCAAAATTAAGCAAAGCTACTTATTCTATCAGTCCATTCAGAATACATGACTACATAAACTCCTGAACACTTATGAGAAATAAATAGAATCAACTATTTTTTTCTTACACTATGCTCGCTTTTCAAATCAGTTTCATGAAAATCCAAAGAAGAAAAATTACGATTGAGTCGTGATTTGAATCAGGATCTCAGGTTTGCCGTGTCAGTGTGATAACCACTGAGTGCGTAGGTACAACTCCACTCCCCTCACCCCCCCAAAAAAGGTAGGTACACCCCACTCAAGTGATAATAAAAATTAAAGAGAGCACTACCACACTTTTACTCAATGTGTATAAGAGTATTAATTATACGCAGAGCAAACTAATTCTAGTGGACACGAAACTCTCGTCGAGTTCAAGAAATTCAACGCACGAGTTTAATTACCTAACTTCGAAGAAAAGTTTAAATATTGTATGGTAACAGGTAACGAGTTAGGATTCCAGGATTCGACCTGGGATTCTGGTGAAAAGCCAACGTTCTAGACGAGCACAAGAGCTCCCTAGCGCAAGATTAGCGTACTCGTGTTCGTCATGGAAGAGCTGCGTCTTATCCTGGTGGCAGCTCATGTGGTTCGGATCCTACATTAAGCTGTAGGTCTACGTCTCACATAGCTTCGGCGCTCAAAGGGACGCTCAACTCTAATTCAACCAACTAAGCACAGGAAATCCAATCGGAAAACTTGTTTAAACCGACACTGACTAACAGATAAGTATCGTATTTGGTGATGTACCAGCCTCAATACGCAATTTCTGATTATCTCCGTATGACAACGTTATCCGGATTAAGAGAACAGTTTCTTGTAACGGATTGAAATAATTACAATCTAAAGTTTTTGCTGCAATCGCTATATTACATCTCGTCAATTCCATGTTACCAAACAGCTTCATCTTACTTCATGTTTCAAATAACACTGAATTTCACACTGATCAGAAAAAAAAAAAAAAATTCCTACACTTTGAAAGAAGATTTTTTCTACTTTTTTATTGATTACATCAACTTCATATGTTTATTTGATCTTCAACTACACGCTTATCGATGTTTTTTAATTTTTTATATAAATAAATAAATAAGAAAAATTGTGCTAGCAACCTTTACGACACACGATAATAAAATACTCCCAAAACTACATACTAAAAATATGTAAAGAAAGAAAAATGTTTTTACTTACCCAGTGTTGTAAGCTCTGCCATGTTGGGAAGGTTAAGGAGGAGTTAATGGGGAATGGAATTTACGTTCTTTTCTAATCGTCAAATAATTCCAAATATACATATTTTTACTTGCACACTCTCTTATCCTAGTACTAACTACAGTGCCCGGTAAGAGATAAGAATGATGGACAATTATTTTATTCCTGGTAAGAATTACGATGAGAGAAGATTAATGAAATATATTTTATGCCCAGTAAGAGATAACATCAACGGAATATATTTTATATCCAGTAACAGGCAAAATTAATGGGGAACATTTAATGCCCTGTAAGATATAAGATTAATGGAAAATATCTTAGATCCGATGAGAGATAAGATGAACGAAAAATATTTTAAACATAAAAGCCATATCACGTTTGGCTAGTAAATCTCGCTCAAATTAGCTACTTTCGTTTCCCTTCTTTCCCAAAGTCGATACTTAGCTAAATCGCTTTCATTAAGGAGAAATGAAATGAAATCTTTAAGTTTTACGTCCCACGTTATGCCAGTTAGGCTAAAGATGATGATAAGAGATGAGTGAAATGAACAAAGTGGAAGGAAACGGGAGAACCCCGAGAAAACCCACGAGCACGGTGTTTGACCACCACAAAGTCCACACGGCGCGAGCTGGGATCGAACCAGGGACCCCAAGCACCGGAGGTGAACGCTCTACCACTGAGCCACCGCGCCCCCCACTTTCATTAAGGAAATCGTAATTCAATCAAGAGAAGCAACCAAAAACAAGTTCTCAATCTATTTTGACACCTTGTTTAACTTTTTATGCTACTGTTCATTTTCCGTATAATCAAAGCGACAATATAAGCAAGTGACGATTTCACTAACACACACATCATTATTTAAACTTTTTGTAAAATTTTATATTAGTGAGGAATCCTGCTATTTCTTCAAATGAGATTTTTAATTTGATGTCTGGCTTCCAATCGGCAATTGATAACCATGACTATGTACAGCAAAAGGCGGAATGCTGTCCATTTTATTGCAATGAAAACCTCGCAACCACCAAGAAAAACACGCAATTAGTTTTGCGAGTAGCTTAAAATCAGTCATTAATTTAACAATTAACTAAAGCCATGGTATCGGTAAAAACACAATCTGAAACGAAAATGTTTCGATATAAGACAGTGCGCAAAAATCCAATCAATTTCTTTCTTAAGTTTGTTTTGATTTCTCTACAAGGAATGGTGTGGGTTCAAGGGCAGGCTGACATACCTACCTCAGGGTCCTCCAAATAGGGATCAAACCAATCCCATAGATCAGCTGGAGGTTGTGTGAATCTACAGAAAACAAATTTAAAAAATCAATGCACAAAGAATAAAAAAAAGTATTTTCAACAGGATAACATACGGGCGCTGAACTGATGAAAACTTGAACCAAAATGTCTTACTTGCTGTTATAAAATAAATAAAAAAATGTCGGGAAAACGCAAAGAGCTCTGAATTCAAGTTCCAGAAGTCCAGTGCCTCGTTTCCTTTGACATTTCTTATTGTTCTGTATATACTAGTACTTCGTATTTTATTATTTTTACTGGTACTGAAATTATTATTATTATTATTTTTACCTTCATTAACTTCTACCTGTAACTAACAATAAGTAATAAAAACATGTTATTTCTCTATTTAACACTATTTACGGTAATCAAAACTGGTGACACATTTAAACGACAAAGTGCATTTGCTTTCTGAACTTCGTTGCATTTGTCTAATTTTTCGCCCTTGGTTATTTACAAGAAATTCTATTACTTCCAGGCCCTCCCCGCTGGTCTACTGGCTCGATTCCTAGTGAGAGACCCTTGAAATTCGAACGTATTACGGTGGTTCGGATTCACCTTAAACTCTTTAAGTCTCTGTCTTATAAAACCTCGATGTTGAAAAGGACACTATCGCTAATCTCCAACCAACTACTATCTCCTAGTACTAATATTAGACCACATTCTGTGGAAAAGGAACATCGTGCAAAATCAAAATAGCTACTAAGATCACGAGACAGTCCTTTTTAACACCGAACTTCAATGTGAATCTTCAGTTTCATATGATACGAAACCAACCCCACATATTCCCTACCCGACTACTAGCGCCCTCTTCACTGCTCTAGTGGCTAATACGTGCACACAGGGTCTCTCCGCTTCGATTTCCAGTGGGAGGGTCTTTAAAAAAAAAATTCTGAACACATTACCTTAAACTTAAGGTCCCTGTTTCACATAGTCTTGGTGATGAAAGGGGTGGTAAACTCTAACGCTAACAAGTTACATATTTCTGGTCTAAACCGGTCTAATTATTAACTTACAAAGAGTGAAAAGGTGATTTGAATGGACCGGAAGTGGACTTCCCCAGTACAGTCAAATCACTTTTTCACTCTTTGCAAGTTATTGGAATTTGCACCTACAGAGGATTGTAGTGTGTAAAAGTAACCTCCTTTCATTAATAAACGGTCTAATTATTGTTTGAGCTATAAAAATTCGAAACTATCTCTATGAAATCTGCACTTTTCTAAAAAAGTAGCCAAGTACCAACAGCCGTATCTTGAAAATTGGGCTTGCTATACAAAAGGTTAAATAAAACATTTTCACAGTTGAAACTAAAAGTGTATTATTAACGGTCAGCAACATTACCACGCATTACCACCATTATTACGCATGGAGTTAAAAATAAGAACACGTCGTACATCTTTTCATGTTTGTTCGCAAGGCAGGTGATGTACACTTGAAAGGCGGACATTTGGTCGTCAAGTCTTCTATAATAATTCAACATCAAAATGCAATCCTTGTGCTAGTTGAACAGTTGTGCTCCTTAACTGATTTTTTATCAATGTTGCCAGATAACAGAAACAAATAATAAAGGAAGAAAACTACAGAATTGTATGCAGAACTATTAAATTATTTTGGTAACAAAGCTACTTATAACAGTATCCCATTCTTTGTTTAAATTCCCTGTATCTGTGTTGAGATCTGAAATTTCTCTAAGAACGAAAGGCGATTCAAATGTGTTCCTTACAGAATAAGTAAAGTAATGAATTATGTAAAATGTCTTTATGTTAAGTTTGTATTGTAATATTTCGATACTATTACTTAAAAGAACTTTGTTCGTGTTCCTTTCACCCTGTTCGTCCGCAACAATACATTTCTCATTTAGCGAATTCGTTTTGATTTCACTATTGACAACAAATGGATGAAACATCTTAAAATTTCATTATTTTAACAACAGTCACGATAAACAGGGTGCCATTTAGTTCTACACTACTATTAGCATTTAACAATAATAATAATAATAATAATGTCCAAAGTTGAGACATATATACTAATTGACAGTACTTGTTAAGCCGAACAAAATGATATGCATAAGTGTAAATGCTGATATGTAGTTCTCGGAAAAATCGCGAGAAAAAAATTGTAAACCTAAATTCAGGGTGGAAGAGGAAAACATGAAAATTTTAAGTGACGTAAAATGCACTAATCAACACAGGAACGAATATGTTTGATCATCCAGATGTATGTACCTATAGAGAGTATGCCATTAACAATGACACTTTATTTCGTGAAGATGACATCGAAAAGATTTGTCCCATCCCGACATACACATTATGAGTATGTTTTGGAAATTCGCTGGAATGCTCAGTTTATTACGCCTTGAGGAACGCCAGTGAGTTGTTCTTTAAGCCTCAGATTCACTTCCACGATGTTTGCAGGGCATGTAATATACAATTTGCTTTCGAGATGTCCCCATAGATTCACCACAGAGAGAAATCGCACACAATGACTTTAGGGAATTTCGCCGGTCATAGAATGATACCGTTTTTATCAAATGCTTTCACAGCGAACTCACGTTCCGCACAACTTCAATCCTTCATTATTACTAACTAACAGAGTCTCCTTAATGTTGTCTTCTCGGTCCCAAACAAATGCCGGCCATACATTGTTGCTAATTCTAAATTCAAAATTTCCCGTTTTTCTGCGGCACCCTGTATTAATGCTATATGATAAGAATGAGATTACATTGAAGGTGAAACTGATAATGAAATACCTTATAAAGCTCTTCATTTTGATACTAGCAAGACGACAGCACATTGTACGATTAATAACATTCAGTCTAATACTAAAATTGACTCTTTAAGTTTTATTTTCTGTTTAACTTATACTGCCGAAATATAAGGCAAATATCAACCGATAGATCATGAATAATAAAGCAACAATGTTGAGGGTACATTCTCATGTGTAGTTTCTGAAAACATCAAGAAAGAAAAAAAGAAAACAAATGAACTCTTGTGATATCGTTCGTTGACAAACTGACAGTTTTTTATTTTACTGGAAGAAATATATTGTTATATACTGTAAAACTCATAATAAAACCCAAAATACCTACCCTCAAAAATATACTTCAAAATTTCGGACTAAAATAACCTTAATATGATTATAATTACTTTCTTCAATCGCGTTCCTTAGCATACTCTTAATTTCAGAATCACATTAAAATATATTAATACAAAGAGTTTATCATTAGAACAGAATACCAGAGGAAAAACTAATAAATAAATAAAATGTTTGGGAATCTTAGAAAAGGAAACGATATTGTCCAACGTAAACTCACAAGACTTGGAATTGAACCAAAGACTATTGTCATCTGAACTGAATGTTCTATCACTGAATCATCATGAGTCAAGAGGACTTCATTTACAACTTCTTCTTCTTCTTATATTATTATTATTATTATTACTATGTTCAGTGTACGAAAGTCAAAATGTTGAGTGGAGTTCACCATTCGGTCTTTAAGTGAGAAATACCAATGAAGTCGTATGATTGATAATGATGATACGTACTTACCTAATATACATAAATCCCAAAGCTCGTATGTATGGTGAATCTGGATGAGTGATTAGTCCATTTACCTGCTTTCGGGTTAACTTCAAGGTGAACAATTTGTACAAAAGACAGAACGCTGTTGATACTATGCCACCGGCGCCAACGCCACGGACCTAACAAGGGAACAGAAATAAAAAGTTAATTAATAATCTAGTCTCCAGCCTAGTTTCTTAACTGTAAGATGACGAAGAGCTTAACAGCGGAGGAACATACAAAGAGTACTAGGAAAGTTTTGCAATACAGTTTTCTTATTTAATTTTTTCGCAATAATTTCCACCACATTCCATACACCTCTCCATCCTCTGAAACCAATCGTTAAACCAAACCTGCCGAATTCTATTAGGGAGTAAGGTACACTCATTGTCCCAAGCCCTCAGAAGATTCTCATCACTGGAAAACCGCATCCCTTTCAGGTTCATTTTCACATATGGGAACAGTGCAAAGTCGCAGACAGCAAGGTCTGGACTGTAAAGAGGTTGTTCAAGAAGTTTCAGTCCTGTAGTGGTCAAATATTCGATAAAGGTTTTCGCGGTGAGATGGAGCATTGTCATGATGGAAGAACCAGGTGCTCAGTCTTGAGTTTGGTCGTAGGTTCTTCATAGATTCGATGACTTTCGGCAGGCACTGTTCAGTATATCACTTAGCTGTGACTGTCTTTTGTGTGTCAAACACGACTCGTTTCACAATTCCACTCGGTTTGAAAACTACAGCTATCATTTTCTTCTTTACTGATCGGGATCTTCTGACAGCTACAGTGTACGATCATCATCAAAGACACACACTTTGTTCTGAGTCTTGGTCGGCACATCATAATATTACAACCAAGTCTCGTAACCTGTCATGATATTGTTCACATATTGAGACTGTCCCTTATCAAACATCTGCAGCATTGTAGGTGCATTTAGGCCTAGGTATCCGCAATCTGCTGGTAGGTCACTCGCTTACCTTCGTCAAGCATTTTCCTAACAGTAGTAATGTTTTCCTCCGTAATTGATAATAGTGGCCTTCCCGCCTCTCAGCATCCTTCGGAGTGAAATTTCCATTTTGGAATTCTCTGTATTACCTGAGTATAAACGTATGATGTAGACAGATATCACCCAATGTCAGAATCATTTCTTTTAAGCACTGGTCTACGTTTAAACCACGCGCGAAATTACACTGCAAAACTGTTCGTATCTTACTTCGTGACCAAGATACCATACCAAGCAGCATAGACTATCAATGGTAACGAATAAATCAGCCCATCGACTTAGCGCAGCGGTTACTGTGCAAGTATGAACATGTCTCAGTATGTACAATCCGCGGCAAAAAACCTGCAACATGAGGATGTAAGTTTATTGTGAAACTACGCCTAACAGCACAGGGAATGAACGTAACGTCTAAGTGGAACGAATCACGCCAGGATAAACCTCGGTCTCCTCCCGTGCATACTTATTTTTGAGCAAAAGACTTCGTCATTTCACAATAAAATTATATGCTCATGTTGCAAGTTTTTTGCCGCGGATTGTACCAAGAAGCAGATTCCTGCGACATATGGTTGTGTCATATTGCAAAGCTTTCCTAGTACCCTTTGCATAGTTATATGTGCAAATAAGTACTTCTTGTTGAGTGAAGCCACTAATACTCAATTCTTGTTCACGCGATATCTCTTAGTGCGAATCCTCAATATAAACAACTTTTGTGTTGAAGTCTAGCGTCTCTTTTCAGCATCGGCCTACGTATACCTACAGTTTAAGGACGAATCAGAACCATCGTTATGCGTTCAAATTTTATAATGCTCCTCCACAGGAACCGTATCCACCAAACAGAATACGGGAGCACATACACTAAACTAAAAGTGCACGCGTTAGACACTAGGCCAGTGGAGAGGGCTACAAATAATTTACTCTTGCTCTATTGGTTTTCTATCCTCCTAGAACCTGAATTCGGGTAAAATACATGCCTACACACTATTGTACGAAGAATTTAGATTCAACAACCAAGTTGCGGATAAAAGTTAATGTACAAACATCTTTAATAAGATAGTCTTTTTACACCAAGTTCTCAAAGCAGGACATTTATGAGCTAATTTTCAACCACTACTATCATTTTTGTTTTACTTATTAAAAGTTTGGCATTCTTTTTCAACACTAAATTTATACAAGACGCGGACTTACAATCTACAGTGGAATAATAAACACCAATTTCAATGCTCCCCCACCAGGATTCGAATCTGAAACCACATGCACCGAAGAGGCAAGCGGCAGCCACTTGACCAAAGGGGAAGCTCACTGTGGCTTTTGTCAAGTTCGTTTATTACAGCTTAACCATGATTAATGACAGGGTTAGGAGCTCAAGTTAATGATATAACAACTCAATACAGGGTCAGATGAAGAGACACCAAAATAGATCTCAATACGAAGTTGCTTTTGCTCAGCAAAAGTTACTAAAATCTAATAGTTTCAGCAACTCAGATATCAACATTATGCCACTCTAGGTCACATGTGAAAGTTTTCGTATGGGGAAAAAATGTCTAAGAAAGGGAGACTTATCTAATTTGGACAATATAATCCCCCCTCCTCCTCCTATTTTCAACATAAAAGCCTGAAAATTTAGTTTCAAGACTTGATTACAAATTTCTTTACAACAGTATTTCCTACTTGAACGGTAGGTAAATATGTTAATTCACAAGGAGATTCAACGTTCATCTTGACCACCAGCACACAATAATGTTCAAAAACACTTATCAGGTAAAGACAACATATCTAAAACATATTTGCACCTCGAAACACTTAATATTCGTAACTCAAAAAACAACTTTGCCTTACTTTATTTTCAATAATTACCATTGCTCCAAGTAAAATTCCAAAAGTCACTTTACACTGCAAACCAAAATAAATTATGAGTATCTTCGAGGATCTGCTTCTTACTATTCTGAATTCGCTCAGAATGAAGTAAAATCTCGAAAACCTCCATCACAATGGCCAGCCACAGGATTCGAATCCGGGACCTGACGATCCCGAAACGAGAACGCTAATAAGGTTCACATACGCCAGCTGGACATGTATTTTAAAAACATCTTGAAAATGATATAGAACAGTCCGAACATTAAAAGTATACTTACACCACCACACATGCCTGTCTGTCCAGCTGTTTTCCGACTGCCTTTTTCCCATGGTTCCAAGTGAGTGACTTTATAATAGATTTCGTCTATTACTTCGTGGTAAGTTTTAAGTTCATAAAGATTTACTGTAAAATAAAAGTAAACAGATATATCAGCGTATACAAGAAAACAGTGAGTAAGAAATGAAACCATGAAACTCATCCTCAACCAAGAAAGAGTCCAAACAAAATAGGAATCTCTTAGTTACATTAGTATAGACATGTAAAATACATGAAGGAAAAAAAAAGGAACGCTCATTTCGAAGTTTCTACACATGAAAATGTCAGGAAACTGACAAAAGGAAGACAAAGGAACATGCAGATAAAGTACACGAGAATGTGGAAAGAGATGAAAATATCCAGTATGAAGAATAGGAAAATGAAAGAAATTGTTGAAGAGGCTTCGTACACACCCAAAACTGTTAAGATGCTGGATCCTGAAAATAATACCATAATGATAATAATAAAGTGCCTACTATAGTTTCGGAAGTAATACGGATGATGCAACTTACCCTAATTGTAAAAAAATCTAAAAACAACAGCGACACATTCATTCTTTGGACATAGGCAATTGCAGTGAACCACAGAATAATACTATAGAGCTTTAGAGAAACAAAAATTAGTACTAGCAAAAACTGATCTAATACGATGAGGAAAGTGGTGTCGAAGCAGAAACAATAACAATGCTAACTGAAATAGAACCAACAGTTAGTATGTATCTGAAAGAGCACAGAAGCACGATACTTACACTAAAAGGAAAATATAATGTTAGGATACTACAAACATATGTTCCACATGGAGGTTGCAGTCAAGAAGGAACAAGTAGTATCGAATTAAATCTACAGAAGAAAATACAATGCACAAATTAGAATAAACAGAAGATGTGTTGAAAAACTCTGCTTACGAAGTACGAAATCAAAGTGTCAACAAGTCTATTAAAGGAATAGACTTAGAATTGAAAATAGACGGTATAAAAAAAAGACAATAAAATGATATAATTGGAATAGAAAAACGAAACCGCTGATGGACAATAGGAAAAAGGACTGACGGGTGAGTTATGTCTAGCGTGAAAATGGATGGTGACTACAGATTACATATTGGTCGGAGACAACATAAAGCAGAAAAAAGTAAAAACAAGTAAATAAAAAAAAGGTATGGAAGTATCAACAATAAGCTCTGACTCTAGTACTAAGCAGTAATAAACCAAGATTAAAAAAAAAAAAAAAAAACATACTAACTTTTGTGCATACCTAGCAGACTGAAATAAGTTCCGATATTTTAATCAATTAGCAATATATAAAGGTAACCACATGTATTCTATATGTACCAAAAATGAAGTTACAAATGTAGAAGAGGAATTATTTTCGAAGGCGATTTAAGGGTACTCCGCTCTCTTCCGAGGACGGTGAAGATGAAAATTTCTGTTTTAAGTTCCATGGTTATGCCCTTCAGTTAAAGGAGGCGGATTAATAAAGAAAGGCAAGGATTATGAAGAACTTGGTACAGTAAGAATATGGGAGAGCCCCGAGAAAACCCGCAGATACGATACGTCCCACTACAAACACACATGGCCTGTGATCAAATTAGGGACCCTTGCACCAGAGGTTAGCACTCTATAATTAAGCCACCCACATCGCACAGTGATTCGACAGTTTAAATGCAACAGACGCATAACAGCACTCAAGCCAGTGGGTCGTTATATGTTGCAACATGCTTGGAAAAAAATCTCATACTGCCTTTCTGCTGTGAATGATGCAAGTTGTGATCGCATTGAACACTTGTAGGTCTGACTTAATTGGAAATTTGAAGTACTTTCCCTAACCCTGGGGAGTATACGTGCACTCTGTTAAGACCTCCACCAAAGATTTACACAAACGTCTAAGGTAAGATATTACGCACTCGTGACTTTAGAGAAATGAAATCACAAGTGCATAACGCCCTACCTTCACGGGAGCGCATGCGCCGTCTGTATAAATCTTTGCTGGGGTCTTATAGATCCCACGTATGCTGTCTAGGGTTAATAAAACACAGATTCATAGAATCGATCATTCTTTCTGAATGACCCGCAGAATTGAAACGTCTGAGTATGGACAAGTCCCTCACACAGTACAAGAATTCAACTTGGAAAACTTGCGGAAACACACACCCTAGAAGATCAAGAAGGTGGAAGGGCAATAAACCTAGTTAATATTATAATCGAATATGTATCTGAGAAATGCAAGTAACTCATTTTTTTCTATCCAATCAACTATAGGTGATAATACATTGAATTTCAAGCAGTAAAAGCATGCGACTGGGTAGAACATTAGACTCCGGGTTACCGTGCAAGTTCATTAATAATTACACCAGGTTTGGCTGGTTTAAACCAGCTATTTCTTTAAAAAAAAAATAAATAAAAATAAATAAACAAACAAGAACGAAAAATGTTTAAATCGTGTGAACTTCATGGTGACGTTTCCACATATCAAACCATCCGCATTATGTTTATCTACTTTTCACCTTTTAATCAAGGGATTCCGTAATCAATTCTCGGTCGAACTGGATTCACAACCACAATCCATCTTTCAAGTATAAACCAAGTAGCGATTCGAGGTGTCTCTTTAAGCGAAAGTCTTCTCCGTGATAACGTTGGTATTTCATAAGGATTTTAAGCCTAAACATGCGAAATGAAACCAAATTATATATTTCTACTTGAATGAATGCCTGTTGTTTTATAAAGAAGCCAAGGTTGCTTGAACATATGAATAGAAATTGGCAAAATTTATCAACTGCCTACGTACCTTCCAACATCAGCTTGGATTTGACTTTGTTTTAATTTTATTGAATGATATCTACATACCAAATTTGTAATTTAATACCTTAGTTTTAGAGTACGGTAATGATTATGGTACGTTGACCTTAAAATTTTACACACAAATACATTTAAATAACAGGATTTTCCCAATGGCTAAAGCGGGAGTTTCCCGATTTATATATAATTCTGTATAATGCTTTTACTTGTGTAATTGTTTATCTTTTTGTCCTTCTGAAATGACTCTTGACAATTATACTGTATTAATAAGTACGCCTATGTAAAGATCAGTACACCGTATTTTTATCCGGAGTCCTTCGTGAGCGAGTCGGCAATCGCATTTGTGACCAATTAGTCCCGGTTCGTGTCCAAATGGACAATTTCTCTTGGATGTAAGCCGAGAAGCGGTTTGGATTCCGCTTTAAGTTTATGTGACCCCTTCCACCATAACCTTGTTGTTGCATAACAACATCAACGCGGAACAAACTAATTTCTGTCCATATCTAATATAAATAGATAGAGTAAATTATTTAAACAAAAAAAAAAAAAAGTTTAAACCAAAAAACGTGTTTTTTTGGTCTTTTCAATAAAAACCATGGTTTTTGCCAACCCTGAATTACACTATGCAGTACTACCTAGATCTGTCACACATTTTCATTCTTATAGGTGATGCTTTTACACTTGGACGCGTAGTAGTTAGCACACCGGCACGGTTAAGTAGAAACCCGAGAACACTAGCAATGTTTTTACTCTTTGAAATATACACACATTACAAGCATTAGACATGTTAAATATCTCAATGTATGCATATTAACGCATTAATATTTATAAAAGAACGAGTATTGTTACATGTGTGGTGCATCAATAGTTATTAAGAACAAATCAGCGGTTTAAGTAACCCAGAGGAGTAATCTTTGACACACTACACAGGTCACAATATTCGCTCTTTTATATTGAATACTTACCTTTAAAATAATGTGATGACTGAATGTTCGTCAAAATTAGTGGATTCAAATTCATTGTTCGTTCGTTGCCCCATAATGGCAATACGTTGTTTTTCTTTTCGCCTTTTTGTCCGCCGGGTTTCTTTTCGTCCTGTGCACCAGGAGTCATGGTGCAGGTTGCAATCTGCACAGAAAGAAAGAAAACTTAAATAAAGCTCTGCATTCAAGATATTTTTATTAATTAAACACAAACAAACAAACTGTTTGCTGGGCAAAACAATATACCGTAGTCATATTAAAAAACTACGTACATGTGACAGTTTTACCAAGTAACACTGGCTTCATCAGACACTATCGATAGAGTCTGATGAAGCCAAAGTGTCAGCTGGCGAAAGTGTCACATGTATCTAGTTTTTTAATGTGAATATATTGTTTTGCCCAGCAAACAGTTTGTTTGTGTTTAATTATATACCAAGCAAAGCTTCTTATGGAAAATATATATATATTTTTTTGAAGTATTTGTAATATGGCATTCTAACGAGGTACAGACCAACGTAACTACTGAGTAGCTTTACCCTGGAAAGTTTAGTTATATCCTTTCACTACTATATTTAATTTTCTCACTGGAAACATCATTAGATATTTGTAATTAGAATAACCAGTAGACTACTTGTAATTATATCCTTTAGACCTTTCCTCACGAAACTAAGAACATTTACTACTTACTTGAACATCTAATGAAGAAACTGAGATATATCAAAACACTTGCAAAAATGGTATAAGCGGTCGACTTGTTACTCTAAAACAACTATTTGGTGTTGTTTCCAGTGAGGAAATGATATATGTAGTGAAAGGATGGCTTCCACCAGAAGATGAGTTCCCTCGTGGCTTTATGTTTACCGTACGCATCTTTGGTGAGGGGACGTGCCAATGGAGCATGCGCGTTAGTGACGGTGGGTATGTGCATACGCGCGGGTACTGAAAACAAGTGTGTTTCGGGAATCATACGAGTTTCAATAGTATGTCATGGCTTCATACAAGTAGCGCTTCAATTGTAAACATAAAACATAGTTTCTGAACATTGTGCAGAAATACATCACCATTGGAAAATAGTATCTAATGCAGTATCTTTCATATGCATTCACTATTTCTATATGCCGTCGTAAAGAACTCGTAGTGATTTTACACTAATAACCATACACTTGTAAAGCTAAAATACAGCTGTATTACTTTGTATTTAATTCTATCGCCTGCTGAAATTTATTCGAGGCATGTTTAGCAGAAGGGGGTCCTGAAGTACGTAAAAAATACAAAATTTACAGGAGAAATGGATGATGCAAGTACTTAGACCTAAGATAACGTAACCAAATATAACCTAAACCTAATAATATTAGAAATTCTATTACTTTTCGGAAAATTATGTTGGACTCCTACACTAACATAATTTAACATACCCTAACCTAACGTAACGTAACGTGAACAGAAATTATAGAAATTTTAACATCTGCTAAACATAACCCAATTATTCTTCATAAACATGCCTTTTCATGTAATATCTTGAACTTTACCTGTAAATTTTCCAAAACGTGCTGTGCCAAAAGTAAACCAGCACCGAGTGAATAATAGAATATTTATTTATATGGCATTTATATTCTTACTCCATGCATGCACCCATACAGTAACTCTACGCACTTAGTAGGCAGGGATTAAATGCATTTGGAGTATCTTTTGACGAAGAAACATGATTCTAATTGTTAGTATCTGGTCGCATCAGGATACTTATGCTGCACACTTTTCTACATTTTACGTTCCAAGACAATGAACCAATTTATATGAAAGCAAAACATTTGGAAAAAGAACACACGAGTCTCCGAAATTTTTTGCTACTACGATCGTCAATTTCTTATCTATATGACTTTCAGGTTATTTAAAAAAAAAAAAAAAAAAAAAATACAGACCAACTAGTCAAAGATACCATAAGCCTACCTGTAGACAAAACGGTAAAATCGAAGATACCATACCTGTATACAAACTGTGCAGTATACATGATGGTATGTAAACAGTCGTAATTAACTATATTGCGACTTATAAATTGCTTATCGCAGTACTTAAATGTAAACAAACAGGTATCACACATACGCATTCGAATTATCATTATTGTTCTGCATAAATTCAACGCGTCGTACGAACTCAGAACAGATAGCGCCACATTACAGAAATGAAGCTTTTTATGATAAAATCTTAAACACAACACACAAAATAAACATCATTGCTACCAATGAAAACAAGCTACACACTTAGAACTACATGTGCAATCAATGCAACATCGACTGTACATCCTTCTATAGTCTCATATGTGCCCCGGAAATAAAAACACACGCCAAGAAACGAACTCAGAAATAGTATTGTTTAAAAAAATAATACTAGTAATTTAAAACTTGAGAATTAAAATAAATCAAAAATATACCATTATCTAGGTACTCCACGATAAAACATATATTTTAACACTGTTCACTGAAACAAGAATAAAAATAATGCACAAGTCGAAAATGAAAAACACACACCTCAACAAACATCCACCATTAAAACTTTGAGTCACGTGACACTGCCATGGTCTGAAAAAGGTGAAGAGGATTATTCACTTTCAAAATGAAAGTATTTGTAAACTGTGAAAAATATTTTTTGGAGAATTTTAACATAATTATTTTCACACATATTTTAAGGTTATACATAACTTTCTACATATACACATTTAATAGGCAATTTAAGCCAAAATGGAAGATTTTGATATAACTATTTGGAAAACAAACGAATAGTAAACTTTTTCGGTATAGTTGATATCAGTCCTCAATTATGATTTTGTATAATAAATTAGACAAAACCGTTTTCAGAGGATAGTTTGAAAACAGATTTATAGTATAACAAAAATGTTTGACTATTTGATCATAAAATGATGAATTTATGAACTTTTATCTCTTGTTAATAATGAATAATTCAACCTTATAATTTATTTTTTTCTCTTTCTTTGGGGGGGGGGGCAGGGCATCTCAGGAACGATTTGATTTGCATGAACGCAACACAAAAACTGAATTTTAATTTGCGATAATCAATTCGGCATGGCAATCGAAATTGATTTCTGCATGTTTTGCGCTACGTTACGCTCAACAGTTTAGTAAGGGATCTTACGGAATAAGGCACATTCCCATCCTCTAGATCGTATCATCATAATCTCGTCAAAATAACAGTTGTTTCTTTTTCGTTTCTTCTTAATCATTTCTTTTAGTATATTTTGTTCTGAAAAACAGTTCTGGAGCTCCAAGGGACTTATTTTGAAAACTACTAAGGGCACATTCCATTTTAACCTTTGTAAAAATTGCCAAGTATAACGTAACGCACAACTTAAAGGAAAAGTATATAATTTATATTAAATTTAATAGGACTTATGCAGAGACGTTCTGACGCGTGATTAGTATCATACTAAAGAGTTTGACTAACATATGTTTCCAACAATAGTTTAGTATGTCGCTAACCCTACTTCAAAAGAACTCTGCATAAGGACCAATAAGTATAAGATTTAATCTTATGCCGCCTTATGCAGAGTCGTTTTGACGTATGATTAGCATCATACTAAAAGTCTGACTACTGCAGGAAACAAATGTTAGTCGAACTCTTTAGTATGTTACTAATCACGCGTCAGAAAGACTCTGCGTAAGGCCCATACTTATTATCGCAACTAAAACTCAGATTTTGAGTTGCGCGGACACAAACAGTTACAGAATGGAGTCTAAATCCTGTAATACTATTGTAAAATGTTTCAAATATTGGAAATTCTATTATGTTGTTTGCACACCGTCAAAGAAAGCTTGAACAAGACAATTAGATACCTCAAATTTACACGTTCAAAGGAATATTGTTCAAGACACTTGAACAAGAGTCTCGAACAGTGTTGCTATAGTCCAATCTCTGGAGTGGGCTGAAAAAAGTACCAAATTGAAATAAAAAGGGCTGAATTCATTATTTTATACCAGTGTAATACATGGCTCTATAATAACACGAAACTAAAAGAGGTGAAGTTCTAGAACACTCTCACCCCCTCTCCCAAGAGTGCAAGTACAGAAAGTAATCTTTTTTTAAAAAAAAAAAAAACTTTTTAAAAACATCCAAATAGGAGGAACCCGAAGAACCTTGGAAGTAGAAAAAACTTTTGTTGCGGATAGGAAGATAACAGAGGCCGCAAATTAAAAGGAAAAACAGTTATCATCTTCGGTATGTATTGTAACGAAACCAAACGCGCCTCTATTTCAAAGTGACCAATAAACCGAAACGGTATTAAACCATATATGAAAAAATATAAAACTAGAAACAAATCAATCATCTTCGAGTTCGAGTGTTAATAGTACGTTATAAATAATAAACTATTAAAATATAAATTATTGCACTTTATTCTCGCTTGTTTCACGACCGAAGAAGGACAATAGACTGTAAGAAGAATATAAGGTAAGTAAACTGACATTTAAGACGTACAACCGGTCAGTGGGTCCCAGAAGATTCCCTGAAAGACATCAAAAGAAAGAGATGTAGAGAAAGTCTTACTGATACCTTTGAATATGTGACAAGTATTTGTTAAATGGTGCTGAATTCGGTAGAATGGTACCAAAGTTTTCACAAAAGGGGCTGAAAATGCCAGCGTGGTACCAACGGGCCGACAAATGACAAAAAGGGCTGAATTTGGTACATGGCAACAGTGTTCTCGAATGAACTTGAAACCAAGGTTGCTTGAAATGACAGGTTGCCTCACACGGGATAAACATCGCGGCGTGACGTCACTGAAGGCCCGCTTTCTCCCTGCGAAGGCAGAAGTACAGGCAAAAATCAACTATTTATGCCTACGAACGTTGCATTTTTACTGAAGTTATTAGCATTGTTATTCTTTATTGTAAAATATTTCATTATTGTAAAATATTGTAAAATATTAGTACTCATTGCTGTCCCAGACAGCACAATGCACGTACAGTATCCGTATAATACATGTACAATTGCACGGATGCAACATGTGCATCATCTGTATAAATGCACGCTGTACATGTGATGCAAATATACATGCCAGGTTCTATTCAACATCTTCACGTGCACAGAACATGTGCAATGCACACGTACACGTCATGCACAAGTGATTTACACCTACCGCGCAGGTGATTTACAAGTAGCACGTATTCGATTTACATGTAGTTCACAGGTGATTTACATGTAGGAAAGAGGTGATTTACACGTTGCACACAGGTGATTTACATGTAGCACACAGGTGATTTACACGTAGTAACCAGGTGATTTACATGTAGGAAAGCGGTGATTTACACGTTGCACACAGGTGATTTACATGTAGCACACAGGTGATTTACACGTAGTAACCAGGTGATTTACATGTAGGACAGAGATGATTTACACGTTAACACACAGGTGATTTACACGCAGTACCCAGGTGATTTACATGTAGGACAGAGGTGATTTACACGTAGCACATAGGTGATTTACACGCAGTACCCAGATGATTTACATGTAGGACAGAGATGATTTACATGCAGTACCCAGGTGATTTACATGTACGATAGAGGTGATTTGAAGCAGTACCCAGATGATTTACATGTAGTGCACAGGTGATTTCCTCGTAGTACAGAGGTGATGTAAAAGCAAATTCGAGATGCAACGAAAAAAGGAGTTTATATATGTGGTGTCTTACGCAGTAACACCATCTATAACTGCAAAGACATCACCTTCAAAGTATATAACAAGTAACTAATAATTGTCAGTGAGAATTTAGGTTTGGAGTTTATTATTTGCAACGAGCAAAGCTTTAGGTAGTATCTTTGACATGTTTGCCAAGTAACAAATAACGCAACATATTCTGCTGTAATCGGTCATGAAAATAATTTTGTAAACCTATGAACTGCCTGACTGTAGTTACATCAGTAGAATGCTGCCACCTGTTTATCTTGTATCCTAGCTCAGTGGACGTTATGGAGTTTTTACAATCATTCAGCTGTTATTCGTCGAAAACTCTATAACACCGCCTCGAGGAAAAACGACACCTACTAAAAATGGAGGTTACTTTCTGTTGATGAGAATGAGAGTAAAAGAATGAAAGTAAAAGTATACACTTGCACGGTATTATGGACGTCTCATACACACGTGCAGTAGCCGTGCAAATACCCATGTGCACACAACGGCTTAAGCACCAGTAATTTAAATGTGCTTCATCCACGCAAATGCACATGTGCACATGCACGGCTCAAGCATGGGTTATGTACATGCGCTGCATCCACGCAAAAGCACATGTATACATAACGGCTACAGCACAGCTTATATAAATGTGTGCTTCATCCATGCAAATGCACATGTGCACATAACGGCTTAAGCACGGGTTACGTACGTGCGCTGCATCCATGCAAATGCACATGCGTATATAACGGCTTAAGCACGGGTTATATAAATATGTGCTTCATCCATGCAAATGCATATGTGCACATAACGGCTTAAGCACGGGTTACGTACGTGCGCTGTATCCATGCAAATGCACATGTGTACATAACGGCTTAAGCACGGGTTATATAAATGTGTGCTTCATCCATGCAAATGCACATGTGCACATAACGGCTTAAGTACGGGTTCTGTACGTGCGCTGCATCCACGCAAAATCACATGCGTATATAACGGCTTAAACACGGGTTATATAAATATGTGCTTCATACATGCAAATGCATATGTGCACATAACGGCTTAAGCACGGGTTACGTACGTGCGCTGTATCCATGCAAATGCACATGTGTACATAACGGCTTAAGCACGGGTTATATAAATGTGTGCTTCATCCATGCAAATGCACATGTGCACATAACGGCTTAAGTACGGGTTCTGTACGTGCGCTGCATCCACGCAAAATCACATGTATACATAACGGCTACAGCACGGGTTATATAAATGTGTGCTTCATCCATGCAAATGCACATGTGTACATAACGGCTTAAGCACGGGTTACGTACGTGCGCTGCATCCACACAAATGCACATGTGTATATAACGGCTACAGCACGGGTTATATAAATGTGTACTTCATCCATGCAAATGCACATGTGCACATAGCGGCTTTAAGCACGGGTTCTGTACTTGTGCTTCATCCACGCAAATGCACATGTGTATGTAATGGCTTAGGCACGGGTTATGTAAATGTGTACTTTATCCATGCAAATGCACATGTTCACATGCACGACTTAGTCACTGATTATGTACCTGTGCATAACCCACGTAAATGCACATGTGCACATAGACGGGTTATGTATGTGTGCTTCATCCACGCAAATTCACGTGTACGGCTTATGCATGTGTTCATCATCCACACAAATGTACATGTGCAAATGTACGGCTTATGCATGGATAGTGCACATATGTCGTACACGTACGTGTTGTCTGGGGTGTCTAATAAGGAAATTGAAAAGAAAAATTGAAATACGCGTCGAACTTCCTTCATTTTCTTCCTCCTTCAATGCGTAAATAACCCTACAACGGAGGAAAGAAATGCAAAAGATCGTAAATAATAATAATAATAATAATAATAATAATAATCAAGTAAACTCAAGTATCATCCTAACATATTTATGAAGTTAATGAAGTGCTCAGAAATGCAGGTTATGAATTGAAATATACCACTTCAGCACTTCAGCATAAACGCTTTTTGGTACACGATAGCGGTCACGTTTGTCAACCGTATTAAAACAAACTTTGTACACAATTAGTATGGAGTAAAACCTTGGGACACAGTCGAAGATAGGTCAAATCGTTGTAGGGGCTGGGAGTCTAGCCTCCCCCGCCCTCCAAAACACAGTTATGTTAACTTAAGCTAGCAGCTGCATTTCTATTCGAATCAAACGAACTTTATACATTGGAAATTAGTAAGTTTCTTTAAAATCTACAATACTTCGATATCTATCTACTGTATACAGGCCCATGCCGGAATGGATTTCTTGTTTTTATAATTATTAGTTAATTAATATAATTTATTAAGATCTTCAGGCATCTGTTGCTCATTTCGCGATTGAAGGACGTGGTAGGCGCCTATTTTTAAAGAGTACCATTCCCGTATATCCCGGTGAGATTGAGGAGAGATGCTGAATTTGTGTGTGTTGGTAGCTATATATATATATATATATATATATATATATATATATATATATATATATATATATATATATATATATATATGTGAATTCGCGATTTATACATATCTTTTCTATCATTTGTTTTGGATTTTGTATCAGCTGCTTTTCTTTTCATTTAGCTGTTTTGGTTTTTAGTTATTAGATTTACTTGAATTGTGTGTGCTTTAATTCTGTAAATAGCCTACAAGTTTTGAATGAATTCGATGCCATGATTTCTGTAAATAACTTATATATATAAGCAATTTGCCCAGCTCATCACTGAGGAAAAACTTGCAATTAAGGCAATTCAGGAGTGTTAAAAAAATATTTGGTTTAAATTCGCAGGACGTCTTATTGCAGCAAAGTTGTTTGCACTAGATATATTTTCACAATTTGTTTTAAATTTTCCTAGATAAACTGTGAATAAAGTGTGTTCGATTTACTTTTTTAATATATAACACTAATCTCTGACATGAACTGTCTTCAGTCTAAGCTACAGAGGAATTTGGATAATTGTCAGGGACTGGGTTTGCTAGAATGAGTTGTTCACAATAATCTACAAAAAATATTTAGTGAATCTACAAAGATTCTGAAATTAATATTAACTGTACCTATGACGTCAGCAAAAGGAGAAAGGCGTTTTTCCACATCGAAAAGAATTGACATTTTCAAGGAATTGAATGTTTCAAGAAAGGTTATTACCATTGGTTATGCTTTTCAACGAAAAAGACCTGATAATAAGAATACCCGAGTTCAACTAGCATGTATTAGACAGATTTGCTCCAACCAAAGAGAAGAGAGTGGACTCACCAATTAAATAAGGTGACTAATCGGATAACATTATTTGCATTATTTTTTTTATTTAAAAAAAAAAACAATTTTATTTAATTTCACACGGCACATCATTTGCATCTAAAGTTATGCTGATTAGTCAATGAGTCCAGTTTATATCTTCTGTCTCCGATCGTTCGTACTGCAACACCCGAAACCACAATCCACTGGACGCCACTGGTTTGGTAGTAGATGGGGAAGGTAGTAGCTTTAGAACAGTGTCTGGTAAACTTATGTTCCCACATAACCAGTCTGCATTCGATGTTAGGAATCATTCAGGATAAAAATGAGATTTGTCCCATCTGTAAGCTTTCTGACATAGGCTTCTTACAAATACCTTTACATTCTTTTCAATACAGGGTTTTCATAAAGTCTGGACGGATTTAATTTGCTTATAATTTTCTTAAAAATGCTCATAATGAAATCAAATAAAGTGCAAACGGTAGCGGAAGGATTAAATTTTTAGTTGGCAACACTGTTAGATAAGCGGCAACTCTGAACACGTTGAGTGAGGGAGAGGGAGGGCAAGGGTCAGTTTCTTACCAAATTCCATCCATTGTTGTTTTCATTGTTGTTTCAATGTTTTCTGTTAAAAGTAAGTTGTAAGCTGTATTGGTGTGTGTGTGTCTTTTAAAGAAATAAATAAATGAAAAACTCCTCTGAGAATACTATTTTTTTTTACCGTATCAAAGATGACGTCGGTGAAAGAGAAAGCGCAATGTGTTCTGTGGTACGCAGAGCTAAAATCACCAATTCTGGTGTGTCGAAAGTTCACCAAAGAGTTCAAAAAGCCGGCTCCGACTGAGAGTGCAATCCGAAAGTGGCATGCTAAGTTCTTGGAGACAGGAAGCGTCCTGGACCGTCCTAGAAGTGGGAGGCCGCACACATCGCCTGCAACAGTGAGCAGGGTAAAGCCCGTTATAGACGAACAAATATTTCATCATATATTGTATCAAATATTTCATCAAAGTGGAATTTGAACTTGTATGATACCAAGTTGTATGCAACTTTTGGGTTGGTTACAACATTTGATACAACTGTTCTAAAATAGAACTTGTTCTATTTCTATCCAACATTGTATCAAAGAAAACAAACGAAAATCGCTATGCGGTGGCACTAAAATCGAGTATGTGGACGCGGAAACAATTGACATTCTTTTGATGCATACTAGCAGTAATCTGTTTTGTATAACTATAAAATTAGAGAATATTAGGGCTAAGTACCACAGACGACTTCCCAAAATTGGCGTAGATTGAGAATATTCCGTGATTTTTTTAAAAAAGCAAAAACTTTCTTTCACTTTTCTTGATTTAAATGATTTCTAGCATGTTATTGCTTTGGCGCATACTCAGATTATTGCGTACACATTGACAATATGCCTATATATGATGTGTCTGGAATGATCATGTGCTATCTTATTATATGTAGTTATTTCTTCACGAAATTAATTCTTAATGCCTTAAAAATTGTTTCTCAGGGTAGGAGTTGCATTCATGTGTGCAGATTCACTTTACGAGGGCTTTCTTTAAGGGTCTTCACTTCAGCGAAATTAAACTACCGCTAATTTTAGTTTTTCTGTATTATCTTCAAAATTAATAAAAATATTCGAAAAGCAGAAACGTAGTGAAGTAGACAATACAATTGTGCATATGATACTTTTACTGCAATTCACCTATCTGCTTTTGATATGCCGCTATTTACAGAACCCGCAAAAACTGTTAAATCTATCTACAGGTGCAAATCGAAAGCAGATAGATGA
Source organism: Thermobia domestica (assembly GCF_964235325.1). Lineage (NCBI taxonomy): Eukaryota > Metazoa > Arthropoda > Insecta > Zygentoma > Lepismatidae > Thermobia > Thermobia domestica. Next base: position 22,705,204 of record NC_137460.1, on the reverse strand, counting down.
GTTGTGATAACGGTATCACACACAAAATCGTATTGTTTAGTTCACTACGTTTCTGCTTTTCGGATATTTGTATTTGTTTTGAGGATATTACAGAAAAACTCTAAAATCAGCGGTAGTTTAATTACGCAGTAGAGAAGACCTTTAAGGTATAAATACGCATCGAATGAATATCATTTAAAAAGGGACTGCAGGTAAAGCAACTTACGATAGGTGGCCATTAAAAGCGAGGATGATATTTAACCGATTCAGAGCAGGAGCACAGCATGGGACCCACAAGTTAGTACAGGATTTTGTTCGCAAGAGAGGCATCAATAGCTGAAAGTGAGAGCCAAAATGAGGATACTGTAAAACACTTGATGTTGCATAAAATCAAAATAGGTTAGAGTGCGTAACATTTTGGCATTTCTAAATATAAATTAGTAGTTTCCTACACTGAAAAATTTCTCCGGAATTTAATATCTTACAGAACCCTCGTTAATGTGTACTCTCTCATTTTAACTGTAAAACCTAACATTTGGTAACTGTTTAGTAATGGGGGGCTAACACTAACAAAGACAGAAAACAATGTGTACTGCGGCACTCTAACCCGCCTTTACTCGCTAACGCTCGCTCGGCAATACTGTGTGAATTAAATGTTATTAACCTAATCTGACCGAATGTGAATAGAAAATTGCAAAAAAGTCAATTAAAAACCTAGTCCCACAAAGCTAAACAATAGCCTAACATTTTTATGACGGATTATTTATTCTTAATCAGTGCTCCAAAGTTACAAAAGTTAGTCGAGAATTAACTGAATTAGACGAAATTTAAGCATCGGACCAATAAATAGAATATAGATTGATACGTATTTACTGAACAAGAAAGGAACCATGAAAATAAGATTTATTTGGGAATAGCAATAAAGAAGGGAAATGAGACAGAAGTAACTGTGAATAGTCATTCCATTCATTTCTACAACCTTATTCATTATAGTTACACCAGCATGTGCTACCATAAAACTCATATACGTTCATGTCACCTAACAACTGAATCAAGAAATATAAACAATTGAGCAATGATATTAACCTTTATATTTGATCGTATATAATGGGTGCGAAAGTTTTACCCAACTTATTTGATCAAATTACCATCAAAGAAAAGTTTGATACAATATTTGATGGAAAAGTTTGACGATGTATAATTGGCTTAAGGGAAAGCATCATCAACAGCCCACAGAAGTCGATTCCTAGACGGTCCACGGAGACGCCGAGTTGGAGGTGTGGCGGTGAATGAACTGAGCTGGTGCAGATTATAGGTAAAAATTTAATCCTTCCGCTACTGTTTGCACTTTATTTGATTTCAATATGAGCATTTTTATGTAAATTATAAGCGAATTAAATCCGTCTATACTTTATGAAAACCCTGTATAATCAGAAAGATGTTAAACGCTGACTATTTTCGAAACAAGTTCAAACACGTTCTCAAAGAACCCAGTTTTTTGTTGACGCGATCAAACATCAAATATTGCTTGCCGGGAGATTGAGGACGCCATCCTAAAATAATATATAATTATTAGAAGCGCAAATATGCGCAGAATTTTTCTTCATATTATTTTAATGCACATCCTAGCACATGGACTAAAATCAGTCTGACGTCTGTATACGACTGTATAAGAGACTTCGAATCTACACTACATTAATGATAATGTTAAATAAGACATGATGACATTGTTACAGGTTAGGAGTTATTACTGAGGGTTCACAGACGCAAGACACTGCTAGACGTACATATGAAACTTACAATTAGTTCAATAATACAAGGCAATGACACTCCAAACACACTGCAATATTTTGAGATAATACCTTTCGTTTCTGATTCATTTTCAACTGTACACGCCACGAGTTACTTTGATCGAATTTGGGGTCTTTATGCGACTTCCCTGTCGCTGATAATGACAATTCTTATTGCTATTCTTCTTCGTGGAACCCTTGCCTTACAATCTATCACATTTTTTCATGGACTCAATTTTTTCCAATTAAATCCCCCTGGATTGATCAAATAACACACTGTGCCCCTATGGTAGTCACAATGACGTTACCTTCATTTACAAATTCGGTAGGAGGGAAGATAAACGGGCCCTCGGATTTTCGGTTCAAAATCGATCACAACGTCTTCCTTAGGTCTCAAATAGTGTTTCCTGAAATTTTCAGACCGCGGAAACTTCAGAAAGGTGCCCAAAATTACTATAGAATTTACCAGATATGGGCAGGGAAGATAAACGGGCCCTCAGATTTTCGGTTCAAAATTGATCACATTGTCTTCCTTAGGTCCCAAATAGTGTTTCCTGAAAATTCCAGACCGCGGAAACTTCAGAAAGGTGCCCAAAATTACTATAGAATTTACCAGATATGGGCAGGGAAGATAAACGGGCCCTCAGATTTTCGGTTCAAAATTCCTACGAACATCTTCCTTAGGTCCCAAATAGTGTTTCCTGAAATTTTCAGACCGCGGAAACTTCAGAAAGGTGTCCAAAATAACTATAGAATTTACCAGATATGGGCAGGGAAGATAAACGGGCCCTCAGATTTTCGGTTCAAAATTCCTACGAACATCTTCCTTAGGTCCCAAATAGTGTTTCCTGAAATTTTCAGACCGCGGAAACTTCAGAAAGGTGTCCAAAATAACTATAGAATTTACCAGATATGGACAGGGAAGATGAATGGGCCCTCAGATTTTCGGTTCAAAATTGATTACAACGTTTTCCTTAGGTCCCAAATAGTGTTTCCTGAAAATTCCAGACCGCGGAAACTTCAGAAAGGTGCCCAAAATTACTATAGAATTTACCAGATATGGGCAGGGAAGATAAACGGGCCCTCAGATTTTCGGTTCAAAATTGATCACAGCGTCTTCCTTAGGTCCCAAATAGTGTTTCCTGAAAATTGCAGACCGCGGAAACTTCAGAAAGGTGCCCAAAATTACTATAGAATTTACCAGATATGGACAGGGAAGATGAATGGGCCCTCAGATTTTCGGTTCAAAATTGATTACAACGTTTTCCTTAGGTCCCAAATAGTGTTTCCTGAAAATTCCAGACCGCGGAAACTTCAGAAAGGTGCCCAAAATTACTATAGAATTTACCAGATATGGGCAGGGAAGATAAACGGGCCCTCAGATTTTCGGTTCAAAATTCCTACGAACATCTTCCTTAGGTCCCAAATAGTGTTTCCTGAAATTTTCAGACCGCGGAAACTTCAGAAAGATGTCCAAAATAACTATAGAATTTACCAGATATGGACAGGGAAGATGAATGGGCCCTCAGATTTTCGGTTCAAAATTGATTACAACGTTTTCCTTAGGTCCCAAATAGTGTTTCCTGAAAATTCCAGACCGCGGAAACTTCAGAAAGGTGCCCAAAATTACTATAGAATTTACCAGATATGGGCAGTGAAGATAAACAGGCCCTCAGATTTTCGGTTCAAAATTCCTCACAACATTTTCCTCAAGTCCCAAACAGTGTTTCCTGAAAATTTCAGACCGCGGAAACTTCAAAAAGATGCCCAAAATTACTACAGAATTTACCAGTATGGGCACGGTAGATTAACGGGCCTTCAGAGTTTCGGTTCAAAATTGATCACAACATCTTCCCTTGGTCGCAAATAGTGTTTCCTGAATATTTCAGACTGCGGAAACTTCAGAAAAGTGCCCAAAATTGCAATAGAATTTACCAGATATAGGCAGGAAAGATAAACGGGCCGTCGGATTTTCGGTTCAAAATTCCTACGAACATCTTCCTTAGGTCCCAAACAGTGTTTCCTGAAAATTTCAGACCGCGGAAACTTTAGAAAGGTGCCCAAAATTACTATAGAATTTACGAGATATGGACTGGGAAGATAAACGGGCCCTCGGATTTTCGGTTCAAAATTGATCATATCTTCCTTAGGTCCCCCGTGGTCTGAAATTTTAAGGAAACACTATTTGGAACCTAAGGAAGATGTGACCAATTTTGAACCGAAAATCCGAAGGCCCGTTTATCTTCAAAGTCGTGCTCTCAACGGGTCGGGTCGGGTGGGATTGAAGACCGACCCGACCCGACCCGACCCGACCCGTGACTGCAATTGACTGACTCGCCCCGTGATCCGACCTGATTGACCTGACACGACCCGAGCTGATTCGATCCGAAAATTTAAAAATACAGTATGATAATTAGTTGTAAAGTACTAATTTTATTTCATATCTTTCAGCGCAACAAATGAAATTCAAACAATTCGCACCCTGGGTCTTGGTCATCAATACTGCGTCTTATTCTTTGTGTTGCAGTCAAGTCTTGGTCCCGCATTTCGCAGTCTTGGTTGTCTTTCTATACAAGAGCCAAGGATGCTCGCCTCATCGGTTCAAATGAAGACTAAGTGTGATTTTGATTATGGTGTTTCATACTATACGGAAAGCAAGAAAATACGCTCATCCCTAATTGGTGGTCACCAAAACAAGGCCAAGAGCAAGATTACTATGCACTTCGTCTTGCATATCCAATCTTTATCTTGTTCTCGTATCGATGTCTTTGGGCGTGGTGAAATAAAATGAAATATTCAGTTTAAGGTCCCTCGATTCTGCACCGAGGCTAAGTGATATGGTGACCATGAGAAATGAATGAAATGGTGGAATGAAGAAAGTGGGAGGAAACAAGAGTACCCTGAGAAATCCCACTACATGGCGTTTCTCCACCACAAAGCCCACTTAGCACAAGCTGGGATCGAACCATGAACACCATGCTCCAGAGATGGATTCTCTACCACTGAGCCACCGCGGCCCTGCTTGGGCTTGGTCGTCCATATCCAATCTTTCTTTTGGCTTTGCTAAAACAACTTCTAGTTTTATTCTAAATGGAGAATCCATATTGGCGTAGATATTAATATTACAGTCGATTCGTAAAATCAATGTTCCACATTTAAAAATCAAAGTACACACAATTACAAAAATAAGCATTTACCATAAAAACACTAGCTGCAAGTCTTTAAAATAGATATATGGTTTCTATAAAATCAATTGAAAATTGCTATTTTTAATTAGGCAGCTAGTGAAAAACAGCAGCTTTCGACTCCAGCCGAGTTTAAGCTCAACCTAAACTCAATTGACCAAAGTGAACTGATCGGACTGACCCGATCCGAGCTGACACGACTCACCCGACCCGTAACCCGACTCGGATCGGGTCGGGTCATGGGACGGATTGGGTCAACCCGACCCGTTTGAGACCACTACTTCCCAGTCCATATCTGGTAAATTCTGTAGTAATTTTGGGCACCTTTCTAAAGTTTCCGCGATCTGAAATTTTCCGGAAACACTGTTTGGGACCTAAGGAAGACGTTGTGATCAATTTTGAACCGAAAATCTGAGGGCCCGTTTATCTTCTCTGCCCATATCTGGTAAATTCTATAGTAATTTTTGGCACCTTTCTCAAGTTTCCGCGGTCTGAAATTTTCAGGAAACATTATTTGGGATCTAAGGAAGACGCTGTGATCAATTTTGAACCGAAAATCTGAGGGCCCGTTTATCTTTCCTGCCCATATCTGGTAAATCCTATAGTAATTTTGGGCACCTTTCTGAAGTTTCCGCGGTCTGAAATTTTCAGGAAACACTATTTGGGACCTAAGGAAGACGTTGTGATCAATTTTGAACGGAAATTCCGAGGGCCCGTTTATCTTCCCTCCTACCACAAATTCTATATCGTGAATCTACATTTTAAATAAGAGCCATGGACACACATAATTATAAACTTTATAAAATTCTAACGTATCAGTATAAAATAAATAACAATATAAAAAGAAATTCAAATAGAAATATTGGAATATATGATGGATGATAAAAAATACAAAAATATATAATATTGAATAAAATCATGCACATAATGATACGGTAAAACAAAACATATTCCGCCTTATGCAGAGTCGTTTTGACGTATGATTAGAGTCATACTAAAGGCCTGACTATTGCAGGAAACATGTTACTCAAACTCTTTAGTATGGCACTAATTACGCGTCAAAACGACTCTGCATAAGGCCCATTAAAACTACTTTTTTATTGCTTAAAATAGAAAAGTAGCAGAGAAGACACATATAACGTATGACAAGAGATCCAATTCCATACGAGTTTGCGTAAACACAAAGCAAACTATGGGTTTTAGTTGCGGTAATCGGCATAGATTTTACAATAGGTTATTCTAGCACTTGTGTTGCTTTGCATTCCTCAAAATTCTGCGAAAATTGCTACAGAATGAGGCCGATAGTCTCTCTCAAGAGGAAATAGTTAACTAGACTTCAGACTGTGAAAAAGAAATCAAACACTTATAGTTGGTGCAAAGAAGAAGTAAGGGTGGATAAGAAAAAAGAAAAAACACCTTTATATGGTTAAGAAGGAAGGAAGGAAGGAAGAAGAAGTACAACGTAATTGAGTCTTCTGTATGATAAATACTTATATTTATATAATTATTGTTATGAGGTAACACATTTTTTGTTCTAAGCCGCTAGAAACACTGTTTTATGTAGAAAGATATAACTTTAGTGAACTCTCTAATGTAATAGCACTTCGACATTTTTTAAAATAAATTTTAATGTATCACCGGTGATGATGATGATGAACAATAAAATGTAATGAAAAAAGTGGTAAGAAACGGAAATCCGACGCAATAGTATTCAAGGGGGTCTAGGGGTTCCGGGCCCCCTAAATTTCCACTGGCCCCGTAAAAATTTTACGATAAGCTTGCAAATGAACTATAATTTGTTCATGAACTATAATATGGTTGGATCGGCCCCCCTATATTTTTCGGCTGGCTACTGGCCTGAAGTACCGGTAGTGTTTGTTCACCACAAAGCCTACTTAATAAGAGCTGGATCGAACCAAGGGTTCCCATTTACCAGAGGTGACCTCTCTACCACTGAGCCACTGATTTTATGTTATTGATACAATTTTACTTCAGGGATTCCACTTCAATTTCATTCCGTGTGTCCCGCCCTTTTCAGAAATCGATTCTTAGTAACTTAAAGAATTAGTCATACGTGGAACTGCATTTTTCGGTGCAGGGAAATTTTAGGACTTCTCCGTTATGCTTATAAATACAGTTTTTTCTTTGGTACGCAACTCTCTTAAGAATCTCTTAAGCATCTTTACAACGACCCAGATATTGCGTTTAGATTTACAGTATGCGTGCCATAAATTATATACATACAGAATTATTGTATATGTCATGAAATGATGAGTACGAAAAACGCACTATCCTATCCTAGATGGTCAGCATAAGGAAGATTTCTATCCATTCCGGCGTCAGTGAATATGAGAGTAAGTCAAGTAGGATGAAAAACACGTATCAAGTACGCTAGGTTGTCCCATTTTCCAATTTCTGGCAGCTCCAACTTTCCTTCAATTTATATTAATTCTTGTATACGATTTCTGTTAATTTCGCCATTACTTCTACTACCTACACAAAGTAATCTTCAGGCAGTGTATGTGTACTTACCGCTTGCGTAGTTCTATAGTTGTACATCGTAAATTAACTCACTGCCTTCAGCTTTACATACCGTAGTAGTTCTCTTATGCAGGATTCCGTATCGATGTCCTGTTTGTTGTTAATTGCCCTAACAGCAGTCACAACAGTGGGAAACGGTAGGCTAGCCAACTGTCAACATTGGTCTTACGTTAAAATTAGCCGCTTTGTCGAGCATTTGCCGAACAATTATCAATCATCGATGTAATTTCGGCAAAAGAAGTGAAAATGGGAAAGAATTGTAAGATAGAAATTGTTCGATAAAACAAATTGTTGGTTGACAAACGTACATTTTAAACTACGTTGAATCAACGTATTTTTCAACATTATTTTTGAAATTATATATTTCCAACCATGGACCGATACCTTACAAAGAACCGACCAAGTGCTGCTATAGTACAGTATGCACCTCATAGGTTCAACCCTCGTATATTCACATTACTTAAATTGTTATTTCAAAGTAATTACATGTTTCTTCTATGTGCTGCTGAAGGTGAACCTATTGTAAATCATTACCTTGCTCATTTGAAACTATTGATTTTGTTTTCGGGTAATGTTGTTACTTACACAGCTATTTATCTCTTATGTCAATTTGTAGCTTCTAAAAATTAAATACAGTGGAGTCCCGGTAATCCGAACAAGTCCAGGAGGAAAATTTAATTTTTTATATTATTTTTAATTTTAATTTTATTCTTTTTTTTTGCGACAAAAATACGGTTTTAGAAAATTAATAACTAAAAGGATGAAAATAAGTGCATGTTTTCGTAGAAAACACAGTAAACTTTCGTTAAATATTACTCTTGTGATTTTTCTCTGCATGCGGCGAAGTTCGGAACTATCTTCCTCGTTTACAAGTTGGAGCAACATGGCAGGGTTGCCAGAGGTACTAGTTTCTAAATATTTCTTTTATGGTCAGGTTTTTGGAGAAAATCAAAAGGATATGAACAGAATCAAATTTGCGTGAGAGTAGTGCGTACATATTTCAAATCGTTTTGCGAGAAATATATCAAACTATTTAATATGGAATCAAACATTAAAATATCTAGATGGCTGCCTGACCCGAAGACGTCCAGGCAACCCTGGAAAGGAATACAGAAAACCATTCCTGCCTTCCCTTCTACCACCCCTTCGCACAGTGCCAAAACATAAACACAACAGCAGCGCCACTAGAAAACAAATGCACGGACTCGTGCGACGGGTATTACACTTTTTTCTTTAGTACATGTATTTAAGCCTTAAGCCACATTACGACATTTACACAAAGTTTGAAATGGAATACGGTGTACGTACTGTACTAAATTGAAACTTATAGATTTAGTATGAGTGATATACAGTAATATAGTAGAATAAGTACTGCACTGTAACATAAAACTGAACGTACATTGGTAGTGTACAGTACTAGTATCTACCGTAGTAACATAGTACCGTTCTACTATTACATGTTACAAGACATAAATAAAGGCGTCAAGTTTTTCTAACATTTTAAGCTTTTTTTCAGTATAATACGTATACTGTAATCAGAAAATGTACTGTGAAATACTATACGCTATGTATTACAATACAATAGACCCGTTCACCCACTTCAAACCGCGATTTTACTGTTATTCCGGCTAATCCGAACAATCACGTAATCTGACAGAGTTTGGTCCCAATTAGTTAGCATTAGCGGTACTCCACTGTATGGTGTTGTTAATATGATCTTTCATATTTAAATTATATTTCCTTCTTACCTTCATTGTCTTCAATGTTGACCAACTCATATGGGCCTAATTTCGTAACGGTTTGCGTCAACGCTACCCAAAATTTGAGTTTTAGTTTATTCAGTGGCGGCTATAGAGTTCTACAACAGGAAAATCACATCGGTAATGCCAATGAAACTGGCTTTGCCCCTTTCCTTCTTCCGGATCTGGGACCTCCATTGATGTTTTACTTTGAAGGAATTCTTTACATTCTGATGTTAGGTTAGATATACATATAACAGAAAAAATTGTCATTGTAGAAAATGATATCTTAATTAATGTCTTACATACAGAATTATTTAACTTTACATACTTTACTCAGCACAAAGAATTAAAATACTGAAAAATAATTGATGTCAACAATTTTTATTCAGGTTTTAGCTACACATTTAGTTATTTTATTACAATGTTGTTCTTGATTTTGTGGTAACACAGCCTGGACCTGATTAATTTGGATGAGGAAAGTAACTTAGAGTTGTAATTTATTACTAAAAAGTAACAAAAAATTGTTTTGCACGTAAACTGAGCCTTTAAATTATGTAGGCGGCAACTTTAGTTTTAAAAGCTTGGTTAGTCCGTTACTGAAAAAAAAAGTACTAGATTATTTATTTTTGAATAAAAAGTGCAAAATCATCTGAGTCAGTTTGTGAAAAAATCCTCCGAGGAAGAAAATAATCCCGAAGAGTAAATTACCACTTCTGATCTTTTCCTAGAAAATGGATATGTTTTATAGAGGGTTGTTGATGAATTGACTCATTTATGAAGTACTTACTGTACCGGTATTCCCACAGTAAGAATAAGGTGAATGCAAAGATCTGAAAGATGTGCAATCTAAACTACAAAAATGGTTGGGTTGTCTACCACACAGGTACTATAGTTCACTATATAGGTAATATTTGCATAAATTTTGATCCCTCAATCCCCTCCTAGAGTCGAAAATCGAAAAACTGGCTGCATACGCGATTAGATGTGTGTTCAAATTTGATGGCTCTAGTTGACTCTTTTCTGTTCGGAAAATCAGATGACAAAACTCATACAGACACACACGCTAGTTTATGTATTAGTATTGTAATATCCCACACATGGATTTGTTTACAAACAATCAACACATGCTTGTGTTTATAACCAACATCACGTGCGTCCTCCTACAAACTATTACAATGGCAGACGACAGGAACACCAGACACATCACTAGTCACTTGAAGAAGAAGGATCATCTGCGTCACCGCCAGACTGGAACAGGAGGACCTCCATATGTTGTATCAGTCTTCAGATGGTCACTTCCACTCTCAGTTTGCTTGGAGTTTTGAGTTACCTGACCCAAAACCTTTACCTTGCTTGGAGCTCTAAGCGTCCTATCCTGCCAACTTAGTTTGCTTGGAACTCTGTGGAATTCCTCACCTCAACCACCGAGCTTGCTTTCTAACCTTTCTCTGCTTGCGTGGAGCATTGAGGATTCTAGACGAACTCCACTTAGTTTGCTTGGAACTCTGTGGGGATCCGTTCCTAGGTGCTTGGGCCTTGGGACACCTTTATTACCTAATTATTAGAGAATTAAAAAAAATATTATAGTGATTTTGTATCATACTATTTATAAGACGAAGATTTTGTAATACAATTTGGTACTGGGAGAAATATTTCTAAGTTAATTTGCTCCACCTTTAACCTTTATAAGCCGAACTTTACAGTATACATAAACAAAATCGTAAGAACTGTTTTCGAATGTGATTACTTTCTGTTAGGGTGTGGAGCAGCAAAAGTCTTTGTGGCACATAAAGTGGAAGTTATAATTTTGTTGTTTTGCTATTTGCAGCTCACTGAAACGGATGTTCGGATGTTGCTTTAAATTAAGAGAAAGAGAGACTTCAGATGATATTGAAGGTAGTGCATCTAAAGTAAATAAAGGTAATGTATTTTTCACAACCAGGATTTAAAAAAATCAGATTCACTATAGTATTGTGCTGCGATCAGGAAAATATGACCAAAAAGAACAAAATAAGAAAGAAAAACTTTATCTGTCTCGCAAATTGTGAGCCCACTTTACAGGGTAGGAGCATATCTCTTTTTTTTTTAGATCATCTTCCTTTCTTTACAAGGTACACTGAGAAAAAAATGTAAGTGGCATACTTAAAAAGGTAGGTTACATGCGTAATTCCTGTAGATTTTAGACAACGTACAGCAGACGTAGAACTGAAAAAATATGTTTTATAATACTTTCCGTATAAGTGTTCCATCTATACGTACTTTCTGTATGAAATAATATAAACGGTCAGGATTTCACATACTAATGGACGTATATAACACATAGCTGAGGAATGTAACATAAGTATTTGCATGTGATATACGAAAAACTGTTAGATGTCAGAAATCCTGCAACGGCATGATGAAACACGTAAGGGCAATACCTATGTAACATACAGATGACGTACGCTCCGTAGTGATTTCTGTAGTAAGCAAGAGGATACCGTATATTTGTACAGTATACCGCTGTCCGGAGAATGGCTTTTCCTCAGTGCAGAGGTGCCCACAGGCAGGTTTTAGGACACAGATTATACCCATGAGATTATGTGGGCAGGCATATTTTTTCATTGAAAATGGTACAACTAAGCCGGAAACTGGTAAATTTGGAGAGCAGAAAGGTAAATTTTGGGGGATATTCGTGAATTTGAGGAGGCTTCTCTAATGCCTTGTGGGAGGAAGAGAGAAGGATACTCTTGCTATAACGGGCATGCTTTTGTCATCTGATGGTGTCCGAGCCCCCGGTTATCGTCGCTTCAGTAGCTTACATTAACTATATACGTAAATTAGTGTCCCCTGACATCTAAGGCGACTGACATCACAAACTACTGATTCTCTGGGCGGCTGCTTCAATGAAAATTATGCGAATGTGAATTCAATTGCTTTCATTGAATCCGAAAATTTGCGAGTGTGAATTACGTCAACGTATCTCTTTAATGATTCGTACAATTTTATGCTTGAAAATTCGTACCTTAAGCTTTTCAGATGATAATAACAATATATTAATAATATTTGTCACTTAACTGTGTAGTAATTTCCGTTCCTGCCATACTGCTAACCATACTTAAATATATACAGAGTCCGCCAGAAAAATGTATACATTGTTTAAGAAAATAAACCTATATATCAAATTTCTTAATTACATTTAATTATTGTTCAAACATGTGTTACAAGCCTTCAAGTAAGCATATGTTTACATTAGATATTCAAAATGTTGGCCGTTGGCGGCCAAACACCTAAGAGACGACGAGCGATCGCTAAAGCTACAGCGGTCAATATCAAAGGATACCGCTGTACACGCTTCTGTACTCTTCTGGCGATGGTTCTAAAAATGGCGCCCACGGATCACAGAGCACTATTTTTAGAGGTCTGCGCGAATATAAAATATCGCATCCGCATCCGTAGATAGTGAGGTAGCAAATATATTCAACTTACATATTCTATAACAGTCATGATTTCGAAAATATTTTTAAACACATAAGAGTTTTTTTTAAAGAGAGAGAGAGAGAGATAAAGATGAGAGTATTTTTTTAGCTGCTGATAAATAACGTGATTTGTTTTTGTATTTCGGTGACCTACGCGCTTCTCCAGTTTGTCACAAACAGCAAAGTTCTGCTGACCAGTTTTCAGTTTATGGAAGGGGATGTGATCTGTTAAATTAGGATTTTGGTTCCTGACCTGTCAGGCTGGAAAAATTTTTATTTGAACACATTTCTTCATCTTCAAGGACAATGGTTTGAAAATTTTCAGCTTTATCACAGGAGACTTGTCGACATTTTTTTTGTTTACATTAAATAGCGGTACTTGAGGAGTATTACCTACAAAACGACTGCTAAAAATATTGAAAAGAACAATAAAAGGACAACTCTCTCGTGTCATTTCTTGTCCTTTTGCTGCCACTGAGTCACAAGCTTCAAACATATTTATTTTTATTTTTAGTTATATTTCAACCGGTTTTAAAACTTTTAATTCAAAACACACGTTTCTTAGTGCTCTTTATACTATTGTCACAAATTTCATGATATTTTTTAGGAGGAAAAATATGTAGGAAATCATATCCGCAACTTTATCCGTTATTCGCACAGAAGAGAAGTATATATCCACAAATACTCATTTTGATGCGGATATCTCCATCCGCGCAGACCTCTTAACTATTCTACAAGTCAAAATAAAGCAAAACATAAATATTTGTATGCTTTTCGGGTCCTCATCTGGAGAGCGAATTACACTATGTGGCAACGTTGCAGATACAGAACCATAGAATAGATCTACCAATGTATCAAATAGTTACCTCGATTCTTCCTAAGTGGCAGTTAAAGTCGATATAGATTGACACTAGTATCACTTATTAAATGGTAGCAATCGATGTAACTGCTTGATGCATTCGTAGAATAATGCTAATGATTCCACATTATTTTGTGACGTTGCCTCATGTTTAAATTTGGATTGCCCATAGCAACTGAAGGATGCCCTGGACCAGTGATGCAATGCTAGAATTTTGGGTAAGTATACGCTCGATCGTTTTCAAAAGTATAGAGTATACTCAAGACTAGTTGGCATATACGCATCGCAATATACGCTCATTCTTTCGTAAATTTACGCTGGGCTATAAAAATTTTAGGTGGGTATACGCCTCATTACATCCCTGTCCTGGACAGTATATCATCATATAATATTTTCACTTTATTTTGAACTGTAGAATAGTGCTCTGTGGTCCGTGGGCACCATTTTTAGAACACCCGATATATATATATATATATATATATATATATATATATATATATATATATATATATATATATATGTGTGTGTGTGTGTGTGTGTGTGTGTGTGTGTGTGTGTGTAAATTTTGCAGCAGATTACTGAACGTGTATTCCGTTTGTGGTGGATTATGTTTTCTCTAGAGTGCCACTAAGTCGCATCTCATTAATATTACTTCATATTATATCTCTGTGTCTTTCTTTCTCTCTCTCTCTCACACACTCTATCTCTATTCATATCTATGTATGATTCACTCATCAAAGATCTCCATACATTGCATAGAACCTTGAAATTTTGTGGAAATTTTGCACTTGCACTCTGGGGTGCAGATATAAGACGAGACATTGTGAAATATATGTTCCGAGGGGGGGGATGGGAGGCTTGAAATAATTTTCTTTGACGTTCATCAGTGTTCCTGAACTATTACAAATAAAGCTTGACATTTTGTGTAAACATTCTTTCACCTTAGGCTCGAAATAAGACGAGATTTTGGGAATTTAATTTCTACGACAAGGCTTGAAAGATTTGGCTTACCGTTTGCCAGATTTATTTGCGGTGGAAGTTTGAAATTTTGTATAAATGCTCTCCATGCACCCTAGGCTGCAAGTAAGGCGACGTTTTCGGAACTGTATATTCAAATAAGGCGACATTTTGGGAATTTTTTTGTGATGGAGGTCTTTTTCCCACAAAAAGCCGAAATTTTCAAAAAACGAAAATATCAGCTTTCTTTAGTTTTTATCACTCTTCTTCAAGTACCACTTTTATTTCTCTGTAGTGGACTATGGAATCACAATATCCCAAATTTTATATTAGTTCTATAAACTATCTTATCAAATTCCTGAAAGTATCTGTTCTAGTGGTTTGCCCAAATGCAATGTGGTAGGCATGAAAAAGTACCATAAACTAAAAACGGAGTTTTGTATAAAGTTTTGTATCTATTTCTTGGTATGGTTCTTTTTTCTTGCCTACCGGATTACATTTAGGCAATTAGTAAAACACATACACACACATTATATATGTTCGATTCCCGGTGGGAGCTCATGTGGTTCGGATTCCACGTTAATCAGTAGGTCCACGTCTCATGCTGCTGAAAAGAGACGTTAAACTCAAAATCAACTCAACACATTATATATATATATATATATATATATATATATATAGATAGATAGATAGATAGATATAGATATATAGATATATAGATATAGATATATAGATATAGATATATATATAGATATAGATATAGATATAGATATAGATATAGATAGATAGATACAGGAGGTGCAAAAGTGGGTATAGAATTAGTTTTCTTTATTAATAGTTATGTATTATACTATACAATAAGTTCTTGATTATGAAAAAACAATAATTTTATGAGGTTGCAATCAGAATGATATAGGAATTAGAATAAAGTATAAGCTCTGAGGTTCTCAAAGCGCCGGCCTTTAACATTTACACATTCCTGCAGTCTAATTTCTACACTCAAGCACGCTTTGGCACAGAAGTTTTTATTGTTATTAATTTATTGGGAAATTTCTCATAAAAGTAGTCATATCATCAATAGAGCGTAGTTTCCTCGAAAATACTTTATCTTTCACATTACCATTAATATTTATCTTTCTATTTATTCTATTTACCGCATTTTTGTTATTAAAATATAAAATCAGCTTACCGTAGAATAATATCTATGTATTTAACTTTTTCCTTGCATATTTACAGCTTACTAACAAAAAACCTTTTCAATTATAATCTACCCAAAGCTAGATATATATACAGAAACATCCCGAAACAACATGACTTCTCTTTCTTCTTTTTCTCGAAGGCATGTGTATTGAACCATAGCAGTTTCTGCCTTCAACAATTACCTCATCAAAAAAAGTGCGTTAGGGTAAGGTCTGGTGATCGTGGTGGCATTTCAACTGGCCCTCGTCGACCTATCCAGCGGCTGAGTAATTCGTTGTCAAGAAACTCGAGCGCTGTTACGGCATAGTGGGAGGAGTTTCATCTAGCTGTAAATTAAAGTCGCCATTATCATGCTGTCGCCGTAATTGTGGAATATCAGTGTTCTGTAGCATGTTAAGATACAGACCGTGAATAAATTTCAATTAAAAGAGACAGCCCCAATGATCTATTTACACGAAACGCTTGCGCAAACTGTAATTCAATTGTTCAGATGTTAAGTAGTGTTGTTGTTGTTGATGATGATGATGTTGCATAATAGACACAGTTGTGCTTATTAACAGCGTCTAAAATTTTAAAATTCGCCTCGTGTGTTCAGCACACTTTTCGAATGATGTCATCACCTTATGTTTCTGCATCAAACGTTATCTCTCAGAATTATAATCGGCGATGTGGATCACCCTCTAATAATCCATTAAGTATTCTTGGTCGATATTTTTAAACCTAAACGTTGCACCAGACGCCCCAAAAGATTTACGGAAAGTGTCTAACTCACGAGATTTTCTCCTCTTTGATTTTTGAAGGCTTTGATAAGATGAATATTCGGGAGACTCTTAAGCCCACAGCAGTCGGAGAATGATTGAGTGAGGAAAGACGTCGTGGACACAGCAACTGAGACAATGATTTTCAATCCACAGCAGCTAAAAAGGTAAGAATATCTCTACCTCACAGCAGCCGAGAAGGTGTAATGATCTCTGTATTCCACAGCAGCCGAAGAAGGTAGGTAAGGTTGACCAGTCTCAACGCAGACTGATGATGTCGGCGGTCCTGTGACGTCTTTTATATCCTCTTCATGGGTAGTGGTGGCGCTCGTGTTCCTCTTCAGTCACATGCCGATGCCATAGTAACGAGATGTCATATGGTTCTGTTGTTTACTTCATGTGAAGCGAATATTATAATCTTTTTTATGTTATAGCAGATTTAAGGAATTACAAACTACCAATAGTTTCGTTTACAATAATGCTCGTTCTCAATCTTTATTTTTTCTTCTATAGGCGAAGAAGAACCATGGAGCAAGAATCCTTGTCGCGAATTGATGGTTTACAGTGAAAAGTTATCCTCTTTTAGTTTGATGTGTAGAAACCGTGACCCAGACCTAGACACAAGAATAAGAACACAAGTTACAGGAATTAAAGGATTAACTGTAAGTTTTAGTAAAATACCGTACAATTCATACATCCTCGTTTAAGAAATCTAATCACTGGCTGTGAATCTTCATTGACTGTTTTAGTATATTAATCGGCAGACATTATGAAAAATAGTTGATAGTTTACAAAACGTAGTTGTTCACTACAACCCTTCGACTCGTCTCCAAATCCCCTGCACGGAAGAGACCATCTCTTGGCATTGGTTTGGGTACAAAACCTCGCGGCCAGAACCTCGCGACGACAACATCGCGGACCAAAACCTCGCCTGGCCAAAACCTCGCCTCCCAAAACCTCGCGGCCCAAAATCTCGCCAGGCCGAAACCCCGCCTGGCCAAAACCTCGCCGCCCAAAACGTCGCGGGCCAAAATCTCGCGGGGCCAAAACCTCGCCTGGTTAAAACCTCGCCACCCAAAACCCCGCGGGCCAAAATCTCGCCGTTCCAAAACCTCGCGCCCCAAAATATCGCCATACCCAAAATCTCGCCTGACCAAAATGTAGATGTTCCAACAGATGATAAGAATGACGGTATAAAAGACGCTGTTTCAGAAGTATCACGGGTATTTGACCAAGTCCCGCGATACCATATGAAAATTCTATTTCTGTATTAGAGGATTTCAATGTGAAGGTAGGGCGACAAGGTGTTTTTAAACTGATTATAGGGAAAGAAAGTCTGCATAAGGAAAGTAATGACAACTAACGAGGTTAGTTTCGTGAACTTTGGAACATCTAAAGACTTAAAATTTTAACAAAAATCTAATAATATTTATGAAAATATGAAACAATATATGAGTTTTTACGACGTCCCTTGATTATGCCCTATAGGTTAAAAGAGACGTAGATGACCAGGATGAAGGAAATGATCGATTAAAGAAAGTGGGAGAAAACGGGAATAACCCGAGAAAGCTCACGCACACGATGTTTTGTATATTATTATTATTATTATTATTATTATTATTATTATTATTATTATTATTATTATTATTTGTAATGTGGAATTGCATATTAGGGAACACATTGGGTAAATTTTAAAGAAAAGTTTCATTCGCGGCGAGGTTTTGGCACGGCGAGATTTTGGGCGGCGAGGTTTTGGCCCGGCGAGATTTTTGTCCCGCGAGGTTTTGGCCACGCGAGGTTTTGGCCCGGCGAGATTTTGGCCCGCGAGGTTTTGGGCGGCGAGGTTTTGGCCACGCGAGGTATTGGCCCGGCGAGATTTTGTCCCGCGAGGTTTTGGCCGGCGAGATTTTGGGCGGCGATGTTTCGGCCGCGAGATTTTGTCCGTATACCCTTGGCATTAGGGATGGTACCGAGACCGAGACTAGTCTCGGTCTCGTCTCGGTCTCGTCTCGAATTATCGAGACGAGACCGAGACCGAGACGGACTTTTCTATACCGAGACGAGACCGAGACCGAGACGGACTTCTAAATACCGAGACGAGACCGAGACCGAGACAGGCCTCTATAAATCGAGACGAGACCGAGACGAGACTTAGGTCAGTCTCGAAAGTCTCGGTCTCGTCTCGAATATTGATATTGATATATACTAAAATGCCTTCACTTAAAATTTGTTTCGTTGCTGTGTTAGGTAATATGAGAACGGTTGACTGATGTACAGTGGCGTATTTAGGGGGTGGTTATCAGGCTCAAACCCCTCCCGAAATAAATTTGTGATAATTTTTTAGCATTGCACGTACAACGCAAATGTTTCTTACTCGTTCCTCAAGCCTCTCCCGAAACAAAATCCATTGCTGATGCAAATAGAATTCTCTCTCTCTCTCTTTATATATATGGTCGCGGTACCATCCAGGGCCGCCCTACATAGGTTCCCGGGGCCAAACTTTAATTTTCAATGGAAGCAAGGGGTGAGTGGTACCTCGTTCGATACATCTTTAAAAACTAAAAAGCGTTCTGGCAAAAGATCTCTCATATCGGGCACTGTATTTAAAATGGCCGCCAAGACATGTTGCCTCTACCAGATACAGTAAAACATGCAGTAGCACTAATACGAAAACGATTGAACATAAATGAACCTAACAACAACTCAAATAGAAAATGCCATGTGGCACATCGATTGATATTGTCGCGGAGGCTCCCAGGGCCACCCTTCATGGGGGCCAAGGGCTCAACTTCAAAATTGTAAATGGAAACATGGGGTGAGTGATACCTCGTCCGACATATCTTTAAAAACTAAAGAGTGCTGTTACAAAAGATGGTTCATATGGGTCACCGTTTTCAAAATGACCAAGACATGGTACCTGCATCAGATAAAACGTCCAGTATCACTAATATGAAAACACCAGAACAAATATTCGAATAGGAAATCACAGAGGGTATTTATCATTCTATATCTCCGGAATGTTGCAACAATCAAAAAAATGATTAGAGTGAAAGTACCATAATAGAAAGGAAGAAATCTAACTCCTAGAAAATTGTTGCTCCAACCTCACTCTGAAAGTGAGTGAAGCGGGAAGGATCCGTAGAATTGGAGATGAGAGCCTTAGTTTTTGCAAATTGTATCTACGAAACAAAGTTATTTGAAATATGTTTTTATAAGAAATAAATATGTCTGTAATGCGATAAAGTATGTAAAATTCTTGTTAAATGGTACCTTCCATTTTGATAGCAGGCAAAGGTTTGATGCAAAAATGAATCAACTGAAATGCGAAAAAAATTTGTCGAACAATACAATTTTAGAACAATATTTACAAACGTTGGTTTTCTTCAACAGTCATCTGCATGATATTGGTTCGCTTCTTTTCCTTCTATGTCTTCTTGCATGTGATAGAATATGAGTTTCACTGAGATGTTGTCCACAGTTACATTCCGAATAACTTGGTAATTTCAGTTGTGATCCTTAGTAACGACAAAAATCTTGCACGCATTGCGTTAAATTATCAGGGGCGAAGGGGCGGGCAAAATGTTGTTAAACTTGAATTTCACCTTATTTTTATTCACCTTATTTCACTTTATTTTTATTCATTATAGTACCAGTCATTTGTACACACAAGTGTTTCAGACAAACCATATCTATTGCAAATAAAAGTGAGGTTCTCATTTGAGATTTTACCATTCATTCCCGCTTCACCTACTTACGGACAGAGATCGGAAAGATAATTTTCTATCATTTCCTCTTTTGCATCATGTCAATTATACTTTAATAATCTTTTTCTCCGTTGCATTTAACTTGAGCTGTGGAATGATAAATACACTTTGTGCTTTCCTATACGAGTTTTATTCTGTTCATTTATCTCCAACTATTTTCATATTAGGGGTCTAGTGGTACTGGACAGAGATGGAGTGGGTCAGTGGGTCAAGTGGGTCAAGTTTTCTGAGTGGGACAGTGGGTCGTGGGTCAACAGTATGTGATCCACTGTGACCCACCACCCACCATGACCCACTGCGACCCACCACCCACCATGACCAACTGCGACCCACCGACTCATTGTGATCTACAAACCCACTCTGCTCACTGCATTGTAGACAGGGGGGCGCGGTGGCTCAGTGGTAGAGCGTTCACCTCTGGTGCCTGGGGTCCCGGTTTCGATCCCAGCCCCCGCCAAGTGAACTTTGTGGTGGACAAACACCGTGCTCGTGGGTTTTCTCGGGGTTCTCCCGTTTCCTCCCACTTTCTTCATTCCACCATTTTCATTCATCTCTCATTATCACCGTCTCCTTTAGCCTAACTGGCATAACCGTGGGACGTAAAACTCAAAGATTTCATTTCATTTGCATTGTAGACAGTATCTTCTGAAGACTGGTAAATTTGTCTTCGTTTTACTTTCAAGACCTTCATTTCCCTTTCTTTTCCACTTGTTTCTGTCTACTTACCTGAGGTGAGTATATCTAACCAAGTGAAAAAAAAAAAAAAAACTTCAGGCACTTTTGGATATTGATATTTGTAATTATTATAATAGCGTAGGACTTATACTACTACTTGGCTTTCGAGACCTGTGAGTTTTTAGAGGAGCTAACTACTGGAAAAAATACATTTTTGAATCACTATAATATATAAATTATTATATAAAAATTGAATGTAACTATGTGAATGTATCAGCACGGTCAAATTGCAAAGTCAAATGAAATTACTTTTGGTATATAGTTAGGCCTTAATCCAAACTGGGATGTTATATTGCTTTCATTATAATGCATAATATCCTAAGGATGTAGTGAGGATCCGAATTTTTGCGGGAAAAAAAATTAGTATCTCGCACGCAGTTAAACTTACGGAGCTGAAATTCAGTGTATTAACTCTTTATTGAAAATAAACAGAATGTGTCCTAGCATTTTTAAAATTCTCCTTTAAGGGGGGCTGCGGGGCACTTTCTATATATGGAAAATTGGTAGTAAGTTGGTTTGTAAAAATGATCGAAAACGATCGATGTTATTTAAGAAAAAAATCAGAAACAAAAAATACAGTGCTTGGCTTCATATATCCATTGCTTTCTACTATAATAATTGCTGAAGCTTATGTTTATTATATGGGGCGCTTACAGCACAGAACAATCTACCCATAAAGTTGTGAGAAAAATAGGCATAAAATTTGTACTGTAAGTTTAATTACACGGAAATTTTAAGTTTGGATTGTACGCACAATTCTATGGAAAATTTTACACCTTTTTCCCTTTATGTTGGACTACTTACCTTGATTTGGAACTTTCATATTTCGTCCTTTTCCCACCGAAAAGTATCGATAATGGAACAAGGAAATAATTATACTATGATATTTAATTGAAATTCATCATAATTTGGCACATGGTAAACATCAGTGTGTTAATTGAAGGGGAAGAAGGAGGGAAATTCCCATTCACTTCTGAACACTTTCCAGGAACCTCGTTCCCTTTCGCTTTCTAGACGGGGGAGGGAACTTGGTAATGGCATCAAACCTTCATGTGTAATTATAAAAATTAAATTTATAAACAAATAAGAAATCATCAGTTTATCAGGCTTTAATTGATTATTTATTCACAAGATTCCCTATCGAAGGCGTGGTAGATGAAGTTTCTGTTCTCTATGAGTTGACATTGCCAACTGATATGGTCAATATGGAAAAGATGTTGTGTAGTGATAGAGTAGATACTTCTTGCTGAGTATTTCAAAACTGACCAAGAAAACTCGTTGTCAGACTTAAGTCTAACAAGTAGATTGTCGATGAGGAGTTGCAGAAATCGGGTAGAAGTATTATCAATTTCCACGACAGAGTGCGAACGGGGATTTCCCCTTATGAATTTACAGATGACTGCAATTAGAAATACACTAAGTGCTCAAACATTATCTAACTTGTTGTTCATTAATGTTAATGGCTTACCGCTAGACAAGCTCAAAGTAGACGAGCTAGTTATTTCTTGGCTGAAGGATGGACATCATTTTGCTACAGATGATTTACCACGAAACAGGAAATAAACCCGATTTCAGATTCGTTTTAAGGAGGATAATTACGAGTTATGGAATATGTATACTTGTATTACTAATGGCTTATTTGTGTTATTCAACTTTGTACCTAATTTTTAGTAAGTCTCTTCTTTGCTTTAGGTAAACTACTTTGAATAAATATTCATAATAATTGCAATTATGCATATTTGTTAAATTTAATGTGGTGTTTTAATGATTACACAAATTACAATTATGAGTATACTTTATGGAGATGCTCTCAGAGGGCACCCGAGCACCTTTATGCACTATGAAAAACTGATTGTTCAAGTATTTTGTGTGAAAAATGCTGTGAATTGAGAAACCATAACCTTTTTCATATTGTACAGGGGCATTTTCCTGCGAATAGAAGTTTCTTTTGGAACGTGTTCAGAAATTAACAATTGCAAGAATACTCTCTTAGTACAAGTATATTTTAGGCACACACTAATTTCCCTTCATCTCGAAGTGCTTCAATTTCCTCACTGACAAACAATTTACCATTTGATATTGTAAAGATTAGATCCACCGTTATTGTAACAGAGTGGTGCTTGAGTGGTTGACTAGAAATTCAAACTCTGATTAGTGATAATTTCACATTCTTGTTTTATTACAAGTGTAAACTCTTTAGTCAGTACAGAAGAGGCCGTGGGTCGTGTTCAGAGTTGATGACGATGGATTTTGGTGAGTCAGAGTAGGTCGCAGTGGATGATAGTGGTTCATAGTGGGTGGTGTGTCACGGTGAGTCAGAGTGGGTCACGGTTGGTGGTGGGTCACAGTGGGTCATGGTGGATGGTGGGTCAGAGTGGGTGGTGGGTCATGGTGGGTCGTGGATCAGAGTGGGCCACGGTGGGTGGTGGGTCAGTGGGTCGTGGGTCAAGTTTTCACTGACCCACACCAACTCTGGTACTGGACTTTTATCTGATACAGGCACCATGTCTTGGCGGCCATTTTGAAAACGATGAACCATATGAAAAATCTTTTGCAACAACACTGTTTAGTGTTTCAAGATTTATTAAAGACGTATGACTTAATCCATATTTCGGTTTCAAATTTCTAAGTCTGGCCCCCTTGAAAGTCATCTCTGGGAGCACTGCGAGAACACTACTAGACGCGCCCCATGCCTTTCCTGTTTTATTTTTTGATTGTTCGTTTATCTCCAACTGCTTTCATATTAGTGGTACTGGACGTTTTATCAGATACGGGCACCACGTCTCGGCGGCCATCTTGAATACGGTGACCGATATGAAAAATCTTTTGCCACAACGGTTTTTACTTTTTAAAGATCTATGGAACGAGGTATTACTCGCCCCATGTTTCCATTTAAAATTTTAAAGTTTGGTCCTGGGACCCCATGAAGGGCGGCCCCGAGAGGCACCGCGACAACACCGTTTGGTGTGCCCCATTGCATTTTCTATTTGAGTTTTTGTTCGGTTCATTAATGTTCAATCGTTTTCGAGATATGTTCGCGGAAAGATTAAAATGGGCCATCTTCTCTCTCTATATATATACAGCCACGGATCCAGTACCGGTATATGATCAAGGGAGGAGCTAAACTATGGTTTACCACTTTATTCAGTGTAAAGAAAGTAGGATTGAAGCCCATTTTATCCAGCGTATACCTAAGCGTTAAGGGGGACTATAGTCCCTATAGCCCTCCCCAAGGATCTGCGATATATATATATATATATATATATATATATATATATATATATATACAGTGACGGATCCAAGGGGGGCAATAGGGGCTATAGCCCCCCTTTGACGCTCAGATATACACGGGATAAAATGGGCTTCAATCCTGCTTTACACTGGATAAAACGGCAAAATATGGTTCAGCCCCTCCCTTGATCATATCCTAGATCCGCCCCTGTATATATATATATATATATATATATATATATATATATATATATATATATATATATATATATATATATATATATATATATATATATGTATAAAACTTTTACTAGGTAAAGTAGGGTAAAATGGATCCAAAATTTAATGGAAGTCGTATCAGGAAGTATTGAGGCTATCTGAGACAAAGTCTATTGCTGAAAGTGAAATATGGGTTACTATTAGGGTTTTAGGGTAATATACCCACTGATCATTGAACCTGGAATACACGCATGGAAAACATTAGCACTAGCAAATTAGCTACGAAGAGGTACACCATACCATAATTCTAAGTCAAAAATGAAAGGAAAAAATAAGCGGAAACGACAGACTGTACGAGAATAATACTTTCACTATTTTAATTTCACACAATTTATTTCGAGACTTTCGAGACTTTCGAGACGAGACCGAGACTTGGTACTCGAGACCGAGACCGAGATCGAGACAAGCATCTGTTGACCGAGACGAGACCGAGACCGAGACGGTGATTTTTTACTCGAGACGATACCGAGATCGAGACCGCTATTTATCAACCGAGACGAGACCGAGACTGTACAGAGTCTCGTCTCGTCTCGTCTCGTCTCGATACCATCCCTACTTGGCATTAGGTAAGAGACAACGTAGCTAGCGACAACTATTGGCCTGTCTCTGAACTATTAGTAGTGTGATTGACAGATTGACGTGTCTTGTTTTTATAATAAGGTTTAATTTGTTATTTTATGTTACTGACCATCTGATAATTTTTATGCACTTAGAGCTTTGTTACTTATCACTTAGTCTGTGTTTCAAGTAAAAATGAAAATGAAATCTTTAAGTTTTACGTCTCACGGTTATGCCGGCTAGACTAAAGGAGACGATGATGATGAGAAATGAATGAAATGATGTAATGAAGAAACTAGGAGGAAACTGGAGAACCCCGAGAAAACCCCCACACACGATGTTTGTGCACTTGGTGCGAGCTTGTTTAAAAATAGGCCTATAATGTAGTGTCATATAAGTGGAAATGACGTTACGGGGATGAGTGAAAATGATATCTTCAGGTTGGTATGAATAAGAAAACAGTACCATTTATAACTAAAAGTAGAATTTGTACTATAGCTTAACTAAAAGAAGCCTTGGTGTGAATAAAAAATAGTGGAAATTTTAACTAAAAGTAGAATTTGTACTATAGCTTAAACAGTGGCATATTTACGATTTTGTTTCGGGGGGCTTTGCTAACTTTCGGGGAGGCTTTGCCTGAAAATGTGAAAATTCTGCAAGAAATTTCATTTACTTTACTATAGTAAGTAAGATTTCGGGGACCCGGAAGCCCTCCTTAAATACGCCACTAAGCTTAACTAAAAGAAGTCTGGTTGGCTATAGACCTGGTAGGTTGTTAGATATGTACAGACAGATTTATGGATTTTTCTGCTTTGATTGATTGATCTTTGCTTTGTCCTTATACAGCACTGAGGTTATGAAGGATAGGGCCTGATATTTATGTGAATTAAAAACTATACCTGAATTTGAATGATCCAGACAGAGTCGGAGATCCGGAGAGGCTTGATAACTCAGACCCAGTTACCCGAAAATAGTCAAAATAACATCTCTACAGCATTACTGCAGAACGTTATAGTGGATTAATGATGTTCAGAACTCGAACTCGAACATTCAAGACGCCATCTCTTGTATATTTCAAAAATATAATTTCATGTTTAATCGTTTTCCCGTACGTGGTTTTGGAACATAATGTATTCAAAAGAATTAACGAAAACACTGTTTAGGATCAGTGGTATCTTATACTTTTGGACAGGTTTTACAGGTTCGCATGATTCAGCTTTGACGATTCATCACAAGAAAATATGTTGATTATCTTCTCTATGATTCTAATGCGTTTATACTTCGATAAAATCTTGTAGTTATATTTCAGTGCAGTGATTTGGCACACACAGAGACGTAAACATTTACGTAGAAAGGAAATTAAAATTTAGTGAGAAAATGCAGAGAAAGAGAGAAGAGAATCACGTTTGGTGGAATTTACATAAGCAGCCTCACACATACTCCCTATGTGTAAGACGATGTTCGTCATCTCCGCCAGAGATGCCAACTTGAAACTTTATAAAATCCCATTTCGAGAGGTAAAAAATTTCCATTTTGTTCATGAATTTCCCCCGTTATACTAACTACAATGTTAAGAAAAAAAGAAACTTATAAAATACGAAAAACGTATTCATTCACACACTTTCTTCAATGAATGAATGGACTATTTGTAAATTTTGATTTTCTGAGATTATCAAATAGTTTATGAATAAGTATTCTCCTTAAATTGAAAGAGAAATTTAAAATGTTAACGAAAACAAATAAACAAATGTTGTTAAAGCTCAGTATTGAAATCATACTTTTGTGAAATCATCCTTTAATGAGCGTAACAGTATTGGAAATACTTTATTCTATAGTCAGATTGTGTGGAACATTTTCTAAGTTTGTTGTTTCTCATTTCTTGGTTCAAATTTTCCGTTAATTGATTACTTTGTTTTTTTTTAGTGCTAGAGCACAATTTTTAGAAATTTAATTACAAGTTACTTCTGAACTTACCACCATTCTTTTGGTAACAAAAATTAAAAATTAACACCGGTTTCAAGCTTCTTGAGAACTTACTAGTCTACTTTTCGCATATAGAGGATGTTGTTGCTGACGATGAAGAAATATCCCATATATGTTCCCAATCGCGACAAAAATTCCCTTTATCCCTTTTCGAGAAATTAATGTAAAAGATTCCACAAAATGGGATTTTTCCCATGGCTTTATATCGCTGGTCTCCGCGTCATCGATCTGTCCGGATTAGACCAGGTCATGGCTTTATCCAAATCACCAGTTCTGAGGAATCATGGATCTGATTGTCTCTGTATCTTTCAGGTCAAGTGTTATAATTTGTTCCATCACTGACGGAGACGCCCAAATAGATGTATTTATTGCTTTATTCTGTATTATTATTATTTGTATTATTCAGTTAGCTGACTTTACTGTGAGTACGTTCTTAATAATATCATTTATGCAAGGGCGCCGATCCTGGGGGAGACCGAGGGGGCTCGGGCCCCCATGTATTTTTATGAATATATATTTTTTATGTATTTTTTATTGTTACATGTATTTTTTTAATGAATGCCCTCCCCCCAAAGTTACAGGGAAATCAACGCCCTTGCATTAATGCACATTTTTAAAAGTGAAATTATATTAATAATAGCCTGATTCTTTCAGGAAATCTTAAATGAAGTCTACGACACATCTCTAAAATCGAAGGTATTGGATATGTTTCATGTTCAACTTCTAACTTCCAGTTTCCTTTCTATACTGCATCATCTAGATATAAGGTAAGACAAAAATCTTGCATTGAAATTGCAAATTCTTACAAGAGTCTTACTGCATACTAGCAGAAATCAAGGGCACCCATGTTGTGGTTTCCAAGGGGGGAAAGTATAAGCGACATTTCAAATGTAGTCTCAAATTTTGCGGTAACTATTCTAAAAATCTATTGGGTCTTCCATCTTCCGAAGCACAATTTCCTCTAAAGGGGGGCAAGCGCCCCACCTTGCACCCCCTGATGGGCGCCCTTGGCAGAAATCCTCATTTTTTCGCACGGGGGGGGATAAGATTTAATGAACACTATGTTTATAACATCATGTATCTGACTGTTCGTGGAACATTTCGTTGCATTATTCGCAAACTTCTGCGGCACTGAGAGATTGAAGATGACGGCGAGGGTGCAAGCTCGATTCACTCACCTCCTCTATCTTTTTCATTCTATGTAAAATATCAAGAGAGGTGAACCGTGGTTTAGTGGTAGAATGTTTACCTCTGGTGGGTGGCATTCTATCTCTGGGTAAATAAGCTTGTGGTAGACAACATCGTGTACGTAGATTTTCTCGGGGTACTCCCGTTTCCTCCCACTTTCGCATTCCACCAATTCTTCCATCATCATTCAGTTGCCTTAATCATAATCTCCTTTAGCCTAACGGCCATTATCGTGGGACGTTCTAAACTTAAGAGATTCCGAGATATGGATATCTTAATATTATAGTTGCCACCCCTTTCCTTTTGTTTCCACCTCTTTTCTCACCTAGATCAAATATGAGAAAACGACTAAATACTGTACTTGTTTAATTATTTTAAATGAAAATTCAAAATACCAAATTTCATGTACTTTATTTGCTGGCCGAAAACGATATCACCAACGCTGGTAATGGTTTACAACTTACTAAGATCTCCCCTCTATCCTCTATCACATTCTTTTCATTGTTCTACATTTTTGCATCTTACGCATACTATTACACTGTCAGACATAATAAATATCATATCCCTAAAACAAATTTATGATTTAAAATTCTCACTTAAATTGTTATCCATAAACGATTAGTTTCACAATAACCGTATTTTCATTATTTCATATTTGGCAAGTAATTCAATTGTCAGGATATACAACATATTCACTTTACTAATTCCCACCAAAGTCAATTCCATTCCTCCCAGAAGTAAGTCACGGCGGACTAACTTTCGGTCTGGTCGTACTCATTTTTTTTATGAGTGTTGTCTTGAAAATACGTATAGCGGTTCCTGTGTTGGAATTTAATAGCACATCGCAAAACCTCTCCAGTCAGTTAGGATTATGTGGCTTTTTACATAATGACGCCTGTTTAATTTCAGAATTCTTCTTGTATTATTACGAGGTTTGTCCGAAAACCAAGGTTACAATTAACCAGTGCTAATTCAAAAAATGAGTACTTGATAAAATGTCTATTACAACGTATTTAGTGATACTGCGGTTAGTTTTCGATGTAATTGCTGTCATTGTACCGTACAGAACACTCGTTATTATTCCAGTCTACAATATTCTTACGCCTGCTGCTGGAACCACATTCCAACTCCGTTTTTAATCTTATCGTCGTGGAAGTGTTGTCCAGTAAAATATTTCTTCGCCTCAAGAAACAGGTGGAAGTCGCTAGACGTAAGGTCTGGGCTGTATGGTGGATATTATAAAACTTGTACTTGGAGAAAACATGTGACAGAGAACAATTCACATTTGGCGGGATTCCGAATCGACTCGCTCGCACTGGACTCCACGTAGCAATGAAGAACAGCTGCGAGTGAGAAGCAGAAGGCTGATAGCAAACATCAGTACAGCCAACGTAAGCATGAATATTACTTGTTTGCCTACAGAAATTGTAACCTTACTTTACGTACACGCCTCACATTAGTGTCCATTATTGCTTAGGGTCAGTCGCCATTTTGTAGTATTCTCGCTTTGTTGCAAACTTCTGTCTTTGATTATCCATTACATCTTTATCATTCTGTAAAATGTAGTGGATGCACATGGCATCATATCATTGGAAGTATTCAGAACGCATTGCAATTTACAGAAAATATAATTAGATTCTTACAACATAACAGCAAATAAGACTATAGTATTATTCTGCTATAAGGTTTGGGCTTGCTCTCTCTTAATGTGCTCTCTCTGCACATTACATTAAAATTGTTTCTCTATGTTAATTATATTTTCTTCTATTTTTCTCTAGCAGTGGTAAGAAAATTCCTTCGCATTTGGTTGAAGATTGCGGCATGGCTTGTGTGCAGGCAGATACTTGCTTGTCCAAGTTGATGTACTACACGAGTTCTGAAAACTATCACACAATTGTACAGTCAATATTAAGGTGAGGTTCAAAAGAAGAGCTGTAATTATTTCGTGAATTTAAGCTCTTTCTTTCCCTTCAACGACGATACCACTTACTGAGAAATAGAACTGAGAAAGTTGTGAGAACTAATATATTAGATGTTCCAAAAATGGCGTCCACGAACAACAGAGTGCTAACTTCAGGTCAAAATAAAGCGAAAATATTATATTCTGGTATGCCCTTCGGGGCCTTCTTCAGGCGCTATGAGGAATGAAAAGTTTCACTATGTGGCAACGTCGCATATTAACTTAGAACCATTAGCATTATTCTACGAATCCACCAAACAGTTATGTCAATTATTACGCTAATAGGTGGAGCTAGTGTCAACGTCTATCGACTTTAACTGCCATCTGGAAAGAATCGATATAACTATTTGATGGATTGGTAGATCTAATGTATGATTCTTTATACGCGCCGTTGCCACATACTGCAATTCGTGTCGATAGACGAGGACTTGAAAGATATACAATTATATGTATGTTTTGCTTTATTATGACTTGTAAAACAGTGCTCTGTAGTGCGTGGGCGCCATTTTTAGAACACCCGATATAGTAGACTGGTTAAACCGTAAACTGGTTGATACTAGAGTTATTCAGTTCTCAATTGACTGCAGTAGCAGAAGGTGATTGACGTAAACAGTACAGGATAGCAATTGTTCCCAACCGGTGTGTCGTGAAGCCCATAGAGTGTGTCACGAGATTTTAGAATTTAATGAATCAGTCAATTAAAATCAATTTTGAGACAAACCGTATCAGTCAACGACCCCAATGGCAACAACACTGTCCAAAATTACATGAAGTCACTACTTTAGAGAAACTTATAGTTGCTGGGCTGAATTTGGTTTTAAACGGTATTGAAAGTGTAACTGTTCATCTCAGCGACCCCGAAAACTATGAATTCGACACTAAAACTTCAACAGAATTTACAGAGGGTTCAATTTGGTGTTATAAAAACAAACAAATGTGTCCAAATGCAGATCAGTGTCCTTCACGAGGAAAGAAAATTCTATTAACTTCGTTTACAGAGTAAATGAAACTACTTTCTCTAAACTAAATACCGTTAAAGAGCTAGACCTTAATTTTTAACAGTAGATTAAACTTCACTTAACTTCACAATAAACTATTACATATAGAAACCTAGACTTTATTTATAGAATAGGTCAGGATTTCTACAAAGAATCAATATTCACAAAGTGATATTTCTCATATTACACTAGAAAATTCTTCTACTATTTGGAAACCAAGTATTACTAAAGATTCTGAAACAGTAGAAAATATTCAGTTTAAATTCTTAAAAATGCTTGCACATAAGAGTTTTTCTTTTTTACAAAGTATGTCCCTTATCAAGTAACCAATCTGAACTTTCAACTATTAAGAAAACAAAAGACAGGCATTTTGTTTGATGTGCTTACATTAAACAATAAAATTGATTGTCCAAAATTAGTTTCAGAATTGTTTTTGCATGTACAAAAAAAAAAAAAAAAAAAAACTAGAATAGCAAACACGGGAATATCCTACTGTAAGAAAGGAAGAACTAGTGCATTACTTAAGTTTTCTTTGTGGAGAAATGTGTGCTTCATATAACGAAATAGAAATAATTACATTTCATGTCGTTGATATATTCAATATGCGTGAAAATAAGTTCAAAATAAATGTCAAATTCAAACTCCTTCACACTTTAACGAACATACATGTTTGACAGTTGTATACGATACTGTAATTGTGTATTAAGCCCATTCGTGTTGTCTTTATGATGTAAATAAATAAATCAAAAATAGATAAGAAAGTGTTAACTTACTTATAAATATATATATATATATATATATATATATATATATATATATATATATAATTTCACACTAGTTAGATGTAAAGAATTTGATGTATCTTACTATATTGCTTAACGACGAAAAACAACAAAGTTACACACAAATTGAATTTTCAAATACTTTAACCCTTAAACGCCCGTTGACGCAACTGTTGCGTCAAGGCTTTCAATGTTAATAGCTCAGCCCCTAATTAAGCTAGGGTAATATCAATATGTTTCTGAAGGATGAAACTTGCCGCCAATAAGCATTTTGTATATATGGGGGGTACCATGATCATAGGCGGCGCCAGAATTTTGGTGATGTGGGTGCAGGCTAGGATGGGACAACACATCCTAACATTGTTGCCAGAACGTTCTGCACTATTAAGCTTTAAGATCTCAAAAATAATCCCTAAGTTTTACTTTAAAAAACTAGAAAAAAACAGTATGATAGCAAGTAACTTATGAGAGACTTAAGAAGTCAAATATATCCAAAAATAGGAAACAAGAAATATACTAAATACTAAGGATTATTGTAGAAAATATGAAAACCGAAGTTAATGTGGGTGCATCTGCACCCACTGAACCCACTGTGACGCCGCCTATGACCACGGTGTAGCAAGTTAAATTTTGGGGGGCTTTCCTCCCCCTTGGGGGTACACTCGTAAAAAAATGTATGTCAACTAATGAAGTAGTCCACTATATGGTAACACGAACTAATACCCTGTATGGTTACTTAAATAGAGAGAGGAGGGGGAACAAAGTCGGCCAATTTTTTGAGTCTCAGTTTTTTGACGTAAATTATTTATTTTCAGGGCGGTTGGTTCCATATAAGACAAGATATCTTTTCACTGAGTTGGTCTAGAAGTATAATTCGTTGCTTTACTTGATGTATGTAGCAAAAATTATGTGCATGTAACACTGTACTATGGTAAGGGGGAGGATCTAACTATAGGTTTTTATAGGAATTTCGTTCAGAATTTTTATCTCGCTTTGTATTGCAGCACTGACTACCATTTTAAAAATATTATTGTCACAAGTCTGTTGCCTACACATTAGCATAATTTGGCAACCTAGGGTGACTGAAAGGGTTGCCAGGGCCCCTAAAATTCTACATTTTCATATTTTTTAGGATTTTTTTCTTCCTTCTTGTTCTTCTACAAATAGGGCGGGAATTACACAAATGGCACCTCGTTAGAATTTGTGTTCCATAAGCTTTCTAAGATGAATTAATCATAACTCTGTGATAATTAGGGAAGTTTCCAGGGGTCCCAACGTGAGAGTCTACGATTTCATTAAAAAAAATCCTAGCGGGCGTAGAAAAGTAGTGCTAGTATAAGGGGCTTTCCACATATTACGAAACGCTATTTTTGACCAATTTTTAACCCCCCCCTAATCCATGTCACACTTCGTAACGCAAAACCGAATCCATCCCCCTCATTTGTTACGTAACACTTTTTGATTTTTGTTTTTTCACCAATTTTGCTTATTTTGGGGGTTATTACTACGTATTTTTAATGATAGAACTTTTTATTACAAAATACAGTTTTGAATACATTTCTAGTGTTTTCCGCTAATAAATCAAAGTATTATTACGGTACGGTTAAAATGGTAGTACCGTAATAATATTTTAGCCCCATGAGATTGTTTAATTAAGCAGTCTTAATTCTTCGAAATTGCATACTGTCGTTTTCCTAAGGAGATCGACCCATCTTTTAACTTAAACTAGAAATATAAATCACGAACAAAGCAACGTTTGTTTTTATTTTAAAATAATAACTGTGTTACAGTTTCGCCAACTAACGAACATATTGGTTTCATAGTATCTGATGAAGCTAATACATTCAGGTAGTTGGCGAAACTGTTACACAGTTATTCAAATTCCAGAAATATTCAAATCCAAAAATTAAGAAAAAAAAAAACGAGATGAATATCTTAAAGATTTTAAATATCTTATTTTGGTCTGTAAATTGTGAATCGGATCGTTCCGTCGCGGCAAATGTTATTTTACGAAGAAGAGTTTCCTCTGTTTCAATACGAGAAGAATAGAGTAGGTAATGTTTCAAATAAAAAGTTTCGAACAATATTCTCAGAAATAGCGATACCAGTGGAAACGCGAGGACATTTGCAAATGGTGGTTACAATCACTAACAACTAACTCCAGAAAAGCATGTGCGGTAAATGCAATGCTACGATAAAAAAAAAAAAAAAAAAAAAAACGGAATTTTATTGTATAGTAATGCATGCAGAATTCATCATCAGTCGTACTGGTGTCTAGTAGCGTCTTCGAATCTCTTCTAGATGATTCAATTTATATAGGCTATAGAAATATTTATTTACTTACTTATAAAAAAGAACTGAATAAAATTATTTGTTTAAAAGATTGCATATGTGCCTGAGAATAAAATAAAAATTACAGCAAGAAAACTTAAGTTACGTAACGAACACGTAAAACCCCTCCTTCCCCTTGTCACACTTTGTAACGCAAGGCCTAAAACTCTCCCTCCCTTTGCCACGATACGTAATATGTGGACGATCCCTAAGTAGTTTATTCTGTACTTTAAAAAATTACAATAATAAGTCAATCAATAGTTTATTTTCTTTCATTATTTTTTCATAGCGTCAATAAAATAATAATAATAAACTAACAGAATGACATTTTTAAAATATTAAGCATATTTATTGACATATTTTTAGGTATATTGACAAGGAAAAATTATGGTATGACAGTGATTTTCCTCAAGCAATGTTGGACCTGGCCCTTAAGGTATATATGTAAGAAGAAATTCATCAATGGAGAATGTTTGTATTACGAAATAACGGAAACATAACTGTTGCAACGTTTCTGTACAGTAGGTAACTGTCTTCTTCAAACTACCCTACTTTCTCTGAGACAGTAGGACAGTCTGAGGAAGTCATTGTTGAGGTGTTGAAACGTACCAAAATATGTATATTTTTGTTACACCAGGTTTTCCGAAATTATATTATGGATTTCAAATGTGTCTTGTAAGTAAAATACCGAAATCAATGTCAATTGAAAGAGGAGCAAACATTATGCAGAGTCGTTCTGATGCATGATTAGTATCATACTAAAGAGTTCCACCAACATATGTTCCCTGCAGTAGTCAGGCTTTTAGTATGATGCTAATCATACGTCAAATCGACTCTGCATAAGGCCCATGTTTAACTATAGTTCATATTCTTGCCGCTATGCGGCGTGAGTTTGGCCATTCAGAGAAATCGTTTTGTGAATTTAAATTTTGCGCAAGTGAATAATAACTTTGCAGCTTACGTTTCGTGCCACAGACTAGAATATGTATTCTAGTCTGTGTTTCGTGCAGATTTAGTAAGAACCCACGAGGTAAAAGTTGAAATCACGCGTGATATATATAATTAAGGAAACTGGATGAAAAATGAAATGAAATCTTTAAGTTTTACGTCCCACAATTATGCCGGCTAGGCTGATGAGAAATGAATGAAATGGTGGAATGAAGAAAGTGGGAGGAAACGAGAGAGCCCCGAGAAAACCCACGCACACGGTGTTTGTCCACCACAAAGTTCACTTGGCGCGAACTGGGATCGAACCAGAGGCCCCAAACACCAGAGGTGAACGCTCTACCACTGAGCCACCGCAGTCCCAGGAAACTGTATAGTTATGCAAGCTGAAATCAAGTGAACGCTTGTCACTCTCAGAAGGTAATGAAATATTTCAGTTTAACGTCCCACGGTTATGCTGAGGGTAAGGGAGGTGGATGATTACGACAAGTTAATTATGATGCAAGAATTGGTGGAATGAGAATATGAGAGGAAACTGGAGTATCCGAGAAATCCCACGGATACGAAGTTGTCCACCACAAACTTACTGGGCTGGGGATAGAACCAAGGACTCCATGCATAAGTCATTCTCAGAAGAAAATTATGTGAAACGAATTCAATAACTTTTTTTTTTTTTTTTTTTTTTTTGCGTACTCTGAAAACATATACTGAAGCTACATTAAGAGAACTGGGGCCGTTCGGAGAATTCTCAGTAAACATATATGTTTTAAAATCTACAATCTTTAGCTAATGCAAGAGTTATTCAACATAAATTACCGGGACTGGTGTAACGATAACTTTGGGAGCCCGGCTACGAAAATAAATTTGTACAGCCGTAAAATTTTAACATAAAAATACAATAAAAACTTACAGAAACTAAATGATTTACAATTAGTTATTGTGTATTGCACCAGACAAAAATGGCAGTTAATGCACTGTTTATCGTTATTGGCTTATCTTATTTCTAAAAGTTATTCAGTTATGTAGCACGTAAATTACTAATCGCTTTAAGAAAGTATATATTTAGTGGCCACGCACTTTTATTTGCTGTGTGCATTTTGACAAAACACTGATAGCAAAGAATGAAAAGGACTTGCACGAAGCACTTTCAAACTTGAACAACCAACTGGAAGAAACGTGCAAAATGAAGAAGAAAACCAAACTGATAAAGTGTACAAGAGCAGGACAGGAGTGGCGCTTTACGGAACAGAGACTTGGACATTGAGAAAATCTCAAATATCCAATCTGGAAGCAATTAAAATGTAGGTTGGCGCAGAATGCTGCTCATATCATGGACCGAAAGCAAAAGGAATGAAGTATTAAAGGAAACTAATGAAGGACGACAGATCATGAAGATAATAGGAAAAAGAAAAAATAGCATGTTTGGTCATCTTACTGGACACTCCGATTGGATCACCGTGCTGATAGAGGGAACGGCAGAAGGAAAACCAGGAAGAGGAAGACCAACGATAGAATATCTAGATGCAGTTACGAAGAGGAGACCTTATCAAAGTAAAAAACAGCTCTCCGAAAGGAAAGGAAAGTTTTTAGATTTCCATGTTGCCCACCAGCCTATGGTTGAGGTGGGAAAGAAGAAAAAGCGTGTATTTTGAATATTTATAAACCTGTACTCACATTGACCTCTAATGGAACTGAATCGTACAACGTATTTCTGGGAATGTAGAAGTATTGATAATTTCTCTAATATCAATGGATCAGATTCAATACTGAAGAGCCTGAGTTCGCCGACTCTACCTTGAATCAGAGCTCCCTCGTGGCTAAGCGGTTAGCGTACGCGCCTTTGGCGTGGGAGACTCGATTCCCGGCGGGAGCTCATGTGGTTCGGATTCCACGTTAATCAGTAGGTCCACGTCTCATATAGCCTCGCTGCTGAAAGGGACGCTAAACTAAAATCAACTCAACTCAACTCTACCTTGAATCAAAGCATTTCAGGTAATTATTTATATGTTTTAACTACGAAAATAAATATTCAGCCGAGAAACCGATAACAGGAACAGTAAGGAATGTAAAACGTTGTATAAGTCTGGCAAGCCAGCAGTTATTATTGAATTTTCTATTACTTAATAACTTTGTTAAGTTAAGTGTGGAGACTGATGAGACCTTATCTTCTTTTAGAACATTTCTAAAACCTTTCTAGGAACTCGCTGGATAAATCTTTCTCATATTCATTTTCAAGAATCATTGCTGCATTGTTAAGCTCATTGAAAATTATTACTCTGAAGAATCAAAATTTAGAAATTTTGGAGGAACTATTTTGAAGAAATGAAAACATTATGCGTACAAACTTGTTCGCATAGTTTAACTTGTTCAATAGTGTCTAAACAACTATTGAAAACACCCACTTTTAAATATATTTCTTGACTTATTAGTCTGATATAATTCTGATACAATTCATCCTTTTTTTTCACTATTAGATTATTTCTTCAACTTGTGTGGTGGAATGTCTGACATCTTTCCCATACGTATAGCTGATATCATAACTTCTTCAAAATTATTTGTGTAGCAAGATAAATTGTTCACTGTATTTTGAAGAATAGGTAATACTTTATCAAGCTCTACATTTTCTGATGGAAGAATTTGCAATGCTAAATTGTACATTATAACCTATCTTTGTTTAAAAGTCTATTAGACAAAAGTAGTGCTGATGCGCATCGCCCACATAGGACTTTGAGTCAGAAAGAAGTTGGATCTAGGCCAAAATTCGGAATGGGTAAATGCAGGCTCGTACACAGTCCAAAAAATAAGAGGGGCGGTGGAAGTTAGGAGGGCGCGATCCAACCATATTACAGTTCAATTACAAGCCTACCGTGAAAATTTTATGGGGGCCAGTAAAAATTTAGGGGGGCAGCCCTCCGTGGATAGGGGCCTATGTGAATTATATTTTTCGTAATGACCTTGACCTTTGTTCCAAAGTCCAATGGAGGCCCGGACTGGGATACTAACGAGAGCGATGAACAAGTCTACCTAAAGGGCGTCCATACAGTGCTTGAACACTTCTTAATGAAATTCTGCTTATGCCACCGTTTCCAACATCATTCTGGGCCGCGGTGGCTCAGTGGTAGAGCGTTCATCTCTGGTGCATGGGGTCCAGGGTTCAAACCCTGCTCCTGCCAAGTGGACTTTGTGGTGGTCAAACACCGTGTGCGTGGGTTTTCTCGGGGTTCTCCCGTTTCCTCCCGTTTCCTCCCACTTTCTTCATTCTACCATTTCATTCATTTCTCATAATCACCGTCTCCTTTAGCCTAACCGGCATAACCGTGGGACGTAAAACTCAAAGATTTCATTTCATTTTTCCAACATCATTCTTTCAGAATTTCTTTCTTCCTCTGTTGTACTATTTTATTTTTAAAAATCACTTCTTTTCTTTTCAGTTTGGCTCAGGTGATGTGGTGATCCATTCAACGATTTATCATTTGTTCGAGCAAAAGGACGAACTGCTTTTAACACAGCTGGGAGTGGCCAGAGTTCTTGCGAGATTAACTTCATCCTATCAGTGGAAAGAACTTGGTAGGCAATTGGTTTATTCTTAAACAAGGGCTTTGTGGCACCCTACCCCGACGGAATTACTGAATCCAATCCTTGAACGAATGTAAAATCCACGAATCCCGCACTTCAAAAATTCATATAATTCTAACTGAATTACTCGTATAATGGGAGACTTCTGAATGAAGTGTCTTTAAAGAGTGTCTCGTAAATTGATGTTGCTAATCGTTTTCTGCAACGAAATTACAACAATAATAACAACTACGAAATCTGATAAATAATGAATCAATCAAGGATGCTATAAATAGAGGTTCTGCCCATACGTATCTTCATCCTATTAAATCGATGAAACCAAAAAAACAACCGAGCATCGGCACGTCTGATTAGCTACTATTGTTTCTGCCATCGTCTGTTTTTCCACTTTCGTTTCCGCCATGATTGTTGGCTCAAAACATTGCGATCCTATTGGGCGGAGTGGGCAGAGTAGGAGTGGCGAAACTGTAAAGGCAGATTTTGTTGTAAGGGCAGATCCTCTATTTTATAAGATCCTTGGAATCAATAGTAGTGACATAATGCTGCTAAACTCCGTTTTGAAAAACCTTATACTCCATGACTATTTACGGGTGTGCAGATGGCAGAAATGTACTATTATTTGTGGCGTCATTGAGAATAGGGGGGGGGATACTTATCCATTTCTATAGTAAGTCAACTTTCAAACTTAATTGTTGAGAAGTTTGATTTATTAAAGAATCCTTCACATATTTACTCTCTTTATGCCTGTAAGCTCCTCGTGGCTAAGCGGTTAGCGTACGCGCCTTTGGCGTGGGAGACCCGGGTTCAATTCCCGGCGCGAGCTCATGTGGTTCGGATTCGGCGTTAATTATTAGGTCCACGTCTCATATAGCCTCGCTGCTGAACGGGATATTGCTGCTTAAAATCAACTCAACTCTCTTTATGCCTGTATCCATTCGGGACACCAAAATCTCAAGAGCTGTTCGATTGAACATTGTCAACTTTGGCCGCGACGTGGATAGTCAAATGTAAGAAATCGTGTTCATTGATAGATGTTGTCCACCACAAAGTTACTTGCTTGGGGATCAAACCATGGTCCCCACGCGCCAGAGGTAAGCACTCTACCATTAAGCCACCGTGTCAACCGAAATTTAAAGAAGATCTACGTATATTGAAAACATTGTTGGTATCACAGCGCGTACGAGCTTTCTTGTTACGACGCTACGGGCGGTAGAATTTCTTAGTTGGCTGAATTGGAGTTTAGCGTCTTATTGAACAAAGAGGCCATATGAGACGTGCACATAGATCTTAACGTGGGATCCGTACCACATGAGTTTCCACCCGGAATCAAATCTAGGGGTACCACAGTTAGCGCAAGAAGAAGCTGAGGCCATTGCTTATTGGCTGCCAGCGTAAAACTGTAACGTTTTGTCTTTTGTCAGTTTTTATGTTGTGTTTGCTTACAGCTATGCACACAAATGAGGGAGGAGGTGTGCATAAAACTTTCTTGAGCCCAGAGACATATTAGGGGTCAAAAATGTTAAATACGACCCTGGTTCCAAGGATAGGTTTAATCTTCACCCTTATCTACTAAAACTAAATGTTGCAAAACTTCAATACAACTCCCGGTTTCAATATTGATATTCATGGAACAAAAGTGCTAAGACATAACGAGAAATTACTTTTTGATGTGGATTCAACATCCCAAGAATACGTTTCATATTGATCCTTATCCGTCTATTCATACTAGAAGTGCTGGAAACCTAGGATAGAATTTCCGCGGGGGGCGCGGTGGCTCAGTGGTAGAGCGTTCACCTCCGGTGCTTGGGGTCTCTGTTTCGATCCCAGCTCGCGCCGTGGGGACTTTGTGGTGGACAAACACCGTGCTCGTGGGTTTTCTTGGGGTTCTCACGTTTCCTCCCATTTTCTTCATTCCACCATTTCATTCATTTCTCATCATCACCGTCTCCTTTAGCCTAACCGGCATAACCATGGGACGTAAAACTAAAGATTTCATTTCCGGTTTCAATACTGATTGCCATGAGGAAAAACCGCTGACAGATAACTCGAAGCGGTTTTACAATATGTATTCAGTGTTTTATAACCGAATTGGCTTTAAGAAAAACCGGAAACCAGAAAATTTCACAATTTCCGGTTTCAATTGTGACCCGTGTTTCTGCATATGGATTCAGTATCCTTCAATTGCAATCAGAAGTGATATATCTTCACTTCCGGTTTTAAGATTACATTTCCCATAGTTTGGAAATCAAACACAGTTTTATAGTGTACTAAGCGTCTAACCTTTTAAAATAAGAGACAAATTCTGACCAAAGCATATACTATTTAATAAATAATAGAGTTACAGTTTCGGCAAAGTATCTTTGCCTTCATCAGACACATTATGAAATACAGTTTCTAAGCCTACAGCGTATATATCTGAGAAAATGAGAGGGGATCATATCTAGGAACCAATCAGATCCACCCTTTCATTTTTAACCATTTTTAATTGATCACATATTTGCAATTTTTAATGATACAACTTTCACTTAGAGCTTTTAACCTTTTAATTTTCACACTTGTGTTATTTTAATGAACAACTTTCCCTTTTGAGAACCTTAAACTTTTAACCCTTTCCAGCCCGAATTTTTTTGTGTGTTGGAAAAACATATGTACACAGTATTTCCTGTTGCAATGATGCCACATCATAGATCCTATGTTTTGCTTCAACGCGAGTAAATAGAGATACCAAATTATGAGAATGACCCAAAAGAAGAGTGTTATGATTACATGGGGAAACTGCATGAATTAATATCAGATTTATGATTATAAAAAGTTTGTGATTCCAAATGGTATCATTGGGCTGGAAAGGGTAAATTGACTATCTGCTATTCAATACATCTGTGTTACCTTTTTCTTTCTTTTTCTGCTTTATCCAATATCCTTTTCCATACATTATGTATATTCCAGTTCATAAGTTCCTTGCTTTCTTCCTTTTGTATCCATTCACTTCTCTTCATTTTCTTACAATGCTTCTTCTCTCTCTCTTTCCAGTCCCTATATACCTTCCCAGTTTATTTTATGTCCTTTCTCCTTCACATGTTTATATATTGCATTAATATCCCTCTTTAGTCTCACCTCGTCCTTGTATTGTTTAATCCTTTTCTCCAACCTCTTTCTTGTTTCTCACATAACTC
Source organism: Thermobia domestica (assembly GCF_964235325.1). Taxonomy (NCBI): domain Eukaryota; kingdom Metazoa; phylum Arthropoda; class Insecta; order Zygentoma; family Lepismatidae; genus Thermobia; species Thermobia domestica. Next base: position 22,663,232 of record NC_137460.1, on the reverse strand, counting down.
ATAATCTTATCACATTCTTTGCATTTACTTGTATATACAACTTCTTCATCACTTAGTTTAATCTCTGTAACCTTTCTATTCTTCCTTTCAATAAATCTAACATTCTTTTATTACATTTTCTGTAAGTTCTGACTTCTTTTTTTCAATATGTTCTACAGGACTTTCGTTTTTCTCCTATTTTCTCTATTTCAATCCATCTTTTCTTTTCTTCTTCTGTGCCTTCTCTAACTATCTTCTCCCTTCCTTCTTCTTTCTTGCTATCCTTGCTGTCTTCTTGCATGCTATCCAAATCTTTTAAATTTGTCCACTGTTACATTACAGTAGTTTTGCAGTCAAAAGTTCGGGTATATCCCTCTAATCTTTAAAAGTCTCTCCAATGATTAGACATTTTATTTTATTTTGCAGATCGTTCAGCAATGACAACGTTAAGTGGGCTTCTGAAACTGATGAAAAGAAGAGACTCTCTCAAGGCGCCACAAGAGGATTATGAGATTTGGAAATACAACTACAAATTGTTCATGGACACAGTGAAAGCATCAATTGTTAATTTCACGAGAAATCTACCCAATAAAGATATGGTATTCGTGTTCAGCGAAATTGCATTGAAAGCTGTTCGCAGTGCAGGTTTCGATCAGAAGTTGCTTGTTAATGTTCTTCTAGCGGTAAAGGAACTTTTTTAAAAAGTTATTTTATTCTATATATTCTCTAAACGCTATATTTAAAATGCTTCCAATAGGGATGGTGGGAAAAGTTTAAGATTAGGCTTGCAATGTAAAGATGACATGGTCAACATATATGATAATGAAAAGCTAAAAACTGGAAACGAGCTACATTTATAGCTACGCAACTACATCCAGTAAGATTGAGCTCCTATTTCTTAACATGGAAAAGCGCATTTATACCTCCATCGCTCCTATTTTCTTCTATTGTTGACAAGTGGTTTCAACCATTTGACAACCACTTACAATCTACCTCTGAAGCAATTAGGAATTTCTCCACTTAGCAGCGCTTTACTTAACTTTCTTTTCTTCAAAAACCCTTGGTTATAAACAAATGTAAGCATAGTAGCGGTGCATACAACTGAACTCGACTTATTTTCACGAAGGCGGGGCCAGAGGAAGTTTTGCTTAAAATGTTCTGAACCTGTTGTGAACTCTTAAGAAAGATACCATGTATTGTTGTCTTATTTTATATCTAGTGTACTTCACATGCCTATAGCCACAATACTATAAGCGTTTGAGATAATTTTTTGGGAATTGAGTTCACCTTACATTCATACATGTATATCAACAAACAACAAGAACGGAGCTGAAAGTGGCAGCAGTGAGGCTCAGCCGACCTCGGGACCTACATAATTATTAAAATATACTTCATGAATTATACTATATGCCACATTTCATTTAACCAATGTTTAATACCGATGTAGAAGTTTTGCTGGACACAACGTTTAACCTTACCTTGAGTAGTAATTGTTTATGTTTGAAAGTAAACAGTAACTGCCGCCTTCTTTTAAACCTTTTTCCCAGTTAGCTCCACGGTTAGATTTTTCAAATCGCTGTCCTCCTCCTGTTCCTATTTTGTCATATCCACTGACACCACGCTGCACTGTACCATTCTTCACACAATCTTCCCATTTCTTCTTTGGTCGGCCTTGTGCTCCTTTCCAATTCAATTCTATTGCATTCACTCGGTGAGCTAGGTATTCCGAAGCTCTTCTTCTGACATGTCTATTTTCCATCGACGTCAAAATATGTTTTCCTGTTCCTCGGATCACTTCATTCTTAATTTTGTCTTTACGAGTCATTCTATACATCCATCTCCAGAACATGCAACTTGTGTTCCTTTGATTTCTTCGTCGTCCAACATTCTGCTCACGTCAGTATAATATGGCTTGTCTTACCATTGTTTTGTAAAGTTTCCTTTAAGGCGTAGTGGTACCTTATTGTAAATCAATGCTGCTGCTGCTTCTCACCATTTTATCCAGCCGGTGCTATTTCTGCTGTTTATATCTTCATCTATTCCTTCATTTTCTTGTAGTGTTCATCCCGAGTACTTGAATTTCTTCGTCATCCCGAATTCTTCTTCATCCAGCCTTAATATTATATTGTCGATTACATTTTTGCTGAATGGGAAATGTAAATATTCTCTCGTATTTTTACTAATTCTAATCCCATTGTTCTTCAATGTATCTTTCTAGGTATCTAGTTTCTCTTGCACTGCTGCTTTGGTCTCACTCAACAGCACGATGTTGTCAGCAAATAGTATATTTCATGGTGTTAACTGTTGAATATCCGTTGCAGTCTCGTCCATCACAGCTGCAAAAAGATATGGCTAAGACTAGATTTCTGATGAAGTCCCGCTTTAACTGTGAACTCTTCATGTTATTCGACATGCGCTCCTGACTTCTGTCCGATATCCATCATACATACAGTATAGTGATTTATACGGATGTATGTATCGGAAACCACTTCTTCAATGTCCACTAAATATAAAGATCTTGTGGCAATCAATCAAACACTGTTTGTTAGGTCGATGAAAACTATATGGAAGTGATTCTGGTATTCAATATTTCCATTAGCATCCAAAGTACAAATATTGTATCAGTTGTCGGCCGTCCTGGAATGAAACCGAATTGATTCTCTGTTAATTCGGTCTCTTCCGTCAATCTGGCTTATATCACTCTCTCCCAGAGCTTCATTGTATGGCTCACAAATTTCACTTCCCTGTAGTTGCCACATTCTTGCATATCCACTTTGATTTTAAAAATCAACACAACGTAGCTGCTTCCCCATTCTTTTTGTCATATTTCCTGTTCCCAATATCCTATTAAAAAGTCGAGTAAACCACTGCACTCTTTCTTTACCTAAACTTTTCGATGCTTCGATAGGGATATTATTCAGTCCTGAAGCTTTACCACTTTTCATTTTTTCATAGCATTTTCTACCTCTGCAATAGTCACAGGTCAAACAAGTCTCTGACACATGAGTAGATTTTTTCCAAAATTCCCTCGAAATTTCTTCTCTTAGAAGTTTCTGGAAATGCTTTTTCAACCTTTTCTCCATCTTCGTCTCACTTGTCAGAACCTCGTTATTTTCATTGATGCAGCACATCTGCGAAATATCTTTCCTTTTCCTCTCTCTTACCTTCGAATTCTTGTAAATCTTACTTTCTCCTTCTTTTGATTCCGGATTGTTTCCAACTCATCATAAACCTTGCCTTTTGTTACGCTAACTGCCTTAGCATTAGTCTTCGCTTTCTTGTAATCCTTCAGAGGTCTTGTTGATTGAAAGAGTTCTGACTTTTTTGTATTGCTCCTTCGCAGCTGCTTGTACGTCTTTATTTCTCCACCGCTTTTCTTTGCCACGGGAACATTTTATCTTCTTCTTCCTATTTTCCCCTTGATGTAGATAGCTGCAATTACTAGGCAGTGTTACTCCGTTAGACTTTCATCTGATGTTACTTTTCAGTCCTTTGAATCACGTAGGTTCTGTTTCCTCCATAAGATGAAGCCGATATGAGACCTTGAAGTGTAACTCTTATATGTAATAAAGTGTTCTTTTTCTTACAGAATCTATTCAGGATAGCAAGACCGTATGTTTCCACCACTTGCATATTTCCACCTTCTGTCTTCCATATATTTTCACTTTCTGTCTTCCATTCTATATCCTCCATGAATTCTTTCGTATCCTGATATTAATTATCCTATATTCCTATTTAGATCTCCTGCTAAGATAACTTTCTCATGTAACGAACAATTCTGCAGAGTACTATCTAGGTCCATGCAGAATTCTTGCTTTTTTTCCTCTTCACACTCAACTCGTGAGACGCGGACTAAATTCAAAGCTTGACTATAATAATTCTGTCGCTTATTATCTTCACGTCCACCAATTTCTCATCCATATCCTCATCCAAGAAAATTCCGACATTTTTTTGTTGTTATTGTTCCCTGAGTATACTTGTGTCAATTTCCTATTTCCTTTGAACCCTTCCATTTTTCTCATGAGTGCATATTATGTTTACTCTTCTTCTTAATATTGTTTCCGATAACTCATAGCGTCTATCTGTGTCAAGGTTCCGACGTTCTACATTCCTATTCTGATCTTTAACTGCTTCTGGACTCGCTTCTATAGCGTCTTCCGTTCATTATTAAAAGGTAGCTCTTGTTCAATTCTCACAGGCTTAACGCGATCGGTCCGCGCGTCGCTTCTTGGGTACGCCCTAGCCCTTTTCTCACTCATATTACCTTGTCGATCCATATTTGATTTGTCATTTTTTTTTTTACAACTGGCTGACGTCAACTTACAACCTGGAGGAGCAGGATTTTCTGTCGATGTTTTCTTATTTGAAAATAATTTATTATAGTAATAATCACGATTTAAACCTAAACTGACATAATTATAAATATAGAGAGGAATGAAGTTTTGTGTTGGCATTTTCAAAATATTGAAGCTACATTCTACTGTACGTATTGCGTCTACGTGTGTGCACACGCCTTTGATAATGCAACCACTGCATTTACAGTGTACAAATCATTACTAGCGCACAATATTTTTTCTACTGCAAACCTGAACATTTTGACTCATTTGATTTTAACAAAAATCAATTGGAATGGAATCAGTACTATCCACAGTGTAAAATAAAACTGAATACACTACAGACACCATGTATACATGAGTTAATTCGTAATTTCACAAATCAAAAATTTACATTTCTTCCTTTTTATAATTTTAGGCAAGTGCTTTCCACAGAACTACCCGCCTATCTGAGACCTTCGTACCAGACTTGCTAAAGAATTTAATAACGCTAAGTTACATAAAGGATCCTGAAATGAGGCTGCAAGTGCATCAAACAATTCATAATTTGCTAGACAGGACGGGAAATAGATCTTGTCTACAAACTCCCAGGTAAATTAATAAAAAAGTTATACAGATAATCTAGTTTGTAGGCTTTGGCGCACTCATTAAATATTAGGTAAAGAAATTGATATGGGCATAACTCCCTCATGCGTAGTTTTCGAGATTATTTTCTTAAATATAAAAATTGTCGCTGTATAATAACGACACCTTCTAATAAGTTGAAACTGATACTGAAAAATATCCTTTACATTACGACATTAGCACGAGGGCGGAACACAGTTTGGTTAATGAGATTATCAGGTATAGCTAATAATAATTATTAACTCTTACATTTTCATATTTGTTTAACTATCTAGGTATAATAATGTCAGGGAAACGGTGGCTCACTGGTAGAGTGCTTACCTCTGATGCATGGGTCTGTGGTTAGATCGCCGGTCAAGTAAGTTTGTGGTGGACAACATCTTCCACCACATTGTGTCCGTGGGTTTTCTCGGGGGTACTCCACTTTCCTCCCACTTTCTCATTCCACAATTCTTCCATCATCATTCATTTGCTTTAATCATTGCCTCCTTTGCCTATAGGGCGTAATTATGGGACGTTAAACTGAAATATTTCATTTCATATACTGATGTCCAAAAATGAGACATATATAAATCGAGTTCACATTCAACTGGCGCTATTTTTGAGTAAATGTAGAGAAACGAATTTTGTTGACGCTAAAAAGTATGTCGTTTTCAGCCAATAGTAATTTATGAATTTTATTCTGTTGGGGCAGATTATTTATTTATTTATTTATTTATTTATCTACTGTACAGATACTCGTAATAACTATATTGCATTTATTATTGTTTGCCTTTTCCCAACAGCAACGTAATACTACTTGTCAGAATGAAGTTAACAAATACATAATTGGTGGTTTGATTGATTTGAATTTTGAGTTTAGTGTCCCTTTCAGCAACGAAGCTATATGAGACGTGGACCTACTGCAGCTTAGTGTGGAATTCCAATCACATGAGCTCCCGCCGGGAACCGAACCTGACTCTTCCATGCCAAAGCAGGGCTGAATTAACCCATCTGGAGGCCCCTGGGTAGAAAAAAAATACGTGCCCCTGCTGACTTCACCTAATACATTTCTGTAAAAGTACAGTAGGAAAGTTGAGGGAATATGTTTCATATTTTTGGTCATATTTTATGATGATGATTATACCTTCATGATTCTTTTTAGATAGCCAGTTGTGAGTTTGAACAGAGTAGAGGCCCAGGGCTATAACTCCCTATGCCTCCCTAACCCGGCCCTGCGCCAAAGGCGCATATGCCAACCGCTTAACCGCGAGGGAGCTCAAATAAATAACTGGTGGTAGTTACGTGCACTGTAGAAGTGAACAACATTTTCTTTCTTCGTATTTTGTTCAAATCTCGCGAATTTCAGTATCATATCCTTGACCAGTTTAATCCCCAGACCAAAATAAAAGTAATTCTTAACCACAAAACAAACACACTTTGCAATTTGGGTATGGAGAAGATAAATACAATTAAGTGGTAAGAACGGGAAACCAATCAGAGAAGTATTAGCAAATATAAAGGAGAGAACAATGTCGGCGGTATTCATTTGAACAATTATCAGCTTTTTTCTTTGGAGGGCGATTTAGATGGTAATTTCAATTCAAACTGGAATTAGAGTACCTTCCAATTTTAATATTGATCGTAGTAATTAGGAATTATATTCTAAGTTTCAAACATGAAAAGAAACTCGTTTGTTTAGATTTTCTTATCGTCAAAATCAAGCAATGGAGCATCAGTATCTATCTAAGATATATATACGTACAGTTATTGAAGATTATGTTGGTAGGAAATTTTCATGGTATTATTTCCAGACTCTATTTTCAGTGAATTGTAATATATTTTAAATAAATTTTAGACTGACTTACAACAAGGATCATGTACTGAAAATACCACTGACTGATGGTAGTGATATGGCTTTTCTCGACCAAGTGAAGGAGAAACTGTATTTTGGGTTGCACCGAAGTTTCCTGGAACCGGACAACAAGAAGGATCAGTTTGAGGCTTGTTTCTGCACTGTGGCTCTTATAATAGTTGAAGTTCCAGATGTGAATTCCATTGGCTACTTTTGGGATTTCATCATTAGACTGCAGGTGAAGTACATTTTTATATAAGCGATGAATTTCACACAACAAATGTGTACCAAATCATATTTATAATAAATGTTTTAAGAAATCATAACCAATTTTACACCGTAACCAAATTGTTTAAAATGTTACAAACAACAGAGACAGTATAATGTACTATAAAAGAGTTCCAAAACTTTGCAGTGAAACCCCTGTGCGGTTATGCAACCGTAATTACGCTAAAGAATGTGTGGTTGTCTATAAACATCTTACCTTGCTGAATCAACTCAGTATCCGTTGAGGTGTTTCATAGTCTAGCTTCAAAGATTACCATCAGATCTTAAAGAAGTTTATATGGAAGGCATACTGTTTGAAACAAAAATACAATTATTAAAATTGGTGCACCTACGTCGAAGTTATGCGACAACATACGTACTATATATATATATATTAGGGTGTCCCCTATATATGGTAATTTCGTGTTACGATATGCACAACCACGAAATGTATTCTATGTGGCCGTAAACACGCATTAGTGAAATAGCAGCTCCTACGAGAACGTTAACCCGTGCTGACTTGACGACAAAGTCATGAAATGACGTTTCCACATTATAATATAATTTAGAATGTCCAACCGTGATAACGGAGAAACCAAAAGAGACAGAGAAACGAAACTTTGCACGAAGCAACTAGAGAAAGGAGGACACCTGCCCGTGTATTGACGAACATAACCGGGTGAACAGTGTTGCCAACCTAGGAGAAAGTTATGTTTTTGTAAATTGAATGACATAAATTCGATGCCATCGTTTAAGCAACAATGAAAATAAAAACAAAAGAGATGTTAAACGCAGACCAGTGTTGCAAAATTTTCGAGAAATAATGTGAAACATGTGTTACATGCAAATACCGTTGGTGTATGCAGCGTTGTCATCTTTTACAAACCATGCATCTCAGCATTAACAGGATACCGAATATTTCAGTTACTACGTGACTTATCGATCTTACATAATCACAGTATTGCTTCTCATGCTCTACTGCCTTCCATTATATGTTTTAAAAAATACTGCACTACCCAGACAGCACAATGCACGTACAGTACCCGTATAGTACATGTACAATTGCACGGATGCAACATGTGCATCATCTGTATAAATGCACGCCTGTACATGTGATGCACATATACGCCAAAAGTCCTATTCAACATCTTCACGTGCACAGGACATGTGCAATGCACACTTACATGTCCTCGCACAAGTGATTTACTCCTACTGCGCAGGTAATTTACAAGTAGCACGTATCCTATTTGCATGTAGTGCACAGGTGATTTACATTTAGGACAGCTGTGATTTACACGAAGCACACAGGTGATTTACATGTAGCACACAGGTGAATTACACGCAGTAACCAGGTGATTTACATGTAGGACAGAGATGATTTACACGCAGTACCCAGATGATTTACATGTAGGACAGAAGTGGTTTACATGTAGCACATAGGTGATTGACACGCAGTACCCAGATGATTTACATGTAGTACAGAGATGATTTGCACGCAGTACCCAGATGATTTACATGTAGGACAGAGATGATTTACATGTAGGACACAGGTGATTTCCTCGTAGTGCAGAAGTGATGTAAAAGCATATTCGAGATGCAACGAAAAACAGTTTATATATTTGGTGGCTTACGCAGTAACACCATCTATAACACCAAAGACATCACCTTCAAAGTATATCACAAGTAACTCATAATTGTCAGTGAGAATTTTACTTTTGGAGTTTATTATTTGCAACGAGCAAAGCTTTAAGTAGTATCTTTGATATGTTTGAGAAGTAAAAAATAACGCAACATATTCTGCTGTGATTGGTCACGAAAATAATTTTGTAAACCTATGAACTGTCCGACAGTAGTTACAACAGTACAGTGCTGTCACCTGTTGATCTTGTATCCTAGCTCAGCAGACGTTATGGAGTTTCTACAGTCATTCAGCTGTCATTCGTCGAAAAGTTTTTATAACACCGCCCGGAGGAAAAACGACACCTACCAAAATTGGAGGTTACTTTATATTGTTGATGAGAATGAGAGTAAAAGAATGAAAGTAAAAGTATACACTTGCACGGTATTATGGACGTCTCATACACACGTGCAGTAGCCGTGCAAATGCACATGTGCACACAACGGCGTAAGCACCGGTAATTTAAATGTGCTTCATCTTCGCGAATGCACATGTGCACATGCACGGCTCAAGCATGGGTTATGAACGTGCGCTGCATCCACGCAAATTCACATGTGTACATAACGGCTACAGCACGGGTTATATAAATGTGTGCTTCATCCATGCAAACGCATATGACACATAACGGCTTAAGCACGGGTTACGTACGTGCGCTGCATCCATGCAAATGCACATGTGTGCATAACGACTCAAGCACGGGTTATATAAATGTGTGCTTCATCCATGCAAATGCACATGTGCACATAACGGCTTTAGCACGGGTTACATACGTGCGCTGCATCCATGCAAATGCACATGTGTACATAACGGCTTAAGCACGGGTTATATAAATGTGTGCTTCATCCATGCAAATGCAATGTACACATAACGACTTAAGCGCGGGTTACGTACGTGCGCTGCATCCATGCAGATACACATGTGTACATAACGGCTTAAGCACGGGTTATATAAATGTGTGCTTCATCCATGCAAATGCACATGTGCACATAACGGCTTAAGCACGAGTTATGTACGTGTGTTTCATCCACGCAAATGCACATGTGCACGTAACGGCTTAGGCATGGGTTATATGAATGTGTGCTTTATCCATGCAAATGCACATATGTACATGCACGACTTAGTCACTGGTTATATACGTGTGCATAATCCACGCAAATGCACATGTGCACATACACGAGTTATGTATGTGTGCTTCATCCACGTAAATTCACGTGTACGGCTTATGCACGGGTTATGTGTGTGTACATCATCCACACAAATGCACATGTGCACATATACGGATTATGCATGGATAGGGCACATGTGTCGTACACTTACGTGTTGTCTGGGTAGTGACCTTTCCTGAGTTATTGTACTTTTTCCAAACTCAACTTTTCTCTTCTGTTGATAGCAACATTATTCAACGGACCCTTCTAGACATGGAGTCAGCATAAACAGTTCTTGTCAATATCTAATTTAAGGTGTATAAAACGTTAGTACCTCACTCCCTGTGTGCCCCAATGGCATTTGCATTTAACGCATGTTTCACGTCATTTCTCGAAAAGTTTGCAACACTGGCCTGCGTTTACTATCCTTGTTGTCTTTATTTTCATTGTTGCTTCCAATAATGATATTTAATTTAGGCCATTCGATTTGCAAAAACATAATTTTCTCTTGAGTTGGCAACACTGTTGATCCGGTGATGTTCATCCGGTGATCCGGTGACGGGCAGATGTCCCCCTTTCTCTAGTTGCTTCGTGCAAAGTTTCGTTTCTCTGTCTGTTTTAGTTTCTCCATTATCCGCATTGAACATTCTAAATTATATTATAATGTGGAAACGTAATTTTATGATTTTGTCATCAAGTTGGCACGGGTTAACATTCTCGTAGGGAGCTGCTATTTCACTAATGCGTGTTTCTGGCCATATAGAATACATTTAGCGGGGGTGCGTATCGCAACACGAAATTACCCTAAATAAGGGACACCCTTATAATATGTATAAACGGGTTGAATTGGGAACCCCTCCTTTTTTTTAAAAATGGATTAAAAACTTGTTCGTGGACGACCTTTTGAGAACTGACTGGAACTAACTTTCAATTGAATAATTAGCAGGGGCGTAGCGTCCGTAGAAGCTGTTGAATCATTGTTTCTCCTGAATAATCAGAATAATGCATTAGAATAAATAATGCGACAACAATTCAAGAATATGCAGAATATTAAGAGTAATGAGTAATGCAACGAATATTCATAATAATAAATTTAAAATAACCGTTATCCTTAATTAGAAAAACCACACTAAATCCTGACAAAAAAATTGAGATTGTCTGGCTTTGATGCTACTGGAAACCTGCATTGAGAAAAAAAATGTAGGTGGCATACTTAAAAAGATAGGTTACATGCGTAATTCCTGTAGTTTTTGGACTTAACGTACAGCAGACGTATAACTGAAAACGCATATTTTATAATACTTTCTGTATAAGTGTTACATCTATACGTACTATCTGTATGAAACAATGTAGGCGGTCAGGATCTCACATACAAATGGACGTATATAACATATAGCCGACGATGTGATATACGGTCTGTTAGATGTCAGACATCCTGCAACGGCATGATGTAACATCTAAGGGCAGTGCCTATGTAGCATACGGATAACGTATGACCAGTACTGATTTCTATAGTAAGCAAGAGTATACCGTATCGTACATTTGTACAATATACCGCTGTCCAGAGAACAGATTTTTCTCTGTGTGGTTTAGTTAACGGTGATAGATCATTTAGTTTTAGTACTGAGTTAAGCTATGACTTCACATCTTATAAACATTTTGGACGTAAAAGGGATGTCAAATTCCAGCAACTACAGACTTCACCGTAAACCCTATAATAATGTAAGAATGTTTTATATCTTTATAAAATGCTTTTTGTGCTTATGATGTGAAACGACAATTAAGGTTTTCTTTTGATTAAATATAAAAGAGTAAGTATGGTACCGGTATTTGTATGAATTTGTCTTCCTTGTTACAAACTATTATAAAAATACTAATGTCAATTACCCGCTTCGCTGGGTTAAAATAAGAAAAAAAAGTAATATGTTCCGTTAGTCAATTACTTTTTACTATTACTGAAGCGCTCTTAATGAGTAGGTCCACGTCTCATATAGCCTCGCTGCTGAACGGGACGTTAAAATCAACTCAACTCAACTCAACTGTGATAACGGTCATTTCCCGATGCCGTTTTAATCTAAATTCAGCCCCATAACTTGGTGGAGGGGGATATATATATATATATATATATATTATATATATACAGGGTGTAACATAAATGCATGTCCAAAAGTGACGAGGTGAATGCGGACATCCAAATAAGTAAAAACGTCCCTATAAACATGGGTCTGATGCCGCTTCGTTTCCGAGATACAGGGTGTTCAAATGTCGAGTCCCTCCAATGGCTCACTATGGGAAATGTTCAATATTACAGGAATAATACAATCAAGTGGAATTATGTCTATGCAAATACATTTACACTAACATAGAGAATGAAACTAATCAACATTAAAGGTTATTGGGTTGTCAGTGTTGCCAACCTAGTACAGTCCGCAGCAAAAAACCTGCAACATGAACATGTAAATTTATTGTGAAACCATGCCTAACAGCGCAGAGAATCAACATGACGTCTAAGTGGTACGAATCACGCCAGGAGAAACCTCAGCGTCCTCCCCTGCACATTTATTTTGGGACAAAAGACTTCGTCGTGTCACAATAAACTTACATGCTCATGTTGCAGGTTTTTTGCTGCAGACTGCACAAAGTGTTACGTTTTCAAATAGCACTAGACGTCGACACGTTAGGATATGATTGCTGATGTCAAAGCGTTCGTAAACATGTGGCACTGTCTTCCGAAGTTTGTGTGTGGTATAAACGAGCACTGTGGCCTCCATTGAATACCTTTCTCAATTACTTTCTCTCGTCGAAAACATGCAATAGTTGTGATCTATGAACCGTTGTTTACTATTGTGAGCCGTTAATTGACTTTACACTTGAACGCTTTGTCTTTCGAAAACAAAGCGGAATCTGCCCCATGTTTAGGAACGTTTCGATGACAGCAATCATATGCTAACGTGTGGACTTTAGTGCTATTTGAAGACATAACACTTTGTACCAGGTTGGCAACACTGACAACCCAATAACCTTTTATGTTGATTAGTTTCATTCTCTATGTTAGTGTAAATGTATTTGCACAGGCACACAAGTCCACTTGATTGTATTATTGCTGTAATATTGAACATTTCCATTCACTTTTCCATAGCGAGTCATTGGAGGGACTCGACATTGGAACACCCTGTATCTGGGAAACGAAGCGGCATCAGATCTATGTATATAGAAGAGTCAATCCATTCTAAGTGATCAAGCATGATCCGCTCGACCATCTCCAAAAAATCTAAATTTTTCATGAATGTTTATACTATATCAGGGTACTTCAAAACCACAATTAATTATTTTTTAAAACATCTCGTAGCGATGCAGCTTCTCCCGCCATTTTGCGTTTTCTCGATTTCGGACTTTTTCGTCGTTTTCAATATCTCAGCATGTATTTGTCTTAGCAAACTGAAAATTGCTGGGGTGTCTAACTTGTGCAGAGCTAAAACTTTGTTCTCTTAACATTTTTCCTTAAAACCACTTTAAAGGGGTGAAATCAGAGTCTACAGTAGCAACATTTTTGGACATTGAAAACATGTTTGGGAAGAGAAAACAACTGACTAGAAATCTGAATTTTTATGTGCTGCTGTATTTTTCTATAATACTCAAAACATTGCAGACCTGTAGCTGCTCCCAAAGGCCTGAAGAAATATCGTAAAGTTGGAGACTTATGCAAATTTGGCATATTTCACTGTCCAATATCTCCAATGGGCCTGGATAAAAAAATCTGAAATTTTGGGAATAGTTAGTCCTTTAGTATACCATAACATACAACAAACCGCGTTTTGTGTCTTTTTGAGCAGAAGAGAGTAAAAGTATTTAGGAATGACGTCATACTCTAGGAGGTGTTTTGTTCACAAATTCAACTGGAAATGCGTTGTTGTGAAGTAAAATAAAGTAGGATGAATGGCTAGTCCAGCTAAGACTCTCTAGCTCCTTTCTTTCCTCTAGTTCTGACTCACTGTCCTATCACCCAGAGCAGTACTGGTAATAATGCCGCTATCAGCGGAAGGCGAGAAAAAACAAAATGCTTGGCAAAAAAAAAAAAAAAAAGTCCGTAAGTACTCATTTCTCTTGCTGCTTGCTATTTCAATGATACACAATTCTGTTTATTGCTGTTTTAACTGTCAACTCATGCAGGACACTGTTGTCCTTACGTTTGATCTACATTCCCCAATCAGTGTTTACAGTGAGTGAGTGTGCACTGACTGGGAAATCTACATTTCTACGTTGATCTACATTTCCCAGTCAGTGAACACTCACTCACTATAAACACTGACTGGGGAATGTAGATCAAACGTAAAGACAAAAGTCTCCTGCATGAGTTGACAGTTAAAACAAGCATAATCATGTTTGAATATCGTTGATATAGCAAACAACAATGAGTACTTACGGACTTTCTGCCAAGTATGCATTTTGACTTTTCTCGCCTTCCGTTGATAGCGGCATTATTCACCAGTGCTGCTGTGGGTGATAAGACAGTGAGTCAGAACTAGAGGGAAAAAAAGGAGCTTGAGAGCCTTAACTGGACTAGCCATTCATCCTACTTTATTTTACTTCACAACAACGCATTTCCAGTTGAATTTGGGAACAAAACACCTAGAGTATGATGCAATTCCTTAATATTTTGACCCCCTTCTGCCCAAAAACACAAAACGCTCTTTGTTGTGTGTTATGGTATGCTAAAGGAGCAACTATTCCCAAAATTTCAGATGTTTTATCCAGGCCCATTGGAGATATTGGACAGTGAAATTTGCCAAATTTCCACAATTCTCCAACTTTACGATATTTTTTCAGGCCTTTGGGAGCAGCTACAGGTCTGCAAATTTTTGAGTATAAAGTTATGACCCCGGACTACATGCACACAAAAATTCAGACCTTTATGCCAGTTGCTTCCTCTTCCCAAACATGTTTCCAATGTCCAGAAATGTTGCTATTGTAGGCCCTGATTTCATCTCTTTAAAGTGGTTTTAGGGGAAAATGTTAAGAGGACAAAGTTCTAGCTCTGCACAAGTTTGACACGTCCAACAATTTTCAATTTGCTAGGACATGCTGAGATATTCAAAACAACGTAAACGCCCGAAATCGAGAAAACGCAAAATGGCGGCAGAAGCTGCATCGCTACGAGATGTTTTAAAAATAATTAATTGTGGTTTTGAAGTACCATGATATAGTGTAAACATTCATGAAAAAATTGGATTTTTTTTGAAAAGGTCGAGCGGCCACTTTTTCTTTTTTCTCGATCACTTGGCATGGGTTGACCCAGGAACATTTTTACTTATTTGAATGTCTGAAATCAGCTCGTTACTTTTGAACATGGATTTACGTTACACCCTGTATATACAAAATGATCGAAAATGACCGGAATTAGTGCCGAATCCATAATTTCCGCGGTCGCTGAGATGAATAATGACACTTCCGATGTCATTTAAATGCCAACTCAGTCCCACAACTTGAGGGAGGGGGATATATATTAACTAACTATCTAACTCTATGGCCTATGGAACCCGGAGGTTCAATGCCGCATTCACAAAAGATCTCCACTGACTTCGATCCTTAGCTAATTGGATCCAGTTTCTACTTTGTATTCCTATCTCTGCGGGATCCATCTTAATATTGTCCTCCCATCTGCGACTACGTCTTCCTAATGGTCGTTTTCCGATGGGTCTTCCAGTCAAGACTCTGAAAGCGTTTGTACTTTCTTCCATTCTAGCTACATGACCCGCCCACCTAAGCCTCCTAGACTTGACGACCCTAACAATGTTGGGTAAGCCGTATAAATTATATGGTTCCTCGTTATGAAGTTTCCGCCATTCCCCATTCCCGTTCCTCTTGGGTCTGAATATTCTTCTCAGGATCTTGTTCTCAAATACTTTCAGCCTATGTTCTTCCCTCAGAGTAAGCGACCATGTTTTGCAACCATACAGAACAACAGGCATGATTATCGTTTTATATATTTTAAGCTTCAAATTCTTCGACAGAATTCGCGACGACAAGAGATTTTGAACCGAATAGTAACGCGAATTCCCTGCTTTTAGTCGACATTTAATTTCTTCGTGAATATGATTTTCGTCTGTTAATATCGATCCTAAATATTTGAAAGTATCCACTTTATCAAAAGTATTGTTTAATATTTTAACGCATCTACAATTTGCCGTATTACGGTCCCGGGGATATATTTATATATATATAAATGATGAAATATGGCCGATATTAGTGGTGAATCCATAGTTTTCGGGGTCGCTAAGATGAACAGTAACACTTTCGATGCTGTTTAAATTCTAATTCAGCCTCAACAACTTCAAAAAGGGGGACACAGTATATAAATGATCAAAAATGACCGATATCCGAGAGTACTTCAGTAATAGTAAAAAGTAACTAACAAACGGAAAATATTACTAATTTTTCTTATTTTAACCCAGTGAAGTGGGTAATTTTGGGTAGTTATCAATATATTTACGTAAGTCTAATGTTTTTACATCTTGTGTAGTATGTTTATTACGATACTGTTTGCACGCTTGTAACTATATATTTAGCTGTCTAATGAAATGCGTGATTCTTCTTCAATCTTCTGCTTTTCTTATTCCGAAGAAAAGACAAATATATTACGTCTTTTTGTTTTCTCTTATCAGCGTAAATCTCTCTCTGTCTCGTTTATCTTGTAACATTCCATTTTCTGTCTTATTTATTTATACGTAGGGTAGCATTGTATCTTTCTTTTTTGCTATCCTTTTCTAAATACTTACTGCAACCCTTTCCAACTTACCTTTCCTTTGTTTGTCTAGCACGAAGCTTGCTCTTTTGTGTTTGTTCTTTGTTTTCTTATTTGCCTCGAAATAATGAGCTTTTATGTGTTTTGACCTGGCAACAGTGTTGCTAACTAGTATGACAACTTTGAAGTTGAATAATAATTTGGAACTGAAATCAAAAGTACGGTAAAAGAGAATAATAGAAGCAAGAAAGAAGGAAAGATAAGGATATATAAAGAAAAAAAAAAAGAGCCAACTGAACTTCAGGAAGGCCCGGGGACTAGCTGAATTTATGTAACTGGGAACGTAAGTTCGAAACGTTTAAGATGTTATCATCACTGTTCGCATAAAACTTATAATCATTATTAGGATTACTTATTCTAAAAACGCCATTACTGCTATCCAAGGTATACTGTATGAAAGTAAATAAAAATAAACTATGGTAAATACAGCAAAGAAGAATAAAATCCTGAGATGAATATTC
This sequence comes from Thermobia domestica, assembly GCF_964235325.1. NCBI lineage: Eukaryota > Metazoa > Arthropoda > Insecta > Zygentoma > Lepismatidae > Thermobia > Thermobia domestica. The sequence goes on along the minus strand of NC_137460.1, from coordinate 22,646,108 downwards.
GGACCTTAGAGGAACGGCAATAGGGAAAAGTGGAAACTTTATAACGAGAAACTACATAATTTATACCGTTTACCAAACATTGTTAGGGTCATCAAGTCTAGGAGGCTAAGGTGGGCAGGTCATGTAGTCAGAATGGAAGAAAGTAGGAACGCATTCGAAAGTTTTAACTGGAAATTCAATCGGGAAACGACCATTAAGAAGACCTAGGCGCAGATGGGAGAATTAAGATAGATCTCGCAGAAATAGGAATACAAAGTAGAAATTGGATCCAATTGGCTAAGGATAGAGGTCATTGGAGACCTTTTGTGAACGCGGCATTGAACTTCCGGATTATATAGGCTATACAGTTACTTATAAAATAGTTTAAATATAGCAAAGAGCATAACGCAAAATTTCATTTATAAATGAACAGTTTGCGATTATAAGAAAGATTAATAGGTAAATATTTCCACCTGGATGTTTATGCAACCCGTAACAAATAATTTGAGTGCATATTAGTGTCATGCGAAACATTTTTTTTTTTTTTTTTTGTGTGAATTAATGGGAAATGGATATCCGTCATTATCCGTGAAGATTGTAATTGATAGTGTGCAGAGTTTCTTTCAGAAACCATGTTCCAGAGGGGCACACTTCGTATTCCGGTGGGCGCTGCTGGTACTATTCTATTTATTATTATGTTATAGATGTATTATTTTGGTCTCCTCTGGGGGGCACTCTCAGAGCTCCGGGGGGTGGGTAGTGCCCCCCAAAAAACATGTATGGAAGAAATACTGATTGAGTGCATTAACGAACTCGGCCGATATAATATCTCTTACTATCTATTGTATGAAACAAGATTCAAAATTCCTAAAATTCTTAACCATAATTATGATATTACATTTGTGTAATAGTAAAGGGCAATAAAGCATAGCAAATCATTTATACGTTTTCTTAAAAAAAAGCAATAAATATGCATATATTATCTGACAATATTGTAAGGATCCCCACTTTCAGTGCAAGCACATGTTATCACAACACGTGCTACTATTTACAAACAGTACAAGCAGACGAGAAACTACAACCAGGAAGACACTAAACCAAAACGATGGAGCCCGGGGAGGAACGAGCCACCAGGAGACAATCTATAAAAGCAGAGCCCGAAGAGGAACCAACACGAACTGGCCACCTAGAGCTCTAACCAGGTTAAAAAATAGGGTAGCCGTAGCTGGCGGAGAAAAATAACCGAGTCACTTGGTGTTTCCATCCCCATTGGTGAACTGAAATCGCGATTTTCTCATATATGGTTGGATTACTTGCCTCTTGAGGTTCAAGGAAACAACCGTCGAATTGATTATAAGCATCCATAGAGGTAAACAGACGTAATTGATCCTAAGTTGACGATCTTGCTATTTCTTTGGCTTTTCGAATTATTTGATTCTCTCCTCTTCGGAGGCAGAACTGCCAGAAATCAGTTAACGACCTTGGCATCTCTACCGGCTAACGAATACCTTTTGTACTTTTTGTACTTAATCTTTCATTGCTAAAAAGCATCAAGGGCAATAGGTCCTTCCAATTATGGCAACGGGACTCCACTCGGGGTTACCTGCTCAGGTTCTTGATCCACCCGCTAGTGAAAAACGCAAAGCTCGCAGAAGAAATTCTACTACATCTAATTCTTCATGCAACACCGAATCGTGTTCGATACGCTCTCGTTCTCGATCACCATTTATGTCCGATAACATTGTGCAACCAGGTACACCTCCATCAAAGCGCCATCACACCAATCGAGACGCCGATGACGTCACTATCGATACCGATCAGGACTTCCCAACACTTGAGTCGACTCTGAAACCGAAGTGGTATCCATTCAAACTAACAAACTACGATACTAATTTCGAAAATCCAAAACTTCTACTCCAGCAGATCACTAAATATCTTCGAAGGGAAGCTGTATCGGAAATTATCAAAACCCGGAATGGCATTATTATCCGATCTACTGATCCTCGATTTGCAACTATCATTCGAAGTAAATTTTCTTACACAATTTTTGGTAAGCAAGCCAAACTTGAAAAGCTACAACCACCAACTGCTAAACAACCTCCGCCGCCTAGGAAAGCACCCTTCTTGTCTGTCGTTATCCGTGGCGTCGACCCTATCATCCAAGATGGCGAAGTAGAGGAAGAACTAAAGCTAGAGGGCATTGACATCCATAAATGCATGCGTATTCGGATTAACCAAGGCCCGACCTACATGGTGAGAGTGCTAACCAATTCCCAATATGCAATTGACACTCTACTTAACAATGGCGCATACTTCTTTAAGAAACGCCACCGTGTAGAACCTTCTCGAACTGCACAACCTTTACCGATTCGGTGTGAGAGGTGCCAAAAATATAACGACCATACTTCAGCTAATTGTAAGAGTACCTCGAAATGTGGTTATTGCTCCGGTCCCCATGCTACTAATCAATGTACGAATTTGAAAACGCCACCTGTTTGTTCTGCCTGTCCCGAGAATCATCCTACATACAGCTTTAAATGTAAATCACGCCCAACACCTGGCACCACAAAACCAAGTCTAGTCGTTACAGCTCGGCATCATGCAACACAGCAAACTCAAATGCCTCCTACACAAACGGAACAAACTGTAACTGTGGCTCAGCTACTCTCTTTCATAACCATCGCTCTTCAAAACATACATCCGTTCGATAGGCCACATGTTCTTCAACAAATCCAATATGCTGCCCGAAATATTTTTCATATTAACTTAAATGCTACATGTTCAGGACAATCTGTCTATTTCCATGCTGCACCACTCGAAACAGCGGTCTAAGCATAACGTGATTATGGAACTTGTACTATATTTCTTAATATCCGATCGCTACTAACGCACAAACTTTTGTTTGAGCATCTTCTTCTTGAAGAAAAAGCTAACGCATTTCTATTGAATGAAACATATTTTACATCCAAGCAAAGCTGTAAAATACCACATTATCATCTTCTACGTCATGATAACACTGTTCCAGCACAACGTGCAAATCGCGGTGTCGCTATTGGCTAGCCTGTTTCTCTTGCCATCCGACAACATTTCGTTTCATTTCATCTTCCGGAATATCTTATAGTTACGACCTATTTTCGCCAACTGTATGTCACTCTTGCAACCATCTATATACGCCCAGGTCACCATATTCCATTTAACTTCTTCCAACACATCTCCAATAGCTTTCGTAATTATATCATTATGGCAGATATTAAAATTCACAGTAGAACTGCGAGAGAGAAACAACAGTTCATTAACTTCATTGAAACAAACACGACAGGCATCATTCATCAACTCCCATCAATACACGACCCATCTCACAAATTACCCCAGATACTGTGATTACCTCTGCTTCTCTTCATAATCTCTGTAATGTTAGAGTTCTGGGGAATCTGGGAAGTGATCATTTACCAGTTAAGTTAACAATCACGTGTCCGAAATCTGCTCAAATCCGATCCAATTCTACTGCTCGACGCATTCTTCGTTTCGATAAAGCGAACTGGGTCGCCTATAGAAATGACATAACTATTGCGTTGGCAGAAACTCCTAGTCCTGAAACCGAAGATGCACTGTATGATACACTAACTGCTATCAGCACGGCAATTAAAAACGCCGGGGAGAAACACATCCCTACTACCAAGGCTAACTTTCCATGCCGTCCTCCGTTACCTCCGCAATACTTACCTCTCATACGACGTTCGAGAGATCTTTATAAAGATTATATACATACCAGAAACGAAGAAGCTCTTCGGCATCATCGGCAGATGCATCGCACAGTCTCTAATTACCTTAAAGCATATAAACTCCGAAACTGGGTAAAAGCCTGTAATTCACTTGCTGAAACAGCTCATCCTACACAATACTGGAAGCGGTTCCATCAGCTTACAGGGAAAACCATTCGTACTTCATACCCGTTAATAGCTAACGACACACCACTACAAAATGACAAGGATAAAGCCGATGCATTTGCAGCATACCTACAGGGAATCTTCTCTCCGCTTCCGCCTGCTTTTTCTCAGCGTCATCATCCGGTTGAGAGACTTAATTTCGACACCTTCCGTCTCCAACCTGACATCAATCATACTATCTCTCACAATACTGAACTTACTGAACCAATTACAGTAACTGATATCACTCGCACTGTCCAGAACAACAAAAATACAGCACTTGGTTTTGATGAGATTACCTATCGCCATATTAAAGAAGCGCCCTATCAGTTGTTTTACCTTCTTGCTATCCTTTATACGTTCATCCTTCGTACAGGCTTTATTCCTTGTGAGTGGAAGACTTCAAAAACTCTCATGTTCCTCAAACCGCACAAACCACCAAATACTGTTTCCTCTTATAGACCTATTCAACTTACTTCCGTGTATTGCAAAATTCTTGAAAGAATTATTGTCCGACGCCTCCATTCTTATCTATCAGAACGTAACATCGTTCCTTTACATCAGGCTGGCTTCCACCCCGGTTTTAGTATCAATGATCAGTTACTCCGTCTGTCTAATATTATTACCAATCAGTTTAATACACAGTTTCCATCTTGTCTAGTGCTCTTCGACCTGGAAAAGGCATTCGATAAGGTATGGCATGCAGCTCTCATATATAAACTTATCCGTCTGACACTTCCCATATCATACATCAGTTTTATCTATAATTTTCTTCACAACCGTATTGCATATGTCGCTCTTAATGACACTCTCTCACGCCCGATATTTATTTTCTCTGGAGTACCACAAGGGTCTGAATTATCACCTTTGCTTTATCTTCTATATGTAGCAGATATGCCACCTTTGCCACCTAACACACACATTTTTCAATATGCAGATGATAATGCATTTCTTACATTGGGCCGAACAATCCATCGCATCAGTACTGAAATTAATGAAGCAATTCAAACTGGCTTTCTCACCTGGTGTACGAAATGGCGTTTGAAACTCAACCCAGATAAAAGTATCATTTTTACTCTATCAAAATTCCAGAGTATTCTTACCTTCTGCTGTTTTAAATAATGTGGACCTGTAGTTGCCAAATGATCACCGATTGGTGGTTATGTCCATTGAGACTTTTTCTCAGGATCACAATATCTACAACATATCACGGTTTCAAGCAATTCCATCGAAATCGAGAATACCGTTACCTTCTGTTCTTTTTTAAAAAAGTGGCCCCGTAGTCGCCAAACAGTCATTGGTTGGTGGCTGCGCTTGTTGAGACTTTTTTCTGAATTACAATATCTAAAACATATCACGGTTTCAAGGAATTCCACTGAAATCCAGAATACCGTTACCTTGAGCTCTTTTTTAAAAAAGAGGTCCAGTTGTGGCCAAACGGTCAGTGATTGGTGGTTGTGCCTATTGAGACTTTTTCTCAGAATCACAATGTCTACAACATATCACACTTTCAGTCATTTTCATCGAAATCCAGAATATCACTACGTTCTGTCGTTTTAAAAAAGTGGTCCTGTAGTGGCCAAATGATCAGTGATTGGTGGTTATGCCCATTAAGACTTTTTTCAGGATTACAATATCTACAACATGTCATGATTCTTGTCATTTTTGCCGAAATCCAGAATGTCGTTATCTGGATGTTTTCAAAAAAGTGTCCCTGTAGTGGCGAGACGGTCAGTGATTTGTGGTTGTATCCGTTGAGATTTTTTCTTAGGAACACAATATCTACAACATATCACGGTTTCAAGCAATTCCACCGAAATCCAATTTCCGTAAGGATTGTACGGAGTTCTTTGTCATTTCGGAAAGGCCATTGCCCCTGCAACCCTTTTCTTACAAAAACGACAAAACCTGTATTTCCTACTTTGAAGTCATCTTTGCATCGGCAGAGTTTCATTTCTTTAATGTGGTCCTTTAAATCAAGGGGGCCCTTTTTCGTAAAGGGACCCTTTGTCCCCCTTAACCTACTTTCCGAAAGAAACAAAAAAATACGTGTCGATTTATTTTTTGTCTAATATATATGTGCCAAGTTTGAAGAAAATCGGATGAGAAGAAATCCTTGTGAAGCGATCTCCTTTACATTTTCACTTTTTGGATTTGACAAGATTTTGCCCCAAAGTCTTCAATTGCCATAATAAGAGGACTCGCATTTCAGTGATATAGCGCTTACTTCTGGTGCCAAGAGTCTCTTGTTCGACTGCAGACTATGTGAGTTTGTGGTGGACAAGATCATGTCCGTTGGTTTTATCTGGGTGTTCGCCTCTTTTACATTGTTCTATTCACCAATTATTAAAAAAAAAAAAAAAAAAAACTTTCGTTAATCACTCATCTCCTTTGACCAGAAGGGGGTAAACGTAGGACGTAATCACATTAAATTTTCGTAAAACAGGAGGATTTATTTTTCATTAATGAAACAATAGGTGTAAAGTACCTATCATTTACAGTTTCTGGTTTATCATCCTTCCGTACAAGACCTCGAGAATTTCCTTATTTCCTTCAAGGCTTATAAGACTTATACTTGAGGTACCCTCACTATACACATCTACTGTTAACATTAGTGAAATCTGTGGCTCAAAATAATAAGTAAGCCTTTCTATCAGACCTTGATCCAACGTTCCATTCTGGACTCTTCTACATTGTTTTCGCATACCTCCCATATTTTATATTCTTTGTTCTCTGTTGTGAAAATAAGAAAAACAATCTGTAAGTCTATTATTAATTAAAAGAATTAAAAGACATATTTCTCTAGCTTCACTGACATTTATATACAATTTTCTCTTGTGAATTGTTCAAAAATTACTATAATACTTTTCACGAATATCTTTTTTAAATTAGTTCCTGTTTCTGTAGCAAATGAGAATGAAAAGAAAGATACAGAAAAGTTCAACGTATTCTTTAGTTGCATATAAGAATATTATTTTGTTTGCTTTTTCAGTAAGAAATGTGTACAAACAGCACTTTTATGTATTTCTGTTTCTAAGAAGCTTACAAAAAGATATTTTCTTTTAAAACCAACATAAAAGAATGAACATCTTGCTTTTAATTTGAAGGTTTTTTTTATTCAGTAAAGTTCTAAAGGATTTCTTTGGCAGCTTCATAAAAACTAACTCTTCCGAAAAGATTTCACTTGACAGTGGCGTATTTAGGGGGGTGGCTTCCGGGCTTAAGCCCCCCCCCCGAAATCTTACTTAGTATAGTAAAGTAAATGAAATATCTTTCAGAATTTTCACATTTCCAGGCAAAGCCCCTCCCGAAACAAAATCATAAATACGCCACTGCCACTTGACAATTTCAAAACCATTTGTACTCTTGCGCTATTAAAAGAGAAAAGCAGTAAGGCCAAATCTTTGGCGAATTCGCCATTCTGCATCTCTACAGTCTTGTGATAGTTTTGTGTAAACAACGAAGGAACTGTTTAGAGCACTTTACGTTGAATGAAGTTGTATTTAGTTTTTGACTTGGTTGTAGTTTAAGACTATTTTATTGTCATTCGTTCGGAGTAAGAATAACTTATGATGATAGGAAATAATAGAAGCAATATCAAGTATTAATAAAATTTTCTACCTTAAGCAACTTTCATTAAAAAAAAAAAAAAAAAAATACACCGTCCGACAATTAAGTAATGAAACTGATTTTATTGTGACCAAACAAACAAAGATAATGTTATAATACCTGTTTATTATTGAAAGTACATCCCTCCTGCGTCAATACAGCGAGTGGCAGATCATGCAAGAGGTAGAATGACCTCTACAACTCACAAGGAACGGACATGAACCTGTCATTCGGAAGTCCGAATCAAACCTAGTCCATTCGATAAACATAATAAAGATATGTTCATGCACAAAGAATTAGGTGCCATGGACAACGGAGTAAGTCCCTGGGGCCTATTAACCCTGTTAGTATAAAGAAAATCGTAGACTCGCAGTGAAATAGCTATTGCATCAACACTGTTCATTGGAAAGTCATGGTTTATAGTTCATTCTCTTCAGCATGAAACAAGCTTTCCAGAGGTGCTATGTATTGGGGTCTATAACATACTTGAGCAGGGAAAATTGGGAGAATGTCGGGAACATTTCCTCCAGAAAGCCCTCCCATCAATTTTGGACCCCTCTGGAGTGGCTCACGGTTAAAGTACAAAATCCAAATATATATTGAAAACTATCATAGGGGATAATAAATGTGTACCAAGTTTTGTATTGATAGATAGAATAGGTATGGGGAAAAAGCGTGTATTGGTATACAAGCTTTTCCCTCATATCTGTTCCGGACGTTGACAACTTTTTTATCTGAACAACGGAATGAACGTTTGGACAAGTGCATTAGTACTAATGAAGAGTACTTTGAGGGTGTTTAAAGTTATATTTGAAACAAAGTTGCATTTAAAAAAAATAAAAACCATGCTCAGTAAATTCCGGTTATTTTTGACAGTCTATACGGCAACTCAGTGATACGGTCCTTTCCCCGAAAAGAACAAAATCTCCACCTGTTCGCAAGCCACCTTCAGTTTCTTTGAAACCTGATATGATAGGAGACAACCTAATGAATAGTGAATGGATGGTACTGGGCCCACGTGGAAAGGTTCCCCTAAACGTTGATTTATGATGTTTTATTGTTTTATTATTATTATTATTATTATTATTATTATAGTTATATATTTTCTTTCTTGTTACTATTATTCAATCAATCAATCAATTTACAGCGTATATTCTTTAATGTTTCGAAGCATATGTCGACTTTAATCTCTGCAATCGACTTTAAATACGTTGAAGTAAATTTTGCGAAAATCGTGGTTTAGTATACTATTGTTTCCGACCTGAAAATAGACGAAAGGACAAAGGTATTTCCTGTAATGAATATTACGATGTGCAGAACATCATAAACTTTCCAATGATACTAACAAAGTATACAAATAACATATTTATGTGTCAAAGTGAAAGTACCCAAATTCCTGCATTAAGTTGATGCAACTCAACCCAATAGAACCCAGTAATATCCTATTAGTTATGCAGCCCATCAGAAAATGAAATCCTTAGAACCTTCAAGGAAAATGGTAACTTTAGTTTGCGCAGCACGAGTCATTCTGGATTTAGTCACAAGGCGCCACTGAATTCTGAAAAAATTTTAAAAAATTACCATTACACAAAATGTTTAATGTAGGCCCACTGTAAATTATTACCGAAAGCATTCATGTAGGAACTGCTAGAAAGCTTATTAATATGCACTCTCGGTGTTTCACATGTGTCTGTAATTATAAGATAGTTGTTCGTATGTCATGCTATTAACTAACACTGTCAAGGTGCTAATATTCCTTGTATATTATTCAGGAGTCTGCGAGATGTGATTCCCGTCTAACAATCGACAACCGTTGTCGTATTCTCACTGCTACGCTTTCGTTGCTGGCTCTAACAGCTATAGTCAACAAAATTATGTTTCTACAAGAGCTTGTTAATAAGGTAAAGTATTCTTATTCAGGGTTATATACTAGAAACAAAGGTTAATTAAACCTCTGTTCAGTAAAAGAAAAATGGATGTTAGATATTTTGATTTCATTAGTATTTACACGCAAGCTTGGTTTCTCTTTGCAGAATTGCGTAACCTTTGTACAGTTAGTCAAGAATGAATTAATGGGGGAGTTTGAGGAAATTTCCCAGTAGAAAATACGTTTCTCTGGGGTAAATTTTGAACATCTAAATTATACATTCTAGATAATTAATGTTATCCTCCCACTGAGAATCTTATTCCTCTGAGTGAAAATGTATACATTTTTCACGACATCGCGGTATATACACATACATATATATCAACATACATACATCAACACACATACATATATACATACATCAACAGTGGCTTAAATTACTATAAATGAATGCAAGACGTGTCCAGATTTTTTTGAAAGTGAAGTGCTGAAATGTTTATTATGTTTAAACCAGTAGGAATGTCAAAATGTACAGCATGTGAAAGAATTTTGTTTTTACAGTATGTGAACTGAACATTGAAATAAATAAATAAATAAATAAATATAGTTCTTGGACAACCAAACTCATTAAAAAATTGAAAATTGTTGTCTGGCTCATAGGCAACCACATTAACAGCTAAGATATGAGTGTTGCATTATCAAGAAGGGGAATTTACTTCGCCGATTGGTATACTACTATCCCATCGTAACGCATGGCGAACCGGTTTTGGATTGTCATAGGATCAGCTCCATTACTCGATTTCTAACGTTTCACCTTCCATATCCCGCCCAAAATTGATGGTGACCCATCAGGAAGTTCTTTGAGATTTTGTGTTTATGAATGAACACAGAGACAAACAAACTATATACGCATATGAAAGAGTTTTTGGTAAACTGAACTCTTTAAAAAGAAAAGAAAATGAAATGAAATGAAATATTTCAGTTTAACGTCCCACGAGTATGACCCGTTAGGCTAAGGAAGGGGATGAGGCAAGTGAATGATGATGAAAGAATTGGTGGAATGAGAATGGGGAGGAACGGAAGTACCTCCGAGAAAACCTAAGAACACGATGTTGTCCATCACAAAGTTACTTGGTCGGGAATCGAATCAGGAACATCAGGCACCAGAGGTAAGCATTCTACCACTGAGCCACTCTGCCTCTTTAAAAAGAAAATAATAGCCTGATCAAAATGCAATTTTATAGAGGGAAATTTCAATTTTATTTTTGTTTGTTTTCTTTAGTATGAGTGTCTGACCGAAATATACTCTCCCTGCTACGATCCTAGATAAAGGAATTAAAATATTATCCTGAAGTGTTTAACTATTCATTAGAATTTCACACCTCATGGTTACTTCCTCTCATTAGAGTGAAAGAGACGATCAATAAAAAAATGAATGATGCAAGAACTAAACGTAACACCCACGTCTAGTGGGATTCGAACCCGAGACAGACAAGGCTTGTGATCGCCAGTCTAACGTTTTGGACTCGCGCAACCTCGCCAGCCGGCTAAAGGTGAACTGTCATTCCACGTAGAGCTGCAATTTTTCTTTTTTCTTTTCTTTTTTTTTCTAAATCTTGTTTTCCTTAAAGTTGTGCAAATGCAGTTCCAATGAAGCTTTAACGTTAGAATATACAACGTATTCCCGGCAGGACGTAACGTCCTAGAAGTCCTATGATTTCTATAAATTAGAGTACTTTGTATACGTCCAGCAGGACAGGAACGAAAGTTCTCCTGGTGGAAAGAGCATGAACTCTAGTTTTAGCGCAAGAAAGAATTATGTTGGTACGACTGTTAGTTCAGTAATGGTGGTATGTTTTGTAAAAGTTATCGTGTATACGTTTACGCTTCCTATTTTGATCCACGAAACACCAATAATGTGTGGAGTAGAGTGAATTTCAGTGATAACTGGGAAACACTAAACTTACTCTTATATTGTTTATTGTATATTTTAAAATGCGCTGCTGGAAGGATAAACTCACATTCTTTTCATTGAGGAGGTGCGTCCTGGCGGCAGGACGGCGGCTTGTGTACAGAAGTGTATCCGGAAGAGCCTTCCGGCAGGACAGAGACTTGTACGTTCTATCATTAAGTTTTACACAACAGACAAGAAGTTGTAGGAAAAAGGATTTAAAATAGGAAGAAAATATAAGAAGTGCAGAAAGCATACAGGAAGTAAAGAATGATCGATAGTGAATGCCATGCATATTTTGTGTACTGATTTTTAAATGTCAACCACTCAATGATGCTTACATGAAAATAACGAAAAACTGAAATTGGATTACGAACATATGATGGATGTGAGTAAGTATGGATGTAGAAACGGCCTTGAACTACTGTTGAAGAGAAAAATGAAATGTGTAGTACTTCGGAGAGAAGGAAAACAAATATAATGGAAATATAAACAAATATTAGTGCTTAGCATTCTACATAAATATATATTTTTTACAAGGCTTAAGAAACATGCTAATCAGAAAACTAAATACATGGAAATTCGCCAGGATCGTCATGTTGCAAATTATGGATGCGTCAAAATATCAAATAATACTCTCAGAAAATGAATACTTTCAAACATCTAGGATCAGTATTATCAGACCAAAATCATATCCACAACGAAATTAAATATCAATAAAAAAGCAGGGAATTCGTGTTATTATTCAAGTCGAAATCTTTTGTCGTCGCGAATTCTGTTAACGAATTTGAAGCTTAAAATACCAAAACGATAATCATGAATGTTGTGCTATATAGTTGCGAAACATGGTCGCTTACTCTGAGGGAAGAAGATAGACCAAAAGTATTTGAGGACAAGATCCTAAGACGAATATTCAAATTCAAGAGGAACGGGAAATGGGAATGGCGGAAACTTCATAACGAGGAACTGCATAATTTATACCATTTATCAAACATTGTTAGGGTCATCAAATGGAGGCTCGGGTGAGCAGGTCATGTATCCAGGATGGAAGAAAGTAGGAACGTTTTCAAAGTCTTAACTGGAAGACCAATCGGAAAACGACCATTAGGAAGACCTAGGCGCAGATGGGAGGACAATATTAAAATAGATCTCTTAGAAATAGGAATACAAAGTAGAAGAGTACTGAATTCATTTGTCTAAGAATAGAAGTCAATGGAGAGCTTTTGTGAACGAGGCATTGAACCTCCGGGTTCTGTAGGCCATAGAGTCAGTTCGTTATCTATGCATCTTAGTAATTAAGGAAGTTAAGGTGATAACAGTGGCGGAAAAATGGTTGGTTTAGCATTTAGAGTTTAGTATGTCTTTCAGCACACTATTTGAAACGTGAACCTACAGCTTAACTCGAAATCCGAATCACATGAGCCCCCGAACAGGAAAGAAACTCGAATCTCCGCCTCCGAAGAGGAGTGTTTGAATTGGGCCAGTAGGCATTGGCGTCTCTGGCATGTAAAATTTGGGGGGGGGGGGACATCAAAGGAAATGATCTAACTGCTAATATCTCAGCGGAATTTTAGATTATGTCACTTCAAAATATTGGGGGGACGCGTCCCCCCCGTCCCCCGCCAGAGACGCCCATGCCAGTAGGACTGGTATAACATTAAAATAACGAAAACTCATACCAGTTGTGAACCACCTGAAATCAGCCCTAAAGTATTCTGGTAATGCCTACATGCATACTAGGTCATTTGTCAGTTCGCTAATTTTTCTTTCTTTCTTGTTAGTTTGAATTACCCTACTGAGTCACTTTTTTAAAAAAGTAAAATTAAATAAAGATGTTCCTTTTAATTGATGAGCATTAAGAAATTTCCGTAAAAAGTATTTTGGTTCCTCTATATGGTTGAAACACATTGTAACCATGATTTAACATTTTCTTTCCTTTTCCTTTTTTTTTTTTTTTTTTTTTTTTTTTTTTAGGATTTTTGGATTTTGAAAACAAAATATTTGATGTTTATATCCAAGCAATATTGCCGTAAAATAGCTAATCGTGTCTTCGTATTGAGAAAGATTGCTCGTAAATATGGTCGTTTATATTTATTACTATTTCTCAGAAGGAGTAATTAGCAGTAGTTTCGTTGAAATATCTTCTTACAGACCAAGAAACCACAAACAAAAGATTTTACGGAGGCTTGGAAAACAAAACTTCTGGAAATAAAGTACTGAATTTGACTGTCCACTGATGAAGAAGAACATTAGAAATATCTAAAAAAAAGTTTTCAGCAAATCACGCATATGAATATTGTATGAAGGCAATAATACCAATTAAATGATCACTAAGTTATTATTTGTGCGTATAAGGCAATAGAAAGTGGTGTTAATTGTAAGCAATATGTCCAGATACGCAGCTAAGAATACGTAATCTTCGATGCACCTGTTTTAGACATCTGCAACACTATATTAAGAGGAATGATCATAAAATAAGGTTACAAAGTATGCACTGAAACGTGTATGTTTTATTTCATACATCCAACAGATAATACGTACATTAGATTATTTTTCGACACAGTCACCATATTGGTTGACGTACTTGTCGCATCGTGGGGCGAATTTGGAGATCCCTTCTCGTAAAAATCTTGACCTTGTGTGTTCAGATACTTTGTCACGAAGTGTTTCACGTCCTTGTGTGAAGTGAAGCGACGGTCATCTAGGTGATCCTTCAAATGTGAGAACAGGTGAAAGTCGCTTGGAGCGAGGTCCAGGCTGTAGTGAGGTTGGTCTATGATGTCCCAGCGAAATTGCTTCGGTCACTGTGCTCCTCGTTGGTGACGCTTTCTCTAGCAGCCGCAAACTTTCGACAACATTTTACGATATGCTGACGAGACATTGCAGCACAGTGCAATGTCTCCGTAAACTTCTACCAGCTGCCGGTGAATTTCAGCCGCGGTTACATGTTTCGCCCACAGAAGTCGAATAACTGAGACTAGTTTTTCAAATGAGTCGCCATTTATGTTACCTATAACTATACTACTCGCACCGAGTCGTGAAGCTTGGGCTCTAAACCAATCATAGAAATATTTTGCTTGAGCTCCGACACATCGGGAAACTTCGGTACAATTCGTGGAGCCGATTCCCGAGCGCATACTTGGGGAAACGTGAAACAACTGAAATTTACCAACAATGTTGCCAAACTTTGAAGACTTACTAAATGAGTATTTTTAAAAAAAGTATTTAAAATTGACTAATAATAACAATGCATAATAATAACCATTGTAACAGTTATTCTAAAATGTTAACAAAACCACGAATAGTAAGAACGAAAACATAACGCAAGAAAAACCAATTAACAAAACGGAACTTGGCGCTAATCCGACAACACTGTACTCTCGGGAGATGTCTTCAATGTAGCGCGAGAGAAGACACTGACAAAATTTGATGGGTGGCGGTTGACGGCAAGAACACACCCTCGCATTATATTGGGTGGTGAAATCGGTAGTTTATAGTTGAGTTATAGAGATTCATGTATTAAAATTGCGGGCTGATGCCTGTGAAAAAAGCAAAATAAGAATTTTTGCGGTACTTCCGCAACAATTTTTATAGAGGTAGTTGGTGAGTACTTCAGATTATATGCTCGTAGCCAAACTTCCTGTTTAAAAATTGTTGCATGAGTACCTTAGAATCCTGAAACATGGATTTTTGGATAGGGCACATATTAGTTCCTAAGTGAAGTCTTGACCCGACTATGGTAGGTCCTTAGTTTTGAAGCTATAGACACTTAAAGTTCATTTTTTCATGTTTTTGGCAGCAGCCTATAACTCCGAAAGGAAGCATTTGTGCAGCCAGATTGGTATATACTTTTTGTCTTATCTTGGTGTCAGGAATCACCTCCGAAACGTTGTCGGTGTTGTTTTGAAACATTCTGTATATACTCGTATCTCCTACGGTCTACTCAATTCATTTAACACTAGATCGAATGGTATAACTTTTCTGGTAACTGCCTTTATGCAATCACTGCGAACGATAAGAAAGTTTTAATTTTCTCAGGTTTTACATTTGCCACCTCGACTCTTTACTTTTATTTGTTAGTGTGGAGAGGCCCCAACATACAAAGACTGCATATTTAGCACTCAGAATTTCAGCATACAAAATCTGGATTTTGAACAAAATTCATTTCTATATTGGTTTGAATAAAATACGTAAATGAGAGCCTATTACAAAAACATACCGTATAAATATAGATATACCTCTCAATTGGATATTAGACATACATGTGCGTGATATTCTTCATTGATGATAAATTATAAACTAGAAATTCTCAATTCGTTATCAACAGTTCTGCCATCTTATGTTCATATATGCTAAGACATAAGAATAACAAATAAAGAAAACAGATGGAAGGACAGCTATCTGTGTAACTGTTGTCAGATGATTCAGAGGTTTACAACAATATTATTGTGACCGATTACAGAAACCATAGAACATTATTTGTTACTTGGCAGAAGTGCCAAAGATAATAAAGCAAAGCTTTGCTCATATTAAACGATAAATACCAATGCAAATTCTCTCAGGTAATAACTAGTTATTAATGATATGCTCGGAAGGCGATGTCTTGGTGCTGAATTAACACACAAGTAACACGCTAAAGCAGTAGTCATTTTGTGTTGTTTCAACACCTCATTTTTTACTGTGTAATGTCGTATGATTTGACTACCTGCTATAATTAAAGATCATTTTCGATTGAAAGATCGTGTACGTCTGAGTAGCTATGGATACACACAAAAGAAGAAATGTAAGCTGTTTCTTCTCGAAACGATATTATACAAGTTGTGTTTCGTCTAAGAAATTGTATCTGTTTCCTCTGAAAGAGCTCTGACTCCTGCCGTATCTTGCCACGGAAATTATAGTGGTAAGAGAAGGCATTTATTCCGAAGTTGGGCGTCCGCTTTCGCCACGTTTTTTCGCTGTTATCTCCTTTCCACACTTTCTGCAATTTGTTATTAGGTTCATTAATCCGTGCTCTTCACAAACTTTTAAAAGATTTTGCTCGTTATCAACGTATTGCTTCACAAATGTTAAGACTGCTAGTTCATTGCCCTTGTACATTCGCCATGTTGATAACATAAATGCTCGTTTCTTTCCCACAATACAACTGTTCGGTTACCTTGCGCCAAGTAGTTCCCTCCGCTCGTCGTATAGTCCCATGTTTATAACCGCTTATATATAACAAATAAACAGATTTTTTGAGACTCTTATATATTATCAAGCACACAAACGATCAAATTATCCATATCTTTCCTGTAAATTTTAAAAATGTCGCTAGAAACGGACGCCCAACTTTGGAATTTAACCCGTAAGAGAATGTTCAAGGGGGACGAGAACATAGTCTCGCTTATCAAGAAAAACTTACATTTCACCTTTCATAACAATTATCATTTGACACTGAATAAATAATGGTCATTAATTCTAAAAATATTTCAACATTCCGGAAAAATGTGATGAGTTTCATAGATTTTTTAATTTAATTTTTCCGGAAACTTACTCTAATATCTGAAGAATGATTAGTCTTAAGAAAAAAGAAAACTATTTCATAGAAAACTTTTTGCTCTTTGTTTTTATTTCAATTCGTTTTCTTTCTAAAGTTATCACTTTGTAGAAAATAATAATAAAATAAGAACCGAGTACAAATACCTCTTTGTCTGCCATTCGTGTACGGTGACAGCTTCAGCAAAATCGGATCAGTCAGAAGCTTTAGTATGTTAATGAAAGGACAATTTCAATAACCGTACAAAGAAAATAACATTACTAATTATATCCACAAGCACCATATAAGTGAATTCTAGTTCGACAGGTCTATGAGGTTTGTTTAGAAGGTAAAGGTCTCTAAGTTTCTTAACCTCTTTCCGATGGCTTATTAGCTTGAGTTATGAGAGCATTACTTGGAATAACATTTTGTAAGAACATGAGTCAGGTATTTGAAGATACAGTACCAGCATTGGGTTAATGATGGAATAAACGTAGAAAAACCCACTCTGGATTGCTGCCCACAGAATTTGAACCCGGAATCTCGTAGTTGTGAGGAGAGGACGCTAACCCTTCATGCATCCTGGCTCACTACTTCATTGCCAATCTTCGGAAAGGATCACATTGTAATGAGTAGCCATATATTTCACAATCTTGGTAAAAGAATTGACAATTCATCTCCCTTTCAAACCCCCGTAGTTTTATTCATAATTGGAGTTGTTAAATCGAACAGAAGATAATTTTCTTTGCTCCTTTCAAAGCCTAAGAACTGATCTAAAATATTATCCTTAAGGTTTCAAGTAAATACATTACAAATAGAAGGACTTTAAAATACACATAATTAGTCAGTTTATTTTTAACACCAGCGTACATACTTCTCTTCTAGGTGGCTGTAACTCGAATCATTCGTGCATCTTTTCTGCTTCCTCCTCTCCGGGAGAAGTATGAAGTTGAAGAGGATTTCATTTCCAATCTGCCTCATAGCGTTTTCTTCAACTGGAAAGATCTAAGAGAAGCCTTGCAGATGGGAACAATTGGACAGCCACAAGAGAGCAGTAATCTTCAAGGGTCAATGGCTATTTCGCCAAAAATAGCGAGAAAGGTTGGTTTCACTCTTTATACTTGTTCTAAATATTTAAAGATTGGCTATACTGATTAATTGGAATCAGTTCTCTGTAATGCATCTATAGACAATTTCCGAAACTTCAAATGTGCTTGAATTTTTATGGTCATGAACTCGCTTGTATACACGTATACGCGTTTGAAGATCATTAACCATTTATAACTTTCGCTTCTGAACTTATAGCAGACAGTAGTTTCCATATAAGTTTGGAAACCAAATGTCTATCTTAGATCGACATATGGAGAAAATTGTGCGAGCTTTTTGTTGTAAGCATATACAAAATCGGTCAGAAAAATATGTACTTTAACGAGTGTGTTAGTGCTATCCGTAATTATGCATTGTTACATTTAACTAGAAGTTTCTTGCACCTGTACAGTTTTTCAAGGTGCTTAAAAGTGGTTAGCAACTGGCCACCGTGACACCCCTGGGTCGCTAATGCCTTTTCTGACAAGGAACGGACATGAACCTGTCATCCGGACATCCGAATCAAACCTAGTCCATTCGATAAACATAACGAAGATATGTTCATACACAAAATATTAGGTGCCATGGACAACGGAGTAAGTTCCTGGGACCCATTAACCCTGTTAGTATAAAGAAAATGGTAGACTCGTAGTTAAATAGCCATTGCATCAACAGTGTTCATTGGAAAGTCATGTTTTATAGTTCATTCTCTTCAGCATGAAACAAGCTTTCCAGAGGTGCTATGTATTGGGGCCCATAACGTGCTTGAGCAGGGAAAATTGGGAGAATGTCAGGAAAATTCCCTCCAGAAATCCCTCCCATCAACATGGACCCCTCTGGAGTGGCCCGGGGTAAAAGCACATAATTCAAATGTATCTCAAAAATACTATAGGGGATAAGAAATATGTGTACCAAATTTTGTATTGATAGAATAGGTATGAGGTAAAAGCTTGTATATCAATAGATGCATTGAAACTTGTGCACGGATTTATGAGTAATCTGGACATGAAAATTTCAGCAGGGAAATGAATCAGTTTTCAAATAGTATCATTCCGAAGATCATGGTATGTAACCAATCCAAATGTTAAGATATGCATTGAAATGATGAAATCTCTAAACGTAAATTAAAGTTTTAAATAATTGGGCTGTATGTTCGCGATAAAGAGTGAAAAATTTACTCACTTGTCCGAAGAGTATTTAGAACTCATTTTAACTTGACTAGGTCAACTAAAATTAAAACCGAGATGGAAAATTAAATTGTTAACAACCTTCCTTCTGAAAAAATACTATTATATTCGAACAGTTGCAGAAATCAGTGAACAAATAATGGACAAGATTTATGATATACAGAGTTTTGTAAACAAAATATTACACCTGCCTAATCCATTACTAATGATACACAGCCAATAAATGGAACAGCAATTTGGCTATTTCATATATTATTTATGATTTCGAAGACGAATTGTTAGAAGCTATCTCACACTGATGGAGGACAGAGACGAAATAGAATTTAATAATTTAGTCATTCTAGCCATTTGATAAATTAATAAGAAATCTAACCATTGGAAGTTGAACTAAGTTGAAATTTTGAAAATGTAGCTGTGAAATTGCAATAGTAGGAGGTCGAGTCACATTCCTGACATTAACGAAGAGAAAAGGATATTGAGAAGGACGATGTAGTCAAAGAATGGGCTGATCTAGAAAGCCAGAGAAAAGAAGTTAGGGCAAGATGGGGTAATAAGAGTCACTCGGGGTAATAAGAGACAAAAGTAATTTAAATATTAACAGTTTTCAAGTCACATTCTGATTCTTTGTGTATATATACTTTGTTACTGGGCAACGCAATAGAAAATTATTTTATTTATTCCCAATGTACAGGAAGACTGCGAAAAAATATTTTCTTAAAATTTCAGTTGTTGTCTCTTAGTAAAATAAGATGGACATTTCTTGAAATCTCGTAAGGTTAAAGACGTGAAGATTGGTATTTAGACTTTTAATTTAAAATAATCAAAGACGTGTTTCAACACTTTTTTTAATGTTTCTTTTGATGAAAGGAAGAAAAAGAGCAGAGCTAGCGATTGATATAATAAAACGGAGAAATGTCGAAATCTCTGAAGATTAGAGACACACGTTACGGACGTAAGAAGTATGAGACCGTCACCGTAGGCCTAGCAAATGCGGGCGGGAGTCTGTGACAAAGTTCCCAGTTAGTCGAAGACTAGTTTTATTATAACCTGTATTATAATAAAATGGATCTAACAAGTATGTCGCCATGTCATGAGTGTTCTATAAAGTATGTCACCATGTCGTGAGTGTTCTATAAAGTATGTCACCATGTCGTGAGTGTTCTATAAAGTATGTCGCCATGTC
Source organism: Thermobia domestica (assembly GCF_964235325.1). Taxonomy (NCBI): domain Eukaryota; kingdom Metazoa; phylum Arthropoda; class Insecta; order Zygentoma; family Lepismatidae; genus Thermobia; species Thermobia domestica. Next base: position 22,625,805 of record NC_137460.1, on the reverse strand, counting down.
GTGAGTGTTCTATAAAATATGTACCATGTCATGAGTGTTCTATAAAGTATGTCGCCATGTCGTGAGTGTTCTATAAAGTATGTCGCCAGTCGAAAAAGATTGGAGATATTTGGCATCGTATACGCAGTTACTGCTACAATCATGGGCGGACTGGCCATAGTGGAGTTGTGGAGTTTTCCACAGGCAAGCAATCTTTCGGGGCCGGCGATATTCGGATGATTGATTGCTTGTATCCGATCCAGAAGACGCCTATAAATATCAAAATTTTAATGTTATTGTAGACACAATAAACACAAGCTTGTCAAGGCGGTTTGATATGAACAATAGTGCTTTCTTTGCTGACCTAGCTATTCTTGATCCCCAAAATGTTTCCAAGATATTAGAAGCAGAAGACTTCAACCACTTGCACTTGAACATTTAGCTAAGACATTGGCATATTTTAAGTCGCATATCACAGCAAATCTATTAGTTTCATTTACATTTACAAGAGTATCTTTCTTATCAATTTAAAAATATAAAATTATAAAAAAATATTATTGGATAACAAAAAGATAAGGGCTACTTTTCTTTTTTTTTGAAAGGAGCCGGTTGGTGGGATTGTTTCACAGTGAAATTTTCATCCTAGTCCGTTACTGGCTACAATCCACCAAAAGTGGCCAGAACGGGAAGTACCAAGGGTTTTTCCACCCATATTGTGAAAGAATTATTGGACTAAATGAAATGAGATGAGATTAATGTTTTTTTTAGTTTAACGTCCCACGATTATGCCCGTTTGGCTGAAGGAGACGACTATTAAAGTAAGTGAATCATGATGGAAGAATTGGTGGAATAAGAAAATGGAGGTGAACAGAAGAATCTTGAGAAAACTCACAGATACGACGCACAAATGCACATGGCCTTGAACCGAACTATAAATTCTTCGCATCGTGGGTGAACTCTCTAGCACTAAGCTAACGTGCTTCCTAAAATTAGAAGGAGAGGAAAAAATTCCGAGAAAACTCATGTACACGGTGTTGTCCACCATAAACTGACATGACCTCAGAGTAAAGCATAGATGCTTTACAATTCAAGCTTCATGTTTACTTTCATCTGGAATTGATTAGTAAAGCATAACTTTAATAGATTACAGCACTATATTTAATATACATGTCAGTTGTTTTGCTTGGTTAGAGAAAAGGGGAGATTGAAACGAGATTAATAAGCTGATCCTTTCAGGCAGAAACCACGAATCGCGTTTCGTAAAGTAAACACATTTCCACTTTCGTGAATTACCAATGCTCAGATTGAAAAAAGACGAAATTCTGAGCAGTAACTCCTTCCACCGTGGTAAACTGTAGAGTTTTTTTTTCTTTCTTGTTGTTCCTCAAAGCGATGCTGGCTTAAACTGATGAACAGAGAAATGGTGTACCAGAAGGATAAAATTACCTGTTTTACGAGTTTCACAGCATACTTCGAGGTCCAAAAATTTTGCTGTTATGAGAGAAGGTTATTTGTTTGTGTGTTCACAACAGTGAAAAACTCTTACGTATTTAAATTTCAGAAACCAAAGTACTGAAACAAAATAGCATCTTATTCATTTTAAAAAAATGTAGAAGTCTTTTTTTTCTTTCCAAATTTTATGACTTAGGTGTTCTGGTAACTTTATTGACTTTCAGTTTGGCACTAGAGCTCTGAAAGAGGTGTTACATGCCACACGACTTTTTTTTTTTTTTAATGTTTAGTTATCTCATATGTGGTTCAGTTTTCCATAGAGTAGAAAAGTTAGTGCATATATTTTGAGTGTGGCCTCAGACTCGATTCCCGAAGAAAGCTCAAATTTCGTTGTTGATACAGAATATGATCTGAAAGAAATTGGGTTCTTAAATTAAGAGATATCAAACAAAGGGCTATTAAGCTCTATATATCCAATGATAGGAGATGATATGCAGACCACATAACACACACTGATGAGTATATGTTTGATACTGATTGGTACTTACGCTCTTTGTCAGCAGTGAGGTCTGTTCATTAAATTGACCCCATAGTCTTTACATTCTTTATCAGCAGACAGGTTATATAGGGCGACGTCTATAGACTATGTTGATCCATTAGTTTCTAGGTTCTTTGTAAGCAGCGAGGCTATATAGGGTGAGGCCTATGGAATAAATTGATTCTTTAGTCTTTAGGTTCTTAGTTGGCAACGAGTCTATAAAAGTTGATAAAGTTGATCCATTGGTCTCAAAGTTCTTTATCAGCAGCAAAGGTGTATAGGGCGTGGCTTATAGACTAAATTGATCCACTATTCTTTATGTTCTTTGTCAGCAGCAAGGCTATATAGGGAGAGGCCTTACACTAAATTGATCCATTAGTCTTTATGTTCTTTGTCAGTAGCAAGACTATATAGGGTGATAGACTAGGTTCATCTATTGGGCTTTATGTTCTTTGTCAGCAGCGTGGCTATATAAGGAGAGGCCTATAGACTAACGTAAGATGATCCATTAGTCTTTATGTTCTGTCAGCAGCAAGGCTATATAGCATGAAGCCTATACACTCAATTGATCCGTTAGTTTTTATGTTCTTTTTCAGCAAGGAGTCTATATAAGGGAAATAAGATAATGCACAGACAAACTGGAGGAGGTGATATTAGGCAGGAAATTAAACAAAAACAAAAGTCTGATGAACATAAAACAGTGCTGTTTTCCACCTATGTTCACTAGACATTTTTGCCTAATTTTATGTTTACTTGAATCTTCCCAAGTTTCTCAGTGTATTATCTATTGCGCCCCGCGTAGAGCCAGGCCTACGGTTTAAGTTGATTGACTGGTAGTTGGTCAACAGCGAGACTGTATACGACGTGACCTATAGTTTAAATTGATTGTGGTACGAGTATTTATGTAGTGTACTTTATCATCAATGAGTCTACACAGCGAGAGCTCTAGTTGAAGTTTGATAGATTGACATTTACGTAGTTTAAGTAAAATTAAAGTACAAATGAATGACGATATAAAGAATTAACAAAATAGAGATGGTAAGAGAAAACGAGAGCACCTCATATGAAAAAAAAAATGCTTTCAATGAAATTATCTCAAATACAATATAAAACTTATTTGTGTAAAATGTTTACATAAGGGAGAGAATTTTTTTTTTTTTGAAAACACGTAGATACTGTAAGTTGCTAGGCAACACGCCTTCTAACACAATTCATCAATCCAACACTCGTGAGATTTTTACAATTGTAGGCATCTTGCTTACCGCATGTAGGATTTAAAAAAAACTTAACAAAAGGAATAAAACGTAATTGTTTATTGTACACATATGAAGCGAAAAACAAACGCGTCTGACGACATAGACTATGATATGACGTTTAAAAATTACAGAGAGAATACATTTCAATGAATTTTTAACAGTATCCCTGGTTTTATTGATTAAATACTCAATTTTATTTTTTGGGCGAGAAGATAGTTTTCTTCTTTTAAAAAATTTCAAAAAAACTGACGTTGTTTTGAAAATTAAATACCGATTACAAGAGAAACATATTCAGGAAAACTTTGCATAACCTGGTTGATTGATTGTTTAGAAACGTCCGCGCTATATATTTACAAGGATTTAAATTGAAGTTATTCCACTCAAAAATAGAAGACACTCGTTTAATTCGAAATTAGATAATTCAAATTATTGGAAATTCGAACAAAAGTATATTCGCCTCTCGAAGTCTACATTGAAATTAATGGTAAAAAGCTTGTGTAAATCGAACTTTTGAACCTCTTGTTTGGCTAATTTGAAATGGTGCTGGACAGATTGGAAACAGAAGAAGGTACTTGGAATTAGTTTTCAGTTATGCGAGGCAGCCACAGAGAAGAGTGATATATAGATACTATTCAAATAACGGAAACCAGATCAGTGATAAAATAAAGTAACAACGAGTGGCAACCTCATCTGAAGCTTTCGAAATGATTGAAAATTTAAGGTCTATCGAATGTCAACCAAATGGTACGAATAATGTGTTTCACGCAATATATGAAATTAAAGATTTTGTTTACTGGGTAAAAACAATCAAATCAAATCAAAACGAAGATCACAAAGTTCTTTAATAAATAAGGTTGCTACTCATGAAATGAAATGAAATCTTTCTGTTTAACGTCCCATGATTATTCCCTTTAGGCTAAGGGAGACGATGTTTAAGGCAAGTGAATGATGATGGAAGAATTGGTGGAATGAGAAAGTGGGAGGAGACGGGAGTATCCCGAAAAACCTACGAGGACGATGTTATCCACCATGAATTTACTTTGCCGGGGATCGAACCAGGACTCCGACATTTTAGATGTAAGCGCTCTACCACTGAGTCACCCCCTAGGTTGCTACTCACGTGTATGGTTTTATGTGCGTGGACTACACCAAAGTGTGTTTCTCGTGGTATTATAACATTGTAAGTTTATGTCCTTAAGTCTAAACGGATAACACTGCGCGACACGAAATCTGTCCTTTACATGAAAATGTATTTTTCTTATATATTCTTGCATGAAAAAATCAAATCTCTATTTTTTTTATGCTTCACATACCAATTCTGTGAAAAATTGAAAAGTTGGAAATTGTGTACTGTGAAATACAGTATTTTTTACGGATGGTGATGAAATATGATTAATATTTAGTTTCGTTATTGAAGTTCAGTATACCTTTTCAGCAGAGAGGCTTTATGAGACGTGGGTCTACAGTTTAAGGTGAAATTCGAGCCACCGTGTTGTTCAATGTTGTTCTACAGGTAATCAGGCCCGAGATCGCATGCACCGAAAGCGCGCATACTACCCACTAGATCAATAGGGAGAGCAGAAATGTGATTAAGATTTTAAAAAATGGTGCATATGTAATATACCTTAAAATATTCGCTCATTTAAACATAACTCAAGCCACAGTTTTCTTCTTTACAGAAGGAATACGCTTTTAAAGAGGAGTTCTCCTCAACCCTCAATTTTCTTCTATTGCGTAAGATCCTTTTTTCTACGTTATAATAGGGAACAGTAGTTTCTCATATTTCTCATCACTTTTATTTCAGGTAGTAACACATTAATATCTAGTGATAAGTAAGTTCAGATTTGTGTCACATAACTCTGCTGGCATATGTTCTAATATTTGAGTAATGTTTCGTTCGATTATATCGTTATTTGGTGAGTGGTGTTTCTATAGGAGTGATCGGATTTGCTGCGTTGTGTCTTTTTGTGGTAAGGTGTGCTGTGCATCGGGGTTTCAAGAAAATGCTAAATAAACGTTTAGCTACGTGTAGTGGAGTGCAATATCCCATGTAAAAAATAAACCTGACTTATTTTGTTATGTGTGTGGTTTGCTTACACTGAAAACTAAAAAAAAAAAAAAAAAAAAATCCTCACTCCTTTAGTTAAAAAGGTTTATGAACTGTACTTTGGCTGTAGGGTTGAAGATGAGGAAAAGTCCTGGGCCCTACACTTATGTTGCACTGTGTATTCCAGGAATTTGAGAAACTGGCTACAAGGAAAACCTATTTCTATGAAATGTGTTGTTCCTATGATTTGGCGCTAACAAACAGATCATGTAACTGACTGTTACTTTTGCTTGACAGATGTAAAAGACATCTTCTTATATATATAAAAGAGAACGTACAAAATCCTTTGTCCGCTCATCACGCTAATACGGCTGAACCAATTTCTTTCATTTTTGGGGGGTTATTAGGATTTGGACCCTAGATGGTTTTTATCATATCACTTTAATTTTTAATTACCAGTGTCTTGAGATAATTGACCATTCAAGTGTCCATAACGTACAAATCCTTTGTTATTAGTTCATCATAGGTAAAAATAAACGTATTTATATGCAACCCGCATGACCGTGTCACTCGGCGGGTTAACATAAATGACAGGCGATATACAGCGGAAAATAGCTTGAATCTTCTGTTTAAAATTTTTTAATTGATTTGCTTATTTTTACAGACACTTTTACAATATGCCAGCACCGGGATGACCGCAGCGAAGCGGGGCGGGTTAACATAAATGACAGGCGATATAATGTTAAGATTTACTGCAATCTTCTATGGTTTTTATCATATCACTTGAAAGCGAAAAAGTAAAAATTATCTAAGTAACAAAGTTTATTGCGTTCCGGGGTGACCGCAGCGAAGCGGGGTGAACGCTGCTAGTTTCCTCTAAATCAAAACATCAAATTCACTACCCTAATTTAAAGTCAGCTATTCGAACAGTTCCCTACACTGAAGATCTTGAAGTACCTAAAACGCCAGAACATTACACCATTGATTTAGAAGAAGATACCTCAGACGTTCCAAGCAACAGCGAAAATGTAGACTTTCAGCTATTTACATCCCATTCAATGCCACCTCATTTGATCATACAATAAGAGCTTTAAAAGAAAAGCGGAATTATTAGGCTCCAGGCTTCAAGGTTGGAATCTCGTAGCTCAAGATTTTAAAAATAAATTTGTTCAGAAACCGACAGTCATTTTGAGAACAATTTTGTTGCAAAATTGAGACATTGTTTATTGCAAAGATGTACACTCATGTCCAAAATGATTGTCGCATAACTGTCTTCTTGTAAGAATATAATTTGATAATGATCTTGCAAAGTACTTTTAATATTGACACTATGTGTATAATCGGGAAATGTATATTTGTGGTAAATTTCATGGGAAAAGAATTATAAATACGAAAATTAAAATGAGCAAAACAAAATGTTGCTAAATTGAAAAGAAAGTTTTATTTTCGTTTTATGTTCTTATTTACTACTCTTTTGACATGAAATTTGCCACATACATGTCTTTGCCGATTATACTCATACTAACATTATAAGACATACCAGGCGAATTCGTATCAAATTATGTTCCTACAACAACATATTTATAGAATGCGACAATAATTTTGGACATGAGTGTAGATGGCTTATTTCAGTCTTCGGGATATGAATATAATCCCACCGAGTGGCGCTTGTTTATTGACAGCTCAAAACTAAGTCTGAAAGCAGTATTTCTCCATATTGGAAATGTTCACGCATCTGTTCCTGTAGCATAGTGGCCCATACAAGGAGACGTATGAAGTTTTGTGTGCAATGTTGGACCTCATTGAATACAAAAAATTCAAATGGCATGTATGTGAGAACTTGAGAGTTATTGGTATTCTCACAGGAATGCAACAAGGATACATCAAGTATTTTTGTATTTTTTTTATGTGAGTGGGATAGCCGTGACAAAGCAAACCACTACGCCCGAAAACAACTGGCCTCAAAGACAAAATTTCATTTCTGGCACCAAGAACATATCTCGTAAACCAATTGTCAACCCTCAAGATGTATTTTTGCCACCATTACATGTCAAGCTTGGGTTGATGAAGATTATTGTTAAAGTACTAGATAGAGAAGGTAAAAAAAGGTATTTGTTGGTCTACAGATTAAAACAGTCATGCAGGATAAAGACTTCGAAACTAAACTCTCTGAAATTGAGAAGTTATTTTGGCTGTCGTTTAAATAGTTATTTTCAGATTTTCTTGGAAATGTAAAAGCTAAAAATTATGAAGCTATTGTTAGAGACATGGTACGCAGTTTTCAACTCTTGTCGCGCAATTTTTAACGACATGGGATGCAACATGTTAAAATTACACTCTTTGCACTCAGATCTTGACTTTTCCCACTCAAAACCTCGGCGTAGTAAGTGATGAACACGGAGAACTATTTTATCAGGACATTGCCACATTTGAAAAGCGTTATAGTGGAAAATGGATTGAAATTATGCTTGTTGAGTATTGCTGGTCTATCATCAGAGAGACTCTAGATTATGTCTACAAGCATAAGCGACGAAAGAAAGTATTTTAAAGGGTAAATTAACAAAATTTAATATTAGCATAATACGCTTTCCTAGCCTATATTACATAGTAAATTATGTAAATATGTACATTCCGTATAATGTGTTGTGATCTGCCCAACAAAAATGTGACGTGATGGAACATTTTGGTTTCCGCCAACGAATTCAGCAACTGTCATTCAGCTAAAATCACATAATTTAATTTGAAGGACAGAAAAAAAGTTTTAATTTGTTACACAGTGAATCAATAAAAGTGAATGATTATGAAAATAATAGTGGATGAGAATGTAAGATGAAACGGATGAACCACAAGAAAATCCACGGACACGATTATGTCCACCACAACCTTCCATGGCTTGGATCGAACCAGGGACCTCTTGCACCAGAGATGAGCACTGTACTACAAAGCCATTTCGCTTTCCGCTCTAATTTTACTGTACACGCAATTGTGTTATGAGTTATAGTAACAGAATAGTGGTGAAATATTAGCGCAGAAAATGTGTATGGGGATAAACACAAGAAAACTGAAAAGTGATGCTGCGAGAAGGTTCCTTTGAGTAGAATAGATAATACAGTGTATCACCAGAATTTCAGACAACTTTCCTGGATACTAGAAGCAGAAACTTGATATGGAGCTCGTGTCACACTTACTGGGATGAATAGAATTATATAACTAACTAACTAACTAACTAACTCGATGGCCTATGGAACCCGGAGGTTCAATGCCGCGTTCACAAAAGCTCTCCACTGACTTCTATCCTTAACTACCTGCATCCAGTTTCTACTCTGTATTCCAATCTCTGGGAGATCCATCTTAATATTGTCCTCCCATCTGCGCCTAGGTCTTCCTAATGGTCGTTTTCCGATTGGCCTTCCAATCAAGACTTTGAAAGCGTCTCTACTTTCTTCCATTCTAGCTACATGACCCGCCCATCTAAGCCTCCTAGACTTGACGACCCTAACAATGTTGGGTAAACCATATAAATTATGTAGTTCCTCGTTATGAAGTTTCCTTCATTCCCCATTCCCGTTCCTCTTGGGTCCGAATATTCGTCTCAGGATCTTGTTCTCAAATACTTTCAGTCTATGTTCTTCCCTCAGAGTAAGCGACCATGTTTCGCAGCCATACAGAACAACAGGCATGATTATCGTTTTGTATATTTTAAGTTTCAAATTCCTCGACAGAATTCGCGACGACAAGAGATTTTGAACCGAATAGTAACACGAATTCCCTGCTTTTAGTCGACATTTAATTTCTCCGTGAATATGATTTTCCTCTGTTAATATTGATCCTAGATATTTGAAAGTATCCACTTTATCAAAAGTATTATTTAGTATTTTAACGCATCCATAATTTGCTGTATTCCGGTCCCGACGCACTTCCATGTATTTAGTTTTCTCTGTATTTACTTCTAACCCCATGTCCCTGCAAGCGTTTAATAAGATCTCTGCATTTCTTTCTATTGTTCTCCTATCATCTCCTATTAAATTTACATCATCAGCATATGCCATAACCTGGTGAATACCGTTCAACTGTAAGCCCTGGTTGCTATCTTTGATTTTCCTTATAGCGTATTGCAAAACGAAGTTAAATAATAATGGCGACAACGCATCTCCTTGTTTCAGGCCATTTTCGACGTGAAAGCTCGTGGACAAAAATTTTCCTACCCGTACTTTACTTTGGGATTCATTTAAACATATCTTAATTAATCTAATTAGCTTTCTCGGTATTCTAAGTTCTGCAAGAACGTTGTATAATGTTTCTCTCCTAACCGAGTCGTACGCCTTTCTAAAATCAATAAATAGTTGATGTACCGGGGTATTGTATTCCCACTTTTTTTCGAGTATTTGGCGAATGGTAAATATTTGGTCGATAGTTGATCGATTTCGTCTAAATCCGCACTGATAATCTCCAATAATTTCATCTGCATATGGGGTCAGTCTTGCTAACAGAATATTTGAAAGGATTTTATAGGATGTTGACAGAAGAGAAATGTCTCGATAATTATTACAGTCAGTTTTGTCGCCTTTCTTGTGGATTGGAACAATGATTGATTCTTTCCACTCTTGTGGTAATTCTTCCTTGTTCCAGATAAGGAGAATGAGTTTGTGTATCTTGTTCCACAATTTTTCGCCTCCAGCTAAAATAAACTCAGCCGGAATTTCATCTACACCCGGAGATTTGTGTTTCTTTAATTTCTTTATAGCGGTTTCTACTTCTATTCGATTGGGTTCTGGAATATACGGTTCTGCGGTGTGTATCTCCTTTTCTCCACGAACACTAGTTTTTGGTTGCGTGTTAAGCAAATCGTCAAAGAAATCTTTCCATCTATTTAAGATGCTATCCGTGTCAGTTAGAACTGTACCGTCAGATTTCTTTAATATATAAGCACGAGGTTGATAGCCTTTCTTAAATTCGTTGATTCCCTTATACATGTCCCGTATGTTTTTATTTTTACTATTATCTTCAAGTTCCTTAATTTTAGCTTTCAGAAAATCGCGTTTCTTTGTTCTAAAACTTTTGGAAGTTTCCCGCCTGATATCTGCGAAATTTTGTGTAGTCATTTCATTCGGATTTTGTAGCCAGCGTAATTTTGCCTGTTTTCTCTTCTCTGCTAGTTTTATGCATTCCTGGTCGAACCATGGTTTGTTCCTACGTATTTCCGCGTGTCCCAATTTTTCTTTTGCTGAAATTTTAATGCTATCTCTAATTTCAATCCAGTTATCCTCAACACTAGTGCACTCCGAATCTTCTAAAGCCGAAAATCTATTCGAAACTTCAATCTGATATTCCTCTCTTACCTGGCTCTCTTCTAATTTCTTTAAATTGAATCTCTCCGTTTTCGGACAATGAATATTACCTTTATTCAACGATAACCTCTCTCGTATTATCGCTGCTACTAGGTAGTGGTCAGTGTCACAATCAGCCCCTCTAAACGACCGGACATCAATTATGCTAGATTGCCTTCTTCTATCTACTAAAACGTGATCAATTTGATTATGTGTTTTCCCGTCTGGTGATGTCCAAGTTTATTTATGAACGTCGCGATGTGGGAATTTTGTACTCTTCACGATTAGGTTTTTGGATGTTGCAAAGTTCACGAGTCTAACACCGTTGTCATTACTTTCCTTATGCAGACTTTCGTTCCCTATAATCGGTTTGAAAATATCCTCTCGTCCTACCTTCGCATTGAAATCCCCTAATAGAATTTTCATATGGTATCGCGGGAGTTGGTCAAATATCCGTTCCACTTCTTCGTAAAAACTGTCTTTTATATCGTCATCCTTATCTTCTGTTGGGGCATGTACATTTAATACAATAATATCACACCACCGTCCCTTAAAAGTAATAAAAGAAAGTCTGTCAGTAACAAATTCAACCCGTTTAATTGCTGGTAATATACGTTTATGAACGAAAAACCCTGTTCCTAACTGGTGATTTTTATTTCCTTCCCCGTAAAAGAACGTACAATTTCCGGAATTCTCAGATCCATTTCCTTCCCACCTAACTTTCTGAACTCCTACTACGTCCATCCTGTATTTCTCTAACTCCCTCGTTACGGATTTTAACACGCCTACCCTATAAAGGCTCCTAATATTCCATGTTCCAAATCTCATGTCCATTTTCTTTTGCTGAGGTCGTGCCAAGTTATCAGTCCTTGTCCGAGGCTTTTGTGAATGTTTCTGAACAAGTGCTTTTTTTTTTTACAGGATGAGGTTGTTAGCCCTACCCAAACACCCAAGCTGGAGGACCACTCCTAGTCGGCTGTCCGCGACTGCTTATTCAGTATATTCGCAGCTAACCTCTATATCTAGAGGCCTTCTCCTCGATCCGCAACCTGAGGACGCGCCATGCCGTGGTGATAGGAACCCACGTTACACGGTAGAACACACGTTACACGTAGAATTATATAAATTGCATATTATAATGTTCTTTGCTATAATTCTATACACTCCTCACCAATGAGAGAAACACGGTCTGGGTATTTGAGCACTGATATTGTACTGGATTTAAGCTTAAATAATTTCTGTAAATTCTTTTATAATGGCAAATGTCACTGCATGAAGGAGTATCTGTAGTATTATTTTCTTGAAAGCCAATAAAATGGAAACCAAATGTCTTGTGAACCTATGAACAGCTATATCGACTTAACACGAATATACGACAATTGCGATCAGTGACGATTGCGATTATGTGAAAACCTAAGACTATTGCAATCATTTTCTTTTAAAGGTTATTTACAAAATATGAGTTGCGACAATTGCAAGCACAGTTCTTAATTATCTTGTAAATTAGTAACCAACTTAGGATTAATATTTTATATCGAGACTAAAAACTAGGCGAAGGCTGTTGAGTAAGAATATTACGCACATAAAGGTACATGAAAATTGGTACACAGCTAAGAGAATTACAATGCTATGTTTGTTATTTATTTTGTTTATGCAATTTGTTGTGTGTAAAACTCCAGATGTTCAATATAGAACTTTGAAGCAGCCACTGTATTAGCATTAAGAGAAATGTGTGAATGTTTTTTTTTTCTTTCTTCATATGGAGAAGTTCTTATCAAGGAAGATGTAGAACTTAAACTTGATCTGTAAATATAGTAGTTATGATGAAATATGGTTGACAATTGAAATAGTTTTTTTGAAACCATAGGATAAGGATCAAGGTTGTTTATTAATTCAAGGTGGAGTTCCAGCTAATGGGAAATTAGAACTACATCAATGACTGAAAAATAAAGATATTCCTGTGGACATATGGACTTGCTTCTAGGAGTGATCTAGTACTAATAATGCTTTTGAAAGGCAGAATAATAAAATGAAAATTAAATCTTTGAGTTTTACGTCCCACGGTTATGCCGGTTAGGCTAAAGGAGACGGTGATTATGAGAAATGAATGAAATGGTGGAATGAAGAAAGTGGGAGGAAACGGGAGAACCCGATAAAACCCACGAGCACGGTGTTTGTCCACCACAAAGTCCACATGGCGCGAGCTGGGATCGAACCAGGGACCCCAAGCAGCGGAGGTGAACGCTCTACCACTGAGCCATCGCGCCCCCAATAATAAAATGAATGCACTGCTCAGAGCACTGCACTGAAAGTTGAAGACTTCATTTTCTGCCTCAAGTTAGAAGCAGAAAAAACACGAACACGAATGTGATATTTATTAGAATGGAACTTAACGTAAAAGGGATCAAAAGAAAGAAGCGACACACACAGATGGATGGGAAGATTGAGAGAAACGTTCAGAAGTACGAAGTTAATAGTTGATTTCAGAAAATACCTGAGAGCTTTGACCCATGTTCAGAAGCTGGATTAATTCACAATCTCCAGTGAAATTGATGACGTATATGATGCTGGTGTCTTATGTTCATATATGGCGTATAATAACACTACCCGATAAGTGTTAAAAAAAATAATGGAAAAAGTTAATACCTGTTTGAAACATACTAGAATAGTTGTGCCTTAACTAGAATAGTTGCCTCTTAAGGTCCGATTATTTTGCCAGTCTTAATACATGTAGAAAATATGTAAGAGAAATCTGTGTTTTATCATTAATGTTCCTATATCTATAAACAAATACCCAAGTTGCAAGAAAGCTTTCGGTCAATTGGCGCGTGACTGGCTTTTGGCTTTCTACGCTTGCACTTGAAACGCATGTTTTCATACAACTTGCCTTTTGTTGTACTTGCAAGCGATGCTTCGCAGAGTGTTATAGCATCACTGGCCGTTCATTGGCCATTGACTTGTTGTCAACGTAAAACGCTTGAGTCAACCTTGAATCGTACACTAAATGCAAGGTTGACCCCATGTAACTTCGTTACTAGAATCCAGCATGCGGCATGCTCGCATGTTTCCAATCAATCCGGGTGCAAGCTTGACAACTGCCAATGCAAGCTTACAGCAAACGGTTTGCAAGTTGCCTCTGGTACTAGAGTAATAACAATATTTTAAATTATAATATCTCAATAACGAATAATTTGACACTTTCGTTTGATTGCAATTGTGACTGGAATATTCAGATTAAGGTAAGACTACTTTCTTGTTGATCGCTATTGTCACAGGTCGTAATTGTCGCGACACCGACTTGAACATCTTGCAATTGAATGATATATGTATACTTCATAGCGATTGGCATCAAGATCAAGTTCTCCATGACTAAAATACCTTCTTAAGTGCTTCGCGAAGCTAACAACTCCAAATAATATCTTTCAGTTATTAATTGAACATGGGACCGCGTGCATTTAAGGCACACATCGCCACCAATTTACTACATTGAAGCAGGTATTCTCATGAAGATACATCCATTTTCCAAGAATAATGACAAATTAGCATATTGCATGGTAGTGGTATGCGTGTTGTAGGTTGGTTATTTCTAATACAGGGATATTACTGTGCGATAGTTTTTATCGTTTTAAATTCCTCTTTCAGTTTAACGTCCCACGGTTATACCCTTTAAGCTGAGAGAGATAATGAAATCATAGGTGAAATGAGAAAGTGGGAGTACCCCGAGAAAACCCACGGACACGGTGTTGTCCACCACAAACTTACTTGGTGGAAGATCGAACCAAGGACTCAACGCAGCAGAGGTAAGCTTACTACCACTGAGCCACCATGCTTCGTATGTTTTAAATTTGTCTTTGGACTATTCGTATACCTCACATTCCCCCCAAATCATTTTGAGCTTGAACTTAATTTTTTTACGTTTTTTTTCTATTTTCATTCATGAAAATTCAATTTTCCCGTAACTCAAATTTTATTTTCTTCTCTGCTAGAAACGAAGAGTGCAATTTGATGAGGTGGTTTTCTTTTCTTTCTTTTTTTTTTTTTTTTTTTTGTTTTTGTTATCAGTTCCTAGCAAAAGCTCTCATGCATGTTTATCTAAGTTCTGGCAAACTGAACACGAAAGATCGTTTATGTTAGAGAATGTGTAAACATTTAGATAATAATTATAATACGTTAAACAATATATTGCAAGTTTCATTGTAACGGATATTTACATAACATGTAACGTTATACATACTTAATACAATATTGTCGATATGAAGTTGAAGTAATTCATAAGCATATTATCTTAAGCTATTTTCCCTCACATATTCACCAACATTTTCGACACAGTTCTCTAAACTTTCACCATTTTTTCTTTTCAATATTTATCAAGATACCGGATTCTCACACCATAATAATATTTACATTAAGTTTCGACATTCTTCAATTGACAAAGTCTACACAGTTAAATAAACGGCAGAGTTAATACAACACAATGGCTTTAACAGTAAGTCACACGAATTGTGTTAAATGTTGACACGTGAAGTTGTGTTACTTCAACTTCATTGCACTTTGGAGTAAAGTGTTAAAATGGTAGTCGTTGAGGAAAGTACCTAACATGATGAGTAAGTGATTTTATTAAAGCTTCATTGCTGCTGTTTTTTATTCACTTACCAAACAACTTGTTTTATAAAAACATTTTTCTTTCTTATTAAGTTTGACATGACTCTTACTACTAAAGCATAGCATCAATTTATTTATAAGTGGTTATGAAGAACGATATACAGTCGGTCATATATGATAAATAGCACGGCCATATCTCGAAATCCTTTAAGAATAGATACACGTTAATTAAAGACGTGTTTAAGCGATTTTTGTTTTCCTTAGAAGGAAAAGGAAAGATGGAAAGAAAAAAGGGTGGGAGTTGCAATTGTTATAACAAGATGGCTATATCTCGAAACCCCTTAAGATTAGAGATATGTTAAGGGATATGAGAAGTGCAAAGTCGTAGTAAGGGCAAATGTTGGGATCTGGAGTCGAAGTCCCCAGCTAGCCGAAGGCTAGACTTCTATATTTATAAAATGAATATGTGCGTCATCAAATTTTCGCGTAGAAAGAAGTTTCTTAGAACCATCAAATATACACAGATAGATCTCGACAAGATTTAATCACGTACGAAATATGATTTTTAATTTCTGGCTCTAGGGGTGACTGGGAGAGTCAAAATTTAATGTAGATCCTGCGTCTTGCTGCGAATACGAATATTTCACACATTTCTTTACTTTCAAGAATTTTGTGCAAACATTATTATTCCCGTACGAAGAACGAGCGCTTTTGCTAGTAGTAAAAAACTGACAACGAATATTGAAGGCATTAAGGCGTTAATTAAATCGTATTATGTCTAGTGCAGAAGTAAAATATATTTGTAAAATGAGGATGATTTTTTTAAACAATGCATAGCGAAATACCGTATTCTACCTAAATGCTTATATTTTTAATTGCTTTTCAGACTTTTACGTACGAATCTCGGAAAGAAATAGAGAAACTCTTAATGGACGATTTCGTCCAGAAATTTTCCGAAGAAAGAATGCCTACGAATATTCCCTCTAATTTGGTGGTAAGTTATACAAGGACATACACATACACTATGATATCGTAAGGAAAAAGTTTCAGATTATATATTATATATATATATATATATATAATATAGTGTGTGTGTTTTTTTCTTTTAATTGTTAGACATACTAATATTATTTCAGATTTTTAGAACATCCTTTAAACATTCCTAAGGTATATATGGGTATCATAACACCCAACGACATGCTCCACACTACTACTACTACTACTACAATAATAATAATAATAATAATAATAATAATAATAATAATAATAATAATAATAATAATAATAATAATAGTCTATTAGTCCATCCTACTGTTTGCTGTCTTTTCTTTCATTGGAAATGTTCTTTTACGTTTGGACACGGTGACAAAACCAGCATATGCTCACATGTATAGGATAGTTTCGAAATACTATATAAATTATGTATTTCAATGAATGTAACTTTTTTCTACACTTAATAACACTTCAACGTGTTTTATTACAATTAAAAGAGGAAAAATACATATACACATTTTTTTCCCCCGCGATTGCGAAAGTTGACTTGGGAACAGTACCTGGCTTCGGTTTACTGTTTCCGAACATACCGTACTTTGCACATCAGAAGTAACTTTGCATAAAATATAAAAAGAGTTACACAGTCCTCTGTCGGTAAAACCATGAACTGTAAAGAGAAAGTTTCAACTGCCACCGTAAAATAGAACCTCTAACCGGATTTTGGCTATAACATTGGCGGTTAACATCAGTTCTAACTACCCCAAGGGTTTGTTGTTATAGAGGTATGGAAAGCAGTAACTGTAAAAGCCGACAAAACTTGAAAGATATCATCTACAAGAATTTCCGTCAAAGGTAAGTCAGTTTCGTAGAATATTACTGTGTATAATCGGACTTTGAAACAATAGTTGAAATTGAAGTTTGAAACATTTCAAAGTCGTAGAAAAATAAAACTGGGAGAAGGCGGTATCAGCCTCTAATCGGGGTTACTCTGCACCGGTCCAAAGTAACCCTTTAAATAGGGGATTACTACTGCTGGTACCTCCTGCCTTCTAATTGTAAGTAAATTTCCTATTTAGGTAGTTGCCAGAACGGACTTCTGGTTGGAAAATAAATTACGAACAGTGGCGGATCCAGAAAATAGTTTGAGAGGGGCTTCACTCAGAAACCTTTGTTTTTTTTTTTTTTAAAGAAATCACTAGACTTTGGAGAAGGGCTTGAAGCTTATACGAATAGGGATGATTAACATTATTATTATTATTATTATTATTATTATTATTATTTACAAAAAGAAATCCTGCAATTTGGGTGGGCTTCACCCCGAAGCCCCAAACTCCGTAAATCTTCCACTGATTACGGTTGACATGATATTCTTGGATATAAAGAGCAACCAAGGCAAATCAGTTCACGAGCATTTTTTTTCTGTTCCTGAGTTGGCCTTTCGGTGGGTCATATACTAAGCTATCAGAATGTTATTCCTATGCCGGTACCAGAAAATACATAATTTTCTTTAGAAATATCGATAATTCATACTAACCGTAAGCACTGATAATGGTAGCATCATTCTAGTATCAATATTTGTAGACTGCATGCAGTTTTATGTAGGAAGTGAAGTGTATAAATACTGGAGGGAAAACATTGCACATAAATATTATGTTCGTATGTTGAATATACTGTTTCGTATGTTGTACCAAGTATCCCCACCTATGGGGTAACTTTGCACCAAAATTTATACTTCAACAACCATGGCCATACTGAATGCTTACTAATACACTTGCACAAATGTTTCCCTTATGTATCTAGCTATTACATGTTTAAAATACAGTGTTCTTAATCATTACGTTTGTAAGCTACATACGATTTTCTTCAAAATTCCTTAATACCTGGCAATACTGCTTTGCAACGTAAAGAAAAGAAAAAGGAAAGTGAAATCAATGCTGGATTTAAACATGGATCCTGAGTTGCCAGTTACATACGTTGCCTTTACTTCATGCCATCCAGTAGTAACTTTCTGCTATGCACTTTTCTTTTAATGTCCATGCGGTGCTGACGTATCATCATGCTGGTATTTTTACCGCCCCCTCCCGCCGAAATAAGACCCCGTAGGTTAAAAGTCATTAGACAGTCCATTGTCTGTAAAAAATTATCATACATTAAGAACACGTAACAGGCCCGTAGCCAGCCCAAAAATGTAGGGGGACCGGTACAAGTTAGGGAGTCCGACTCAACTATATTATAGTTCATTTGCAAGCCTATCGTGAAAATTTTAGGGGGGCAGTGAAAATTTAGAGGGGCTCGGCCCACCCTAGCCCTCCGTGGATACGGGCCTGACACGTAATATACTGTAATGCGCCGCTAAATTGTATCTGAACCACAGCGCATTACACAACATTTTGGAAGATGTTGAGAGGGATATCGGTCTGTATAGGATTATCTAAAAGTTTAAATTCTAAATGAAATCAAATGAAATAATCGGAAATAGTAAACAAGTTCGTTTTGAAAGGAAAGATAAACTGTTAGAAGATTTTTGTAATTTTAACAGGTATTACATATACGAGGTGTGGTAATTAAATAATGAGACGTGTCATAAATGTGATGTATTGCAAAGAAATTTACAATTGACTGTTATCCCCTTCAATATACTCTCCTCCCCTACCTATATATACACACCGCTGCATACGTGCCTTCCATTGATCAAAGCAATGCTGTAAGTCATCAGATGTCACACTGTTCAACAACTCTGCCGTTTTTAGTTTCACCTCTTCCACAGACTGAAAATGTGTTCCCTTCACTGCACTTTTCAATTTTGGGAATATATAAAAATCACAGGGAGCCAGGTCTGGGGAATACGGAGGATGGTTGACCACAGGAAGGCGCTTGGCTGCTAAAAACTGCTTCACAGAAAGGGCATTATGGGCAGGCGCATTGCCTTGGTGGAGGATCCATGCATCGTTCTTACACAAATCCGGTCTCTTCTTCCTTACTTTCTCTCACCTTGATTAGGACTTCTTTGTAGTATGTCTGATTCACCGTTTCATCCTGAGTCACCCATTCAGTCATGATGATACCCTTGATATTGAAAAAAAAAACGATGAACATTGCCTTCACTTTTAAGTTGCTCATTCGTGCTTTTTTCATTCTCGACGATGTGAGTCTTCCAGTGTATGGATTGACGCTTAGTCTCGGGGTCATACTGGAAAATCCATGTTTCATCACATGTGATGACACGTGTTAGCAAGTCTGGTTCTGCTTTGAGTCGTTCCATGACGTCACGGCAAATGGTCTTTCGAATGTCTTTTTGTTCCTGAAAAAGGTTTTTCGGTACAATTTTTGCACAAACTTTTGTCATGTTTAAATTGTCATGAGAAATTTGTCTTACTGTCTCTTTGTTCGCCATGTCTGCGATCATCCAAATGCTCAGACATCTGTCTTTCCGCACAAGTTCATTAATGTTTTGAACATTTTCGCCCGTTCTTGAACTCAAAGTGCGACCGGGTCGTTTATCATCTTCAACCTCCTCCCAACCTTCTGAAAATCGTTTCTGCCATTCGAAAACTCGCGCACGTGACATAGGATTATCACCATACACCTCTTTTAACATTGCACAACATTCTGTCTATGTTTTGTTTAATTTCACCAGAAATTTGATGTTAATGCGCTGCTCAACTTTACTGTTCACCATGATTCCGGCATTAGTACAGGGCACTGTTCTCTTCATGCAAGCCTGCAAAGAAAAGAAAAGTTTTCAGAATCCTGAAACAAACAGTGGCTGCTCATGATGGTTCAAGATCAACAACATATCATTAGCTACCTCCCCCCACGATCCTGCGCGACAGGAGGTGGGCAGTCTCGTTATTTAATTGGCACACTTTGTATATGGCGTCAGGCTCCAGGTGGATGCAAGGTGATGCTCTTGTTTTTTTTTTTTTTTGGCCTTTTTTGGTGTTTGTGTGCGCGCTCTGGTGTCATGTTTCTTCGGTGGTGTGACTTTCCCAAGTGTAGCGTAGCCAATGAAACATGGACTGAAGTGTAGTGAAAAATCTTTCCATTACATTGCTGCTGTTTACATACCAACAAGACCGCCATGTGCTTTCTTAGTTTCTGCTAGAAATGACAGAGAAACTATCAGTGACTGTGTGACAAGGTATGATTTAAAAACAAAAAAACAGTACCTCATTCTCTTTTGTCTTCTCTTGCTTTGTGGTGATATTCACATAAACCCTGGTCCACCTGCTCCAGACTCCACCAGTGTTTTTAATATTTATTGCCAGAATGTTCGTAGCATTAAAAACAAATTACTCGAATGCTCAATCAACCTAGGCGAGATAAGGGAACTGGATTGCCTTGCAGTGACTGAATCGTGGCTCAGTGAAGCAGTGAACGACAGTGAACTTAATTTCTCAAATAATTTCTCCATCTTTCGTAAAGACCGCATAACTCATGGAGGTGGAGTGATGATTTGTATAAGTAATAAGTGGAAGAGCAAGAGAAGATTGGATCTTGAGCGGAATTGTGAACTTATTTGGATCGAAGTCTTTATTCCAAAGTGTAGCTCTGTGTTTATTGGGTGCTTCTATAGGCCGCACAAGGACACTCCCAGTACATCTTAGAAGCTTGCCATGACTCACTGTTACAAGCGTTGCCCCTCGGTGACGTCATCCTATTGGGTGATTTCAACCTTTCCATCACGTGGCAGCAGAATAAGTATTGCCTGGAATATATGGAAGTCACATCCGAGTGACGAGACATACAAACAATTCGCTAAAATTAGAAGCTTTACGAAAAAGGTACAGCGACATAAGTACTTTGAATACATGGACCAATTGGTGATTTTACTGTTAGCAACCATAAACTATTTTGGACTGTAATTAAATCTCGATCGAAATCTCCCGACATACGAGCAACAGTTCATGACGAGAATATTGAAGCTAATGATGGTCAAATGCCCGACTTTTTAAATAACTACTTCTGTAAAACATTTACAGAACAACCCATCTTCCCCCTCACCACCCCATCTGTACTAACACCTTATGAAACCTATCTACCACCCCGGGTGAGGTTTTGGTTCTCCTGCAGTTGCTTTCTCCACGTAGATCTCTTGGGCCCGACAACATTGGCTCTCTCTATCTTAACAAAACTGCTTCAACTATTTCAGTTCCTCTATTCATCCTATTCAATAGATGCTTCAGATAAGGATATTATCCCACCAGCTGGAAACTAGCTCACGTGCCCCTAATATATAAATAAGGACTTAAAGATCAAGTATCCTCCTATAGGCCAATATCTCTTCTTTCTGTAATTTCTATTATCTGCGAAAAACAATCAAAGACAGGCTTCTCAAATTCACATCGCCTTACATTGACACTTCTCAGCATGGCTTTCTACGGAAAAGCTCGTCTCACAAACTTAAGTACTCTTCTTTCCCGTGCAGTTCAATGTATAAATAACAATACTCAATTAGATGTCATTTATTTTGATCTCTCCAAGGCCTTTGATTCTGTCAGTCAAGTTCTTCTTCTCTACAAGCTTTCCAATATTTTTAATGTACATGGTAAATTTCTCTCTTTAATTACCAGCTATCTAAAGGGCCGTAAACAGAAAGTTGTTCTTTCACGGGTGACTTCTAACCCCCCAACCTGCAATCTCGGGGGTACCTCAGGGAAGCGTACTAGGGCCCCTGCTATTTGTTCTGTATATGTGCGATCTCTACTCTCACTTATTACCTAATCCTAATGGCCTTTTACTTTTTACTGACGATTGCAAATTATATAGAGAAATGTCATGTTTCTATGACACAATTACCCTACATCTTGTAGACTGGTGTGAAATATAGCAATTGAAACAGTAAGAAATGTGACAGTATTACAGTTACTCTGAAAAAGTCTCCTGTTCCGTCCAAATACCGTATTAACGATTCTCGTTCTCTGAGCACAACTCCTCAATAGGTAAGAAATCAATGCATATGCTGGGGCTTCTTTACCGATTTACTGAACTACGCACTGTGGCGTCATTAACAACATTCTATAAAACTCTAATAGCACCCAAGATCGAATACTGGTCTCCCATATGGGCCATGGCCGCACCTATACATCTCTCTAGACTTAAGTCTGTTCTCAATTTCTTTATTGCAACAATACGTTTCCGTGTTCCCGCACTTCCAATATTATCTAAGGAGGAAATTTTGCGATATCTTAATATCTAGATACCGGAAGTACGCAGAAATAACTCTGATTTGAAGTTTCTTCATAAGATTGTATATGGGAACCTAAGATCAGAAACCCTAATGCAACAATTATCCTTATGTGTCCCTTCCCGCAAAACCTGGAATACCCACCTATTCTATCTTGCACGCCCTATGTTTGACAATTATACAGAGATCTCTTTCTCACCGAGTACCGAACTATTATAATAATCTAACTAGTGAGGTGGACATTTTTTCGAACTACCCGGTGACTCAGTGTGACCAAGAATGATGATTATAGTTGCATTTTCTGATGCCATGCAAACTTTTTCATGGTTGGGGTAACTTTAGCCCATTTGTTAAAATGACTAATTAATATATGAAAGTATTATTGTAGCAATGTATTTAAGAAGTAGAAGAGAACGGAGTATTATAAATACATTGGTGAAATTATCAGTGTTTTTAATCAATTTCAATCGAACAAGAAATATAGTCTGATGAAAATATTTGTATTCTACTTGGATGAATACGAAACATCTATAAAAGAACGCTACAAATTTCTGAATACTTAAAAAACCGGTATTACAAACATAGGAGTGAAATGACATTGTTCAATTTAAAGGCAAACAAAAAATATCGTTCAATGAAAACCTCTTTAAGCGGATGAATACTGAACATCCAAAAATAATAGCACCATATTTTTCATTGCGGTAGAGTACTTTATCGGTACCATATTGCTCAGTTTTAGGAAGAAAATTCTTGCAGTTCAGGCACAGTATAATATCCTCTTTTAGAAGCTAGTGAGGGGGGGGGGGGTAATCTTCCTTATTACATCGCACCATTTGTACACCATTTCATCTTTAATATTGGGCCATTACCAACACAGAAAATATAGGCCAATGTTGCCCCCAAAATTGGACCAATGTTACCCCACGCAATTAAACGTTTAATAGTTTATGTGTAATTGAACAAACATTTAAGGCATTAGCTTATAAATATTCGCTAATGAACATGTTTTTATATTCTACTTACTTGTGCATTCAGGATATGTCACTTTAATGCAATGAACAAGTTGTGGAACTTGAAATATGAAAAATGTTTACTTGCTAACCATTGCTAGCATTTTGCTTCCCATGTTCTGGAAACAAATCCATAGCGCCAATATTTGTGTGTTCTCATACCCAGTTTACGGTATATTATATATATATATATATATATATATATATATATATATATATATATATATATATATATTAGATAATATTAATTTTAGTATTGAAAACATTCTCTACGAAATTAGAAAAATGAGATATAACTAACTCTATGGCCTGTGGAACCTGGGGGTTTAATGCCGCGTTCACAAAAGCTCTCCACTGACTTCTCTATCCTTAGTCAATTGGATCCAGTTTCCACTTTGTATTCTTATCTCTGCGAGATCCATCTTAATATTGTCCTCCCATCTGCGCCTAGGTTTTCCTAATGGTCGTTTTCCGATTGATCTTTCAGTCAAGACTTTGAAGTGTTTCTACTTTGTTCCATTCTAGCTACATGACCTGCCCACCTAAGCCTCCTAGACTTGATGACTCTAACAATCTTGGGTAAACCGTATAAATTATGTAGTTCCTCGTTATGAAGTTCCGCCATTCCCCATTCCCGTTCTTCTTGGGTCCGAATATTCGTTTCAGGATCTTGTTCTCAAATACTTTCAGTCTATGTTCTTCTCTCAGAGTAAGCGACCATGTTTCGCTACCATACAGAACAAGAGGCATGATTATCGTTTTGTATATTTTAAGCTTCAAATTCCTTGACAGAATTCGTGACAACAAGAGATTTTGAACCGAATAATAACACAAATTCCCTGCTTTTAGTCGACATGTAATTTCTTCGTGAATATAGTTTTCGTCTGTTAATATTGATTCTAGATATTTGAAAGTATCCACTTTATCAAAAGTACTGTATTATTTAATATTTTAACGTATCCATAATTTGCTGTATTCCGGTCCCGACGCACTTCCATGTATTTAGTTTTCTCTGCATTTACTTCTAAACTCATGTCCCTGCAAGCGTTTAATAAGATCTCTGCATTTCTTTCTATAGTTCTCCTATCATCCCCTATTAAATTTATATCAGCATATGCCATAACATGGTGAATACCGTTCAACTCTAGGCCCTGGTTGCTATCTTTGATTTTCCTTATAGCGTATTCCAGAACAAAGTTGCATAGCAATGACGACAACGCATCTCGTTGTTTCAGGCCATTTTTGACGTGAAAGCTCGTGGACAAAAATATTCCTACCCGTACTTTACTTTCTGATTCATTTAAACATATCTTAGTTAATCTAATTAGCTTTCTCGGTATTCCAAGTTCTGTAAGAACGTTGTATAATGTTTCTCTCCTACCGAGTCGTAGGCCTTCCTAAAATCAATAAATTGTTGATGTACCGGGATACTGAATTCCCACTTCTTTTCGAGTATTTATCGAATGGTAAATATTTGGTCGATAGTTGATCAATTTCGTCTAAATCCGCACTGATAATCTTCAATAATTTCATCTGCGTATGAGGTCAATCTTGCTAATATAATATTTGAAAGGATTTTATAGGATGTTGACAGAAGAGAAATGTCTCGATAATTATTACAGTCAGTTTTGTCGCCTTTCTTGTAAATTGGGACAATGATTGATTCTTTCCACTCTTATGGTAATTCTTCCTTGTTCCAGATAAGGAGAATGAGTTTGTGTATCTTGTTCCACAATTTTTCGCCTCCAGCTAAAATTAACTCAGCCAGAATTTCATCTACACCCGGACATTTGTGTTTCTTTAATTTCTTTATACCGGTTTCTACTTCTGTTCGGTTGGGTTCTGGAATATACGGTTCTGCGGTGTGTATCTCCTTTTCTCCACGCACACTAGTTTTTGGTTGCGTGTTAAGCAAATCGTCAAAGAAATCTTTCCATCTATTTAAGATGCTATCCGTGTCAGTTAGAACTGTACCGTCAGATTTCTTTAATATATAAGCACGAGGTTGATAGCCTTTCTTAAATTCGTTGATTCCCTTATACATGTCCCGAATGTTTTTATTTTTATCATTATCTTTAAGTTCCTTAATTTTAGCTTTCAAAAATGGCGTTTCTTTGTTCTAAAAGTTTTGGAAGTTTTCCGCCTGATGTCTGCGAAATTTTGTGTAGTTATTTTATTCGGATTTTGTAGCCACAGTAATTTTGCCTGTTTTCTCTTCTCTGCTATTTTAATGCATTCCTGGTCGAACCATGGTTTGTTCCTACGTATTTCCGCGTGTCCTAGTTTCTGTTTTGCTGAAATTTTAATGCTATCTCTCATTTCAATCCAAGTATTCTCAACACTAGTGCACTCCGAATCTTCTAAAACCGAGAATGTATTCGTAACTTCAATCTGGTATTCCTCTCTTATCTGGCTCTCTTCTAATTTCTTTAAATCTCTCCGTTTTCGGGCATTGAATATTTCATTTATTCAACGATAATCTTTTTATTATCGCTGCTACCAGGCAGTGGTCAGTGTCACAATCAGTCTCTCTAAACGACCTGACATCAATTATGCTAGATTGCCTTCGATCTACTAAAACGTGATCGATTTGATTATGTGTTTTTCCGTCTGTTGAGGTCCAAGTGTATTTATGAACGTCGCGATATGGAAATTTTGTACTCTTCACGATTAGGTTTTTGGATGTTGCAAAGTTCATGAGTCTAACACCGTTGTCATTACTTTCCTTATGCAGACTTTCGTTCCCTATAACTGCTTTAAAAATATCCTCTCGTCCTACCTTCGCATTGAAATCCCCTAATAGAATTTTCATATGGTATCGTGGAAATTTGTCAAATATCCGTTCCACTTCTTCGCAAAAACTGTCTTTTATATCGTCATCCTTATCTTGTGTTGGGGCATGTACATTTAAAACAATAATATTACACCACCGACCTTAGGAGTAATAAAAGAAATTCTGTCAGTAACAAATCCAACCCGTTTAATTGCTGGTAATATTCGTCTGTGAATGAAAACCTCTGTTCCTAATTGGTGACTTTATTTCGTTCCCCATAAAAGAACGTAAAATTTCCGGAATTCACAGATCCATTTCCTTCCCACCTAACTTCCTGAACTCCTACTAGATCCATCCTGTATTTCTCTAACTCCCTCGTTACGGATTTTAACGCGCCTGCCCTATGAAGACTTCTAATATTCCATGTTCCGAATCTCATGTCCATTTTCTTTTGCTGATGTGCCAAGTTATCAGTCCTTGTCCGAGGCTTTTGTGAATGTTTCTGGACAAGTGCCTTTTTTTTTCCAGAATGAGGTTGTTAGCCTTACCCAAACCCCCGAAGCTGGAGGACCACTCCTAGTCATCTATCCGCGATTGCTTATTCAGTATATTCGCAGCTAACCTCTATATCTAGAGGCCTTCTCCTCGATCCACAACCTGAAAACGCGCCATGCCGTGGTGACAGGAACCCACGTTACACTGAGAAAAAGAGATATAAATGAGTTTAATGATATGATGTAATATAAGAATTGTGAGTCTCTATGATGACAAAAAGAAGATAATGTGTAATTAATGCGTTATAAATATAACTTTATAAAAGGGATATTGACAGGTTTAGAATTGATTTACATTGAAATAGTATATACATATTCGTATGTTCTTAAAATGCTGCATAATCTTGTCGACATTTAATATATGTTTCCTGCACAGCTTGAGTATTAATGGTTAGGCGTTCTTCATTGTGGGAGTTTCTCCATCAGTACACGAAAATACGTCGAATCTATGAAGTAATATTTACTCTAAGAGTAGGTGTATTAAATACAGTTGAGAAGTTTCATAAAAGTGTCCAGATTTTACATTGAAAATACGGTAGCCTTAGGTATATTAGAAGAGTATGTGCTAGAAGGGAACTGAAATAGATTAGAAATAGTTTTAAAAAAAGATACGTCATTTAAGACAAAAAGTTGAGGAACTCTGGCCTAGAGCATAATATTCCGTAATTTCTTTGCAACACCCGTTGATATATTTATTTTATATTTTAAGTATTATGCATTTTCTAAAACTATTGTAGGAAGCCTGTGGAGAAGGTTTGAAAACTGAAAACTGTAAGGCCAAAGCCGAGGCTCGGAACCTGATAAAATGGCTGGATGAGGGTCCCAAATCTTCAGGACTAAATGATACAGGTAATAAAGTAGATGATATAACGACAATTGCTTGGCCAACTTTGGTTCATGTTAACAGATTTGTTGAAGAGAATTCGGAGGACGCCTATCACAAGGTGGGGATATCACAAGCATTCAACTGCAAAAGTAAGCAACAATCAGTGCAAGAAATAACCAGATGTACCTTCCAGCAAACCTCAACAATTACCAAATCAAGTAGCAACTTGATCTCTAGCTACTCAGACTCAAATCGTCCCGTGGAGTCTTCTAGCGTAGATCCAGATCAAGCCGGCCCTTCGAAAGTTTCATACGTACCAAAGAAAGTCTTCTCTCAGACAAAAGATCAAGTAGCGTATGATGATGATGAAAGTGCGAAGGTAATGCCCGTACGTCAATCTGATGTCGAAGTGATATCTTGGCATTCAATTCAGTGGACAGATTCTCCTAGCTCCTCCAACAATTCCATAGAACATTTGGATCGGTCTTTGGCAGATCGGGGTAAGAAAAGATTAAAATAATAATATAGTACTTGAATGTGTATCCTTATCTTTTATTTAAGTAAATATGCATTGTACAGCATTCAATGTTTTAACTTATTCGTAACCTTAATTGTGCGAGTAATTATTGGCAATATTCAAGAATGCTGTCGAAGTAAAGATCTTTCACCCGATTTTCCTTCAAATAAACAAATGTGCTGATATTTGAAATACAAATTTGTTGTGTGTTACTTAATAATACCTCATTTAATTGTATTTCTATCTAATTTTAGACACAACGGACCTACAGGGTCCGCACGAAGTCCATACATCCGATATGGATGTGAGTAATGACGTTTCATTTGGGTTTGTGACTACTGACATGATCTTGTACTTTGTTCTGGCAACTTTGTGAGTCTTTCATAAAGTTTGCCTCGAAAATTTGTTTCAGTAATTCTTAAGCAAAAAAAATGTACGATTTTTAGTGTAGTTTTTTCCTCCAAATTGATATTTTGTACATTCGCCAATTCGTGGTGCATGGAAAATAGGATATTCATCAGTTCGTGAAAACATTGACGGTGTAAGTTCTCAGGTTTTAAAATTCCAAAAAACGAGCTGAATGGTTAATAACAAGTTTTACAATGATTAGTGATGATTTGTTTTAAAAAAACGCTTAAATTAAAATAAGAAAAATATTTTGCTTTTTCTAATGGTTTATTCGTAACATTTCGGTCTTATTTGCCAAGATATACTTAACTCTAGGTGTACAGTAACAAATTATACGAGCATATAAATAATAGGAATAAAAAAAAACTGTCATTCATACATACACACTCACATTTTTAAAATTGTCTAAATACATTTGTTTTTAACACATTTACAGTCTCTAGATCTATGGTTTTAATTTCTACATTCTTTACAATTTCATTTCCGTGGATAGTTTGCAACACTCACACTCACGAAGTTTTATGGTTGATGATGACACTGCAACACTGCGAGATAGCATGGAAGTATTTTTGCTTTTCTTACTTTTTTTTCGAGCTCAACAGTAAAATTTAGTATTGACCAAAAAATGTTGAGTTTTTAATTCATTTAAACATTACATAACTTCCATGTGGGTACTTTTTATTAAACTTATATGCTTAGAAAGAAAAGTTCGATAATAAGTTCGAAAGATATCATTATTCTACGTTTTTTTTTTTAAGTTTTGTGATTTTGTTATGGATGAAGTACAAAGTGAGCCCTGTACACAATTCCATAGTAGATCAATTCTTGAGACAATTTTTCAATCTTTTTTAAAAATATTTGTTTATAAACTATTAAAGCAAGTATAAAATAGCTACCACCATCTAGTTATTTCTTTTTTAATGTAAATACATCATTTTTTTCTTTAGCTTCGTAGTAAACTTGGTTTTGTTAATGAAACACATGGATGAGATCTAGGAAGATAATTATGCGGGCAGGATTTTGTGTTTGGACCATAAGAAGTTTCTACCAAATGTTCAGAGACCGTTTAATTCTATATTTCTTACTGTTTTGATACAGTGTAAACTTTAAGCTTGCTCTTTCTGTAATTTTCCTGCACATTTACACTAACTATTAGACGTAAAACTCTATAATTTTCCTAGAAATAACATTTTAATTTTGTTACTTGATTCGAACCGTAAAATTTATTTCTGGCGCACCACTAGAAAGATTTGTTGAAAAATTATAATTCTTTCACTAATTTCCTTTTTATTATCCCTTAAGAGGTTTCTACTGGGCGACATGAAAATATCTCACTTGGCCTAGGTAAAATTCAAGGGTGTCACAAGAAGTAATTGATGAAAAACTACAATTCTTTTCCCATTTGCGTATAAATACGGTTTTCGGGTGTGTAGCGTAAAATTACAGTGCAAAGAACACAAACCATCTTGTGCTAGGCGGCCACTAAAAGCACAAATGCTATCTAACACAGTCAGGGCGGGGCGAAGCTTATGATCCCGTCCGGTAGCGCAGGGTGCGTCCAAAGGGAGCAGGCCCGTCAGTGATGATGAGTACGCGCGCAAGCGAGGGTAGTGAAAAGAAGTGGGTATTGGCAATAATACGATTTCCAATAGCACTTTTCATGTTTTCACACTAGTAACACTCCACTTGTAAACATATAATACAGGTTATGTACACTGTGCAGCAATATGCCGCCGGTGGTAAGTAGCATTTAATAGAGCCATCTCTTGCACACACTTCCTTATTTTATCTGTCGTAAAGCACTTGTAATGATTTTACAAGTAACTCTATATTTGTAAGCCTAAAATACAGCTGTATTTTTTGTATTTAAATCTGTCGGCTGCAGAAATTTGTTCCTTATAAACATATCTTGCCATGAAAAGTATTTAATTTTACCTGTAAATCTTCCAAACATATGGATCGCCAAAACTACTTGTACAGTCCGCAGCAAAAAAACTGCAACATGAGAATGTATGTTTATTGTAAAACTACGAAGTCTTTTGTTCCAAAATAAATCACGAGGTTTTTCCTGGCGTGATTCTTTCCACTTAGACGTTATGTTGATTCCCTGCGCTGTTAGGCGTATTTCACAAACTTACATGCTCATGTTGCAGGTATTTTGCTGCG
Source organism: Thermobia domestica (assembly GCF_964235325.1). Classification (NCBI taxonomy): domain Eukaryota; kingdom Metazoa; phylum Arthropoda; class Insecta; order Zygentoma; family Lepismatidae; genus Thermobia; species Thermobia domestica. The sequence continues at coordinate 22,595,170 of NC_137460.1, read as the reverse complement.
GACTGTACCATTCTAACAACCCTTAAAACCTTCTACCCTACGCAATCTATTACAATATTATACAATATTGTAACAAGGTGTCTGTCTCTTCATCTGGTTTTGCAAGCTATTTTTATTGTGTAATATCATTGATATCAATATTGTACGCAATCTAACCGAATACTATCCTGTACTGTCCCGACTCATCTGACTTTGCAAACTATAGATGCACTTTAACATGAAAAATTGCACCGTGTATAAAGGCTTTAGACATTTATTTACCTTCGATTTAGATGCCTCAATATTGAAATTAATGTAACTAGAAGCAAGTTTCTCACCGGACTCACTTTGTACTGGCTTTTAAAAAGGAAAATGAAACCTTTCGTAGAATTATAGAACAGGAAAACATGTAAATACCTACATGGATAATACAGAAGAAATACACACTGAATTTTGATTATCTTTAGACGTTGTAGTACACACATTTTTCTCTTTTGAAACTTTTGAACACAATCAAGGAAGTACATATGTTATTAATATCATAAAGTGACTAGCATTTATATTTTATATATAAGTATTGAAACATAGTTACAAAATTTGATATAATTACATATTATTTTTTTAAATCTAACAATTCAGTCTATATATATATATTTATAGTTCTAAAATTTAAAATCGTAACGGAATTAATAAAGTTCTTTTTTGATTCTCATTAGGCCCATTAAAAGAAGGCTTGCATGATTCATGCAACGAATGATATGAATTTTTTTCTTAATTACAAATAGAGAAGAAACATTAGCACAAACAAGCATATTCAACATTAGTATGCACATTATTGTACGTTCATTCCCGTAACGCACAAAAAGTAACGTAATTAACATTTCAGATATACACTAATCATTTATTTGTTTGTTTTAACGATTTTCTTTTATTACGATAAATAAATCGTATGTAAGTGTTACTTGAAGTTAATTACCAGTAACGGGTTTGCATATATTTAACGACTGTGGTATGTTCAAGAAATTAAGACCACGTCTTTAAGTTCAACGCAGGCTTTTGTGGTATGCTACCAGTTGCACTCTCCTGTAAGATGGGATTTTCTATAATAATCAGAGGTTAAAAGAGAGTATGGGTGGGTGGGTATAGGTGGGTTGAATTCGGGGTAACCAAACACGGGGTGCTCCGTCCTGATAGTGGGAAAAATAAAAGAATTGTGCATTTAAGTACTGTCTGGGAGGGACAAACTTTTACTTTGAACAGATGGATTTTATCTGCTCAGCCAGATATGGAAGTCCTATATCGAATTAACAGACTGGAAGAGTACTCCCCTCACCCCTTCAAATTTACTTGATGACATAAGCGATAATATTTTGGTTCGTAATAAACAAGCAAAGTATCCATGTCATTCGGTCGATTTTGAACGCAATGTTAAAGATGTATCCTCTGCTTGTACTAAGGTCTTTGGTCATTCTTGTAAACATGGTGCAATACTATAAACCAAATATTGTCGAACAAAAATATCTTCTGTACAGACAAAGTCTAATTTTGTAAGAATTTGAGAATATTGACTCTTCACTCTACACTGTGGTTGTAATTGAAAACACAACAAAAGCAAGCTAACATTGTGATCTGCAAACGAATTCGGAATGAATTGTTTTTAACACATTTTAGTTTGTAACTGGATAGAGCTCCGATCTCACGTTGTCTGCAATCTATACCACTATATTACTGCAAGTAGCAGTTCAGAATGTGTATACAATATGTACTCCATATCAGACTGTAATTGACATAAAATCCATCTGTTGAAAGTAAAGTTGCCTCTCCCCCCTAGACAGTACTTAAATGCATAATTCCTCTATTTCCCACTATCAGGACGGCATGGAGCACCAATTTCACCATGTTTGGTTACTCCACCAAAGTGTTACCCGAATTCAAATCATCGTAATATATGCTCATACGTTGCTTTTTGATTTAATATGTAACGTGCCAGTGTAGTTCGAACGGGATTGGGAGAAAGTCCACCAATTTAAATTCAAAACTACTTATTTCTAGCAATTTCAAACTCTTTCCCGTATTTCTATTTATAACGGGGTTGGCCTATGACACCAGACTTTTGATACATCCGGTATTTGAAAACTATATATAGACCAGCTTTTTCTTAAAAACAAAATTTCAGACGATGTTAATGTTCTTTTTAAAGAAAAAATCGAAAAAAGTTTTCATTAGCTTCTGAGAAACTCATTAGTGCTACAACGTTATTTCTTTCTCCCCTCTCTCTCTCTCTCTCTCTCTCCTTTTTCTTTCTTTCTTTCTTTCTTTTTCTTTTTTTTTTTTTTTTGAAGGAGGGGCTCTTAATAGAACGAAAAGGGATTACACTGGATTGAATTTTGTTGTAATGAATGCGATGTATTGTTGACCCTGGACTGGTCTTTTAGAAAAAAAAGTCAGTCAGTTAAAAGATGAAATAGAACTGAACAGAAATAAGAAATAATAGTGTCCAGTGGATTGTTTTACTCCATTCAATTGTTCAGAAGAATTAATTATGCCACGGGAGAACATTTAGCTTCACGAAATAAGAAGTACGAAGTTTATGACTAAAGATTAGTCAGTCTTTAATACGGCACACGTTCCGAAAATAAAAATCTTGGAGTTTAACGTTTCACAAGTATGCCAGTTTAGCTAAGGGAAACGATAATTAAAGCAAGTGAATTATGAAGGAAGAATTGGTGGAACGAGAAAGTAGGAGGATACGGGAGTACTCCGAAAAAAAACCCACCAAAGCTTACTTGGCTGGTGATCGAACTAGGAACCCCACGTAACTAACTAACTAACTCTATGGCCTATGGAACCCGGAGGTTCAATGCCGCATTCACAAAAGCTCTCCACTGACTTCTATCCTTAGCCAATTGGATCCAGTTTCTACTTTGTATTCCAATCTCTGCGAGATCCATCTTAATATTATCCTCCCATCTGAGCCTAGGTCTTCCTAATGGTCGTTTTCCTATGGGTCTACCAGTCAAGACTTTGAAAGCGTTTCTACTTTCTTCCATTCTAGCTACATGACCCGCTCACCTAAACCTCATAGACTTGACGACCCTAACAATGTTGGGTAAACCGTATAAACTATGTAGTTCCTCGTTATGAAGCTTCCGCCATTCCCCATTCTCGTTCCTCTTGGGTCCCAATATTCGTCTCAGGATCTTGTTCTCAAATACTTTCAGTCTATGTTCTTCCCTCAGAGTAAGGAACCATGTTTCGCAGCCATACAGAACAACAGGCATGATTACCGTTTTGTATATTTTAAGCTTCAAATTCCTCGACAGAATTCGCGACGACAAGAGATTTTGAACCGAATAGTAACACGAATTCCCTGCTTTTAGTCGACATTTAATTTCTTCGTGAATATGATTTTCGTCTGTTAATATTGATCCTAAATATTTGAAAGTATCCACTTTATCAAAAGTACTATTTAATATTTTAACGCCTCCACAATTTGCCGTATTACGGTCCCGACGCACTTCCATGTATTTAGTTTTCTCTGCATTTACTTCTAAACCCATGTCCCTGCAAGCGTTTAATAAGATCTCTGCACTTATTTCTATTGTTCTCCTATCATCCCCTATTAAATTTACATCATCAGCATATGCCATAACCTGGTGAATACCGTTCAACTGTAAGCCCTGGTTGCTATCTTTGATTTTCCTTATGGCGTATTCCAGCACAAAGTTAAATAATAATGGCGACAACGCATCTCCTTGTTTCAGGCCATTTTCGACGTGGAAGCTCGTGGACAAAAATTTTCCTACCCGGACTTTACTTTGGGATTTACTTAAACATATCTTAATTAATCTAATTAGCTTTCTCGGTATTCCAAGCTCTGTAAGAACGTTGTATAATGTTTCTCTCCTAACCGAGTCGTAAGCCTTTCTAAAATCAATAAATAGTTGATGTACCGGGGTATTGTATTCCCACTTCTTTTCGAGTATTTGGCGAATGGTAAATATTTGGTCGATAGTTGATCGATTTCGTCTAAATCCGCACTGATAATCTCCAATAATTTCATCTGCGTATCTGGAACCCCACGTACCAGAGATAAAGTGCTCTACCATTGAACCAAACTATCCTCAGGCACACGTTAGGAATTACGGTCTTGTTACATTAGTGATTTTGCCGGTTTATTGAATGTCAATATAGTTGTAACGGGAATACAAAAAAACTGTAGATAAAAGTACAATTAAAAACATGTATGCGTTTAATACGTTTAGGCGAAATTCATATGTTTACGATTATTATTGTGCTGCCAAAATGTCTTGAGCCGTGGCAAAAATGCGAACTAACGCTCACACCCTCACACACCCACGCGTCGAGCCAATAAGGGTTCAGCTCTTGCTAAGCGAGAGAAAGCGAGTGGATTTCCTTCAGCCGATAGCAGCGCTTGCAACGGAAGACTACGGATCAAGTCAATGTGGCATTGGTTTCATTAACACTTGGAGAAGCCGTGCTCTCGGCTTTGAGAACATTTTTTTACAGTACAGAACATTGTATGTACTGTACACAGTTGTAATATTGTGCAAATGTGATATTAGGAAAGAGGAAAACACTGTACTGAAATGAAAACTAGACAATTACAATAAACACTAAGCGAACTAAAAACAAATAGGGGCAGCACAGTGGCGCGACTTGGCGATCAAGGTCGACAAACGCCTGAATCTACTTTAAAAAAAGAAAAAATACCGGCTCGAACTGATTACAAAATGCGCCAAACCATAGAATGCCGAATTCAAAAGTGCCAAGGTGGAATGCTATTTTCGCCTGACCTGTTACGGGACCCGCTTTACTTTTATGACAAGATGGTTGCAGTGTTCAAGTCATTCTGCAAACGAAAAAATGTTTAAAAAGATAAGATAATAGACCTTCCAATGAATAGATATTAAACAGATTATAATTGTGTGCGTGAATGTAATAGCCTGTGATAATGGAGAAAAATGGATTAATTTGTAAACGTAACTATCAATGCTGTATGAGAATCATGCCAGTTGTTACCGTGATATTGATAGTGGAATATTCTCTTACTAAGCTCTTCATCACAATAAACTACACAAGATGACAGTACATACTATAATTAATAAAATAAAGCCTAAAATTGTCATTAAGTCTTAAATTTTAATTCCTGTTTATGAAAACATACTGTCCAAAATGTAAGTCATACATCAAAATTTCCCTTTTCCAGTACAAATGTTCTCAGAATGCATTTTTTTTAAATCAGTAATGTAACTGTTCTCTTCGCGCGTGTACAACAACTATGCTTTATATAACGGTCTAGACAGTCTTAACAGTAAATGAAAACCTGGTATTACAGCACGCACATAGGAAAATGACACTTGGAACGCAAGGTGTTCGTAAACATGATCCAGGAACTCTTACGTTATACACTAGTTACTTCAAACTTTTTCTTCACAATCAGTCGTGGTGGCGAAGTCAGGAGGCAGATATCTGTGTACACCATTATGTAAGAGGAAAATTATTTCCATTTCTTTCTTCGATTGCGATAAAATTTCTAGTTTTAAGTCCCCACGATTATGGTCTTTATGCTAAAAGAAACTCTAATTTAAAAAGTGTACGATTATGAAAGAATTAATGGGATGGGAATGTGGGAGGAAATAGAAGAACCCCGAGAACTAATTAGTAGTCACAACAACGTAACATAAGTTTTGGTTTGGAATAAGTTACACATCTCGACAGCAAATCATCACCATCCACGTATCCACGTACATCACAATCACGTTTTATGTCTGAGATCTTCAAACATCAAAATATACAATTATATTTTATATGTGATTAACTGCATTAATCGTAATGATATATGTTCAGCTTCATATGAAGTACACTCAAATTTTTGAGCGTTAGACTCCAAAATTCTTGGTCCGCCTATGACGAGCACTGTTACATAAGCTTAATAGATAAACCAGTATGACGTTAATTTTGCCCAGCTTACATACGATTTATTTGTAATTCATTCAAGTAATGTATAATTTGAAGGATCCAATTATTATAAAATTTGTTAAGCGAATTAATATTAGCATTTATTTTTTTTCTTTTCGGAATGGAACTACACTCATCATTTCAAAGTCATTCTTATACTGTATGTAACAGATTCAACCACACAATATAAAGCATATTTACATTTTATAAACACATATACAGGTAAAAATTTCAAAGTTTCTTGTTTTAAAACATTTATCTCAATCTGCTGGAAGCTCGATGCAATGAAACACACATTTTTCAGTCGTACTCAATGCGTTCATTTACATATGGTAACGTTTTTTGTAATTTCGTACATACGATGTAGCATTCACTCAACACAGGCAAATTTTTATTATATGTACATTAAGACACACTAAGGCTCTGGGTATCCAGCGCCAAGGTTTGAGTAGGGACGGCCCAAATACAAAAGGAGACATGGCACTGAGGAGATAATGCAAGGCCATCGAAAACTATGCCACTGAAAGTTTTCCAATTAAAAAATGATTCATTGCATTATTTCCCACGGATGATACAGCCTGAAACATTTTTTTCTTGTTGGAAGTAAGAGATTTTTTTTGTCAATACGAGGCAATTTCAAAAAGTTTTACACACTGTACACGCGCAGTAGATAGAATGCTGGAATTGCTCTCATTCTTGCGTGGTGAGCCAACCTCTGTTCTACAACGTTGTCTGTTGAATTAGTTGATAGTCTATTTCTGAACTGAAAAAAGGAACCGCCTGAAAAAGATTTAATCTTACGAGGCTATTAGCATCTTACAATAAAACACATTAGCAAGACCAAGGAGGTAGGTATGAACTTGCAAAAATAAGAGGCATATCCCGCTTAATATCCCTGGACTACTCTGTTTACCCAACAATACGAATGATTAAGTGTAAATGATAAATTATACAGGACTAGTTGAATCCTAATAATAAACGGCAAATATCTTAGTCTTTGCGTTACGCTATAATCTTTTTAGTTAACAGTCGTACTAACAGATGTCGCTACCTGCTGTATCGCTTTTCTGTCTGATGCTAATAAATGTCATTCTGCACTATGGCTTGCCTGTCTGTTGCTAATAAATATCGTGCTCTTTGCGCTATCGCTTGCCTGTCTGACGCTAATAAATTACGCTCTCTGTGACATTGGTTGCCTACCTGATGCTGATAAATGACGCTCTGTGCTATCACTTGCCTACCTAATATTAAACAAATGTCGTGCATTATCGTTTGTCTGCTGATACTAACAAATGTCGTGCATCATCGCTTGCCTCTGTAAATTGGGGGATGTAACGAAAAACTACAACTTTGTATGGAATTCCAGCTGATGATAATATCTGCATTGTTAGACTTATAAAATTAAGCTGCGCATAAAGATGGAAAATATAGAACGACTGACTACCTATCCGTCTATCAAAAAGGTACGTATCGGAAAAAAAATGAAATGAAATCTTTGAGTTTTACGTCCCACGGTTATGCCGGTTAGGCTAAAGGAGACGGTGATTATGAGAAATGAATGAAATGGTGGAATGAATAAAGTGGGAGGAAACGGGAGAACCCCGAGAAAACCCACGCACACGGTGTTTGTCCACCAGAAAGTTCACTTGGCGGGGGCTGGGATCGAACCCGGGACCCCAAGCACCAAAGGTGAACGCTCTACCACTGAGCCACCGCGGCCCCTAGGTACGTATCGGACCAAAAATTGTGAGCCAGAAAACTATTTTTTGATGGTTAATGTAGTGTTTAAATAATAGGTTCTATCTCCACCGTTATCACTGTATTGCTACTTCTTGTCTCAATATTCAATTATTACACTTGGAAGTCCATCACACATTAAGAAACAAAATTCACTTATTTAAACCTGAAAAGATAAATTTGTTTGAAAACGAATATTTACTTGGTATCTTAGTGGCAATATCTCGTTTGTACCTCAAGACAGTTTCTGGCTAAGACGACTCACCAAGTTATGTAAAGTTGACAATAAGCACATTATCATTTACAATGAGACGAAAATAAAAAAAATGACCGTGACATCTATGTTTGAAATAAATCGCGGACTCAAGATAGAAGCAACAGAATAACCTTTCTAAGAAGTATGTAATGTAAGACAAAATATTAAACTGTGAGAAGGGCAATGCAAGAGGCCAGTTTGTTAGAGAATATCAGCAAGAAAACACTGAAATAATAAGGGTATTCAAAAAAGAATGGAACAAGGAAAGTGCTATAAGAAAAGCGACGAAGAAAAAATAAGGCAAACGAACGTGAGGAAGGCAAGAAACAGAAGAGAAAATACGATAAAAGATGTGGAATGGATTGGATGGGATTTATAGAAAAGAAAATAGTGAGAAGGAAAGAAAGGATAAAAACTATCTAATTCGTACTAATCCAACCCAAGAAATGAATACCCGGAGCGGATGGAATAGTCTATCATGAAGAATTGTTTCATACATCACCAAATTGTTTCACACTGTTAAAAAGTACTTACATTCCAGAAACTATACTACTACTTTTCATGTAATCAACACTGTTATTAATTGCACCACGCTTCACAATCATTACAGTTACCTAATGTCATGACAGTTCCTTGGGTAGGAATCGAAAGTTCTTTTCCACTTTCCATATAGTCTTGATGTATGGTAAACTTACCAGAATCTATAAGCTACACAAACTATGCCATGTGAAAAGATGAAACAGCACTCAAATTTTCTTATATTAAACGACCGCAAGAGAACAAACAGAGAAACATTTAGACTTCTTGCTAGTAGAAGGCCCCGACGAGCAATCAGAACAATGAATATGTTTCTGCGTTAATAAAAGAAATTATACGTGTGTTGTTAACAAAATACGAAATGAAAGTAAGTTCGAAGACCTGTAAATGCATTTCATATATTTTGTAAAATAAATTATTTCTTTCAAAACATAATGTGCAAAACTAGAAATGGTAATTTTGACGTGAATCAAGACTTACATAAGTAATTGAAGTTACAGAATAGTTACATGAGGAAGTAACGTAAGGGAAAGTTACACGAGTAATGGCATACCTGCCATATTGGGAATATCTGGGAATTGTTTCAGATATTTTGATTGGCCAATCGTCTGTCACAACGGTCTTCATTGGCCATCTAATGGGAACCATAAATGTTAATGAAAAACAACAGAACTTTCAATAGATTATAAGAATAAAATGGAAACTTCTTAACAAAAGTTTTTTTTTTTTTTTTAATTGGAAAACTTTCAAGACTCATGCATGCCTTTAAAAATAACCTTTTCTTTGTACATTCTCTTCAAGGCAGGGGAGATTTAAAGCGTTTCCATTAATATGTGCACATTGTTACATAGCTTATATTATTTATGTACTTTTCTTTAACTTTTATAAATCAGAGAATTCATAATGTGGATTCTGTCAATACTTATCTAGCAAAACTGTAATCTTGTAAATACACTAAGTGGAAAACAAACTAGAACGTCCAACATAAAAGATACATACAGTATTAGAGCAAATAAAAACATTGGCTCTTATGCAGAGTTGTTCTGATGCGTGACTAGTGCCATACTAAAGAGTTCGACTAACGTATGTTTCCTGCAGTAGTCAAGCCTTTAGTATGACGCTAATCATACATCAAAACGACTCTGAATAAAGCCCATTATTTCTAGTTTACAGCAATACCAGAGTTTACAGCTATGTCTTTGATACAAAGATCTGGTAGGACTCTTTGTTCAAGAGGTTGCCGGCAAAATTAAAAAAAAAAAAAAATCTTCACTACAAAAGAATACTTTATCATATCAAAATTTCCTGTACTTTTATGAAATTTTAATATCGATATAACTTGTTAATTGTTTTACTCTTCTAGTCTGTACACTGCAGATATGAAAGTAACCCATAAAAATTTAGAAAAAAAAACAGTAGAGCATCGATAATTCAAGTTGGATAGGACCAAGATTTTCTCATATTGTAGAAAATTCGGATTCTACGGAATAGTTCGAGTTCATAGATTTTGTTCACAAATACAATACACAGTACAGATGATGATTATTTTATTTTAAACCTCTTCATTACAATATATATCTTATTATGATATACGTTACATTACCGCTGTTTGTTGATGTATATTCTGTTTTTAAGCGTCTAAAAGAGTGATATTATAACCTATTATTTCCCTCGCCCCTAACGATACTTTTGCACTCAAGCGTGTACTCACAGATTTAAGCTATCTTTAATTTAAATTATAGGTAACTATATAAATTATAAAAACTATTACTTACAGGCTTATTTTTGGAAAAAGTATACATACTTTAAAAAACATGTCATACATATGATACGCTTCAATTCGGTTCAACGTGTAATACTATTGGTCAGCAACAGCAGTAGACGGCGTTAATCAATGCAGTGCGTTACAAGATGCGGTGCAATCATTTGAGGAAGTGCAGCGATGGCGCAAATGTGGATATCATTGGAGCAGCGAAAGAAACATTATGAAATACTATTGATTTAACTGCTCAAGATTTTCATTTATTGGGGATTGTCAAAAACGTAGTATACAGTAAGAAGCCAACATCACTAGTGGAACCTGCGCCATAGAATTGAAATTGCTTGTAAAACAATCCCAGTTATTACTCTAGAAGATGCCATAGGTTAATGTGGAGTATTGTGTGCATCCTCAAAAGTGATTTAAAGTTTGAGCAATTGCAATAGTACAAAAGAAACTGTCTGCGTTGTAGCCTATTCTATTTCTTTGTGTTGTTGTAACTATTTAAAGTCTCTTAGATGTGAATTGGAACATTTTCCACCAATATGCAGCAAAGAAGTAACTTTAGATATTTTTTGCAGAGGAGGAGGAGGAGAGAAAGAGGCAGATAAACGCTGAAATGGTGATTTCTCTTTACAAAGTGACTGATTCGATGAAAGAACAACTACATTAATCCAATAATACAGCAGCTATTCTATTTTAAAGTGTGTATTCATTTTTTTAACTGCCTGATGACCAAGCTTTATTACAAACAGGGGAATCATGCTACAAATTTAATAGAACTGTGTTGTAGTTAACATGGAATAAACATTATATTAACTCAAATGTTTCTGATCTGTTAATGAGCTGGCATGGATGGTTGAACCTGTTTTCTGCACACCAGATCCTCAGTTCGTGGTCGCAGGTAGCTTATTTTATATTATACGTGCTCTCTAAGAAGTCACTCTGTATACCAAGTTGAATACCAATTGTGTAAACCAACACGTAACATATTGGTTAAAAAAATCTTAGATCAATGAAATCAGTTTTGCGTAATTAACCCGAACCATATTTTAAAGCAATGTTAATTTATGGTTTCCCTTCTGGCTTGTCTTTCCATAGCATCATAGCATTTTTATTTATAGGTACTTTATTTTTTTTTTAATTTTTGGCACTCATTTTTTCAAACACTTGGATTAAACGAACTACATCATCAAGCAGAAAGCAGGCAGATATATTTTAAACATTCAGGATTCGACTGAAGTGTTCAAAAAAGAAGGAGGCATGCTTAAATTATTGCACTACGCATAACTATCCTTTGTTGGTTGAAACTAACAACAATCCAACTGATTAAGTGCGCGCCGGGAACGGGTTTCCATTAGTTTAAGATTAATCATCATCATCATCTTTTTTGAGGCCCTTTTTATTGAGTCTCGAATTATTGGTACTCTACTGTATTTATGTTTAAAAAATGAGATTTCTGTGTATAACAGGTAAATACTCTAAAACAGGAAAGGAACTTATTATACTCAGCTAATTAATAATAATAATAATAATAATAATAATAATAATAATAATAATAATAATAATAATAATAAAGAACTTCCGCCAAAAACTTAAGCTAGTGAATTGCTTTTACAAGGCAAGGTAAGACATGTGATGGGTCAACTGAGGCGTTTCGAGCAGTAAAGGTGAACTGAACTCACAAGCCAGTCTTGTATCAAAATTATATATAGAGAAATTACCTGTGGATAGTCACTCAAGCCTACAGGAAATACACGTACAACTGAGAAGTAAATTAACAATAATCCCAAGAGTTCAGAATCAGTGTACATACCGAGAGTGTTTTTTTGGATAATAAATTCCTGTTGAATTTGGTCTTACTCTTCGAAATCTGTCATATTTGCTCACGTAATCTACGCCACAGTGTAATTATTTTGTGCATCGTAATTTTTAATGGATCATTTTGAACTTTATTTTTGTTCCGTGGATTTTACGGACAACTGTTTTTTAAACTTATTCCCAATTCGACCAGTGGTTCTCGACTCTTTTTTTTTTTTTTGACACGACACAGCCTCCCTTGTTGAGTGTACCTGTGGTATACTAATGTATGACTAAAATACGACAAACTCAAATTTCTCATTAATTAGCTACTAGCTCCATCTTTAAATATCTCTGGAAAATATTTTAAGCTTTTGGAATATTTTTCTTGTCCCTTTTTTCAAATTTACGTTGAATTATTTTTTATTTATTTTTCATCTTCATTATCATATTCCATAGAAAATTTCGCGCCACATCCGTTGAGAACCACTGGCCTAGATCAATTCTCATATTCCAAGGCATCAGTAACTCCATTGCCTGCTTCGCGAAGAAGTTCTATGCAGTGATAAAGGTAAATATTTAAGCTGCCGGAAGCTATGTTTGTGGATCTTGCAAGCTTAATTACCGTATTATTACTACTGTAATTATTGTATTCTTAATTATCGTATACTATAATACTGTAAATCGCAGATCATTCGACTTTTCAGTAATCAAAATAGATTTAAAATAAAAATGTACGCAGATTACGTGGGCAAATTGGCAATTTGCAGTATGAATAGGTTAGCCTTTATCCCCTTACTCTATTGATAAGTGTTTTTTTTAATTAGCCTCCTTTAAATTTATTATGTTTCTAAATTATTACCAAGAATGAAATGCTAAAGAACACACAGAAAGAAGTCCACTATCAATTTAGTTACGCAGAAGTTTGTTTATTTTTGTTTTGCACTGAAATAATAATTGCGTAGCTCTTTTTCGAAACGTTCGAAATACAAGAATTGTTTTTTAATAATATAAAATGAATTTTAACACCATAAACGGACAAGGAAAACATAAATAACATAAAAGATCTTGGGATTTTCACTGTAAACCTCTATATTAACGAGATTTCACAAACTTTCCTTGGAAGATGGATAGGAGGTGGAAGTGAAGAATCCTGATGTTTCCGAAAACTCACCTAAATACTTCATTTGGTAAGCTAAAACAAGTTTACAAACTAAGTTGATAAAAATATTAGCATTTTGTTTTGGAAGTACACAACTAGCTCTTGTGGCTACTATATCAATGTTCCTTTAAAAAAAAAAAAAAAAAATGTAAGGATAAATATTGAGGGAGTCCACTTATTTTCTTACTATTTTACTTTAAAAAGAAGACAGTATTTGCTTTCCTAACCAAAAACCACTTCTATACGTATTCCTTCAAATATTTTCGATCTCCTTTAAACAAGTTTTTGTTTATAAAAAAAAATTCACTGCAATATTTTTAGTACTTCCTTATATCCTTACGGAAGAAATTGCCATATAAATGGTCTTTATTAAATTGATGGGCGGGTTTGTGTGGTTCTTTTGTCAAATTTTCGGTTTGTTTATTTAAAAAAAAAAACACACTAAAAAATTATCACCCACAGATATATAAGAAACAGCCGTTATAACTAAACAAGAAAAGGTCACACGAGTTCCGTGAAAGGGCTTCTGGATTTTCGGAAAAACGGCTGAATGTTACTGTCACCCGAATAAATTCGTTTCTCGGGTGAAAACCTTTGATGGCGCGTCCTGCTGTTGTATTCGGAATCCGACATCATCATTGTCGTCGTCGTCGTCGTAATGGCGGGGTTTGTCGCTTGCGCACGTGCTGCTGCGGTGGCAGTTCTTAAGTACTCACGAACCTCGCCGTTCACATGCATTTTTCTTCTCGGAGTGCTGTTGGCGCTGCTACTGCTGCACTCTGGTGTCGGGGGCGTAGAACGAGCTGCAGATTCCCACTCATGAAGCAACGAGATCAGGCGATTGCGCTCCGCTTCGTCCTCTGCAGAATCGTAGTCCGGTCCCTGGAAGAAAATTAAAATAACGATAAAATAAAAAAATTTAAAAAGTTTTACATATCATTAACGAATCTTTTACTTTTCCGCACACATTATTTTAGCAGGAACCTCGAAAAGAAATTATTTTGTTTGAGTGAAGATATTACACTACAAAGGAAGGGGGATGACAACTTCATTACTGCCCTACAACCCATCAGAAATACATTTTGCATTAATTTACAGATGAATGTTTCGTCTTTGCATGATGCAGCAAGAATACATTTTCCTGTGGATTATGTGTGTTCAATATCTACTATGGGTTTGGTCTATTGATTTAAATGGCACACAATTTGAAATGAAATATAATTTTTAATGATGCGATTATACTGATTTTTCTCTTCAAATGTAGTTTATCTCCTTTGCTTTTTGCAAAATGAATATTTATTATTTATACACTTAACAATACTTAAATTATTTAATATTATATCTAACATTTAGTTTTCGCGAAGTAATTGAGTGGCTCCGTGTAGCGTAGTCCCTAATGCTTTTTGCCATTCGTGCGAGCAGTCCCGAATTCGATTCTCGGCGGGAACACTAGGTCGAAAACGTGTAACGTTTTTTAGGCCAGCCATCTTGCGCGAGGTATTTCCTGAGTTTTCCACTTTCACACTAGGCAAATGCCTGGATGGTATGTAACATACAATTCACAGGTCGCTTTTTTCTTTCTCTCTTGCCCGGATAGTGTACTCACCCAAGGACGTCATCCCCAGTGCCGGATTTACGTATAAGCTAAACAAGCTATAGTTTAGGGCCCCACTCGCTTGGAGCCCCCCAAAATTAGAAAAATCTGATTGTGATGTAATTGCCAAATAACAAGAAAAAGCAAATAAGATAAAAACGCACATACAACAATAGTGTTTTGTACTGTCATGTATTAGGCTTTTATGAAGCAAGTAATAGGGCTCTATTTCTCAACTCCACTTGTAATGAGACCTCTGTTATCCAACCTCACTTATAATGAAGCCCCCGTTTCCCAGCCCTGCTCGTAATGGGCGCTTCTTCCCATTTAGATATCCATTACATCTATAAATTAGCATATAGCACATATTCAAACCTAAAAACGGCGACATTTTGTCGCTGAAAAAGAAAGCTTGATGTATAAGGGGCCCACCATCAAATCTAAATCTGGCACTTGTCATCCCTCATACGTGACGTGCTTAAGGCAATAAATGCCAGTAATCTGCAGAAATATGTATGAATAAATAAAATAAATAACAAAGAAATGGATATTATCTAGGTAGGCATCAAAAAATAAGCACATTTCTATAGGTTTTCTTACGTGTAATGGTCAAGAACTGAGAAACAACAATGATATCGCAGAGGAATTCACTCGCTATTTTAATTCTGTATACAGTAATGGTAGAGCGCATTATGCCACAAGTAACTTCATGCCTGATAGGACGGGTATTGCAACATTAGATAGGTTTCTTTTGAATGAAATAACCACTAGAGAAAGCTGAGGAAGCCATAGAAATGTTGAAAAAAAATTGCGGGCCGGATGGCATACCACCGTACATTCTAAAAGGGGTGTATAGACATTCTTAAGCATCCGCTACATGCTTTTATAAATATGTCATTAAAAACAAGCGTGCCTCCGGACAGGTGGAAAGAAGCTACAACTGTCCTATTACTAAATCTAGTGATGAGAACATACAGAATATTAGGCCTATCTATATTTTATCAGCATTCGACAAGGTGTTTAAGCAAGTAATATTTAAGAGGATAGTGTATCATATAAAACCCGTTCTATCAATATATCATCATGGTTTCTTAAAGAACAGAATAGCATCCACTAACTTAGCCTCGTTACAGATTTTGTTGCAAATGAATTGGATAAATAGGGTCAAAGTGGATGTGATTTGTACTGACTTTTCGAAAGTCTTTAATTTGGTAAATCACCATGTACTGCTGCTACAAAAAGTAACGATGACAATTTTTCTGTGCAAGCAAAGACAATTGTTGCGTCCTATTTGCAAAAAACGTAAGTAGGTCGTTGTGTACAAAGGACATCTTTTTTTTTAAAAAAAAAAAAATCAAAGCCTTATTTGGAGTCCCTCAAGGCTCAAATCTTGGTCCACTCTTTTTTTTTTTTTAAGTCATAAATAATCTATTCTCTTACATTCATTATTCTGACATTCTTCTTTTCCCGGACGATCTTAAAATATTCTCCAAAATTAATTCGCTTTAGGACTTACAAAACTTGCAACTTGTAGTTATACCTTTCACCACTATAGGGCATACGCTTTAAACAGTGATATGTTTCAATACGGCAACGTTATTTGAAGTTTGGTATTTAAAAGCTTTCGTCAAGCCAGGCGTGTTCATTTTTATTTTTTTTTTTCTCTTAAAATTGTAGGGTAATTATACAAAGTAATCCACCAACCTCTTTCTCGCCCAAAATAAGTGACAGTTAAAGATAATGCAGGTGGCGGGGAAAAATGGATGAGAAAGAATTAAAGTTTTCATTAGGTTGAAATAAGAATCGCTTCTAGAAATTTGGTACAGTATGTCCTTTTTTTAAAATCATAACAGCGTGTGTGTGAAAGTAATTTTTAAATGTAAAAAATACTAAACGATGTACTGTGTGCTGTAATATTTAAACGCCTGTTATTCTTCTTGTCTGTTCTATATCACGTATCACAGACATGCGCCTCCAGAACTCTTGGCTAATAATATTCTGCGTCAGAATCATGAAGCGATCGAAGTGTCAAGCATATACATGTAGGCGTTTAATGTTTACATTCCATGTTCTAATTAAATATATACATATCCGCTAATAGTAATGAAAGGTAGCAAGGACACGAGAGAGTTAACATTACATATTAAGTTTTAGATCTGTGTAATGCGAAACCACAAGCTTCTCCAATGCATCAAATTAGCCTGGAAGGGAGCTTTTGTATCACCTTCAAAAATATAATAAAATAATAAGAATGCATCATTATTATCTAAAGCTTCAATTTACTGAGATTATAGAGAACATCCCGTCCTGTATCAAAATGCATCAATTAATTAATTTCATGATGACCTTCCATCAGGTAATTATAAAGAAAAGCATTCTAACGTAAGAGGATCGGGTGAAAAAAGAAAAAGATCACAATCTCATTCAACGTGAGAACAAAAATAGTGTATACCGCTGCATCTATTGCCATCTGGTAGCTAAGGCTCCTGCCTGTTTCGCCGAATGCCTTTAAGCTACGAAGTTACCACATACCATATTTTACGGACTAAAAGACGCACTTTTTTTTTTCGAAAAACCTGTCACCAAAATTCAGGCGCGTCTTATGCTCGAAATTAATACAAAAATGAGCAGCGTTTGATTTAAAATTCCCGCCAGTCTTAAAAATGGCCATATATTTGATGCTGCTGGAAACCTATCTCTATCTGGCAACATTGGATTTAACTCGCAGCAGCAGTGCACCAAAAACCTCTGTATCTCCTGTGTTTCTAGATATCGGACCGAAAAACTTTGGATTTCTCACTTTTCTTCACTCCTCTATCGATTGTGCATTGTTTGATTGGCCAATGCCACTATCAATATAAGATGTTCCCTTGTCAGTACTAATGTGAAAGGTCGCTAGTTTGATTCCTGGCCACGCGAGTTTGTGGTGAACAACATCATGAGGTTTTCTCTGGGTTCTTCTGTTTTCTCCTACATTCTCATCCCACTACTTTCATAATGAATTATTCACTTGTATTGAATGATTTTTAAGTGCATAATCGTGTATCGTAAAACTAAAAGTTTCATTTAATTTTCATTCTTTTCCCTAGTTCAACGAAGTCCTGCAAAATCTGCTTAGAAAACGAAATTGTGTTTGAAAGGTGACCTATGTCTAACGGTAGAAACAGAAGCCAGACGAAGGTAATCTGTTTCTCACGTTGTTTGCCTTGCTGCACGCGATCTATAAAGTCATGTAAAGAATATTTTCACATGTTTTGACTTAAAAATAATTATCCACGAAGCGTAGATAACGAATCTGACCTTGACCTGTTAAAAGGATTTACTCGTCATTTCGCCTGATTCTCATTTCATCTTATACTTTATCAGCTGTCATTTACAAGATAAAAACCACATCCAGTATTTTAGGCGAAATTTCACATTTGGCTCAATTTTCATGCCACCTAATGATCTTATCAAGAACATACCCAGATCTGACATGTGTTTTATGTACTTACTTAGGTATATGTGATAGCAAATGGCTTATTTACAACAAAAGAAATGTGCCAATTACAATAATTAACACTCATTATATATTATATATATATATATATATATATATATATATATATAGGGAGGTGCACCAGAGCACGTGCAGCCCCCTTCCGTTCTGAATATACACCATCTAAAGTCAGAAACTGACAGTGGAAATAGCAATACTTTCCTAAAATTTCATGTCATGTTTCCGTTTCGCGCTTACAAGAAAGCGGTTTTGCTAAACACAATAGTTTAATTCAGTTCCTCACACACACATCACAGATGCCCAAAGGCATTTTAAAAAATAAATTTGATTCAAATGTACTGATAGTTATTGGTGCACCCCCGGCCCTTCAGAAAATTCTGGATCAGGTCCTGTATGTATGTATACACATTTATTTCAAATAGCTATAACACAAATCATTTGAAATGCGCAAGAAATCTTATACGTTAAAGAAATCAACATAAACGTATCAACTATTTGCCAGAATCAGCAACCAAGTAGCGTATTAAAATGAACATGTTTAAGCTAATATATGAATATCTGTAATATACAACATAACGCTTTTGTTTGAAATCGTCTGCGAATTAAATTGATAAAAAAAAAAAAAATCAGTCAGTGTAACGTCCTAGGTTTATGCCCTTTAGGCTAAGGGAGACGGATGATTGAGGCAAGTGAATGATGGTGGAAGAATTAGTGGAATGAGAAAGGGGGAGGAAACGGGAGTACCCTGAGAAAATCGATGGATATAATGATGTCCACCACAGACTACAATGGCCAGGGATCGAACCAGGAAACACATGAATCAGAGGTAAGCGCTCTACCATTGAGCCACAGTGGCCCCGAATAGAGAAAATAGTCTAGAGAAAGGTTTTTAGTAGAGCAAAAGGGACAAAAGACGGTACTAGTACGACGCCAACCAAGGTGTAACGGTAGGAGTGACTGGAGGGTTTTCTAACATCTCCTACCTTTCATTTCCTGACCCACTTGAGTGCTTCTTTTCGTCTGCACTCCAAGCGTGAGGATATATTCTGATATCACACGTATATCGGAAAGATGTAGAAAACTAAAAATAGCTGTCAAACGGAAGCGTTTTATTCACTCAAGTAGAGTAAACGTTAAAACTTGATTACGGAAAGTCAGTACATTTGATATTGTAGCATTAAATCAACGAAAGGAGTTGCAAATGTGGATATGAAGAAGAATGAACAAAATTAAGTAAGTAGGACAAAATAAAAGCAAAGGTTGGACAGAATGAAGGATAAAATTGGAAACATCGGTTGGAATACTGTTTGAGCAAAATTTATATTTTTAGAAATGGAATAAAATATATAATGGAAGATAAAAAGAAAAAAGGAAGACTGGCATGGTAGGTGATTTTAATTAATCCAGTGGCGGCTCTTGAGGGAGCTCTCATTCATAAGCTTAACTTTTATCGTTACAAAGTAAGTAAATGCTTAATTGGGACTTAAGCACCCCTTTCTGGGTCAGACGAGATCCGAATCACACGAGTTCCCACCAGGAAACAAATCAGGGTGTCCCGTACTGAAACCGCGTACGCTAACTAGCTTTAAACTAGGAAAGGAAACTTACCTAATGTACAAGGGTAATCCCAAAAGTATGGTTTCCTATTTATTTATTTTTTTAGAAATACAAAAAGGAAACTTATTTTCAATAACGTTTACATAATTTTAAAGCTTGCACAATTGTTTATCTTTCTACATAATTGCCATTTTTGTAGGTCTGTGACAGTTTTTGTATCCCCATGTCATACCAACTCGCCACCATGAGTTTGAGGAAGAGTTAAATCTTATCTTTCACCTCTTCATTGCTCAAGCGCGTTCAGGTAAAATGTTTTCAACTTAGGAAACAGGTGTTAGTCACTGATTTGCTCACCCTTCGCTGATGGTTCCCTGCTTCTTTCTTCGTCGTGAATTTCAATACGACTAGCTGCAAATTCTCTAAACCACTTGCGCACGGTAATGCACAACTTGCCATACACTTCCGTCAATTGGCTATAAATTTCAATCGGATCCAACGCCTTTTGCGTTCAGAAATGGAATAAATGCGCGAACTTCGCACTTGGCGCATCATTGCAAACGGCTGCCAAGCAGAGAGTGAGCGCCCCAGCGAGGTGCACGCCAGGGTTGCCACACTCGAGACTCACGATGATGCCAAACACGGGTCTGAATTATGTTAGATTTTCGTAAATTATGCTAGATTTTCAAATTATCTTTCCTAACTAATTTTAATGACCCACCGCTACTTATCTTCATTATTTTAATGAAGTGCTTTAGCTGTATTCATGTACAAAGCTAATATAACGCTGTCAGGAATGAAAATGAAATAAATTGGTAAATGGCACATTACACTAGTTAACAAATTTAAACTTTTTGTTTGTTACATGAGAAAAATCACCTGATCTTAAAGGAACTTTTTGCGCTGAATTCGAATATGCACTCGGTTTCTCTCCGTCACGTACAGTTTTCCCGTAACAGAGGGATTTTCGGGAAATTCCCTCAAAATTTCCCTTTTTCAGATATTTTATTCCCCTAGCTCCTGTCCCCTTACATATAGTAACATAGAAATTATACCTAAGTATACCTTGATTTATATTTAATAAACCCTAAAAGTTTCGTAAAAATCGCTTTGTTCTTTCTAGAGAAATAAATAGGCCTATATTTGTATGTATACTGTGTGCACTGTTTATTGCACCTGATAGTAATGCTTTCAGATCTCCTGAGTTGGGGTAAAAACGATTTGCTTTATTACTACAAACACAGACATAAAAATGAATATTTACAATAGTCAACAACACACTTGTATTGCTCTCTGTAAATTAGAAACGTGTATAAAAATAGAATGTACTTCCAACGTATATTTTTTTTAAACGTACAGTATATGTATATCTTAATACATATATATACAATTCTCCAAGGTAGTTGGTATTTTATTAGGACTGCAGTGCGGTTACACGAAGTACCAATGTTTTTTATGTTTATGGGATAGCCGAGCTGATGACAAACATTATGAAGTGAAGGAATGGGAACCTAGAGTGAATTACGTACCTGGAGAATGCAACGTCAAATACGCTCCTTTGGTAGATCCTAATAAGATATTACTACCGCCACTTCATATCAAGTTAGGACTTATGAAATACTTTGTCAAAGCCATGGACACATCTGGTGAAGGTTTCAAGTATTTGCGAGATAAGTTCCCTAACCTGAGTGATGTTAAGATTTCAGCGGGAGTGTTTATTGGTCCCCAAATTAGGAAATTAATGCTTGATGATTGCTTTGGCAGCAAGTTAAATAGTGCTGAGCTAGCTGCCTGGACAGCATTTAAGTGTGTTGTGCGCAACTTTCTGGGCAATAACAAAGCTGAGAGTTACACAGAAATCGTACAGGACATGATACAGAAATACAAAGAGTTGGGTTGTAGGATGTCTTTAAAAATCCACTTTTTGCACTCCCACCTCAGCTTCTTTCCTGCTAACCTAGGTGCTCTCAGCGACGAACAGGGGGAAAGATTCCACCAATATATAATGGCAATGGAGAAAAGATACCAGGGACGATGGGATCCTTCAATGATGGGGGACTATTGTTGGGGTCTTGTTAGAGAATGCAACATTTCTTACAAAAGAAGGAAGTAGTGTACGTTTTTGTAACCCAATGGAAGTTTCATATATTGTGATAGTTTTGATTGTCTCTTCATGACCTTTTGGTACATTTGTATTATTGTTTATTGTAAATTGTCACACTTGTAAATTATATTGTATTATATTTTATATATGTGTTTGTGGTAATAAAGCAAAACGTTTTACCTCAACTTAAGAGATCTGAAAGCATTACTATAAGGTGCAATAAACAGTACACACAGTATACATACAAACATATTTATTTCTCTAGAAAGAATAAAGCGATTATTACGAAACTTGGAGGGTTTGTTAAATATGAATCAAAGTATACTTAGGTATAATTTCTATGTTAGTATATGCAAGGGGACAAGATCTTGGGGTGTAAAATAAACGAAAACGGAAATTTTTGAGGGATTTTCCCGAAAATCCCTCTGTTACGGGAAAATCGTACGTGATGGAGAAAAACCGAGTGCATATTCGAATTCAGCGCAAAAAGTTCCTTTAAGAACAGGTATTTCCTTTTATGTAACAAACCCTTTGTTAACTAGTGTTATAGGGGAGGAAGGTCGAATTTATGTTTTATGAATGGATAACATTTTAAGAAATATATACACAATATGCCGCTTCCGACACAGACCTGAAACATTTCTTTTAGTGTATTACTAGCTGTCACCTGACGCTCATATCCCTCCCATCTCAAGTTTAAATTGAAAGGGACAGAAACATCCCAGATAACTACACATTCAGCTGTCAGTTGACAGTAATAAAACTGTGGGTAAGTAAATATGTTTTGCAGAGACATGTTTGCTTTTTTGAACATTTGCGTTTGCTCTGAATTCAACAAAAAATTACAACCGCAGAAATACTGACTGGTTTCATTGCTCCAACCATCGCTTCAACTAAAAAGAACAATTCCCGACGGTCCTTCAACCATCTAAATTTTCATTCTTTTTCTGTTTAACAGAGGGAAGAATAAAATTATGCTAGATTTGGCCAGGATGCTAAAGTCAAGATGCTAGATGCTAAATGCATGTGGATCATGCTAGATCTAGCACCAAGATGCTAGATATGGCTTCACTGGTGCACGCAGGCCTTTTTCGAAGCATGGGAAAACAACAAACACAACACGGTTGCCAACAGCTGCATGGAAAGTTTCCCTGCGTCTCCAGCGTTTTGGTTACTTTACCTTTAAGACCTTCCTCGTACTATTTCTTGTCTATACATATAAGTATTGTTCCGTTAGTTTGAGTAAAATTATCCAATGCTATTAACCCCTTTCTGTATGATTTTTTTTCTTTTAGCGAAAAAAAAAATCAGTATTGGAAATCCTCATATGGGAACTTGAAAAATGAATTAAAACTTGAATTTTAGATTTTTCACTTAATTCCGACGAGAAATAAGTAAGTGCCATATATGACACACTTACAACTCACCAAGAACATGCCAGATGACACCAAAATCTCTTATTCATACACGTCAATATCTCATACAGCAGACAAAACAGTCATTTGGTGCCTTTGATAAATCACAAAAAAAGCTAAAGTGCAAAAAAGGGTATGTGCCATATATGGCACGGCATGCGTAAGGGGTTAAAATGAGTTAAAAAAAGAAACTCTTAAACTGGAAGTACGCAAGAAACTACTCCTATTTAAAATCCTCTCCATAATTGTGTGCATCAATAATTCCATCAAGAGCACGTTACTAGGTTCCGTGTTAGACTTAGCAACCGAATCAAATCAGCGTATACACTAAACGTACTTTATATATTTATTACTCTATAGCTTCCATTATTTCATATTGAGTTACTGCAAATAATCAGCTATACAACTAAGCCACTAATAATCCACTTAACATCATTGATTAAGAGAGGCAATTACCAAACAGAGAACTGTTTCGTAATTTTTTAGATAGGAAGATTTTTAGTTACTAGTTGAATAAT
This sequence comes from Thermobia domestica, assembly GCF_964235325.1. Lineage (NCBI taxonomy): Eukaryota > Metazoa > Arthropoda > Insecta > Zygentoma > Lepismatidae > Thermobia > Thermobia domestica. Next base: position 22,571,274 of record NC_137460.1, on the reverse strand, counting down.
GATTATAGGATATTGTTATTGTTTTCCTCGGTAGAAGGACAATACTACTTCAGATGCATCTTGATTTTTATTTAACAAGTTACATAGAGAAAAGGTTTAAAATAATATTTATAGAATTTACATGAGAACCCCTTGATCTGCGTTTCTTCTGTGTTCTATTAGCACTTCTACATGAAATGCTATAAATTTTCTACGTAGTGCAATAGTAAGAAGTATCCATGTGCATAAGACATGCGATATGCGTTAAATTCACCCCCCCACACACACACATAGTCATAGATAAAGTACAAGGGTACTACACATGCAGATATAAAGTACAGGTACGTTCTTTTTTATTTTCGTATCAGTCGATAAGTAAATTAAAGTCGCTTTGTTACCCCCTTTGTAAGTTCGTACATACTCAATGAATAATCCCTAAAAGTATGAGCGTTCTGCTCCTTCGGGATCTGATGCAGCTTCATGTATACTATATCCATAAAATTTTACAATATTATGCCTATCATGGAGAAAGACTTCCATGCACAAACTTCTTATGTATTGCTTCTTAGCATAATTAACAAAGTACTTACAGGAAAGTGGGATTATACAGGCTGAGGTCCATTACTGTCAAGGATCCAAAGGTCGGCTCACGACGCTCGTTCTGACTGATCCAATGACTGACCAAATAACTCCCCTTGTTTACCATTTCTTTAGTTCATATATATATCCTGTTTTTGGATTTTCAACTGTATGCAGATCCTTATTTTGTGTTTTTCACATTTTCACTTTCAATTTTAAACTTCATTTCCACGGATCTTATAAAATAGAGGATATGCCCTTACAACAAAATCTTGAAGCCACACGTCACAGTATCGCCACCCCCTACTCTGCCCACTCCGCCCAATAGGAAAGCAATGTTTTGAGCCAACAATCATGGCGGAAACGAAAGTAGCCAATCAGACGTGCCGATGCTCGGTTGCTTTTTGCCTTCACTGATTTAATAGAATGAAGATACATATGGGCAGATCCTCTATTTATAACATCCTTGTTCACTTCATTGAAAGTGCGTTTACGGAACCTCAGCTTGTTTGTTTCTTTTATTTTTAATCTTAAAAGTTTTTAATATATACTGAAGAATTGAAATTACATTACAGAACATCAAAAATAAATAATTTCATGAGTACTAATTCATCTGTATCTGTTTCCAATTCTAAAACACACCATTTGCACAGCATAAAACCTAGGAACTGAATATCATAATATAGGGATGTGCATTATTTCATAACATTACTAGTCCGTTACCTTCTATCCTCATTTCATAACAGTCGCACTCCCAACAGTTTGAAGAAATAAAGGTTTAATTTTTACCGATGTTCCTATTTCCAGGAAAAGAAGTTCTAAAGTAAAGTAAAGGGTTAGCAATCCCCCCCAAACTTAAGATAAATTAAATTGCGATTACACGTTATACTCTTGTATCGGGCAAATAATTTAGTAAATAATACACCTCTTCTTCCCACTTTGATTTTGTCGCCCCCGGAAAAAAAATCTCGAAGAAAGCCTGAATGTGATTTTCTACAAGAGCCGCCACTGAACTAAATTCAGAAATTATCGCTTCTAAATTTATGAGCCTCTGAGTGGTAACAGTACTTATGGTGAGGAGGTTCACTGTCAAAACTCTCTGAAAGAGAGAGAGAGAGAGAGAGAGAGAGAGAGAGAGAGAGAGAGAGAGAGAGAGAGAGAGAGAGAAATAGAATTTGGATTGAGATAATTCCAGTTGTTTTGCAATGCTATAAATACTTTTGAACAAGTGGATCATGCAAAACAAAATCATTTATCCATTTCATCTGATCGTAAATTGCAATTAATTTTCAATCTCTCATTCGCAGAGGTTAAAAAACAACAACATCTACCGAATCAATCATGTTATTACATCTGTAATCTGTTCACAGAAAGTTGTTAATTACGAAGCGCCTCAAAAGGTGATTATTTTGTGTTATTTTGTTAATGCGTTTAACAATTTCCTGCAGCAATGCAGTACAAAAAAAAAAAAAAAAAAAAAAAAAGAGGAAAGTTTAGCCTTACACACAACAGGAAGCTATATCGTATTACAATATTATTAATAGATATTACATAGTCTTTTTATTTAGCAACTGGGCGGTGCAGGTTTGTTCCTTCGCGAGGGCAGAGCATTTTTTTTTCATATCCTCATTTACCTTACCTCTCTAAAATGGGTACCTGACGCCAGGCACGTTGCCAGGATTTCGTAAAGGGGGGTCCGTGACATGAAGTACTGTAGTCATCATATCAGGGGCTCGATTATTCTAAACTATTTTACTGAAACATTCTGTATATTGGTTCGTTTAGCTAGAATTTCGTAATGGATGGTGGCTTAAGATGAAATACTAAAGGCCCAGGAGCTCGATTAATCTAAACTACTTTATATTGGTTTGTTAGGACAATAAAATAAGGATATGCTAGTAAGTATTTTAATTTAAAAAATGAAGAAATCTCGAGTAAAAGAATTAAAAAAAAAGTATTGAAAAAGGTTTTACAATATTTACGTTCCTTCCTCTGTTCATTCAAATATAACAATTTTCTTTCTATTATGACCTCAACTATTATAAATAGTACATATCCACTATTATAGAAAATATATATATAATAATGTCTTGTAAAATATTTTACAATATCTGTGTTCCTTTCTCTCTTGAATTAAATGTTAACAGAACTTTCTTTCCTCATTATTCCGTCAACTATTGCTTGTTTCAAATGACACGTTAAAAGAGCAGTAGAAAACTGTTTCTGAAATAACATATTTGATACTGCAGAGAAGCGATGACGAAGAATTATGATGAAAAATGTCCACACTTTTTACAGAACGGCACTATGCTTTCGAAAGCTTGAAATTTCCCTGATTAGTAGCAGAAATTCTGAAGCTTACGTAACTTTTCTAGAAACTTCAAATTCCCTGACTTTTCCAGAATATCCCGCTCATTGGCCACCATGTATTGCAAGTACTAAAAAATCTCATCATAAGAAAGAGTAACCAAAAACTTGCACTATCTTTTTTATTATTTTTAACGCTGATTACTCTTTTTCTTGTTTCTTTTTGTTTCATTCTTTCCTATTTTTTTCATTTCTGGTTTCGATGGGGGGCGGGGGTCCAGACCTCCCATTGGCTACGTGCCTGCCTAAGGCAACCTATGAAGTAAAGTGGGTTGGAGCATAGCAATCTCTTTAAATACCGAGCCTTATCACTACCTCAGGACTTTGGCCTGTTCCGAATAAAGGCGATCGTTAAGTTTGCTTTACTAGAATTAAATATCATTAATGAATCATGTAGGGCAGTGATTTCTTACTGAATGTCCTATGACGTCACAGTTTGTTACTATTCTTCTCTGTAAATCACATATAAAGACGAAGGACCCTGTAGATAACCTGACAGCTGAACAACAATTACGTAGTTGATGACTTTGCATAAGACCCCTGGCTACGGGTACTATGCCTTAATGCCTTAAGAGACAAACAGCAAGGATAAAATGAATTACTGATGTTGAAGCAACACGCTACAAGAGGTTTGGCAGCAGACAGACTATCGGGTTGGTGTGTGCTGTGTTACACGAGGTGCACAAATAGAACACTTGTGATAAGTCTGAAGCAAACTTGGACTGTCTCCTCCAGCTAGTAAACAATCCGCTCTAAACGGTGATTCAATCATAGGATGCCATTCTCCTGCCATAGAGATCTGCACGCGCTCGGGCCGAGCCCGTGGATTAGGCCCCACCCGGCCCCGGATTCGGTCCTACAAAGCTTATATCACTTCGGGCCCGGGTCGGCCAAAAATTTTTAAGTATACAACGATATTTCTCGGGCCTTTTTCGGGCCTAACTTTGTAAATATAGTGTACAACGATACTTATCGTTCTTTCTGGATAACTTTTTAAACCGCAACTGTAAAATTAAAACTCTAATTGCTGAAAACAAAAATGCGATTTTGCGTTTATGACCAAGTGTCCGTAATTCGGGCTTATCTGATTTTCACACGAGCTCGGGTCTAAATGCTAAAACATATTTCGAACTCGGGTCGGGTCGGGCCTGAACTAGAATTTTCGGCCCGTGCAGACCTCTATCCTGCCATACTCCGTCCAAGCCACGGCCTCGACTTTCACACATGCCATGCTGCACCGCTGCTGCTTTCTACATTTCCGAAGATGGATTGCAAGGAGAAAAACTTCGTGTCGCTTCGTCTGCTCCGAAGAAAGCCGAAGGATCGAGGGCGACGAACCACGACCGAACTCGTTTCTCTTCAAGATGGCCTGTCGGGGCACGGCACGTCATGTGTAAATTATAATAACTTTAACGTGGATAGACATTACCTTGAAGGAAGCTCTACTTTGTTTCAATTTTACTGGTTTCTTATGAATTACTTAGTTCATTATCTACCAGGTAAATAGCTTCTACATTTCTTTAAAATAAATAATCTTTTCATACATTATCAAATTACAAATTTCTATAACATATTTTCAGCACAAAAGTTGAGATCAAAAGTTAAAATTTGCTTCTTCTCAACCACTAATTGATGATTATTAAAGTCGCAGCACTTGGCCAGGTCGCCTACAGCTCTAAATTTGTCATAAAGGTAAAAAACATATTAAATTATATTAAATAGTATTCATCAGTTACAACGCAAGTTATAACCAGAATGTAGGGTGACCAGACATACTGATTTTCGCAGTACAGTACTGGTTTTCAAAAAACTATCTTGCGTGTTGCGAAGATGCCTAGAGAATCGAGAAATGTCCTTTTTTTAAAAAAAAAAAATGTCCTGCGAAATGTCATGTCAGTTACAGTAATTTGCAATATTTTAATGTTTTATTCTTTATTCACAACATTTTGAATCACACGCACTCTTTTCCTGGATGATGAACCACTGTGTTTTAAAACACTTCTCGAAAGATTACGTAAACAGAACAATCAACAAACCATTGTTTTGCAAAACATTGTTTTTACTGAGAACGGCTTGTTGAGATATTGGTAAGGTAGGAAAAATTTCTACTTTAAGTTATGACAGTGAAACTAAGGTAAGTAGAAGTTCTGTCGTGCCGGTGTAAATTTTCCCCTCATTCCTCAAAATAATCCCACGCTCCGAATATAGGAATTTGTAGTGAATTTCAACCACTTCCGGTTTCGGTATTGTGGATTGTGATGGTATACTCTCTTGTGACATTGAATGGATTGTAGATAACTGCATGTCAGTATATCTATTTTTTTTCTATGTGGAAATCAGAATTGAAATTGGAATAATATTAGAGCCACTTCCTGATTTGGTAGTATTCAGGATAGTCATGGTATGTTGTCCTGAGCCGCTGAATTGTTTGCGAAAGAAACAAACAAACAACAGGTTTTAGCTATCTCTTACAATTTTAGTTCTATGGTGATTAAACATTGAAACCGAAAGTGACTCATTTGAACTACTTCCAGGTTGATTAGAGATTTAACAAAGGTGATGGAACCTATTCTTGGGACGCTGAATCGATTGCAAGAATCACTTCTCGATATTTATTATTATTATTATTATTATTATTATTATTATTATTATTATTATTATTATATTATTATATTATTATTATTATTATTATTATTAACAGATGGACGGACAAAGTTGTTCTATAATACTTCCTACTTTTATGCATAGCATAGTTTGGAAGTGTAAAAATTAAATTTTAAGACTCAATAATAATTCATAATTCTGGTTTATATTTCATTATCCACTCTGTTGTAGTGTTCCATATATGGCTTTATATCACATTTCTTGTTTAATTTCAGTTTTGTGTAAATTGTAATTACTGCTATTCATTCCATTTTATGTATGAGTAACAGTAATTCATGTTTAATTGTTACGTTTGTTTATTTTGGTGCAATATTGACAAAGCTAATTGCATCTCCACTAAAATAAAGGTGACAATGACTATTTCTGCACCTGAAAGATAATGGTATCAAAAACGTTAAAAAAAAAGAAAGAAAGAAAAGAAACAAATCCACAGAACAAAATCTTTTAATTCAAGAAATAAATTGAATTTGAGACAATATGGCGTCCGGATAAGTATTTTGACTTTTATTTAATACATTTCTGTTATTTAATACTAGTTAAATTTTAAACAATTTCTTTCCTGAACTGTCTTTTTTTATAATGTGTAGATCATTTGGAACATATCCGGCACCAAAATCTCTTATTTTCGAATAATTTACCATTTAGTATAGGCAAAATCAGACTGTCCGTCCAATTATGGTAGGGTGACCTGATTGCATATTTTCGAAATACACTGAACTCTAGCCAGAAGGCATTGTGAACGGGGTTACGCTTGGCAACAATGTAGGAAAAATGAATGACGTTTATATCGCGATCACGAGTCATGACCTACATATACCACAAAGTAAACGCCAGCTGGTGTCGGTCCTGGTAGTCGAGTGGGTTAGCGCAGCACACTAGTAAGGAAAATCGTTGTTGGCGTGGGTTTAAGTCCTGCTTTAGGAAAGTTTTTTTTACTACTTTAAAAATTTTTTTATAATACTTCTTTCGTTAAAATAAGATTAAAATAATATTGAAAAAGTGATTTAACGATTATTTTTTTTTAAATTTTCATTAAACTTCTTTCATTAAAATAAGTTTGCACTTGTACTTATATAGATCCATAGTAAAAGTAATAATAATAATAATAATAATAATAATAGTAGGAACTAGTTAGAATGCAATTGAGCATTCGTTTCCGTGCGATGTTGCCAAACCTAATGCCTTCTGGCTAGGGCTGAGTGTATTTCGAAAATATGCGACCTGATTCTGACAAGCGAAAAATAGGACATAAATAGTATATGATAGTTTACTGCATCGGCAGTATGAGTGTTCTTATTTCATTTAGGTCTAACGGTAACCTTAAGTTAATCATTTATTTTCGTTACAAGGAAAAGCACTGAACAGAAGTACTGAAGGAATTCAACACATCTCCAAATGTTTTGATAAATGACAAACAGTGGTTTATTTTTATGACCGTACAGTAAAACTTCGTAGGGCTAAAAATTTTATATATATATATATATATATATATATATTCGGGTAATAGTATACATGAAAACCCCCTGTCTTCCGTGCGCGAGGATACTTCATATTATATATTTATACTTTACCAAAATTAAATCACTGCGCTGTCTTCATTATATGTTCTTAACATTCTATTTTTACTTTCTAGAATAAATTTTGTTGATTTCGATTCGAAAAATGTTAAATATTTTTAAATTTATATCGTGATGCAGACCAAAATCCTTGTTGCATATAATGTAATGCGCTATAGCATATAAAGTACAAGGGCAAATAAGTACGTTCTTTTTTATTTTCGTATCAGTGGATAAGTAAATGAAAGTGGGTTTGTTACCCCCTTTCTAAGTTCGTAGATACTCAATGAATAATCCCTAAAAGTATGAGCGTCCAGCTCCTTCTGGAACTCAGACGGTCTTACGTATACTATATCCCCGGTTTCAATACTGATTTTCATAGTGTAGAAATGGTAAAATCGAAATGCAACTGATTAAGCGTCCCAGGAATAGGTTCCATCGCCTCCATTAAACTTATATTCAAACCGAAAATGGCGCAAATTAACAATTTCCAGTTTCAACACTTGTCGCCATAGAATAAAAACAGTAAGGGATAGAGAGTAGGTCTAGCGGCTTTTTTGATACGGATTCAGTGTCCCAGAAACAGGTTATAGTTTGGATCTTATTACTCTATTGCAACCAGTGGAAGATCCAGGTTTGATTCCCGGCAAGAACTCATATGGTTCGGATTCCACGTTAATAGGTCCACTTCTCATATAGCCTCGCTGCTGAAAGAGACGTTAAACTCAAAATAAACTCAATTCAACTCGGTTAGTTTGGAAATCTATCGTAGTTTCACACTGTGAAACAGAACTCACTTATTTTTATATACTTTTGAGTACTCATAAAAGAAGAAAAAAAACATTTATTTTCGAACATATTACTTCCAATATCATGGATCTATGCAGAGATTAAGAGTCATCAATATTATTTTAGTTTATATTTAGTTCGTCTCCAGATCAATAGATTAGCCTCATTAGAAACGACATTTCAACAAATCTAAAACAAAAGTAGGAACTGCTTTTCTGTTCTTGATGTTAAGCGCTTTATTTTAACTTCGAAATATCAAAGTTCGTTGGAGGGCATTACATTACAGATATTGCAAAGAGAGAAACATGATACAGAATATATATTAATGATTAGTATCATGTTACTACATAATGAACGACACAAATTGTGTGAGAGTTCAAGTTACTGAGAATAAAGAAATAAGGAATGCTTCAACTTAAATTATATATACACACACACACACATTATTTTATATATATATATATATATATATATATATATATATATATATATATATATATATATATATATATATATATATATATATATATATATATATATATATATATATATATATATATATAAGATTACTTCAACTAACACGTTCGAATCAGTGATGCCAACCAATAATTATTTACATTAATTTTTCCTCGAAAGGTATTTTCCTCGAAATTAGCGACATATTCTATATGGGATATTTCGTATATAAAGATCCACGTCAGTAAAATTCTATAGAGTTTAACAATTAGATATAATGAGTGATTAAGAGTGTCAAATTAGTGTTAATTCTCAAATTTAAACCATAACTTTTTTCTAAATCTGTAAACTTAATGCTTCTGAACAAGTGGTTTGTGGAGTGCGTATTAGTCAAAAATCAATTACCAAGGAACGAAAATCGTGATCTGGTAAAATAAAATAATGAACAAACACATGAATGAATGAAAGAAAGTAAAATATCAAACGAGAAACAAATAAAAGAAAGTAAAATATCAAACGAGAAACAAATAAAAGAAAGAAAGTAAAATATCAAACGAGAAACAAATAAAAGAAAGAAAGTAAAATACCGAACGAGAAACAAATAAAAGAAAGAAAGTAAAATATCAAACGAGAAACAAATAAAAGAAAGAAAGTAAAATACCAAACGAGAAACAAAAGAAAGAAAGTAAAATATCAAACGAGAAACGAATAAAAGAAAGAAAGTAAAATATCAAACGAGAAACAAATAAAAGAAAGAAAGTAAAATATCAAACGAGAAACAAATAAAAGAAAGAAAGTAAAATATCAAACGAGAAACAAATAAAAGAAAGTAAAATATCAAATGAAAAACAATCAAATTTTAAAAATTTCCACACACAAGTGTGAAAAAAGAATTTTTTCTAGAACTGATTGCCTTGATGAACCACCCGAAAAACTGGCGGAATACAAAAGTGGGAGGAAACGTGAGTAACCCGAGGAAACCCACGGACACGATGTTGTCCACCATAAACTTTCTTGGGCGGGAATCGAACCAAGGACCTCACGTACTAGAGGTAAGAGCCTACCACTGATGCCCCTTCATACGTAGCGGATTTTGGAAGTCTAACAATGTTTGGAAAATGTATGTTAATCTGAACTCCCAAGGGTGCCATCTCCCTTGCTAACACGTAGAATACCAATGTGTATTGCATTTTTCCTAACAGGAAAAAAAATGTATTTCGATTAGGATCAATTTAATTCATGCCTGAAGTTTCAGGTTGCAAGTCACATCCATTACTGATATTGCAATTAGCAGAATTAATTCTTTCATGTTTCTCCTTTCCAATTTATAGTAGCTTTGGGTGGTTGGCAGATGCGGAGGTTTCAGTAACAGAATCTCTGTCGCGAGGGTTTCGTAACCATGTGAGTTTTTAGCATGATTTATTTATTTGTTTGAAAAAAAAAGTAATTTAGATGCAAGACATGTATCCACAATATAAGTTGTTGTTGTAGATAGATGTTAATTATCTCTGTTTTATGTCTAAACGCGCAGGAGGTGCTGCCCTTTAGGAATTTTCTTGAGGGTGTGTTCTACACCTACTCTTCAGTTATCAGACGAAGGTAAGTCACGCTACAACTAAATTTTCATACAGCAAATAGAATGTAGCTAAAACATTATGTTGTCAAAGGAACACGTTATTGAATTAGTGCATTATATATATATATCACCATTGTCTCTAGTAATTATAATCATTGAAATCCCTATAGGTTTATGAAATGAGAAAACTTATATATACGTATTTGGAGTGTACTTTACGTGGAAATTGCTAATTAGTAAAATTAACAATGAGGGACATTTTGATCTATTAATATGTGAACATTGGAAAGTGAATATCATTACAAGAACGACATTGATATGCAAATTCTCTTTATTTTCTCTATATTTGGAACTTTGGTTACCAGTTATTTTGGGCAAGTAGTTTGTTTACTTCAATGTGCTCCTATTCCTTAAAAGAGCCTAATGAATGTTTACTTGCGGGTAGTCAATTTGAGTCCAATGGAGCACAATGGGTCTTCAACTAACACTCGTTTATTTTTCTGGGGCCGCGGTGGCTCAGTGGTAGAGCGTTCACTTCTAGTGCATGGAATTCTTGATTCGATCCGAGCTCGCGGCACGTGAGCTTTGTGGACAAATACTGTGCGCGTCGGTTTTCTCGGGGTTCTCCCGTTTCCTCCGATTTTTCTTGATTTCACCATTTCATGAATTTCTCACCATCAACGTCTCCTTTAGCCTAGCAGGCACAATAGTGGGACGTAAAACTTAAAGACTTCATTTTCTTTTATTTGACTAATAAAACTCTTACTATATTTTTTTATTAGAAATTATCCTCTTGGATTTATGAGACAAAAATACCCATTAAAATATACAGCATTAAATGTATTATCCGAATCTGATACTCTTCTGTACTTTATACAGAAGACGTAACACGGGCAATATCGTGTCTCTGAGATTTCCCGGAGTTTTCCCGTTTCCTCCCTCATTCCCATTCCCTTTCTTTCATAATCATCCATCTAGCACTCGTCTCCTTTAGCCTAAAGGACATACCGTGAGACATTAAGTTAAAGGTAGTAGCTTTGCATTTCTGGTATTGATGTTTACCTTCGTTGTACCATGTGTCTAAATATAATTAATGTGGATTCCGATACTTATAGACATTCCTGTGTATTTGTGCAATATATATCGAAGGTTCTAGGCTAGTGAGAATATAAGGTATGTCAATCCCACCGTGAGCATGTATATTTTTTCCGCCCTTTTACCATTCATTATCCACAGTCTGTTAAAAAGTACAGGCACACAAAAAGTTACTTTCTTAAGGGGGCGGACTATACTAAAAATGATACAAAAGCTAACCATTTTTATTTTGCTCGTTTTTCGTAAGTGAAAAGAACTCACCACAATAATAGACAATGTTATTCTATACCCGAAAATACGAATTCGAAGAATTTTCAGTGTTGATATCCATAGAAATTACAGTGTGGCCAGAATATGAATTACCCAAAAATCTAGGTTAAGACAGCGAGTAGGAAAATGAAGTCAACGGTAATTGATAACTTATGCTGTTTTGGTTCCTTTTTTACTACTTTTAAAATAATATTTCTATTTATTTTGTAATAAAGAAAAAGTTATTAAAATTAAATATTAATATTCTTAGGAGATTTCGTAATGTTCAGAGGGTAAATATCATAAAGTGCCAACTTAGAAACCAAAAATACACTTTAATAATAACACACATGAGTTCATTTATATTGTTACTGTGAATTTGTGCCTGTAATTAGAGTAATTCGAAGCTAATTGCAGGTTTTTTATGTAACACCATATGATACTGCCATGTGTTGGCCAAATTGAAAAAGCCATATTTCTCGCGGAAGGATATATTATCTCGCGCAGGTCGTCTGCTTTCGCTTTATGTGTGTGGTGCAAAGTGGCGGTCGGCAACTTCACAATGATTCGACCAATCAATTGATGTATCTTTGACATAGAGAGAAAACAAGCCTCTACTAGCACCAAGAGCCACATTGCAATTAGCCAGGCGTTATTAGCAAAATTTGTTGGGTAACTAACTCACTAACTCACACTATGGCCTATGGAACCCGGAGGTTCAATGCCGCTTTCACAAAAGCTCTCCACTGACTTCTATCCTTAGCCAATTGGATCCAGTTTCTACTTTGTATTCCTATTTCCGCGAGATCCATCTTAATATTGTCCTCCCATCCGCTTAGGTCTTCCTAATGGTCGTTTTCCGATTGTCTTCCAGTCAAGACTTTGAAAGCGTTTCTACTTTCTTCCATCCTGGCTACATGACCTGCCCACCTGAGCCTCCTAGATTTAATGACCCTAACAATGTTGGATAAACCGTATAAATTATGCAGTTCCTCATTATAAAATTTGTTGGGTGTGTGTACAAAGTTTTCCTGGTGACTAATACGGTAAAGAGATAAAAATAATATTTGTGTGTGTGTTAAGTGTTTTTCAAGTCACGCACAAAGTTTCTAGTGGAATTACGAACTAAACCAACCTATTTTTCTTGCAAGCAGAACTATCAAAATGGCATTATTGGCCACATGTGGAGTATCAATGACTCTGTCTTTAACACAAAGAGTTAGCCACCTTCCGACGTCACAGAAAGCACAAAAGATAAAAACTGACCCGCTCTTCCGTTGATTAATGTCACTTCCTCAATCTTGATCCTCGATCTCGATTCTTGATCCTCGACGTAAAAAGGCTGTAATTGTTTACGTGAAAACTATTATATTTGTTTGGATTCGTTGGTTGTATTAGAGTTTAGAGTTCCCTTCAATTGTACGACTATATGAGACATTGACCTACAGCTTGCAGTGGGATCAGAACCACACAAGCTCTCACCGGGAATATATTTGATTGGAGTAAAATTGTTTTAACGTCTCTTTTCAGCATGTACGTTATATAAGGTGGGAGTTACTGTTCAAAGTAGGGTCTAGACCAGGCCTGTCCATGAATTGGCTCCCGGAGCCAAAGCGTGATCGAGCACGAGCGGAGACAAGAACAGGTTAGCACAGGTGCTGCTAGCTTCGCTCCTTCCACTGCATCCGATAAGTGTTGCCAACCACACATGATGGCAAAAAAACCTACGGCCAAGCCTGGCCAGAAATTTGCACGATGTTAAGCATTGAGCAGACGGAAGCGTGAAATGTGCAGGTGTGCTCTTCCCCTCCCCATTTCGAAAGCAGTGACGCGAAAACACTGCTGGAAATAAAATTGGTACGCTTTTTGGTCGAGGAAGACGCATGATAGAGGTTACAGTTAGCGTTGAAGTAACTAACAAATGAACAAGAAAGAAAGAAAGAAACTAATAGTAAACATGTCATCTTACAGACGTAAAAACGACTGCAAAAATCGGAAACGAATTGTTTCAGACCTTTTTATCTTCGTGACGTTGTATTACATTAGCACTCGGTCTATAACTTGTCACTCGCTTCACGTTTTCTAAGTTGTAAACGCCTTTCGTTGCTAGATTGATAGAAGAACGACGGGAGGTTGAAAATAATAATAATAAATAATAATAATAATAATAATAATAATAATAATAATAATAATAATAATAATAATAATAATAATAAATAATAATAATAATAATAATAATAATAATAATGCGTATTATTATTATTATTATTATTATTATTATTATTATTCGGACCAAAGAGGGATGAAAATGGGGATTGGAGGAAATTCATAACGAGGAATTGTATAGTTTATACCGCTCACCTAACATTATTAGGGTTATTAAGTGTAGAAGGCTCAGGTGGGCAGGCCATGTAGCCAGAATGGAAGAAATTAGAAACGCTTTCATAATTTTAACTGAAAACCCAATTGGAAGAAGACCACTAGGAAGACCTAGGTGTGGATGGGAAGACAATATTAAGATGGATCTTGCAGAAATAAGAGTACAGAGTAGAAACTGGATCCAGTTAGCTAAGGACAGAAGTTAGTGGAAATATTTTGTAAACGCGGCATTGAACCTTCGGGTTCCATAGGCCATAAAGTTAGTTAGTTAGTTAGTTATTATTATCTAAAAGAAATGTTCAAATGTTGTTAAGAGACAGTTACACAGAAAAACTGAGTTCCGACCAAACACTAATTTGCCGGAAGGAAATTCCAGTGCAGTCCAGCCCACTTTAAGCGTTATCCGTGCAACCCACGTTTCATGTTCAAGACATTGGGAATAATTGTTCGTATCATTCAGTTGGAACGTTTCCTTCCGAGTTTACGCTATTACAGTAGGCCTACAACATTGTGACTTTCAAAATCAGTCAGTAACTATCGAAGAAAGACAAGCGTGTAGCTTCAGTCGTTGAAATGATTTAACATTCTTTTTCACTTTTAACAAGCCACCGGCAAGCAACCAGCCAGGGACAATACATTTTTCCTTATTAAAAAGACACTCCTTGTTATAAAAAAAAAAAAAAACTAATTGTAGTCACTAATGGTCACTCTTAAAAATGGAAAATCTCTTTGGCTCTCTTAATATTTTGTTTGATTTTTTGCGATCAAAGTAACTTTAAAAGTGGAGTAAGAAAAACTATTCTGCCTATTGATAGTGTAATAGTGGCTTCTAATCTCCACAACCAACCCCTTGCTAAGCCTATTCGTACACACATACATGCATAAGCTAATTTTCTGGAGACAATACTTAGATAATTACAAACAAGTGCTACAGTATTTTTTTTTCGTACTGGTTTTCCATTGGGCAAACTAGCAAATTTTTATAAATGTAAGCGATGGTTTGGTTCCGCCACATCCTTCTTTAACAAAAGGAAAGAAAAAAGAAGAAAAGGAACGTACATAGTTTATCATTTGATTGCTGTTACAAGTTTGTATTGTCTATAGTTAACGGTTACCACACTGTAAAAAACACTTTACACTAAATGGCAATCAGTTACCATACATACTTTTTTTTATTTGGTAAGCTAGTGATTACCGCCAAGGTTGACAACACTTCCGCTCCTCTAAGGACGAAACCCGAAGATGCACGAAGTACGAACAATGGTATTTGCACGTAGAATGCTCGTGAGCGTTCACGAGGAGAGTTTCCACTATCTGCTCGCCGTGGGTAGGGCTGGTCTAGACCATTGCTTAGATTTGTAACCGAGGCACAAATAACCACCATGAGCCTCGAACCGGGAACCTGCATTGAGCAGGCATGATAAATATTTCCGTATTACTCAGACAATTGTTATACTTAATACAAAGTTAGTAGTGACCGAATTTGTCTATAGCTGTTATTTCCAAGTGGCCGATGTATAACGTAGTTGTTGGCTTTCATAGTCAGAGTTAGGGCAGAGAGAACAGATTGAGCAAAGGGAAAGGAAGGGAACGAGGCAGGAGGAATTGAATAAAATAAGTGTTGCCAGTATACGATTAGACTATCAATACTTAAGAAGCGTATCTGCAACAAACAAACAAACAAACAAACAAAAAGACTACGCCTTGTTTGCCTGGTACCAGTGTCTTCTATCAACACTGTGTTTACAGAGAGAGCAAGGAGACATCCAAGTTTACTAAGAGTACAAGCAGCGAATTATGATGTCATAGATCATTCAGTTGGTAATGACTGGTATATAGCAACAACAGTTTATTATTATTATTATTATTACTATTATTATTATTATTATTATTATTATTATTATTATTATTATTAGATCCAAGCTATTTCACCATTTTATTCAAATTATGACCTTTGTTTAATTAGCTGAAATGCAATTTATGACAGCAGAAACGAACACAAGTAGTAAGAACTTTACCTTCGAACATATTACATTCTCCTTTCAATGTTAGTGAGTTTCATAGCCTAGCACGTAGCTAGTGCATATGGTCCTGCGTTCAATTGCATACATACAAACCCGAGTACAAGCAATAAGTACCAGCCTTTTATTGCCACAATGTTCATATGAAAGCAAAGTTCCGATTTGAAATTCAACTAGAATTAATGCAAGTAAAGCGGAACATTTTTGGTTTCTCAAATTTATAACATTTATATCTGGTTGAAAAACCAAAAATAAGAAAAAATACACTGCTCGGCCATAATATTATGAACACCTACCTAGTATATGGAATGTCCAGCTTTGGCTAACAGAACAGCACTAATGCGGTTTGGAATTAAGGTGGCTGGAGGTATGGTGCTCTACATATCCACACAGAAGCCACTTAATTCTTGTAAATTCCGTAAGGAGCTGAGATCTGACATTCAATGACATCTTGAAAGTGTTCATTGAGTTAAGATCGGTTGTGTACGTAGGCCACTGCAGAAATTAAAATTCACCATTTTACTCTTCGAACTGCAGAAACACAACGTTAGCTTGTGACAAGGAACGTTGTCCTGCTTAAATATACCATTTCCAGCTGGAAATATGGTCAACATGAATGGGTGTACGTGATGAATAATGACCTTCCGATAGCCAGTAGCCCCCACACGCATTTAGGGCCCGTGGATGACCATATGAAGGTCCTCATCATCTTACTGTGCATGTGTCGAGTACCTGTTTCTCTGGAAGACGACGGATTCTGACCGGCAATCGATGTGATGAAGGCAGTATCGTGATTCATCACACCATGCAACGTTTTACCATTGCTAGGCTTTCTAATGATAATAGGGACGTACCCATTCTGGTGGTAATCGACAATGGCATGTGATTAACATTTGTACATGTGTGGGACGTCGATGGCGAGGGTCCATATCTAACAGTGTATGATGAACTGTGTGCTTAGACATATTCGTGCTTTGTCCATTGCTACAGTCTATTCTTGATTGTGCCACAGTTTGTACTTTATCCTGTTGTACTAATCTCGACACTCTACGACGTCTAACATCCTTAATCGATATGTGGTTACCCGCACGTTTTGTACTTTGATGCAGTTTTACCATCCTTTTCTGACCTGTGCAAGACATTAACCAAGGGATGCTTGTTCTCAGCGTCTGGACATCACGATCTGACGCTTGTGAAACTCTGATATATCTATGGCCTTCCCCGTTCTTCGCACAAGCACTACACTGGCTGCTCGAATGAGATCTCTTTCACCGTGTGGCGAGTGGTTTTGCTACGCGTCGTGACTCTTACGTCATCCCAACGCATTTGTTGAAAAAGCTAGAGGGTGGTCGTAATGTTTTGGCTAGTCAGTGTAAACGGATAATAAACATAACTTTGTAACCTAGGACTGATTACGTTTGAATGCTAAGGAGAATTTTATTGTTGTTTGAATCATCTTAATCATGCAAAAGAAGCTGAATAATTTGATATGTTCAATGAGGTGTTTCAAGGTACCTTTAATTGATTAGCAAAGCGGATAATTTAAAGTTGAGGCAAATCGCTACTAATACTTTAAGTGCAAGGTAGCAAGTGAAAACTGTTCGACAAATTAGGGATTTCTAGGTTTTCAGCATCGATGGTCATGTTAGTCTGTCACACATATCAGGGATGACGTCACTCGACGATCACACTGCCAGGGAAATTGGAGAAAAAGAAAGGAATGGAGAAAGAAGGAAGCTGTCTGGGACCATTATGGTAGGTACTATTTCACCATTTACCTGATATGAATGAGGAGAACCCCACACACAGAATGGCTAGCCTGTGAAAAAGTTGTTACACCCTTTGGACCGAGTGTTCCCTGTTCACCAAACTAATGCTATACCAAAATCAATTGCTATGAAGTTATAGGTAAACACAAACTTTCAAAAAACAGAGTTATAAACCAGTACAGTAATCCAGCTCTCCTGGAAGCGATACAGTGTTGTGAGGAACGGCCTATATTGCTAGGGGTAATCTTGTATGATGATTTGTACACTCATGTCCAAAAATATTGTCGCATATCTATAACTGTCTTCTTGTAAGAATATAATTTGATAATGATTTTGCGGGGTACTTTTAATACTGATACTATGTGTACAATCGGGAAATGTATCTTCGTGGTAAATTTCATAGGGAAAGAATTATAAATACGAAAATTATAATGAGTAAAGCAAAATGTTGCTAAATGAACAAGAAAGTTTCATTTTCGTTTTATTGTTCTTATTTACAGCTCTTTTACATGAAATTTGCCACATACATGTCTTTGACAATTATACACATACTAACATTATAAGAAATACCGGACGAATACGTTATTAAATTCTATTCTTACAACACGTATTTATAGACATGCGACAATAATTTTGGACATCAGCGAATTGTACCGTATTCAGGTTCATGTAGTGGTTGGAAGCTCATCTTAAAAATAGGGCATCATAACCTCGTTGTTGCATAAGGACTCAAAACAAAAAAACACATTTTTCAAGATAAATGTAGCTTCATAGGTAGTGCAAGGGAGCAGGGAACAACTTCCTTCCTAAACTTATTGAACTCTTGTAAGCAGGGGTAAAAGTGCAAGGGAACGCCGTCCCCCTACCTCGAAAAATATGTACGGCGTCCCCCAGTCCCTAAAAAAAAATACAATGGGCAAAGATAGACAGGGGGAACGGCGTGATGTCATGCCGCTACCTACCGCCCCCTCACCTTTTCAGAACCACTGTTACCCCTGCTTGTAAGTATTCAAGAGACAACGTCATTGTAAACACATTTAAGGAAAATTAAAGACAGTAACCAGGGCCTTGACCCGAATGGTATTAATAAGCTTATGGCATATGCTGATTATGTCAATCTGATAGCGGATGATAAGAGAACAATAGAATAAATGCGGAGGTCTTATTAGACGCTTGTTGGAACAACGGCTTAGAAGTAAATGCAGAGAAAACAAGTTCGCCGGGATCGTAATATGGCAAATTATGGATACGTTAAAATGTCAAGTAGCACTTTTGATAAAGTGGATACTTTCAAATATCTAGGATCAATATTAACAGACCAAACCCATATTCACGAAGAAATTAAATATCGACTAAAAGCAGGGAATTCGTGTTACTATTCACTTCAAAATCTCTTGTCGTCCGGAATTATGTCGAGGAATTTGAAGCTTAAAATATATAAAACGATAATAATGCCTGTTGTTCTGTATGGTTGCGAAACATGGTCGATTACTCTGAGGGAAGAACATAGACTGAAAGTATTTGAGAACAAGATCCTGATTACGAATATTCGGAGCCAAGAAGAACGAGAATGGGGAATGGTAGAAATTTATAACGTGGAATTGCATAGTTTATGCCGTTTATCAAACATTGTTAGGGCCATCAAAGACTAGGAGGCTTAGGTGGGCAGGTCATGTAGCCAGAATGAAAGAAAGTAGGACAATTTTCAAAGTTTTAACTTAAAGTGCAATCGTAGAACGACCATTAATAAGACCTCGGCGCAGATGGGAGTACAATATTAAGATGGATCTCGCAGAAATAGGAATACAAAGTAGAAACTGGGTCCAGTTGGCTAAGAACAGAATATCTTTTGAGAACGCTGTATTGAACCTCTGTGTTTCATTGGACACAGAGTTAATTAGTTAGTTAGTTTTAACGCAATTTTATAGGATATAACTATTATTATTATTTGTAACTGGAGATCTAGGAATGCAACATTCATAGTTGGATAGCGAGTACAGGAAAAACAACAAAAGCTCATAAATAAGACGTGTGCTCAGTTAAATAAATAAAATCTGAGCGAAGCGACCACTTCTATTTGTAATCTGTGTTACAGTTTCACCAGTATACTGTGTCATAGGCTGCATTAGACACAAACTATTAACATTAAGTATTTCGTTTAGTCATATTTTGTTACGTAGCTGCAGTAGAATGAGCTGTCTTCAGCTGCTAAAATTTTATTTAATATTTTGAACAAACTTTGTAAAAAAAAATATAATAATGATTTTGAACTAAATGGTACTTGACTTTGATTTAAATTATTAAAAAAACACACGCACATGTCCTCATTTTAAAAGAAAGAGAAAAAACAACATGAGTTAGAAACAAAATCAATCTAATTTTGTGTCACTTTATGAGTTTAATGTGGTTACAAACTCCGGAGACATACATTATCAAGCGGAAATTGCTCTTGAGTTCCAATCAGGAAAACTCAATGGAGAAAATTAGGGCTTCCACTGAGGTGATGTTTTATTTTTTTAAACAAAACAAAACAAAAAAAAAACTCACACGCACACAGGCCATCTTTCTCAATTATCTCTTTAATGGACAATATAGAGTTGTTGAGCTTCTATTTTTTCTTTATAATTTTAGATAAAAAAAATACAATAATAAAAAAAGCGTCTGAATGACATGGTTGACATTTTACAAGTAAAAGGACTAAAAAAATGTTTCCAATAAAAACCAACAATAACAGAGAAAATGAGATACACAATTTTCAATAGAGAAAATTTTTTTTGTTACATACGAGGGTAAGTCAGTAAGTATCTGCACTCCTGTTCTAATCATCTAGAGGCTGGCTGTACAGCTTTCTGCGCTCGCAAGCCGGTAGATGACACCACTATCTTTCATTGTGTCAAGTTTCAGTCTTATTACTTTGGTTTACTTTGAGCTGTTGTGAAGGAAACAATGTCTATGCCCAAGGGCGTCCATGTTGTGGTTTCCAAGGGGGGCAAGTATAAGCGATGTTTCAAAAATAGTTTCAAGTTTTGCTGTAACTAATGTAAACAATCTATTGGATTTTCGATATTCTGAAGTACAATTTCCTCTAGGGGGACAAGCGCCCCACCATGCCCCCTTTGATGGGCGCCCTTGTCTATGCCACTGTTCGTTTTGCACCTCCTTGTCCTTTCTATCCTCCGCTTTTTGCGGCTGAAGGGTACCAGAAACTGATATCCATAGGAGACTTCCAGTGCAATATTTTGCTACGGCGAAGTGTTTACCAGCGAACTGAAAAATTCAAAAGCGATATGTTCTGCTTTTTCCTTGCCCTTCACGTTTATTTTGACCTCTTTTGAACTTTTAAGTTTGCTGGTAAAACAATTCGCTGTAGCAAAACATTGCCTACGGGGTTGTTCGACCCCTTTTGAACTTTTCAATTCATTAGTAAGCACTTTGTTGTGGTAAGACATTGCCCCCGTATTGTACTGAAAGTATTCTAAAGTCTTTCCAGCCTTAGAACAAAGTAGACGTAAACAAAACGAAATGTATTACTCTGCGGCTCTCACGTGCTTCAGTAGCGAGAGACGTGAAGAGCAAGATCGTCTGCTTACTTACTGTCGTCGCATAATTTGCTCAGTGTAAGGCTACAGTTGGTTTAATTAACGCACTGACATTGATTACTGCTATGCTGGAAATATGTATTTTCTCAAATCGTTATATAAACTTATCGCTGTTGTCCTCTTTTATGTTTTATAACACGAGACAAAAATGGATTATTGTCACTCGTCGTCGCCATGAAACTCTGGATTCTACAATTTCAAATAAGCGGGGTCGGCGCGCGAACGCATACGCATGCGCAGCAAATATTATATATCCAAGTACAGCTATGGTTGAAATAAAGCTACATTGTTATTAAATGTTATATATATTGCGTTTCTTATCACAAAATGCAGGATAAATTCAGGTATCTTTATTCGAAATTATTATTTTACTAGGGATTATATTGCGGTAGGATACTAGTGCAGTGAGAACAACCACCAATCACTGGTCATCGACCGACTGGTAGTCAGGTGGGTTTGTTTACATCTACTTTTTTCTAAGGCTGGAAAGAGAATAGGGATTGATGCTTCAGTTACACCTTAAAAAAAAGAAAGAAAATGAATTACAGAACACTGTGCTGTGGTGCACACGAACATTCGCAGAGATGTTTACTTCGCAATAGCGCAAAGCGAACTGAAATGATAACATTGAAATTTACCTCAAACGAAGAAAATGGTGTCATCTATCGGCTTGCGAGCGCAGAAAGTCGTAAAGCTAGCCTACAGACGATTACAACAAGATTACACATACTTGACTTACCTCGCGTACATGTGCTTCCACAGATGCCAAAATGTTAACGTACGTGCATTCGGTATGCATGGTTCTGGGTTTCAGATGGAAGGTCAGAACTTTTTGGATTTGGTCCAGCATCGGGAAGTCATTCGGGGAGCTTTTACAGGCCCGTAACCAGCCCAAATATGTAAGGGGCCCGATTCAACCATATTACAGTTCATCAGCATATTATAGTTCATTTGCAAGCCTACCGTGAAAATTTTAAGGCTGCCAGTAAAACTTTGGGAGGGACCGGCCTCCTATCCCTCATGGATACGGGCTCTGGGAGATACTTAAATTAACAACCGACTTTGGCCTAAAAATGACAGGAATGATCTACTGTTTAAAGTATTATCCGAACCATTACTCATGTACCGAAGTAAAAACTCCATCGAGAGTCGATCTCGGAACTTGAAAACAGAGTATACATGCATTAATCATTCAGCCACGAAGAAACACAAGACGACCTAAGGTAGTGATTATCAATCGGTGTCAATGTATGTGCCATGGAACTTTCGAGGAAATGTAATGTAACAGTGAATGAGGGAGGGGGAACAAATGAAAGTAATGTAATTAAATATGAATTTGAATTTTTTTTACAAAGACCTGAGAGTATTTATTTTCCAGAGATGTTTAAGAACAGACACTAGTTATTAATGAGAATCTGGTGCAGTGTTATTAAAGAGAATCTGGTGCAGTGTTATTAAAGAGAACCTGATGCAGTGTTATTAAAGAGAATCTGATGCAGTGTTATTAATGAGAATCTGATGCAGTGTTATTAATGAGAATCTGATACAGTGTTATTAATGAGAATCTGATGCAGTGTTATTAATGAGAATCTGATGCAGTGTTATTAATGAGAATCTGATGCAGTGTTATTAATGAGAATCTGATGCAGTGTTATTAACAAGAACCTTAGTGTGCCGCGGGTACATTCAATAAAAGAAAAAAGGGCTCAGAACCACTGCTCTAAGAATACATACCGTATGTTACGATTACAAAAGTTCCGACAAAACGTACACAAGTTTCAGTTAGACAAGCAAACTGAGACGAAGATTAATTTGCAAAACTCTTCTGTAGTTAGTTTGGATCTGCAGTTTCTCAAATCCACAGTATCAAGTGATCTTAAAAAGAGTTTAATTATGAAATCCAGACAATCGAAAAAAGAAATAAAATAGATCGTGGAAACTCACCAGAACTTGTTTCCAGAAAAAAGCACACAGGATTAAAGAAATAATGTGGATCAGTATTTACTGAAATACTGAACAAGTGATTGACTTCGACATAGTACCAAATGGCCAAAAGACTAATTCTCAACAGCAGCAGGAAATATGGCATGACTGTGGGGGAGAAAAGAACAATTTTAGATATTATTAAGAAGAGGAAGAGAAACTGATTGGGACATAGGCTAAGAAGAAACTTATCATGAGGGACGTGCTAGAGAGTATGGTGGCAGGAAAGAGAGGGAGTTGACGAAGAAGACTACAATTAATGGACGATATCGAAACAGAAAAAAGGTACGTGAAGACGAAGAGGTTAGCGGAAGACCGTGGAAGCATGGAAGCTTCTCAGTTGCAGCAAGTGACCTGCCAGTAATGGAAGAATACCTATGACGATGATGATAATTATCCTTGAGTAGATGATGAAATACGACGTTTTATTCAGGAGATATAAAGTTCTTCTGTAGAATGAAAAACAGAGAATTGTGAGGAAGCCGAAATTTTGTCTTATCAGTAATAAAGTCCGGATTTTGCTCCTTTACGGGTATTAACATTCCGCCACGCACCAAGTAACGATGCGTCAGATGAGTACCCATAAAAGCGCACCAGGATCACTTCACCTATGCGACTAGTACGCGACGACATCTGCCAATTATCCAATAGATCATCAACAAGATGTAACACATAAATACTATAAATATCAAAGCAAGGAAGATGGTGCTGCAGTGTAACCCTAGTCAAGGTGGCATGTTTTACTTTTGTGTTTGCGTTTGTCCCAATGTTCTCTACTTCATCCGGTTTTGTATTTGTTTTCAGTAAGGTGCAATTGCGATATCCAGATGTTCGGAAACTGTATTTAATTATCATCTTTGTCCCTGGACTGAAATTCCAATAAAGACCGAGGAAAATCAGACAGAATGAGTATCCGTAAAAATGATATTGCATATTAAATGTAACAGAAAAAGTCGGTTGATGTTGAAATAATGATTGATACAAGAAGTTCATGCACCAAATTTGATGGATTATAAACTCGCAAACTGAAGGTGTGCACAATAAAATATTTCACATGCGTACTAAGCAAATTAAGATTTACCTTCATGACAATTTTGTTCAAAATCGGGTAAGGCCTCGCAGTTCGCGTACGTCATGTCTCGAAAAATTCCTGGCGCTAGGTCGTCATGGCGCCTGGAAATACGGGTCTGGCGTCTAGCTTATTTTGGCGTAACTATTTACATAACAGTGCTTCTGACTAGTGAGTTTTGCGTTCTTAGATGAATTAAAAACAAATACTGAATTAGTTATATAGTTCAAAGTCTCCCATTTACCTTAAAACTTCAATATATTTAATTTCGTTGAGTTACGAGTATTGCCTACTTTATCGTTGATGAATTTGTGATGAATGACTGCAGCTGACAGATTTTTTACTCAGAGAAATCTTATCACTTAATGTACTTCACATTACTTGGGATTTTCTATGGCAGCACATATTTTGTGGTTATGACCAGCAAACGCGCGGCAGTACAATACTGCCACTCAGGCCGGTAGCCAGCCAGGCCTCTAACCAGCCCAAAAATGTAGGGGGGGGTGTCGGCTGAAGTTAGGGGGGGCCGATGCAACCATATCATAGTTCATCACAATATTATAGTTCATTTGCAAGCCTACTGTGAAAATTTTAGGGGGCCAGCAAAAATTTAGAAGGGGCGGCCCCCTAGACCCGCTGGATACGGGCCTGCTGTCATTAGCACAGCTGGAAGCTTATTGGATCATAGATTGTGTGATGCAACAACGGTTGCACTCCATCCACTAGTACTAGAGCCACGGTACAACGGCGGTTACTTTCCGAATTATTCTCGTATAATTTACGGTCAGAACATGTAAGCTTATGTATCGAATTAGATTTGTATTGTTCAGGAGGCTGTATTTTCACAACTAGTGCCTAGGCCAGAAGAAAGGTTTTCTTCGAGCCTTTGTGTGTATACGCTAGGCTATATACTTATACTGGTGAATTATTTATTTTTCTTAGAAAAATATCAAATGAAGGTCGAAAAGCCAATCCACCATACACCATAATCATCTGTGAATATTAGAGAAAAAAGGAAAATTTTAAAAAAGTACATCCGAGCCACTGAATTGTATAAAGTTGAACTTTTCTATCTAGAGCTTATGCTACTGAATATTCTGTGCATACATCGTTAATACTTAACCATTCGAGAATTCCCTTTCCGTAATGAGGCCAGAATCTCTTCACAATGGCTACACAATATTTTTTGTCCCTCCACCCCGACAAACAGCAGTTAATGGAAATGTGCCAGGTCCATATGGTAGAAAAACGTCATATAATATTACAGTACAAAAATATTGCTAATATATACACATTCTCACTCTTAGGAATATTACGAGGTAAAAAAAAAAAATCTCATTTGGAACTCATTTGTACGTCTCATGATTACACACACACACACACACATATATATATATATATATATATATATATATATATATATATATATATATTAGTGGCGTAGTTGGGCTGTCGGGCTCAAGTCTCCCCTCCCCGAAATAAATTTGTTGGTTTTTCGCATTCCACGCCCAACAATAATTCTTCTTGCCATTTCTAAGAATTTCATTGATTTTCCATTTTCTTTTACTCTTTGTTCAGAAATAATACTAAATTTGTCAAATTTCATTCCATGTAAGAACTGCGTTCTTTTTTTTCTTTCGTCCATTTTACTCTTCTGTTTCTTTTTCTTATTGTTACTTTCTTTCGTTTCTCCTATCATAGTTTCGACATTCGTTAGTTGTGATTCGAGTCGGCCGTGGTCAGTAATACCAAAACTAAGAGGAGCTGATAAGCGAAACTGGTGCTCCCCACCAACTTGCATGGATACCAACATAACGGGACTTTAGTTATTATAGCAAAAGGAATATTTACATCGTTTAGTTATAAAGAGAGGTAAATGTTTGAATTAAAGAAAACCAAGGAGAGAGAATAAGTAGCCCGGAAAATTAGGTAGGCCAAGAGCATGCTTCCTTTTTCTTCTATGAATAGAATAAAAGGTTAGATTCACTGCTAAATTTTTGTATGTATCATATCACATAAGATTCACCAGTCTGCAATTCTTGTCATAAAACTTCAATTTATGTATAAATTAAAATAATTTAATTTTCAAACTCAGGTGGGCAATTACTTCTTCCTGATTTCCCGTGTTGTGCATATATATAAACTCTTATTAGTTATTAGATTAATCTTGTTACACTTGAAGACGTGTGTAGGTATAATCATATTATAAAAGAAACAAGTGAGACTTAATTCAAACAAATATGAGTTTCGTTTCATATTCTGAAACCACAGTAGACCTCTAAAATGTTGAATTCGAATGTTAAAACCGAAAGTCATTCATTTCTTACGTCTGGTTTCGATGCTCTTTGGACGCTTCATCCACATGTAAAAAAGTGTCTCGCTTTCTTTATCGTTTTTGTTCTGCAGGGTTCAATATTGAAGTCGGAGGCGGTAGTAAATATGTGGTAATTCCGGTTTCAAAACAGACGTAAAAGCTATTCTTGGGATGCTGGATCTACACAGCTTGACATTCAAAAGTACGGCAACTTCCGGACCTGTGGAGTGCCGGATTTTGGATATTTATATGTGCTGCATGTTTATATACAGGATGAGCACAGAAACAGTCCCAGGTTTCAAATTAGTGTAAATTTAATATGCGAAGGAATATTTTGCTGAAATTTTGAACAGTGATACATAAACTCAAAAAGTTTTTGTAGCAATAATTGAAATCACAAACACTCGATGTGCGCGCCACCTGCAACGCGGGAAATATCGAGGCGGTAATCTAGCTCCAACCACACGTTGTGAAGCATATCCGGTGTGATGAAGTTGATCGTTCCGAGTTGCGGGTAGTGGAGGTGCATACACTTTGTCCTTCACAAATCCCCACATAAAGAAGTCACAAACAGTGTGGTCAGGTGATCTTGGAGACCACTTGCGAAGAACTTGATCATTGACTCCACAGCGCCCTATCCATCGGTTTGGGAGGTTCTCGTTTAGAAACCTGCGTACAGCACGATGCCAGTGTAGCGGCGCTCCATCTTGTTGTAGAACGAAGTAGTCTATCTCTGCATTACTAACAGTAAGTTGCGGAATCAACCAGTTACGTAGCAATGCTAAGTAACTTTCACCTGTAATTGTTTGTTCCTGAAAGAAGAACGGACCGTGCACGCGACGCTCTGATACTGCACAAAAAACATTGACTTTCAGTGAGTCACGTTCTACATTTACAGTTGCATGAGGATTCTGAGTTCCCCATATCCTTACATTGTGTCTATTCACCTTTCCACTTAAGTGAAATGTCGCCTCATCGCTGAAAATGATCTTCGTCAGAAAGTTTTCGTCGTCCTCCATGAAATTTTGCATAGTCTCACAGAACTCACGGCGCTTTACCTTGTCTTGTGGGTATAACTTCTGAACAAACTGCAGTCAGTACGAGTAACACCGCAAACGCTTGGGTAAGACCTTGCTTACTGTTGTTTGTGGCATCTGCAACTCTCTGCTAGCTTTACGTGTAGATTTCTGTGTGCTGTGTACGAAGGCTGCTCTTACGCGCTCCACAGTTTCCTCGTATCCTGGACGTCGCCCTGAATGTCCTTTTCTTTGATCACAAATGCACCCCGTCTCAAACGTTCTATGCCACTTCACAATGGATTTGTGTGTGGGCGGATCAGCATTAAATTGTCGTTTGAAATTACGCTGCACTCTCACAAAACTGCTTGTTTTTGCAAATTGTAAAACGCACCAGCTTCGTTGCTGTGGGGTGAACGCCATTTTCGATGTTACTGCCCTCTAGTTGCCCTGGTCAGAACTAGGATTTTGAAAAGATAGATAGGAAAATACTTTGAGTTTACTGAGATCTGTACAAAATTTTATGTAAATATTCAATTAAATGTTAATTATATGGCACTTTAAAATCAGGTTTCTGTGCTCACGCTGTATATATATATGACTATTTGTACTGTCTTTTAAAGAAATAAAGTTCAGCAAATGATTTATAAAGTGAGAAGAAATGGTCTGTTGGCAATGCAAGCAAGCCCCAACAACTGATTATTCACTACAGCGCCATCAAATCATAAATGGCATCACCAGAAAACAATGATGTGCCATAGCGGTAAGTTTGAAACTGCGATCCGAAATCTACGCCGGAAATCTGAGTGAACCGGATTAGTGATGGCCGGACTTTTGAATGTCAATCTCTCTCTCTGTAACATTTCTCGCCATTTTCTTTAAAGTTTGGTTCTGATGTACGTCGACAGATACGCATAGACATTGTCTTTCTATTTTATCATACTTTTCGTACATTGTAGATAACTTCAAAGCGGTTATGATTTAAGGACTCTTCAAAATCTCCTTAATAGCAAAGATTAGATATCAGTTTCCATATTTTCACCAACTTATATCAGGTTATCTAAAAAGTATTGAGACTTTGAAGACCAACTTTCAGAACACATTTATTATAATTTGAAATTAACATTACAAAACAAAAATGGATCAATTTGTTCAATGACCTTCTGCTGTTTTTCTGGGAACAGCATAATCCCGTCGCTTTAGAACTACTGTGATTTTTTTTTTTTTTTAAGTCACAGGTGGTTTTCACAGACGTCTTCTGAAACTAACGTCATTCAGGGAGTTCAGCAGAGATATAAATAAATGATAGTCTACCGGTGCCAGATATTGGCTATACGATGGATACATTAAAACGTCCCAGCCAAGTTATTTCAATTTCTGACATGTCGTTAAAGATGTATGCGGTCTGGCGTTGTAAGCGTGGTATACAACACCTTTTCTGTTGACTAGTTCCGGACATTTCTTTTGACTTGCTAGATACACTCACGCTAATTTTCAAGTTTGTTTGTTTCTTTTTGTTGTGATTGTAATGTTGTAACGTAGTAATCTACTGTTCGTAAAATTCCAGCTTGGCAGTTTACTTTTCAGACATGTTAACTCAAAATCGAAACATCTTAGAACTGCTTAATGTTGCCAAAAGTTTATATTTTCTTCTCCCTTTGCGACAACTGATATACTTTACTCACTCTATAAATAATACAGATAGATGTACACAGTGTTGCCAATATCTTCTGAAGAAAACAGGCTACACGACCTTCAAAAATAAGCTTTTTTTTTTTAATACAAAAATGGCTAGATTTTGAATTGCTTAACTATAACTCACATTGTAGATTTTAAACCGCTTTTTGCGTGTAGGCTTATAAGTGAGTTATAGTAAAATTTGAAATGTTGAATTTTATTCGCTGAAGACTAACAAACAACATACATGACCTTAAATTGCAATAAAAATCCCTCAACAACACTCTGATTTGTGAAAATCAACAACCATATTATCAGTTGAATTGAAATAAGTCATCATCAACGACTCGCAGCTAGCTGGAACTGGATGCACCATCGTTGGATTGTGGATTGGTTGTGCTTGTGCTGACTGCCGTTGTCCCAATTTTCAGTAGTACTTCTTTCGGCGGGTATAGTAATTACAAACACTTCTTATTTCTCCGTAAACCCACACGAATCATCATGATTGCACTGGGAGTTTTCAAGCTAATTATATATCCTATTTGTTTCCTTTAATAAACAAACACAATCTCTGTAGCTTAAAGAACCGGAGAGTTTACTAAATTTATATTAGAAAGTTTTCATTCTTGCAATTAAAAAGGCGAAAT
This sequence comes from Thermobia domestica, assembly GCF_964235325.1. NCBI lineage: Eukaryota > Metazoa > Arthropoda > Insecta > Zygentoma > Lepismatidae > Thermobia > Thermobia domestica. The sequence continues at coordinate 22,541,490 of NC_137460.1, read as the reverse complement.
TATATGTTGATAAAATATATAATCAAAAGCCTGCATTCTAGGAAATTAAAATAATTAAAAAGGAACAAACGGGCCGTTACGGGAGCGACATTAAAATTATTTTTTCTAAGTTAGTAAGTATTGTGAAGTAGTAAATCTGTGTGTAGGGAGAGCGAAGAAGAATGAAGAACAATTGTTTGTTGTGTAATAAAACACCCTCTGTCTAGAGAAATCAGTTAATACGATAATATATAATGATAAATAGGCTAATTTTTAAAAATTATACTGTATTTTTAAAGAAAAGGTATTTTTATAATTAATTTAACGGCTAATAAAATAGCCAAAATAACAAAAGAGTTTCATAAAATAAGCTATATTTAAGGCTATACGCATTTAGTAGATTTGTATGGTTCCAAATAGGCTTGATTTAGCCAAACATAGGCTAAACTGGCATCACTGGATGTACATAATTTCTGTTTAAGTTACTTTCAATTATATAAAAGAGATCTGTTAGAAAAGTTGAGCGAATTAGCACTTTTTATAGTTGTTTTGTGACCTTACTTTTCACCACACTTTTCCTTCCCTTTTCCCCTTGAAAACTGTACCTAAAAGTCGTAACCTTGATTATAACGATTGTAAGCCAATTTCATAATTTTGTTCATGCTGTAAAAAACTCTTACGACTGTATATGCCTGATTACGTACATATGAATGTTTATAATTTTCTTATTCTAAACCATTATTGTGGCAATTCAAATCAATAAACATTTCTGATTCTTCATATTTTACATTTGTTTATGCTGTCTTGACCGATGATAAAGACGTGTGATCGGGAGTTTGAAAAAAAATCCACACAGAAACTTGCAAATTTTTAAAAGTTTAGACTTTGAGTTTCTAGAGACTACAATTTTCATTGTTAAAACCTAATTAAATTCACGTGTGCATACAACAATATCAAAATATTGGCATTAATTAGGGTCCAAACAAATAAATTTCATTGTAAAATGTCCCTGCTACAAAATTTGAAGCTAGCATTTCATCAATATACCGTACATTTCTCATCCACGAAGCTCTTTTCAACTTGAAAAAGGCAACTGCTGTGAGGAGTAAACCACAGAACACCTAAATTATTCAAGATCGTAGCCTTTGCACGCAAGAATGCGTCGCCTCTATTCACCGCGAAACCGACGACCACGCTACGACGCTAGTCTAATGCTATTTAGGTCAACCACTTTGATAACAAAACTTTGTACTTACTTTAGAAGTGACGTAGACATTATCTGCTTGGGTTCTAAACCAAAATCAGTCTAAACCAAAAAATAAATTCTTAATTACATTTATAGGATTGTTTCATGGGCTTCATTTTCTTTCATTCTTTCTTTCAATTTTTGACCTTACAATCGATTGGAACTCACACCAATTTCTATGTTATGAAACCTTCTCAGCACTGTCATTTTAGGTAGATTTGGCTTGGCGGTGGGCAAAGTTCTCTACCAACATAAGTATTTCAGTTTTTTTTTTTAAAGTATACAACCAGAGGATAATTTTACACTGTCCTGCGCACATGACGCCCCTAATTCTTCCTGTAATTCACGTGAATCAATAATTTGAATTAAGTTTCTAAATACGAGCAATATTTTTTTCAATTCTGCAATAGTTTCTTTTCGTTTCCAACTTCATTTCTTAAGTCGCCGTAGCACGCGCCGCGAAGTCATACTCTGTGGATTGAGAAATTGTAGCTTTCTTTAGATGGTAGGCCACCGCCAGATGTAACCTGTTGTCTAGCTTCTCCCTTGTCAGAAACATTGCAAAGAAAATATTTAAAAATTTAAAATCGCTTCAAAACAAAATACACATTAAAACAGATAAATAAATATTCCGGAGTGAGACTCCGCGCGCGTGTCTTGATGTTGCAATTGACCACGCCGGCTATGGAGGGTTAAAATATCTTACTACGTGTTCAACAAAATACAAATGTGTTTCTGCTGAAACTATGTGGTTAATACCAGAGTAGTATTAGACAAATCAGCCACAGGGCGACCCTTTTCTTTGCCTATCCCGAACTGAGCCTTATATGCCGAAAGATCGAAAATTATTATTATTTTACAAAAAGACTACAAACTCGGTCCCCTCCTGCGAAAAATCCTGCGGACGCTCATTATTCCAATTAATTTACATCAACAATGCAGTGCAAATACACTGGTCTTCCTGAATATTTAGTTCAATACCTGAAGGTACATGTAAACCCGGGATTTGATTCCCGACTGAAATTCCGAAGTGCAGTATTGAGATATGAACCACGGTTTACAAAATCAATGGAAATAATGACTGACAGGTTGATTGGTCCCTTTTTGAGTTTTAAGTTCCTTTTCAGCATTGAGACTTTGTAAGACATGGACCTACGGATTAACATTGGATACAAACCACACGAACTTCCACCAAGAATCAAACTCAAAAGCGGGTATATTAGTTATATTGCCTTTGGCAAGAGAGCTCCCGAAGTAATATTGGGAGCACTGATACTCTGACCATGTCTCATAGTTCAAAGTACACTATCTGATCAGCCATGGACCTAGGTAAATATTAACAAACAGGGAGTTATCAATGTTTGCTTTCTTTAAAATCTTATAGTTACGTATAAATTACGTATATAAACATTTATGTAGAGAGTACGACAAAGGTTCTAATATATCCTTTACGTCAAAATCAATTGACAGAAGTTTATTTTATAAAGAACCCACTGAAAGGTGAAAAAGCAGCCACACTACACGAAAAAGGTTCCGGTCTAGTATGGAAGATGGCAACTAGATTAGCATAATTGAAGTATGTGATAAAGTAATTTTTCTTGTATGTATTTCAGTTGCAATTCGAACACCATGCTGCAAATATTCTTTCTGTTGTTGGAAATTGAGTGAGCGAAAGCACAGCAAAACATGGAAAACGCAAACTAGATAGAAGAGGCCAGGGATTAAGTATCTTTTAGCATGGAAAAACAAATTTCTTCGTATACTCCCAATCAGTTCAATCAAGAAATGGGTTACTAACTTCAGGAAAGGAAGAATATCGACTACAGAAGAGGCGAGTTTAGGAGACAAAACTTCAGTAACCATCGAGAAAGTTGATTCTGCACACAAGACAATGCCTTCAGATAGACGAATTAGAGGATCCCAGAGATAGTAGGGATATTTATGGAGTGTATTCATCACCTTGGTAATAAGGAACTAGGCATTAAACAGTTCTCTTCAAAATCAGTATCAAAAGCGTTGTACACAAATCCGTTTTTGTGTATGTGTTTACTTCATGCACAATGTTGGACTATTGTAAATGTGACCCCTCTGATTTTTTCAGCAGTTGAATGACTTTCAATACGTAGAACATGGCACCACCTCTACGATCCATAAACCAAACAACAGTCAATGTAGAGGTGATGCATGGGTTCATTAAAGATTCCATACCTCGCTGTGCAATCATTCACTCGGTGGGTGTGCAACAATTAAAAGAGTACACGACGGTGTTCAAATTGCAACTGAAGTGTATACAAAAAATGCTTTATTACGTATTCCAATTGTACTAATCTAGCTCTCTTCTTCGGTGTTAGGCCGGAAACTTTTTAAAACTCCCTGGCGAGAAGTAACAATAACATATTTGAAAAAACAAACATAACAGAAATCCACCTTTTAAATCTAGTGGCACGACGGCCGGAATATTTTTATACAACCAGAGGAAGGGCTTAAAAACTAACTAACTAACTCTATGGCATATGGAACCCGGAGGTTCAATGCCGCGTTCACAAAAGCTCTCCACTGACTTCTATCCTTAGCTAAGTGCATCCAGTTTCTACTTTGTATTCCAATCTCTGTGAGATTCATCTTAATATTGTCCTCCCATCTGCACCTAGGTCTTCCTAATGGTCGTTTTCCGATAGGTCTTCCAGTCAAGACTTTGGAAGCGTTTCTACTTTCTTCCATTCTAGCTACATAGTGGAAGGGCTTTCTAAGATTAAATGATTAGAATTGTAGCCTGCGGCGCGAAAGAACCTGCTTTTATTTCCAGTTCAATATAAGCCTGTATGTTTCGATTGTTACGTATGTTAAACTGTATATCGACATCTCATACATGATTCACAGCCGGTATTAAAAAAAAAAAGAAAGAAAGAAAGAAAGAAAGAAAGAAAGAAAAGAAAAAGAAAAAAAAGAGAGAGAGTTGTTAAGTCACATTCATCAATCAATGGGCGTGTGTGAGGGATGAAACGCCCAAAATTTTAAGATGAAGCATTCACGTCTTAGTTAAAAGAACCATAGATTCGACTCAATGCCATATGATATTGTAGTAAACGATAGTAGTGCATGAGTTTTCTCGCCAAGTTTTTGTGTGTGTGATTTGCACTGCTCTACAGTGATTTGCATTGCTCTTTAAACTGTAAGTACTTTCATTCCAATCTTATCAAAACCAAATTATTCGTAGACATATGTCCTACACGGATTTTTTAAGTATAAAAAATATGCAAATGTTAATAAAAATGTAAAGTCTTCATTAAAATACAATAAAAAAAGTAACAAAGATTTGTGTAATACACTTTGATCGTTGGATTTGAGTTTAACGTCGCTTTTAGCATCAAGGTCATATAAGACAAGGATCTATATCGTAACGCGAGTTTCAAACCACAAACTCCGACTTGAAAGCATACATTTCTTTTGTGTTTCATGTGTTACAGTTATTCGTAATGAAAGTGCTCCAGTTTTCAATTAAAATTATTGTATGTTACTTATTATATCAAACTATATATTTCTTTGTTACATGCGAATTCTGAATATCACATACCTTCAATTATCTTTCTTATCTTCTTTTTCCACTAAAAAAATCTGGTAACCCTAAGAGTAACATTCAAGATTGTGCTCCACCAAGAATCGATCCCGAGATGAAAGGTACGAAAGACATACCAAGTGTCCACTAATCAGGGCCTGCTCTGGGTAATTTGGCACCCCGTGCAATGGCATCTTTTGCCGCCTTCCCCTTTCCTCAGAAAGAACAAATCTTAAAAGCCGCGATTTTAAGTATGCTACCTCACCATGAACAACAAAGGGGACGAAAAGAGGACTCGCACTCAGAAGGGCCTAACACTACAAATACAATCTCGTTGTGTCTGTTTTTTTTCTTTAAATAATAATCTATTATGCTGGTGCAAGATAAAACAAACACATTGGTAGAGGAAATATGGTAATCCTTTTTATAGAATTCAATATGGAGCTTCAATCTCAATATATCAGTTTGAAATTCCAGTGCAACTAGCTCTTTTATTTTTTCTTGATTTTCCTTTTACATCTGTTAAAAAAAGTTTTAAAAATAAAAGGTTTTTCCACCTTCAATGTTAAGAAACGTGTTTGTGACAAAGACAAGACTAGTTTTTTTTTTTTTTTTTAAATCAAAACTATGATAACTAACTGAATGGAACAGGTGTTCGCCACTGTTTGAGAACTGAAATTTTGTATTTGACAACAATTAAGCAATTCATGATGGGATTTGATTGATCATTTGTTGTAACACTGTTCATGTAGTTATTTTAAATAAAATTATTTTGAAACTTCTCGAAAGTTGTCGTCCGGTGCAAATGTACGTGTTGCACATATGGTACAGGCGGCCCTGGAACTAATAGTTTGTAGTAAGAAAGAAAAAAAAACACCAATTTGCAGCAGACAGTCATTCAAGGAATTCGTATTTAATCTGAAAGTAATCGAAGAAAAGTATGTTAAGTAAAGAAACGATTAGTACAAGTAATGCAACTAATCCTAAATTCTAATGCTAAGTTTATCCACTCGTCATGGCTGACTTCTTCTGAGGAATTTCCTAGTGGAAAGAAGTTGTTGTAGAAGTCTAATCTTGACAGCCAACTTCCTTCGACAGCCTAAAAAGAAAAAAAAAATCAAGAAGCAAAAAAAAAAAAAAAAAAAAAAAAAAAACTTCGAAAGCGTGAAATACGGAATTGAGAAGCGAAGAATTGAAAAAAAGCAGAACAAAAACCAAAAATGCGAGCAAAGCAGCGAAGAAGGGGAAAAAACAAACAAAAAAAAAGCATCAAGAGTGGCCGGGGATGCTTGAGGTGCAGGTGATCGATAATTCGGTCCTCGTGCGTCTCATCATTGTCCCTGTGTTGGAGGAACCCACGAACAGTCTGTGTGCCAAGGAGAAAACCATTTTCACGCACGCAAACATAGCATACAAAAACCATCAAATGAACACAGAATAGAATAAAGTGACAGAGACATTTTGTGTACAGCGATATTTACTGTATATAGAATATTCTCACACATAAGTATGTTTGTTTGTTGAAATAGTTTGAAAACTTTGTATTAAAATTTTTAACAGATTCAACAAATGCAAATCTTTTAATGCCACCCATATAGCCGCAATTTAACATTGGAACAACAGGAACATTTGCCAAGACTAATAAATAAATGTACTATTTCAGCATTCGTTTGAAGACAAACTTTGCGAAAACTATGCTTTAAGGTTAGTGTAAAGGGACAAGTTTTGCCGATAGATGTCGCTACAATCTTCGTGTCTCTCCTATGTATTTTTTACCTTTCACGAAAATTTACAATTTCTCTTACAAATTTCAACCTAGAGACCTCAAATTTTTAGAGAAGGAACTTCATAACCTATTAAAGGGAACAATCCGTGCGGATTTTTTATTTAGAATTTTCTTCACAGTTGAAACAGTTCCATTGTTAAAGGTTTGGATATCCATTTCAACAATGAAGAAAATTCTAAATGAAAAATCGGCACGGATTATTTCCTTTAATAGGTTATGAAGTTCCTTCTCTAAAAATTTGTAGTCTCTAGGTTGAAATTTGTAAGAGAAATTGTAAATTTTCGTGAAAGGTAAAAAATACATGGGAAAGATACGAAGACTGTAGTGCCATCTATCGGCAAAACTTGTCCCTTTAAACCAACCTTAATAATTGACTGTTGCTTCAGGAAGTTAAAGCAATTCATTCATCAATCACCTCTATACGTTGCAGAGGTGATTTGTGAAGGAAGTCACATGGTAAAAAAAAAGAAACTCACACCCTAGGTATTTTTTGTAATGCGGACTACGTAGAGGGGAGGGTCATTTTGTACCCACCTCTTAAAAATTAAATTTATGTCGCAACAAAAACAAATTAACTCACAAAAATCTACAGTGACTGAAATGAACAGTACACAGGATTAGACTATCAATATAGGCATCTAGGAGTGATACTTCTAAATGTCAGCCACATCTCCTACCAACGGGGGAGGGGTACTTTGTGCCCACCAACTTTAAATAGCAAATTTATGAGACATACTAACGTTCAATTTGCATCACCGTAAGGCACACGCTTTAGCTAAACATGTTGAGCAACCACATATTTTTTTAAATATAATTTTAGAGAAGAAACAATTAGAAGAGCAAAACATACTGTGGTGGGCACAACGTACCTTCCGTTGGTAGTGCAAGGGTTAACGTTCTATTGCTTGAAACTAAGGAAATAAAAGGTTACTTAATTGTTGTATATAACAATCAGTACATTAACATGGTTTTCTTCTTTTAGTTCCAAGCAAAGAAACTTTTTTACCAGTGTGACTTACCTCCCAAGCCGCCTCTGGCTAAATTATTTTTTTTCCTTGAAGTTCATTGTCCCTTTCCGGCACCAAGGCTATATGAAACGTGAACCTATTTTATATTCTAAGGTTGAATCCGAACCGCAGTAACGCGTAAAGATTTTAATGCTGTTCCTTCAGGAATCGAACAGAAGACCAAGCGCAAGAAATCAGTGCTCACTAGACACTAGAGCAGTGGGGAAGTGTGCAGTTATATGAATATTCATAACCGTCCCCTTTAATAATGACAAATCCGAGTACTTGTTAGGAGTAGTTTCATTTTATATAGTAGATCAGGTCTTATACTGCCTCGGTGTGAATCAAGTACTATAGATTTCCCCACCACCACCAAGATGAAAGGTGGTCTAGCCTCTACTGCTACTTTACCCAGTGAATTCCCTGAAGAAGTTTGTGGTTTTGTATAATGGTTGGGATTCGAAACTTTCCTTATGTGTTATAATAAACTGCCATCTTTCTTCTTCATGTCCTTCAGAAGTTGATTCCGATCTTCCATTTTAATTCTTCTGGATCATCCTTCTCCTTTATCCCTTTTACTCTAAGACAATTACTCTATTTCCGTACAGAATAGAGTATTATCATCCAAATGCCAGGACTTACTTTTAAAAAAACCTTTTGATACATTACCGTTTCTATGTGAGGATACTCTTCTTGCGTCCTTAAGAAATATCATGTACTCAGAAGTTAGTTGGCACTAGCAGTTTATTAGACTCTCGTTTGACTAGCATAGTAGGTACTTGAGTAGAACAGTAGTTCCTTCTCATAATTCAGTTGCCACTATTACTGATAAGTTCTTGTTGGAGAAGTTATTTATGTCAGCCCTGCTGTTAGCTGATGTTAGTTGAGAAGCGATAAGTAGAAAAACTATCTACAGAATAGCGTGCAAATGTGGTAGAAACATGACCATAATTACAGTGATGTTGAATTTTTTTGTGGGAAAACTCTCCAAAATTTGCTCCCTAGCTCGGGAAGGTATTCAGAATCTGAATATAAGATTCGTGATGTGGAACATTTGCAGGGACAAATTCAATCTGCATTTGATGCTCTGAAAATTTCTGACAAAAATGTATGTCTCAGTGTGACGAAGATATCAACTTTGCATTCAACAGAGAGGAATCCATTTTAAACATCTTTCGTAGGCATACTTTGTACATATGAGCACATATGAGCATTATATTTATTTTAGGCACCAATCAGGGGCGGATCTATAATGTAGTCAGAAAGTCGCGTGCCTTCCCATTACTCTGAAGAAAAAAATAGTTTTTAAAACATCTATGGATATTTATTCCTGTATTTGAATGAGGAAAGGCCCAACACAAATTTTACTAATTTTAATGTGAACCTTGACTTTGATCGATGTCCATGAGAGATAAGGGAACATAACACAAATCACAACGGTTGATGTTACCCTCTGTTTACGTAATCTCGCTTTGTCCTTTCTAGCGTCCGCGACTGTCATTGAGTAACTCTTTAAACGCCTGCCCTTATGTACGATATATTCACGCACTTTTTGTGACACAATTCTTTTTTTTAATGACTGTGGGGAGCGGGAGAGAGAAAAAAAGGTGGAGCCAGACTACCAGAGTGTTGATTGCACACTGAATGGAAGCTAGGTAAGTATTCCGAGATACATTTTCTTCTGCTTCTCACGGGAGAAAGCTTGATTCACTGTCTCAAGGTCAAGAGCCCTGGAGTAAGTTTACGAAGAATGATTGCATTGCGACCTAATATATGTATATAACAAATTATTATCGAGGGAAACAAATACTTTATTAATATACATCTGATTTCGGAATTTAATAAGACCTGTATGTCTATTTATTTATTTTTATTTTATTTTATTTTGTTTTGTTTTTGCTAGTATTTAAGGAATGAATGAATATTCTTGAACTACAATTTAAACTGATTTCATGTTACTGTAAAAGCTTAACGCGAATGCACAGACAAATATTTAATTGATACACTTGCAATTCAAAGAAATAACTGTAAAATAAAAATAAATAAAGAACAATAAAATGTGGGAAAAAATGAAACTTCAAATTTTACAAAGAAACAGGCTGCACAATCACAATTTTTTCTTGATGCTAGTTTAAAAGACAGAATTATCGTAATTTTGACTCAATTGTCAAGTAATGTAGGATAGGTTTAAGGCGGGGAACATTCTCAGAGGTTCAGTAAATTCGGTCTCCGCTAGACTTGCGGAACTTACTGCATATTCTGGAGCTTTCTAGTGAATGTATGATCAGCAAACGTATCTTTGGGATTGGATATGCCTTGCTGCTGGCCTATTGATTAGTGCATGTGCCTTTGGTGTACGTGGCCTCGGGTTCGATTCCCGGTGAGAGAGAACAGAAAATACAATTTCACAATCTTTCACTTTCATTAATTATCCGCTATCTTTAGCCCAAAAAGGCATAATTGTGTGACGTTAAACTAAAAATAAAATCATTTTATTATCAGCATGTAATACCAAGGTTCAATTCCAGTAGGAGCACAAGTGATTCAAATTCGACATTAAACAGTGGGTCTACGTCTTAATGTCGAAGAGAAATGGTTGAATGAATCACTCATTTGCTTTAAAAACAATCGAATGTATACTTGAATTTCAATACATCATGAAAGTACACTTGTTCCTATCTTACAAGTTATTAAATATTATAAACATGTAACTGATGCTAGTTCATTACTTAGTGGTTTTTTTTTTTTTTTTATGAATTTCAAATTATTCTGCTGATAAGTATATGTGTTAATGGGTACGCAACCAAATGATTTTTACAGAATCGATTAAAGAATTCAAACTAAAGAAATAAGTTAAGCAGTGTTGGCAACTTCAACTATTTTCCATTTCTTGAATAGCTTAAATTGTCCCCAGTAAGTTTATTTAAAGTTAAATTTAATAATTCTGTATGTAAGGCATATACTAGGTGTATGATTATGCAATGCCGAATTCGTTATTTCTTTTCTGAAATATTTATATTTTAGATCAAAATTTAAAGAATCTTTTGAAAGGTAAAATACCACTAGAGGCCCCAAAGTCGAGGATATTCCAGGGAGGAAAGGGAAATCCGGTTTCACTATTACTAGCTGATGTGACTTCCTTCATTTAGATCTCTGGAGCCGCCACTGTAACTAAAACATATCTGTATCACGTTTGGTCTGTATTCCACACCTACATTAGCAATGCAAAATTTCCACCAACTGATTTAGGGGCTATCCTGTAAACTTATGCCTTTAGTTTTTCTCTAATGATAGTGAAATTATGCGTTTGAACAATGTGAGAATCTAATTATTGTTGAAGTCCTTCTTTAAGCTCACTTTCACTTTGTTTTTAAATTTTTAGTTAATACTTTAATCAGGAATATCGAAAATTTAAATAGTGAATCAGGTAGTATTTGCAAATTGCTCTTGTTTTTAAATTTTTACTTAATACTTTAATCAGGAATATCGAAAATTTAAATAGTGAATCAGGTAATATTTGCAAATTGCTCTTGTTTTAAATTTCTAGTTAATACTTTAATCAGGAATATCGAAAATTTAAATAGTGAATCAGGTAAAATTTGCAAATTGCTCTTGTTTTTAAATTCTTAGTTAATACTTTAATCAGGAATATCGAAAATTTAAATAGTAAATCAGGTAATATTTGCAAATTGCTCTTGTTTTTAAATTTCTAGTTAATACTTTAATCAGAAATATCGAAAATTTAAATAGAGAGTCAGGTAATATTTGCAAATTGCTCTTGTTATCAAATTTTTAGTTAATACTTTAATCAGGAATATCGAAAATTTAAATAGTGAATCAGGTAATATTTGCAAATTGCTCTTGTTTTTAAATTTTTAGTTAATACTTTAATCAGGAATATCGAAAATTTAAATAGAGAGTCAGGTAATATTTGCAAATAGCTCTTAAACACAATAATAGGTCTTTCGAAACCTTTTGTTATACAAAGTGTATTCAAAAAGTATTGAACCTTGTTTTTTCCCCGATTAAACAAATGAAACGCGGGAGACTTTCTTCAGTTTAGATGTAGAGGGCATACTTAAGCGCTGTCGTGAATTTTTCCCGCCCACAGGAAGCTTCAGTTGCTGGCAGTCGGCCAACGAGTGAAGACGTGTAGTGAGCGGTTATCGGATTTCAGTTTTTTGTAAAATGACAGAAAAACTTAAGCAGCGATATTGAATCAAATTTCGTCAAAAGCTTGGCGATACCCAAGCGGAAACCATTCTCAAGATTCAACAGGCTTTCGGGGACGACGCTAAGAGGACCTCACGTATAAAAGGAGTGGTTCAACTGCTTTAAAGATGGTAGCACATCAGTGGACAGTGAACCACGCTCAGGTAGGCCCTCAACAAGCCGGAATGACAATGCCATTGAGCAAGTGCGGATTGTGATGTTGCAGGATCGTCGTATCATAGTTCAAGAAATTGTGAATGATATAGGGGTAAGCATCGGATAGGTACACTCATGTCCAAAATGATTGTCGTATATCTATAACTGTCTTCTTGTAAGAATATAATTTGATAATGAATTTTGCAGTGTACTTTTAATACTGATACTATGTGTATAATCGGAAAATACATATTTGTGGTAAATTTCATAGGAAAAGAATTATAAGTACGAAAATTATAATGATTAAAATAAAATGTCGCTAAATTGACAAGAAAATTTTATTTTCGTTATATTGTAGTCCAGGAAATCTAGAGCAATTTTACCCTCAACCTGGGCAAAATTGCAACCCAAGCTTTTTAAACAGTTTTCGATTCAGGAATTACTACTGAATAACATATTCAAAATCCGACAAAATCGGACCACGGGAACACCCCCAAAAACGGTTTCAAAATGGCGGACTATGGTTTTTCGAAAACATCGTAGACCTTTACGTTGGCGGCTCTAGTAGCCTTCCTAATTGACACAGAGACATGAATTATACCTCGTTGGAACGCTCATAGACCACAAATTCCAACGAAGTGACTTTTTTACCCATCATGCCCAACCCGTAGAAGAAGAAGAAAAAGAAAGGAAGAAAGTCGATGTTTTGTTTTTTTAAATTGATATTTTTGGACGCTGGCAACACTGTACGTCCTCATACGCCGGCAGAAAAATTCTCACGCATAGATCAGACATTGGTAACAATAATATAAAAAAGATGAAGGACGTAGATTCAACAGTAAGGGAGATAAAAATTCGGAACCGCGGACCAAGGAGGGTCACTCTGTATATTTTTTACTGTGGTCAAACTTCTGTTTCTTAGATCTAGCATCCTCCCTAATTGTCACAGAGACATGAAGAATACCGCGTTTTAAATCTTATGGAACCCCCTTGACAGCGACGTATCGTTTGTGCTCCCTGTGCCCAACCTGTAGAAAAAGAAGAAGAAGAAACCTTGAAAAAATTGGGAAAATCTACAGTTTTACCTTTCATGGGCTCTGGCAACCTTGATAATCGTTGGGTACAGGGGGGCACAAACGATACATCGTTGGAAAGGGGGTTCCATAAGCTTTTCTACATATCATAGTCTTGCATGAACCTTGGCACTGCAGAACCAAGCCTAATTCCCTTACACGTTTTTGTATCATCTGCAGAAGCTTAGATCCTAACGATAACCCCATCACACTTCAAGAAAAGGGAGCTGAAGGAGTGAACAATGCCAGTAAGGCTCGCGGTACTAACATTCTCGCCGCTGCAGGTATGGTGGTCCATGTCTCTTGTCGCAAACGTTACATTGATAAAAAAAAAAAAAGATATTGCGATTGCCCTAAAAAGAAAAACGTAATCGCCGATTCAAAAACCAGTTACTCGCTCCTCGGATGGGTTCTTCAACAGCAACAGTGACTGCCTGTTTTGCGGTACGCCGTCTTATTTGATGACCGTCACGTGTTGAAATCAGAAAATGTGTTAGTGAAAACACAAGCATTACTACACATTAAAGTGTTGGAATGAACGAAACGAACCTGGTCACAAACTGACCGAGGTCAAATTGAGTACTTCTCATCTAATCTTCATGCAGCAGATTGTGTCTATCACAGATCATGTAGTATCAACTTTCGAACAGGTAAAGCAATTCCTCAACAATACTGAACCAATAATCAGTCAGCGTCAAAAAAATTCCGGGCTGGCCGACCTACAAATGATGAGAGAATCAGAGCATTTCAGCGCATCTGTAGTTATTTGGAAGAGCACGATGATGAGCAACTAACTGTGGGAGAACTTGCTACAAAAATGGGCACATTTCTTGAAGGGACTGATCACATTGCATATGACAGACGCATGAAGTGTCAACGAATGGAGTACGTCGGTGAAAAAATTATAATTTCTAATGACAGTGGAAAAAACAACTTCATTACAGAAGCTGCCGAGAAACTGCCAATCACATTCTACCGGCATATCGTGATTTACAACGAGAGTTTGATGAAGAAAAGGAAAAAATATAATAATAGAAACCGTAGCTCGACTGATCAAAAGCGACATAAAATCCAAACTACAAACTGGAAGTGATACATATCCTTCATCCAGCGACTTGATGATTCAGGAATCATTTCAGTACATTCCACCTAGCCTTAAACTATTCTGTGCCACACTTTTTGCCGAAAAGGACAATGAAACCAAAATAGCATCGATTGGCCAGTGTTTGATGCAAGCAGCCAGACCAAGAGCTATATTAGCTCCTCTACAGTTAGGTGTTGCTGTGCAGCTGCACCACCACTATCGATTGAAACACCTGACTGACACGCTGCATCACCTGGGATTTTGCTCTTCATACGCGGAATGCAGTGGTTTGAACGCTGTGCTGCAAGTACATTTGGTAATCGTGTGGTCGAAATGTCAGCAGACCAGACTCTCCTCTTTGCAGCGGATAATGTAGACCATGATCTCCAAACGCTGAGGGGCTTAGGCACATTCCATGGTATGGGAATGTTGGCGGTCATTACTCAATCCACTACCACCAGTCTAACCATTCTTCAGAAGCCCGTCTCTGATGCTGATGTGAAGTCCCTTGCCAGTGTTTCCATTCATGCATACACTGAAGCCAGGGCTATTCTTGAAAAGGTCAACTGTGAACTGGTAACAGCACCATCACCGAACGAAAGCTCCCTGGATATTTTGTGGAAACTTTCCTGGCATTTTCCGTCACGCACACCAAACTGGTCAGGAATGATGCGGGCCATTCACGCAGATCCATCTCTTCATCATCCAGGGAAATTCACTGTTCTCTGCTTACCGATTATTGACCTCCATCCATCTGATATGTCATGCATCTATTCCACTTCAGTGTACCTGAATAATCTTGCGAGAAAATATAAAGTCACACTAATCATCACCTTAGACCAACCACTGTTTCGGAAAGCTTCACGTATCCTGCATGACAGAGCACATAACACCAGTATTAAGGACACGGTTGTTCTGTTGGGCTCATTTCATACTCTGATGAACCTTCTAGGAGCAATTGGTTCCCTGATGGATGGTTCAGGCTTACTTGAAATCTTGCTTGAGGTTTATGGAGAAAATTCGGTTGTACATATATTAAGTGGCAAGTCCGTAGCAAGAGCCTTCCGTGCGCACATGATGGTTGACCTGGCATTAAGTGCATTGCTTGTGGAGAATGTTTTTCTGGAGACATATAACGGAAAACACAGAACTATCAACGATGCGTACTCTCTCTACCAGAGTCTGATGTCGGGTGAGATTACTGTAACTGCAGCTAGTGCTTCACCTCTTCTTCAAGAAGCCCGAGAAAAAATAAGAGAACGAAAGTCAGAACTTATTAACACATCAAAAACAAGTCAGTTGTGGCTTGCATACCAGCGCATGTTGGCTACAGCAAGGAAACTTGTGGCAGCAGACCGAACAGGAAGCTGGGAGGATCACCTTGATGCTATAGCAGAGTACATTCCCATGTTCGCTGCAGCAGGACACTTCAATTATCTGAAGTCGACATGCTTGTACCTGCAAACAATGTTAACGCTGCCATCGGTTAATCCAACAGTTCGGAGTTATTAGAAGAAGCAACCGTTATTGGGCTGGGCTGTCCTCTGATCTAGTCATAGAGCAGGTTCTGATGAGATCGCTAAAATCCACTGGAGGTCTAACCCATGGAAGTGGAATGTCGGAGATGCAACGATCTTTGTGGATGCTCTCAATGCCAGCATGCTCCGAGTACAACTGGCGATGCAAACTCTTACTCACACAGCATATGTCACTAGCGAACAACATAAAGAAGCCGAAACGTCAAGAATGTCACGTGGTATCAGTGACACACGTCGCTTCTTGCACGACTGCAGCCCATCTCACCATTTGACGGAGACAAATTGTTGAGAAACATTGCCACTGAAGTCACAGCAGATTCCTCGGTCAACGTCCATAATTTATTTTCAGTTGGGGAAGAGCTTGCGAAGAAACTATCTGGCAAAGACCTGTTCACTGTGAAGTGGAAACGTGCAGATAGTCAAAACTCTAGCATCCCCGAGTAGTGTTAAAATCAGCAGCGATATCTCCGTCGATTCGAATCTTTTGTTTCAAAGACTGTTAGTTGTCGCTAATGCAGGCAGCACATCTTTAGAGGAGACCTTAGCGCATGAATTATGTGCCTACCTGCCAGCTTTATTTGAGTCACCCAGCATGATGCGTAAGGTAGACAAAGCCCCACTGGCCCATGCCAAACTAGAGATCAGAAAGCAGCAGACCGCACAGTTTGAGGAAATGGAGCCAGACAATATTCTGTATGTCTTAGACGGAGGATCTCTGTTACATAGACAACCATGGTGTAAAGGCAGTTCGTACGACAATATCGCTGCATCATTTGCTGCGTATACGGTTTGTAAATATGGCACATCAACCATCGTGTTTGATGGGTATGAAATTTGCTCACCATTGTTCATTGCAACTGTGCTACCGGGTGTGAAAGAACGTATTGTACTTGCAGAAAGCAGTACGTATATTAAAGCGACCTTTGATTTAAAGAAAGAAACAAGATTTTTTTCATGCGTAGAATGACTATCAGGGTTGCCAGAGCCCAAGAAAGGTAAAACTGTAGATTTTCCCAATTTTTTCAAGGTTTCTTCTTCTTCTTTTTCTACAGGTTAGGCACAGGGGGCACAAACGATACGTCGTTGTCAAGGGGGTTCCATAAGCTTTAAAACGCGATATTCTTCATATCTCTGTGACAATTAGGGAGGATGTTAGATCTAAGAAACAGGAGTTAGACCACAGTAAAAAATATACAGAGTGACCCTCCTTGGTCCGCGGTTCCGAAATTTTATCTCCCTTACTGTTGAACCTACGTCCTTCATTTTTTTAATATTATTGTTACCAGTGTCCGCTCTACGCATGGCAATTTTTCTGCCGGAGTACGAGGACATACAGTGTTGCCAGGGTCCAAGAAATATCAATTTAAAAAAAACAAAAAATCGACCTTCTTCGTTTCTTTTTCTTCTTCTTCTACGGGTTGGGCATGATGGGTAAAAAAGTCACTTCGTTGGAATTTGTGGTCTATGAGCGTTCCAACGAGGTATCATTCATGTCTCTGTCAATTTGGAGAGCTACTAGAGCCGCCAACGTAAAGGTCTACGATGTTTTCGAAAAACCATAGTCCGCCATTTTGAAACCGTTTTTGGGGGTGTTCCCGTGGTCCGATTTTGTCGGATTTTGGATATTTTCATCAGGTGAAGTACCTAAACAAAATACATGTGTAAAACTAAAGGTTGCAATTTTGCCCAGGTCAAACCGTATTTTGACTCGACTATTGTTCTTATTTTCTTGCTCGTTTGACATGAAACTTGCCACATACATGTATTTGCCGATTATACACATACTAACATTATAAGAAATACCGGGCGAATTCGTTATCAAATTATACTCGTACAACAACATATTTATAGACATGCGACAATAATTTTGGACATGACTGTACACTCAATTTTGAACGAGAATTAGGAGATGTGGAGTGTGTCCGCGAAATTTGTACCGAAGCTGCTACAATGGAGCAGACACAATGGCATGTGGACATTGCAAAGAACATGCTAGACAATGCAAACAATGATCCCATGAACATCACAGGCGATGATACATGCGTTTATCAATACGACTCGCTTTAAGGAGATAGACTACTAAATATTTTTCAAAACCTAACAATTTTTCTTTTGACAGTTTTTCGTAAATGAAAAGAGACAATGAAATGTAACTTACCTCAGTAATAGATAATGTTATTGTACACCCGAAAATACGAGTTGGAAGAATTTTCAGTGTTGCCATCCATACAAATTACAGTGTGACCAGAATTTGAATTACCCCAAAATCTAGGTTATGGCAGCGAATGGAAAAATGAACTTAACGGCAATTGATGACTTATCATCCTGTCTGTGTTCCTTGTTAACTACTTTTTAAATAATATTTGTATTTATTTTGTAATAAAGAGTCCAAAATAAATAATTTTTAATAAACAGTAGAATTAAAATACAAATATTATTTGTATTTATTTCGTAATAAAGGGTCCAAAATAAATAATTTTTAATAAACAGTAGAATTAAAATACAAATATTATTTAAAAAGTAATTAACAAGGAACACAGACAGCACGATAAGCCATCAATTGCCGTTAAGTTCATTTTTCTAGTCGCTGCCATAACCTAGATTTTTGGGTAATTCAAATTCTGGTCACATTGTAATTTCTATGGATGACAACACTGAAAATTCTTCCGACTCGTATTTTCGGGTGTAGAATAACATTATCTATTATTGAGGTAAGTTACATTCCATTATTTATTTTCACTTACGAAAAACTGGCAAAAGAAATATTGTTGGCTTTTGAAAAAAAAATATTTAGTAGTCTATCCCCTTAAGTCAAGAGGAGACATCATGCGGAATGTGACGGCACTGTTGTTCGCCATTCCAAAAACTGCATTTCAGAAGAGTCCAACAATGATGGGAACGCTGGGAGAAGTGTGTGCATTACCAAGGAGACGACTTTGAAAGGGATTAGTGTTTCGGATTTCCACATCAATAAATGTATTTTTGATACTTTTGAACACACCTCGTATAATACTGTTCTCCATTACGTTCAAGTTATTTATTAAAATTCTAAAAGTGAGGAGTGAGACCCTAAGATCTTTAAGTATCAACCAACGAACAATCAACGATAATTCTCGTATTTCTAATAAAGCTATTTCCCTCATTGGCTAAATCCTATAACTGTAACTGTTAACTCTTTGTTAGCTTTAAACAACATATCCACTCATTGTGAAAGCATGCTAACAGGACAGTTATGTTATAACACCGAGCTTATTCGTGAGATATCTTGTTTGGATCACTTCCAATCCAGCAATTGCATTTCACATCAAACAACATCAAGGGACGAAGCCTAGTTGTCATCGAATGCCCAATCCAATTGCGAGCTCAGCTGCGTCGTTCACCTGCTTATTGTGCATTGGTAGCGGCGGGAATGGAGCGGTAGAAAAGAAAAGAAAATGGAAAGTAACGCAACTTCTTTCTGTCTGGCTATGTGGAAATGTCAGGTGATTGTCCGCCGGAAAGGGAATGTGCTGGCCTTCGTTCTCTCTTCACTCTCAACAAACGTTAGTGTCATTTTTAGATCTGTCTAACAATGCATTACATTTGGGATTCAGTAGTACGAAAAGTTTACTGTTCAAATATAACACATAAAAATCTATATTTCTTGTTTTCGGCTAAATGAAAAGAGAAATCCTGTGTAATTTTCAGCTTTCTCCTTCGTGGCCAAGTGGCTAACAGGTACGTTTTTTCTGTGTTATATGTCCTCTGTTCGATTCCGGGCAGATGAACTTGTCTCGGACAAGAGGCGCTTAATGTGAAAAGGGGTATTAAACTCGCATCAACAACCAATTAAGATCTACTAAGTCTAACGCACAGTATCGTTTAACATATGTAAAAATTTATTGCTGCTTAAATAATACCTCGCTATTGGACCCTATCGAATGCTAAGTCAATTATCAATCTAAGTTGTTCTGAATTTGTTTCCAATCTTGCGAAACATCGTGTTAAATCATCCTATAACGTTTCTTTTAGTGGGGGCCGCGATGGCTCAGTGGTAGAGCGTTCACCTCTGGTGCTTGGGGCTCCGGGTTCGATCCCAGTCCCCGCTACGTGAACTTTGTGGTGGACAAACACTTTGCTCGTGGGTTTTCTCAGAGTTCTCCCACTTTCTTCATTCCACCATTTCATTCATTACTCATCATCACCGTCTCCTTTAGTCTAACCGGCATAACCGCGGGACGTAAAACTCAATTTCATTTCGTTTTTTCTTTTAGTCCTACGATTATGCATCAAGGATACAGGAGACAGTGTTGAGATAGGTTATAATGGTAGAAAAAACACGTGCAAGGTGTTCGTTTACCGCATAGCCTACTTGATGGGGTTTGTATCGAACCAGGGACCCTACACATAAAGAGGTGAGCGCTCTACCACTAAGCCACTATGGCTCCATTACATTCTTCTTATACGTTTGCAAGTTGATCCTCACACACACACACACACACACACACACACACACACACACCTATTCATGCACCTACACACACACATACATCTCATGCGAACACTGATTGTCGATCATCTTTGGTATGTGTATTTTCCACATAGTATATAGTGAGAGGAACGGTCTCACGATGGTTAGGACCCCTCCCAAATAAACTTTCTAACTCAACATACTTTAGTACATTTTTTCAATAACACTATACTTGTTCAACAGGGAAATGATTGATGTGGCACCAAAATTTAAGCTTCATCTGTACTCTTTCTCTTATATAAAAAAAATCTAGTTTTATCATATATTTTTTTTTTTTCTGAAAATACACACGGAAGTATTTTACAATTACTTATCGTCTTTTCGGGTGCAGCATAAAAATACCCGTTCAATAGTACATACACGTAGTGGCTTTTAGTATTGGACCCTTCTCCCAAAAAGCTTGGACCCCCCCCCCCAAACAAAAATTTCTGGGTGTACGCCTGAGTGACTAGTACTAATAATGTAGTTTCCAATTGCGTAGAGTAAGACGTATTAACTAACTATTCTTTTTTAAAAAGGTTTTCCTCCCTTGTCCACACGGGAAGGAGAAGCAATACTGGAAACAATGGAAGAACAGTGGTAAGGCTTCAATTTCGTTCCCTCCTCGTCTTGAACATTTTTCAGATATACGTCATTTGTTTGCTTATTTGTTTAATAATAAGCATTTTTACTCTGCAGTTGCGAAAAGAGTCCTCCGGGACAAACTTGCATGACGTCGATTTCAGTTCTCCTTAAGAGAATTAAAAGTTACAGTGTTGACTTGTTAGTATAGGCATGTTAGCATAGTCATGTCAGTGGCTGCTGTATGCCTAGAAGCACCAATATTGATTTCAGGTGGGTGGCCCGGGGAGGATTTTCTCGATCGTCCCTAATGTGGATATAAGAATTTTTGCAGTATTACTTTTCGCCCCCCGGTGTTTTGAAAGTATTCTGTGGAAAATCTGAAAACATCATTGAGAAGCGCGCTTCTCCAGTTGGAGAAAGGACAGTAAGAAATAGGTGGAGCGAAGGAAGGGAGATGGGAACAGAATGGAACAAGTGTTCCCATTGTACTAGCATTTATTGATTCACCAGTAGCGTATTTCCAAAATCATCGACTACGCCACTGATATTCATGTTGACCTGGTAACACTATATTTCATCAACACCAAGCTTTAATAACTGCTCTTGGTTTCCTCCGTGCTGTGCTTAGAATACGAGCCTCAAACAGTGACGTCATAGAGTGGAATTTCATTTCAAAGCAAAGAGAAGAATACTTTTAAATGTTAAATCAATCGGATAAAAAGTAATGATGACGCTGGTAGTCAACAGTGGTAATCTTGTGCAAATCAAAACAAGAAAACCAACAAAAGATACCTAGAATCAGACTCTTGTAGAGAGATTATGACAGCCGTTTTTTTTTTTTTCCTGCGTTAAAGTTTAGTTTTGAAAAATTTTAAAAAGGTGTAGTTTGAGTTACACTAATCTACGAGGGTGTTTCCAAAAATGTTTCCGACCTGCCATTGAAATATCGTGCCACTGGTAACAAACCATTCATGACATACAGTGCTATCTGTGGAAGAAATAATGTATCAGTTTCAACTGTCAAACTGCTTCAGTTTGTTGGAGGCACTGCAGTCATTTGAATGAGTCGCTTTGCGTTGAGCTCTCCTACTGCATGACAAGGCTCCAGTCCACACGACTGTTGCTGCCAAGGCTTCAGTGAAGGACTGTGGCTTCGAGGAGATTCAGCACCAACCTTACAGCCTAGATTTAGCACAGCAGCCTTGGCTGTAGATTTGGACTAAGATTGAGCCACGCTTACCTCTGATGCCTGTGATCCCTGGTTCGATCCCCGAACAAGTTAGTTTGTGGTGCACAACCACATGCTCGTGGGTTTTCTCGCGGTCTGTTTTCTCCCACATTTCATTCCACCAATTCTTCCATCATTAACTTGCCTTAATTATAGTTTCCTTTAGCCTAACTACCATAACCGTGGGACGTTAAACTGAAGGATTTTATTTTGAGACCTTGCCAAGGACCCCTACTACCAAAAGTGAGCGCTCTATCACTGAGCCAATGTGTTATGCTCATGTTGCATTTTAATTCAACGTTGCGCGCATAAAGAGTGTACAGCCAAAACGGCTCGTCCGATTAAAAAAAAATCCTTCACTTTAGACTGAACACATTATATTTGGAGACAGATTCCCCTCTTACATTTTGTTGTAACTCTGATAATGAAAAATTAACCTATGTCAGGGGACTTTTGCGACACCCTGTATATAATGGAAAATGCTTGTGGCTTGTGTTAAACCGAAGCTCTTAATCGATACTGGCTGTTTACTGCTGCTTTCTCTTAATTACGTAATGGCAGAATATGCTATACTAGAAGATTTTTACATCATCTTTAGAAGTGGGAAAAAATGCTGAGTTTCCACGTTCTCCCTTTGTGACGTCTTTATCTGCTTTTCTTTCACGTCTTTGAATCTTCTAGTTGTCATTTGATTTATGGTTTATTTTCTCTTTTTCTCCATACGCCTCTCTTCTCGCATCCATCCGTGCATGATGCTTGGCGCTGAAGAAAACCATTCCTCGCCAGGCGTTGTTTAGCTTCGAACAGAGAGAGACAGAGAAAGCATGAAGCTCTTCCATTGGAAATATGCCATTCAGCATCCACCTGTTATTCCAGTACTCGTGAGCTTGACGTTAGTTATGTGTTTGCTCAGCAAAATGTGTTTTACACCCTCTGCAGACTCAACACAACGAGAGCATCGCTCCGAATACACCATCTTATCACAACATCCCGTTATCAAGACAGATGAAAGACGAGACGCGAAATATAGCTATCTTTTGTTTTTATTTATTTATGTAAACAAGGAAAAATCGTTATCTTAATGAAAGATTGGCAGCCGTATTGCACACCATACCAAGATTATCACATACACGTGCAGCTTTATTTTATGTCTGTCACAAGAAAATTGCTACAAACGAAAGTATTTTCTAGAACAAACATATTTCTTGTGTCTTAAAGAGTTGTATTTATATATAAGAATTACATTTAGTTTAAAGATGCAGAAAGAGAATTACTGTAAGTACGCTTTCCTCGGAATTTAGCTTAGATTTTCTGTTGTAACAACAACAATTCCGAGTAGGCTAAATAAGTGTAGCTAAAATTAGATTAGATTACCTTCGGCTAATTACGTTTAGCTTAGATTAGCTTAAGTAAATGTAAATTGTGTTAACTTTGCTTAGGTTAGTTATTCTGTGGATTAGTTTTAATACTTTCTCCTAAGTTCAGCTAGGTAAGTATGATTAGCTTAGTTTAGCTCTGGTTAGTTAAGATTTGGTTTATCCAATTTTTTAAATGCTTTCTCGAAAAACACTACTTTCATAGCATTTACTTTCGCATACTTAAACTTTACCAGCACCTAAACTAAAATAAGAAATTACATATCGCAATTTCAATAAACTTCTTACTGTCTAGCAATAGATTTTCTTTCAAAAATCAAGAAACAATTTATATAGTTATCATATTTGTGCGTACATAAAGTAAATCTGCAAAAATTGAGATTTGAAGGCCATTGTAGCTAGAATTTTTTTCTTTAACATTTGCATGATTTCTCGTGGCAATGTGGATTCTTATGTTTGCATTATCAAATTTTAACCATAAAAATTCCAGTTTTTGCCAGGCCTAAAGTAAACCTACATTCGCACATATCAAACACAGAATAAGAATTTATTACAAGTAACTGCAATGATTTTTAGAGAGATGTGATGACGGTATATTAAATTTCTCACCGCTGTTGCTAGAAGTCTTTGGTTCGATTCTCGACCACGGAAGTTTGTGGTAGAGAACACTGTGCTCATGTGTTTTCTTGATATACTAGTTTCTCCCCCATTCTAATTCCACCAATTATTTCATAATAGTTCACTGTTGCTCATAGCCATTGGATGGAAAATTTCTCGTCAAGATACAAAAGTCTTTGAGCTTTACGTCCCGCAATTACGCCATGAAGGTTAAAAGAAGACTGTGATGCTGAGAAATGAATAATATGGTCGAATGAAGAAAGTGGAAAGAAAGCGGAGAACCCCGAGAAAACACACGCACACTGTGACTGTCCACCACAACGCCCACTTGGTGGCGCGAGCTGGGATCGAACCAGGGACCCCAGGGACGCTCTATCACTGAATTACCGCGGTCCCTTATTAAGTTATTAAAACCGTGGGACCTGTCAGTAAAAAAAATAGCAATCCTGGTTTATTTTAGTTTCAGATTTCGTAACAAGCGGCAAATGCAGAGCGAACCCCTTCTACCAAAATTTTATTACCATTTTCGAAACCTTTTCTAATTAATTCTTTTATTACGGGTATAAGCAATTGCGCAATATTAAATGAACAGCCAGAGAATATGATGTATTGCACGCCGACGTTATGCTACCTGTAACACACAGAAATAAATTTGGTTGCATAACATTTGAGGCGCAGCAAGTCGGTCACACGTCATCATCGGTTTAAATTCGAAAGTTACGAAAATACTGAGCTATAACTTGGACAATATTCTTAATATTTTTACAGATATTCTGTTTAATCGCGTCACTCTCGTATGTAAAGATCTTTTTGTTTTTAAAAAAAGCGTCGATATTTTTAGTTGAGTGAGAGTTGAAGCCACTTCTAAGAGCGTAAACTTGACCTTGGTTCTGCCACATTGCGATAAAAGACACGCGATGCTAGAATCGTTCTTGGCGACTTAGATTCTCTTGCATACATCAAATGGAAAGCACGCGAGGTTCTAGTAAATAAAGATGAAAATCACACCACCCCTCGCCTTTCCCCTCTTTACCATTATAACTCTGTCTGATAGGACGACCACTGGCACACAGATTCTTCGTTCCTACGTGTTTGCTTGCGCAATAACAGACTACGGTAGAGAGATCGTGAGGAAAAATTGAAATTAAAGAAGATAAACGTGCGTAATAACTGAGAAGGTCATGAAATATCAGATTATACTACTTCAGAGCAACTTTTTTGTTTATTAGATTCTAAATCTGGTCTCCATTTCTTCTAAGCTTACAGCTTTGTTTCTCAAATTGATGTGCCACGAAAAATGTGATTACTTACGTTATATTATATATATATATATATATTATATATATATATATAATAGAAATATTTAAATAAATTAGACTGCAACAATTGGCTTTAGTTTTCGTACCAGGTGCATCGCCAGATAAAAGGTGATCACGAATCATAATTAGGCAGAACAGTTATCTTCATATTTTACTTTCAAGAATCGCGGAGATTTACCCTCTACATTGTCACCGGTGATCACCTTCGTCCAACGACGTGTTCTCTCTGTAGTATTGTTCCAAGGAATCGACCATTTAATTCCTAGTTCACTGAATCGAAAGCAAGCTGACGAAATTCAAAACGTGTAGGTTGACGTAGATAAGGTGATCGTTAGGAATGCGAACATGGAAAAAATTTGTACGCTTATTCGTTAAGAAATGCATAAAAAAGGAAAGAGTGAACACAAAAATAGAAATTATTTTGTCTGAATGTGTAAATGAACTGTAAACTGTGCTGAAGGCAGTGGAATAATCTGTTAATGAAAATTAACTGTCCATAGTTTCAAATAATGTTTGTCATTTTCACAAAATTTCAGTCCAATATATAATATAACCAAAACTTATTATTACTATTTTAATTGTTTCATTCATCATACTGGACACGATATCTTCACAGTATTTCATTGGCAGATATCGCATCAAAAATATCCAGATATTCGGAGGCTCAAGCAAACTTTAAAGGAGCGTCATGGGCACACTTCGTCTTCTTCCAGGATCGGCGCCCCTGCCATAATGATCCTTTTTATACAATTATCAACTTAGTTAAAATCACAAATGTTCGATGTGATTAATATTTTAGACCAGGGACGTTGGTGAAGCCAATGTGGTTGGAAACATACAGTAATGCCAGATTTCGTTATTTATTAATTATTATTTTCTTACAACTATCCCTCTCCATTTAATTAATGATTTACAGTTTTAATTCACACAACAGAGAGGCAACAGTGTGAAATTTAGTGAACGGCGAAGAAGAAAGGCGAATCCTATCCATCCCCTTCGTTTCAAGCGTCTCGTGTTAAAATTATCGTGTTTGATAAGTAAATTCATATTTGTTTCGAACAGTTGCTGTTGTTTTGTTGTTTACGCAAAGTAATTGGTTGAAAAGTATAAGGAGGGGAGACGTGATTGGTCTTCTGCTTTTCTTTACATGGCTATCAGACGTGTATATATAGGAGTAAAAGTCAGTGTATTTAATTGATCTCTCTCTCTCTCTCTCTCTCTCTCTCTCTTTCTTTCTTTCTTTTCTGGATCGTATTTGATGAGGAACTGAAGAAAATGGAAACGCAAGAAAAATAGCCACACAATGAAATTTGATCCGATCTACAGAGATGAAAAGTTTACATTGTTGGCATATTATTGGTAGTGCGTTTGTAAACATTCGTTAATATTTGAATTTCTTTTTTCATGTAGAACAATTAGATTAGAATAATCTGGATAGTTTAATCTTTGATTCCATGTAAAATAGTTTAACATATTCAACACAAGCCAACTTAAAAGTATATAAAGTACGGGACAAAAATAAACTACCAAAATCGTCATTAGTTTTTTTTTTTTTTCGTTTATTTTTGCCCCGTAGTTTTACACGGCTGGTCTTTCACAGATTTGATTAGGCTCAACTTACCTCCTTTTATTTTCTTTCATTTCTCTAACATATGCAGATGTAAGGAATTTAACGTAAAATCAACACCTGATATCCTTGCAAGTTGGTGTGGAACACCAGTTTCGCTTATCAGCTGCTCTTAGTTTTGGTGTTACTGACGACGGCCGACTTGAATCACAACTTACAACTGTAGAAAGTATGATAGGAGAAACGAAAAGAAGAACTAAGAAAAAGAAATAGAATAATAGAAAGGACGAAAGAAAAAAAGAACGCAGTTCTTAGAATGAAATTTGACAAATACAGTATTATTTCTGAACAAAGAGTATATATATATATATATATATAGATAGATAGATAGATAGATAGAGTTAAAATTCATTTTCCAACTTCTCTTGATTATATAACAACATACCTCTGCAACAATTTCCCTGGAACACTATTTCTGTGCATATATATAGTATTACCATGTGGTTCCTGCACCATTTGGTTGAACAATGGTGTATGACATCAAAAGACAGCATGAAATTAATCGTGTAACTCATTTAACCAAAATGTCTATTTTTGTAACTACGGAAAAAAAAATAGATTCCATGTTATACTCTGGAAATAGTAAGTTTCTTGCGTTCATTTGTAACTAATAAATTGAACTAATATTTCCGAAAGATGAATTCCTATTTATATACAGATAGTTATCAAAGTAATGGGACCAAACAGTGCTAATATAACACTAATATAGTAATTTCGAACACTCGTGCACTGCAACTACCTCGTTTTAGAACTGTGTTCTATGGTAGTGAAAGAATATTGCACAAGGCGATGTAGAACGAATTCGTGTGTGCAACGAGACGAATGTTAGTAAAGTAGGAGATTTGTGTGATTTTCGAAGAAGGCGAATTATGAGTGCGCTTTTAGCTGTAGAAATTGGATCCAAGACTGATAATGTAATGTCCAATGTGATGATGACAGCAGAATACTTGTTTCTTTTTAGTTTACCGTCTGTAATGTACCATTACAGTTGAAAGTAATGGCAATTTTTTTTTACGCACCCTGTACCTAGTAATTTTTTTTTTAATTCAATTTCGGTTTAGTTACACAATTTATTTACTCTCTTTACTTCGAATTAAATATAATGAACCCAAAGGTTTCGTTAGTAACCATATTCCCACTGTATAATATATTTATTTATATTTTGATTAAGTGTAAATCCCATTTACGGATATATAACTTGAATAGTTACAAGGTTTACCATTCTGACGTCATACCGAAACATAGTTCCGTTATTGGATATAAATTTCCTTAATTTCAGACCAATGTAGAATTTAGCCAGGTACCTAATCTTTCCTTCACCCCCTCTCACTAGTCCATAGTCACTTTCAGTTCCGGTTATATCTGGATTTGCCAAATTTCTATTTGCTTTGTAATTTCCGCGGCTAAAGTTTTCGTTCTGATTGGAGGAATTCTCCTACCTCTGGCCTTTTCGGCGCAATGTTATCAGAACAATCGAAGACACCTTGCAAGGAGCAGCTTGTGAATTTTGTGCTACATATTTTTCGGGAAGAATTCCAATTTCCAAGGACAACTAAGGTAACATATAATGTAATTCAATAGTTAAAGATTTACAACGGAATAGGAGCCCGAAAAATCCGCAAATTTTGGTAAAGAAGCTGCAATTCAGTGAAATAACAAATTCCAGTTCTGTTTACTAGGAAGCCATGTTTGCTGCCTATCGAGAATAGACAACAGTGAAAGAGTGACTTTATTTTTTTTTTTTATTTCAAACTCAAGTAGGGATTAGGGAAATTACGACCTGTTTGGTGCATGTTGTTCGTGTATTAAGTAAATGTGACTTTCTATTATTTATTCAGTAATCGCATGTACGTAGGTTTGATGGTTGTAAAGTGAATAATAATAATGGCAGCTTAAGTTAGCTTAAAAGGGCTCCTATCCCCTTTTCCAAATTGAACCAGTTCTAGCAGGGGAATGGGTTAGTTATTGTTCGTTTTAGGGCCTTTTCCCCTTTCAGGGGAAGGGTCCCTCCATAAACCTCGTTAAGGTTCCCCCAGGGCATCAATTTTTGGCAATCATTATGTAAACAATTGGTCAGGTCAATTAGACCTAGTGTTACTTTTCTCATTTTACCCCCTTTAAATTAAATAGAGCCGACTATGTATATATCGACGAGGGAGTAATGTATTTTAAATTTAATGTGTTAGGTTATTTTCGTCAACATGCAT
Organism: Thermobia domestica; assembly: GCF_964235325.1. Lineage (NCBI taxonomy): Eukaryota > Metazoa > Arthropoda > Insecta > Zygentoma > Lepismatidae > Thermobia > Thermobia domestica. The sequence continues at coordinate 22,512,404 of NC_137460.1, read as the reverse complement.
GTAACTAAATGGTGCATGTTTAGTTTAGTTAGTTGTCTTTATGTGTAGTACTAACAGTGGTGTATGTAGTTAGTAGTTTTGTGTGAGTGTGTGAATTTTCGATTCGGACAGTGTATAAATATGCTTTAATTTAGTACCATTTTTCTAACATAAATAAACCAGAGTAAATATTAAATTTCTGATTAATGAGTACAAGTATACATTTCAGTACACGGTAAATTATGCCTCCACTACAGCGCCATAGCGTCAGTTTTCGGTAGTCAATTGTTTGTTGACAGTACGACATCGCATGACTTAGTGATTTAGATTGTTTGATTTTGGACAGTTATTCTCAAATTACTTCCCGTGGACATGGTTTTCGGTTCGGATGAGTATACCTTCGTATAAAATAGCATGAGATCTTACTGTACTGAAAATTTCAGCTTGCTAGGTCCAGTAGTTAATGAATAATCCGCTGAAATAAAGAACACCTATTTTCTTAATAGAAGTAAAGCCCATATGCTGTTACTGTTTGTTTAAAAATGTAGTATTAAATTCTTTTTTCCCGTGGCTGTCGAAAATTCCATTGTTGCTTCAGTTTTATCAACAAATCAGAAATAGATTAATCATTGACAATTTAACTTTCCGTAAATACATGTATGATTTTTTTTTTTAACCTGAAAGGTAAATACAATTTGGGTGCTTCGAAATAAAGAGTACGTGGTTCGATGAATGTGATCGTGTGGTGGTTTGAGCGTGATAGATTGTGATAGTTATATATATATATATATATATTTATTACTGCGTAATGTAGATATGTGTATGGCCTGCGTGTAAAATGTACGAAATAGGGTGTTTATAAAATATTACTTCGTGCGAAAATTAGTAGATAATGAATGAATGTAATGATATGTTAATAATATGATATATAATATGAACGAGATGACGACCCCTATATTTAAATGGATAGGCCTAGTGAATTTTATATAGTGAAAATATGAACATGTTTACGAAGAAAGAAAGAAAAAAAAATCTCTCGCGTTTTGACTTCCACACCAGTGCATTCATCCAACCGAGTTTGCTACTTGAAGGTAAATTATAGTTGGGAATTGTGTGTTACTTTGCATTTATGTACCTCATAATAACAGCCCCAGATCTTAAGCCTTTCAATAGATAGAGTAGTATCATGTGGGAATTACTTCTAAAGGATGACAGAAATGATAATTAAGAAAATCAACTGCTATATCCTGTGATCATCGAAAAGTACAGGTTTCGGTCATTTGTACCTTTAGCATTCATAGCCTCTCCGAGATTTTTTTTTTTGTTGCTTACCTTATTTATTTATTGTGCAGTGTTCATATAACTCAGTTCGGACTATCCGATTAAATTAACTGCTACTAAATATAGCGTACCCGGATGTCGACCCCTAGTCCCCTTAAGTATTTTCGTTTCTTTTCTTAGTTTAATTAGATGAGGGAAATTAACGACATCCCAGACTGTGGCGTGTCTGCGCAGGGTAGCTATCGGTGATGTTTTGGTTATTGAAATCACCGATCCAAAATTCAGTTTATTTAATTTTTTTTAATTTTGGCAAATCACTAATTAGGGATATCTTAGCTATTACTCTAATTTCATTACTATTCTGGAATCTTCTAGTTTCCAAGTGGTCGGATGATTTTTTTTCTTTTTCCTTTGAAATCCTAAATTAACGCCTACTCCAACCTTCCGGACGATTTTCGGGACCCTGTTGGTTTGGGCCGGATACGGTTACTAGATAATAATTTTACAAGCAATAACTTGTGAAGTTATTATTTACAAGACACAGACTTGCTCCTTGGCAGCAGGGCGCTCCTTGAGTCTACGTATTTGAGTAGACCACCCTTTTGGCATTTTAATAATATTTTGGCTAAGGATTTGTTGAGAGTGAAATTCGACTTCTGTCTTTGTAGCGTTAGTTATTTCTCACTTAAGTCTTTGGCGCCCCTATTCTTCGTCTTCTTTCTTTTCTATCTCTCTCTCTGTCTTCATTACTTAGAGATTTTTTTTCAAATTTTTCAACCTTGCCCCCCCCCCCCGGTTTCTGAAACTCATAAAACATACAATATTCATTTCACTTATTTCGATCGTATGTACTAACTGAGACATCGAAGGATGCAATTCGTGGAGGTATTGCAGCACAACTCAGGACCATTTTCGCGATATTCAATCCACCACGGGAGAAATTGACGGGAAGGTACACTATGCTTTCAGATTCCTAGAAACCTTCGTTATTCATTGATCATACAACTTATATCAATTGATTACTGATTTCTGGTTTTTATTTCTATTGATTGGTCATATAGTGTATATGTATTAATAGTTTGGGCCCACTAGTTTCGAATAACATTGATTTTTTTTTATATACATATATATATGTACTTACATAGTTTTAAGAGTTACGTGCCTGCTCTATTTCTTGCATTTTCCACCTCTTATATCAACTCATTAAATAACACCAGCTATTTTTTTTTTTTGTATATATACGCGGATCTTTAGTAAATTGAAAATGATTATTGATTATCGGGTTTATTCATATGAAATACAATGTTGCAACCTTATGAAGGAAAAAAGGTGAATTTTGATAGTCAGGGTTTTTGTTTTGTCTTTGAGCCAAATAAATATAAATATTTATAAAATATGAATACTTGTCGAATATGAACGGTTATGTAGAATTTAAACGTCGACGAAATATTAAGATAGATATTAAAGTGAAATTTATTGTATTGATTAATATGAATACATATATATATATGCAAGTATGTATGTAATGGGCTCGATATTTACCCTGGTCTTGTTAGGTTGCCATAGATTTTTGACACTCGGTATTAATTAACTATTTGTGATATATAGTATTCCCGCGTAAATTGTCATAAATTACTTTTTGTTGAGTTGTTATTAATTTTTGTAACTATTAAAGTGGAATATAATGTTAACTACTGCATGTGAATAAAACAAGTAGCGGGTCGTAAGATAAATAAGAATAACCCTAATCCTTACCCAAATTTACTTTGCGAGTGAAATTAGCAACCTACGAAACAGTGCGCCCCTCCAACGACTTTTTCCATCAGTAAACATGAAACAAATCCTTCCCCTGCGATCGGAAACCAAACTATTCAATATTTAGAATCTTTTGACTACAAGATCTATACTAGGAAAAAATTAGTGATCTTAAATTCAACGAACTGAAAGCTGTTTAATAAGTTAATGTGAATACCGGAACATGGAAATATGTTCCCAATATCTGTGACTGGATTTGATAATTTTTCTTTAATATTAACAAACTTTGAAATTTTAGATCAAGTGCGTCGAGTGACAAAGTGAAAAATATAAACATATATGTGATATGAAGTAGTTAGTTGTCTATAGTTAAAACAAAACCAATTGAATACTCTCATGGACACAAACCACAGTGCGTAAAGAGAGTTAAGAAAAAAAAAGGAGCTATTATCGACGTAAAAACAAAGACTCATAAAACTGTCGATATGTCTCCTATTGAGACAAAGACTCAATAAAATATTACTAAAGTGTTTTTTTTTTTTTGAATGATTAACCAATTATTTTTTCTCTTTTGCCTGCAACGATATGTATTCATTGCATTGAATTTTAAATATATCTTGACCCTTGAAGTTTTTTTTCTTCTTTTTTCTTGTTTCGTCTTTGGTTTAATTCTTTTTCATGTAATTCAACTTTTAATATATATATATAAAAGGGAAATGTGTTATTTGATCTTGTTGCAAGTAGCGAATTTCTGTGCATGTTTATGAAACATTCTTTTCATGTATTAAATTTTTTTTGTTATGTCAAACTAAATCTTCTTCTATTGAAATGTAATAAATGTCTATAGCAATGTAGTTAGGTTAGTTTAATTTAACTAAATACAACCCGAAGTATACATTGTCCTGTATGAATGTGTGTGTGAGTGAAATGTAGGTTTAGTATTAAGTGCATCCATTATCTTGTCATACATGTGTAATTTATTATAATTATTGGTAGTTATCAATTGAACTCATTGAATGTTAATACTAACTTAAGTTGGCTCTATGAAGGAAGTAAAAAGGACTGAAGTAGCCTGAACGAATGATCATCATGAGAGAACTGTGAAAGTCAAAATCTTCGACACATATGTGATACTCTGATTTTTTTTTTTCTTTCCTGTGGTCGTTTCTAACATGCCATCAACTTCGTCGTTCATTTTTCAAATATTGAATATTAGTCTAAACTTTCTGGAAATATTGAATAAACGGTAAAATTAAACTTTCTCATCTATCTCCGAGCTAGATTGGGATAATTCGGTAGTTGGGGTCAAATGGATCTAGATCGGGGATGTATGGGTTAACATGTGTCTATCTTTGATCACCCTAATACCAGACATTCACCCAATAGCTATTGGAAATGATCCCAATTAGATAATTATTCACTTTCCTTTACCATATTCCTCAAAATATCCAGTAACAGTTTCCTCTTTAGCACCTTCTTACTTTACCTCTTTCCTCTTCTATCTTCCTCTTCCTTTCTTCATCTTCTTCTTCTATTTTTTTTTTAATAAAACTGAAAGGGGGGTCGTGACTGGGAATTCTATATGTAATAAACACGGTCATGTATTTATTTGATTTTATTTTCTTTAGAAGTCCGATAAAAAGTTTTCTCGTTTCGATCGAACCTAGTATGTTTCGAAATTAAGAAATGGAAATTATATTCCAATATAATTAGGCATAAGCTGATAGCTTCATGAACATCCCTACCAGGGGTGAAGGGTTCCCACTCACGACTTATTCTGTGCATCACTTTTGTTGCAGATTTTTTTTTTCAATCAGTTTTAGATTGACGAGCGGTGACAGGATTCGTTGTTATGGCAACAGTGGTTTCTATGACAACGGCCCCTTTTTCCAGTTTTACGTCCTATGATTATGCTCCGAAGTTAAGACAGACGATGATAATGAACAAAATGGTGGAATGAAGGAAGGGAAAGAAAAAAGAGAACCCACACTTACGTTGTTTGCCTACCACAAAACGTATTTGGTGGAAGGGTGCGAGTTGGAATCAAATCCGGGACCTCACACACCAGAGGTAAGCGTTCTACCACTAAGCCACAGCGACGCAGACAGTAAAATAAGTGGCAAGATGCAATCAAGGAACAGCTGACGGAAGCAAAAACATGAAATCTTTAAGTTTTACGTCCCACGGTTATGCCGGTTAGGCTAAAGGAGACGGTGATGATGAGAAATGAATGAAATGGTGCAATGAAGAAGTGGGAGGAAACGGGAGAACCTCGAGAAAACCTACGAGCACGCTGTTTGTCCACCACAAAGTTCACACGGCGTGAGCTGGGATCGAACCAGGGACCCCAAGCACCAGAGGCGAACGCTATACCACTGAGCCACCGCGCCCTCGAGCTGACGGAAGTGAAGGCTAAAAGGTAAGAGATATCACCGAACATTGAAGAAGACTGTCAAGTAAAACCGTAGAGGTAATGCGATACGTTTGGCTGTAGAGCTCAAACAGCATTTGGAAACATCTGTTTATATAATCGCAGTCCGATGAAACTCAACATCTATGGTCGGTCCACGATTTCAAATCCTCTGATCATCTCCATTAACACGATAGCGTAAAAAAAAAGATAACGTGCAGAATACATTATAAATCATTATAAAACCAAAACATTTCAGTCTCCCAGACACTCTCCGTCAGGCTAGTATTAGGACGGCTACGCTGTCTCTTACCTGGCGCCAAGAGATGTCACTAGTACGCAGAAATTGCTGGGGAGAAGGCAAGACTTGGGAGAAACAACAAGTATACAGGGCTATCACAAATTATCTCCCAGTTTCTCTGGTTAAGCACGTAAGAGAATCTCATGACCGAAACCTCAACATATCAACTGTAAAGGCGAAAAGAGGGCTTGACACTATATCGGACAGTGTAGAAAGTGCTGCGACACCTGCTAACTAATACACTTTATTGAAGATTTAGATCAGAGAGGTTGTGGATAAGGTTGCCCAGAATATGCTCCGACGTGTGTTGATAGAGCTGGGGATGCCTATGACTACAGAAGAGCATATCAAGTACTTGTGGCAATTGTAGCTAAAACTAGGTGAGTTTTTCTTTTCATGCTATAGGTTTAAATGCTCTACACTTCATACGTATAAAGCAATATGTGAATGAAACCCAAGAGATTATTTGTAGTGGCCTTATGTTATGAATCACCGACCACCGTTGATTGGAAGTAACACGGTTTGATCAGTTATCATGTTATTACCAATAACAGCTCGGATTTATAAATGGTGAATTCGCAAAAATGTACATGTTTTGGGCTGCCTACTTTCTACCGTGAAATACAGCGGCGGCTCTGGAGTAGTTTGGTTGTATTCTTGCTCCTAAAGAACGAGACAGTAGCTGGAAGTTCGTGTAAAACAACGATAGGCTTCCTAGTTATGAGAATTCATTACTGAATCCGGAAGTAGTAGATTTCTAACTTCTGGTTGCAACAGAGATACACGGTCAGAGACGGAAACTATTCTTCGGATGTTGGATCCATCTATCTATTAAAATGTTACAATAGCAATTAAAAGTGCCAGAGTTCCAGCCTATAACTTTAGCTTTCAAATCTTTCATTTACGGTTGTGTGTGATTTAACGTTTAACAGAGACAAACAGTTTAAGTATTTGTACTTTAAATAGTCTAAATTAGTTAACTATATCTTTTTCATACAGTTTATGATATAAAATTATTGTACAAAGCCTTTGTATTTTAATAAGCCTTCTCTAAAATCAATGCATGTGAATTGTGCTTCTATCTTCCGAGTTCTTTTAAACTATGTTTATATGTTTGTGGTCAATCCTTTCGACAATGAGATCTCGGAAACTACAGGCTCTAGAAAGATGACGTTTTCACTGATCGATTGCAAATTTTGCGTAGATTGTCCAGTTCTAATTGAATATTTAAAAAGGACATGGGCATTATTTCTTTATTACATTTTTAGGGTACACTGGAAGCGTTGAAATTAAAAAAAAAAAACTAAAGCATCATAACCTACGCGTTTTACATTCCAACCCCACATTGTTGTATATTGGGGTTGTATATGTCTCAGGCGTATGTTTCATGGCCAAATAATAATGAAAAAGGAAGGATAAGCATTTCTCGAGTCTAAGATAAATCTTTATTTTTTGAGTGTTTTGCCCAATGAACACCATATATAACACATTATAATTAATTATATATGTTATGTATTTGCTTATTACATACTGCATGCAAGAAGAAAGAAAACACTGGTCATACATGAATTAGAAACTCCAACCAGAAGTAGTCCTCAAATCTTGCAAACGGTGCGAGATATTAAGAAAAAATCTCCCCTTTATGATACCCCTTGCCGATTTTTTTTTTTTTTTTAATCAAGACGTCTTTCACTTGTGTCTGTAAAGGGACATGTACATATGTTGTGAGGAATGAGAAGGAGATCTATGCTCACGCGCTGTGCAGAGAGAGCGCAGGTTCAGCTAGTATTATAAAAAGATGTCACGTTATCTTTTACAATTATTAGTATAAAAGAATAAGTACTGAAAATAGAAGTTCTCTGTATTAGTTTTTTAGTACTTCCGATTTCAGAAGAACAATTACTAACGTGAAACTTAATCTTGGGACGATGTATTCATATCAAGAAGCCATTTCTTACCATCTTTCGACTATACACATGAAAGCTGAAACTAGAATTGGTAGTAGATTTCTATCGTTTTATTTTGCAATAGAGGAATGTAGTCGGGGATGGAAACTATACACGTAGTACTGAATCCCGTAAAATAAAACTACTTCTTACAATCTGTTACTCCTTTATCAATATGGCAATCACTGTTAAAACCGGACATCATACATTTCCACAACTTTCGGTTTAAATAAATAAGGTAAGAGGTAAAATGTATTACTAGGATGTTGAATCCAAACCAAAGAACCATTTCTAGTTAATTCTTTCAGTTTTTCTCTATGGAAGTCAACATTAAAACCGATGTGGTACTAGATTTATACTACAAACATATTGCAATAGAGAGGTAAGTTGCAGATAGCAGCCATTATTGCGGTACCGAATTCACATCAAAAACTGCTCCCTATCTGTTGTTATTTCTTCACTATGGTGATTAGTGTTGTAAACGTTGATTTCTACCATTTCTGATTTTAGTTGACATACACAGATGACAGAACCTATTCTTGGGACGCTGAATCGATTGCAGAAAATAGCTCTTTGTTATCTTTTACAGTTTTTGCGCTGATATTTATCGACGGACGGACGGACGGACATAGCCCTTCTATACGATATCTAATAATAATGCGTAGCACAGCTTGCAAGTCCAAGGATAGAAATTATTTCTCGTCAATTTTCCTCGTTCGTTCTTAATATAAACATTTGTTGAATTCATATTTCTTTCGAAACACACAGACACACACACACACACACACACACAAAAAAAAAAAAAACAATGAGAATGGCGATGGTTCATTGGTAGAGTGCTCATGTCTAGTGTTGGGGTTCCCGGTTCAATCCCAGCTCGAGCCAAATAGGCTATGTGGTGGACAAATACCGTGCGTGTGAGTATCTACGGGGTTCTCCTATTTCAGTCTACTTGCTTGATTTCAACAATTCGTTCACTATCGTTATCACAGCGTCGAAACATAATCATAGGACATTAAAATAAAATGGAAGAATGATGTTAGCATTCCGAAAGTTACAATGTCATAATTACATTGTAGTATTCTTCTGCGTTGAGCTGTAAAATATTTACCACAAAATACATTGTGTATTGTTAATTCTCTTGGCTTAGCAATAATTACGTCGAGCTTCACTGAACTGATTGACAGTCCTCCCTCCCTCCCCCCTCTCTCTCTTTGCATTTCACCCCCTCGCTCTCTCTCATAATTTCTGTCCAACACGAGATTTTATATTTTCCGCTACGATACTCATTACCTCATTAATTTGCACTGAACAAGTAAGTTAATGTCATTCATCTAATATTTTATTATGTATTCGTTTCCCAAAGCTGGATTTCCTGTTTTTCCTTAAATACTATAGGTAAATTAAATTAATTCAGTGGTTCTCAAACCTAATTCCTATCATGATCCCCATTTTATCACATTCTCTTGCAAGCGACCCCCTTATAATTTCTGGTTTGTAATAAGCTTGTGTGGGAGTTTTACTACACTTAATGCGTAAATCTCACGATATCCATCTATTTCTATAATAGTAGAATCCATTTCTTGTATATAGTGCATACAAGAATTTCCCCAAAAGCGAATGGATTAAAAGCAAGTTTCGTTCATTCATATTACAACTATCGAATCCGATCCGTCACACTGTTTTAAAATGGAGGCCATTTGAAAATTTTAAAACTTCATAACTCGCTTAATTTTGGGTCATATGATAAAAAAATAAAATGATTTCTAATTTTGGTTAAAATAACTTGGACGGTTATTTAAAAAATTATGAGTATTTTAATTTTCGATAGGCCGTCACTTTGAGTTACCTCATATTGTTGTGAATTTGGTCACCAAAAACTGTTAAAAGGAACTGTTTTTTTTTCTTCCATGGTAAGCATTGAACCAAAGACTAGAAATCGCATATCAGTTGAAAATGACTTGACAATGTGCTTCACGAAGATTGAACCGGACATTGCTGCACTAGTGAAAGCACACCATGCTCAGGTATCTCATTAGCTTTCAATTTTAATTGTATTTCAATATGCAAGTTTTGATGCATTTGTATTTTTTCTGATATTTCAATATCCAGTTATTATTAGTTTCATATCATACCTCTTTCATTTAAATTGATTGTTAAACAACTCTGCTCTGCACCTGTTGAAAATGTTTAATAGACTTATTTTTTGTTGTTCTTAACAGCCTGTATAAAAATAAAAAAATATGCCTATCAGAACAAAATTCAAAATAATACTTAAAAATATTTTCCGGTATTAGATTCTAATTATATTTATCACTTTCGGTTATGTTCGTGATCTCCACGAAACCCTCTCGTGACCCCGCTAGAGGTCGCGATCCACAGGCTGAGAAACCCTGAATTAATTTATCCACTAATTTAATCACTAATTCACTTATCACCAGATCTCCGGAATTATTAAACTTAAAATTTCAAAATGTTGTTGTATAAGTATTGTCCTTGAAAACTATGCTGTAAGACGGGTTTTACGAAATGCGACCCTTAAAAGGGGTAAAAGGAGTTGAAAATGTATTTCTTTATGTTATTTAGTTGTTGTTCTCCAGATCTATGAAATTATTAGGGGTACAAATTATTAGGGGATTTTTTAAATTAATAATCTCCTTGTAATCCTGGGTAGGGAGCGCGGTGGCTCAGTGGTAGAGCGTTCACCTCCGGTGCTTGGGGTTCCTGGTTCGATCCCAGCTCGCGCTGTGTGGTAAACAAACACCGTGCTCATGGTTTTTCTCGGGGTTCTCCCGTTTCCCCCCACTTTCTTCATTCCACCATTTTCATTCATTTCTCATAACCACCGTCTCCTTTAGCCTAACCGGTATAACCATGGGACGTAAAACTGAAAGATATGATTTTTTGTAACTCTGGGCTACCCGCGATTTCGAGATATGCCGTAAGGGAGAAAAAAGGAACTGGAATATTTGCCATTCTCCACATCTCCGAAGCTACTGCACATAGAAGCTTGAAATTATTTAATATATAATTTTCAGTTTTTGCCACTTTCCCGATCTTTAAAGGAATCAGACACAGAACCCTGAAATTTTGTATATTCCCTATGTAGGTTCACAAGAAGATAAATTTACGAATAAAGAGGTGAAAGAGAGGCGACCAGCATTTACATAAATCACCTGAAATCGAACATTAAGTTTACAGGTCTTGAATGTTCATTATTTATTGAATAGTTTTTTATACATTTGATTTCTTCAGAAAAGTATTAACTTTAGAACAGGTTCATGAAGAGTCCCGTAGCCTAAACCTTTTGTACAGCCAGTGTCGAGTTTCAACGAGCTATAACATATTAGTTGGCTTCCATAGGCACAAGAATGATCACGTGTCGCGCGCCGACATTAAGTTGTTCTAAGCTGCAAAAAAAGTGCCAAAGAAGCTCACAAAATGTTAAAAACAGTGTATGGCGATGAAGCGGTAACATTGAAGACTGTTTAAAGTAGTATGTGCCATTCAAATGCGGCAAGAAGTCGGTTGAAAACTAGCAACGATCGTTCAAACAGGCGAATAACTATTCGAGAGCTTTTCCGAAGAACTAAATATCTCGTAAGGGTCCGTACACTTTAACCGCTGATTAAATAGGCAAAATGGCTCCCTTCTTCACCACGGAAACGGGCCGTGTTACACCTTGCTTTTCATCCGCAAGTTTTTGTCCGAAAAAAATGTTCCAGTCTGTCCACATTAGCTGTACTCTCCAGATATAGCACCATGCAATTTCTGGCTCTTCCCAAAAAATTAAAACCGTACTTAAAGGAAAAAGTTTGGACATCATTCCTAACACAGACGACCATGACAGCAGCTGCACGCCCTTCCAAAAGAAGACTTTTTAGAAATGCTTCCAGTCATGAATTCAACGTTGGAATAAGTGCATGCTAGCCAAGGACAGTAATTTGAAGGAGATTAAATCAAATTCCATCCAAGCTTATTACTTTGTTTCTAATAAAATTCCATATAAGTTTATTACTTTGTTTCTAATAAAATTATTCACCTGAAGGAGATTAAATCAAATTTCATCCAAGCTTATTACTTTGTTTCTAATAAAATTATTCACCTGAAGGAGATTAAATCAAATTCCATCCAAGCTTATTACTTTGTTTCTAATAAAATTATTCACCTGAAAGAGATTAAATCAAATTCTGTCTAAGGTTATTACTTTGTTTCTAATAAAAATATTCATCGTATTTTTTGATCACACCTCGTATATATTATACATAAAAAATTTTCAGCGTTCATGGTTCTCTTAGAAAAGTACGGGCCAATCTCACCAGAACTCTACATATCCGTGCCAATAATAAAACACCAAGAGCATCTAATTAGAGATGTGTGATATTTCAATATATCTATAGATATTTTCAAATACCGAAAAATTACTGGTACATACTTCAATATAGCAACATTTTTCGATATTGCCGATGTAAAGATATTTAGATATTTTCCATTCTCTTATAAAAACTTACATTATGTTTGATGATGTCTTATACAAAAACTAATAATTGAATTTCCCATCGATTCAATCAGTGGCGGATCTAGAAGGTAGAAACTGGGAGGGGGGCAGCCAGAATACAGACTATGGTAGGTATATCATGAGTTTACTATAAACTTTCAAAAATATAGCTTAAGTTATTTTTGTGACAAAAACTGGAGGGCAGCCCCCCGGCCCTGGCCTAGATCCGCCACTGGATTCAATCATTGAATAACAGTTTTACTACTTTGCTGGAGGACCGTTTTTGATTCCGAGTGAAGAGACAGGAGATTAAAAAAAATAGTACGGTAAGCTTGACAAACTCTCATTAGAAATTTCAAAATATTTGTACGTTTCACCCCCCATCCCCCCACAGCCGGAAAGAAGATTTTTGAAGGTTTATCTGTTTGTCTGCTCGTTACCACGAACGTATTGTACAAGAATGCCAAGAATCCCTTCACATTTGCACTTATTTCATCCCTACTTAATATGTGATGCTCCAACTTTCGCTTTTACATCACAATTTTTCAGGTCACTGATGTTTAATGGTGCTTATATGTATATTTAACCTGCACAGTTATGTTTATTATTTGTGTTTCAATGTTATTTGTTAGTTTAAATGTATTTTGTATTAGTTGAGGTAATCTGAACCTGCACCGAAGGTTACAGAATAGTGATTGGCAGTGCGAAATAATTTTGGTGCCAATGTATATTTGTTAAAAGAAGAAGAAATTGTAATTATTACGATAATATATGTGAAATCTCCGACAAGAAAAGAAATTTAACAACTCAATTTTCAATCAAATTTCCTGGATTTTGAGAAGTTTCTTGCAGACAGAAAACGAACAAAACTGTGAATAATTAAAGTAAAATTTTGTTGATATAAATAGAAGTGATAATGATGCATGAGTAACTAAGCATCTCCGGCAGGATTATCCTGCCACAGCTAAATTCTCCCAAATGTTCTGCATAATGTGTTAAATCATCTTGAAGCCAAATCTAAATTCTTGTGTAAAATCAGTTATCAAATCTGGAACTTTTAATTGAGTTTTAGTAATCCAAATATTAAAATTTCGATAATCATTTCATTAAATGCGCAGATGTTTGTGTCCGCCGTTACTCATAGTTTATGTGCAATGATCGTTAAGGTAATTGATAACAGGAGAATCAACAGCCAATATTGTGGATCGATGGTACGACTTTAATGTGGATTATAATGAAATTTTTTGAAGAAATGAGGATGAGTTTAATTGCTTGGTGCGATTTTATAGCCATAAATGAGGTATGAAAGGCGACGGTTTTGAATAAGTATAAAAATAAAATAATAAATATTTGATATGAAATAAATCAATAAATAAATAATGGAACTACGTATGAAGAAATGAATACATAAATAAGAGAATCATAGAAGTGAGTAAATAAATAATCTAAATAATATATATTAGGCTACAATCTAACCAGCGCAATTATAATTCATAATTAATTACAAAGGCTAGCTGAATGATTATATATATATATATATATATATATATATATATATATATATATATATATATATATATATATATATATAATCCACTGTTTCTATTATTTGATTCCTACAATATATATTATGGTCTTAAAGCCATCCACTGTATGATACAGCCGGATTCTCCTGGAGTATTTTACTATCTAAACAGTTGTAATCAACGAGAGAAGTCCAATAAAATAAAATCAACTATTGTCACGACCAGCATTTTAGCAAATTGAAGATCGATTATGATAATGCAATTATACCATCATATGTAAAATCTTCATTAACGCAAAGAATAATTTGTTTGTTGTTATTGATTATTTGACACTTCTGTTAAACAAAATATAAACCATAAAAAATTAAAATCCAGTTGTTGTTTACATGTTTAAATAGTGTTTGTGCAGAAATAGATGTTTTCTTATACTACAATTTTAAATCTATTACCTTCATATGCAAAGGTCTGGAAAATCTTAGGTTACGTCGACTCTCTGGGGTAAGATCAACTCGTTCAACGAATCTGGATGCGTTGAAGTATATCTTTCTAGAATAATGTTTCTAGTGGCGACTCAAGGGCTTTAATAAGTGTCACCTATCGCCGGTCATAATGATCACTATCGATAGCGTGGTATTGCAAATTCAATTACAACCGTTGCGTGAACAGAAGGGAGCAATACAAATAATAACGCTTTCTGGTCGACTTACAGGGTGAACGCATCACTGACGCTTTAACATTTGCACATATTTCCTTTCGCGTTGATGGACAAGCAGAATGAAGGACGTCTAAAACACTTCCCAGCTGAAAGCTTTCGTCTGCCATGTGATAGAAGTCTGATCATTTGGGGGCTCCTTCTGGCCCGTATCCAGGGGGTCCGGCCCCCCTAAATTTTTGCTGTGTTCCCTAAAATTTTCAGGGTAGGCTTGTAAATGAACTACAATATGGTGATGAACTATAATATGGTTGGATCGCTCCCCCTAACTTCATCCGGGACCCCTGCATTTTTGGGCTGGCTACCGGCCTGGGCTCCTTACCAAACCGTTCACAAAACCTGTCCATCATCTGCAGCATATCTTCGTTGTTGTGCTTCCGTTCATGGTGGACTCAAACTTGTCACTAAGCGCTTCTCCAAAGTGAAGTTTTATCTGTCATTGTTGCTCACCGAACAGGGAGAGGCGAGATAATGAACTGGTCAATGTTATTCTTCTCCCACTGGAGGCAGCCACGTGGCAGTTACGTAGTAATCATGTGACTATTCATGTGAAGAGCACTGTTTTCATGCCAAGGATGAAGATGGAAGGTTCAAATCTTAAATGTATTAACATCTTACATTGTTACACGCATTTAGTTCGGGTGTAAAGAGACTTTCTAGCCACCCTGCACACTCAGGGCTGTGTATGACATTTCAATATATTTCTCGACGCTTTCAAATATTGTAATATCGTTATAAAGAATTTTATTGATCTTTATATCGATGAAGTTTCGATATTTTGTAAATACTGTTATGTTCCAGTGTCATAGGTGATGAAAAAAATTAATAATTGCTATACTCACGTGAATTCTATGTTCACTCCGAGAAGGTAATATCAAAAGTGATCCAAGTACAAAATTAAAAAGAAAAACAAGTGCTATAACCTCGCTGACAGAATCAAGTACGCAAGTGGAATTTCCAAAAACAACCAAAACAGTACATAAACACTTTCTAAGTGTTTATTTTGATTTTAAAAAAAGAAAAGCATATTTTCCTTTGGTGTACTTCAAAATAAACCACGAATTAGTATAAAAACTGGCAATTTTGAACGATTATTATTATTCGACGTTCATTCGATCAGTGTTCGTGTTCCGAACAGTCAATGAACATTTGAACCGAATCGTTTGGTGTCAACTACTTTCTCAGGTCCATCCTGATGTCTCGATCAGAGCCGACGGTCATAGGAGGACTCTATGGGTTGTGAGTATGCATTGTGCTTATAATTATTACATGATTTGTCACTGTGTAAAAGGGAGTTGAGTTGACTGAGTTTTACGTCCCTTTCAGCAGCGAGGCTATATGAGACGTGGACCTACTGATTAACGTGGAATCCGAACCACATGAGCTCCCGCCGGGACTCGAACCCGGGTCTCCCACGCCAAAGGCGCGTACGCTAACCGCTTAGCCACGAAGGAGCTCTGTGTGTAAAAGGGACTGCATGAACTCATGAACACGCACGAGAGATATCAAGGACTGACTTCTTGGTAACCAACTCCGACACTTTGCTAGTCGAGTTTCTGTTATAACTCTGTACATATTATTTGTATTGTTTCTTTTGTATTATCAGAGGTGATGGTTGAAATTACTCAATAAATGTACTTTTACATGGACGCTGTCTTGCTTCTTAAACGGTAACTCATTTTCTATTATGTTTTAATTTCTCAAATCATATAAACATGACAAACATCAAACAGCATCATTCTAATACCGATCTTTGATATTTAAAAAATATCCGAAATTCACACACACCAATGCATTTAAATTCTGTTACATTACTATGTGGCGGTTACGGTCGGCTCTATAAACGGAACTGTCTTATGTTTCAGTGTAACTTAAACATAGTCTAATCAGCTCATAAAACTGACCTATAAAACCTACAATAAGTTTCGTTAACCAGTTTTCAAAATTTTAAGCTTGTGCCAGCATCGTACAAATGCAATGCTTATTATCTCTAATCTAGGCCTATTTCATTTGTAACGTTTATAATGCTTTCTTTCTAAAACTTCTATCCGAAATGGTCAGTTCCCTAGAAGCATATCTTTTTAACTTCTAAGAATAATTTACAAATGTCCATACAACATGAAATAAGTTTTCATAAGTAATGAAAGATTATGTCGAATCTTGCATTGGACCTGTTTCTACACATATTCTTAATCTGCACAGTTGATACGAGGGTGATTCAGAAAGTAATGTTTCTAAGCCCATCACTTGGTCAATAGTAATGAGAACATTCTGAACTATTTATCATTAGGCTATAGAATGTCATTTGCTTCACCTTCCTATCTCTTCTCATTCCGGAGTAATGGAGCAATCTATGGTATCCAGTGGTGACGTCCGGTTGAAACAGTAGGATGTTATTGAATTTCTGACTGTGGAAAGTTGTACGCTCAGGAACATTCATCGCCGGTGACGAGTCGTGGATACACCATTACGACCCGAAGACGAAGCGTCAGCCGGAGTACCGCCGCACGTCCTCTCCTCCGCCAAAAAATTCAAAGTTGACCCATCTGCTGGAAAAGTGTTGTTGAGTGACCCCACGTGGCGTAGTCGCTAACGCTCTCGACCCTTCGGTGCGAGCGGTCACGGGTTCGATTCCCGGTGGGGACACTCGGTCGAAAAAGTGTAAACGATTTTTCAGGTCAGCCACCGTGAATGAGGTTTTCCTCATTCACACCAGGAAAATGCCGGGGTAGTACCTACCTTACAGGTCCCAGGCCGCTTCCTCCCTTCCCCAATCCTTTCATCCTTACCTTTCCCCGAATAGTGTGCTCGCCGAGGAACGTCATCCTTTGAAACGTGACGGGCTAAATGGCCATAGATGCCGAAAGCCCAGAAATCTAAAAATCCTAAAGTCTTGTTGACATTCTGCCTCATCCTGTCTATAGTCCGGATCCTGCGTTTTTGGCTCTTCCCCGAACTTTAGTATCACCTTAAGGGCCAACGCTACAGTTATGACGTGGAGGTGGAAGCAGCAGTTCGATAATAATGTCTCCAGAAGCCACAACAATTCTTCGCCGATGGCATGAAAAATCTTGTTTCGCGTTGGTGCAAGTGTGTTGCCCCTAATGAGGACTATGTTGAAAAATGATGGCACCATTTGTAGCTGACACTGCAAGCTTTCCGCTGATACATGTATCGGTGCTATCTGTCAAATACAAATAAAGCTATCACCTTGGAAGCATTACTTTCTGAATCATCCTCGTGTGTATATATAGTTATAGAAACGTTTCGTTAGTTTCTTAAAAAAAAAAATACTACTTATAATACACGTAGTTAATTCATAATTTGAAATTGTAATGTCTTAAATAAAAGGCTAACTAAAATTCTCATTTCTCTTCGTAGAAAATCATACGTGAAGTGCGTTTCTGTCTAACTTTTTTTTTTCGAAACTGATGTGACAATATTACATGACCTGCCATCTAATGAGAAAATTTTACCATAAAAATGTTATATTCCTCGTAATGCTATATGCCTTGGTTACTGTATAGGGTAAGTTTTTATGGCTCTACAAAATTTAGTTTTTTCTCTACTTTATCGAAAACTACGCATGTATATTTACAGTCATCAGTGAAGTATTTTGAATTTTGTTTCGGGGGACTATGCTAACATGGGAAAACAGGAAGGGCAACTGCCCACCTGAGTTTGAGAATGAAATATGTTTTAATTTATACATAAATTGAAGTTTTAATGGTAAGAATTGCAGACTGGTGAATCTTATGTGATATGATATAAATATTTAGCAGTAAATATAATCTTTTATTCTATTCATAGAAAAAAAGGAAGCATCCTCTTGGCCTACCTAATTTCCGGGGCTACTTATTCCCCCTCTTGATTTTCTTTAGTTCAAACATTTACCTCTCTTTATAACTAAACAATGTAAATATTCCTTTGCTATAATAACTAAAGTTCCGTTATGTTGATATCCGTGCAACTTGGCATGGAACACCAGTTTCGCTTATCAGCTCCTCTTAGTTTTGGTGTTGCTGACAACGGCCGACTTGAATCACAACTAACAACGGTCGAAAGTATGATAAAAGAAATGAAAGAAAGTAACAAATAAGTAAAAGAAACAGAAGAGTACAATGGACGAAAGAAAGAAAAAAGAATGCAGTTCTTACATGAAATGAAATTTGACGAATACAGTTACTTCTGAACAAAGAGCATAAGAAAATGGAAAGTCAATGAAGTTCTTAGAAATGGTAAGAAGGATTCTTGTTATAGGAGGAAAATTAACAAATTTATTTCAGGGAACGGCTTGAGTCCGAAAGCCCTCCCTCCTAAATACGCCACTAACAGTCATAATTTTATCCAGCTCCATTAGATTGCTATATGTCTCTTCTTTGACTTTTTTTTTTTTTTTTTTTTGTTAAGCATAATAGTGTTGGAGAATATCAAACTTGCATAGAATATATACAGTAGATAACCTTACTCATTTCTAATATAAATCGAAGTTTTTTTTCTTTTTCTTTTTCATTCGATATTGGCGGAAAGAAACGTTCAATTTTCTTGATTAATTTTACATTTTTCCCCTCCAGCTTTTTTTTTTCCATTTCTGTTTGCAGAAAGTCTATTTTGAGTTCTCTTTTATTATTAATATTTCTTTTTGTCTTTTTCATATTTTTTTTAAAAAATCATTTTCCTTCATTTTCTTTCTTACGTCAATTGTTGAAGGCACATACAAAGAAAAATATAATACTTTCGATTCAACACTATTTTTTAAAAAACAAAACTTCTGAAGTATATATTCTCATGTCGTTTCTCGAGGCTGTTTTCATTTCTGAGATTGTATTCAGGATAAAGGCTTTCATCCAACGATATCAGGTAAGTTATAACGACAATTTTACAGTAGTGTCTAGTGGTACGTAGAAGCAACGGTTACAACAGAAAACACACACATGATCAATATTTTAATGAATACACATCTTCCATTTAATTTATGAGATTAAAAATAAAAAGGGTACAGTTACATTTACCACATGCAGTTATAATAGATTAAAGACTATGTTTGGTACATGATTTTTTCAGCATAAAAATAAAATTTTGACTCATACTACGCAACACCTCTCTCTCTCTCTCTCTCTCTCTCTCTCTCTCTCTCTCTCTCTCTCTCTCTCTCTCTCTCTCTCTCTCTCTCCTCGTCAAAATAACTTGAATTCAATTCTTTACACCACCAATTTAATTACATATTCATCCTTTTTTGCAAACTGTAATTTAGCATTTTGTTAAACTATATTTCTGCGAGACATTTCTTCCGTCTTTCATCAAATCTACAAGGGATGGTTGAGTCAAGCGCTAACAGGCAAGAGCGCCCATGTTGTGATTTCCAAGGGGGGGCAAGCATAAGCAACGTTTCAAATATAGTTTCAAATTTGGCTGTAACTAATGTAAAAATTATATTTGGTTTTCGATATTCAAAAGTACAATTTCCTCTTATGGGGGGGCAAGCGCCCCACCTTGCCCCCTGATGGGCGCCCTTGCTAAGAGGTGAAAGAATTTATAACCATTACGGGAAAAGACTTGCAGTTATCCACTGGCTGCAACCACTCGTCGACAATACTAAAAGATAGGAGCCATGTAGGTAGTATAAATACGATCTTCCATGCGTGTTAGGAAACAGAAACTTCCTGCCACATTCCGAATGTTAATATGGCCGTTTGAACGAGCGGTGCAACCCTATACACAAACCGCTCACTGTCAATGTATACACAAAAGGTCTTGGAAAGATGTGCATTTGGCAGTACTACACCTGCTATTTTACTTATCTATAGAAATCATTAAAAATAGCCATCCCGTTCGTCTAGTGGCTGCGCCTTTTGGGCACATGGTTCCGTGCTCACCTCCCGGTGGTTGAACATTAAAACTTCAGCGTACTACGGCAGTTCGGATTCCTCTTAAGCTGTAGATCCGTATCTATTGTAACTTCGGTGGTGAAAAGAGACGTTGAACTTAAACAAACAAACAAACGAAGTACAAAAGGTACTGCTCAGCTCATACATATTCTATTGAGAGGTTTGGGTACAAAACCTCGCGGCCAGAACCTCGCGGCGACAACCTCGCGGACCAAAACCTCGCGGCCCAAAATCTCGCCAGGCCGAAACCTCGCCTGGCCAAAACCTCGCCGCCCAAAACCTCGCGGGACAAAATCTCGCCAGGCCAAAACCCCGCCTGGCCAAAACCTCGCCGCCCAAAACCTCGCGGGCCAAAATCTCGCGGGGCCAAAACCTCGCGGGCCAAAATCTCGCCGGGCCAAAACCTCGCGCCCCAAAATATCGCCATACCCAAAATCTCGCCTGACCAAAATGTAAATGTTCCAACAGATGATAAGGATGACGGTACAAAAAGACGCTGTTTCAGAAGAAGTATCACGGGTATTTGACCAAGTCTCGCGATACCATATGAAAATTCTATTTCTGTATTAGAGGATTTCAATGTGAAGGTAGGGCGACAGGATGTTTTTAAACTGGTTATAGTTTTTGGAAAGAAAGTCTGCATAAGGAAAGTAATGACAACTAACGAGGTTAGTTTCGTGAACTTTGGAACATCCAAAAACTTAAAATTTTAACAAAAATCTAATAATATTTATGAAAGTATGAAATAATATATGAGTTTTTACGACGTCTCTTCATTATGTCCTATAGGTTAAAGGAGACGTAGATGACCAGGATGAAGGAAATGATCGAATAAAGAAAGTGGGAGGAAACGGGAATAACCCGAGAAAGCCCACGCACACGATGTTTTGTATATTATTATTATTATTATTATTATTATTATTATTATTATTATTATTATTATTATTATTATTTGTAATGTGGAATTGCATATTAGGAAACACATTGGGTAAATTTTAAAGAAAAGTTTCATTCGCGGCGAGGTTTTGTCCCGGCGAGATTTTGGGCGGCGAGGTTTTGGCCCGGCGAGATTTTGTCCCGCGAGGTTTTGGGCGGCGAGGTTTTGGCCACGCGAGGTTTTGGGCGGCGAGGTTTTGGCCACGCGAGGTTTTGGCCCGGCGAGATTTTGTCCCGCGAGGTTTTGGCCGGCGAGGTTTTGGCCACGCGAGGTTTTGGCCCGGCGAGATTTTGTCCCGCGAGGTTTTGGCCGGCGAGATTTTGGGCGGCGATGTTTCGGCCGCGAGATTTTGTCCGTATACCCTATTGAGAATCACGCTGGATAAGAAGAATTACTTGCAATCTTTCACTGGAGATGAACACTATTTTTGGACGAGGTGTTCAGCAATATCATCAACATTATTCTATATCAATTTGTAGGAAGTGGTTAAGATTTACATAAGGTAAATGGTACTTTGAAGGGAGTTAACAGATTAGATTTGCAGACGAAATAGTTATTAAATCGGAATCTCGTTTAGGAAAAAAGCTGTAAAGAGAAAGGGGCGAAGATAACTGTTAAAAAGAAAACATTATAGATGGGAATGAAGAGAACTATGTCAAATGTACGAGTCGCTGGGGAAAATAGAATAGGTGACTAGTCTGAGGTGTCCAGAAAACATGAAAACCTGAACTATGAACGGAAAATAAAAGCAAGGATAGGAATGTCGGAACAAGTATTTTGTAAGTAATTTTTCTTAACTCTTAATTTATCGTCAAATATTTTCCGTAGACTTTGAATTGTATTTGCCAGAAACGTGAACATTAACTGAAGAGTGATGAAAAACGACTGTAAGTGTTGTAAAGTGAGTTTGGAAATGGAAACCCAAAGTGGTAGCGAAAGTGGTGAAAAAAATAAAAACAGCATTACTTGAGTAGTTAATAAAACAGGAAACGAAAGAGGTTATCACATTAACTGGGAAGAAAATGTCTTATTTGAGATATGGTAGAGTATATGACAGAAGACGTGATAGAGAGGAAAAGAAAAATGAAGGTGATAGAAAGACCAAATTTCGAATCAAAGCAAAGACATTGACGATGGACTTTGGCAAGTTCCCTGCCAGTGATAGAACACTTATATCACTTATTTCTCATATTGTTGTGAATTTGATGCATTGTTGTACATGTGTTCAACCTACGAAGTAACTTATTCACATTGAAAATTTAGGAAACAAATAAAATCCCACACCAAAAAATCTACCTTCATTGTGACCACCTTGCTGGATAAAAGACTATTCACTCAGATACATACGTGTACAATTCTGCAAACAACACTGGATCCCAAACAAAAGCAATCCCTTTTATTGTCGACAGAATAATTTGTCCATTGTTGATTTATGAACAAACAAACACAGCTATTGCGGACTAGTGTTTTGGCTCAGTGATTGCCTGAACATCACAGCACTGAAAAAATAAATTCTCATTAGTTTCATATCGTGCCTCTTTCATTTAAATGGATGTTTATACAACTATGCTCCTATTGAAAATGTTTAGTAGACCTAAGTTTTGTTGTTCATATCAGTATGTATAAAAATATCAGAAAAAAATTCAAAATAATATTTATTAAAAATATTTTCCAATACTAGATTCTAATTATATTTATCTCTTCCTCATATCTTCGCGATCCCCGTGAAACCCTCTCGCGACACCCTAGAGGTCGCAACCGCCAGGTTGAGAAACCTTGACTTATATTTAATAGTATATGCAGGAGCGTTTTCAAAATCAAAAATTATCGAAGTCCCAAATACCTGTTCGCTGTTTTGATGGTGATGAGTTTAGTTAGTATACCTAGCTATTCTACCCAATCGGATTAATCATGACAGCGAGAATGAAGATATGAAAATGAGAGGGGTTAAGAGTCACACGCAAGATGGCGTTCGCGGAGGAATATTAAAAATGAAGGTAAACCAAGGCAGTAATAGCATCTTCGAACTTGGAGCAGTTGTAGAATAGGAGCTTAAGGAGTCAATTTATCCCAACGAATTTCACCTTTATATGAAAAATTGATCACTACCAGTGACCTTTTTATTCCATTGACATATAAAATAGTTCCAAACTAAAGGAATTTATTGGGATAATTTTTCCATCGCCAGAACTTCGTGTGTGTGTGTGTATCTAGTTGTGTGATATTTTCTATCTACATATATACACAAAACATATTATACATACATACACACACACACATTATATATATATATATATATATATATATATATATATATATATATATATATATATATACAGGGTGGTAGGTAACTCCACCGACAAACTTTGGGAGGTGATTCCTTATATGGAATGAAAGAAAAAAGTTCTTATAAACATAGGTCGAAAAACGTTTCATTTCAGAGTTACGAACCGCCGAAAATTCGAAAAATCATGTTTCGAAACGCCCTGCCTTAGAAACTAAAGGACCTAGTATGCAAACTACCTAAATATCCATGTTTTACCATCCTCCGTTATCGGCGAAACGAACTCGTTATTAGTACTTAAAAGGAGTATCCCTATACCTCAATTTCCTTTTTACAGTTCGTTTCGCCGATAACGGAGGATGGTAAAACATGAATATTTAGCTAGTTCGCATACTAGTTCCTTTGCAATTCCTTTAACCGCTTGGGATCGGTCCTGTAGTTTCTAAGGCAGAGCGTTTCCAAACGCGAATTTTCGAATTTTCGGCGGTTCATAACTCTGAAAGGAGACGTTTTTCGTCCCATGTTTATTAGAATTTTTTTCTTTCATTTCATATAAAGAATCACCTCGAAAAGTTTGTCGGTGGAGTTACTACCACCCTGTGTATATATATATATCCCTCAATATCTCCACCTTGCAACGGTGGGGGTGGGCTTGCGTACTTTAATAATTCCAAAACCTATGCCGGAGATAGCTTCGCTATCAGAGGGCTTCCAATGTCGGACAGGTCTTTAGGGATAGGAGTCAGACGAAGAGAAATATTATGGTAGTGGGCAGCAGCTCTACCATTACCACACTGAGGCTGAAGATAATTGACATCGGCAAGGCTCAGATGTGGACAAAAATAGGCAGGGACGGGATGTCCTCTATGGTTGTTTCACTGCGAGGTGGAAGGACCTGGGACACCACCACTTTACTCAGCCCCTAGAAAACAACATGGAAAAAGAAATAAGAGAATGTAATATTAGGGGATACGACACTACTGTTTCACAGAGGGTCGTTCCCGGCAGTGGAGGGAAACACAGCAGGGCCTCCCCGGTCGTCATGAAACGAAACCCCTGCAGGACAGGAACCTGGAATGTGCTGTCGCTGTTACAGTGTGGAAAACTGGAAAACCTGAAGAAAGAAATGGAACGCATCAAGATAGATATTTTGGGAATCAGCAAAGTTACACTGAGAAAAAAAAAATGTAGGTGGCATACTTAAAAACGTAGGTTACATTCGTAATTCCTGTAGTTTCTGGACTTAACGTACAACCGTATATAGCATCCTGCAGCAAACGTATAGCTGAAAAAGTATGTATTATACGTACTGTCTACATAAGTGCAATGACGTCATTCATGTGACGTCATCTACAGTAACAAGTATATACGGAGGTAATATCTAGCTTTGTGACGTCAGGATCGTATGTAGCATGTGGGTTAATAATGACGACACTCACTGACTATCAGGACGGAGCGTAATTTCAAGAAGTATGCAATATACGTTCTGTACGTGTGTTTCTTGTGTTCAATCCCGAGACAGCATCTATATTGTACTTGTGCCCCGTACGTACGACTAGATACAGTGTACGTATTGTACCTATGTATTATACAGATTTTCCTTATGTCGCACACAGCTTGTCCCGATACAGCATACAGAATATCCGTATGCACCATACAGAGTGCACATATGCAGCTTACAGACTGTCTGCATGCGGCATATAGATTACACGTATGTCGCGTACAGGCTGGCCATATGTAATGTATGGACTGGATGTATGTAGCTTGTAGATTGTCCATATGAAATATACGGATTTTACCTGTATCGCATACGTATTGCCTTGTTGTAATATATGAATTGGACATATTCAGGATCTAGATTGTACGTATAGTGCACCATTATTGAAGTGCTGCAACATACTGAGAAATGCATGATACATTCTTACTGTAATGTTGCCACATATTGTTTTTCTCTGTATGGAAACAAAAATAGCTTAAAATATGGTTGATCTCCTTTGTGCCAATAATAATAAAATTAAAAATACTACACTTTTCAAATTTTAGTTTGGAGCAGTGAAACTGTCCAGAGAAATGTATTTATCTGCAGAGTGTAAGTTTGGACTTCCTGCTAATTCTTTGGAAAGCTACTTCAAAGCCAAGTGTTGAAAAGTGGCACAAGAGTTAATTTTAAAATTATTGGCACAAAGGAGGGTAACCATATGTTAAACTATTTTAGTTTTCATACAGAGTAAATCAATATGTGACAATATTACTGTAAGAATTTATCATACCTTTTGCAATAACTTAGTTGCAGCACTTCAATAATAATGCAAAATTCACAGCCATGTACAATCCTATGTTCAAACTCAAAAAAGACTTACGTACAGTCATTTATTAAGCCGTTATCATCCATTGCTTGTACAGTCACGAAAGAAAATATTCTTCAGTTGACAAAATTTGTTTTCCTAAAAACTCAACAATAAATTAACCTATCAGAGTACCGACTTTGGCAGGTTGTCAAGTTATAACTATTCGAAGAATAACAACAAAAAGATCCAAATTAATTAATTTGTTGCCGACCTATTGGCAAAAGAAAATTTGTCAACTGTCAAATACTTTCTTTTCCGTGTGTACTATATACAGACGACTTTACCTCATTCTTTTCCTTAATAATATCCTCTTCCAAAATGCAGTTGTTACCACAAGAGGCGTGAATAGGATTTTCCAGAAATAACTTCTATGAACATTTTAATTAACAGATAAGTTATTTTTTAAATGAAGCTATAATTAAAAACATGGTGTCAGCTGAAAACGTTTTCCCTCACAAGATGATTCCTAAACAGTACTCCCCATTAAAAATGCAACTTCAAGGAGACAGGGTAGCTACGCCAAAGTTCCCAAGCCGATATCTAATAGTAAGTGTCGAATATGCTTAACCCTTAACATACCAAGCGGGGTACTCTAGGGACCCCAGAGAGTGATATTTGGTGATACTGCCGCAATTATAAGAATCAATTTATTCTCGATTTTTATATGTATCCTGCAACCCTTTGAGATATCAATTACATGATTAGATCAACGATGCGTTTCTTTAAAAAATACAAAAAATAAAAACACACTTCAAAATGTAAAAACTTCATTGTTAAACCTGTGTTTCAGATTTACGAACACACAAGTATGAAATTGTATGAAGAACTGAATAGTGTTCAAATATACATAATATTTGACGTCAACAATGTTCATTTAACTTAAGTATGCTTCTAGACATCCAAAAAATAATAGTTGGAGTAACCCTCTGCAATACTATGTTGAGAAATTAAAATAATACTTGGGGTCCCCAGAAGACTCCAGCTTGGTAAACAACTTTGACGACTTAGGCTTGCTACGTTAAGGGTTAAACTTACCGCTGTATTCGCTGTGTGACAACGTGGTGATAGCAGAGCAGAACTGACCCAACATTGACAACCAGAACGACTGTAACACAGCGAGACATCGAGAGGATGTTCTCTTCTGGTATGGTAAGCCATGCGTCTTACGATCCAATGCCACAGCTCATCAACTGTAGCTGGCGGAGTTCACAGGTATGAGAAGCTGTGCAGCCATCGACCAAACATATTTATCCTTCCCTGCTCTACACATTCTGCAAATTTGGACTTTCCTGGATGTATCCTTCTTAGTTCAACATTTTAAGTAACGAGCAGTGTAATAGTCTCATACATTATTTAAAGAAAGAGCGATGATTCTCAGAATTACTCGGAAGTTTCTAGTTTATATATATATATATATATATATATATATATATATATATATATATATATATATATATATATATATATATATATATATGTATATATATATATATATATAGATAGATAGATAGATAGATAAATAGATAGATATAGATATAGCTATATAGATAGATAGATGTACAATAATTTAAAACGGTTATATCAAAGTTTGCATTCAGAGCACAAAAAGAAGTATAGCTCTCGGAACATTGATTTTAGCCAGATAATACCACTAGTAAACTCAACCACACTCAGTACCGTTAGTTGCTTGGTATTGTCTATGAGGCAGAGATCATCGTATCTCATTGCGTGTAGATTTTTGTATTTGTTTAACACTAAAATTTGTTTGTCGCTAACCGAACCCAGTAACATATATATACCGACAGGACGTACGTTAGTCACAAGGTTACATGAGTGAAACACTAAATTATTCGATTGACACTTGCGGCCTTGTCAACACTAGAGAAAGGTACAAAGTGATTAAATAAATACGAAACATAGTACATACAAAATATAGCGATGTATGAAGTCTCCTTTTCATACGATTTGGAGAAAGGATACATCTGTAGAGAGCAACATAAATGATTTCTCTGGATAATTTGGATTAGTCCAGAATTCGAACAAAAATAATTTTGAAATTCGTTAAGTCCAACATTTTTTCTTTCTTTCTTCGGATTCTCAATAAAGTTGACTACTGAAAAGCTGAGTTACAGATTTTATGTTAAAACATATTCACTATACCATTGCCTTATTCACAGAACAATACATTAGTTATTAATGTATGACTGAAATAATAGTGCTTCGTGCAGATTTACTTTATCCAATCGGAATTGCACAATGATAAAAAAAATGTTGCAAGGTATAATGTTCTTATTTACAGAGAAAAAGAGTTGAAAAGACCTTTAACTAACAAACATTTTCTTTAAACAGACATACATTTATTCTAATTTATGGAAGAAAGAAATAATTTGCGGAGCAGTATATTTATTAAGGTTACATATTTGTACAAAAGAATGTAAATACAATCGGGTCTGTCTTCAGAAAGGACGTGCTTTTAGCCACAAATTACACTGCTTCTTTTCGCTGTCTTTCATGCAGAATCCTGGTTTTGTTTTGATACATGAAATACCTGAAACAAAAATCCAAAAATATTTAAAATGTTACATTTTAAAATATTTAACATTTTTTAGATTAAATGGACAAAATCTGTTCGGTCAGGTATGGACTTTTGGGTTTCTGGTAGAAAAATGATGAATTAAAAAAAAAGTGTTTGTTGATGCTGAACAACTCGAAATGTATTACTATGCAAAAGTAAGTGGGTACCCACTGGCGTTCGAGGTACCATGGGGTACCTAATATGTCTGCATTTTTAGATATGTGGAAATATATGTCTCTAAAATGTAAAGAACTGATATCTGTTTAGTACAGAAAACCGCAACTCGGTAAGCCTTATGGATACCGAGGTATGGGAAAATAAAGGACAACACCATAGAAGTGTGAGTTTTGCGTACTAGATTGTGCAGTTTCGAAAACGTAATTACTGAGGGCTATCAACAACCTCAAAAGTAGTTTCAATTCAATACACTACACACACGTCCTTATGGGGGTTTTCGGGTACTATGGCATTCGCAGACCTCCCATTTCTAAACATTCTAAAATATATCTTAATAAACTTATAAAGAACGTTACAGGTGTGTGTTTACCGAAACCGCAAGTCGGTATGTTTAACAGTTACCGAAATATGGTGAAATAAATAGGAACACCATAGGTATGTGGGGATTCCATACTTGACAGTAGTTTAGAAAATTAATGAAAATATGACTAATGGCTATCAAGATATTGTCAAATAAAGGGAGGACCCACACAGTTATGGGGTTTTCGTGTTAGGTGGTGAAATTTCCGAAATCGATCATGAAATCTGAATAAGCACCAGTAGCAATTTCATCCTAAAGTAACTGGGTATTTCCATGGGGTTTTAGAACATCATGGGTCTAAAAAGATTAAGTTTTAAAAGCTTTGGAAAATATAATTTGACATTTGTAAAGAGTATTAGAAAAGAGAATAGAGTTACCCAAAACTTCCAGCCAGTACATCTTACAGCTAGAGAGACACCGTGAAATAAAAGAGTATTAGATCTTGAAATTTCATAAAACAACTTTTGATCTTAATAAAAGTTAAATAAGATGGTACTTATATGGGTTAAGTGAGTACCTCACACTCGTCAGGGCAATTCCGATCGAAAGATTAATTCAGCTCGAAGTTTTCTTCGGGTAAATCCAAGCGTGATAATTCCTAGCGTACAAAAAGAATGAAAATTCTTTGTCAATATCTAATATAGCAACCGAGATATAAGTAATTATGTATTTTACGAGGTCGTAAAAATGGAGACCCACATGGATTTGTACTGTTGAGTCTTTGCTGTAAGAAGAAGAAATTTCAGAAAACTACCGTATACACCTTAATAGACAATTAAATGGGTGGAGGCACGGTGGCTTAGTGGTAGAGTGCGTACCTTTGGTGTATTGGGTCCCTGGTTTGATCCGTGTCCAAGTCAGTTTGTAGTCGACATTGTATTCGTGGGTATTCTCGGTGTACTCCTTTCCTCCCACCTTTACACTCCATCAATTCTATCATCAACATTCACTTGCCTTAATTTCATTTTAAAATTAAATGGGCAGTTAAGTGTGATCGTATCTCTGTGGATTAAGAGAATACTCCAGTGTAGTTTCTGCAAAACATACTAGGTACACACCCCACCACTAAGTTACTGTGTCCTCACTGATTTAATTGCATATTAAGGTATATACAGTAGGTTTTTGAATTTCTTTCTTATAGCAAAGACCCAGAAGTACAAATCCTTAAAGATCTCTATTTTTACGTCATAAAATAAATGACTCGTTATATTTTGGTTACTATATTAGATATTCACAGGGAATTTTCACTCTTTTACACAGCTCGATGAACCTTTGGAACTGCCTGAAGAAAACCTAGAACTAATCTTTCCATCGAAATTGTACTGAGGTACTTACTTAACCCATAGAAATACCATCTTATTTAATTTTGTTGGGACCAATAATTTTTCCGAAGTTTCAACATCTCATACTCTTTTATTTCACGGTGTTTCTCTATATGTTAGATGTACTAGCTGCAAGTTTTAGGTAAATACATATTTCTAATACTCTTTACAAATGTCAAGTTATATTTTCAAAAGCTTTTAAAATTTAATCTTGGTAGACTGTAAGATGTTCTAACACCCCATGGAAATATCTAATTACTTGAAGATGGAATTGCTACTGGTGTTTATTAACTTTCCATGACCGGTTTCGGAAATTTTATCATCTAATACGAAAATCCCATACCTGTATTGGTCCTCTCTTTATTTGACAATATCTTGATAGCCGTTAGTCATATTTGAATTCATTTTCCAAATTGTACCTTCAAGTATGCAAGCCCCACATACATATCGTGTCGCTCTTTATTTTCCCATGTCTCGGTATCCGTAAGGCTTACCGAGTTGCAGTTTTCGGTAAACAAATATCAGTTCTTTACATTTTAGACACATGTATTTCCATATATCTAAAATGCAGAAATTAGGTACCGCATAGTACCCCTCTACCCCATTGGGGTACCCACTTACTTTTGCATACCAGGGTAAAAACACCAGTGGTCGTTACTTTAAGGTTGAAAACATACTCTTTTGTCTCTTCTGTGAGCACCGTGAATCGGTCGGAGCTGTACCATAGTTGGAAAGAGACACTGATCCTTCCTATATATGACCATGTAGTCAGAATTCAAAATCGAATAGCCGTTGAAGGAAAAACAATATTTTAAAATCCCTTGTATTGCACCGGTAGTAGTCATCTCAAAATCGAAATGTTCCAGTGGTAGTTAGGGTTTTGTACCAGTGTTCGTCACTCAAATAACTTGACATAATTTATTCAGAAACGCACTGTTTATCAGTTTAAAATTAAGAATAGAGTATAAAGTACTAATCTTAATAACTGTGCATCACTTTTGGCACTCAAGAAAGAAAATAAAAAAGTTTTTACATACTTTTTAAAGCAATTTCAGTAAGAAAAATGTTAACTGAATTCAAAAGTTAACTGTATATTATTTTAACGTTAAGAGTACAATATTAATTACTATGTTTAATAACTATAGTGACTTTAAGCACTCAAGAATGAAAATAAACATGTTTGTACATACATTTTTAATACAATTTGAGAAACAAAATAAGTTAACCGAATTCAAAACTTAATTATATATCACCTTAAGATTAAGAATGGACAATAAAATACTGAGGTTAATAATAATGCATTAGTGAAGAATGAAAACAAAAATGTTTTTAACTACCTATATTGTATTTACATGTTGTTATTTCTCATTAACATGCTTTTTGATAACGCACGATATGGGCTAGGGGTACGCACGAGAAATGATTTGAGACTGTCACCTCTCGCAAAGGTGTCGCGAAAGTTGTCTCGTCTCGAAAACTGTATCTGTTTCTATTGGAAGAGCTATGTCTCGTCTCGAATTTCGTAACAAAAATTCGTTACACATGCAGTTTTGTGTAAAAAGTGAAATGTATAAATACAGGAGAGAAAACATTGCAGACAAACATTATGTTAGTATATTGAACATACTTTTTTGTATGTGGTGCAAAATATCTTCATTCATGCACCAAAGTTTATATGAAATGAAATCTTTGAGTTCTACGTTCCACGATTTTGCCGGGTATGCTAAAGGAGACTATAATCATGAGAATGAATGAAATAGTAGAAGGAAAACTGTGAGAGAAAACGGGAAAACCCCGAGAAAACCACACACAGTGTTTGTCCAACACAAAGCCCATTTGGCACGTGCTGGGATCGATCCAGGAACTCCACGCAGGAGAGGTGAACGCTCCATCACTGAGCTACCACGTCCCCAAAAACACAACCTCAGAATATACTTCATATAGAGTAGAAATGAAATGAAATCTTTGAGTTTTACGTCCCACGATTATGCCGGTTAGGCTAAAGGAGACGGTGATGATGAGTAATGAATGAAATGGTGGAATGAAGAAAGTGGGAGGAAACGGGACAACCCCGAGAAAACCCACGCACACGGTGTTTGTCCACCACAAAGTTCACTTGGCGGGGATTGGGATCGAACCCAGGACCCCAAGCACCAGAGGTGAACGCTCCACCACTGAGCTACCGCGACCCCTCATATAGAGTAGAAGTAACAAGATGTAGAAAAAAAAAAAAAAATTGGCCCGTCTGGAGGACATGTAAGCTAAACACCAATACAATTGTTACAGATTTATTTACTTGCACTGTTTAGGCTGAACATCGCAACACCAATATCATTATGTCACATCCTTTCAAAAGTATGCTAACTGCAACGTAGACCTGCTTTGCTTCGTAATGTCCAAATAGTTGATTACTGTGCTCGAAAGCAGGCAAGTAGCATACAAATTTATGATGTTGAAGTCGTTATTTTTCACAGCTATGGAGAAAAGACATGAAAACGAAAAATAAAAATAAATCTTTGTTTTACTTCCTACGGTTATGCTATGTATGCTGACAGTCACAAATGAGTATTGAAAATTGATGATCTTGGAATACGATTTGGTGGAATAATGAGGGGGGGGGGGAAATAGACATTGATTAAATATAAAATTGAAAAGAAATAAGGGCCTGACGCTCAAATATTTATCTATCTGGCAGCCATCTTGATCCCTCTAAAATATCATGAAGTACTTGATTGATTCTAAACCCAATAATAGTAATAGTAATTATAACAATAAACACAGAATATACCTAGATATAATTTACGCACCTTGAAGTGTAGAAATTAATGATTGCAATCCTCAGCATTCCAATAGTTCTTTGGTTTCTCCAAATGAAGATTCGGACATCGGTTTTCTTCTCAAGCAATAATGGGGTACAATAATCAGTTGCAGTCCAAAGCCAAGTCACTAAGTTAAGCATGAATATAAAAGATTTTGTGTTAAATATTTCAATGTAAATTTCATGAAATAGAATTCATTAGTTAGTTACATACAAACTCTTACGCATGTAAGTCAGAATCTACTTGTAATAACTTGTAAATTTAAACAAACTAAATTATACTACAGTTATAGGGACATCAAACATATATTCCATAAGATATATAGGGTGTCTCAAAAGTCCCCTGACATTAAGTAACTCGATTATTATCAGAGTTACAACAAAATGTAATTGGGAAACCGTCTCCAAATATGATGTTTCCAATGTAAGTTGAAGGAATTTTCAAAATCGGATGAGCCGTTTGGCTGTACACTCTTTATGCGTTCAATGTTAAATGAAAATGCAACGTTGCCATTTACCTGGACCCACAACATAAGTGAATGAAGTTACTGATTTTTACGCTAACATGTCGATGGCTAGCCCCCATTTCAAACAGTAACTTCATTCACATATGTTGTGGGTCCAGGTAAATGGTAACATTGCATTTTCATTCCACATTGGGCGCATAAAGAGTACAGCCCAAACGGCTCCTCCGATTTAAAAAAAGTGTTCACTTTAGAATGAAAACAACATATTTAGAAATGGTTTTTCCTCTTACGTTTTGTTGTAACGTCAGAGGACTTTCGAAACACCCTGTATACATCATACGAAGTTCCTTTCTAAATTCTACACGGGTGTAGTTTAATTGAATGTGAGATGGGTGATACACATTAGGCCGTTTGGAAATACTCTCACAGACGGCCGCCATTTTGGATTAAATTTGTTTGTTATAAACTGGTGGGTAATGTGATATATATATGGCCACAGGCTAGAATTTTCTCAGTATGTCGAATATGCAATCAGATTCCATGGAGCTTAATTTGGTGAAAAGTTATTGCCAATTGAACGTTGTATTTACCTCTTTCTTCTAGATGTAGAACCATACCGTTAGCACGTGAGGAATGCATCGAAATATTCAAACTGTGGAGCGGGAGGAGTGCCTGTACAGTGGTTACCGATTGCAAACAGAATCATCCACAATGTGACTGTGTTACATGTTGCAGTGTCACAGTAATTAACTAAATTTGAGGAGACGGGCACATTCGTGAACATACGTCGTAGCGGACGATCGTAGAGAGCTACAGATGAAGCAACGCCTACGGCAGTGCTGACTTCTTTCTCGATGTGGCCCCAGAGGAGCACACGTCATTTATTAATGCAATGTGGGTTGAGTCATAGGGTCTGCGCGTGTATAAGTGCATCCGTACAAGGTGCAAATGAAGCAACATCTCCACGAGAACGATGTTGATCGCCAAGTGCAGTGAGTAATTATGGTTAACATTTTTATGCAAATACTCTTTTCAGATGAAGCTGACCTCTACGTAAATGGGAAGGTTAATAGGCAGAACATGCACAATTGGTCACCTGACAACCCCGCGTGCAAGACCCCTCCAACATGACCAGCGCAAAGAAAATTAATTATGTTGTTGGCAGACAAATGAGGAATACGTCTAATCAGTCACTTTTTCATTCCATAAAATTAACTGCGGAATAATACCTCACGCTCGTACAGGGATAGATATTGCGAGCTGCGATGCCCGAGGATGGTACATTCTCGCAGTTTTTTCAACACCATGGCGCTTTCTTCATTATGGATTCGTATTGCGTCACTACTTGAACAATTTTCTAGAACATGGGTTGATCGACGAGAGGCAGTTGAATGGCTGCTCGATCACCGGACCTAACGCTGTTCAATTTCTAGCTAAGTGGAAAAGTTAAGGCTATGGTTTGTGCAGTAAATATTCATAATTTTTATCATCTAGAACAAAGTATCGCCATCGTCTGTGCACAAATTTGACCCTATATCCTACTTTGTGTCCACAGCAATTGGAAGAAGCTTCTGCAAATGTTTATTGCTCAGTAGGAACATGTAGAACATATACTATAACCAGGGGTAAAAGTGGACCTGAAAAGGTGGGGGGACGGTAGGTAGCGGCATCACTCCACGCCGTTCCTCCTGCCTATCTCTGCCCATTGTACCATTTTAGGATCTGGGGGACATATTTTTACTACATATTTTTCGAGGTGGGGAACTGCGTCCCCCGCGTTCCCCCTCGCTTTTACCCCTGACTATAACAGGGAAATGTGTTCGAAGTGGGAAAAATCAGAGGCGGTGTGTTTTATTACGATTTTGACTCGACATATCGGCTATCTAAATGTTCAAATGCAGTGAGGTGTGAAGCCTACAAGATTGCATTTATATTTACATAATGTCTGAAAACCACTGGAAAGCTTCTTTTAGTTACGGAGAAAAAACGGAGAGACTGATCCATCCATCGTGAACAACTTTCTGGAAAAAAATAAATAAAAATAGCCCTTACCTTGTATCAGAGAATTATACACGAAAGTGCTCAAAAACCGACTTTCAATATTAACAATTTCCAGCGGGAAAACTCCTGGACCACACACTCGAATGAGGGGTATTTCAAACTCCCGTAAGATCTGCCCCCACAGCAATCCCCTAAATCCGCCCATGCTCAAAATACGACGCTTATAAGAATTCAGACAAGACGACACATACATACATACGAAAGAAACAATTCAATACGGCACATCAAAATATAAACTAGATGAACTTCTTTGAAAACACCTCATTTTACAAACAAAAGGTAGAAAAAGGTAAAAATGTCAGTATTGTCAACTTAGAATCTACATAAGAAATAAAATCTTTTTATGTGCAAAGCTATTCGTCAATACGTATAAAAAAGGGATTTATTAATGGTATTTAGCATTTATTCTTCCGTGAAGGTTTATCTTGATCACTAAAAAACCAGAAACGGTATGTCTCTATCACTGGAAAAAAAAAAAAAGAAGGGTATGACATACCACTACATATAGTCTCACTTGGTTCACTGCCAATAACATTTCACCAGAATAAGTTACATGATATCTGATTGCATATTTGACATCCTCAGAACATTTTAGTGCATGGCCATGTATCACACTACCCACTTATCGTCCGTATTACAATTTCGAATCTAAGATGGCGACCGTCCGCGTGATGTAATCCGAAAGTATCCCTCTGGGCCTAATGTGTATCTCTTATCTCGCAATCAATGTAACTACATCCCTGTAGTTTTCAGAAAGGATGACAAGGGACTTCTGATGCATCCTGTATATAATAGTTGTATCAATAATGACGGGTATACCGGCTAGGCTAAAGGAGACGCTGATGATGATATAATGAATGAAATGGTGGAATGAAGAAAGTGGGAGGAAACGGGAGAACCCCGAGAAAACCCACTCACACGGTGTTTGTCCACCACAAAGTTTACTTGGCGCGAGCTGGGATCAAACCAAAGACCCCAAACACCAGAGGTGAACGCTCTACCACTGAGCCATCGAGGCCCGACAGGAATATTTGTTGAAGTCTACTGTCTTCTTCAGTACCAAGGTTACACAAAAATGAGCCTATGGTTTTGATGGAATTCGAACCAACATTATATGTATACTCT
This sequence comes from Thermobia domestica, assembly GCF_964235325.1. Lineage (NCBI taxonomy): Eukaryota > Metazoa > Arthropoda > Insecta > Zygentoma > Lepismatidae > Thermobia > Thermobia domestica. The sequence continues at coordinate 22,475,633 of NC_137460.1, read as the reverse complement.
CTCAGCGAGAATCAAAGCTGGCACCAAGTTTACATATGCGCGCGCATTGTATTTTACTTATATAGCTCACAGAGCTATGGGCGAGCAAGCAAGGCACGTGCCCCGGGCGTGTGGTTGGAGGGGCTACTAAAAGAGAGGTTATATATTAGTACTTTTCCATTTTGGTGTTTAATACTTTTCATCAGAGTGCGAAATCATGAAATCAAAGTGGGGGAGACTGAAGGACTGAAGAGAGCGAGAGAGAGGGGAAAAAAAAAGCTGCGCAGTCTTACACTTCAAAGAATTGTAGTGAAATGAGGTCAGAATTCAAGATGACATTCGGATGCTTGGCACGAAGAAAAACATTGCAAGCAATTTTGAAAAAAAAAAAAAAAAGAAAGAAAGAAAAAAACTTAAATAATGTGATATATTTTGTAGGCTTTGGATATGTATGTTTTAGTTGGCATCAACAATTATTGGTGTGTTTTGTCACAATTGACAGTTTAGCGAGAGACTAGGCTAACTGACAATTTTAACTTTCTGAAAGAAAAGGAAACAAATGAAAACAGCACGTTTCAAAGGATACGACTGATATTCATAGTTTGGTTTAGTATACAACAGGGGTGGATCCAGGATGGACTACTGGGGGGCGGTGGGTTGTAATGCCACTACTTACAAGATAGAGCTACTTTTAAGAGATTCAACTCTGGGTGGGTTTTATTTTATATTAAAGTACACAAAGTTTCCTCTTCTTGGGGGAGATAGACCCTCCCTGGATCCGCCCCTGTCTCAGGACAAGCCACACAGACAAGTGGTTGAGGCGAAGGTCAATTAATGACATTAGTATGCTGTTCCGTCAAAATCTCAATCTTGACCTGGATGTAAGTTAGCCTGGTCTCTCACTGAACCCCTCAATTGAATGTTTAATATGTAAATTAGGCACTTCTACATCACAAACAGTAAATATAACCTACCTTATTCTACGTTTTTAAATGCATTTCTACAACTGATTGTAACTTTAAAGGTTCTCGTGAAGATTAGCTGGCGGAGGTTACCTAACATAGCCATGAGTTATCAAATTAACAGTTGTGCTTCGTGGGTGATGATAATGATCCTGAGGTTAGATGTTAAATTGGACTCGAGAGCGGAACAAGGGCTGATCTTATTCGTGTCTCAGACGGGGGGCATGGAATGGAACGAATATGAAAATAAGGTTGCTGTAATAGTTTTTCATAGGGTTTGTAAGATTTTCGAAACACTTGGCATTTTTTTTTTTTTATCAAGACTTGACATTTTTTAAAGATAAAAATCAAGACTTGGCAATTTCAAGTTTCATCCCCCTCCCAATCTTGTAATGCTCGCTACGCCGCTGTAAGCAATGCATATTTTCGACAATATTCGTTGTTCATCTGTTTCCGCTGGGTTCCAACGTGGTGAGCTGCATATGGGACTTTTAATAGTGTTATTATAATGAGAAAGAATTGTAAATTATGTTGATGTTCCTAAAAGAGGGAAATTGAAAGAGAAATTAAATTAAAAATAAATAAGGGAGAGAAAAGTAATTACTTGAAAATAAAAATAAAGTCTTTGAGTTTAATGTCCCACTATTATGCTGTTAGGCTAAGGGAGTCGGTGATTAAAGCAAGTTAATGATTATGGAATATTTGGTGAAATGAGAAAGTGGGAGGAAACCAAGTCCCCGAGAAAACCTACGAGCACGTATATGAAAATGAAGTAAAACATACACTGGACTATGCTTTCTTTGTCTAGCAGAGTCATAGTTTGGAATCGAAAATGTGTTTTGAATCCTTGTATTTAGAGATTAAGAGTGTAAGTAACGAAATCACTTAATACATCCATTAAGATTTCGGAAAGCGAAATCTAAATTTAGGTAAGCTAACTCCATGTACTAACTGCTTGCATCCGCTTCGTACATTGTTCGAAGGGTCACGAAGCAAATCACCTCATTTAGTCTACACATACCTAGTACTAGCGTTAATTACCTGCTTCGTTGGGTGAAAATAAGAAAACCAGTAATACATGTATGTTACGTTAGTCAGTCACTTTTTTTACTATTACGAAACGCTCTCTCATATCGGTTATTTTCGATCATTTGTAAGATCCGTCTCCCCTCTTTCCCTCCCCAAGTTGCTTGGCTGAATTTTGATTTAAATAGTATCGGAAGTGTCACTGTCCATTTCTGCGCCCCCGAAAACAATGGATTTAGATTAGGATCAGTTCACTTAACTTAGTAAGCCTACAGCTTTGGCGCGGCTCGACTTGTTGGAAAGCAATCCAAAATCTAAACAAATATATCGATGTCATTGGGGTTTACTAAAGTGTGTCGTAAGTCAAGAAGATTGAGAATCACTGCCTCGATTATTCACTTCAATTAATCATCAAACTCCTTTAACCTGAAGTATATAATCGTGGAATGTTCAATTAAAATTATAATTTTATGGCATCTAGAAAATGCACATATCGTACATTACGTTACATTACCATTCAATCGCAATAGGTTATTACAGACATGTGGTTGGCTTGAAGCTTAGCGTCCTATTCAGCGCCAAGACTGTGTACTACCTACACCTACAGCATAATATGGAATCCTACTCGCATGATCTTCGATCAAGATTTGAATCAACGGGAGGATGAAGATTTTCCCTCTCGTCAAGTAATTTCCCCAACTCGCCAAAGAATTTCTCCCTTGCCGGGAAAATATGTTCCCTCATTTCATATTTTACATATTATATACTATATATTATATCTTGCATCACTGAGAAATAAAAGGCTTGGATTGTATATCTGAAAAGTCGCCCCCTCCCCGCAGGCACGTAGCCACGATTTCGCAATACGGGAGGTCTGTGACGAAATACTGTGGTTATCACACCAGGGGTTCGATCAATCTGAACTATTTTACTGACAACATATCCATATTGATTTGTTAGGACAATAAAATGAGGATATGTTAGTAAGTATTTTAATTAAAGAATTATGAAGAAATCTCGCGTAAAAGAATAGAAAAAAGTATTGACAAAGACATAGTCTTCCAAGGTCATTCGAACTCGGTTCTTCTCGTCTTCTTTCTTTCTATTTCTCTTATCTTAGTTCAATGCCGTCAAGGATAGCAACGAGATCTCTTTCTGGAGTAAAGACATCCTATAAAATGGATTAGTGTTGCCGCGAAATTCAAAATGGTTCATATTATTGGTAATTCTGAGCATTGCTTAAGTTCTGACAGGCTATCTGAAAGAACCGGTTTATCGATCGTCATTTGTAGTCCATAGGGTTACTGGCGCAAGTCCCGGGGGGATGAGGACATGTCCCCTCCAATCTTAGAACTGGGGGGGGACTTTCCCCTCAATAATCCGATTTGAAATGCGTTTTTTGGAGAGAAATGTGATGATTTGTGTCCGATTGCCACAAAGGAAAGTAAGATGAAATTGATGTCCCCACCCCAGAATAAGCCTTAAATCTGCCCACCTCACAATTTTGAAGACAACTCTGCTCCCCTGATCCTCCGCAGCATTGTTTTTCAACTTCATAATTTGAACATCCTTAAAAAAATTATGAGAACTGTCTTACCCGTCCCTCCCAATGTTGAAGACAGATTTGCGCCGCTGCATACGGTTAACATGGAGCTAGATGGAATTCGGAATGTTCCGTTATAATAATATCCAATTTCAACTTGATCCGCCCCCCCCCCTCCCGTTTCCTCCACACAAAGCTCCTCGTAAGAAAGAGTAACCAAAACGCTTATTGTAGCTTTATATTTTTGAGGCTGATTCATCTGTTTCTTTCTGTTTCATCTTTCCTTAATATTTTTCATTTCTGGATCCGAAGGGGGGGGGGTCTGGACCCACCCCTTGGCTACGTGCCTGCTTCCCGTAAAAAGCTTCATTCGAACCCTGAATCAAACAACTCCATCTGTAAAGCAGTGCTGAGTTGATTTTAATATCCTTTTCTGCAACGAGGCTGTATGAGACGTGGACTTACTGATTAACATGGACTCCGAACCACTCCCGCCGGGAATCGAACGCGGGTTTCCCACACCAAAGGCGCGTACGCTAACCGCTTAGCCATGAAGGAGCTCATATCTATAGCAGTGTAAGCAACAACAACAACAACAAAAAGAAACACACATACATACTAGAACAACAACAACAACAACAACAAAAAGAAACACATACATATTAGAAGTTTGCGCAATTGGGGATCAAAACATTCTCAATGAAGTATGAGAAATAGTAAACGGTAATCAAAGTGGGCTTCTGCTTATTCTTTACTTCGTTAATACTTAATTCCTTCTAGAAATAGTGAAACAATACTATGAAGACACAGTACTTAAACATAATCGAAAGAATAAGACAAGGAAACAGAGTAATTTCCGACTAATTAAACTAGTCATATATACTATACCTAACTGTTACATTGTATTTCTTACCATATTACGAAAGCGATATAACTTTTTTACCAGCCATAGAAGCTGGACGCAATCCAATACTGCAATTTAGACGCTGTAACGAAAGCTGCAAGTCAAACGCCTGACACTCAACTGTGTAATAGCTGTTTCAAGCGGCCTACAACTTATGACCTTGAAACTATGTGCTAGTAACCAAATTAATGCCAAGGTACGATACAAACACCCCAACTTGCCACAATGACGTCAACACAAGGAAAAAAAGAAAAACATCTAATTTTTGGTTCGAAAATTATGAAACAATAATAATAATAATGTAATTCTCAGGAACTCAAACATTAGTTAACTAGAGAACATAACAAGCAAAACAAAACAAAACAAAACAAAACAAAACAAAAAGAATCTTAAACGTGAGCTCTCCCTGACTGCTGTTTTTAAATTTCAGTGAGGCTGTAAAATATGTTTTGTTTTATTGTTAAAAAGCAAAAAGAAAAAGAAAAATAAAGAAAGAAAGGAAATAAATTTTGTTGCAAATATCCTAGTAAAAATAGGTTTCCTAGACACAAGTGGCTCCGCGTAGCGTAGTTGCTAACGCTCTCGCCTTCGGTACGAGCGGACCCAGGTTCGATTCCGGTAGGGGCACTCGGTCGAAAAAGTATCAAAAGCTTTTAAGTCCAGACATCCTGAATGAGGCTTTCTTCGGTTTTCCTCATTTCATACCAGGCAAATGCCGGGTAGTACCCAACATATAGGTCCCAGGCCGTTTGCTTCCTTCCCTTTCCCCGGATAGTGTGCTCACCGAGGGACGTCATAACTCACATGTGACGGGCTAACAAGGTCATTGATGCCGAAAGCCCAGAAATCTAAATCCTAAATCTTCACTACACAAGAAAATGTTCGCGCTGAAAACGGTTTCTTAGCAATTATGTTAAGCAGTCCTGTAGTAAATCTCCATCAAGTAATAAACCGTCACATATAAAAAGGAAAGAATAAACACATAACATTCATTTTGCGTACCTTGAAATGTAAAAAGTTACAAAACATTAATATTCAAAGATTTCTCAAAATTCAGATTAACCCATTTCTTTCTCCTCAACCATTAACGAGTTACAATAGTAAGAATTGTGGTCATAAATCACATTACTTGTTTAGTACTATATTAAAGCAAGTTATACTAAAGGAATATATAATTAATGGAATATTTAACTAAAGTGATAATTTACTATTGCACTTACCCAGGCTTTTCTTTCCTTTCGCTGTTCTTTTCCGTTTGTAAACAACCTCGTTTATAAACCAGCTCGCAAGCATACGACGGTTGTTTCATGACGTCATCTATGGTGCAAGAAAGAGGTGTCTATAGGCGGTCAGGACCTCACACACAGATGGACGTATATAACATATAGCTGAAGTATTTAACATACGTATACGTATATAAAATACGGAAGATTGTTAGATATCAGACATCCTGCAGCGACATGATATAACATCCAAGCGCGTTAAAGGCAGTAGCTGTGTAGCATATGGATAAAGTACGCTCCGTACAGATTTCCTTAGTAAACATAACGAATCCTTGTATTTGTACAATATACCGCTGTCCGGATAATGGATTTTTCTCAGTGTAGATGGCCTGATGGAGGAGACATGTGGAGCGGGGACTTCAGAATGATTTACTCAGGAGCTGTAAACGGTACAGTAGGAGTGTTTTGTCTTGAATAAGAAGATAGGTCAGAAAGTTATATACACTTGGAAATACAATGAAAGGATAATAATGTTGAAGATAGCAACCGAACCGAGGAATATGACGATAATCCAAGTATATAAGCCTACATCAAGCTACACAGATGAGGAAGTAGAAGAAATCTATGAGCAAATAGAAGTATTGATGAAAGTTGAAGACCAAGGCAATTTAATCATCATGGGTGACTGGAACGCAGTAATCGGCGAAGACAAAGAAGAGAATGTAACTGGGAATTTCGGCCTAGGAGAAAGGAATGCGAAAAGTTACACAATTAATTGAGTTCTGAAAAAAAGCCATGATCTGACTGTAACGAACACTCTATTTCAACAACCACTAAGAAGATACACATGGACAAGACCAGTAGACAAAGAAAGATACCAAATAGACTATATACTGGTCAAACAAGCATTTAGAAATCAAATGAAGAACAGTAAGAGCAGACGTTGACACAGACCATAATTTAGTTTTGATGAAGAGCGAACTTCGACTAAAGAGGAAACGAGTGGTAGCACCGAACAAAAGATGGAACACAATCAAGCTAAGAGGAGATGAAAACATGAAAAGGGAATTCGCAAATGCGACAGACAAAGAGACGTCTACGGCAGCTTTAGCAGGTGATGGCATCGACTCGAATGGGAAGCCATGAAAGCAGAGATTACAAAGGGAAAATCGAAAACGTTAAGACGTTCCCCTATTTAGGAAGTCTAATATCCTCGGACGGAAGAAGTGAAAAAGACGTAAATTCCAGAATAGCACAGACCACACGAGCATTCAATAGGAAAAGAGGACTACTAACATCAAGAAATGTGTCGCTGGACCTTCGTAAACGATTTATTTAGACACTAGTATGGAGTGTGGCGCAGTACGGATCAGACACGTGGACATTGAGAAAAGCTCAAATATCCAAGCTGGAAGCATTTGAAATGTGGTGTTGGCGCAGAATGCTGCGCATATCATGGACCGAAAGGAAAAGGAATGAAGACGTACTAAAGGAAGCTAATGAAGGACGACAGATCATGAAGATAATAGGAAAAAGAAGAAACAGCATGCTTGGCCATCTTATTGGACATTTCGATTGGATCACTGTGTTGATAGAGGGAAAGGCAGAAGGAAAACCAGGAAGACGAAGACCAAGGATAGAATATCTAGCTGCAGTTACGAAGAAGAGTCCTTATCAAAGTATAAAGCAGCTCTCGCAAGCGAGAGAAAAGTTTTAAAATTTCCATGTTGCCCACCAACGTATGGTTGACGTGAACAGACTGTGTGTTAGTGTTTTTAATGTTAATTAATAATAAGTAACCTTTAATTCAGAACTTTTATTCATTAAGAAATTAACTAATTACTGTAATTTCAAGAATATGTAATAGTAAAACTATATTTTAGATTTTAAATACAAAAATTAAACACGTTTTTCAGTTCCATTGATCAATATTGAGAAATTCGCAAAGACGAGTCCTTCTGAATTTCCGTTCCATTTCACAAAATACTTTTACCGTAAAAGAATCAAAATTAAAATGCTATTTTGTGTGGTCACATACAGAATAAATTTTCCAATTATTACTGGAACCAGGGCCTAGAGTTGAACGGTATTCACCACGTTATGGCATACCCTGATGATGTAAATTTAATAGGGGACGATAGGAGAACAATAGAAAGAAATGAAGTGATCTTATTAAATGCTTGCAGAGACATGGGTTTGGAAGTAAATGCAGAGAAAACTAAATACATGGAAGTGCGTCGGGACCGAAATACAGCAAATTATGGATGCGTTAAAATATTAAATAATACTTTTGATTAAGTGGATACTTTCAATTATTTAGGATCAATATTAACAGACGAAAATCATATTCACGAAGAAATTAAATGTCGACTAAAAGCAGGGAATTCGTGTTACTATTCGGTTCAAAATATCTTGTTGTCGCGAATTCTGTCGAGGAATTTGAAGCTTAAAATATATAAAACTATAATAATGCCTGTTGTTCTGTATGGTTGCGAAACGTGGTCGCTTAGTCTGAGGGAAGAACATAGACTGAAAGTATTTGAGAACAAGATCCTGAAACGAATATTCGGACCCAACAGGAACGGGAATGGGGAATGGCGGGAACTTCATAACGAGGAACTACATAATTTATACGGTTTACCCAACATTGTTAGGGTCGTCAAGTCTAGGAGGCTTAGGTGGGCAGGTCATGTAGCTAGAATGGAAGAAAGTATGAACGCTTTCAGTCTTGACTGGAAGACCATTCGGAAAACGACCATTAGGAAGACCTAGGCGCAGATGGGAGGACAATATTAAGATGGATCTCGCAGAGATAGGAATACAAAGTAGAAACTGGATCCAATTGGCTAAGGATAGAAGTCAGTGGAAAGCTTTTGCAGGCACGTAGCCAGGGGGGGTCCGGACCCCCCTTCGAGACCGGAAATGAAAAAAATTAAGGAAGGATGGAACAAAATGAAATGAGAAAAAGAAGGGTCAGCGTTAGAAATTAAAAAAAAAAAAAAAAAGAACTACAGGAAGCTTTTGGTTACTCTTTCTTATGAGGAGATTTGTATTACTTGCAATACATGGTGACAAGGTGAGCGAGATGTCCTGGAAGAGTCAGGGAATATGAAATTTCTAGAAAAGTTACAGAATTCTCAGAATTTCTGCTACTAGTCAGGGAGATTTCAAGCTTCCGAAAGCATTGTGCCGTTGAGTAACAGCGTGGACATTTTTTATCATAATTTTTCGACATCGCATCCTTGCAGAATCCTTGCAAACATGTTATTCCAGAAACAATTTTCTACTGCTCCTTTAACCTGTCATTTGGAACCCACAGTAGTTGACGGATTAATAAAAACAAAAATGTATATGGAAAAGGAGTTCTATTAGCATTTGATTCAACACAAAAAAGGAACGCAGATATTGTAAAATATTTTACAAGACATTATTGAGTATGCATTTTTTATAATAGTGAATATGTACTTTTCATAATAGTTGAGATCATAATGAAATAAAAATTGTTATATTTGAATGAACAAAGAAAGGAACGTAAATATTGTAAAATCTTTTTCAATACTTTTTTATTCTTTTATTACTGGAGATTTCTTCATAGTTTGTTATTAAAATACTTACCAACATATCCTCATTTTATTGTCCTAACAAACCAATATATGTTGATAGTAAAGTAGTTTACATTGATCAAGCTCCTGCGCCTTCAGAATTTCATGTCACTACCCACCCCCACCAGTTACGAAATCCTGGCTAAACGAACCAATATATGTTCCAGTAAAATAGGTTAGAATGATCGAGCCCCTGGTGTGGTGATCATAGTATTTCATGTCACGGACCCCTCCCCCTTCATGAAATCCTGGCTACGTGCCTGGCTTTTGTGAACGCGGCATTGAACCTCCGGGTTCCATAGGCCATAGAGTGAGTGAGTTATTACTGGAAATTAGTGCAAGTGATAACAGAACACTTACGATTATGTTCAGGTGCCAGTGGTAGCAGAGAATGCCATGCCGTGTCGTGTCGTGGGTCGGACGAGAGAACGACGGCCCCGGGTGCCGAAGTAAGGGTTGCGCAAAATTCGGGAGGGAAAAAGAAAAGAAGGGAAGAAAACAAAAGAGAGGAAAAATTACTTGCAATATTACTAGTATGTATTTAAATCTTCTTAATGCTTTAAGACGTAGTCATATAATGTTACCCATGTTAGGAAGATGCACGTGCATATACATAAAATGGAAGGGAAAAAACAATAAAATGTACTCAAAATCAAGGAAAAGGAGGGTTTATGTTTGAAAAGTTTGTTACGCTTCGCGGCTGGTCTCACTCGGAGGCGCCGTCGTATTCTCTCGGCCCGGGCGCTGATTTTGCAGGGCACGGCACTGATAGCAGAATACTTATAATGCAGGTACAGGTGCCAATGATAGAACACTTACAGTGAGGTACACAAATATTTGTCAATAAAGTCAATTACTGCTAAATGTAATGCCATGGTATAGTTCTTAAATGTTCTTTCGTGACAGAAGGAACGCGCTTGATATTAAAAGAACAATCAACCATCCTTTAATATCCTTAATACATACGTGGATCAAATAAATTACACACAAAAACATTTAGTTCTGAGAATAGCATTGAACAAGGATTTCATTCTCTAATCATGTTTTCCCCACTAATAGAAGCCACATTATTGTTAATTCTCTTGAGAATTCCACTTCAAAAGGAAGTTACTCCTTTGATGAGTCTACCCAAAAGTATTAATTGAAGTTAATTACAAAGAAGAGGTTTCTTGACCATCGCAGACAAACCAAAACAGGTTTTTTTTTTAAGTAGTCACTTTTTTAAAATTTTATTTCGCGTAGCCTCCAAACTTCGCTAAAACAATATTAAGTTTGAAAAGTTAAATCCTATTCTGGAAAGACGAAAAGTTCTGGTTTCCTTCTGGCGCCCGAATCTCTTCGTCTTTCTTTTATTTTCTTCGTCCCCAATCTGCTCTTTAAGAAGTTCGGTACTTAACGCAACAAGTGATGGAAAGTGGAAAATTCCTTTTTTTTTTTTTTTGACAAAAAGATGAATAATTTTAAAATTAATATTTATTAAATGACTACGCAAATGAAGTTTCCACTTCTTTTCACGGAGTAACCACTATCTTGATTTCTGAGTCTAGTGATTTATACAGAAAGTCCAGTTTTTTCTTCCAAAATACACATGAATTTTAATAATTTAACACATTTCTTGAACTTCATTTCAGTGTCCCTCGTTCTGTAAAAATGCATTCTTTCACTTATACATTTAATATCATATTTCACAGAATCTGTCACCAAAGAAAGAGGTTTGAACGAAGTAGTAGAAAGAAGTATTCGTAGGGGTTCTTAGGAAAATTTTCCTCGACTGACAAAATTTTCCCTTATCAAGTGTTCCCTAATTTGTTGAATGTCAAAAATGAAATGGTGCAATGAAGAAAGTGGGAAGAAACGGGAGAACCCCGAGGAAACCCACGCACACGGTGTTTGTCCACCACAAAGTTCACTTGGTGGGGGCTGTTGAATGTCAAATTCCTATGGCTGAAGTTATGTAATAAGATTAATTTAGCTATATTAAAAGAAAGTGTAAACCACATTTGTTTTATTCATTTGCTTTATGCTTTTATTTTATTTATTTATTTTTTTAACTTTTTCCTTCAATCGCCAACAATGTGAGCAAATTATGCTACTTTGAACACACACACACACACACACACACTATTGCTTTATTTCCAAAGCAAAAAGAAAAGAAAAAAGGCAATTATGCGGGTCAATCAATCAGTTAGTGCGAGAATTTCCTGCATTTTCACATTCTATCGAAAAAAAATCCCTTTCTCCCTTTTTGCTAAATTTGCCTAGGAAATTTCTCTAGATTACGGAAATACCCCTCAAACTACGAAAATTGATAGAGAGTACAACGAAACAATTAAAACTCCAGTTCATTTAACAGGGAAAAAAATCTTAATAATTTCGTACTTAAATCAGTGGATTGAAAATCAAATGTGGCGACAACACCTATAACTAAACTAACTCTATGGCCTATGGAACCCGGAGGTTCAGTGCCGCGTTCACAAAAGCTCTCCACTGACTTCTATCCTTAGCTAATTGGATCCAGTTTCTACTTTGTATTCCTATCTCTTCGAGATCCATCTTAATATTATCCTCCCATCTGCGCCTAGGTCTTCCTAATGGTCGTTTTCCTATGGGTCTTCCAGTCAAAACTTTGAAAGCGTTTCTACTTTCTTCCATTCTGGCTACATGACCTGCCCACCTAAGCCTCCTAGACTTGACGACCCTAACAATGTTGGGTAAACCGTATAAACTATGTAGTTCCTCGTTATGAAGTTTCCGCCATTCCCCATTCTCGTTCCTCTTGGGTCCGAATATTCTTCTCAGGATCTTGTTCTCAAATACTTTCAGTCTATGTTCTTCCCTCAGAGTAAGCGACCATGTTTCGCAACCATACAGAACAACAGGCATGATTATCGTTTTATATATTTTAAGCTTCAAATTCTTCGACAGAATTCGCGACGACAAGAGATTTTGAACCGAATAGTAACACGAATTCCCTGCTTTTAGTCGACATTTAATTTCTTCGTGAATATGATTTTCGTCTGTTAATATGGATCCTAAATATTTGAAAGTATCCACTTTATCAATAGTATTATTTAATATTTTAACGCCTCCACAATTTGCCGTATTACGGTCCCGACGCACTTCCATGTATTTAGTTTTCTCTGCATTTACTTCTAAACCCATGTCCCTGCAAGCGTTTAATAAGATCTCTGCATTTATTTCTACTTTTTTCCTATCATCCCCTATTAAATTTACATCATCAGCATATGCCATAACCTGGTGAATACCGTTCAACTGTAGGCCCTGGTTGCTATCTTTGATTTTCCTTATGGCGTATTCCAGCACAAAGTTAAATAATAATGGCGACAACGCATCTCCTTGTTTCAGGCCATTTTCGACGTGAAAACTCGTGGAGAAAAATTTTCCAACCCGGACTTTACTTTGGGATTCACTTAAACATATCTTAATTAATCTAATTAGCTTTCTCGGTATTCCAAGTTCTGTAAGAACGTTGTATAATGTTTCTCTCCTAACCGAGTCGTAAGCCTTTCTAAAATCAATAAATAGTTGATGTACTGGGGTATTGTATTCCCACTTCTTTTCGAGTATTTGGCGAATGGTAAATATTTGGTCGATAGTTGATCGATTTCGTCTAAATCCGCACTGATAATCTCCAATAATTTCATCTGCGTATGGGGTCAATCTTGCTAATAGAATATTTGAAAGGATTTTATAGGATGTTGACAGAAGAGAAATGCCTCGATAATTATTACAGTCAGTTTTGTCACCTTTCTTGTGAATTGGAACAATGATTGATTCTTTCCACTCTTGTGGCAATTCTTCCTTGTTCCAGATAAGGAGAATGAGTTTGTGTATCTTGTTCCACAATTTGTCGCCTCCAGCTAAAATTAACTCAGCCGGAATTTCATCTACACCCGGAGATTTGTGTTTCTTTAATTTCTTTATAGCGGCTTCTACTTCTATTCGATTGGGTTCTGGAATATACGGTTCTGCGGTGTGTATCTCCTTTTCTCCACGCACATTAGTTTTTGGCTGCGTGTTCAGCAAATCGTCAAAGAAATCTTTCCATCTATTTAAGAGGCTATCCGTATCAGTGAGAACTGTTCCGTCAGCTTTCTTTAATATATAAGCACGAGGTTGATAGCCTTTCTTAAATTCGCTGATCCCCTTATACATGTCCCGAATATTTTTATTTTTACTATTATCTTCAAGTTCCTTAATTTTAGCTTTCAAAAAATCGCGTTTCTTTGTTCTAAAGGTTTTGGAAGTTTCCCGCCTGATATCTGCGAAATTTTGTGTAGTTATTACATTCGGATTTTGTAGCCACCGTAATTTTGCCTGTTTTCTCTTCTCTACTAGTTTAATGCATTCTTGGTCGAACCATGGTTTGTTCCTACGTATTTCCGCGTGTCCCAATTTTTCTATTGCTGAACTTTTAATGCTATCTCTAATTTCAATCCAAGTATCCTCAACACTAGTGCACTCCGAGTCTTCTAAAACCGAGAATCTATTCGAAACTTCAATCTGGTATTCCTCTCTTACCTGGCTCTCTTCTAATTTCTTTAAATTAAATCTCTCCGTTTTCGGACATTGAATATTACCTTTATTGAACGATAATCTCTCCCGTATTATCGCTACTACCAGGTAGTGATCAGTGTCACAATCAGCCCCTCTAAACGACCGGACGTCAATTATGCTAGATTGCCTTCTTCTATCTACTAAAACGTGATCAATTTGATTATGTGTTTTTCCGTCTGGTGATGTCCAAGTGTATTTATGAACGTCGCGATGTGGGAATTTTGTACTCTTCACGATTAGGTTTTTGGATGTTGCAAAGTTCACGAGTCTAACACCGTTGTCATTACTTTCCTTATGCAAACTTTCGTTTCCTATAATCGGTTTGAAAATATCCTCTCGTCCTACCTTCGCATTGAAATCCCCTAATAGAATCTTCATATGGTATCGCGGGAGTTGGTCAAATATCCGTTCCACTTCTTCGTAAAAACTATCTTTTATATCGTCACCCTTATCTTCAGTTGGAGCATGTACATTTAAAACAATAATATCACACCACCGTCCCTTGAGAGTAATAAAAGAAAGTCTGTCAGTAACAAATTCAACCCGTTTAATTGCTGGTAATATTCGTTTGTGAACGAAAAACCCTGTTCCTAACTGGTGATTTTTATTGCCTTCCCCGTAAAAGAACGTAAAATTTCCGGAATTCTCAGATCCATTTCCTTCCCACCTAACTTCCTGAACTCCTACTAGATCCATCCTGTATTTCTCTAACTCATTCGTTACAGATTTTAACGCGCCTGCCCTATAAAGACTTCTAATATTCCATGTTCCAAATCTCATGTCCATTTTCTTTTGCTGAGGTCGTGCCAAGTTATCAGTCCTTGTCCGAGGCTTTTGTGAATGTTTCTGAACAAGTACCTTTTTTTACAGGATGAGGGTGTTAGCCTTACCCAAACCCCCAAGCTGGAGGACCACTCCTCGTCGTCTGTCCGCGACTGCTTATTCAGTATATTCGCAGCTAACCTCTATATCTAGAGGCCTTCTCCTCGATCCGCAACCTGAGGACGCGCCATGCCGTGGTGACAGGAACCCACGTTACACGGAGTGTAGGCGACAACACCTATAGTCACTTTAAATCATTTAATCTTAAATAGGAATTCTCTAAATATTTAAATTTTTAATTTAACTTCACACACGTATGCCATGTAAGCTAAATGAGACGTATAAATGATGAAAGTGAATGACTGTGAAGAATTGGTAGAATGAGAATGCGGAAGGAAACTGAAGAACCCTGAGAAAATCCGCTGACATGATGCTGTCCACCACGAACACACACAGCCTGGGATCAAACTAGAAATCCATCGCACCAGAGGTGAGTACTCTATTGCTGAACCACAGTGTCCCCTGATAGTTTTCTAATACTTGATTATACAGGGTGGAAGGCAACTCCACCGAAAAAACTTTGGGGACGTGATTCTTTATATGAAATGAAAGTAAAAAAAAGTTCTAATAAACATGGGTCGAAAAACGTCTCCTTTCAAAGTTATGAACTGCCGAAAATTCGAAAAAAAAATGACGTTTCAAAACGCCCTGACTTAGAAACTGTACGACCTATCTCAAGCGGTTTAAGGAATTACACAGGAACTAGTATGCGTTCTGTCTAAATATCCGTTCTGGTTTCAGAATTCACCGGTACCAGCGAAACGAACGCACCGTTTGCACTTAAAGAAGTATCTCTATACCTCAACTTTCTTTTTACAGTTCCTCACCAATAACGGAGGATGCTAAAACTTAGATATTTAAATAGAGTGCATACTAGTTCCTGTGTGATTCCTCAAACTGCTTGGAATAAGACCTATAGTTTCCAAGCCAGGGCGTTTCGAAACGTGATTTTTCGAATTTTCGGCAGTTCACAACTCTAAAAAGAGATGTTTTTCGACCCGTGTTTATTAGAATCTTTCTTTAATTTTATATTACCTCCTAAAGTTTTTCGGTAGAGCTACCTTCCACCCTGTATATAGTAAGACTTATGGTATACTTTCATACATAAGTGCAGCTAAAATACATTATTTTATTGGAGAAATATGCAGACAATTGTCCTAACCTAAAGAGCCATGAATGATACTCAGAAAGAACCAACTGATCATATTATAAATATGAAACAAAACCTAACAATTATCTATATCGCTGTATAAAATATGGAAATTAAACTTAGCAATACTACACGTAGACATTATACTCATTTTATAAAAGTTTATGACCAGTTTACAGCAGTTGTTCGACAAGGATGCCTCCCATTCAAGACGTGCCATAGAAGGTAAAGCTAGATACTATTCAGAGTTGGATCATACAGGAGATGACGTACTCAGCCCTTTAACCCGGTAATTTCATCCAGGTTCCCATTTCACAGAAGGTAGGTGAACTCCTAAGCTGAATCGAGTCGAGGATAGAACAAGAAAATAACTTGTCCGTCCCCACCGGGGATCAAATCCAGAGCGACTAGTTGGTAAACAGGTGTCTGATTACTCCCACCCCTGCTTTCGACATGCATCTGCCTCAATATCCCAGCAATATTGCGACAAATTTTTATATCGAATTTGGGTATGCATAAATCTGAGCTATGAAAAAAGATTGTATTCATACAAGCACTTTTGGAATTAGTGTTTTCCTTATGCATAATCAATTTCAAATTGTGATTAGAGATATTATTTTATAGTATACTGTATTTTCGCATTCCTATTTTCCATTAATTAGGTGAATGGATAGATTGACGTTAAGCGTCCTTTTCAGCACTGAGTCTATATAAGACATGGACCTACATCTTAATGTGGGACTCGAATTGCATGAGCTCCCGCCGAGAAACAAACCCGGGTGCACCGCGCCGAAGGCTCGTACGCTATTCACATAGCCATGAACATGCTCTTCTATTAATTAGCATAATTTGCATAAGGTTAACAGTACTGGCTATCTGTAAATATAGTCTTGCTGAAGAAAAAGCCACAAGTGTCTTCAGAAGGCCATCATTTCTCAGTCATACGAAGGAACACTTCAGTTTCAAACAAGGATCTCAATTGGTTGAAAAAAAAGACTCTTTTATTGATATAAATACAGTTTTTTTTTAAAAAAAATGCTGATGTTTTATTTTTAATTAAAAAAACTGTTCTTGTAGAGCCAGATATACCATTAGGCCCAGGTCTAGGGACGACACGTTCTTGGGGGCGCAAGTTGGACGAAAACTTAATAAGCAAGACGAAAAAAGTTGCAGAAGTTGAATAATAATAAACAGGATTCAAGGCACAGTAAACGTACTCCAAATAGTAATTTCTTTAACGAGCGAATCATTGGTGGTTGAAGTTGAGTAGAATATTAACGTTGAATTTGCAGAAGACAGTTGTATAGAGGTAGGCGAATAATGTTGTGGTGGCGTGTAATGCGCTTTTGTGCACGTGCGCTTCGCAACCTCTGTATCACCATATCAAAATTCGTTAAAATTTATACAAACATATTGAAACAAAAAAGGTATGGATAAAATAAGTTCATTATTTAATTTTCTATTATGTTAAAATTTACCATGCCGGGGAGAGAGAAGAAGGACAACTTTCAGCCTAGGGACACAAAATATTAAATCCGACCTGTGTACACTGTAAAAAATTGTTTTATTATTTCAACGATGTGTTAACACGATTGTGTTAAAATATGAACACAAACAAGTGGTTAGAACAACTCACTCTCCCTGTGTTAAACGCCAACACCGCGGGGTATGTGTTGAACTAACACTGCATAGTGATAGTCACGCTGGAACCACTGCTTTGTGTTAAAATTGAGTTGAATTAAGGCAACCCTTTTTTACTGTGTACTTGTATCGGTAATATTAAAAAGGTGTGTCATAAAATGGCCCTTTCTACATTATGTTAGATTCTTTAATATTGTAGGATGTGTACTCATGTACTTTTTTTAAACTGTAAACTGTAAATTACAAATCAAATTTACTGTAAATTAAAAAAAAATCCTGAAAATTGCAAAATTTTACTTAACCTTTAAAACTTCAATTTACAAGTTGAGAGAAACATACTATCACTACTTACGTTTTCTATCTTCTCGTCCAACATTTTGAAGAAATCCATTTGGCTAGTAGAGATTTCGCTGAAAGGAAAGGAAAAAAATATATATATTTTAAAATCAGTTTGAATATTGTTACTCGAAAAGTTATTAGTTTCTTACATTACACTTCTTCAGCTGTTCATGTACAGAGCTTTTTCCGTACTGACCCACCACGACCCACTCTGACCTAATGACTCACCATCCACCATGACCCACCTTCATCAACTGACCATGATCCACGGCCTCCTCTCCACTGACAAAATAGTTTGCATTTGTAATAAAACAAGGCTGTGAAATTATCACTAATCCCAATTTGAACTGCTACAGTCAATTGCTCAACACTACTCTGTTACAATTATCTGACTTTTACAATGTAAAATTGAAGACCTGAATTGCAGAACATCCCAAGTCCACCGGAGTACTTTCGTGATTTTAGAAGAAAGACTAGAAGATTATACTTGGCATGCCATTCTGTTTAGCTGAAATTATTTTGTATTTTTTTTTTTTTTAAGTTTTGATTTGAATTTATATATTATACAAGTAAATAGCCCTTAAAACATAGATGCTAACATAAAAAACAAACAATAAATGCAAAATACGAAGAAAAAGAGTGGACTTGGGATGTTATGCAATTCAAGTCTTCAATTGTAAAAAGTCTTGTCATTGTCCATATTACAATGACTTTCAATTTAATTATCATACATAATTATTTGCTTGTTGAATTACAGATAGTATACTTTTCAGTGGAAAAGAGTATGAAATTTGAAAGTCTTAAAGTAAAGAGGCCAACGTGAAGTTTTTAAAAAAGTGTAAAATTCGACTGTCTCGAAAGCCAAGTAGTAAGTCCTACTGCTATTATTACAATTACAAATATCAATATCCAAAAGTACCTGCAGTTCTTTTTTCACTTACAAGAAGAGAGCAGACTTTGGTAAATGAACTTTAGGTCCATTTTTTTCCAAGGTGATAGTGCACATTTAAAGTGTTCATATCACAAACTGGGAGAGCGCAATGGCCTAATTTAGCGGAGAAAAAAACCTCTTAAAGTTTTCGACTCGTCGCATATAGCATACGATGCGCAGGGTTATCAAGTGACGGCGTGTCAGAGTCAGTAGCGTCTGTGACTCACGTAGAAAGAGTCCCGGGATCGATTCCCGCTGGAGTGTACTTTTTTGTTTTTTGCTTCAACCAATAAAGTAGCCATTTGTACCAAATTTCACATAAGTAAATCCCCACGCTAAGCGGGTTTGCATATCCAGGCTCCTAACTATGAAAATATTTACGATCACTCCAACCCCAATCATTTCACAGATTCAACCTGTTGTATATAAGTTATTAGGACGTAAAATTGAATGTAATTTATACGAAAAACCCTTTTATGCATTGCAAGACCTGTAACGTCCAAATATTCACCACAAACTTATAGTTGTATCGACATAAACAAACAAACAAAAAAAAAAAAAAAAGTGTGGAGCGTATTATAATTCTATTTAAAATTATGATTTTTCCATTTCAAAACGTAGAACGAGAAATAAATATAATATTCTATTTGTTAAGGAAATCTTTCAAACAATGATAATTTCAGGTCATGACCCGTCGGAGAATTTGAGACCCTGTCGACATAAATTTCCCCTTCGTGGCCATAAGTTATTTTCGATCATGCTCAAAGTAGACTAATAATGTTTTATCAGTTTTTTTCTCATTCATATCTTGACCATTACCGGGGAGAATCTTCTGAAATCGTCAATGCTTATAATTAGTTTTTAATTACAAATCAAATGATAATAATGACATATTGAACATACTTAATATTTTGTTCTCAGCTGTGGATTTTAGATTAGCAATTCATATAATGTTCGCTTCTAATCGAATTTGAGAGAAAAGTAGTTTCCAAAGATTTATTCAAAGAAATGTTCTCAGTTCTCTGATGAAAATAGGAACACACTTTTCAGAAAAAGAAAAAAGAATATTTTCTACAGGGTTTGAACACAGAAACTTCTGATTGATAGACTAGTGACCCAAACCGCTCGACCAGTTGTTATGTCTTCAATGACCTCTTTTGACTTTTGTGTAAAGTGGTTTCGTGCTCCACACTTTTTTTTTTTTGTTTGTTTGTTTATGTCGATACAACTATAAGTTTGTGGTGAATATTTGGACGTTACAGGTCTTGCAATGCATAAAAGGGTTTTTCGTATAAATTACATTCAATTTTACGTCCTAATAACTTATATACAACAGGTTGAATCTGTGAAATGATTGGGGTTGGAGTGATCGTAAATATTTTCATAGTTAGGAGCCTGGATATGCAAACCCGCTTAGCGTGGGGATTTACTTATGTGAAATTTGGTACCTACAAGTAAAATGTCAATTCACCATATGTTTATAATGAATTAAACCAATAGAAATATTCAAGTAAGTTGTAAAATCTTTCAATATTCGCTGTTAATTAGCAATAAAATGTAATTATTTTGTAAATATGTTGATATCACGAACTATATTATGGTTACCACAGTCGTTATAATGTTCTTGACACTTCCTATCTGTATCTGTTGACAGTGTGAGAATTACAAGGGTGAGAAGGATATCTCCTTTGGTAACACTGGATGTTGCTATAACCAAAGGAGGTTTCCTCCTTATTTCCTTTGTAATCAGCGGCGCAAATCTGTCTTTAACATTGGGGGGGGGGGAGGGTTAGAACATTCACATATTTTTTAAGTGATGTTCAAAATATTTATAAAGTTGAAAACAGTGCTGTGGAGGATCAGAGGAGCAGAGCTGTCTTCAACATTGGAAGGCGGGCAGATTTGAGGCTTGTTCTGGGGGGATATCAATTTCATCTCACTTTCCTTTTGCGCCAATCGGACACAAATCATCACATTTTTCACCAAAAACATATTTCAAATCGGATTATTGGGGGGTACAGTCCCTCAGTAGCAAGATTGGAGGGGATACGTCCCCCTATCCTCCGTGTCATTTGCGCCAGTAATTGGCACATTGCCTACAGATGTAGACACGAAGAGTCAAGTACATTTTTTTACACGACTATGGTAACCATAATATAACTCGTGATATCAATATATTTACGAAATAATTATATTTTATTGCTAGTTAACAGCGAACATTGAAAGATTTTACAACTGATTTGAACATTTGTATTGTTTTTATTCATTATAAACATATGGTGAATTAACATTTTACTTGTAGCTATAAATGGCTACTTTATTCGTTGAAGCAAAAAAAAAAAAGTTGACTGGAGCAGGGATCGAACCCGGGAACCTTTGTACGTGAGTCATATACACTACTGAATAACAAGCGGTCAGTTGATAACTTTGCTCATCGTACGATATATGTCGCGAGTCGAAAACTTTGAGACGTTTTTTTTTTCGCTATGTTACGCCATTGTGTTCTCCCAGTTTGTAATATGAACACTTTAAATGTGCGCTATGACCTTGCAAAAAATAGCCCCAAAATTAATTTACCAAAGTCTGCTTTCTCCTTGTTAGATATACTCATCTCAGTTAAGTAAATAGAAACAAATGAAAAAAAATGGAAGCCTTGAAAGTGAAACGTCGACAAATTCACCAGCGTTCTGAAGATTCTGTTTACAATGCACTGAGCAGAGTGGATGGGTGGGTCATGTCCTGTTGACCCACAACCCACTCCATCTCTGCTAGAAGGTATGCACTCTAGCACTGAGCTATCATGCTTCCTTCCTACAAGACTTGCCCCTTTTCTAATTCATGAGTTTTTGGTGGGTCTAGTTACACGAAAAGAAAGAAAACAGGAAACAATATTGGTATTACAAACAAGGAAGTTCTATTTTCTTGTTAAAGATACACTGACACGTTTCTTCTCGTAACATCATCAATGTCAGATTCCTTCGCTTCACAATTTCAAACATCTGTTATCTAAAAATTCATGACAGCTATAAGTGAAGAAAAATAGGTTAGTAAAATTGAGTGGAAGAGTAAACATAGGAAATATTTCCCTGTCAGTCGCAAATGAGAGAGAGAGAGAGAGAGAGAGAGAGAGAGAGAGAGAGAGAGAGAGAGAGAGAGAGAGAAAATAACTACGCATAACAGATGGATGTACGTATGAATGAATGAGAGGGGAAAAAATCCATGGATGGAAAATGTGCGACGAATTATCCACTGTGTTATGGTTAAGCAAGCATCCGGTTGTTTGCTTGTTTCCGCTGTGATGGCGCTTATGAGATGCAAGGGGAAAGGACAGACAAAGTGTCATATTATAACGTTAGGCTGTCATGTGACTATGCACACACACACACACACACACACACACACACACGCACAGAAGGGGAAATTATACAAATTACTTCTAAGCTCTTGTCACATACGCCGAAAGCAACACATTAGAAAAACACAAGTGATTTAAGCTTCTTGGTTTCCTCGTTGATGAGATCGAAATTATCTGAACTGTAAATAATCTGGGTAAAATGTGGATTCTCGCATATACTGAAATTAAACTTTGGGGTGAATATTTCTATGCTCCACTGATGGTATGGGTAACGATTTTGCCCAGGCCATTCGGATCTGGATCTGGATCTCCTTTTTAGACCCAATCTGACCTAGTGACCCAGTGACCTAGAAATACTCTATAATACCAGCTCTAAAATATTGTGCTGGTATTTTCATGTCCATTATTCAATCTCCAATACTCATTTTGTTCAATTTACGTTGTGGCATTTTTACTTAAGACCACCTTGTCACGTTACATGAATCTTGTAGCTGTCATTTAAAAAAAATAACCTTGCAACCCGATCTTTCTGTTTACTATTAATATGTTACAACTTCCTGAAAGCAAGAAAGGTATCTCCAGCCATGCAGCACTGCACTCTAGTGGACAAATAGTTAACCTCCTCATTAAAAATGTGTATTTTGGCACACTTCCTCTCCCTGTCCAAAAGAATTCGTTGTTTCGGAGGGCTGCAATGAGATTGCGCACACTTTTCCAGTTTTATAAGTTTTATCTGATAAGTCATTGACAAGCTGTCATTATGTACAGGATTGCGCACAGAAAAATTAAGCAATGTTGTCAGATGGAAAATATTTTGTCTTCTGTTATGTAAATCTGTAAGAAAAGAGCAGCGGAATACTCAAATCAAGAGCCGAATAAAATTACTAGGATTGAGCTAATGTAGAAAATACTGAGGAATTAACTCATAAAGGATAGAGAAGCTATATACTGCATTCGAAAAAAAAAAAAAGATCTCACACCAGTTCTTCCGAGAAATATTACAGAGGCTGCTTCAGTAAGTGATTGAAAGAGAAGTTGAGTTCAGTTACGATGGAGAAAAGTTACTATTTATAAATGAAGAAGCTAAGATTATCGTCCTAACTTCTGCGAGTAACATTAGGTACGAACAATGATAGCATTTACTGTGCATAGTCGTAGTGTATGTAATAAAACTAGCAGGTAGCTACATAATACTGTTTGTAATTATATATTCTAACTAGATTTAGGAAGGTGATTTAAGATATATATTGACAGATTCCATATTATTAATAAGTAAATCGTGTAATTTTGTAAGGATTATATTGGAATGCAGTGTAATTAGTATGAGGAAGTAGTTTACTCACATCGTTGTATTATACTAATAATATTGTAATTTAAGTTCATTGTATCGCACTATTGTAACAAGTATCCTATTATATGACCAGACGTTAACGACAGACCTTAATAAATTTACCAAAGCAAAACTTGGTACAAAACTTGGAACAAACCTTCATTTCATTCATTTCTCATGGTCACCATATCCCTTAGCCTCTGTGCAGAATCGAGGGACCTTATCTGAATATTTCATTTTATTTCACCAAGTCCAAGGACATCGATACAAGAACAAGATAAAGATTGGATATGCAAGACGAATTGCATAGTAATCGTTCGGTATGTTTTTAATCTTAAACGTTCAGATCACTTGACGCCATTTTTTAATGAATTGGGCTGGCTAGATATCCAAGCTCGCTACATATATCAATCAATGACAATTTTATTTAAAGTTTTGACATTTGGTGTGCCTATATATCTTCACAATAAACTACAGTATGTTAGAGATAGCCACAATCGTGATACTCGCTCTAGCAGATCAACACTGCTGTCGATACCTCGTCATAATACGAATCAAATGGCTAATTCATTCACAATCTCTGGTATTAGAGAATGGAACAGACTTCCACCAGATGTAAGGAATTCACCTTCAATTGCGACATTCAAAAGAAATTTGAAGCAATATCTGATAGCCTTAGCCAATGTACACCAATCTCGGGAATGATGTTTTTTTTTTTTTTTTTTTTTCACAAAGCTGAGCAGTAGCAACCAATTGTAAACAGAAACTTGAGGTATGTATCTATAATACTAGGTTAGTGGGGAGGTATGGGGGAGGGGGGAATGTAAGATAGTATACTTTTAAGAATACATATATCGTTCTGTGTATGCTGTGTGTATAGTTTTCTTGTTTTTATGATAAATAGTATGAGGGTATGAGGGGAGGGGGTATGTAAGGGAGCAGATTCGTGTGTAGGGGTATATGTGTGTGTAGGTATATATGCATTAATGTAGTAATTGTATTTTTTATGGATTTGACATCAATTGTAGTATGTATATCTTGTATACATTTGAGTTGGTTGAGTGTAAGAAAAGGCAAACATAGCCATAACTCTGCCGTTAAATAAATAAATAAATAAATAAATAATCTTGCTCTTGGCCTTGTTTTGGTGATCACCAAGTAGCGATGAGCGTATTTTCTTGCTTTCCGTATAGTATGAAAGACCATAATCAAAATCACACTTGGTCTTCATTTGTACTGATGAGGCGAGCATTCTTGGCTCTCGTATAGCATGAAAGACCACCAAGACTACGAAATGCAGGACCAAGACTTGACTGTGCAAGACAAAGAATAAGACGCAGTATTGATGACCAAGACCCAGGGTGCGAATTGTTTGAATTTCATTCATTTGTTGGGCTAAAAGTGATGAAATAAAATTAGTACTTTATAATTGATTATCATACTGAATTTTTAAATTTTAAATTACAAAATTCATATCATGCATCTTCTTACTTGCAACTATATATACTGTAAAACACGTTTTAATTACCGAGAAAGAAAAATCAAAGTGGCGCAGGTGCCAGAATCATAAAAACCTATTTTGGAATGAAAGTTGAAGGGTTGGAAAAAATCACAGGTGTTCTCCCGTTTCCTCAACCCTTATTATCGTAGTTCAACGATTTCCTTTTGTCTCCGCCAAGAGATTCTTGCTACTGCCTTCCAAGACCCCCTGCCGTCTGAGTAGGTGAGAACACTGACCTTGAAGAAAAATTTCGTCACATAGAACTAAAGCAAGAAAAAAAAATATCCCCCACGTCGGACATTGGTATCAGTTATAAAAAGAAATAACCAAGCCTCAAAAGTGCCAAATATTCATTAAGATGCATATACAAATCCCCCGCTTGATCTAGCTAGTGGTTAACGTGTAAGACTTCGCTACACGTGGTCCGGGTTTAATTCCCAATGGGAGTGCATTTTGGCGTTCACCCAGTGTCGTGACCATAGTGCTCTCAAACGAGTCGGGTTGTCGGGTCGGGTCAGTCGGTTCAGTTCATGTCGGGTTGACAGGTCAGGCTACTCGGGTCGGGTCAGCTCGGGTCGGGTCGGGTCGGTCTTCAACCTAACCCGACCCGACCCGTTGAGAGCACTACTCTAGACCCCCACTGTGTTAATGCAGAGATCTAAAACTCAACTGGAAAACACTAAAGGGTGTATTAAATGCCTGTACAAAATTTCAAGCTTTTATCTTGAACAGTCAGGGCGGGAAAAATATCAATAATCCCTACAATGCCCCAGATTACTGTAAAATACATTGATCTCAGGCAGAACATTTCCTGAGACATCCCTATTTATCCTAGAATCATAGTTTGCCCTTTATTATCTTCAGAATAAAACTACCTTTCAAACGGACCCTTCACATGTCTCCATCATGTATCTCAGGCGGGCAAATCGCGAAAAAAAGGGGGATTTTTTAAACCACAAAATCCCTTCTATTTACCTTTTTGCCCCTCTGGGTCCACCTTGTGCTAACGCAGAGATCCGAAAAATCTAATAAATAGTACTCGGTGGACTGAATGTTTGTACAAAATTTCAATCTTCTAGGTGCGAAAGTAAACCCGCCAAAAAATAATGAAAATAGGCCTAACAAAAATATTTTTTAAGTTATGATGTCATCACCTCCTATGTCTCGACGCAGGAAGGCGTGAAACCATACGTAACGTGTTCTACAGTGTCTCTAGACTTTAAAAAAAGTAAAAAGCTTTATTGGTTCTTTTTTAATCGAATAATGAAGACGCTACTTTAGCACCTAAACATAGGTACTAGAACTCCGAAGAGATTCAGATTATGAGACAAGAAAATTTTAACATTTGGATTGTAAATTTGGATGTATCATGACTTCTTGTATCTACTGACCAAATTATGTGTAATTAATCCTCAATATAATATGAATTTTATTTCTAATTTCTGTTCCTATCCTAGTCTGAAGGAAAACCTTCTTTGCGCACAGATTTTAAGTCTAGCATTGTGGCAACGTTGGGCAAAAATCTGTGTTCAGAAAGACCAACAGAGATCTGTGCGCAATTCGGGATCTATAGTGTGCGCAATCCTGTTGCTCCCTTTCGGAGACGGTGAAACTGTTTTTTCCTTTATGTCAGCGGGAGGGCGATAGCAGGTAGCAAGCAAGACGACCCAGGAAGTTGCACATGGTTCAACTTCTTGCAAGATGAAAAAAATGCTGTATGTCCCTTTCAAGATTATGTTTGCATAAAGAAATACAGTAGGGTTGCAAGTTTTTTTTTAAGACAGCTACAAGATTTATGTAACGTGATAACGAACCATAAGGTACACTAACAGCACTAACTTACTTACTTTTGTCTAATGAGCAACTTGATGATATGGCAAGATTGTATCTGCGAAGTCTGGCAACGATGAAGTAGATCTTTGCATCCTGACAACCAGTGACGCCAACCCACGGGGAAAATTCCATTTTGTGGGATTTTTGGCTTTTTTTTCGAATTGGGATAAAGGTAATTTTCCTCAAAATTATCAGTATATGGACTTCATCATGTTAAATTCATCAACGAGAACAAAATTCCCTATGAGTAGGAACTAGGCTGATGACGCTTGGATAAACGTGAAATCAAGTGTTAATTGTCAAATTTCGTTATTTGAAAGAGCATGTTACTGTGAAAGTGAAAAACAAGTGACAAGAAACGTAAATTGTACTCTGGAGTTAAAAAAAATCATGAACGGAAGAAAGTAAATTACCAGAGGAGAAATAACCAATTTTTAAAATACCTCACACGGAAAATGAAGTTTGTCTAGTTTCATTACGTCAGTAGAACACTGTGACACAAATGAGTGATGAAAATACTAAATTTTGACAACAAAATATGCTGGTTTTCATCAATAATTTCAATAGTCTATTTTTTTAATTAAGAAAAATACTTGTTAGTAATTTAGAAGATCGGAATTTACGAATAATTCACTTACATGTCGAAAAAAAAAATAACATATAGTAGTCTAAATTTTCATATTTTACAGATTTTGAAAACTTTGTAATTGGTACAGTGCGTGGGAAATTTAAGAGCAAATGGGAATTTCTGTCTTTCAAGATGGGATTTTATAAGGTTCCAAGTTGGCATCACTGCTTAACACCACTAATGGGTGTAACGAAGGAAATGCAAGTTTCTTGGATATATTTAAATTACACAATATTTTATTGATAAGTCCACTTACGAAATGGCAAAGAAACTTGGGATAGAAGTTCTATCAAAAGAATATAGAACTGAAAATTGGCGCTAGCTTGCTTGTGAACCTGCAATGGCCCAATAAGTGCATTCGTAGCATAGTGGTTTAAGCGACGGATTTGTAATTAACGGATTCAACCTGTAATCAAACCCTGGTCCCTTGCTAGCCATGTAGTCACAAGGAAGTTGATGTACTGGTTTCCATTAAGTCAGGGATGCAAATAAGCAACAAAATTTTACTAGCCCAAGAAAAAAAGCTACTAACTCACATTCCACAATAGAAATCATTTACTTCCCTTCGGTATGATATTAAATACTCGCCCGCACCGATGAACCATCGCTCCGAGAGAGTGGTTATTTGCATCTCTGCAGTAAGGGTCTTCACTACAGTGAAATTAACCTATAATTTTACAGTTTTTCTGTAATATCTTCAAAAAAGATAACAATATTGGAAAAGCAGGAACGTAGCGAACTAGACAATACGATTTTGCATGTGATACCTTTACCACATTTCACCTATCTGCTTTTGGTATGCCGCTATTTACAGAGCCCTCAAAAAATGCTAAATCTATCTACAGTTGCAAATCGAAAGCAGATAGACGAGTTGTGATAACGGTATCACATGTAAAATCGTATTGTCTACTTCACTACGTTTCTGCTTTTCGAATATTTTTATTTGTTTTGAAGATATTACAGAAAAAAACTCTAAAATTAGCGCTAGATTAATTTCGCTGTAGTGAAGACCCTTAAGTGTACTTCTCGTGGGTATGTGTACCATTCATCATCTTGTGTGTCTACCATTCAAAATGAAGCGAAAGTTCTTGAAAAATAATAATAAACCACCACCTTTGTTAGCCTATCAGCCAGCTACAGAAACAAGGAAATTTGAAATCCTTATTAGAAAAGGAAAAAGTCTCAGTCTCTGTGAGTATCAATGATTCCTAATAGTTAACAGTCGCCGCTCCGCTATGTAATGAGACGTTTACAGTTAGTCGATTTGCGTTCGATTCAGTTGAATTGACGTCACTTTCAACTTAATCGACCGTGTAAACGGGACTTCAATTTAATCGCTTGTTGATCGAAGGCGACTAATCGACTGGCAACTGAATTGAAAGACGTTCTATTTTCTGTGATTGAAATAATTGAACACATCCATCGATCTGATTCGGCCTAGTTGCTTCGATTTAGTGGCAAATGCAGCGAGTCGATTTAGTCGTGCGACTAAATCGACCAAGTGTAAACGTCCCATAAGCTGTCAGCCTGACGCCAATACATTACGCTAGCATATAGACAATTTGCAAATTTGAAGCTGTGACGATTTAATTCCAATTTAAACTGTATTACTTCAAGATAGATGCGATAGTGCTAAACATGAAGCTACGTTGCTATTTTTATTAGGAGAAAGGTTGGATTAAATGTAAATAAGGTTGTAATTGCTTACATAAAATTCACAAGTATGTATACCATGCCAGGCACAATATAATTAATTAAATAAAAAAACATGATGACAGTATATATATATAAACTAGAGACAGTTGCTACTGTTTATCTTCAGGACAGGGTGGTTTACTGGTAGAGCACTTAACTCTGGTGCGTGTGGTGAACATAGTATCCATGGTTTTTCTCAGGGTACTCCCGTTTCCTCTCACATTTACAGTCCAGCAAATTTTTCATCATCATTCACTTGTCTTAATCATCCTTCTACCTTAGCCAAAAAGATATAATCTTGGGGCGTTAAGATGAAAGATTTTTACCTTTAGGACAGTGCAATATTTAATAAAACTTTACCACCAAATCAAAGGATGCATTTTTTACCATATTTAGATTTGACCATTCATATTTGTGTAATCGCAAGTTAGAAAAAAATGAAATGAAATCTTTGAGTTTTACGTCCCATGGTTATGCCGGTTAGGCTAAAGGAGACGGTGATGATGAGTAATGAATGAAATGGTGGAATGAAGAAAGTGGGAGGAAACGGGAGAACCCCGAGAAAACCAACGCACACGGTGTTTGTCCACCACAAAGTTCACTTGGCGGGGGCTGGGATCGAACCCGGGACCCTAAGCACCAGAGGTGAACGCTCTACCACTGAGCCACCGCGGCCCCAATCGCAAGTTAGAGATGGTGGGCAAATTAACAAAAAGAATGTTTACTGTAAATAATTATGTAGAACTTTTAATTAAGTGAAATTTCTACCTATAGCGCACAGCGAGGCAAAAACATGCGTGAAACATTTAGTGTGTTTAAATCGGTATTCTTTTTTTAAAAAAATCGTACGCACCCACAGGAGAATCCAATGGGTACGGACCCCCAAAACTTCCTAACTCAACGTACATTTGTACACTTTCTCATAAAACTATACTTGTTTAACAGGGGAATTATTACTGTAGCATGAAAATTTGATCTTTCACTTCATTTGTATTATTTCTCTTGTAAAAACAATCTAGTTCTATATATTTTTTTCTGAAAATATAGGTGTAAGCAGTGTGCGAATTAGACAATTTATATGGGGGGGGGGGGTAAAATTAGGCCAACTTGACGTAGAATTTGAAGATGCAATAATTCAAAATGAGACAATAATGCCTTACACCCCCACCCCCCGCACACACATAAATATGATGTGACATCTGTAATAAATAGGGATTTATTAATTCAATAAATATACCGACAATAAATATACCGACAATGACTATAAATATATTGTTTGACATGCACACACCATACCTAACCTTTCTGAACGTGTTTTAATGTTGTACTCACTCTTGTGCTCTCTAGGGTGTATTTACTTAATAATTCGGTCCGAGTGATAGCCATGATCACAAACACATGTTAATGTTTCCACTCATATTGAAATCTTCCACTTTGCGAACAGCCTTGCGAAAGAAAACCTACTTCAGTGTTATGAAAAACCACTAAAATTATCAGTTAAACCGGACTTACTTTAAAAAAAATCTACATATTAGCCTATGATACGAGAAATGGATTGTTGCTGGTCCCGATTTCTGGCATCAAGGTCAAATCGAAAGCCAAATATTTAAAAGCCCTCACTTCCACTTCTCGCTAATGCTGCGCTCTCCATTTTTTTCAAAATATCGATTCTATGATGGTACTCAGGAAATCAACACTTATAATTACTTTGCTGTTAGGTTACAGCTGAGTTGATTCAATATGTGCTACGTTATCAAAATGAAGTGTAAACACTACATTGAAATTTTTTCAGACAGGATTATTGGCGTGGACAGCAAACTGTACAGCGAAAAGAAAGGTAGAAGGGTTAACTTTAAAATGCACGCTCCAGTTGAAGTGCTTATAAGACACGGACAATGAGTGACACGGAAAATCAGTCGTATTAGCAAATGCTAAAACAAATCTTATGGTCTTACTCACCTTCACTAACGTGTCTGCTCACTACAGACGCATCGTAAGCATATACGTTAACATATAGCCACGAGAGAATATATAACTCAGATTTTGAGTACAGTTTCAAAAGTTCATTTCCGTAAACTGTAAAAGGCAGTGATGCTCAAGCAATAATAGCCCACTTATGTTCTTATTAAGTCCACTTCTTCTATTTATTGGATATTACAAATATTATGCAAACTTGCAAACTAGAATGAAATATAACAAAAATTAAAACAAGATGATAATCGATGCAAATCGAGAGGATGGATATGACATGCCCGAGTATGATGGAAGAAGCTATTTGTTTACTCATTGGCCAACCACTAAGAAAATTTATAAACCCATATCCTACTTTGATATACGCAATTAGTACACTCAATATTCACGATCGCACCCTGGGTGTAAGTATTTTACAATTACTTGTCTTTTTGGGTGCATAATAATGCCTGTTCAATACTACATAGAGGCTTGTAGTATTGCTCCTAGGGATGCGCACGAGACAAGATTTGTGGCTGTCTCGTCTCGAAAATGTACTGTAAAAGTGATGTCTCGACTCGAAAATTGTATATTTCTCTATTGGAAGAGCCATGTCTCGACTCGAATTTTGTCAGGAAAATTCTGTCTCGACTCGTCTCGTGCGCATCCCTAATTGCGCCCCCTCCAAAAAATTAAACCTCCTCCTAACAAATTTTTTTGTGTGCGCGCCTGGTAAGATAAAAATACAAAAAGAAAAAAATGCTGTCGGTACAGACAAAAGTGGCTGTGGGTTGGGTAATATCTTGAAAAATGTTTTTAAAAATCTTATTTTGACTACCTATCCGACAATACATCTGTATATCGTAAGTTTGTACTTGGACATAACCAATCCGGCATAAATAGCCTTATGGAAGCGTTACGAGGTTGAGCAAAACATCAGACAGATACGATCTAAGTAGAAATTGAAACCATTTAGAATGAAATCACTTCACAGCAAATGCCACATTGGATGCATCGCATGGAGTGAGAACTGAAGCTTTTGACTCGCAGCTTGAACACAGTTTACTGGAAACTTAATTACACAACTTCAAAGAGATGGAACTGAGTTGAAAAATCTCTAGAATCCGTATTTCTGTCAAGAAAAGATTGGAAGAACCTAGTGTTGAAATAGAGTTCCTCTCTGTCTCTCTCTTTTTTTATGGTTAAACGGATTGAATTGTAAAACATTAAACAATAAACACAGTAAATGTCAATTGAAACTGTTTGAATAAGTAGTGTAGCGTCTTAACTAATCCATCAACTACAAACAGATCTTGCATTTCACTTTGAAGTTGTTCACTTAACATGAAAAGGTTTCGAGTATTTGTGCCTTCAAGGATATTGTTTTCAACGCACGAGACAAGAGAAGATTTCCAGTTATGTATTTCCAGGTATATTACATATGAAAACGGGGAGAAAACAGACGTCGGTGGTGGTGGGAGGGGAGGCAACGGAGAGGGAAATCAATACTCGCATCGTACGGTGCACCAGCAACACAAAAGGTCAAGTGAACAACTAGTCCGTGGTTCCATGCTAAATCAAAGTTGAATCTGCAACGCCTTCGCTACTTTTCATTAAGTAAACACATGTTCCAACATGTTGTTTACCGCCCAACTCTTATTATTTTCCTTTTAAGGTGTGAAAATGTGAAAAGGATCTTATGTGGTTCGTGAAAGCAGGTTTGCGTTAGAAATATAGCGATGTGGTCTTGCATTCTGTAACGGGGACAGTACCGGTATCGAAAAAAGTTATGCAACTTAATAAATCTAGAATGTCGCCTAC
Source organism: Thermobia domestica (assembly GCF_964235325.1). Lineage (NCBI taxonomy): Eukaryota > Metazoa > Arthropoda > Insecta > Zygentoma > Lepismatidae > Thermobia > Thermobia domestica. Next base: position 22,442,760 of record NC_137460.1, on the reverse strand, counting down.
AAAGTGATTCCGACTGTACCAAGGCGCACCCACGAGGGTGGTTCACTGGGTCCGGATCCCCTCCCAAACACTTTCTAACATACAGTTGTAAACTTTCTCTATAAAAGTACACTTGTTTAACTGGGAAATGATTGATGAAGCATGAAAATTTGATCTTACACTTGATCTGTACTCTTTCTTCTATAAAAACAATCTAGTTCTAGCATTTTTTCTGAAAATATACGTGGAACTATTTTACAATTACTTATCGCCTTTACAGGTGTAGAATAATATTCGTTCAACACTACATAGATTTAGTGGCTTCTAGTATTGGACAAATCCAAAGCTTGGACCTCTTCCAACAAAAATTTCTGGGTTGGCGCCTGATGCTGTTATACATGTATTCCAATATTAATTTTAAGTAAAAAAAAAAAAAAAAATGTCTTCTTCGGCAATTCTCCAGTAAAATTGGTTTTAGATAACATCCTGCTTTGGGGGTCGTATGTCAGAGTGTCATTTCAGGGTTTTCAGGATGGTAAACTTAATCAGCCACGGTTTCGAACTGAAAAAGTTTCAATCATTTATGCTAACCGTTTTTAAGCTCAACTTTAGAGACAATATGTACAGACAATAGAAACTCAGGAGTGCAATTGATCCCTATTCCCAGAAATTATGTCCCTTGTAGAATGAGCGTTCTCGTACCTATACAGGATAACAATACCATACGTATGACACAAAATCAGCAAGTAAAATTCTCAAATTCCTAGGTAGCTGAAATACAGGGTGCATTCACAAAGTTTCAAGAGCTGAGTGTTATCTGAATTGGAGTGCACGCGCAGACCCGTTCTACCGACAGAGTGCAGTAGAGGGAGGTGTCAGCTAAGCGCCATACAAGCGTCAGTTGCCTCCGAGTCGCGAGAGTAAGTAGATCGCTACTGGCATGAGTGCGTGTCAGTGACACCCGTGGAAACCTGAGTGAGTGGAAAATACAGCGCCATTTGGAGCAGCGTTATGCTGTCAAGTTCTGTGCGAAACTGAATAAAGCAGCTACAGAGATTTTTCGTATTATTCAGGAAGCCCACAAAGAAGACGGCATGTCAAGTGCAATGCTTTGCATATGGCACAAGAGATTCAAAGATGATCACGAGGACGTTGAAGACTATGACCACCCTGGGAGACCTGCAACAAGCTTAACTGAAGAAAATCCGGTGACAATGCGTGAACTCTTAAACATTGATTATCGTCTTAGTGTTAGATTAATTGCCGGTGAACCGGGATTTGCAAGTTAGTGACAAAAGATTTGAAGATGAGAAAAGTGAAGTTTGGCACAGTTCAACGTGGAAACACTGCCGCATCCAGTCTACAGCCCCGACCAAACTCCCAGCGACTGTTTTGTTCCCCCGAATCAAGAAAGACCTGAAAAGGAAGCGATTCAGCACGATTCCAGCGGTCCAGGCGGCTTCGACGATGTCCCTTCACAGCCTAGAGCGCGAACACTTTCAGGGAGCCTATGAACAATGGAAAACCCGTTGGCAGCGGCGTGTTGATGCCCAAGGGTCATATTTTGAAGACTTTTAGTTCGTTGTACAAAAATGTGTAATGCATTTGTTATTTTGAGACCAGTCTTGAAACTTTGTGAACCCACCCTGTAAGTGATTTTGCATTCCACAAACTCAATCAATTCACCATCTGATGTATGGAAATCAGGACGACTTGCTTTAAAAATGATCGGTGAGGTGAGTTGCCTAATACGCTAGATGTTTGAAAGTGATGTTCAATCGTTGACAATTTTCAGTAGGAAAAATATCAGGCGCGACGCGTACACACGAAGTGCAGATCCATCACGCACAATCCTGGCAAAAGAGTCAATTTAGAGAAAGCACAGTTTTTGCAAGAACTTCAGAAGTTTCACGAGAGCAAATTTTGCACTTCTTTAAGTCCTTTATACCAGCAGCAACAAATAAAACTTTAATGTAGTAGCGGTAGCTGTTTTTTGAACTTCCATTCGGGGACGAGAAAAGATGTGTAATGAAATTATACTTTAAGGTCATGATTGAGATGTATTCCTTCAGCTTTAATATTTATCTTTCGACATTCTCACTTCTTGTATTCATTCTGAACAGGGACTACATAAGGGTGGGTCCTGGGGGTACGTGCCCCGTGAAATCCCTGACTTTATTGTAATTGAGTCTAATTTTAGCGTTAATTTTACAAATTTGATTTAAGTTCAGCGTCCTTCCAGCAGCGAGGCTATGTGAGGCTGGATCTACGGCTTAACGTGGGATCCGAATCACATGAGCTTCCGCCGAGAATCGAACCTGGGTCACCGACGCCAAATGCATGTACGCCAACCGCTCAGCCACGAGTGATCTCATTCACAAATTTTAATCTAGTTTATCGTCATATTGAATTTGGAACCTCTCCAAAACTTTGGACCCCTCCCGAAATAAATAAATACGTGCCTCCTTCTGAAACTAAATGAAGGAATTTTTTCGTATTAAGTTTTTTCGGATTTTTTCGATGGTTCAGTACTCTAGTGCAGTGTTGGGCAAATTTCAATTGAATTAACAATTAACAATTAATCTGTAAATTTAATTATTAATTGCAATTAACAATTGAAGTAAGTAATGGTTAATTGTTAATTGCAGTTGGCCATTAATAATGGAGAATCAATTGCAATTAATCAATTGATTGAAAGTAATTGCAGTGGAAAGTAATTGCAATTGAATTCAGTCATTCAATTGGAATTGAAATTAATTGGCAATTAATTCAATTGCAATTGATTTCCACAGCAATTACTTTCAATTGATTGATCAATTGCAATTGATTTTCACTTATTAATTTTCAACACTGTAGTTCAGAGAGGGCGTGGGACAATGAAAACTTTAGCCACGACCAATTGACTCACCACCAATCGTGGCCCACGACCCACCGTGACCCACTCTGACCCATCACCCACTGTGACCCACAGACCCACCAAAACCCATTGTCATCAACTCTGACCCATGATTCACGCCCTCTTCTCTACTGACTAAAGAGTTTAAACTTCTAATAAAACAAGCCTCTGAAACTATCACTCATCGGAATCTGAATTTCTATGATCAATCGCTCAAGCACCGCTCTATTACAATAACGGCGGATCTGACCTTTCTCATATAAATAAAACAAAGAGTTTGTTTGTGTCTGTCTGTCTATCTTTGTGCGGCCTGTGGACCAGACGAGTGGGCCGAAACTTTTCAAAATTTGGTCACGGATAGCTTGTTCTAGGCCCCAGATCAAGACGAAGAGGTTTTTTTTTTTTTTAATTTCGAACTAACGGGGTCTCAGGGAGACGTTTTCCGGGACCGGCCTAGGGACCAGACAAGTTGACCGAGAGTAACCAAATTTTGGTCACGGGTACCTTGGTGCAGGTCCCACACCAAGGAAAAGCGTTTTTGACAAAATTCGAACCAGGGGGTCTCACGGGGGCGTTTACCGGGACATGTAAAAGTAGTAGAAAATGACCGATATTAGTGTCGATTTCATAGTTTTCGCGGTCGCTGAGATCAATGGTGAAACTCCGATCGCATTAACTTCCAAATTCATCCTATTCGGCTGCGGACCGGGGGTCAACGGGGAGGGGGGAGGGATACCGAAACGTAAAAGTAATCCAAAATGATCGATATTAGTGTCAAATCCATAGTTTTCGCAATCGCTGAGATCAATGGTGACACTACCATTAGAGATGACTTTCAAATTATTCCACCGTTGTATGTGGGCCTTAGGTCACCAGAGGGGGAGTTCCGAGACATGTAAAAATAATCGAAAATGATTGATATTAATGTCAAATTCATAGTTTTCGGGGTCGCTGAGCTCAATGGTGAAACTCAAGACCGCGTTTACTTTCACATTTAGCTCCCATTAGCAAAGGAACGGAGGCATTATGAAGAGGATCAAGAGGCATGTAAAAATAATCCACAATGACCGATATTAGTGTCAAATCCGTAGTTTTCGCGGTCGCTGAGATCAATGGTGATACTTTCATGAGCGATGATTTTCAAATTTAGCCACCATTGTATGCGGGCCGGGAGTCACCGGGGGTGGGGAATTGCGAGACATGTAAAAATAATGGAAAATGACCGATATTAGTGTCAACTTCATAGTTTTCGCTGCCGCTTAGATGAATGGTGATACTTCCACAGGCGTTGACTTCTAAATGCAGCCCCCATCGGCTGCGGGCCAAAGGCGTTGTTTTTTGAAAATTGGAACCAGAGGATCATAGGGGCTTTTACCGGGATATGTAAAAAGTAGTAGAAAATGGCAGATGTTAGTGTCACATTCATAGTTTTCGCGGTATCGGCTGGCGGCCAGAGGAGATTTTTTTCAAATTCGAACCAAGGGGGTCTGAGGGGGCGTTCACCGGGACATGTAAAAGTAGTAGAAAATGACTAATATTTGTGTCGAATCCATATTTATTGGGGTTGCTCAGATGTATAGTGACACCCCCGACAGTGTTTACGTTCAAATTCAGCCCCCATAGGCCTTCCCAATGAAAACACATATACGTTGTTGCATATATATTCACACAAAATATATCCAATTTTAGAAATGTTTCTTAATTGCTATCCCGTTGTTCAGTTTGTTTACATTGATATTTTATCTGATCCGTGCGAAGAACGGGCATAACAACTACTACGAAATGGTAAAGTGTTTGTCATGGACCAAATTACAATGAATTCAATTATATAGATAATTATTATAATTATCATTGAATATTATTTCCTTGTTGAATTATAGATACTTTTCAGTTGAAAAAAGAATAAAATTTGAAAGTCCCAAATCAACGTAAAGGAAAAATGTATAAAATTTTCCATATAATTAAGCGTACCGTACAAACCTTACGCTAAATTTCCATTTTTGTGTCGCTTTGTGAGCTTATTTCCACGTTTTGTGCGTCACCGGAAATGGGTCAATGTTATCCTACAAATATGGCAGAACAAGTTAATGCTGTTCCGTCAGGAACGATTTCAAGGTCGTTTCCTTCACATCGTCTTGTCGTGTTTTCTACTGTTTTCTAAGCCTATTTCCACGTTTTGTGAATCAATGGTAGTGGGTCAAAATGGGCATTCAATGTGGGAAGAAAAATGACCCACTCTCCCACCAGTATCGAAATTTCGCATTGTTTAGTGGATGTTTTGTACCGTTTCTGCGCATATTTTCACGTTTTGTGCGCCACCGAAAGTGGGTCAAAGAAGACCTACAAATATGGCAGAAAAAGACATATTCATCCCACATTCAAGAGGGGGCGCAGTGGCTCAGTGGTTGAGCGTTCACCTCCGCTGCTTGGGGTCCATGGTTCGATCCCAGCACGCGCCGTGTGGACTTTGTGGTGGACAAACACCGTGCTCGTAGGTTTTCTCGGGGATCTCCCGTTTCTTCCCACTTTCTTCATTCCACCATTTCACTCATTTCTCATTATCACCGTCTCTTTTAGCCTGACCGGCATAACTGTGGGACGTAAAACTTAAAGATTTCATTTCATTTATCACACATTCAAGGACCATTTGGACCCACTTCCACTGATGAACAAAGCGACACAAATCATGCATAAAAATGTGAAGGAAACGACCTCGACATTCGATGGTGACGAAACAGCATTAAGTTATTCCGCTATACTTGTAGGCCTTTTTGACCCATTTTTGTTGTCGCACTAAAGTGGAAATAGGAGCACAAAACGGTACAAAATAGGCACTATACGATGCGAAGGAAACACCTCCAAATTCGATAGTGTCGGAACAATGGCTCTTTTTCCTCACACATTAATGGACCATTTTGACGCATTTCTGGTGATGCTCAAAACGTGGAAGTAGGCGAACAGAACGGTACAAAATACACACTAAACTAAACGATGTGAAGGAATCGTTGTCCAAATTCGTTGGTAGCGGAACAACATTAACTTGATTCGTTATATTCATAGGTCCATTTTGACCCACTTCCGGTGATGCACAAAACGTACAAAACAGGCACTAAACGATGCGAAAGAAACGACCCCGAAATTCGATAGTGGCGAAACAGTGAGCCATTTAACTCCCACTTTAAAGGCCCGTTTAACTCACCTCGGGTGATACAGAAGACGAGAAATACCGTAGATGCAGAAAACTTTTTTTTAAAAAAATGAAGGTACTAAGCGATGCAAATGAAACGATTTAGAAATTCGATAGTGTCGGAACAGTAGGTTATTTTCGTCACACCTTGGAGGCTAATCTTGACACACTTCTGGTGACGCACAACGTGGAAATGGGGAACAAAACAGGCATTAGTCAATGCGAAAGAAGGGTCTCGAAATTCGGTAGTGGTGGAGCAGTGAGTCATTTAACTCCCACTTTGAAGGCCCGTTTAACTCACTTCCGGTGACTCACAAGACGAGGAAGTAAGCACAGAAAACTTTTTAAAAAATAGTCACTAAACGATGCGAAAGAAACGACCTAGAAATTCGATAGTGGCGGAACTCTTGGTCATTTTTGTCCCATCTTGGAAGCTCATTTTGACACACTTCTGGTGACGCACAAAACGTGGAAACAGGGCACGAAACAGCACGAAACATTCACTAATCGATGCGAAAAAAAGGACCTCGAAATTCGGTAGTGGCGGAGCAGTGGGTCATTTTCGTCCCACCTTCGAGGCCCATTTTGACCCTCTTCCAGTGCCGCACAAATCGTCGAAATAGGCGCATAAAAGGGTACGCGATGTGAAATTAACGACCTCGAAATTCGATAGTGGCGGAACTCTTGGTCATTTTTGTCCCATCTTGGAAGCCCATTTTAACCCACTTCCGGTGACGCACAAAACATGCAAATAGAGGCACAAAACGGCACGAAAATTCACTAGTCGATGCGAAAGGAAGGGCCTCGAAATTCGGTAGTGGCGGAGCAGTGGGTCATTTTCGTCCCACCTTCGATGCCCATTTTGAGCCTCTTCCAGTGACGCACAAATCGTGGAAATAGGCGCACAAAAGGGTACGCGATGTGAAATTAACGACCTCGAAATTCGATAGTGGCGGAACTCTTGGTCATTTTTGTCCCATCTTGGAAGCCCATTTTGACCCACTTCCGGTGACGTACAAAATGCGGAAATAGGGGCACTAAACGACACGAAAATTCACTAATCGATGCGAAAGGAAGGGCCTCGAAATTCGGTAGTGGCGGAGCAGTGGTTCAATTTCGTCCCACCTTTGCGGCCCATTTTGACCTTCTTCCAGTGACGCACAAATCGTGGAAATAGGCGCACAAAAGGGTACGCGATGTGAAATTAACGACCTCGAAATTCGATAGTGGCGGAACTCTTGGTCATTTTCGTCTCATCTTGGAAGCCCACTTTGACCCACTTCCGGTGAGACACAAAACGTGAAAATACGCGCTCAAAACGGCAAGAAACTGCCATTAAACGATGCGAAAGAAGCGACCTCGAAATTCGGTAGTGACGGAACAGTGATTCATTTTCCTCCCACCTTGGGGACTCATTTTAACCCACTTCCCATGATGCACAAAACGTGGAAGTAGACACACAAAACGGCACAGAACGATGTGAAGGCAACGACCTCGAAATTCATTGGTGGCGGAACAGCAACAACTTGTTCCGCCATATTGGTAGGCCCATTTTGACCCAGTTTCGGTGACGCACAAAATGTGGGAATAGACTCACAAAGCGACACAGAACACGCACGAAAGGTGCGAAACAAAGTACCTCGAAATTCGTTGGTGGCGGAACAAGTTAATAATGCCGTGAATACCAATATAAGTATATACTGTAGTTCTTACCATCAAGGCTGAGAACTGCACGGTCTAATGTTTTTTAGCCAAAGTAGAAGCCCAACCGGGATAGTGATGTCAACCGGCTCGGCTCGGTTCAACTGAGCGAACAGCTTGAGCTGGCTTGGTTGGGATGACCCATAGACTGGGCTCAATTAAGCCGATGGCTTGAGCCAGCTCGGTAGGGACGAGTCATCGACTCGGCTCGATTGGAGCCAATGGCTCGAACCAGCTCCGTTGAAACGAGTCCATAGGCTGGGTTCGAGTCAGCTCAACTGAGCCGATGGCTCGAACCAGCTCGGTTGGAGTAAGCAATCAGCTCGGTTCGGTTCAGCTCGTGTGAGCCACCGGCTCGAGCTGGCTCGGTTGGATGAGCTGTTGGCTCGGCTCACTTCTCTGTTCGGCTCGATAAGTTAATGAGCTGTGAGAGAGCCGCTTGAGTCGTTAACATCTCTAAACCCGGGTCGAGCAGTTTTGAACATGTTTGGCTGGAGTCCTATAACTTTTAACAATTTTTGGCTCGAGCCCGAATACTTGCTCCTCCTCAACTCAAATCTAGAACCTCGTGACCGATGTCCTTGCCTCCTGAAGATTTCTTGACGACCGAGATCGACAGTCAATTAATTTTTAGTATTCAGATACAAACCACCTATATTCCATGTTTATACTCAGTGTTATAATAATAATTAGTTATAGTAGTAGTAGTAGTATCATGGATAATTATATTGTCTATGTAGGATACTTGAAGAGAGTAGTACTTGGAACTTCACAAAAGATTTAGCTCGAATTGGCTCGTTTTGGCTCGATTCGACTGAAAACTCGATCTGAATTGAGTCGAGTTCGGGGAAATTTTTCGAGCCGAGTTCAAAGATATCTGCTTCGAGTCGAGTCGAGTATTAAAAGAACTCGCTCGAACTCTCTCGTGTCCATCCCTATTGTATGCATGACGGGCATATAGAGTTCTTTCGAGGGGGATAGAATCATAAACATAATATATTTTAAAAAATGATTAGTTTCACGTCTTTCTTTCCAGGGGGGCGAAGGGATGGTAGTTATCCAGCATTTCTTATAAGTACCTTTTTTGAAATATGTAAAACAGTAACAAGTGGACAACACAATATACACATATCTTCTTATTTTCAGTTTTAATTGCTGATTTCAATTGCAATTAACAATTACAAGTTTTCAATTGTCAATTGCAATTAACAATTAAATGTTTCAATTGCACTCTTTGCGATTGACAATTAACAATTAAAAGTTTCAATTCCCTAGTGACAAATTAACAATTAACAATTGACGAAAAATTAATTGCAAATTTTATGATTGAATTCAATTGCAATTGAAATGAATTGTCAATTACAAATTGAAATCAATTGCAATTGATTTTCAGAGCAATTACTTTCAATTGATTGATCAATTGCAATTGATTTCAATTGATTTTGCCCAACACTGCTCTAGTGTTACGAATCCCTGGTTCGACCCAAGGTCATGTTAATTTGTGTTGGACAGCATTGTGTTAGTGAGTTTTTCGGGATTTACCAGTTTCCTCCCACATTTTCACTCTACCAAAAATTTAGTTATTATACATTTTAAATAATTATACATCTCATCTAGCCTACAGGACAATTTCCTAGGACATTGAGTCAAATATTTCATTAAACCATTACCATTCTACGGTTTATTAAACCATGACAAGCCGTGCGGGCAGAATCAAATGTAAATTGTCTGTACTGATACTGAATAGCAATTTATTTTACTTAGCTCAGGGAAGGGGCGATTATCAAACTCCAGGAGGGCAAAGATTCCAAAATTATGCCTAGAAGAAACACTACTACCATCAGACGCGTAGTTGTTCTTTGCTCTTTGCGAGTTTTTGTTTTGTAAACCAGTCTCTGTCTTCTTCCAAGCTTCTGCAACTCACCCACCCTACGTTAATTCCATGTCAGAAGGGCCCCGGACAAAAGGGCGAGGGCAGAAAGGCCCGAGTCAAAACGGTCCTACGTCAAAATGTCCGGGTCAAAAGGGTCCTGCGACAAAAGGGCCCGAGTCAAAAGGGCCTGGGTAGAAATGGTCCCATGGCAAGAAAGCCTGAAATCAAAGCAGGAGTGAAAATCAAAGATGCACGAGGGGATAGTGTCCCCTTAGTAAGTTTAAGTGTGTGTCCAATAGAAGGAAGAATATCAGTGGTTAGTAGTAACAAAAGGAAACTTGAATGGTGATCCTAATTTTGTTTGATTGCTATTTGTTCTGCAACAATCGCTATCGCATAAGTCTGTTCTCCATCAAAGTTTGCTTTCATCCGCGTCTCTCTGAGCTTGAATTCTCGAGACATAGCCCAATCAGACTTTATTCTACTAATGACTGTTCCCTTTCTTCTAAAATTCCAATGCTGCTCCTGGATCAAAGAATAAAAACATATTATATGAAAAAATATTCTTTTGGAAACATTTGTTTATTTTTGCTGTAAGAATATATAGTACATGAGGATCTCTGTACAGGTTTAGTCAAGAGTATTGGGACAGAACAATAAAAACGACACGTGCGGACGGAGGAAAATCAAATGTTGCAATTAGTATTATTGAGAAAACCATTGATTTGGAGTGTGGTCACTGTGGAAGCCATCTTGAATTCCGCTATATTGCAGATAGTTTTTTTAACTTAAAAGACTATGATTTTACACTTCAATTTAGGCTTGAATATCCCCATAAATGAGAATGTGAACTCATTTTTGACATACCTGTTTATGAGGCTGGGAGTTTGACATATGCATCTAATAGAAAAATGTATCATGACAGGACAGTAACAAAGTAATGCGTGGACAGAGGAAAAGCACATGTTACAGGTTGGTATCGGTGATAAAATTACGTTAAATGATTGCGTGTACATCATGGCAGCCAACTTGAATTCCGCATATTGTATACCATACAATATTTTTATAGAAAGAGGTATTTATGTCACATAAATTTAGGCTAGAATCTTCCTACAAACGATAATCTCAACAGATTTTTGACCGACCGCTATTCGTTTACGAGATAGCGTGTGCTACGTTTGACATTTGTTTCTAGTAGAAGAAAGTATTGGGACAGGCAAGTAATAAAGAGGGGTTCACTGTTCTTAACGTTTCTGTTCGTTTGCTTGCGTTTGTAAAATATTGTGAAGTTACTACATATGTTAATAGTAAGTATATTTTTGTGGTTAATTGTTACTTTACAACTATAAAGCAATAGAATGCTTTTAATATGCAGCTTTGAATATTCAGCAGAGCTCAACGACTTCGTTCAAATAGTATTGGGTGGTAGCAATGTTTGTCTGGTCAGTGTATGTACCGTGTGGACTTAATACGGGAAGGATATAATGATAGAATAACTAGAAACTATGTAAGAATTAGAGAGCTATGTAAACTAGAAGAAACCATGTATTATCCAAATTAAGAAATATAAGATACTTAAATTTTCTGGAGTTCTCAAAGATAAACCCAAAAATTGGTGGGAATGTGTTGTTTATCGATGAATTTAAATTAAACCTGCATGGATATGATGGTAGAATAATAGTGTTTTTCAACAAGTAAATACAGAGATAAATGTAAAGAACTTCAAGCCTACGGTAAAATACGGAGGAGGAAGTGTAATGGTTTGGGTTATATATGCTCACCAGACGTTGGAGAGTTAGTGTGTATTGATGAGATTAAAAAAAAAAAAGACATGACATATCTTAACGTTCTTAGGAGGACTTCTAATTTTATCAAGATATCGATCCCAAACAAAATATATGTTGTAAATAAATGATTGTTTTAACACTGCCCAAAAGTGCGCGAAACCCCACCCGGCTTTAACCCCATTGAGAATCTTTGGAACGAATTGCAACGTAAGGTCAATATGTACGAGTTACGGTGAAAGAAAGTTTGAGAAAAGCATTACGTACAGCGTGGAATATTTCCACATACTATACCAAGAAACTTTTAACAACCATGCCAAAATGCTTAGAGGAGGTTACAAATAGTTGTATGTTTGATATCAAATACTAACTGTATTAACTTGGTGGAATAAAATAACTTTTGAGGATATTTTGGGTTGTTTCATGATATCTGAATATTGATGTGATGAACAATGTCCACGTCCCCATTCAATGCACTTTTTGCAACAACGCACACACTTGCAATATTTGCTTTTCCTTCGCCACGTTATTACTGGATTGCCTTATACTTTTGTCTACTACACACAAATATCAAACATAGCACACCTACCTGTGAAAGAATGGGGATTGGTGAAAAATGAATCACATTCTCATTTGTGGGAAATTCAAGCCTAAATTGATGTACCAAACATATTCTTTTACATTTAAAAATATTGTGATATCCAATATAGCGGAATCGAAAGTGTCTGCCATGAGGTCCATTCAATGCAGTTTTCGCATCAATATCCATGTGCAATATTTAGTTTTTCTCCGTCCACGTGTATCATTATTGATGGTCTGTCGTAATATTTTTTTTACTATTTTTTCCACATGTATGTTCTTTCAACACAAATAAATCAGGTACTGTCCAAAGAATATTTTTCATACAATAAGTATTTTTATACTTCTGAAGCTATTCAGGCTATATCTCAGGCTTTTTTGATGTGGGGCCCTTTTGACCGGGGCTCTTTTGTCGCGGGCCCTTCTGACGCGGGGCTCTTTTGACTCGGGTGCTTTTATCGCGGGGCCCTTTTGACTCGGGCCTTACTGCCCTCGCCCTTTTGTCCGGGCCCTTCTGACGTGACACTCCCTACGTTTTGAGTCAAGCGCTGCCAAGTGGAGGAATTCATAACTATTACAGAAGCTAACTATTTACCGTTGCACAAGTGGCTGCAACTGCTAGCGAACAGTACGGGAAGATAGCAGCGATGCAGATACAAATGCGGTCTCCAATATCAAGAACTAGGAACTCAATGACATATGTTATTGAATCCAGTTGCTCAATGTTATTGACCCTGCTCAATGTTATTGAATCCAGTTGCAACGCTCTTGCAACTGAAAATTTAAACCTCTTTTTTTTCCTTTTTTAAAATTAAAATTTTATAGATGTATCAATAGTGTCTTGCGTTCAAGAGCAAAGTTTCATTATTTTTTCTGAAACACTACTTTAATGCTTTAAAAATCTTTAATATTTAAATATAATCCTTTACGTCATTCACTAGGCCACGAGTACTTGACTATTACCTTCCTCCATTTGTCTGTCTTATTTTTTTTTTTTTTTTTTTTTTTTTTTTTTGTTGACGGTGTACCCTCCACAGGCTTGAATCTGGTATAATTTAGCACACCAGTTTTTAAAAACTTTTTTCGTTTTTTGTCACTTTTATGATTGTTTTCTACATGTTATTAGCATATTTACATGGAAGAAATGTCCAAATGATACATATCTATTAGAGGATACGCATGTTAATTCATGACAGAATGGAGGGAATAAATTTCCCCAGTGGGCAGACCCTAGAGACGTTAAGGTCTAGGTTTCAATTTTTTGGACTTAAATTCTGGAAGGCACACTAGGATTTTGTGATCATAAGTGTACATTTAGATAGGACGCAAAATGGCAGCAGCTAACCTTAACAGCAGACTCTGCACAAAGGTGTCTGAGGACGCAGTGCACCGTATATTGTTCTATATGGCCCTCCGCAGCCGACGTCTCACACGTATACCAATGTTAACAGCACGGCACCATCGATTATACGGAATGGACATGTGCTCGTCGTCATTATATCGCCGAGCAATGGGACAACGTTGCATGGTCCATAAATCACGATACTGCCTTCGACAATGGCCGGGCCAGACTCTATCGCAGTCTTCCAAGGAAACAGCTGCTCCAGACGTGTACAGTAGGATGATGACAGGCCCGTGATGGCTTCATTATGATTTGGCGAACCTTCATATGGTCAAGTAAAGACCCAGTAGTGCGTATGGAGGGTTATCATGACGACTCCTAGATATCGGCAGGTCATTGCTGATCATGTATATACCCATTCACATCGGCTCAGTTGGCAATGGCATCTTTCAGCAGAACAACACTCTTGTCACAAGGCCAATGTTGTGATGCAGTACTTCTAAGAGCACAGTGGTGAATTTCAATTGCTGCAATGGCCTCTAAGTTCACCCGATCTTAATCCAATTGAACACATTGAGATATTAGTGAATATCAGATTCAAGCTCGTTTCCCCCTTCCACGGAATTCAAAGGAACTGCGTGACAAGTGTATGCAGATGTGGTTCACCGTGCTTCCACCCGCCTTTCAAGACCTCATTGCTTCCATTGCAAACAGCATTGCTGCTGTCCTGCATGTTAAAGATGGGCATACCAGATAATTAGGAGGTGGTTATGATTTGGATCGTGAGTGTATTTCTAGAAATGATTTAACACACTAAACTGGGAAGAATAAAAGGCAACAACATTATATCATAAATAAAAACAAGAACAAAATAGAAATAGTTGAGAGAAACTTAAGAACTTGATACAACTGTGAAAAATTATTCTGAAACGATTTAAAACAAGAAGGAAAACTCAATTCGCCCCCTCTTTTTGGTTAATATGGCCTATAGAAATACTTTTTCATGCAAAACGATAACAATAAAAAAGTCATATATTAACTAGAAACGAGATCAAGAACAATGCTCAATAGGAAAATAGAAATGGTTTTATTTCTAGACGTTTCTATAATAGAAATGAAATAGAACAAGTTAACAGTAATTAGGCTTCAAAAAGCTATTAGAACAGACATCTCGAAATCACAAACTTTTTCAAGGAAACTATTTGAATATTTACACTGCTACCGTTAACAAAGACAGATAAATTATACAACTGATCTTAGGTGGATGATCTATTACACATTGTTTCTGAATAAGGGTCATTTTTGTCGTGTGTTACGACTTTTCAGTTAAAAGGAGGGACATATTTTAGAAGGAAATTTTTTACAAAATGATTTCACAAACCTTCGTACAGACACACTATCACACATATACATACCCTCCCCCCCCACACACATACATTCTCTCTCTCTCTCTCTCTCTCTCTCTCTCAAACACACACAGAAACACCCTCCCCAGAGAGAGAGAGAGAGAGAGAACCCGCGTATCACTCTTCAAACTATTATATCTACAACATCCATAAGAACAAAAGCATGCATTTGCTAATTTCATTTGACGCACGTCGAATGTAGAAGAAAAGGACGACATTTTGGAGCGTTTGTGTGTGTGTGTGTGTGTGTGTGCATGTGTGTGTTTTCAGGAACATTTGGTCAACGAAGCAAATGAGCTAAATTGTTTACTTGCCTGTTTCGATAGAGCTCAAACATCTGATGGAATCGCATTAATCAATGAAACGTCAAACATCCACCCTCTCCCTCTCTCTCTCTCTCTCTCTCCTGGCTACATTGCTCACTCGAGTGAAATATAGGCTACATTTGTATTTGTACTTCATTCTTACAATCAAATTTCTTTCTAGGTTTACTCTAATTACGTGGAATATTTATTCTTCAGCTAATATATGTTTCTGCAGTTGTTTCAACATACGACAAATGGGTAATTATAGACATTCAGTAAGATAATGTAATAGTATAATAGAAATAGTAATTATCTCCCTTGTGGCTAAGCAGTTAGCATGTGCACATTTATCGTGGGGTCCAGGGTTCAATTTCTGGCGGGACCTCATCTGGTTCGGAAGCTGTAGCTCCACGTCTCATATAGCTTCTCTGCTGAAAGGGACGCTATACTCAAACTAATCAATGTACTATTTCATAGGTTTCCATTTTTTAGTTGTTGCCTACACCTACGCACAATATAAAACACCTTTTTTAGCCTACACGGTACACTCTTTCATTAGTCTGCATCCCACTTAGTCGCAGGAGGTTCAAACTGTGTTCTCTGCATCCATTTCTATAAATATAGAGCGGGCGTTCTTAACGTTTTCCGCAGGCGTACCACTAAAGCATATTAATTATTGATACCACCATAAGTCTATGTACCACCAAAAGCAGCTCGTGTACAATTATGGGATCCGTACGACAGGTTGAGAAACCCTTGTTATAAAGTACGGCTTAAATCTAAACTGTATTATTGAGTATTAACAATTGTCGCAGACAGTGCCTCAAATGCATGTTGTGACATCGTCACGGAAATGGTTAAGAAGTGTTTTGTATATATGCAGGGTGTCTCAAAAGTCCCCTTACATAGGGGTAACTGTTATTATTAGAGTTACAACAAAATGTAAGAGGAAAAGCAATATCCAAATATGTCTTCAATCTAAAGTTTTTTTTTTTTTTTTTTTTTTTTTTTTAATCGGACAAGCCTTAAAGGAATCCAGGGATCAACTGACCGAGGGTAAGCAGCACACATACATTACATTTTGTTAAATTTAGTTATTTTTTTCTTTCGTGTAAAATGGTGTAAAAATTGTCTCTTAGATAACATGAGTATATTCAAGTCACGTAATTAAATAAAATCTTCAACGATTTAGTTTTGGGTAATGATCAAGTGTACAGTCTTGTTTCACAAAACTGCAATTTTTCGAAAATTAAAAGGAGAAATTAGAATTTTACTGTAGGTCGTGTTTCAATGACAAGTTGAGACATGTTCTTCGGGTTGTTCATTTTCGGAACTGTGTTTCGCATTTACGTTATCATATTGCTATATGTTCTCTGTATTATGAGTTTTTGTTTATAATAAATATTTCTTATTGTTATTAAAAATATTAGAGTTGTCAATGCTGCGAATTTTCCAAGAAAAATAAAGGTTTCTGAATGAACGTAAGAGTCTTCATCCCGGCGAAATTAAAATGCCGCTAATTTTACAGTAATTATGTTATATCTTCAAATAGATAAAAGATAATCGAAATATGGAACAAAAGCGCCCTAGACACTATTATTTTGCGTGAGGTACCGTTATCACAAGTCACCTAGTGGCTTTCCGTTTTCAGCTGTTTAGAAACGCGAAAATAAATGCCGATTTTCAAAATGGCTCGAAATCGAAAGCAGATAAGTGAGTCGTTATAACGGTTTCTTATGTAAAATAATATTGTCTAGGGCGCTCTTGTTCCATATTTCGATTATCTTTTATCTATTTGAAGATATCACATAATTACTGTAAAATTAGCGGTATTTTAATTTCGCCGGGATGAAGACTCTTAAGTAAATTAAACTTGAGAGAAACATTATCATTTTCTGGATCTCAGCGGTCCTTTCATACAGTACTGGTGAAATCTATCCCTACTTTTTTGGATTATTTCATCGGAGGTGGCTCCATGGTTGAAAGACTTGTATTTTTTTTTAACGTTTTTAATTTTCAAGTACGGATTTCTGTTCCCATTGTGGTCATCCCGAAAAGGATGAATTTAGAGAGCTTCGTTACAAGCAGACAATATATACTCACGATTTTCAAAAATAAAAATGAGTATCCTTGATGAGACAGAAACTCAGACAAAAATGCATACCTTAGACAGAATTCACACAGAACTGGCAGAAACCAATCGCTCTCAAATTTCATAATAGAATTATTTCGATGATATGATTTGCAAGAGAAATGCAAGCAAAGCCACGCACACTATCCATAGGTGTGATGAGAAAACAATATTCGTAAATACTCTTAAACATGGACGATTGGGACTCCTTCGACAGCCTCTCACATTGGTACTCGTGTGGATCACTCAGTCAGGAGCGATTCCGTCAGCTGATTGTTTATAGTTTTTACATATGAATGAGTATGCAATGAAGGAATATTACTTGTGGCAACATTTCTTGTGCAATGTTTAAAGCGGTAAGCTCGTATTATGAAGTCAAATAGGGCTGTAACACATTGCCTGAACTCCAAAATAACAAGCAATGATATCATCTAGAGTGTCCAACAATCTCGATTCGTTAATTTTAGCTTTTTTTTTAAGTGGTAAGTGTTAAGACACTTCGATAACTACAATTAGAAAACCAGGAATCGAGATTCCTGAAACCAAAGTTGAATTTCACTACGGATTTCGGATTTTCAAACATGGCAGATGATCAATCTGTACGAAGTACTCACTACAAACTTTTTTCTTTCTTTGTGATTGTTTATCTTGAGTGTTGATTAATCATGACCTATGCTGTGCTACCAGACGGTTCAGGCCGAAGTCCATGGCTTCCATTTGTAGTTATTTTTTACGGTGCTACTGTCGCAGACCCTCAACTAATCATCTCTGATTTCTAAACAGTTATTTCATGACGGGTATGGTGTCCTGTATATGATGTGTGTTTGGTCTTCTCTGTTCCAATCAGTTGAATGGGCTTAATTTCTGTGTCTTGGTATAATTCTACAAAACCTGGCGCAGAGCTATGTGCGTGCTTCGTTGAGTATTGGCAATCCTACGTCTTCATGTATTTGGGCTATTCTTTTGTCAGGCGAATAATCTGTGATAGCCCTAGCGGCTCTGTTCTGCACCACTTGTAATGGTGCAGATGGATGACGGCTGCGTGCTGCTATGCCGGGAATGGTATAGCAGCACTGACCGAATGAAGAGTTCTGGTATATGTTTCTTCTCTGGTGGGCGAGTTTGTTACTAATTAGAAGTGGCAGAAGAGCTCGAACTCATTGGTTCGCGTTGTTGGATCTGGGAGGCGAAGGCGACCATTTTCTCAATTGGCCTCATACTGCAGGTATAGTTGAATTCTGTGTAAGATGAAGTTGTATTCTTTCCTTTTGAACTTTCTGGTTAAATCTATCAATGCTGTCTTGTTTGCATTGATATTTATCTTTCATTTCTGCGTCTATTCCTCTAGGTTTGTGATGTATCTGCGCTGGCCTCTTCGGATATATATATAGTTGCAGTTACTCGTAAAGATCGCCGTATCATCTGCGTATGTTGCAATGTGGTTGGAAGTTCTGCAATGAACAGCGAGTACAGCACTGATGAGAGTCATGAGGCCTGTGCTACTCTTCCATGGATTAGTCTGGGGTCACCGGGATGTCCTGAGTGTGAGACTCGGAATGTGCGCTGAGTAGTATTGTCTTGACTAATCTAGGGAGAGAAGCCTGCTTGATGTTTGTGGAGTAGGATGTGGTGCCACGTCCTCTCAAAGGTCTTCTCGATATCAAAAAATAATCCCATGGTGTGGGCATTGCGTTAAATTGTTGGATAAGTTGTCTATAACCTTGATCAGCTGGTGGGTTGCGCTATGTCCACGCATGAATCCGAAATAGTGCTTTGGTATAAGCTGATTAATTATCACTGACATGTGATTCCTTCTGTGCAGTACCTGCTCAACCACCCTATTGAGGTGATGGGGTCTGTAAGATCATTAGACTGTTCTTGCTCCTGTGCCCTTTGGGATCATGATAGGCAGGCTTCTTTCCAGTCTTTCGGAAAGCAGCAAGTGGTCACGATTTCATTGCTATCCGGCACAGGAGTAACATGACTCTCCTGGAAGCCTGCTTCAGGACAAATGATGTGATTCTGTCCGATCCTGCTGCCCATCCGTTTTAGAAGTTATGTGATAGCCCAGATTTTCTGCGGTATCGAAATGCATCTTGAGTCCTGATATCTGTGGGTGTTACAATTTCACGTGAGACTTGGAGATTATTGGTGAACATCTGTGCTTGTTCCTCACAATGTATACCAATCCTTGTTCAACGCATAGTGGATGCATTCTGGAGGGTCCTCGCGAGCGAGTCAGTGTTTTGAGTAGCTTCCAGAAGTCTACGGCTCCTGCATCAGGTAGTGCATATGGCTTTTAGGTAGCTTTCCATTCTATTTATTGAACTCAATCCACTGGAGACTTTTTTTTGACTCTCGACGTCAGAACGTTCTAGAGTGTCTTATACTGAGGGTAGCGGGTGGTTTGCCAGAGGCGCGCTCAGTACTTCACGTGGATGAGATGACAATTTATCCTGTTTTCTTCATTTTTATTTAAATCCTAACATAAAAAAGACACTAACATTCGGGACAGTGTTGTTCTGATTGGTTTGAGGCATCAGAAATAATCTAAATCCTGAATGAATTCCGGCCCCAGACTAAAATGGTTGACCTTTATTTTTATACGATGACCAATAGACATGGTTTGGCCACAACTTGTCTTCTATTCCAGATTATCGATAACAAGTTGAAAAGGAGGAAGTTTAGTTGACAGAAAAGTTGCTTATAAAGGAAAGCTAGTAAAACGGTACTGGCTGCAAGAGGAAGAGTTTTTGACATTCACCATCCCTCTTGAGATACAACTAATAATGAATTTACGTCTTCCAAAGATGGTTTGATGTTCCGAAAATAGCGTGCTACTGTCCTCCGCTATACTTCGTGAAGTGATGAAATACACACATGTCGACAATGGTCTGCGGTCGTACCAATATCACAAGAGTATGGCAAATAAACCCTAATTACATTTACTTTTCAGAAGAGGTAGAGAGATGTTACTAATAGGAAACTGTTTCCTTCTATGTTATAGAAGGAATTTCGTCAATATGTCAATTTACGATCATTTCTACTATTAATTTTCTTTAGTTTACAAGTTGACGTGTATCTTTGAGGAAACTACTTAGAAAAGTTGTCCCCCACCCGTAAAGAGCATGAAGAAATGAGATTCCTGGAAAAAGCTTGGATTTTTTTTGTTTTTTTTTTTGTTTTTTTTTTTTTTTTTTTTGCTTCTCTCCGTTTAATTACCATCATGGAGATCTCTTGTAAACAAACATCTATTAGGTATTCTGCTATGCGAGAAGATGAATACAACTAATTTAATCAATGAAAAATTTCAAATATCTGGAAATAATTCCAGCTCCAAGAATATTAATGAAGTAAAACTGAAAACACCTAACTATTACTTTTGGCTTGAACGAAGAACACATAACAGTGTGGAGTACCCAAGCCATCTTACAAGTAGCATGTGCATCACTCTTAGAAGTATGTACTTCAGTTGCGTTAAATCAGACAATACAATACAAAAAATAATATATTTTAACAGAGTAAAAACTGCAATAGACTGGCAATGAACAAGGAACTGTTTGACGTTATAAAATTAGATTTTTCTAGATTTTCTAGAATATTACGTATGAGAATTTCGTGTGGGGTATTGTATTGTATGGGCCAGAAACACGGACATTACGCAAAAAAAAATGATGAAAAACGACTGGAAGCTTTCGAAATGTGGGTGTGGAGAAGAATGGGGAGAATTAGCTGGATCGAGCGGAAAACATATGAGAGGGTCTTAGAAATGGTGAGGAAGAAGAGAACAAATTTAGATATTATTGAGAAGAGGAGAAACTGGTTGGGACATTGGGTAAGAAGGAACTGTATCATGAGGGACGTGCTAGAGGGTATGGTGGCAGGAAAGAGAAGGAAAGGACGAAGGCGGCTACAATTGATGGACGATATCAAAACAGAAAAATTGTACGTGAAGATCAAGAGCTTAGCGGAAGATCATGGAGCATAAAAACTTCTCAGCTGCGGCAAGTTACCTACCAACAATGGTAGATTATCTAGGACGATGATCTCAACAACTACGCATCAGGATCTAGACTCACCCATATCACGTTATTCAGCTCAATGAGATCTATTAATTGGTATTTTTCCTCCAAACTTCACTTCACTTCCTCTCCACCTTGCGAGGATCAGCCAAGAATAGGTTCTGTTGAAGTTGCTTGTATCTGGACTCCACAACAAGGAAGGAGAAAAATCAGACTTTCGCCGGTACTGCAACTCCGTACGTACGAGAAGAGACCCAAAAATAACCGGAATTTCCTGAGAAAAAACATTGACTTTGAGAATTCTGTGTGCGCGATCTCATTGATATCAAAGAAAAGAGAGCACAGATTAGCACTGTCTTCAAATTCGATTTAACCTGACGATCCTTTTTTGGACGAGGCGAGCCAGGTGACTTCCATTGACTTTACAATTGTTTATTTTGGGGATCGTACCAATAGTACTACAACTTGATACCTGTGATGATTTTGTTGAAAAGATCTGGATCCTTTGTCACCGTGTTTTTCACTGCACAACAGGTTCAACGCAACGTTTCCTCGGTGAGAAGTCGGGGCCCAAACTTAGCAGCCACTTGTTGTATTCCTAAATAGTTGTGCAAAATGCGTTGAATGAAGCTCCAGGATAACCCACATAAGTCTTCGAGTTGGTCGATTGTTCTGCGTCGATCTTCCATGATGAGATCGCGAATTTTGGCGATGTCGAGATTCGCGCATTTGAAGTATGACCGGAACGGGGCCGATCTTCAATGTAATTCCCTCCCCCCTTTAAATCGAACAAACCATTCCTACACTTGCGTTTTACTGAGAACATGTTCTTTGTAAGCTGTTTTTATCATCACAACAGTTTCTGCTGCGTTCTTGCCGAGTAAAAAACAAAATTTCACAGCCGCACGTTGTTCGTAAGAATCTGCAATTTTTTCGTGTCACAAGTGCATACGAACTCATACACAGAACTGCCAGAGAAACCACACGCGTCATTCTCGGTTTACGATACTTGGGATACTGACTCACGAGAGGTCCTCCCATTGTACCCTAGCGGCACAACCTCGTACTACAATTACGCGATGCGCAGGAGTAGGATTCTGGTTTTTGGGTTTCCCCTCGTATTTATGTTTTCACTAGTGCTGTTATATTTCTTTATCAAGGGTAATATTAACGAACTATGATAAGGTAGTTTAAAAATGAAAAAGTGAACATTTAGGTTAACATCTGGAGAATTTTTTGAACTGCATACAACAAATGGTTTTCGTACTATTTCGTGACAAAATGTACCATGTCATCGTATACGGTAAAATGATTTCAGTTCAGAACGTTAGACAAGGTCTTAAACTATAATAATTATGTACCATTTATAACAAAATTTAATTTTCATAAAGTAAGAGAGTTAACCTTTGTACGTGCGCCAAGGATTTGAATGACAGCGTAGACTCTCACGTTGGGGGCCCTGGTGAATCCACTAATTACTAGAAAGTGATTATTGATACATTGTTGGAAAGCTTATGAAACAGATTCCAATGAGATAACATTTGTTCAATTCCCTCCCTATTCGTAGAAGAAACACAAAATGTAATTTATATATAAAAAAAACTGAAATTTAAAAAATGACCAACTTTGCCCCGTTACCCGTCATCTAAGCAACAAGAACACATACAGGATATTACCTGGTACTGGACTACAGTACTTCATTGCTTCACTTACCAACTTTTAAGAATCTACCCCCAAGGGAGGAATTTAGTTGATTTTGAGTTTAACGTTCCTTTTAGCAGCGAGACTATATGAGACAGGACCTACTGATTAACGTGGAATCCGAACCACATGAGCTCCCGCCGGGAATCGAACTCAGGTCTCCCACGGCAGCTGAAGGGGAAAATGGCCTCCCAAAAACTGATGAAAAAAAAAACAACCAAAGAATACGCATCTTATCCTCCCTCCGCAGTGATGCCCCCACATACATATTTACGGAAAGATTCATCCTTCAGGAATATTGATAACAAAATTACCTTCCTAACTTAATTAGGGCCTGAGCTATTAAGATTTAAAGCCTCGACGCAGCAATCGCGTCAGTGGGCGTTTAAAAGGTTCCCCGTATACACTAAAGGGCTAAGAAAAAAGATGGTGATTGTATTCTAAAACGTTAACATTCAACTGTATAAGAAGAGAATTTCTCTTCATTTAGTTTCCTTCTTTAAAATAGAACTACATTTGTCTTACAAATTATTTCGAGAAACGCGAAAAATTTAAAAAAAATAATAATTAAAACATGTACTGTAACAGGTTTAATTTTGAGAAGGAAATTCCGCATTTAATTTCGGTTTTCTTTCACACGAGGGTCTTACAAAAGGAGTGGAGAATGTAGTAAAGAATAAAGAACACCTCTCAACAAACTCCCTGGTAACGATTCTAAGAAGCAACAATTTGGCAAGCTTAAACTCCGTCGACGCTGCTTAACTGCATTCATGCATTCACTTTGTGGTAATTTTACCTTTTAATTAAAACCTAAAGAATGTTCGAGCTAAAATTAATAGCTTCATTCGCTGCATTAAAATGAAAGGAAAAAAGGAAAGGAAAAGACACTGCGCCTAGACTATACAGAAATACCTTTTGTAAAGAAGAAAGTCAAGTATGACTATTCCTTTATTTCTGTGGAACACCAGTTCAGTAGAATGCACGTAAAGGAGTGTGTGTGTGTGTGTGTGTGTGTGTCTCATCGGTAGAAACACACAAACAACGGAAGTAACTCGCTAATTCAGCGTTTCTCAACCGCTGTGTCGCGATACATTGTTGTGTCGCGGATATATGTCAGATGTGTCGAGAGACTTTTAATGTTATCTAAGATCTTCCGCAAAGAAATTATCTTTAGAAGAAAAAAAAATTATCGCCAATCTGATGGAAATCTTTCTTTCTCACATTCCTGCTTAAGAGTCATAAGTTTCTTTTATGTTAATATGTTTCTATTCAAGAGTCTTACGCAATTTGCTTGTGAGATTCGTATCTCATAGTTGTTCCATAATTTAAAGTGGATCACCACCCAGAAGTTAGTACATATTATAGCTCATTTTCTTAACTACTGCGTAATGAAACGGTACATATTATAAATATTGTACTATAAGATAGAGTAATGTTTCAGCTACAACACAAGACACTGATTCATTTGGTTGTGTCTTCTGATATCGAAAAAGGTAACAAAATAAAATGAAATATTTGATTCGTTTTACAATGAGCACACAAGATGGCACTTGCTGTTAGATCTTACTAGAAGTGCTCAATTTTATGAAATGTTTATTTGAATGTATAAAGTACTTTAAACTAACGATCTTATTACGAAATAGATATATTGTTTGACCGTTTTTAGTGTTATGCTTCACATTTTATTTAAATATTAATTTACATTTAAGGAAATAGATATTGAGAGGAAACTTGCGCAGAACGCCATAATGCGTTGTTGCCAAATTTGTACGTTTAATTCCTGGATTCTTGTGTTGCAGTTCGAGAAGCGGAACTTAGCTGTGAATTGCGGAAAGGGCCGAAAACTAATTTCTCCGGTAAGTATCCAACCAGAATTCCATGATTACTTCCTTTATTATTTGGCACCAGGAAACACTCGACACTACCTGGCAACTATTCAAGCAGTGTTTAGCATAGCACCGACAACACCTAGTGATCCACCTTAAAAAAATGAATTGTACGTATTTTTATGTGTTTACTTTTTTGCATCTAGGAAAAAATTCACATGCAGGGCTGTCGCAAAAGTTTAAAACGTAGTTTAGTATGCTCCGAAGGAAAAAAAGGTTGAGAAACGCTGTGCTAGTTAACAGCGTATTTTACTACATTTACAGTACATCAATTTAAAAAAGTCTTCCATAAAAATTTACATTATTATTAGACTTTTTAGCGCCCCCCAAAATTCGTTTCTTTTAAATTTTCCTCGAATTCTACACATGAGAATTTTCCTGAAGCATGTCCATTTCGCTGGGCTCAATATGCTCTATCGAGTGATATATCTTGTATTTGTTGGGCATGGTGCCTTAGTGGTAGAATGCTTACCTCTGCTGCGTGGGGTCCCTGGTTCGATCCCCGACCAAGCAAGTTTGTGCTGGACAACATTGTGTCCGTGGGTTTTCTCGGGATACTCCCGTTTCCTTCCACATTTTCATTCCACAATTTCTTCTATCATCATTCGTTTGTCTTAATGATCCATCTCCCTTAGGTTAACGGCCATAGCTGGAAGATTTCAGCTAATTTCATGTCTTCTATTTGGGCAATATTTTAGTTGAACAGAAATTAAACTTCAGGAGTTAATTATATATCTAATTAACCGTAATATGTACAGCTCACAGGTAACGAGAAGAACCCTAGCAGAAGTAGTGTGACGTAGGTATGGGCTCGTCCACTTTCGCACGGGGGTTTCAAATGACACCACAGAATAGCACACACACAACTTTACCCGGAGTAGCAGACGACATCTAAGTATATAAACCACATTTCAAAAACCGAAAATGAACTTGACCGTGTCGTTGACCTTTCCCCGCTACCCCTGTTTTAGGGTTCTTCTCGTCATCTGTGAGCTGTACTCTGTCTTTCTAGTGTCAGAGAAAGATCTTAATGAGGGTGATCATTTTCACCTCAATAAATGGTATGGTCTTCCTTTACCATCCATTTTTAGGTTTACGAAGAAATTAAATTTTTCACCATATTTCCGAAAACCACGCATGAGGTTTAACTCTATATAATTTTGTTCAGATCAATAAGGACTATCCATTGGTATACATCTTACGAGGGGTGTCCAATAAGTTATCTACCTAGACAGGAAGGAATGCAGATAGGCTCACCTGGTCATCACTGTTTTTTGATGTAGTCCCCATGGAGGTCTATGCACTGTTGCCACTTTGTGGGCAGCAAAGAAATCACAGAGAATAAAATTGTCTTTGTCGTGGCCTGCAAACCACTGGGGAACAGCCTGTTGGACCTCTTTGATGGATCCTAATGGTGGATGCAGGTTTCGTCACCTGTCACCAGTTGAGCCAGGAATTTGTCCTGGTCCTCCTCAAAAAAAATCCAACAAGTCTTGGGACAGCTGCATCCGGCAAACATTTGCTACGCGGCGTAACACAAACACACACTGTCCACGACCACTGCGTTGCTCCTCAAATTGCTCAGCGGGGTTCCCTACAGTGGCCTTCGCGTGCAAGTCAGGCATCATTATGTCCCCTTGTAGGTAGATAATTTATTGGACGTTCCCTGTATATGTATGGATTTTTTTTTAAATTTAGTGGCCCCGAACGTTTGATAAATCCAGTGTATTGGAAAGAATGCATAATATAAAAGTTTCCAAATTGCGGAATCAAATTATTCTTCCTTGATTTTTTTTTTTTTAAAAAAAAAACATCTTTATTAAAATTTTGCGAAAATTTTCCCAAGGCCACACCTCAGAATGGATTATAACTCAGAAACGAAAAGCTTGTAGAGAATAATTTTTGACAATCTTCTATAGCACAGGGGCGGATCCAAGAGAGTGCGATCTGGGCGATCGCTTCCTCCCAGAAGAGGAAATTTTCTTATTTTATATATAAATAAAACCCATTCCAGAGTTTTGAGCTCTTAAAAGTAGCTCTCAGTACCAGTTTTGCAGCCCATTGCCTCCCAGAAGTCCGTCCTGGATCCGCCTCTTGTATAGCAGGCCTAGGTCTGCCAAGTTTGATCCAGATCAGATTCGTTTGGTTGAACTTCGTACAATAGAATGTGTCCTTGATTTTAAAAAAAAATCATCGAAGGACGAAAGAAAAGTTTGAAGAGCAGAATATTTCCCCAGAATATGAAATTCAAGAATTCTCAGAAATTTTTTATCGCTGACTGCCATGTATGCTAACCTTGAATAATGTATTTATGATATCCTTAGATTAATATACACCTGCACATGTCAACAAATATTTCTTATGAGAATTTTTGATTTCTTACAGTGTAAAGAAAGAAAGCGAAAAATACATAGAAATTTTTCTTTGAACTACTACTTCCTCTCACGTGACATTTGACAGGAAATAAAACAGCTGATGTTTAATTATACATGATTGGACGAAGTCTGTGTGTGTTCTATTCTCCAACTATTGATTTTCTTTCTGTCTTGTATTGAATGCAGTTTTATTCCTTTAAAAAAAAACGCAATGGTTAACAAAGAAGTAAATCTTTCCTTCAAAGGTTAAGAATATTAATTGTTAATGAAGAGACAACTGTTCATATCTTATAAAACAAATAATTAAATACGGTATGTCTCAACCAATTTTCTGATAATTGTATTCAATTATGGATTTTCCGTATATACATAAAGAGTTGAATGACTATGTGCTTTGAGTGGACGTATCGTAAGCGGACATGCCAATTACGGTGCTTGTAGCGGACGCGAAGTCTTTGATGTTTTAGCGATTGCCAAACTCAAAGCTGGTTGAATAATTACTACTTCAAATTGAATTATGCTAATGCTTTTGATATATACGACTGACTAGTAAATAAAAACCAGCACCAAACCATGATTAGAAGTTTTTTTTTTTTTTTTTGTAACAATGAAAAAGGAAAATGTACTAACAAGGAAAGTACTTAGATTCGAACGGATAAATACACGCAAAAACGAAAGCATGTGTAATGTTAGTACACTGCAAGCAAACAGTGATGTAAACGTTTTTCCGCAAGATGGTGTAAACGTCCGCGAGAGCAGGGCAAAGTAGAGCACGTGACATAACTACAGGGCGTCTATGAACTCTGACCCCGGGCTATGATTGAGGAAACAGTTGGGTGGATGGAAAAAAATCAACGAACACGTGTCCCATTATTTTTAGGGACACACATTTTGATTGAAAAAGTTGTGTCCCAGGGTACCCCGGAAGATCCCAGACGGAGTCTAACTCAAAATTTTCAAATGATAAGGGGGGGGTCAAGTAGTATATCATTTGAAAGGTATTGTGAAAATAAATAAGCTGCAACAAATTCCGAGTCTGTATGCTCACCCTTCGCAAAATACTGGTCACAGACTCTTTCATAACAACTGTGTTGACATTCTGATTGTCTACCATTTTGTACAGGGTAAGCGTAGAGATTTGGGACTTGCTTCATCTTGTTTCTTTCCACAATACCTTTCAAACCATATACTATTTGACCCCCTTACCATTTGAAAATTTTGGTTGGACGCTGTCTGGGACCCTCCGGGAGATACTGGGACACAACTTTTTCATTCAAAATGTGTGTCCCTAAAGATAATGGGATACGTGTTCGTTGATTTTTCCGATTACGTGTTGTTTGCCACGACTCGATTTTTATGTTGTTTATCACGGTATTGTTCTCTCTGATTTATCTAACATCATAATCGTGAACATTTATAGAAAATCTACTCATAAACTAAGGGTTGCCAGATGATTATATTATAACAATCAAATCCACTATATTTATAAATAGAATACATACAATACAAACGGTCCCAAACACGGTTACTGCTTCTATTCTGTAACCATAGTTTTGGGTATTCATTGGATATTTCTATCCAAAGATATTTTAGGAATGTTTTAGTTTATTCTCAAAATTTAAATTATATCCAAATGTTCCATTTCGTATCCTCTGACTTTGTCCGTTAGCTATTTTAGTGTATTGTATTTTAGTGTATGTTTTTGCTCGTTTAACATTAGGCAGGACTCGATCGCTTATTAATTTATGTTTTAATGAGTTTGTATAGGCTAATTCTATTGAGATATATGGGGTTGCTCAGTGGTAGAGCGTTTACCTCTGGTGCGTTGTGGCCCTGATTCGGTCCCTGCTCGATCCAAGTGGACTTTATGATGGACAAACACCATGTGCGTGAGTTATCTCAGTGTTCTTCCGTTTCCTCCCACTTTATTCATTTACCATTACATTTTTTTCCTCATCATCACCGTCTCCTTTAGCTTAGCCGGCATAACTTTGGGACGTAAAACTGAAAGATATATTTCATTTTCTAATGAGAAATACGCAAAGCCTACTTCGCGCGAGCTGGAATCTAACCGGAGACCCTAAGCACCAGAGGTGAATGCTTTACCACTGAGCCACGTTACAAAATGTCAACTGTAACACGTCTTGCTCACCTCAACTATGGGTTGGTGAGCAACATGGAAATTTTAAAACTTTTTTCTCTTTAAGATTGTTGTTTTATATTTTGATAGGGTCTCTTCTTCGTAGGGCTATATTTGATCAACTTCGAGCTTCGTAAATGTTAATTTATGAAGCTCGAATTTGATGTCATATAACCCTTCTGCTATTTCTAACCCGTTCCTAATATCCCGCAGCAGGCTTTCAATAGAGTTAATATTCTTCAGAGAATTTATGCACCCAGAAGCATCAAATAAAGTGATGATTATAACTTCACATCATATTTGCTTCTTAGTCCTAGGCGTCTCCTATAAGAATGCAGAATAATTTGTAGTGGACAAACACCGTGTGTCCTCTCACGGTTCTTCTGTTTCCTCATACTTTCTTCAAGACACAATTTTTCATTCATTCTCATCATCATCATATCCGTTATCTTACATGACACAACCGAGGGACGTAAAACTGAAATATTTCATTTATTTTTCTTACATATATAAAATCCAGTTCTTTAGTCGCGTAGCGTAACAAAATTCCAAACTATCGACCAAATATTTACCATTCGCCAAATACTCGAAAAAAAAAAAAGTGGGAATACAATACCCCGGCACATCAACTATTTATTGATTTTAGAAAGGCGTACGACTCGGTTAGGAGAGAAACATTATACAACGTTCTTACAGAACTTGGAATACCGAGAAAGCTAATTAGATTAATTAAGATATGTTTAAATGAATCCCAAAGTAAAGTCCGGGTAGGAAAATTTTTGTCCACGAGCTTTCACGTCGAAAATGGCCTGAAACAAGGAGATGCGTTGTCGCCATTATTATTTAACTTCGTTTTGGAATACGCTATAAGGAAAATCAAAGATAGCAACCAGGGCTTACAGTTGAACGGTATTCACCAGGTTATGGCATATGCTGATGATGTAAATTTAATAGGAGATGATAGGAGAACAATAGAAAGAAATGCAGAGATCTTATTAAACGCTTGCAGGGACATGGGTTTAGAAGTAAATACAGAGAAAACTAAATACATGGAAGTGCGTCGGGACCGGAATACAGCAAATTATGGATGCGTTAAAATACTAAATAATACTTTTGATAAAGTGGATACTTTCAAATATCTAGGATCAATATTAACAGAGGAAAATCATATTCACGGAGAAATTAAATGTCGACTAAAAGCAGGGAATTCGTGTTACTATTCGGTTCAAAATCTCTTGTTGTCGCGAATTCTGTCGAGGAATTTGAAACTTAAAATATACAAAACGATAATCATGCCTGTAGTTCTGTATGTCTGCGAAACATTGTCACTTACTCTGAGGGAAGAACATAGACTGAAAGTATTTGAGAACAAGATCCTGAGACGAATATTCGGACCCAAGAGGAACGAGAATGGGGAATGGCGGAAACTTCATAACGAGGAACTACATAATTTATATGGTCTACCCAACATTGTTAGGGTCGTCAAGTCTAGGAGGCTTAGATGGGCGGGTCATGTAGCTAGAATGGAAGAAAGTAGAGACGCTTTCAAAGTCTTGATTGGAAGACCAATCGGAAAACGACCATTAGGAAGACCTAGGCGCAGATGGGAGGACAATATTAAGATGGATCTCGCAGAGATTGGAATACAGAGTAGAAACTGGATGCAGTTAGCTAAGGATAGAAGTCAGTGGAGAGCTTTTGTGAATGTGGCATTGAACCTCCGGGTTCCATAGGCCATAGAGTTAGTTAGTTAGTTAGTTAGCGTAACAAAAACAGAACATTATATCAATTTACTGAGCTATTGTGATATTAATGATGTTTTGTGTTCATTTGTTTGGAGCTTAATGTTCTCTTTCCGCAGCGAGTCTAATGAGATCTCCCTCGTTCCAAAGGTAAAAACACTTACCACTTGATCCAGGGGATCACAAACGGAGGTACCTGGCAACCCTTCCTTTTTATCCGGGTGTGTGTGAATCTTCACGATATTGAGATCTGATAAGATCGGAATGCAAATACTGTGGCAAAATCGTGGCACACAACACCAAAATCGAGTCGTGGCAAACTACACCGTGGCAAGCAACACGCCACCATTTTTCCATCCCCCCAACCGTTTCCTCAAAAATGGCCCGGGGTCAGGCTTTATAGTCACCCTGTAGTTATGTCGCGTGCTCTACTTTGCCTTACTCTTGCAGACGTTTACATCACTGTTTGCTTCCGATATGCTAACATTACACATGCTTTCCTTTGTGTGTGTGTATTCATCCGTTCGAGCCCAAGTACTTTCCTTGTAAGAGGTATGGCTTAAAAAATGCCTCGTTTCAGATGTATAAATCACCAAACGTTGGTCAAAGTAGTTTTTGAAGCACTCTATCTGAAGCGGACTATCTGAACATAATTATAATTTACCTTCCTTTAGCCGTTCTCGAGTTTAACACTACAAGATGAACGAACAAGCTACGATTGACTACATTTGCATTTCGTTAAAGTAAGAAATGCCTGGCTTAGACACGATCCCGGGTGAGTTATTCGGATCCTACTTTGAGCAGAATGTGCCATATTATATAAACACGGGTCATGAAAAGGTCAAACACCAATCAATAGAGTAACCTATTAAAAGTTTAAATTACATCCACGCTAAAAAGATTCAATAGTTTGGTTTTTATTTTTAGATACTCAGTTCTAAGAAATCTACCGATCATGTGATTTCTTTTTTTTAAAAAAATGTAATAGCTTCCACATTTTATTTTTTTTAAAAAAAACATGAAACTTCATTAAAATAGCGCTGCAATAATGAATAGCAACGGTGTGAATAAAAAAAGTAAAATATTCCAGGAAAAATCCCACATTAATTAAAAAGACGTGTCATAGCGAACAGCATACAGGGACGGAGAACCACTCATTACTTTGGTGTAAAACATCACCAGCACGAGAGGTACGCACTCAAATGTATTTCTTTTCTTTTTTTTTTCTTTTTTTAAGAGAAGTTTTATGAGCTTGTTTGGTGGAAATTACGTCCTAAATAGTTAGCACATTTTGTGGGATGCAATGTCCTGCACACCTGTACAATATTATACAGTACCTACTGAAATACTGAATATATGTAAACTTAAAAAAACTTGCTCAAATCATGTAGTAACAATGTTTTCTTATGTCATTCATTCATTAACAAATATTATATATTCGGGTCATCTAAAATTGACGCCCACGGACTACAGAGTAGTATTCTACAAGTAAAAATAAAGCGAAAAATATATACAGGGTGACCCAAAACAACTCCCACATTTGAGAGACGAATAAAAAACATACTGTAGATAGAAGGTTACTTATTAAAAAATATAAAATGCTATTGGAAACAGTTTATAATTATTATGTTTTATGTGTTGATATTACACAGCAATTGCAGTACAATTGTTGTATATAATAGTTAATAAAACCATCCACTTTTTGATCGCCTGTAGCGCTTTCAGTGAAGGGGCAAGAGAAATAAGTGTCGTAGCTTCAGTTCACCTCTACCGTTTTCAGCCGTCAATATGGTTTGACCAGGAGCTCATCGCGCGTACCCAGTCGAACTGTTTTTCAAAAACAGCAGTTCTATGATTACAGTGCAAAGAGTTTGTCATTTAAAGTTTATTCCTGATCGGAAGACTATTTTTGCGCTGGATCGAGAACTTCCGAACAACAGGTTCACCATTGGAATATCGAGGCTATGAGACAGTCAATTTTGCAGTGTCCAGGGCATTTTGCAAGAAAGCATGCTGCAGCTGTCCGTCTTCCTAGGAAGGATGAAAATGGAATGCAGAAGCGGATTTTACATGGGAAAATTCTTTCATGAAATTATAAACCAAAAATAAAGTCGCGGCTTCCCTTACACGTGGGAATAAGTATAGAAATTTCGCAATTCATAATTCCATTACATGCATACAATTATTTGATATAAATAAATGATGTTTGAGCAATAATTTCTTTGCTTGTGACAACATTTGCACCTGAAGTATTGTACTTCTGCAGTTTTGTATATGAAGAGTAATGAACTTGTCTCTTCCGGTTGCCTTCTCACTTTGTTTCTGTGTCCTGCTTGCAAGCAAGCCTTCTAACAAGAACGCTAAGAGTGTTATCTAACTACAGGATACTTAATTGGATAGCGCGGTCAACTCCCAGCAGATTCTTCGGTAAACTAGTTAGAAACTCGCCGTCTCTGAATAGTCTATTCCGACACAAACAAAAGACAAGGCGAAACAATTCCAATATGTGAACCTATCTACAAAACCATATGACTGTGTTTAGTTTCGTATACTTTCTACTGTTGCATTCTAACATGATTTTAGTTAACATCTTCTAACGTTCTATAATTATTAAAAGCACAACACAAAATCACAGTTTTCAGGCAAGTAATTTAAGAGGGAGCAATTAATTTTATAAGGTTCATGTTCTAGCAACTGCCACAACCGAGAAAGGATTTTGAGGGTGACATATTGAACTAATAACGGAAAACGTACTTCTATAAGGTACTTAGATTTTATTTTTATTTTAGTTCATCGTAACTTTTATATATGCGAGGTGAGTTCAAGAAGTATCGAACCTTATTCCCCCCCCCCCCCCGCGTACACCAAAGAAGCGCGGAAGACTTTTTTTTTTTTAGTATAGATGTAAAGGGGACACTCATGCGCAATCGTGAATTTTTTCCCGCCCGCAAAAATCGTCAGTTGCTGGAAGTCGGCCAACGAGTGAAGACTTGTAGCGAGCGGTCGTTGGATTTTTTTCTTTTCTTTTTTTTTTGGTACAATGAGAGGACAACTTAAGCAGCGATATTGCATCAAATTTTGCCAAATGCTTGATTATACCCAAACGGAAACCATTCAATCCGATTGGTACATTCAATTTTGAAGGAGAATTTGGGCGGACATGAGGAGAGTGTCCGCGAAATTTGATTCAGGCTTTCATCACCAAACATAAACATTCCTTTATGTCGTCAGAATCCCTACTCGCCCGATGTGGCTCCGTGTGACTTTTAGTTAATTTCCAAGCTGAAAATGCCACCAAAAGGAACCTGATTTGAGTCAAGAGAAGATATCATGCGGAATGAGAGAGCACGGTTGCTCACCATTCCAAAAAGCGTTCCAGAAGGGTTTCCAACATCCGTGAGAGCGCTGGAGAAGTGTGTGCATTACCAAAGAGAGTACTTTGAATGGGATTACTTTTATCAGATTGCCAAATCAATAAATGTATTTTTACTAACCAAAAGTTCGAAAATATTTGAACACACCTCGTATGCTTAACTTTCGGTAAATGTATTATTAGTAATGAACTGTTATATGTTATCATCGCTTTGTTTCCCTTGACTCAGGAACTGGCAGAAAAGTAATTCCATATTAGTAGCCAGTAAAGAAATTAATGCTCCCATTTGGCCGAAAGATTGGCGTGTGTGGTTTTGTTGCGGAAAGTGTGAGTTTAATACTCGGATGAAGCACAGATTTTTCGTTGTTGATAGAGCATCATGAGGCGATTGAGAAGCTACTTTAATTAAGAAGTAAATGAATTTTAGTCTAAAAAGCAAAAATGGTGGTGCTGGGGTTGGCTACTTATCAGTAAATTGAACATGCTCCATCTGGTTGGCAACAGCTTTTTGAAAGTCAAGAAGTAAAGAACAACATACCTATTACGTAAGAACAGTTTTAATTCAAAAAGCTGTTAACTAGAAATTTTATTATCTTGGAATTTGCACTTTAGTAAATATAACTAATCTAAACGTTTTGTTAGGCTGTTATTGATTAAGAGGAAAACAGAGAATCCATCCAAATAAATTTTTATTTACGTTCATCAGTTTTGATATTTTTATTGTGTGTATAGATCTGCAAATCACAATTCAAATCACTATATCCATGGAAGCTAAATAAATAATTTACACGAATAAGAATATTGTAGAGCGAGTCAAGACCAATGCCTTGAGGTACACCAGAAATAGCGAAAGTAACAATAGAAGTGAAACAAGAGACTGTGATACATGCTTAATGTTTAGTATCAAATATAACAAGTAATTTAGCAATTTTGAGTTAGTATTTGTTAATTAGGTTTCGCTTTATAAACGGAAAGACGAAATTTAAATACTTAGTTTTATTACGTGAATATTGTTATGCTAGCTTTGAAAGTCAGTATCCTCTGGAACTTATTATGCTTATACACTATAAAACGCCATTTTAAGTAAATTTCAATTTTCTCTTATAAGTGTTCTTGTGGGAGAGCACAATGGTTCAGTGGTAGAGCGTTTACCTCTGGTTTGTGGGGTCCCTGGTTCGATCTATGGTCAAGTTAGTTTGGGTGGACAACATCATGTCCATGATTTTTTTCGGGGTACTCACCTTTCCTCCAACTTTCTCATTCCACCAATGGAAGAATTCACTAGATTTAATAATCGTCTCCTTTAGCCTAAAGGACATAAACGTGGGACGTTAAACTGAAAGATTTCATTTCATTTTCGTAAGTGTTCTTGGGCTCCAGCGTCAGTTGTTAACGTTTTTAACTGTTCAACAACTTCTTAACGGATGAACTTATCATCCAGTTAACAAATAAATCTGGAACACTCAATAAAACACTGTAAACTTAGAAATTAAAAACCTTATTGACGTTTCTGATTACAATTTTGTATACTATTAATTGAACGCAATGATTACTGAACACTTTTTTAAAAGGAATTATTAGCCTATATAATTACGTATTTGTATTGTTATAACGGCTATTTCATTTTAGAATGCACTATTTCTGCCAAG
Organism: Thermobia domestica; assembly: GCF_964235325.1. NCBI lineage: Eukaryota > Metazoa > Arthropoda > Insecta > Zygentoma > Lepismatidae > Thermobia > Thermobia domestica. Next base: position 22,406,689 of record NC_137460.1, on the reverse strand, counting down.
AAATTTTAAGGTAGCTTTTTTTTTCCTGAGAGAAATAAAAAGGTCACCTTATTTATTCCAAGATTCCGGAAGAAGTTTTATGCTTAAGAGTGTGACAGTGTGACTGCATCAACAAGCCAGATGTTCTCACTTGGCCCACGGCCTAGCTCTGACCAGGATCTACCTCGAACGGAGGCCAAGAATTCCGTTGGACCCTGATAAAGGCAGGGAAGGCGGATGAAACAACCACAACGGGAATCTAAACTTTCACGACCGCAAACTTTGGAGTTTATTTTTTTTCTTTTTCGTAAAAGAAAGAAATAAAAAAGTAATAGTTTTCTAATATTCTCGCAAAAATCAATGAGCATAACCGATAATGCAGAACTTTCGCTTTCGCATTTAATTCCAATGCGGGTAGCACATTAGCAAACCAGTAGACATTAAATTAAGTGGCGTATTTTGCATTAAGCATAAGAATTAAAAATGTCTGATGTTGCGTTTTATTTTGCTACGATGTTAGCGATGAATCATTCAGGTATTTTCTGGTTCGCATCACTCAAATCCAAGTACAAACATCTCAGGGTTTATAAGTGTCAGTAGCAGAAACAACATACATTCACTGCGTATATCATACTTTTATAAAATTACGTTTCCTATGCATAAACTAAAACATTTCTTTTATACAGAACAGATCATCCATAATCTGAAGGCTACCCAAATAGAACTTTAAAACAAGGATAATTTGGAGACTTCGAGAAACTTTCAAATGGATTACGATTATTAATCCCACACTTTCAGACTAGAAAAAAAAAATTGGACATCGCATTAAAATTTTACGCTATATAGGCCTAATCATTGTTTGCACTTGCTTTTTTGTTGTAATATGAGAAAAAAAATATTGTATGAATGATTGATATTAACTTATGTTTTGAAGAAAAACCGGGAAATAGTACATAATACCGGGACAGACTATGTACCAAATACGGGACTGTTCTGGTTAAACCGGGAAGTCTGGTTCCATATAAATATTTTCAGGGTCGGATGGCAGCTTTTGGTGTTAAACCATGGAACTCCTCAACAGTAAATAGTGTTAATACTGTGCAATGCCCCGCTATTGTGCAGCAGCACCGTATTACATTTACATAAATTTTTAGCATGACGATAGGATATCAATCTGTATCGTAAGATAAAATTCTCATGCAAAAATGCAAAATGTTTTGGAATCGATACACATAGACAAAAACATTAAAATAGAATTTTACTACTTATTAATGAAGGACAGTTTTAAAATATTGTTAGACAACGCAGATACATTTAATAATTAAATATTCAAGTACTTTGAAGGTAAATATTTTCCAGCAGGTAAACCTAGAAATTTTATTTTGTGGACAAGGAAGATATAATACAATGACGTACTAACTCTAAGTTTATGTAGGGACAAACTTTTCTCTCTTTTCTCTATAATGTCGTACCACTGACTTAAAAATTATCGAATTACTACATAAAATTTAAAATTAAATAATTTCAAAATTCTATGCTCATGTCCAAACTTGTTTGGATCCTATTACTGACGTATTTACATATACCATAAATTTGAATTCTAAAGATGATTAAGATTTATGCTCTCTAAGACGATATTAATTACAATTTTAGATCAAATCTTCATATTATTATTAATGATGGTAATGCTCCGATATATTGAATGCAGTCCGTCTGACTTTAGAGCCAGAAGTTAACATCTTTGTCGTTTACGTTGTGTTTTCCTTTAATTGGAGTTTATTATTGTTGTCTACGGTGGAACTAACCAACCTGCCAGGAATGAAGGATGTTATTGCAATTAATGTACTGAAAAATGTGAGTAAAATATAAAATAATTAGATAATTCAAGATAATGGTGATAAAATGAAGAAGTGAAATAAAGTAATATAAACTAAATAATATGAGGAATATTTTAAGGTAGATGGTTAATGTATTAGTTACTGTGTCAGCAGAGATGAAAATTAGTTCAGCACACGATACAATAATAGCAATATTTCCGACGTATTGAATGTGTAGGTATTGATGACACAAGTGAATGGAATTAAAGAAACATCTAACTGTATCATTATCCTCAATAAAGTAAGAATGTAATGTTCTGGTAAACGGGAGCATAAGATATTCAACATGAAATATGCTAATCGTCCAAACGTCAATTCAAAATTTACGGAAATGCAACCTAACTTGTTAATAATAAAAGGTGCTATATGATAACCGGTTTTCTTGTAGAATGCGTGTCTAGCACTTGAACATAAAATATCAACAAAATTTCTTGTTTACTTATTTATTGTAGGTTCGAATTTAGTTACTATATAGATCTTAAATTAAAATTTAGAATTATTTGATGACTACATTCACCTTACATCATAAAGTATGATTTTCGTAAATGTCCTGGTTCTACATAAACTTAAATCTGTCAATCTTCTCATGAAATTTCCCAAGCCGTTATGCACGAGGTTGGCGACTCCGTTGATGCCGGGCCAACCAACATGCTGTTGTCCAGTCCTTGAAGCTTGACTTTCAGAACAAAATATACAGTATTGAAGACCGGATCGTAGTTGTCAATTTTCCAGTAAAATTCACATTACAAACAGGATTTTTCGCCATATTAATAATAGTATAATAAAACTTGAAAGAAGTATGGAGAGTCAGTTTAACGTGCACAAGAGGTTTTGTTATAATTTGACAACTTCCTTCCATGATAAAAGGTAAGAAATTGTTATAACTGTGTGTATACATATATGTACATATTCACATATAATTCCGTAACGCGTAGATAAACTTTTATAAAAGTATATTTATACATCTTCCGCAGGCTGGCCCATTTTATAGGAAGTTTGTATCCAACCTTTAGTTTAGGGCCGCGGTGGCTCAGTCACTGGAAAAGTCAAGAAAATGAGATACGCCTCTCTGTCTCGAGAGGGACGATATCATTCGATATCTTTTTCAAAACTATTTAACATTTGTTTTTGTTTGTTTTGATGATCTGTATATTTCGAAGGACATTGGACAGTTCCGGGACTTTTTCCGCACTCTGTATATTAACAGAATTAGAATACGCTAACATGCATATAATAATAATAATAATAATAATAATAATAATAATAATAATAATAATAATAAAGCACCTAGAAGCAGAAAACTTATTAACTATAAAAAATTGAAGTCTGTGCTAAGCCAAATATATTAATGTCTCATTAATGAAACTAATTCTATACAAGGCATTCATTTGTTTGGCTTCACAGAGATTTTTATATTAATGAATTATTATCTGCTTTTTTAAAGCACTTATTATTATTATTATTTAGGCTACTTCATTTTAGTGATTTTTGTTTTAAATATGTTAATAAACAATGTTATTTCTATTTTTAAATAGATTACTTAAACTGTTACATATTATAAAAATTCAAGTAACAATCATATATTTGTTTAAAAATTTTCAAAAGAAAGTAGCATAAAATTCAACACATATGCACCTCTCATATTAAATTCCACTCTAACACCATTTGTTTCACATTAACGAACAGCAACAATAATTTTATTTATACATTCAAAACGTTTCATGAGATTTTTTAAATTTATTTATTTAACTCTCTATTCGACGAACACAAAATATATAGATATGTCTATCTTCCTTTTTCCCAAAAGCTTCTTTCGTCGTTTTATTACAGGCATAAAAAAATATCAACATTAATGTCACTCCCTCCAATTAGATATATAAACAATTATTTGGATTTTATATGAAGCACATAAGAACTTATCTGAACAAAGAATTCTGTAATTATGATGTTTTTAACGTGCTCATATGTGTTTGAAATGTCTATTATTTTTCTTCACAACCATGAACACAATACATACCAAGTAATAAGATTAATGAAGCAATTAAGATTTCAATAATAGTCTTGTGTTCAAAGAACAAGAATTATAAATTGAGAATTTAAAAGGTTTATCAAACACTCTTTAACATAGTTTAGTTCCAAGGTTATATACGCTTATCAAGAATATTTTAAATATATTGTGTATATATAGCTAGCAGTAATATTTTATAAAATATTGTAGTGGTAGTAGTTCGAGGAAGGCAGTAATTACAGGAACTGTACCACTGAGCGCAACTGAGTCGATGCTAATTAATAAAAGGTACACCCTCAAAATTGAGTGACAAATCTTTGAATCCTTCTGATATCGGAACGAAGATTCAGGAACTCTGTACCCAGATAGCTCAGTTAACAGCTAGTGTACAATTTATGTTTAACCAACACGATGAATTGTTGAAGAAACTTGAACTAGAGATTAAGGGTAATATTTAACGGAATAAGGGTATAGCCAAACTAAAACCAGAAAACATAGAATTGAAAAAGCAATTAAAATTAAAAGATGGAGAAATGAAATGAAACGTCCTACGATTATGCGGGCTAGGCTAAAGGAGACGGTGATTATGAGAAATGAATGAAATTGTGGAATTAAGAAAGTGGGAGGAAACGGGAGAACCCCGAGGAAGCCCACGCACACGGTGTTTGTCCATCACAAAGTTCACTTGGCGTGAGCTGGAATCGAACCAAGGACTCCAAGCGCCAGAGGTAAACGCTCTACCACTGAGCCACTGCGGCCCATACAAGATGTAGAAATAAATGATAACCAATAGGGACATAATAAACATATTGAAATACACGGTATTCACGAGGGTACTGGTGGAAATTTAAAGTTGTAATCGACATGGCTCAGAAATTAAGAATAAAATGTGAGAAGGAGGATATTGATGATGTTCACCGATTATTAAACGGTAAAAATAATCCAAAAGCAATAATTGCACAATTTATAACGCACACTGTGAGAGAGAGGGGGTTGAATAAAAGGAATCGGGTTTAGTTAGTAATAATTTAGTATCTGGAAGTAATGATAATAGAATTTTTGTGAATGTAGTTTTAACTCCTAAAAATATGCAATTATTTTGGAAGACCAGAACAGCTGAAAGAGATACACAGCATAAATACTGTTGGTAAGTGGCAATGGACAAATTTTAATTAGAAAAAACGAAAATAGCCCGAATATGATTATTAACACTGAAGAAATATACCAGAATTTCCAAATTCTATTCCTATGTAATCTTGAGGTGAGGTGATTTTGAGTGTAGCGTTACTTTCAGCAGCGAGGCTATGTGAGACGGGACCTACTGATTAACGTGGAATCCGAACCACATAAGCTCCCGCCGGGAACTGTGTAATCTTGAAATATGTAGGCTATAATTTAAGATGGCAGTAGTTAAGAGTACTTTTGATATTATATGTTAATATATATATATACCAAAACGTTAATGGGTTAAAAACAAAAATTAACGAATTTTACCTAAGGTCTACCATATTTGATTTTGATTGTGTTGCCACTACTGAATCATGACAAAGAAATGAAATATTTAACAATGAGCTGTTTGAAGATAAATATTTTGTCTATAGAAAAGATCGTAACTTAGAGCGTAGTAATATGAAAGATGGAGGTGGTGTTTTCTTAGCTGTTCACAACAATTATAACTCTGAAAGGATAACAAAATTTGAATTGCCAGATAATGAGAAGTTTTTGGTTAGAAATCAATTATCAGATTTAAGGTGTACGTATGTTTGTATAGTGTACTTCCTCCCAAATAGTTCAGATGAATTACATTTTAAATTTTCCCGAAATGTTAAAAAGTTTTAATGAACTATCATCTCAAATTTTGTTTTATAGGAGATTTGAATTTGGAGCTCTTAACAGATTATCTGGATGGTAATTATTTTCAAAATATGCCGAATTTAGAGAACAATGCTTAACATGAAGTAAATTTCTCACAGCTCAATAACGTAAGAAATCTAAACAATAGAATTTTGGATGTTGTATTCACTAATGTATTACACGTCGAAATCCTTGAACCTGATGTTCATTTTGTTCAACCGGATATATAAAAGCTGTAAGACACGAAATGATATGGAAGACAGTCTATAATTTTTGTAAGTGGGATTAAAAAAAAAAAAACTATCAGTTGTTGAGATGTAAGAAATGGGATCCCCTGTATGAGATTAAGGATGTTGATAATAGTATTGACTTTTATATTCTGAATTATATGGAGTTTTAATGAGTGTACACCTAAAATATAAAGAGGAAACATACATATGAAATCTGGTTTACTCCTGAAATAATAAACTTGAAAAACGTTATAGGAAGAATGTTTTTTTAAATCAAGATTTTACTCAGATTACATGCGATTTGTAACATTAAAGAAACAAGTAAAAAATAGTATTGAAATTACTTTTCGAGATTATAATAAAGCAATGGGAACCTAGGAAATTCTGGAAATATATAAATAAGAAAAATCTTCAAACATGAATCAATCAATACTTGAGTATACAAGGAAAAAATAGTTGACAATAAATTGAAATGTGAAGCTTTTGCTAAGCACTTTCAATCAGTATATAGTTCTGAACCACCTAATATTAAATTATTTGATATTTTTCTGAATGATGCCTCTACAAATGTTGATACAATATCACTGCACAGGATCACTGAAACAGAAGTAATTGAAGCTACTGATAAAATGAAAGCTAAAAAGGTCAATTAGTAATGATGGTATACCATTTTATATTTTAAAGGTTGTAAGGAGTTCCTTGTTAAGCCACTGATACATATATATTTAATTTGTCTATTATTCCGTGTTATTTTCCTATAAAATTTAGAATATCAGCAGTTTGTGCAGTTCCCAAAATTAATGCTGTAAAATTAATACAAGACCATAGGCCGATAAGATTGATTTCTTCTCCAGCTAAAATATTCGAATCAATAATTTATAAACACCTATTTATTCACATTTCACGATAACTTTCTGATTCAAAATATGGTTTTAGACATAACAGATCAACAGTAACAAATTTATTGAATGTAAGTCAAGCAATTAGTGAAGCTTTTCAAGGAAAGGTCTCAAATTGATGTAGTGTATACAGATTTTAAGCTAACTTTTGATTTGATCAATCATGAGATCATCCTTAAAAAGATTAAAAGATTTGGTATTTCAAATGAGTTAATTTTATTATTTAAGTCATATTTAAGCAACAAAATCCAATACGTAACGTGGAACAACTGCAAATCTAAACAATATTCTGTATATTCTGGAGTACCCCAAGGTTCCGATTTGGGCCCTTTACTCTTTTTAATTATGATAAACGATTTACTTGAAGAGTTCGAATATACTTCATGTCTGCTGTTTGCTGACGATATTAAACTATAAAAACAAATTTCTATAAGAGATGAGTGTGAAAAATTACAGAGAGAGATCTCGTGAAGTTGAATGAATGGTGTGAAAGAAAGAAATTTGAACTTAATATTTCAAAATGCAATGTTGTAACGTTTTCGATCATCAAGAAACATGATATATTTAAATATACTATAAGGAATCAAGTACTGAAAAGGAAAGAAGTTGTCAAGGATCTTGGAATATGGTTTGATGCAAATCTTAAGTTTACATATTATATAAATATCAAAACGAATGAGGCATTTAAAATGCTTGGATTTATTAAACGATCGTGTTGCCATTTTAAAAAACAAACAGCATTATATGATTCTTTTGTTAGAACAAAATTAGAGTATGCTTCTGTAATTTGGGAAATATTCTATCAAAATAAAAAGCAACAAACAGAAAAGGTACAAAAGAAAATGTTAAAATATATTAGTTATAAAACTGATAATATACCAACTCGTTATTTATCTTACAATATGCTTTATCCGGAGATTTCAGCTCTTATCGTTGGAAGATAAGCGCCCCGGACAAAAAAAAAAAAGTCACCCCCTTGGTACTTACGTTAATACCGTGTAGCGCCACCCCTGGCCTGGATAACTGCCTAGGTGCGATCGGGAAGGGAAAAAATGAAATGAAATCTTTAAGTTGTACGTCCCACGGTTATGCCGGTTAGGCTAAAGGAGACGGTGATGATGAGAGATGAGTGAAATGGTGGAATGAAGAAAGTGGGAGGAAACGGGAGAACCCCGAGAAAACCCACGAGCACGGTGTTTGTCCACCACAAAGTTCACTTGGCGGGGCGATCGGGAAGGGAGTCCACAAGGGTCTGCAAGTCCGTCACATCCAGTTCAACCCACTCACGGAGGATAAGATCACGCAATTCCACCAAACGTCGGGGATGCTGATATTAACGTTTCACCCGTTGATCCAACTGGTCCCACAGATGCTCAATTGGGTTGAGGTCTGGCCATTTTGCGAGCCATTTGAGGTGTGGTAGGGTATCTAAGTGTTCCTCAAAGCAGTCACATATGGCCTTTTGCGACGTTCCCGACTCCATATGTTCATTGCATGCAGTTCCAGTCGCAATGTTCTCTCGGAATGGGCTTGCATTCACGGACTGCAGTAATTCTTGGCGGGTTTGAAAGCGATTTCGATTCACAAGCCTGGAAACCCGTCTTAATCATAATAATCATCAAATATGGACAGTAACAGACTGGTGCCGTGTCATATGATCTCACGAGTGACGATTTTGCCTGTATTGGAATTACGCCCGGCGTCGTGTCCACCAACGGCCACATGAAGCATTTCACCCGCAGTGTGTGGAAGGTCACGTGCAGGCTGGGGGTGGGTCTATCATGTTCTGGGGGTGTTTTTTGTACTATGAGGTGGGCCCAATCATTGAGCTGTCCACGAACATGAACCAGCACGTTTATTTGAACATCCTGGACGAGCAGGTGTTGCCCTTGAGTCACTTTCTTCGCGATGACTTTGCTATAGACACACCCATTTTTCAAGACGACAGGAGCAGGGTTCACCCATATGTGACTGATTTGAGGAACACTCAGATACCTGTTGGGTTAACCAAGAAAAAAGGTGGTGAATGAATAATCTGTGAAGCTACTGTAACTCAGAGAAAAGGTGCATAATGTCTATAAATGTGAGAGTGCGGTTTAAATTGTCAATTCCTCAGCTTTCGTATTATATTGGTCACAATAAAGGGACTGACTTCATCGAGGGAGTCGAGGGAGTCGAGGGACTCGAGGGAGTAAAAATAATTACTAGAGGGAGTCGAGGGAGTAAAAAAATTCACTCGAGGGAGTAAAAATATTCACTCTAGGGATTCGAGGGAGTAAACATTTTCACTCGAGGGAGTAAAAATATTCACTCTAGGGAGTCGAGGGAGTAAACATTTTCACTCGAGGGAGTAAAAATATTCACTCGAGAGAGTCGAGGGAGTAAAAATATACACTCGAGGGAGTCGAGGGAGTAAAAATATTCACTCAAGGGAGTCGACGGAGTAAAAATATTCACTCGAGGGAGTCGAGGGAATAAAAATATTCACTCGAGGGAGTCGAGGGAATAAACATATTCACTCTAGGGAGTCGAGGGAGAAAAAAATTTCACTCGAGGGAGTAAAAATATTCAATCGAGGGAGTCGAGGGAGTAAAAATATTCACTCGAGGGAGTCGAGGGAGTAAAAATATTCACTCGAGGGAGTCGAGGGAGTAAAAATATACACTCGAGGGAGCCGAGGGTGAAAAAATATTCACTCGAGAGAGTAGAGGGAATAAAAATATTCACTCGAGGGAGTCGAGCGAGTAAAAATATTCACTCGAGGGAGTCGAGCGAGTAAAAATATTCACTCGAGGGAGTCGAGCGAGTAAAAATATTCACTCGAGGGAGCCGAGGGTGTAAAAATATTCACTCGAGGGAGTCGAGGGAGTAAAAATATTCACTCGAGGGAGTCGAAGGAGTAAAAATTTTCACTCGAGGGAGTCGAGGGAGTAAAAATTTTCACTCGAGGGAGTAAAAATATTCACTCGAGGTAGTCGAGGCAGTAAAAATATTCACTCAAGGGAGTCGAGGGAGCAAAAATATTCACTCCAGGAAGTCGACGGAGTAAAAATATTCACTCGAGGGAGGCGAGGGAGTAAAAATATTCACTCGAGGGAGTCGAGGAAGTAAAAATATACACTCGAGGGAGTCGAGGAAGTAAAAATATACACTCGAGGGAGTCGAAGGAGTAAAAATATTCATTCGAGGGAGTCGAGGGAGTAAAAATGTTCACTCGAAGGAGTCGAGGGAGTAAAAATATTGACTCGAGGGAGTAAAAATATACACTCGAGGGAGTCGAGGGAGTAAAAATATTCACTCGAGGGAGTCGAGGAAGTAAAAATATACACTCGAGGGAGTAAAAATATTCATTCGAGGGAGTCGAGGGAGTAAAAATATTCATTCGAGGGAGTCGAGGGAGTAAAAATATTCACTCGAAGGAGTCGAGGGAGTAAAAATATTGACTCGAGGGAGTCGAGGGAGTAAAAATATTCACTCGAGGGAGTAAAAATATTCACTCGAGGGAGTAAAAATATTCACTCGAGGGAGTAAAAATATTCACTCGAGGGAGTAAAAATATTCACTCGAAAGAGTAAAAATATTCACTCGAAAGAGTAAAAATATTCACTCGAAAGAGTAAAAATATTCACTAGGTATTCGAGGGAGTAAAAATTTTAACTCGAGGGAAAAAAATATTCACTCCAGGAAGTAAAAATATTCACTCGAGGGAGTCGAGGGAGTAAAAATATTCACTCGAGGGAGTCGAGGGAGTAAAAATATTCACTCTAGGGAGCCGAGGTTGTAAAAATATTCACTCGAGGGAGTCGAGGGAGTAAAAATATTCACTCGAGGGAGTCGACGGAATAAAAATATTCACTCGAGGGAGTCGAGGGAGTAAAAATTTTCACTCGAGGAAGTAAAATATTCACTCGAGGGAGCCGAGGGAGTAAAAATATTCACTCGAGGGAGTCGAGGAAGTAAAAATATTCACTCGAGGGAGTCGAGGGAGTAAATATTTTCACTCGAGAGAGTCGACGGAGTAAAAATTTTCACTCGAGAGATTAAAATATTCACTCGAGGGAGCCGAGGGAGTAAAAATATTCACTCGAGGGAGTCGAAGGAGTAGAAATTTTCACTCGAGGGAGTCGAGGGAGTAAAAATATTCACTCAAAAGAGTAAAAATATTCACTCTAGGGATTCGAAGGAGTAAAAATTTTCACTCGAAAGAGTAAAAATATTCACTCTAGGATTCGAGGGAGTAAAAATTTTCACTCGAGGGAGTAAAAATATTCAATCGAGGGAATCGTGCGACTAAAAATATTCACTCTAGGGAGTCGAGGGAGTAAAAATATTCACTCGAGGGAGTCGAGGGAGTAAAAATATTCACTCAAGGGAGTCGAGGGAGTAAAAATATTCACTCAAGGCAGTCGAGGGAGTAAAAATATTCACTCGAGGGAGTCGACGGAGTAAAAATATTCACTCGAGGGAGTCGACGGAGCAAAAATATTCACTCGAGGGAGTCGACGGAGTAAAAATATTCACTCGAGGGAGTCGAGGAAGTAAAAATATACACTCGAGGGAGTCGAGGGAGTAAAAATATTCATTCAAGGGAGCCGAGGGAGTAAAAATATTCACTCGAGGGAGGCGACGGAGTAAAAATATTCACTCGAAGGAGTGGAGGCAGTAAAAATATACACTCGAGGGAGTCGAGGGAGTAAAAATATACACTCGAGGAAGTCGAGGGAGTAAAAATATACACTCGAGGAAGTCGAGGGAGTAAAAATATTCATTCGAGGGAGTCGAGGGAGTAAAAATATTCACTCAAAAGAGTAAAAATATTCACTCTAGGGATTCGAAGGAGTAAAAATTTTCACTCGAAAGAGTAAAAATATTCACTCTAGGATTCGAGGGAGTAAAAATTTTCACTCGAGGGAGTAAAAATATTCAATCGAGGGAGTAAAAATATTCACTCGAGGGAGTCGTGCGAGTAAAAATATTCACTCGAGGGAGTCGAGGGAGTAAAAATATTCACTCAAGGGAGTCGAGGGAGTAAAAATATTCACTCAAGGGAGTCGAGGGAGTAAAAATATTCACTCGAGGGAGTCGACGGAGTAAAAATATTCACTCGAGGGAGTCGACGGAGTAAAAATATTCACTCGAGGGAGTCGACGGAGTAAAATTATTCACTCGAGGGAGTCGAGGAAGAAAAAATATACACTCGAGGGAGTCGAGGGAGTAAAAATATTCATTCGAGGGAGTAAAAATATTCACTCGAGGGAGGCGACGGAGTAAAAATATTCACTCGGAGGAGTCGAGGCAGTAAAAATATACACTCGAGGGAGTCGAGGCAGTAAAAATATACACTCGAGGGAGTCGAGGGAGTAAAAATATTCACTCAAGGGAGTCGAGGGAGTAAAAATATTCACTCAAGGGAGTCGAGGGAGTAAAAATATTCACTCGAGGGAGTCGACGGAGTAAAAATATTCACTCGAGGGAGTCGACGGAGTAAAAATATTGACTCGAGGGAGTCGAGGGAGTAAAAATATACACTCGAGGGAGTCGAGGGAGTAAAAATATTCACTCGAAAGAGTAAAAATATTCACTCGAAAAAGTAGAAATATTCACTCTAGGGATTCGAGGGAGTAAAAATATTCACTCGAAGGAGTCGAGGCAGTAATAATATACACTCGAGGGAGTCGAGGGAGTAAAAATATTCACTCTAGGGAGTCGAGGGAGTAAAAATATTCATTCGAGGGAGTCGAGGGAGTAAAAATATTCATTCTAGGGAGTCGAGGGAGTAAAAATATTCACTCGAAGGAGTCGAGGGAGTAAAAATATTGACTCGAGGGAGTCGAGGGAGTAAAAATATTCACTCAAGGGAGTCGAGGGAGTAAAAATATTCACTCGAGGGAGTCGACGGAGTAAAAATATTCACTCGAGGGAGTCGACGGAGTAAAAATATTCACTCGAGGGAGTCGACGGAGTAAAAATATTCACTCGAGGGAGTCGAGGAAGAAAAATATACACTCGAGGGAGTCGAGGGAGTAAAAATATTCAATCGAGGGAGTCGTGCGACTAAAAATATTCACTCGAGGGAGGCGACGGAGTAAAAATATTCACTCGAAGGAGTCGAGGCAGTAAAAATATACACTCAAGGGAGTCGAGGGAGTAAAAATATTCACTCAAGGGAGTCGAGGGAGTAAAAATATTCACTCGAGGGAGTCGACGGAGTAAAAATATTCACTCGAGGGAGTCGACGGAGTAAAAATATTCACTCGAGGGAGTCGACGGAGTAAAAATATTCACTCGAGGGAGTCGAGGAAGAAAAAATATACACTCGAGGGAGTCGAGGGAGTAAAAATATTCATTCGAGGGAGTCGAGGGAGTAAAAATATTCACTCGAGGGAGGCGACGGAGTAAAAATATTCACTCGAAGGAGTCGAGGCAGTAAAAATATACACTCGAGGGAGTAAAAATATTCACTCTAGGGAGTCGAGGGGGTAAAAATATTCACTCGTCGGAGGCGAGGCAGTAAAAATATTCACTTGAGGGAGTCCCTGGAGTGAATATTTTAACTCCCCCTGACTCCCTCGAGTGAATATTTTTACTCCCTCAAGTGAATATTTTTACTCCCTCGACTCCCTCAAGTGAAAATTTTTACTCCCTCGACTCCCTCAAGTGAAAATTTTTACTCCCTCGACTCCTTCGAGTGAATATTTTTACTCCCTCGACTCCTTCGAGTGAATATTTTTACTCCCTCGACACTCTCGAGTGAATATTTTTACTCCCTCGAATCCCTCGAGTGAATATTTTTACTCCCTCTACTCGTCCGAGTGTTTATTTTTACTGCATCGCCTCCCTCGAGTGAATATTTTTACTGCATCGCCTCCCTCGAGTGAATATTTTTACTTCCTCGACTCCCTCGAGTGAATATTTTTACTCCCTCGACTCCCTCGAGTGAATATTTTTACTCCCTCGAGTGCATATTTTTACTCCCTCGACTCCCTCGAGTGTATATTTTTACTCCCTCGACTCTCTCGAGTGAATATTTTTACTCCCTCGAATCCCTCGAGTGAATATTTTTACTGCCTCGACTCGTTCGAGTGTATATTTTTACTGCCTCGATTCGTTCGAGTGTATATTTTTACTGCCTCGATTCGTTCGAGTGTATATTTTTACTGCCTCGCCTCCCTCGAGTGAATATTTTTACTTCGTCGACTCCGTCGAGTGAATATTTTTACTCCCTCGTCTTCTTCGAGTGAATATTTTTACTCCCTCGGCTCCTTCGAGTGATTATTTTTACTCCCTCGAGTGAATATTTTTACTCCCTTGACTCCCTCGAGTGTATATTTTTACTTCCTCGATTCCCTCGAGTGAATATTTTTACTCCCTCGACTCCCTCGAGTGAATATTTTTACTCCGTCGACTCCCTCGAGTGAATATTTTTACTCCCTCGACTCTCTCGAGTGTATATTTTTACTCCCTCGAATCCCTCGAGTGAATATTTTTACTCCCTCTACTCGTCCGAGTGTTTATTTTTACTCCCTCGACTCCTTCGAGTGATTATTTTTACTCCCTCGAGTGAATATTTTTACTCCCTCGACTCCCTCGGGTGTATATTTTTACTTCCTCGATTCCCTCGAGTGAATATTTTTACTCCCTCTACTCCTTCGAGTGATTATTTTTACTCCCTCGAGTGAATATTTTTACTCCCTCGACTCCCTCGAGTGTATATTTTTACTTCCTCGACTCCCTCGAGTGAATATTTTTACTCCCTCTACTCCCTAGAGTAAATATTTTTACTCCCTCGACTCCCTCAAGTGAATATTTTTACTCCCTCGAGTGAATAATTTTACTCCCACGAGTCCCTCGAGTGAATATTTTTACTCGCTCGACTCCCTCGAGTGAATATTTTTACTCCCTCGAGTGAAAATTTTTACTCCCTCGAATACCTACAGTGAATATTTTTACTCTTTCGAGTGAATATTTTTACTCCCTCGACTTCCTCGAGTAAATATTTTTACTCCCTCGACTCCCTCGAGTGAATATTTTTACTCGCTCGACTCCCTCGAGTGAATATTTTTACTCGCTCGACTCCCTCGAGTGAATAATTTTACTCCCACGAGTCCCTTGAGTGAATATTTTTACTCCCTCGACTCCCTCTAGTAATTATTTTTACTCCCTCGACTCCCTCGAGTCCCTCGACTCCCTCGAGTCCCTCGACTCCCTCGATGAAGTCAGTCCCCACAATAAAGACTAACCTCTGTTGTTTGAAGGTTTTAATGAGGGAAGAGGTGAATTCACCGCATCTAATACAAGTATATTAACGATAACTTTCCTTCAAATTACCGTTTTTCATTAAATACTGAGTACCTTTTTTGTTAGACTTCCAAACAATGCTATGCATAAGTGTCAGAAGTCTTATACAACGGCTTTATCCGTTCGTCTGTCTGTCGATACGTACCAGAGGTTATTCTTGTCTCGAGGACAACACTAAACATAGTTCTAACAGTAATACATATACTCAGTGGCGTATTTAGGGGCTATCGAGCTTAAGCTCCCCCTCGAAATAATTTATTAGTTTTCCGCATTCCACGTACAACAATAATACTTCTTACCATTTTTAAGAATTTCATTGACTTTCCATTTTCTTATACCCTTTATTCAGAAATAAGACTGTATTTGTAACATTTCATTCCATGTAAAAACTGCGTTCTTTTTTTCATTCTTTCGTCCATTTTACTCTTCTGTTTCTTTTTCTTAACTGTTACTTTCTTTAGTTTCTCCTATTATACTTTCGATTGTAGTTACTTGTGATTCAAGTCGGCCGTCGTCAGTAACACCAAAACTAAGAGGCGCTGATAAGCGAAACTTGTGTTCCACACCAACTTGCACGGATATCAACATAACGGGACTTTAGATATTATAGCAAAAGAATGTTTACATTGTTTAGTTATAAAGAAAGATAAATGTTTGAATTAAAGAAAATCTAGAGGGGGAATAAGTAGCCCGAGAAATTAGGTAGGCCAAGAGAATGCTTCCTTTTTCTTCTATGAATAGAATAAAAGGTTAGATTCACTGCTAAATTTGTGTGTATCATATCACATAAGATTTGCCAGTCTGCAATCCTTGCCATTAATACTTCAATTTATGCATAAATTAAAATATATACTGTATTTAATTCTCAAACTCAGGAGGTCAATTGTCTACCTGCTTCCCCGTGTTGTGCATAGTCCCCCAAAACAAAATCCTAAATACGCCACTGCATATACGAGTATTACTCGTAAATAAAAAAAGAAAAAGTTAAATCGTTTATGGCACGCCACCACTAAGTATAACACATTACGTTTGAAAAAAAATATTTATGAATTATGGCTATTTGCCTTTCAGAAACGAAGCAATAAAGTATTCGTATTGTTAGTTCCGCAGACAATTTAGGAGGCTGCAAACACTGATCTTCCTTTCCACAATGCAAAACTGGTATTTCCAACGCATACAGTTGTTGTAATCCACTGAATATCTCGATTTCCATCGACCATAAACTAAACAATTGAGACAGTTGAATACGGAATTAGGATTAACTGCTTCATTCATCGCTTCTCTTGGTTTTCTGCTCCGCTGCCTCGGTAGTGTTGAAGGGGAAAAAGGAGATTAGATTTTGTACTTGAAATAGAACATGGTAATGCGTATGAGACTTACTGTTTCAATAGCTATATATTCTTATTCGTCGATATAATGCAATAAAAACAAAAGGTGAGTAATCTTTGTCAAGGGGTGAATCAAACATAATGCACGTGCGGTGGCAGTGGCGTAACTAAGGGCTTGGGGGTCACCCCGCAGACAACGTGGAATTGGGCCTCTTCTTTACGTCCTACATCACGATTTGGGCGTCCCGTGATGGCTTAGGGCCCCCCGCAATGCGGGACTTGGGGGGCCCTTATTTACGCCCCTGTCCGGTGGCATCCACTTTGAAGGAATTCTCTAGGTAAAATTGATCGGATTATTAGAACAAATAGCTAGTGGGGAATATAGAAGGTAAAAATTGGGTAGAGGGGTGGCAAGACTATGATAGGTATATCATGAGTGCACAATTTTTCATGAGTCCTGCAGAAGTTCCCAACTTAACTCTTACCCGGTCCGCGGTGGCTCAGTGGTAGAGCGTTCACCTCTGGTGTATGGAGTCCCGGGTTCAAACCCTGCTCCCGCCAAGTGAACTTTGTGGTGGACAAATACCGTATGCGTGGGTTTTCTCGGGGTTCTCCCGTTTCCTCCCACTTTCTTCATTACACCATTTCATTCATTTCTCATAATCACCGTCTCCTTTAGCCTAACCGGCATAATCGTGGGACGTAAAATCCAAAAGATTTCATTTCATTTTTAACTCTTACCCGTTGAATATTGTGGCTAAGTTGGACGTTGACCTTAAGTATTGTTTTACACAATGAATAATAGAAAAACGGCAACTGAAACCATTAACTAATGTTTCAAAAATTTTGTAATAAAGAATAAAAGGCAATGCTTACTATACTTTCAATAAATATAAGTAATAGCTTCAATTATTTTTGTCACTGAAAATACTGGGCAGCTTAGGGCCCCACGGCTCCTAGCTGGATCCGCCGATGCAAGTAGCAGTGCCACGTGTACGACATGTAAAAAAATAGTTTGGTTTGTATTGCGTGGTATTTTCTCAATTAGTAGTAGAACCGAAAGTGGTAGTAAATTTCTACCATTTTCAGATTTAGTAGAAAGATTAGAGTAGAGATCGAATAGAAATATCTTCTTGGATCGCTTAATTGATTACACGGCATCACTTCTCGCTATCTATTACCGTTTACCCTACAGCGATCAATATAAAAAAAACCGAAGGTTGAGTTCTGCCACTTCCAGTTTAAAAGAGGGTTAAGAGAAAAGATAACACGTATTCTTAGAACACAATCTATTATAAGGAAACCAGCTTCTCGCCATCTCTTATGCTTTTATTCTATGCATATCAATATTGAAACCGGAAGTTATGGTGGATTTATACAGCTTTTTGTTTTACTGAAGAGCTAGTCCTAGGCTAGTCGAGAAAGCGTTACCCTCTGTAGCGAACGCGGCCAAAGTGGCTATTCAGTAATTTTACTTTCACCAGATGTGTAAATCATACTGTGAGTCAGTCAGGGTTTCCAGGTCTTTTTGCCAGGTCCAGGTGTGTAATAGCAGAGTTCCAATACTCTGCACAAACCATCTTCCAAGCAGCTGTTTCTTGCTACAATTCCATTGCCTCGCAACACGTCTTTCCTTTTTTTCTTCCTTTTGAAATCTTTTAAACAGCAGGCGGTCTATTGTTCCGACCCGCACTAAATACGCTCGAGCTGACGTTTTCTCAGCGATTTTATTGCTTTCGCGTTTTTGATTAGCCATCTACATTTAAATACATGGTCAGCGTATTCCAAGAGTACGCATGAGCAATAAATACGCTTTGCGATCGCCTCAAATAGCCGGGTACCTAGGATAGAGATTAAATGTACTCTTGGGAGACTCAATCGATTCGAGGAAACCACTTCTCGCTATCCATTATTGTATTTTTCTCTATAATGATCAACATTAAAACCGGAAATTGTTGATTCCTACCAGTTCCGGTGGAAGTACCACCTCCATTAACGAATTCTAATTCTTACTTGTGACCCTCTACATCCTGGCTAACATTGATTTTGGACGCACAAACAGGATAAAATATATAAAAAGAATTGCTAAACCAAATTCCTAGTGCTTATGAAATAACTGGTGGAATAAGATATCAGACGGAAACGAAAGAACCTCAACAAAACACACAAACACAATATTTTCCACCATAAACACACATGGTCCTGGGATCATTCGCATCAGAAGTAATTGCTCTACCACTGAGCTACCCAGCCAAGAAGAGTAGAAAAATAAAATATGGACTCTCTCTTCGGTTCCTTCTCCATATCCGTCATAGACAAAACAACAAGATTTTCTCCAATAACATTTTCCATTGAGTTAGGTTATTAACTTTATTGATAAGTTTCTATTATAGACAGCTGTATTACTCTTGCTTATGAGAATATAAAAGATAGTTTATAAAGTAAACTCATAGCAACATACTCCTCATATCCCTATTAGATATAATTCAACATATCTGGTAGCACAGGAATCTTAAAAACCAGCGCCTATATTTACCGAATACATTGATGGAAAAACTGTTTCTCCTTTGCTAATCCGCTGAACTAAGAACAAGCCCTACATTAAAAGGCCCCATCACGGCGAAATTAAAATACCGCTAATGTTCCAGTTATTATGTGATATCTACAAATAGATAAAACATAATCGAAATGTGGAACAAGTGCACCCTAGTTAATATTATTTTACATAAGATACCGTTATCACGACTCACTTATCTGCATTCGATTTCCAGCCATTTAGAATATTGGCATTTATTTTCGCGTTTCTGAATGGCTGCAAACGAAAAGCTACTATGTGACTCGTGATAACGGTACCTCATGTAAAATAATATTATCTAGGGCGTTTTTGTTCCACATTTCGATTATCTTTTATCTATTTGGAGATATCACATAATTACTGTAAAATTAGCGGTATTTTAATTTCGCTGTGATTAGGCCTCTTAATCGAGCTTTATAGCTTGAGGGAATATGTGTGATTATAGCCGAATACCATAAAATAATTCTCTACGAAACAAAACTTATATTTATGAAAAAAACCTAGCTTCTCTTTTTTAAAAAAATGAGAGGTAAATTAGCTCTTATGGAGAATAAGGTAAAAAGATTATTTACTTACGCTTGTGCCAAGAGAGGCCCTGAAGATATCATCTGCCGCATACGGTTCGTAACTTTGCGTCGCGCGTCCGAATCGTCGTTGTTTTTCGACGCTCGATCCGCCTCGTCACCTTCCTCGTCACTGTCCGGTTCGATTGCTGAAACAAAAAAGAAAAAAATAATATTAGTATTTCTTTTATTTTATTTAGTACAGGTATAAAGCAGGCGTGAGTGTCAGGTTACCCACAAAACAATACGATTTTCTAACTAGGCATTAGAGTCGAACGAAAATTTTCATTTTTTATTTTTTTCAAGTCGTAAAAACTGCGGGAAAATTACGAATTGGGGAGACTAAAAGGGAACCAAAGAGAAATAAAATCTGTTTATATCTTCCGGTCGCGCATGTGCTCTAAAGTTTGCTGAAATATGGAAAATATTCACAATTTTTACGATCTTACTAACTTTCAGTAATTACATGTAAATACCCCTAGTCAAATTTTACTCGAACCGAAAATGAATTAAGAAAAATAATTGTTCAAATCGGTGAAGGTATTTCCTCTCATGAAACCGTCTCTCAATCTATGCTTCTATCAGTCTCTCCTAGAGCTTCGTTGCATGGCTGATAACTTTTATTCCTCTGTAGATGCCACATTCTTTCATATCTCATTTATTTCTAAAATGCGGTACAATGTAGCTGTCTCTCCATTCGTTTAGCATATTTCCTGTTTCCAACATCCTATTAAAAAGTCGAGTAAACCACTGCACACCTTCTTTAGCTAAATATTTCCATGCTTCGATAGAGAGATTATCTGGATCTGGAGATTTAGCACTTTTTATCTTTTTCATGACAGTTTCTACCTCTACCATGATCACAGACGAACTAGTCCCTGATTCGTGGACAGATTTTCGCACAAATAGATTTCCCTCGGGTTTTCTTCACTTCCTGAAATTTCTCCTTCCACATCTTCTTCTCCTTCTCACTTGTCAAAACCTCGTTATTTTCGTCCTGAGTGCAGCGCACATACAAAATATATCTTTCCTTTGCGTCTCTTTTATCTTCGAAAGCTTGTATATCATCTTTCTTCTCTGTTTTGTTTCCAGGTTATTCTACAACTCATCATAAGCCTTGCCTTTTGCTACCTTAGCTGCCTTCTTTGCTTCCTTGTAATCCATCAGATCTAAAGCCTGTGACAAACATCTTGGCATTTCAGCTAAACGAATAAAACACAGGCTCTGACGCGATTATGCCAAGTGCTAAGGGGCGTGGCTATGGATAAGCAGACAAACTACAGCGCGATCAGATGGCAAAGGATAGACGTGGATGTGTACAAAATAAACGTGGCAATACCGCTGGCTTCTCATTTGCTAGCAGCATTTAAAGGGAACTTGTAGCGCCGCCTTCAAATGCCAAGATGTTTGTCACGCCGTTTAGTTGATTGTCATTTTTTATATCGTATCTTTTTTTCTCATTCACAGCTGCTTAGACTCCTTTATTCCACCACCATGTTTTCTTATCAATGACACCTCTCTCTTTTGTTTCACCCCAACTTTTCCTGCTGGTTCCTTGACTGATACTGATACCCTGCTACTGATAGTTGTAGTTTTTGGTAGTTTTAACAGTAGTTTGGTAAATTTTAATAGCAGTAGTACTTTCAAATTAGGGAACAAAACCCAGACAGAAAATCCTGGTCCTCCAGGTTGGGGATTGACGACAGGTAGGCAAATGTAAAAAAATCAATTTATATATTTCAGGAAAATCGGATCCGGAATACAAACATAGTACCTAGGTAGTGTTGCTTTTCTTTCCATTAAAAACCTGATTGATCCTTCTCTCTTCCCCAAAGTGGTTGCCCCAGGTGATCTTGGAAGAAGCAATCTTCCCCCTATCATTTGACCTTTGTCATATTTTTGTCTAATTTCAAAATTGTTAAAAAAAAACTGTTAAAATATTTTTAAAAATTTTAAGAAACGAGATAGAAAGAGGCTCTTTTCTATAGTTTTAAATTATTTTTAGACCTGTTTTTCTTAAATGGAACAAACGAAAAACGACAAAGAAACATGGTGTAAGGACTTTATGTGTTGTATATATTCTTAAGATCATATATTTTGCTTTTTTTCGAATCGCAAACGGTCGTTGTATTTCCCTAAAGCTACCATGTAACATCGTTAAAAGAATCCACAATTCTCATTCTGTTCCAACATTTTTTTTGTATCATTCTTTTCCCGTTCACGATGTTTTTTCTTTATTATTTTCTTTCTTTCTGCAGTATAGATAGAAAGAAAAGGAAATAAAAGAACAAGAACAAATTAAGAAAAAAGAGAAGAAAAACGTAAGTGGAACAACTCTGCACTGCGGGAATTTTTCCATATGCTATAATGTACGTACAAAATAACTCTTCCGAGAAGCAGAATTTCAAAAAAAAACAGCAGCTAAAATGGAACTACAATCTAAACCACATTTTATAATTTACTGTATATGCGTGCTACAGAGATGGGAGAAAATGGGACTGTCTCTCCAATATTTTTAAATATTCCTAAATTTCTAGGGGTTACAGTGACTCAGTTGTACAATCAGGGGTGCACTCACGGGGGGTCCACCAAATCTGGACCCCCCGAAACTTCCTAATTCTACATACTTTGTATACTTTTTCAATAAAACTCTACTTGTTTAACAGAAATGATTGACGTAGCATGAATATTTGATTTAACACTTCATCTGTACTCTTTTTCTTACAAAAACAATATTTTTTTTCCTGAAAATAAGGCAGAAGTATTTTACAGTTACCTATTATCCTTTCGGGTGCAGAATGATACTCGTTCAATACTACAAAGATGTAGTGGCTTGTGGAATTGGACTTCTCCCTTGGACCCCTCCCAACGAAAAATTCTGGGTGTGCAACTGTAAAATACTCTCTAGGTTCCGCACAAGCAGAACTCAAGGGGATGTTACGTCAAAGTTGCAATACTATGGATGATTAATACAAGTGAATGATGATGGAAGATTCGGGGCAGTGAGAATGTGGGAGGAAACGCAAGTACCACGAGAAAACCCACGGACACGATGTTGTCCACCACAAACATACTTGATCTGAGATCAAACTAGCGACCCCACGCACCAGAGATGAACGCTATACCACTGAGTTACAACGGCCCCCAAGAAATGCAGCTGAGAAAGAAAACCCAAGATCGGATCAAAGTTATGAGACGACAGACCTAACTACATTTAATGTTTTTTTTTCCTGTTACTATACAAATAGAGATTAAACTAGGAAACAGAAACACTAAGTAAAGCGAGGTAGATTGCAAGGAATCAAAATACTTTGGCCTTTCCACGGTATGAGTAGAAAGCAAACACAGCAACAGCAAGTAGCGAAAAATACGAGCAGTAAACAGAATAAATCTACAAGAACAAAGAAACAAATGCAAGTCTTTTTGACCTAGCACAAACATTATCCTGGCAGCGAATCCCAAAATTCTCCCCGGAATACAAACCACAATTCCTTCTCCAAATAAAACTTAGGGACCCAATGAAACTAGAGAATATACTGATAAATAAAACAAACGTTGTAATAATTACAATCGTTCGTACACGGTCAAAACAATATGGAACAAAGTAGTTAATTCTCTAACTTATGAAATCACGCAACCAGTCATTCCACCTTCCCATTAAGGATGAATCACATTCCGAAACTCAAAGACAATACCCTCCTGAACGTCTGCACCATGTTGGGAATGTATACTAAGAAGCAAAATATATACCTTGTATAACGTGATTTTTGAACGAAGCGTTTTCATTCAAGAAACTTGATTTCAAGTCTGACGTCACAAAAAAAAAAAAAATGAATTATCCAAATTTTGAAATATGCAAAATATGTAGGGCTATTTTTTACAATACCTAAAATCAAAATTACTGTACCTTGTAGAAGTTTTATATATATATAAAAGACTTTACCTATACAGAAGACTTTACCTTTAAGAGTCTGCCTTACTAAAAATAATACATAATTTACCATTTTACTTTTGCTTCTTTATTGATAAGTGAAAGAAGATAATGAAATGCAACTTACCACAATCATAGAAAATGTTATTCTATAACAAAAAATATGAACCTGAAGAATTTTCAGTGTTACTATCCATAGAAATTACAGTGTTGCCAGAAAAAAACAACGTCCCTAAAATCTAAGTTAAGACAGCGACTAGAGGGACGATCAACTGCATTTGGTTACGTATCATATTCTTTTGGAATCCTGTGAACTACTTTTTCAAATAACCTTATTATTTAGTTTTAATAATTGTATGTTAAAACTATTTTGTTTATTACGAACTGAATACAACTATTATTTTAAAAGTAGTTCACAGGAAACCCAAACAACATGATACGTAAGCAAATACAGTTGAGTTCGTTCCTCTAATCGCTGCCTTAACTTAGATTTTAGGAGCCTTGTTTTTCTGGTAACACTAATTTCTATACATAGCAACACTGAACATTCTTCAGGTTCATATTTTCTGTTGTAGGAAAACATTATCTATGATTGTGGTAAGTTGCATTTCATTATCTCCTTTCACTTATGAAAAACAAGAAAAATGGTAAATTTTGTATTATTTTTAGTAAGGCAGATTCTTAAAGCAGTATAACATTTACATGATCCAATACCGAAAATAAACGACATTTACTCGTACATAATTTGAGGGAGGTAGATGGCTCAGTGGTAGAACGCTGAACCTTTGGCGCGTGAAGTCCTTGGTTCAATCCCCGGCCAATTAAGTTTATGGTTAACATCATCGTATCTATGGGTTTACTCGGGATACTCCCCTTTCCTTCCACATTCTCATTCCACCAATTCTTCCATTATCATTCACTTGCGTTAATCATCTGTCTCCCTTAGACTAATAGGCATAATCGTGAGACTTTAAACTCAAAGATTTCATTTCATTTTCAAGAGTAAAGCGTGCCTTTCACCATACTGTCTGATATTACGGGCACAACAGACTTTAGCAATTATAAAACTACAGAAACATTTAGAAACAACATAATCAAGGTAAGGAAACCGGAAATACTTAAAAAGAGTTTCGGTCTCGCAACCTAACAATATTGTTTCAATTTGGCGTGCTTCAAAAGGAGAACCGAAATACATTTTGGACATCATCACTTCCAAAGTTTGTTAGCTAAAGAACATTGCAAGCAGTGATTCAGCAGAACATTCAACAGCAGTGCATCTGAAACACCATAAAATTTGATGTCCAGATGCAAAATAATAATAATAATAATAATAATAATAATAATAATAATAATAATAATAATAATAATCCCATTTTGTATCTTAATTTCTCACGTTGTATAAATAATAATAATAATAATAATAAATATGAAAATGAAACTTATATATGTCGTGTGTTACTTTTCTCAATTTCTGGGTGAATTATCAATAATTTTCCATCTTTCACGTTTATAAAATAGTTTCTGGGTTACCCACCATTTTCCAAAATCGATAATGAGCATATATTTTTTTTTATGTTGTCAGAAATGCAGCGACTCTATCACACCTTTGTACCATCACCTTATACTGAGTGAGCCGAATGATACTAGAAAAGTTTTGTACTCCGCCCATTCGTGTGGAATGTGTCGGAATTGATTGTTTCTCGTTTGACATTATTTTTATTTTCTTTCTTTCATTCGTTCATTGTTTTTTCTTCTTTCTTCAAACACCAGAGCAGAAATTTGGTTTCCTGGCACTTGATTTGTAAGTATTACACATGATTAAGTCACTCCTCACTTGGATGGGCTTTGTCGATGTCAAATGAAAGACTTAAGACTAAAAGTTGACAAAGTTTATCGATGACTCATTGGGCCTTATGCATAGTCGTTTTGACGTATGATTAGCGTCATACTACAGGAAACATGTTAGTCGAACTCTTTAGTATCGCACTAATCACGCGTCAGAAAACTCTGCATAAAGGTGAACTATGTCTACTTCCCGGACGTAGAGAATTTTGTTGACTTGATCATACATGTAACAAAAAGTCGTGTTGCTAATGTTGCTAATTTCGACGAAAATTTTCTTTATCCCATTTCGAACTATTAACGTCAAAAAAATCCACAAAATGGGACTGGCATCACTGACTTCGAGCTACGAACGATGTTGAGCAAAGGAATCACCTACTACAGAAGTTTTATTGCAAAACCTATTCCTTTTTTTTCGTTCGTTTTCGCTTCAATATTGGTTTCGGTTCCGGAACAGATTTTTATCGCAAAATTTATTTCGGTACCTAGTTCCAACAGTTTTTGTCACAAAATCTTCTTTGGTTCCGCGCTCATAGTATTTGTTTTCCCCTCGGGAAATCTCGGAAATGAAGTCAATACAACCCATTTATGCTTCCGGTCCTGTTGCAACCATAGATTGCCTTCATAATTTAAACTTTTTTCTTTTTGAAAGGGAAATGACTACTGTAACATTATTTAGTTCCTTCGATGATATGAAGTGTGAAGGTGAAATAAAAGCAAGAATAGGAATGGTGAAAGAAGCCTTTAGGAGGAAGAAAATACTATTTTGTGGGACCTTGAAGAAAAGAGTTGAGGAAAAGACTTATAAAACGCTTCGTGTGGAGTATTATACTGTATGGATCAGAAATATGGACATTCTGCACAAATTAAGAAAAACAGCTGGACGCTTTCGAAATGTCGGGGTGGAGAAGAATGAAGATAATTAGCTGGGTCGAGCGGAAAACGAATGAGAGGGTGTTAGAAATGGTGGAGGAGAAATAGACAACGTTAGATATTATTAAGAAAAGGAAGAGAAACTGGTTGGAACATTGGCTAAAAAGGAACTGTATCATGAGGAAAGTTTTAGAAGGTATGGTGGAAGGAAAGAGAAGGAAGGGGGTGAAGGAAACTACAATTAATGAACGACATCAAAACAGAGAAATCGTACGTGAAGAAGAGAGTAGCGAAAGACCTTGAAGCATGGAAACTTCTCACTTGCAACAAGTGCCCTGCCAATAATGGCAGAATACCTATGGCCCTATCCAATTCAATTCAGGCAGATTTTACAAAATCTGTCAGGGTCATGTCACAGGCATCCATCATACTGAAATATAGTGTTCTTGATACAAAATGGGGCACATATTTTTCCGTTTTACAGAAAAAAAAATGTTGGGCCGGATTAGGCTGCTTCAAAGTTGGAGGTCCATTTTGTCAGAATTTTTTTGCGTCTAAAATTGTGAAAGGCTGTTTCTCAGGAGCTATGAAAGATATTTCAGACGTTTTTTTTTTTATTATTTGAAAGGAAAGGAAAGGTCTTGCAAATGCATATACAACGAAAGTCATGTGCAGCGTTTGGGATACATAATAATAATAATAATAATAATAATAATAATAATAATAATAATACCCTTTTGAACCCCCAACATCTCGAAAAGGCCACCCTCAAAAATTATGTAATTTGCAGGACAGTTACAGTTTTATACCTGAAGTTGCACATGTATAAATTATAGAGGGTGTATATTCCTGGTTTCAGTTTTACAAACGATTTGCATAAGCTCATTTACAAGCAGAAAACGTGATCTTCAAATTTGATGTGCAAGGTAGGCTATGTGAACTAGCAATACTGGTATTTCATACGTGTGTTCTGTGCATGAAAGCAGCTTCTACACTGGCTATTTCAGTATCACGGGTAGCATGCAGTCTTTCAGATTGTCCAAGGGGATTGTTCGTTTTGCCGAACGCTATCAGGGAAAATTTATAGTCCTTTGCAGGTCCATATGACAGCTTAAAATTTACATGCACTTCCTGTGTCTCGAAGTTAACTGTTGCACAGTTATTAGTGAGACGTGCGGTCTGGCGTTTTCATGGAGCATAATTGGTTCTTTGCGACTGACCAATGCTGGGTATAACTGTTGCAGTTTTTGGTGCATTCTGTCGAGTTCCCGCCAATACCTCGCTGATGTGATGGTTTCGCTAGGATAGAAGAAGTTGTAGGGAATGATTTCAAGTGCCAACCACCAAACAGTAACCAAGATCTTCTGTGGATGCAGCTTAGGTTTGGGAAAGTGTTTTGGTGCTTCATCTTTGTCCAGCCATTGCGCGAAACGCCGTCAGTTATATGCGAAATGCGCTCTGAACAATGATATATTAAATGCATAACACTTTATTCTTACATACGCCTCAAAGTTTGCAATGGGAAAAACAAACCCTATTTTTGCACAAACCAGCATGTTACAAGCATCTATAACTGTTTTTTTTTTTTTTTCGTTATGGGTTCTCATTATCTATATAATGCTGTTTACGTTTTGTTTGGTTTGAATTTATACTTTATATATATTGTTATCCTGCTGCAATCACGTATGTCTGCTGACAAATTGCGATTCTGTTTACGTTTTCAGCTTGTAAATGTGCCTATGTAAATCGTTTGTAAAACTGAAAGCAGGAATATACACCCTCTGTAATTTACAGATGTGCAACGTGAGATATTGCTATAACTGTCCTGCAAATTACGTAATTTTTGAGGGTGGTCTTTTTGAGATTTTGGGGGTCCAAAAGGGGACTATTTTTTTGTATTTTCATTAATAGCACATTTCAAACGCTGCATATGACGTTCGTTGTATATGCATTTGCAAGACCTTTCCATTTCCTTTCAATTACGAAAAGCCAGCCTGAAATATCTTTCATAGTTTCTGAAACCTAAAATTGTGATAAGCTTTTCACAATTTTAGGCGACAAAACTTCTGACAAATTGGACCTCCAACTTCGAAGCAGCCTAAGTCGGCAAAACATTTTTTTTTTCTGCAAAACAGAAAAATGTGTGTCTCATCATTTTATATATTTCAGTATGATGGATATTTGTGACATCACATTGACACTCCCTGCCTGTCTGCATTTGGAATCCACCCTATGATGTTTATGATAATGAAGTCCCTTCTCATACATACAATATGTATCAGCACAGTACATCACAGTAGCTCTGCTACAGATAATGCAATCCAGAGGAACAATCACATTTTAAATTATTAACATTACTACTTCACAAGCTGTGTACGTCACATGTTATCTAGTGTTTTATTTCTTCTTACATGAGTTGATTGTGAAAAAATTCTTGTTTTATTAAACGTATACAGTAGGTTTCTTTTTTTTAAGTCACTTGATTTTTCATACATACTATGCACGATCAGAAGTCAATTTTTGCTTTTCATATTTTTCAGTTTTGCTTCAAGCAAAATACAATATATATATAGTCATGTGGAAAATTTGTCATCTTCTTTCCCTAGTTGTATTGGTAACATAAAAAAGAACTAATGAACGTTTTGCCACAAAGACAAAACAACCCAATAGAATCAAATATATTAATGAGAACATCAAAGCCAACAATTTTGTAAATATACGTATCTTTTATGTTTTGCTTTGTTCTCTCTCTCTCTCTCTCTCGTTTTCTTTTTAGTTTACTTCTCCCTTTGCCAACATTTAGCCTCTTCTTAAAGGGTTGCAGGGTGCATGCAAGTTACGCTGTTTTTCCTACTTGTTTTCAATGTTTTTATTTGGTGTTTTCAATGATTCTAAGTGATAAGCAGTATCTAAACACACATGCTGTTGCACTTAAACACAGGCAGTGTTGCCAGTGCGTAGCGTAAAACTTCAAAAACCACTTTTTCGCGGGTACGCCATTAATGGCAGAATTCTGGACAAGCTGATGGCGAAAATGAACTGTTCTTCTTTGACTATGATAACTGCCGATAGAACATACAAATCCGCGCTGAAATTTGTGGGCTGCGTGTTCATGTCCATGTGTGACATGCGATTTACCATGTTTTGTAAATATTTTGTTTTACACTTTCACTTACATTTGGTAACACTGCATGTAGACACGTGGACTTCGTTAGCTTCTTTTATTTTTAAAAATATCTACATGGATCAAGTTATACGTGTACCTCATTTCGTTCAAAAGTTGGCCTATACTTGATTCGGACTTGCGTTTTAAATGGGACACCCTATATTGACCCTATATATATAATGTCCCACGTGGTGTTGTGTATAAACAACTCTTCACGCTAATGTTTACAAACACCGCCACATGGTTTTGCAAGAGGATTCTAGACACCAGATGGATCCACTATCACCTGCAGACGACAGACTTCTGGTTCCTCCCACGAAGCAGACGATGACGACAGAGCAGCAACGCCACCGCTACCCGAGGACCCCTATAAATTTGGTGGACGACAGCAACTAGGTACCAGTTTTCTGGTTTCCCCTCCTACTGTTTGCCACGGAACATTAGGAGTAACCTAACCCAAGGCCTCTACTCTGCTTCGAGACTATGCCTATCCTTTGTCCTGGCTTAGCCTGCTTCAGGGCTCTGTCGGAAATCCCAACCACAGCCACTTAGCCTGCTCCGGGGCTCTGTTGGCCACCTAACCATCCCTCTGCTTGCTTCGGAGCTTTGGGTCCTTAACGCCACTCTGCTTAGCCTGCTTCGGGGCTCTGTAGAGATCCTGTCTGCGACCTCTCAGTCAAAGTCTACCTATATCTAACCCTGCAAACTTAGAGAAGTTATCTGTATAGTATTTTTGTAAAATACTTTTTATAGTGGAACTTTTATAATAAAAAGCCGGCAGTGGGAGTCTATTCCGGACGCTCTTTTTATTAACGCTCTACCTGCAACCTATATGGGACAAAGTTTTACAATATTATATATATATATATATATATATATATATATATATATATATATATATATATATATATATATATATATATATATATATTATTCCCTTTCCCTCCCTTAAGTGAAATGATAATAACCATGATAATAAGTCACGAACGAAGTCACATTCATTTTTATTTATGTAAATTGTGTTTTCCAACATTTCTCTTACGATGACATCTGACTGGTAGGCATAATTTTACACGACGCCCATTCACTCCACAATTAAACACTGATATAGGACATCCTTCACCATTACACCACGTGAAACCCATATTTAGGTACTCCTCATTATATAGTCTCACTTTCGTGTTTTAAAGTGCGAAGAACAGAGCATTTTACATTGTTAATGAGCTGAGCGGAGAAGAAAGGGAAATTTAATATTATTTTACCACGATTTTTTCGTTTGGTTAATATTATGAATTTATAACAAAACATCTCGCGATACCTTCGATACTACGACGTAATACCCGAGAATATCGCGACACACTCAAGATGGAAAAGTCTCATCTACTTGGTTTATGAGGTCAATTTATATAGGAATCATAACAATGAATAACAAAAAATTGAAAGGACGTATGTAGAATCTAAACTTTAATACACTACCCCGACATTTGACTGGAGGGGTTATCCAAGTGTGCGTCGCCACCAAGGAGGGCATATCTACCGGTCAGAGCCCACCGGGTACGACCCTCAAATTTCGTAATTCGAATAACATTTGTAGAATTTCTTAACAGAACTATACTTGTTTAACAGAGAAATGATTGATGTAGGCTATGATTTGATTTGGCACCTTATGCAATGGCGTAGGGAAGGGGGGCAGAGGGGCCGGGACCCCAAAGAGGTCCGACAATGTAATTTGGTACTTTGATGTTTGTAATTTTTTATAATTTTTTATGTTTATATATTTTTTGTTTGTAATTTTTCTATATGCACCTATAACAACACTTGGGCCACCCCAAACACACATCCTGGCTACGCTACTGACCTCATGTATACTCTTTTTTTTCTATAAAAAAAATCTAGTTCTATCATGTTTTCTAAAGATATAAATGGTAATGATTACTTATCTTTTATGGTGCAGAATAAGACCGGTTCAATATTACATAAAGGTATTAGACTCGCCCCACCCAAATACTTTGGACCTCTCTCACCAAACATTTCTGGGTGCGCAGCAGGGTCACGACATATTTGTCTTAATGCAGGTCGTCGCGTTGGCTATACACGGAAGGAAAAGGTGTAAAATTAACCGTAGCCTATCTAGTGCGTCTATTCGAATTTTCAAGACTTAGATTTTCGTATTGTTTAGAAATAAAAGAATCAAATACTTCTTTTTTCTTTCTTGTTGTAAACGCTCTCTTCCGAATTCTGTTTGCCTCGCACATGTCTGTCTCATCAAGTAATGTATTAATAGTATTTTAATTCACGTACTGGGTACGTAAAGATTGTACTGTTAGTACAAATGTCCGTCGCTCCACAGGAAAACTCTTGAACAAATCAGAATGTTTGAATTGTGCTTTATTTTCTCCAGCAGCCATTTATAACAATTATCTCGGCCGACTTCATTAATGGAGACAATTCGTTAACATCTTTATGGATAACGGTTACCGTTCACCTATTATTTAACATCTACAGTATTCCCTAGCTTCTATGCAACCTGAACAGTAGCAAAGAAATGTTGGTTGCCTATAATACAAGGATAAGTAACGTTTCTTATTGCAGCTATCTCGTCCGATTTCGTTAATGCTTTCAATCCGTTAACATCTTCAATGGGTAACGGTGTCCATTCACATATCATTTAAAATCTATAGTAATATTCCCTAACATCTATGCAACCTGTACAGTAGCAAAGAAACGTTGGTTGTATATAACAAAAGGATATGTGGCTTTTCTTAATTGCAATTATTTTGGAGAAGTTCGTTAATCGAGTCAATCCGTTAAGGGTAACTGCGACTTTAACTGTATATATCCTTGCCAAAGTAATGGAACTGTGTGATTCTCTTTACTGTCTTCAGCAGAGTTTCTTTTCTCAGTGTTTGTTCTACATTTTCATAAATTCTTTCTTTCAGTCAAATTTCAATCAAAATCTGTGGAGATACGTGCGTATCTCTCATCTTGTTTTGCATAAGTGTATTAAGTTCAAGGTTGCAGGGTAAATAATATATTACTCTCCACCCTAGGTCAGTTTGTTACCTTCTTTTTATATACTCGTACCTAATGGTTTCCGTGTGTTTGATGCATACAGTGCAAGCTACAAACACAATACACGCTCTTATAACAGTCTGTAATTATATTTACAATTTCAAGCGAATTACCTCTCATTAGCAACATACTACTACCGTTATCAAATTATAGTCTATAATTACAGTAGGTACAAGGAGGAAGTTTTCAAACAAAATTACAAACTTCCTCGTGACGTAACACGTTATTACATCTTGTTAAAGAGGTACAAAGAAATACGGTGATCTTGTTAGTCTCGAGTTGTTTACGAAAACAAAATTGATCATTAACATCTCACTTTGGTTAATGATTGTTACTCTGACGTATAGTTTAATGCTACTTAACGTCTTGTTAGGGGAGATGGCCATCTGACCACACATCTGCTAACACTAATCGCTAGTCAGCTTCCGCCTGGAAAAACAGAAATTCTTCTCGCGTTCTGTGCGAAAGAGTTGGGTTCGACTCTCATTGGAACATCTCGAATTAGCGTCTAGGCTGAATAGGCTGGACTTATGGCGACATATTTGGTTCCCTCTCTCCGTCTCATATGTTACAACAAGATAAATTAATTTATGCTACTAGAAGTTTTCTGTGCGAGCGTTTTTGTAATTTATTATTATTATTATTATTATTATTAGGTATTCTACCTTCCGGCAGATCCTAGGACTAACTTTTTTTTTTTTAAGATTTGGGTCTGGAAATGATTCTTTCGTGCTTTCCTCTTTTAATTCCCAATATTTTTTTTATTTTTCAAATCATCGATTAGTTGTGTACTTCTTCCTGCTGCTCCTTTTCCTTCTATGGCGATATGAAGAAGACAATTTCTTCGCAAGATGTGTTCAGTTGCTAGAAGCGTCCTCTTCTCTCCTATCCATCAAACGTCCATCCTTTTCAAACTTCTTCATTTGTTACACTCTCTGTCCATTTTATCTTCATTTTCCTCCAACATCACATTTTGAAGCTTTTTCAATATTTCTTTTCTAACTTCCGTAATGTCCAAGTCCGTGAACCATACAGTCCAATACTCCATATATAGCACTTGACCAAGTTCTTCGTAAATCCAATATTGAGCCTGTTAGTTAAGAATGATCTTTTCTTGCTGAATGCTTCTTTAGCTATGAAAGAGACTGGATCACGAATAGCCATAGTTTTTGTAATACAGATTATATAATGACTTTCTCTTTTTCGAGTGATCCTGCCGTATAAGCGTGTATAGTAAACTCTCGACTATTTGGTTGAATGTAGAAAAAGGGCAGGGTGAATTTAAAAAAAAGAAAGGCAGAAGTTCTGTAACTACTCACTTTTTGCCCTCACCGATACCATTAGAAGTATACTTTTATAACGAAAATCCGCTGTTATTCATAAAGTATTTTCTGACCTCTTAGCATAGACCAGTATCTTATGAATGTTTGTTATTTACTGTAATGTAATGTACGTTTTAAAAATTTATTGCAGAAAAAATATTGTATACACTTAGAGATAAATTTTATAATGAACTTAATTGCAGGAAAGATAAAATTATGTACACTGTACAGTATGAATACACATCGCAACTTTAAAATAAACAAACCACTAATATAAAACGTAGGGCTAGTGACATGAGGTGGAAAATATTCCGCGGAAAATTTTCCATTCTAGAAAAATATCAGTAATCAAGTAACAATTCCTCAGCAATCATAAAATTGGTTGAATTCATGTATAGAAATGTTAAAAATTGAAAGATCGTTTAAAGAATCTGAAAATTTTCATGCCTCAAACAATTTTCAGTACTATGTAGGAACAAGTGAAACAATATTTCATGAATCGAAAAATTGTCTATCCTGTACAGTGATGAAAATTTTCCGGAAAATTTTGAAATGGAAATTTTTCCAATTCATAAAATTATACTGCACTTATTCCTACATCGTTGTTTAGCCGTAAAATTTATTGGTAATAAATATTGTCTTAAAAAGTTTCATGAAGTGAAAATCTAATGATTCTTCATCTCAAGAATGTTTCAAAAACTTCAATGCGTTCTTCCCTCAGAATCCACCTTTGATCTTACAATATTAGATTTCGTCAGTTTAATACGCATAAGACGGTTTTCTCATAGCTTTACTACTTTTATAGATTTACAAACTGCAACATTTATAAATACGTAGATATAATATAAAGTGCCTACTGTAAATTTTTGACTACCCAAAATTCGAGTTTAAGTAACTCATGAAAGCAAATACTGATCATTTTCTGGAAATAAACATTTATTTATTCATATATTCATTCAGAAGAGAAAGTGAAATATAAATAATAAGGAAGCTGATTTGTGTAGTTGTTCTTCCAATAAAATAATAAAAGAAACATAAAAAGCTGCACTATTAGCGCTGCGTTCTAAAAGCAACAAGTAATTTCATTTTAATTTGCAATATAAAAAAATATTTCTTATAATATGTACTTGTTCTATCGAATTGTCATTATTTCTAATACATTTTTATACATAATAATGGTAGTTTTACAATGCAAATATCTGCTCTAAGATGTTGATTATACAAAATTCCAATATTGAAATTATGATTTACGAGTGTTAAACACAATAAAATTATTTTTTTCTTATTTTCTGTTACAAAAACAATTTCATAAGGAACTTTCATGTAGTTATTTCATTACATAGGCAGGCCTACATGTGAAGAAATAGTGGAATTTTCTGTTTCTCAAGTTGATAAATTCACAAAGGTTTCTTTTCAGTTTTTTCTTACATTTTAAATATTCAAATGGGATATTTGTTCTCTACGAACTCGATGTCTGTTCCCTGCAATTAATTTATACATACATACATACATACATACATACATACATACATACATACATACATACATACATACATACATACATACATACATACATACATACATACATACATACATACATACATACATACATACATACATACATACATACATACATACATACATACATACATACATACATACATACATACATACATACATACATACATACATACATACATACATACATACATACATACATACATACATACATACATACATACATACATACATACATACATACATACATACATACATACATACATACATACATACATACATACATACATACATACATACATACATACATACATACATACATACATACATACATACATACATACATACATACATACATACATACATACATACATACATACATACATACATACATACATACATACATACATACATACATACATACATACATACATACATACATACATACATACATACATACATACATACATACATACATACATACATACATACATACATACATACATACATACATACATACATACATACATACATACATACATACATACATACATACATACATACATACATACATACATACATACATACATACATACATACATACATACATACATACATACATACATACATACATACATACATACATACATACATACATACATACATACATACATACATACATACATACATACATACATACATACATACATACATACATACATACATACATACATACATACATACATACATACATACATACATACATACATACATACATACATACATACATACATACATACATACATACATACATACATACATACATACATACATACATACATACATACATACATACATACATACATACATACATACATACATACATACATACATACATACATACATACATACATACATACATACATACATACATACATACATACATACATACATACATACATACATACATACATACATACATACATACATACATACATACATACATACATACATACATACATACATACATACATACATACATACATACATACATACATACATACATACATACATACATACATACATACATACATACATACATACATACATACATACATACATACATACATACATACATACATACATACATACATACATACATACATACATACATACATACATACATACATACATACATACATACATACATACATACATACATACATACATACATACATACATACATACATACATACATACATACATACATACATACATACATACATACATACATACATACATACATACATACATACATACATACATACATACATACATACATACATACATACATACATACATACATACATACATACATACATACATACATACATACATACATACATACATACATACATACATACATACATACATACATACATACATACATACATACATACATACATACATACATACATACATACATACATACATACATACATACATACATACATACATACATACATACATACATACATACATACATACATACACTCACTTACTTACTTACTTACTTACTTACTTACTTACTCACTTACTTACTTACTTACTTACACACACACACACACACACACACACACACAGAGAGAGAGAGAGAGAGAGAGAGAGAGAAACACTGTATATTTTTACTTTCCAACTTGATATATTAGAAAATTTTCTGGTTTCCGAAAGCTAATTGGAAAAATGATAATTTGTTGCTGTCTAACTTCCCTCTACAGGAATTGAATGTGCAGTTAAATATAGTGGAAAATTTTCCACCAAACATCACTATACATAATATCCAAAATTTTCCACCTCACGTCACTAGCTGCGATTCATGAAAAATTGTTTCACTTGTTCCTACATAGTACTGAAAATTGTCTGTCATGAAAATTTTCAGATTCTTTAAACGATCTTTCACTTTTTAACATTTCTATACATGAATTAAATCAATTTTATGAATACTGAGGAATTACTTTATCATTGATATTTGTTAACGGAAAATTTTCCTGAAACATATATAAGAAAATTTTCCACCTCACATTACGGCAAAACAACGATGTAAGGATAAGTGGAGTATATGTTTTTATGAATCGGAAAATTTTCATCACTGCGTAGGGCACGGTTTCTCACTGGTAGAAAGATTATCTCTGGTGCGTGGGATCCCTGGTTGCGATCCGCGGCCAAGTAAGTTTGTGGTGGACAACACTGTGTCCATGGGTTTTCTCGGGGTTCTTCCGTTTCCTCCCATATTCTCATTCCACCAAATTTTCCACCATCATCATGCACATGCCTTAATTATCCGTCTCCGTTAGCCTACAGACTATAATCGTTAAAGTGAAAGATTTTGTAATACGTAGGCTACTTATTAAAAAAAAAAGATTTAAACTTATTTGACTGTTGAGTTATCACTGATTAAAAAAAAAAAACGAAGTCCAGATTAAAGGAGAAAACGACGATAATTAACTCTCTGTTGGGACCACCATGACAAGACGGTTGTGTTAATCGTAATACTGAGTGAAACGCGCTTATCTCCTGTGGCGACGTACGTCAGTAAGTGTGAGTGGTGCTTACTGTTTCCACAGGAATAATTAGTGCTCTCACTTACTTACGTATGTCGCCACAGGAAATAAAGGTATTTCACCCAGTATTACAATTAACACAACTGTCTTGTCATGGTGTTCCTAACAGAAAGCATATTATCCTCGTTTTCTCCTTTAATCTTCGTTTTTTCACTGTAATTACAAAAACGTGAAAGGGTAAGCCTGAGATAAAAATAGTCAGAATTTATAGTTTCTAGTTTGAGAAAATCATTGATCGATGACTAGTTTTTCCTAGGGAAAAACACATTTTAACAAGTAGATCATTAATATTTTATATGAACTAATTTCAAAAAGGGCACTAAAAGACCTAAAAAGCACAAATATTAATAATAAACCAACTAAAAGTAAAAACTAAATTAATACTATTATCTATAAGATTTTATTAAAGTCGTGCAAACCAAACAAATTGATATTTAATATAAAATTATTTCGACAGTCATTTTATGAGCAACAAACTTATCCACTATTTTACTGCGCGCTCTCTTTCTTGTTTACTTGGACAGAGCCACAGGAAACCAACACAACATGCAATAAGCCTTGAATACCTTGCTGTACGCTATGCACGCTTTGGGGTGAGTTTTATTTCGGATGATTATCTCAAAAAAACGACTCAGGCAATTTTGTTCATATTTCATAGATAAACGTTTTATTAACAACCCTATGGTATTTATTAGTCATTAAAATGTTCACAAGGGGTCGTTTACTCTAGGAACGCTCTCGCTTGAAGATGCGGCACGAGGGTTGGTCACATTGTTTATAGTTTCCTGCTTTGTACTGCTCCTCGGCTTGGACAGGCTATCCTGCGCTCAATTTACAGCAGATCTAAGTAGACAGAACAGCTAAGCCGAGGCACAGTACAGTAAGCAATGTAGCAATTCCATTTTTAATTTTTTCTTAGGTATTAATTGTTTTTGGTATTAGCACAATTTCTTGCAAATTTCGAGTATTAATAACATTTATTCAATTTTTTTCAATTAGCCATATCTTGATTTGACTAGATTATATGTGAGCGTATCGGTATTAATGATCAATTTTGTTATACATTGAAATGCATACATTCAAGAAAATTCTTCTAAATTATGTAAATTTACATCATTTCAAATATTCAATTCCTTTAATTGGGATGACTATTTTTCAAAATTGGTCAAAATCAGAAAATCCGATGATTATTAAGTTTACATTTCCATATGTTTAATGTAAACGTTCCCATGCAAACCGACTTGTAAGCCCCTAATTTGGAGAACGTCTGGGGTAGAGATTAAGTAATTGAAAATCCAGTTATTGCAGATGGAAAATCCAGTTGTGTTTAATGTCCGTTCCGGAATATATTTAGCAGTCTTGCTAATTTCATTGCAACTGAGGTATTTTCGGCAACTGAAGTATAATTAATAAAGCTCAACAAGAATATATTGAACTGAATTTGCTGAAGAAAATCAATTACTTAAAACAATTTGGAAAAATATGTTAACGTGGAAAACGTACCTCTTATTTCATCAGTGATTTAACTTTTTAAATTTGCTAGTTGATAAGTAGATCTTGAGCATTATCGTAAGCTGAACCCTTATTTTGGCTTAGAATTAGAGGATTCTTCAAAATTAAATTAGAACTAAAACATAACCATTTTGACAGTTTTAACATTACAGTTGAAATTATTTTTACTGGCAGAGGAAACTGAAATTTTGAAAGTATGGCAAAGGCAACTGACATTATTGGTGACTAGTTTTTTTTTTGTTTGTTTGTTTGTTTGTTTTAATATTTCGTACCGGAGAGTAAAATGACTGGTATTTCCGAGCACTGCACGATGTTTAACTAATAAGTATTTAAATTATTAATATTTTAGCAGAATAAAAGAGTCCGACGAATAAAAATGTAATTTATTTTTCAAATTCACTATAGCACGTGCTAGACAAAGGCCTCTCGAGACACACAGTCATTGCTTTTAGGGCTTTCTCTCCGCATCCTTTTCTGCTTCTTGCTCGGCATAGCTCTCCTGCCTCTAGCCAATGTGTGGCCAGCCTAAGAGCTTTAATTTAAAATGGATCATAAATTCCTCCCATGATATACCTCGAGTCTATGAAGTTTTCAACCAGTTCATTAGAAAGTCACTTTCATTTTAATTTAGCTCTTCATGAATAGAATAGAAAAAGAAGAAAAAGTGAATCAGCTTGGAGATAACGTAGAAGGTACAGTCCGCAGCAAAAAAAAAAAACTGCAACATGAGCATGTCAGTTTATTGCGAAACTACGCTTAACAGCGCAGAAAATCAACATAACGTCTAAGTAGCTCGAATCTTCCAGGAGAAACCTCGCCGTCCTCCTCAGCACACTTATTTTGGAGCAAAAGACCTCGTCTTTTCACAATAAACTTACACAGAGAAAAATCCGTTCTGCGGACAGCGGTATATTGTACAAATATACAGTATCCTCTTGCTTACTATAGAAATCAGTACGGAGCATACGTTATCCGTATGCTACATAGGCACTGCCCTTAGATGTTACATCATGCCGTTGCAGGATGTCTGACATCTAACAGATTTCCGTATATCGCATGCATATACTTATGTTACATTCGTCAGCTATATGTTATATACGTCCATTTGTATGTGAGATCCTGACCGCCTACATTGTTTCATACGGAAAGTACGTATAGATGGAACACTTATACAGAAAGTATTATAAAACATGCGTTTTCAGTTATACGTCTGCTGTACGTTAAGTCCAAAAACAACAGGAATTACGCATGTAACGAATCTTTTTAAGTATACCACCTACAATTTTTTTCCTCAATGTACATGCTCATGTTGCAGGTTTTTTGCTGCGGACTGTACCACAGTGAGTCGACTTGGAGATTACACCCTACTCTCCTGCAATAGTTTAATGTAATTTAACCTAATTTCGTATTACTTATCACTGACTAATGATTAATACAATAATCTCATGTTTGTTCTCATTGAATATTCCCTAAGGACCAGAAAGTATATTACATTCTCTCTCACATAAACAAACTAAAAATAATGATTTTCGTATTAACAATACCAAAAATAAGAGAAAGCAATAAGAATTAGATCAAGCACATAATTCGCTGTTCCCAGAAGATTTAAATATTCAAATTATTCAAATGAAATACATTCTATTTACTGCATTTTGTAGTGTGAATCAATCCTATTCTGATGAATCAACAAACATACGTATATATTAGTGTTGTTTGCTCTGTTGCCATTAGCAATAGAACTGCAGTATATTACGTAAATGAAAACGTAATTACAAACAATATTGTAGTTATTTTAAATGTTCTTTCTCAATTTGCTTGTTGAACTGGCTTCAATTTGTTTTACATTTTGATGTTTCATTATGATCAGATTTTAGATGTTAATTAGTTTTTTTTAGATGTTCATTTGGCAAGCAAAGTAAATCCTACTGTATTGTGCATACATACATAAATTTGTAATACAGTATTGGGAGTTAAAATTAACCACAATTGACCTCATAGTATATTATATCTATATATCGACTAATCTCAATAATACTTTTGTCCTCTCTGTCTAGTGGACAGCAACTGAGTCTTTGGTGAATGTGGTCCTGGGCTCAATTACTGGTGGGACAACCTTGAAAAAGGTCTGAAGCTTTCATCGTAAGGTATATTTTAAGTGAAAACGCTATTACGTCTAGCATATTCTCAGTGCTGAAAAGAACGCTGAAGTCCAATCAAATTAATCAGCTTATTAATACATTAACTAACCGTGAAGAACATTGTGAGTCTTCAGATTAATACCTAAGACAATTGTAGAGAATTTCAAGCATTTTCTCTCTATATTTGTCTAACAGTTTGTCACATCAAGTATCAAATATAGTACTTCTTGGCTGTAAATATTTAGAAGTCTAAAATATCATATCTTTATCCACGTTAGGGATGGCAATATTTTTTTTCGAGAAATACCTTTTTTGAAAAATTAAAGTTTCAGGAGAAAGAAAAATGAAAATTTTTCGGAAAACTAGAAACGATATAATTTCGGAAAACGGGAAACGAATTTTTTTTTCGAAAAAATCGAACAATGAAATTTCCGAAAATCAAAAAAACATATCTTTCAAACAATGTCATCTCTAGTATCCGTATCGTGTCCGCAACATGTCGATCCACACCCGCGTCCGCAATACCTAATTACACTCGCAGCCCCATCGCAGATAAATACACGAAATTTGTTTTGTTCTACAACAATCATGATTTCAAAAACAATTTTTAATGTAATCAACTGTAATTACACATATGGCATTTATAGTATTTCTGTGAATACTATGCTATATCAATAAAAATTCAAGCTGAACATTAAATCAATCTCTTTTTTTTACTGTAAGTCAGCTACGCTAAATAAAAGGCAATAAAATTCGTGTTGAAACAAATTATGAAATAAATGGAAAACATATGGACCCTCTATACTTACTTAAGGCTTCTTCAAAAGCAATTGTGTGACAAGAAAATTGTCAAG
Organism: Thermobia domestica; assembly: GCF_964235325.1. Classification (NCBI taxonomy): domain Eukaryota; kingdom Metazoa; phylum Arthropoda; class Insecta; order Zygentoma; family Lepismatidae; genus Thermobia; species Thermobia domestica. The sequence goes on along the minus strand of NC_137460.1, from coordinate 22,364,229 downwards.
TTCGTAATACCGTGTATGTCGATTAATTTCAGAGAAGAAATTGATTTTTTAAAAATCTAGTTTCATAATTTATAAAAACATGAAAATTTTTGTTTAGCACATCAGAAACAAGAATGAGCTACCACAAACAAACTCGAAATCACATAAGTTCATAGTTATTATAAGGTATTGATAGCAAAATTAAAAAAAAAAAACGATAGAAAATTCATCGTTTTCTATGTTCCGTAAAAAGGTAAACATACTTTAATATACGATGTTAAAAATTAATAGTGTTTAGAAGAACGGTATGAAAATCTCGTCTTTTCACGAGTATTCGCTTTTTACCCACCATTCGCAAAGGAACTAAAAATCTATTCGCCATTTCACCTATTCTTTTATCGCTAAATTAACACCCAAAAAACAGCTTCTTATTATCAGTTACCTCGATTACCTTTTGCTAATCAATACTGACAGTCACACAAAAAAGTTGTAGTATATTTCTACCACTTCCGGTTTCAATAAAGGAGTAAGCCTGGAGATAGAATCTGTTCTTCAATCAATCAATACCAGAAAGAAAAAACTGTTTCTCACGATCTTTTACTGTTCTTCATCTTATTGAGATCAATATGAAACCGGAAATGGTAGAATTCTGCTACTTTCGGTTAGAATAAAGGAATTAAAGCTAGGATTATATTTATTCTCGGGACAATCGCTATCTATGACTATTCTTGCTCTATGGAGATAAATATTGGAACCAAAAATGACCGTCTATTTCTGTTACTTTCGGTTTCAATGAAGGCATTACAACAGAAAACCTATCCTTGGGACACTAAACTCACAGCAAAAAACCTTTCTCCCTATCTCTAGCCCTTTCAGGATCCTGGGTTTTTGGGGTATTTTTTAGACTTTCAGTCAAGCAGCTACTGCATCGTCACTATTTATCCTAGGATCATGGTTCATACCTCATTCTCTTCAGAATAGAGCTGTCTTTCAAATGGTACCACTTCCATGCTCATATCGTATACCAGGAGAGGGAAAAGTGATGTCAAAGGGAAGATTTCGAGGGAAAATTTTTTTCACACTTTGGACCCCTCTGGAACGGCCCTGTGTGAACATAGAGATCTCAAAAAAATCTGATAAATAGTACTTGGTATACTGAATGTTTGTGCCAAATTTCAAGTATCTATCTTGAATACTAAGGGCGGGAGAAATTTTATCAAGAATCCCCACAATGCCCCAAATTACCGTAAAACGCCATGATCTCAGGTAAAAAATTTCCTGAGACATCTTTATTTACCCTAGGACTATAATCCGCCAATCATTCTCTTCAGAATAAAACTGCCTTTCAGGCGGTACCATTCACATGTCTCCATCGTGTATCTAAGGTGGGAAAATTCCGAAGACATTTTTTGGTTAAAATATCCCTTTTTCAACTTTTTGCCCCTCTGGATCCCCCCCCCCTGTTTTACGCAGAAATCTGAAAAAATCTGGTAAATACTACTCGGTGGACTGAATGTTTGTGCAAAATTTCAATCTTCTACGTGCAAAAATAAGCCCGCCAAATAAATAATTTATATATATATATATATATATATATATATATATATATATATATATATATATTAGAATTATGACGTCATCACCTATGTCTTGACGCAGGAAGGTGTGAAACCATACGTAAGGTCTTCTACAATGCCTCTGGACTTGAAAAACAAAAAACCCGGACGAAAAAGCTCAAATAGGAGAGTTATAACGCAATGTACCATGAAACACCCGTATGGTACAAATTGTACCATAGGCTCCCCAAATGGCTAGTTGTCCCCACCTTTCAGCGATCAATCCGGAAAAAATCGAAATAGTAGATGTATGCCACTTCCGGCTGGAATAGAGAGATAAAGATGAAAAGGAACCTACTCTTGGGACGTTCAATCCGTATTAGAACAACGCTCCCTCATGGCTATGCGGATAGTGTACGCTCCTTTGGCCTGTAAGCAGTGGTCGAAGTCAGGCGGTATGCGGTGGTATGCCATACCACCTCTGCTTTTTCAGTGATGACGGCATACAGTCTCTGGTTTTTCAATGATTAAAACATACCGTCACTGGAAAGTAGACGACAAATGCCTTTAATAAATCCATTTATATACATAGTGATTGACGAATAGCTTTACACGTAAAAAGATTTTATTTCTTATGTAGAAATAATTTCTAAGTTGACAACACCGATATTTTTGTTATCTTTTTCCTACCTCTTGTTTTTAAAATGAAGTATTTTCAAAGAAGTTACCTAGTTTATATTTTGATGTACCATATTGAATTGTTTCTTTTTATGTGTGTGTATGTGTTCTCTTGCATTAATGTTATATGTCGTGTTTTGAGCATGGGCGGATTTAAGGGTTGCCGGCTGTTGGGGACGGACCTTCCGGGGCTTTGGAATACCCCACAGTCGAGTAGGGGGACCGGGAGTTTTCCCGCAGGAAATTGTTAATATCCTCATTCGATTTTTGAGCATTTTCGTGTATAATTCTCTATAATACAACATAAGGGGATATAAGGGGATATTTTTTTTTCAGAAAGTTGTTGGCGGGGAATCAAAGTCTCTCCATATCCCCCCACCTTTCCCCGTTACTACAGAAAAGTTTTCCAATGGTTTTCAGTCATACAATGTGTTAGGCAACCTACCCTCACTGCATTTCAACATTTAGATAGCCGGTATGTAGAGTCAAAATCGTAATTAAACATACCACCTCTGCTTTTTTTTTTTATCACTTCGAACACTGCGTGTGATGAGACACGAGTTCGATTCTCGGTGCGAGCTTATGTAGTTCGGATTCAATGTTAAGCTGTAGATCCACGTCTCATACAGCCTCGCTGCTGAAAGGAACGTTATACTCAAATCCAATCCAATCCGAATAAGAATACAATTTCTTGCTATCTCTTATAATTTTTTGCTTTGATACTGATAGCTACAAAGACAGACGAACAAAGTTATTCTTTAGCAACGATATTTATGGGTAGGATAGGTTGGAAGTCTAAAAATGAAAAAAAACAGGGCTGTTAGCTGAATGGATGTAGTTATATTGTTTGTTATGAATTTTATACAGGCGCGCACCCGGATTATTTTATTTTATTTTATTTTATTTTTTTTTTTTTTTTAGAGGGGTCCACTACTACAAACCACTACGTCTATATTAGTATTGAACAGGTATCATTCTGGACCAAAAAAGACGATAAAGTACTTCCAGCTATTGTAATACTATGTGATGTAAATAAAATATTCCACGCATCAGTATTTACAAACACCACCACGTGGTTTGGCAAGAGGATCTCCCACCAGATGGACCTATAATCACATGCAGACGACGGCTTCTGGCCCCTCCCACGGAGCAGAAGACGACATCGGAGCAGCAGCGCCACCGCCACCCAAAGGACCCTATAAATTGGATGGACGAAGGCAACTGGTGATCTCCTGATCCAGAGCGTCGTTATGAAGATTGAAGCTGAGAGAAGAGAAGACAACGCCGTGACACACCAGTAAACCTTGCGGTGTTAACTGAGGTGTGATCACCAGCTGGGACGAAATCTCAACACTGAGATACACAACGACTCTGCAAAGAGTCTTTTTAGAGAAGAGAGTGTTTACGTTATTTTTAATAAAGAAAAATTTCACAACACACTTACACACACCGCTTCCTGTGGAAATTGGCATTGCTTTCCGTCGGCTAGACCCCCTATTGTGAGTCAAGCTTCGCGCTGGCCATATAGGTTGTACAGCCTTTGGCGACAGTCGGCTGACGGGAACCCAATACTATCTCCTCGGGATAGCATTAGAGGAGCAAAAACACTATCACTTAGTGACCAAAAGGCCCTTTCGAGGACCATTCTCCCCAATCTGTGACGTAGTGACGTGAAGTGTACCAAACAAGTGTGGCCCTTTTTAGGACCAAAACCAAGTGCAGTGCTTTTTTTTAACGAAGTGAATACACGTCAGAGCCATGCCCAGACCCAGGAAGAGGACGCCGACGAGGAGACCACCAGAGAAGGAGGAAGATGAAGAATTCATCGATGTGGTCACGGTCCCTGAAACAACCCACCTAGACGTTTCATTCTCGTTAGTGGACCCAGTTACAATAGAGAAGACCTTCAGAGGAGCCACAGAAGCTTATCTAACCAGAGTAATCAGCCTGAGAATACTAAAAGAAGAATTCTATGTTGTACAAGTGGAAGACACCACATACAAAGTGCTCTTCAAATCGGAAGCGACGAGGGACAGATTCCTGAAAGTTTTCCAAGATGCAGACTTCGGCTCGAAGGCTAAGATATTGGAGAAGCAAACCGGATCCCATCCCAGAGAAGAGGTCAAATCGCCAAATAAAAAACAAGAAGCCCCATCACAGACAGAGAAGACTAACCACACCCAGGAGGAGGAACCATACGTCGGCTCTGCTAAGAGCCCAAGCCCCATACAGGTGAAAAATCAAAAAACCCAGAAGCTGAAATCACACCCTGGTGAGAAGACTGGCCCTTATCAGGACCACAAAACTACTCCTGAAGACGATGCCACATCGGACAAACACAAGGAAGAGGATGATTTCACGTTAGTGAAGTCGAGAAGACAAAAGAAAGAAGACGCCAAACAAGGGCCCGGCCCTTGTCAGGACCACAATTCCAGAGCAACAGCAAACGCAAACAGGAAGCAGCAAGAGTTAGAGACCCGTACTCCCCTGCAAGCCAATGGAAGTAAGAAGAATAAACAACCTGAAGGCTCAGAACCAATCAGATACAGGCAGAAATCAAAAGAAAGAAAAGAAGCAACATTTACGTGTGTTGTCAAAGGTGTCCCTATAAACATAGAAGTCCAGGAAGTAAGAGATGAACTGAGAAAACAGAAGATTGACTTCAGAGGCATAACCCGCATAAAATCAGACAAAGGACCCACACCATTACTAAGGATCTTCTCAGAGAACCCGGAACAAATTAGCAGATTACTGTCATCTGGAGTGAAAATTCAGCATACCCACTACAAAGTAGAATCGTCAAGAACAGTACCAAGACCATTTCCCTGCCATAACTGCTACCAATACGGTCACTTCAAGAACCGGTGCCAAGCCGAAAGAATCTGCAACCGATGTGGGAAACCACATAGAGAGGACTGCAATACACCCAGAAAAAGAAACTTCTGCGCTACATGTATTAGCGACACACACCGTACTGGTAGCGGAAACTGCCCCAAGAGACCAAGAGCTACACAACCAACCAGACCACCACCGCTGCTAACGCCCACAGATGTAACAAAAATCACAACCAACGGCTCTTGTCAGGACCAACAGGCAGCTCACCAAGAAGAAACCAACAAGTCGGAAACACCCAACAAGGAATTACAAAGATGGATCAAACAAGAAATAGAAGAAGCAACAAACAGAATCATAACATGGATGACCTACGTAATAACCACCACAACACCACAGCAACAACAGAAAAATCTTGCAATAGCTTTACAAACCGCCTCCAAGAAGATTTTTGATAATACAGTAAATGCACTCCAGACCACAACAGGGCACCTTTACATCACAAGGACTTTTGCCGACACAGTTAAAAGGAAAACCAGTACAGACCATGCGAAAACAAAGCGGAAGGAACAGCAAGCTGAGAAGGAAGGCAGGGGATAAAGCAGCTGTGACGGAAGCAAACAGATGACGAACAGGCCTGGCCATGGACAATGAAACGACTTGCATGCTTAAAAAAATAACAGATATCCCACTAACAACATAATCCCCCACCTACAGACAACACAGATTTGCATTAAAAAACTAACAGATTCTAAGCTAGGTTAGCAGTATAACATATAATTTATTTATTATTACTACAGACACTTTTACATGGATTTTAACCACCCTTAAACTGTGGTTTTGCCATGTAAATACTATTGCATGCAGCATGACCGATAAAGGGGGTTTTTTCCTGGCTTCCAGGTTTTTTGTCCCTCTATCAAACACAAATAACTTCATTCGCGCTTTCCTATCTTCTTGTTTACCCTTCTTTCCTTCTATTTCACACATTGACAAACTCGCGTGTAAATGTCTTTCGTTAAAGATAGAAGCCGCGGCATACACCAACACCCGACAGATACTTTAGTGTACTAATTGCATGTGAGGAGAGGCATGTAGATAGATGGTTGATGCCTTACTCTCTGTCAGGGCGCGGGCTTTCCCGAGGGGCGTCCTTATTTTTAACTTTTCTGTTTCTGTTTCTGTAACTCGACACCAGTTTTCTAGTGACCCTCCTTTAGTCTGCTACGGGACTCTTGGAGTAACCTAACCCCAGGCCTCTAGTCTGCTACGGGACTACGCCTATCCTATCTCCTGGCTTAGCCTGCTACGGGGCTTTATCTGGGAATCCTAAGCTCAGCCTGCTACGGGGCTCTGTTGGAGATCCTGTCTGCGACCTTACGGTCAAAGACCACCTATAACTAACCTTGATTCTAGAGAGATTAATTTGTACAGTATTTTGTGAAAATACTTTTATAGATGAAGTTTTATAATAAAAACTGGTAGTGGGAGTCGATTTCCGGACGCTCTTTTTATTAAATGCTCTACCCAAAATCTTATATGAGACAAAGTATTACACTATATTTTCAGAAAAAAAAAAATAGAACTAGATTGATTTTACAAGAGAAATAATACAGATCAAATTTCCATGTTACATGATGATTTCCCTATTAAACAATTATTATAGTTTTATTGGAAAAGTGTACAAATGTACGTTGAGTTAGGAAGTTTTGAGGGTGGATCCCCCGTGGATACGCCTCTGGTTCTATGTAATGATGTTCCGAACATTGCATCTTTGTTACATTGCTAGAGCCACCGGCAACTATACAACCAACTTAGTGGTCGAATCTTGTGATTAATCATTAAATACACATTGTACTACAACGTGGTTACTTAGGTGAACTACGTATTAATAATACTAAACTAATATTAAAGGAAATTATGATACCACCATCATCAAGGTGATTCTCTGTTTGCTTCCTACGTGTTGAGACTTTACACATTTATTTAAGCATGAACCTTACCTTATAACGTAGAAACATGTTTTTACATTACGATTGACTAAGTACTTTCACAACGTGATCCATAAAAGGTGAAAATAGCGGAGCTAATTACACATCACCGAATTAAAAATCGATCAGGCGAGTCAACCATTCATGCGCTGTAACACCAGGCTTACGTTAGTGTGAATAATGAGAAACATCTGTGCAACAGTGACTATCAGTGTTGTATAGTTAAGAACCTAACGGGGTTTGAGCTTCCCTCCAAGCTTAAGAGACAAATGTAATTCATAATAATTACACTACAGCATGCACAAATAAATCTTTTGTTCTTGGGTCACCAATCTCTGAATTGGTTTGACGCATCTTTCCATTCTGCCCTATCCTGAGCCAGCCTTCGTATCCTTCTAGTTTTTTCTCATTGTATTTCGTATTAATCGTACGTATATGACAATTGGAGCTGTGCTAGTTCAGTGGTAGAGCGGTCACCTCGGAGATCTGGCGTGTCTAGTTCGATCTCAACTCGCACCAAGTGGGCTGTGTGATAGAGAAATGTCATGTACGTGTGTTTCCTCGGGTTTATACCGTTTTCTCCCACTTTTATCATCATTTCACCATTGTCACCCATCTTATTTATCGTCTTCCTTAGCCTCGGTGCAGAACCGGTTTCGGCTTTTTAAAACCAGTTTAATTTTCTATCACAAATCGGGTTTGTATCCTAAACCGGTTATGTTTCTATCAAAGTGGTTTCGACTTTTAAAATCGGTTCAGTTTTCTATCACAAACCGGTATCGACTTCTTAAACCAGTTTGGTTTTCTATCTCAAACTGGTTCTAGCTTTTAAAACCGGTTGTTTCCTATTAAACCGATTTTTGGTTAAAACTGAACAAGTTTGAAAAAAAACGTTAAAAACAAGTCGGCTTCACCCATCCCTAGTTAAAATTTTCTGGTTTGACAAATATATCGCTAAACTATAGTGTTGGCGCTCTGATTAACAAATATACCGAATCTCAAAAAATACAGTTGATAGGGAATGCCGACGGCTTCAGTAGGCAAAAATACACTCACATAAACAATAATTATGTTTTGTATAAAAATCTTAGTTTTGACCAGTACTGTTATTGCACATTAGAATGATATTTTGGACTCCTCGGTAGAGAAAATGGGGACTGGAACACTGAAAACAGCATAATGGTGTCCGTTTTTAATCTCCTTTTCAGGATTTATGCATCTGTTCTTTGAATAATCTCTCTCTCTCTCTCTCTCTCTCTCTTCCAATTTTTATACGTCGAGGGCAGGTGGGAGGAGAGAAGTAACGTGAAAATGTCACAAAACAAGGAATGAGTAAAATAACTCTTTGTGTAGAGGGAGCTTTATTACTTTCATTTAAGATCATAATAGCGAAAGATAAAGCATTGGAAACCAAATATAAAAGCTTCATTGTTAAATATAAAAAGAACACAAACTATTTGGGAATGTTTTTACCGCATTTCTGAAAGAAAGAAAGAAAAAAGTCGATTAACGTTTTGAAAAGCGTATCCAAAAGGGAAGAGTTTTGTGTGGTAAAAGAAAATGTCAAAAAGGTAAAAATCTCTTAATCATCTCCCTTTTTTGCTGTTAATTTTGTCCACACTTTGTTTAAACACCCGAACATATGAATAAACGTATGTTCAAGCCAGTATACGAGTAAGATGATAATGATTGAATACACACAAACATATTTGTTTCTTTAGCACATTGATTTATCTGGGGAATTATTTTCGTGTTTTCTTTGAAATCAAAAGGTTAGTTTTAACGGTTAAGAGTTTACTGAAATATTTTCCAAACCTATTTAGAAATGACCCTTACTTCATGAGAATTAAATTTTGTAATCAAGTTTAACATAAGTAATACGACTACCTATGTTGTAAAGTTCTGCTTATGCAGGTATAGGTAGAGCATACATAAAGTAATATTAGAAAATATGCACGGGAATATTTCTCCCACTACCGAATTTTATTATAAAATCTCCGTATTGTAAAGAATAGTATCTCAATATTCGAGAAAGCTAGGATCCCCAATCAGTGTTTCTTCCAGACTTGGTTTTTGGGGGGACACTGCCCCCCGGAGCTCTGAGAGTGCCCCCAGAGGAGACCAAAATAATACGTCTATAATATAATAATAAATAGAATAGTACAAGCAGTGCCCCCCGGCATACTAAGTGCGCCCCCCGGAACATTTTTTTCTGAAAGAACGACTGTCCCCAATGTTCCACAAGCAGAAGGGGTTAAAGCTTACAACGCTCACCGCAAGCTGAATGACTGAACTTATAAGTATGGTTTTGTTTAAATTTGCTTAAAATAATTAGTTATACGTAGGGGCTCGGATTTATATGACTTAAAAGTTTGAAAATATACATGCATTTATGCCCTAAAATTGGTAAAATATTATTTACAATATAACCTAAAATCATACGCAACTTCACACTACCAAAGAGCATTTTTTTTTTTTTACATCTAGAACGTATATTCAGATGCCAGGTTCTTTGATTTTAAAAAATCCTCCAACGAATGTTAAATATCCCTTGTACTCGTGGCCAGGGGCGCAAATCTGTTCAAGATTAGGGGGGACGGATAACACCGTTCCCATAATTTTTTTTAAAAAAAATTTTATAGCTATGTTCAAAATGTTTATGAAGCTGAAAAATAATTATGTGGAGGATCAAGGCAGCAGAGGGAGGGAGATTTAAGGCTTATTATGGGGGGGGGGACATAAATTTCATCTCACTTTCCTTTGTGGCAATCGCACTCAAATTATCATATTTCTCCCAAAGAAATACATTTCAAATCGGATTATTGGGTGAGGACAATCCCCTCCAGTTCCAAGATTGGAGGGGACATGTCCCCCCTAACCCCCCGGAATTTGCCCCAGTGCTCGTGGCACGGGGGGAAAGTCTTTCGAAACCGTATCTCCGATTGTAGTGAATGTGGATTACCAGTATTTCTACAATATTACTTTCCTCCTTCTGTTGAAAGTTTCTGCCAAATGTGGATGAAAAAAAAATCTATCAATATGCAACAAAGAAACTGGACTTCAGAAGACAGATAAACACAAACGGGGGAAGTGATGGTGATTTCTTTATTTAACCTTGATGCTACGTTAGGTCATATCGTTAATCCTCACCAGGGGCGCATCCACTGAGGGATCCATCGGATCCGAACCCCCCCCCCTTCCCAGAAAAATCCTAACTCACCATACTTTTGTATACTTTCTTTAAAAAAAATAATAACTACTTGATTAACAGGGAAATGATCGAAATAGCATGAAAATCTATCTTACACTTCATACGTACTCTTTCTCTTATAAAAGCAATATAATTTCTTTCTGGAAATATAGGTGGAAGATTTTACAATTACTTGTCTTTTCGGATGCATAATAATACCGTTCTATACTGTATAGATGTAGTGGCTTGTAGTATTGGATCCCCCACCTCTCCAAAGCTTGGATCCCGGCTAACCAAAAGTTCTGGGTACGCTCCTGCTCGTCACATAACAATATTCTTTCAAATTCTGTTACATAACACCAAATACTTCTAAGGAAGGAAGCTCCAAATTACCTCGCTGGCAATATCTGCTAAAATATTTCTCAGCAATAAGTGAAACTCGCCTAAAACATTACTAAAAATATGCTTTCATATCACTTCGGATCCACATATGATTTAAAGCTAACATATGGCTCAAATATACATTTATATGACCAACAGAAAACTGTTTTAGCGTCTACAAAAGTCAGAAAAGTATTTATATTCTATTACGCGTGTAGAAAAAAAAAAGTCAGGCTAAAAAATATGCCTGAAATCCGAGTATTAGTTGTAAGCAGGTTGTAAGTATACATTTTTAAAAAGTATGTATGTAAAACAAATCTCATAAAAATTCAATTTTAAATTAAGTGGTAAATTACCTGAACTACAATTAATCTATCTATCTAAAATACTATATCTCTCTCATATATATATATATATATATATATATATATATATATACATACGTGACTGTGACAAATATTGAACCACCCGACTGACCTCGACCAGATTTTCAATATAGATGAGGGTCGGGCCTGGCATGGTTTTTATCACTTCGCTTTGACGATGCAACTAAGGGGAGGGAGAGAGGGATTTCATATTTTATATATATATATATATATATATATATATATATATATATATATATATATATATATATATATATATATATATATATATATATATATATATATATATATTGAAAATGATCGTAAATGACCGATATTAGTTTCGAATCCATAGTTTTCGGGGTCACTGACAATAACAGTGATATTTCTGATGCCGTTTAAATGCAAATTTCAGCCTTTTATTTACAAAATGAAACGTATTCTCCCCGTGCGAAGAACGAGTATTCTGCTAGTAAAAAATATAAAAGGTAACATGTAACATGACAGCGTGTGTGACTGTCATGTGAAAAAAAAAATGTTAAAAGCCTTTCAATCTTCTGATGACTATATTTTTCTTCCATTCATTTCATTTCTACTAGCTAAAGAAGTTAACGTTTCGTCAATAGCTATCGACGAAGCAAAAATCTCCGCTGTCACTTAGAAAAGACGTTACGGTGATGAATAGACTCGGGCTCCATCTTGCCGTGATCTCCTGCGACATTTTTTTTTAAAGAAAAAAAGAACACTTTTATTTTCTTTATATAAAAGAGAGAGAAACTCCCTACCGAGTGAGAAAGTAGGAAAAGAGGATTTTTTTTTTCATTTATGATTTCTTCTTGGCTGTCCTCAGGTGCAGAAGCGAAGCGAAACAAGATTCAATTTTGAGTCTTGACGTCAAAAGCTAGCTATGTTTGTCAGGACACAAAGAGAAAGAAGCTAGCTAGTAAGGTATCAGAGTTGCCAGGTCTCCATAACAATCTTCACTTTTTTTCACTTTAAAAAAAAAGCGTAGTTAATTAAATGGTAGAACAGTTAGAAAGAATGAATTTACATTACTAATTATAAAGAGAAATTTGAAATTCAAAGCGTTATTATGAATATGGTAGTCTTTATTAAAACTGGTTATTACTTGACAAGTAGCTTTTCTTAATTTAGTATTCGAGTTCCAACACTCACCATAAAGCTTTTAGTTGAATTTTATAGCATATTTTTTCACTTTTCAAATAAAATTTTAAAAAATTAATTATTTTTTTTTTTTTACAAGAAACATTTAAGTATTTATAAAATGATATAGTCAGTTCCAGAATATTAATTCTTGGGGCTTAATTTCTAGCTCACTGAACTTACATATTATATATACAAGGTGGGCTAAAAAAACGGACTGAAAGCTCGCGGCCTTTCCTAGGCGCAGTACAGTGTTCTTTCACTAGGTAGGTCTAGTAGAGACCTTCTAAAAATCAGTTTCCCAAGCGGTGACTACGTAGAAAGTTGATGTTTGATTGTAGTGTTGTTTTTCTAAACTGTTCTCGTTTGTCGTCTGCGAAATCGTTATGAGAGATTTAAAAAGGAACAAAACTATGTTACAAAATTTTTCTTTTTGCTTGCAACGAAAGCTTACCACATGCTTTAACAAGCTTTTAGGAAGGGTGCTATGAGTGCACACAAGTTTTCGAGTGGTTTAAACATGATGAGATAAATATTGAAGATCATGCTCGTTCTGGGCGCTCATCATCATCTCAAAACAACGAAAAAACACTGAAAAAATCCGCCAAATAATCAACTAAGATCGTTGTTTCCTGTCTGTTCACGAAATTTCAGAACAGATAGGAGTGAGTTGGAGCTCGTGCCAGCGGATTTTCAATGAGGATTTGCAAAAGAGACTCGTTGCCACTGAGTTTGTTCCTCGCCTGCTGGATCTGGATACTTGGGCTCTCACGAGTAGGCTATCATTCCCTACCCTCCATATTTGCCAGGCCTAGTCCCATGAGACATTTTTTCCCCTATTCTCCAGAATGAAAAAAAATCTAAAAAGGGTGGCATTTTGATGATGTATTTGTAAAAAAGAGCCTAGAAGAGGGCACTGGTCGATATGACAGTTGAAGAGTTCCAGAGATGCTTCAGACAGTGAGAAAGAAGACTGGAAAATTGTATTGCATCTAATGGAGATTACATCGAAGGAAACTGGAAGTATTTTGTAAAAAGCTATATAAATTATTTTTTTTAAGAACAAAAGTCCGATTTCTTTTGCCCTTCCCTCGTATATATTACAAATTCTGATTGATTTATAAAGTTTCAATTTTTGTCTTAACAACACATCACGGTTGCAGATTATAACGTTATTAGAGATCTAATTGTTGCCTAAATGCTTCACAATACGGAAATTTATGTTCAAATTATATTCACCAATATAACTTCTTTTGGGACTTTGGAACTCGGACAAACATTGGAAGGACTCTGTCACACCCCTGTTGGGGAAAGCAGTTAGATAATTATCGGACAAAGCGTTAATTTTAAAAGAGACAAATGAAGAGCGTAATTATGTTTATGTATAATTATCGGTTGTGATGGAAGTTATTACGTTGACGAATTGAGCATAAAGTGGCTGTAATATTGGTAGTAGCTGTTATGGAAGTGTATGTAGATAGAAAAGATATTGATTATTTGTGGAATTGTGAAGAAGACTCGGTTCTTTAAATAAAAGGGGCAGGTCTAGTATACGTGGTTAACTGTCCAGGTAGCAGAAAATCGTTGTGACGAATTACATAACCCCAAGCAACCCCTTCCCCTTTCCCGTCCATGGCTGTAATATAAACACCTATGCTTTCAATGTTGTTTTATAATATAATAAAAATCAAAGACTTGTAATAATACTAGTACGGAAGTTATATTCAATTCATATTTCTCGTGTATCATAAAATTACAATTGTATATAAGTTACAAGCAGTGACGACGCCAGCTTCAGTTTCTTGGGGGTAGGCAAGTGAAGGGTAGCGACATTTTTGGGAAGCACCTTTTTTGTATACTGAATATAAGAGTTTTGTATTATTTAACCAGTATTACAATACAACGTGTCTGGGATAGACCCATGGCTACAGAGTGTCCAATATGCAATGCAACCTGAAGTTTGGGATAATAGAATTTTGAACCTTAAGCGATACACACATAATGGTTATACCAAAATGAAGCCTTGTTCATGCTATACTTTAAAACTAGGAAGCAACGATTGAAGTAAACTAGGAACTACACAGTGTTGCCAGATGTAACCACAGTTTTTTTTTCAAAACACGTAAATTGACTCATAACTCTACGTATGGATGTTCTGTCACTAATTTTCAGTTTGTTCAGTTGGAGTAGCTTGGAAATTATGGAGCAGAAAAAAGAATTTTTCATTTCCAGCGGTAACTAATCGGATGAGGCCTCTGTAAAGGGGAACTAGGAAAATCGTAGTTTTCATAAATTAACACGCTGAATTGGCAACACTGCTGATGTTTCAGTACATCAAAAGGTATATTAAGGATCTGTCTACATTATGCAATTCCTGAAAATAACGAAAATGAAACTTTGAAAGTATCATAATAAAACTTTTACTTACATGCACCCGGCAATACTGCTATTCATTTCTATCTGCTACTTAAATCAAGAGGTATACAATCCTAAAACTATACACGACCTGGAAACGAACTACTGTGCGATGGTGATTTACAGAGGACGAGGTATCCTGCGTCGCAATGTGTCTAATGTGAGGATGGGCAGAGCTTCTGATCTGGCACCATAAGGAGACAGCCTGTTGGTGTCTGACATCCGTCAGGAGAGGTAATTGAAGATCTTCATGTATCTGTGCCACCCTGGTGTCTCGGGAGTGTCCGGAGATTGATTTTGCCGCCTCGTTCTGGATGACTTGCAACGGGCGGAGGTAGGTGCGTGGTGAGTGTCCCCAGGCTTAGTATGCATATGATGCACATCTTGTAGACGAGGAGTTTTGTTTCCAGGTCGAGTTGTGAATTCAGGAAGAGCGGGAGAAGGGAGATGAGACGTTGGGTTGCTTTCTTGGCAGTTGCGGAAATATGTGGGAGGAAGGACAGCTTCTTGTCGAGGATGACCCCAAGATACTTCGCTTGAGGACTGAACTTTAGCGGGTTTCCTTCGAGGGAGAGGTTGCTTTCTGTTTTTTTGTAAAGTCCATCAGGATGGTTTTGGTTGAATTAATTTTGATTTTCCAGTTCCTGAACCAGTCGGCAAGCATGGTGATGTGACGCTCCAGGTAGAGCTCTGCAAATCGATGGTTGGTGTGGCTTGCGAACAGTGCCGTATCGTCGCTATGGTGGTGTTCGTCGTTTGCGGGATGTCACTGGTGTAGATTCTTGTACAACAGCGGGGAGAGGCAGGAACTCCGTGGAACACCCGCGCTGATCCTTCGTGTGGCGGTGAGATGGTCTGCATGTTGAACTTTGAAGATCCTGCGGATATCCCAGTCTGCAGCAGCTTGTGGATGAGGCTATCGTGCCACATCTTGTCGAAGGCCTTCTCAATGTCTAAGAAGAGGCCCACGACACGGACGATTTGCACTGCTGTACCGTACCGTGGTCGGAAGCCGAACTGGTGGTGTGGGATAATGTTGCGTTCCTGGATTTGGGGTTGCAGTCGTTTTAGGACGAGTCTCTTCATCAGCTTGTTCAAGTGAGAGAGTAAGCTGATCGGTCGGTCATTTTTGAGTTCGGATCTGTTGCCTGTAGTCTTGGGTATGAGAACCACTTTGGCTTCCTTCCAGACTAGCGGAAAGTGTCCCGTGGTAAAGATGGCGTTTGTCAGTCGGTACAGTAGCACTATTACTTTGCGTGCTGCAGCTTCAGAGCTTCGGGTGGGATACGGTCTGGGCCTGCAGCTCGGTGAATTGGGAGGCACTTTACTATTGTTTCCACTTCTCTAGGGCGAACGAGGTCTCGATGTGCGAAGGGGGTTTCCTGGTACATCGTGCGGAGGAATTGTGCAACTGTTTCCAGTGTGTCGTTATCAGGCTGGAGATCGTTAATTTGAAATGTGCCCTCAAGGTAGTCAGCGAGAAGAGTAGCTTGTTCGGTGGGACTGTGGACTAATCCTTGAAGGCTTCTGAAGGGGTGGGAGCGTGTGGAGCCAGCTGGACGTGCGAGGTTTTTGACCAGGCACCAGAAATCACGGGTGGGCCTGTCCAGTTCCCGAAGGGTGGCGTTCCATTATTGGATGCGTCTTCGGAGGATCCTCTTCTTGACCCTAGTGGTGAGGGCATTTCAGAGACGTTCGTGTTCGGGGTGTCGTGTCCTTTGCCACAGTTTCGTGGCCCATCTCTTGAGACGGACTAGAATAGCGGTGCGGGCTTCGCCTGGGTCATGTGGTGGCTGGGGGAGCGTTTGGTTGCTGGTTGTCATACTGAGGCCTGTTTGGATGTGGGTGGTGTAAGACCGGCCACAGCTGAGTCGATGTCTGCTGGGAAATGCAGAGGTAGGTGGTGGTCCACCAGCCTTCAGAGCAGGTCCGTATACTGGTTCCAGTTCGTGTGCTGTAGGCGTGGGAGCTGGCGTGCCGGAACGTGTGCGGAGGGCCACAGTGAATATGATGGGGGTGTGGTCGGATTGTAATTCTGGGATGACCATGGGGCCGTCGGTTATTGCGATGTTTGCACTGAGCACCATGTCCAAGATAAAGGGGTGGCCTCCGTTCCTCGGGAAATGGGTGGGCTCCGTTGGGGCAGAAGGCAGAAAGGCGACGCTTCGAAGAGCTTTATTAAGGATGCGTCCATTCCTGTTGGTGCTGCGGGAGTTCCAACTGGGGTTTAACATGTACACATCTTTTCAAGGTAGTATGGATAAGATTGTTATTCGCCGGCTGAGAGAACTAAATACTGAAACTAATGATCCACAATGACCAACTACTAGAATTTTTACCGGTGAGTATATCTGTCTTAGGACTGTTTTATCCGGAGTAATGTCCTAGGATTCTTTTACCGTGAGTATATCTGTCATAGGACTGTTTTGCCGGGGTATATTTGTCCTAGAACTGTTTTACCGCGGAATACGTCAGTCCCTATGACTGTTTTCAGGGGGTATATCAGTCCTAGGGTTATTTTACTGGGGGTATATCTCTCTCAGGACTGTTTTATCGAGGGGTATTTTTCCTGGGTATATCTAGCTCATTACACCGGCCTACGCGGCTTTTTTGTTATTCGGCCTACCCTTCTCCACATAAAGCCGGATAGTACGGAGTCTAGTGTATTTATTTTTAAGTAGGGAAGTAGTAAAGATAAATGCAATTAATGAGGAAAAATCTAACACAAATCGTAGATTGGAGCACTTATTAGCGGTTTTACACATACAAAAATGGTAACGTAAGCAATTCACACATTTAAACCTCTGAATATAATTATCAGAATTCTAAATACAAGAAATAATAGTAATAAAACAAACATTTGTTCATTTAGAATTCTCTGTCTGACCTAACCGCATCACATTTTACCTCTTCCCTGTAAAATTTTCGTCCCTGTGCCGCCTAGTGGTGAAAGCTGAAAACATACGTATGGTTACAAGATTATTCTTCTTCCGAATCCAACAACTCAGTGAGAACATTAATTGGGAAGAGGAGAGGAGAGAGAGAAAGGTAGAGAGGGGGAAACTAATTAAGTTGGACCGCCAAGCGACTGCGGTCCATTTCAATAAATTGAGCTGCACTCTTGTTTCTATCCTCTCTTTTCGGGTCAGCCGTGGCTCACTTCATCCATGACGGGAGGCTTCCCGGAGAGAAAATGAAAGAGCTAAGAGGATGGTTATTCTCTCTCTCGTTTCTGTCTCCCGAATAAAGTGTAGGGAATATGAATTCTCACTTAACCCAATCAACTTCATACTTGGTAATTTCTCAGACATCGATTCGCTGACTCAACTTGGTGAGTAGATTCTGAAACACTTTCTGTTGTTATGTATGAGGATGGAAAATTACTAGAAAGTGAATATACAGAAACTCCCTACACATATATATAGTTGGTTAATCATTTAAATTTTATAATGTTGAATATCTACACCATCTGTTTTCTTTAGTCCATTGACGCATATATAAGTTACAACTAATATATCCACTAGTGTTAGAACTATATTTATCACTGTTAGAAGATCTCGGACACCGTTAGATCTTGCAACACCATTAGAAGTAGTCAAACAACAGCCATCTGCTTCTTTACTGTCTACATTTTTCATATACAGTACATAAACGAATCAATCTATTCGAGCATAATGAAAATTACGAATTGCATTCTATTAACAAGAAATGACATTTTTTTACACCATAAGAATTATAAAATTGTTCTTTTTAAAAAATCTTAATGGAATTCACACACGTAATCCGCTTGGTTAAAATATTATAGTGTTCCGAAAATTTGCAGTACAACCCCTGTGCTGTTATGCAACCACAAGCATGTCAAAGAATGTGTGGTTGCCTATATGTATGTAACTTTGCCATACCATACTTAGCATCCGTTGAAATGCTTCATATTCTAGCTCCGAAGATAACTATCAGATCCTAAAGAAATTTATATGTACCTCCCAGAAGCTATATTCTTTTGAACAAATAAAGAAAGAAAAACTGTATAATGGAAATACACTGTAAACAACGTTAAAGAATACAAAGCAGCATACACAATTCCAAACACCAGGAACCGTCAAACTGGCGGTCTTAACAATTCCTATTTCCTGATGTAGTATTCCGTATTCACTGCTGACAAGACTTACTTTTTACCTATTTTGGATCTACCTTGAAGTCAGAGCAAATCTGAGAAATCTATTGGGAGGATGTGTGGGAAATATGCCCGGTAGGAAATCCCTTATACACATATTACATATGCTGAAATAATGCATTTTTGGATGGCGTGTGCTATTTCCTTTACCTTAATATGAGCCCCTACTCCACGGTTTCTCCGTTTGAAATAATGGACGTTGCATGAAATTTTTCAGATTGGACGCCCCTAGCTTTGAAAGTATGAATTTCCTCCCAGAGGTCCTTATAAAAATATTTTCTTGTTTTAATGAGAGGATTCTCTTCTTAAAGCCTGTCATGTAGTTCATTACCAACCTGTAAATATATAAACGGGTTGAACTGAAAATCTCCTCCTTTTTAGTCTAAAAAAATAATTCAAAATTACACATTAAAATTTACGCTGAAACATTTCAGTTTACTCATGTCGATATAATATGTCGATTGATGTACAGGTTATTTTTACAAATAGTCATGGATTCTGTTCAACTCACTATTTTTAAACTTTTATCCGTGATTGTATTTTAGTTCAATTAGTCTTCAAAAATGAAATGAAATGAAATCTTTGAGTTTTACGTCCCACGGTTATGCCGATTAGGCTAAAGGAGACGGTGATGAGTAATGAATGAAATGGTGGAATGAAGAAAGTGGGAGGAAACGGGAGAATTCCGAGGAAACCCACGCACGCGGTGTTTGTCCACCACAAAGTTCACTTGGCGGGGGCTGAGATCGAGCCCGGGACCCTAAGCACCAGAGGTGAACGCTCTACCACTGAGCCATCGCGGCCCCAATTAGTATTCAAATGTCCCACAAAAAACAGCGAAAGGAAACTTTGGATATTTCGAAACTCAATTGTCATTAACTTTTTTTTTTAATCTGTTAAAACTGCTATGTAATTCTGTCTTTGAATTAGTTTCCAAGTACCAGAGTCAGCTATCTTACACAAGTTATCGGACAAGTTCAAGCATTGGCAAATATGGTGGGAAAAAGTCTATTCGTAGTAAAAATACTTACTATTTCGCCACAAGTACCGTAAGTGTATGACATCTACACTACATTAAGCCACTTGTCACATGAATTTTGTAGCTGTCATAAAAAGAACCTTGCAACCCGATATTTCTATTTACATGTTACCTTTCTTGCTTTCACGAAGTTGTATCTCCACCCATGCAGTACTGCACTCTAGTGGACAAATAGTGAACCTCCTCATTAAAAACGTGTATTTTGGCGCACTTTCCCTCCCTGTCCAAAAGAATCCGTTGTTTCGGAAGCAGCAAAACTGTTTTTTCCTTTATGTTAGCGGAAGGGCGATAGTAGGTACACTGAGAAAAATAAGTGGTAACCTAGTGGGGGTTAATGGACAATTTAGCTGCTAGAACCAGTTAATAATTTGTAACAACCCTTCTGACACAAAAAAGGTTAATTTTACGAGGTCGCCGGTAATCAATCAAGAAAGGTTACTAGAAAATGTGTAGAAACAATCCAGTGTTTGGTTGCTATTAACCTATAAAATAGGTTAGAAGAAGGTAACCAATTCAAGAAGGTTAATTTAATTTAAAACACTGTGTTGTTATCAACCGATTTTCACACAAGGCAAATTTAACCCTCCGAATCGTGTTTACTGGTAACACTGCATTACTAGAAGTACAAACAGCCAGGTCGCCATTTGCAATTTTAAGAACAAAAAGTTTTAAGAATTATGAATACATCCGAAGGAATAGGAAAACAGTTATTAAAATATGGATTCTACATAAATTAATAGAGAAATGTGAAGGAAAGTTTATTTACGGAGGTTTATGCATATTCTGAAATTTAAATGAATAAAATGTTATGTGACATGTTTCTAGTACAAATATCCACACTAGATGGTAGCACTACTAGTTATGTAATTGTCGTCAAATAATTCACACACTCGTAACAATAATTTTGTAATGTGTTCAGGAAACATAATGCGTTTTACGTTGCTTTACGGTACAAATATTAAAATCCTTTTACGTCTTTGCTTATAGGGAAGAGTATCACCCAAACAAATTCTCACTGTTAGTTATGAAATACTTGTGATATTGGTGGCTTATAAGGGTAGGGCGTTGGAGGATTAAAATCAATCCAGACAAAAGCTGTGCTGTCATTCACAGTAAGAGACGCATCCGTGCTCCACGAAATTTAACCTATGAGAACGCTCGTATTCCTCATGCTATTCACGCCAAATATTTGGGTGTAACCTTAGACCGTGGTTTAACGTTCGCCGCTCACATCAGGGACATAAAACAAAGGGCCTTACGAAAAATTTCAGCGTTATACCCCATCTTTCGCTGCAGTTCACTTTCCCATGAGGTTCGAGCTCACATCTTCAAGATGATAGTCCTGTCTACAATCTCTTATGCATGCCCTGCCTGGCAACATGCTTCACCCAGTCATATACAAACACTCGAAACTGTACAAACTCGAGCTGGTCGTATAATCACTGGTCACGACAGATACACACGAAACAGTCAGATCCTGGAAGATTTAGAGCTACCCACTGTTAGAGAAATTCTACGGCATTCGCACAGTAAGTTCTGGCGTACTTTACCCAGACATATTAATCCCGCCATAGCTAACATCGGCACTGAATGCACTCTCCGGAACGTCCATCGCACGCCACGTCTTTAATATCTTTCCAGAACTCGTAATGCACTCATAATCAGCTACTCTGCGACAGTTGCAGATGTAGACTTCCATCCATAACAAAACAATAGTAATTTCCAACTAACTACCAACATATCTTTATATATTTTTATACAGTCCTACTCATGGAGTCAGGGGCTTTGGCCCGATACTCTGTACAAAACTACAACATTACCGTGACCGTGACCGTGACCGTGTGGCGTTACCCTTTAAACGGGATGACGAAAAAAAAAGTACATACTACAAATGAAAATAAATTTAGGTAGTTATTATCTATTTTAGTATTGTATTTTTTGATGTGCTCGTGGCTGAGTGAATATCTGTTACTGTTATTTATTAAATAAGTTATACTAATCAAAATACAGGGTTAGAAAGTTGTCGCACCTTGTTTCGTTAACCGAGCAGTCGGTTATTCCAACATACTAACAAGATTACCGGTTACAGGCTATGATTGATAGTGGTAACTACGTGATCGGTTAGCGTACCCCTGTGAGTTATTACACTGTAACCTAGCAATGTTAACCTGTAACGCAAGGTCACGATCACCTTCTCTCGTTAACCTTTTTGGCTTGGCTGCTGGGACACACGACTCTTGTCTATATATTGACAAACTAACTTGGTTACTGTCCACCTTTTTCTTGTTTACTAGTGACCTTTCTTTTTTTTTTTTTTGCGTGTACAAGCAAAACGACCCAGAAAGTTGCACATGGTTCAACTCCTTGCAAGATAGGAAAAAATGTTGTATGCCCCTTTCAAGATCATGTTTACATGGGGAAATATAGTCGGGTTGCAAGTTTTTTTCTTTTTTTTATGACAGTACAAGATTCATGTAACGTGACAACGTACCATTAGAAACAAAAATAGTCTGGACTTGGCTTTGAATAGTCTGGATTAGTTGCGATGCCTAACAAGACGACGACTTTGTATCAAACTATGGAGCCCATCTCAACATTAGAGAAACACAGAAGTATATCATTTTATTGGACTTCTATAAGTCTCAGGCATGTACTCGTTTCATATTTGTCGATGCCTAGTCATGATTCGGTACTTGGGAAGTTTCAACAGACACGAATAAACATAAAATTACACGCATTAACCCTTGTGTACTACCAAGAACATTGTTACACAAAAATTACCATGGGGTCTTCTAGAACCCCATCTAAATTAAGTTCTTAACGCAGAACCATCAAACAGACAATTGAAATTTTTAGTAGGCATAAACACCTTTGGGATCCCAAAAGACCCCATGGTAGTACACATGGGTTAAAGTCATTCCCCCAAAACTCTATTATTTCATTTCAGCATAAAATAATGCTCATAATAAGTATTGGTGTAAGAATTATTGATGTCTAGATTTCTAAGAAAAGTTGGTTATTGCTATGTTTACGATACATCCCGTTCTATGTTATATCATAGATAACTCATAGCATAACCGCAATATTATAGCTAATTAGAAAATAAAAGTTTAAGAATTAATCATAATTCTAGGCTCTAACCCATTAACCATAGTGAATACTGTTTTCTTGTTACTGTCATAAGGAGAAGCTTGATTAGTGTGCACTTTAGTATTATTATCGTAATACGTAAGTAGGAGTTACTGAAAAGCAGCAATGCTTACGTTTAAAAAAAAGTTTCTCGACTTCAAGAACAACTTATAATGATTTACAATCATACATATAATTTTGTTCTATTCAGTGACGTCTACCAATTAGTATATGTTTCATCTTTATATATTTTCCGCCAGATTTTATTTGGTGAATACTTTAGAAACAGTGTGTTTCGAACACATACATCTGCATTATTCAAGGTATATATGATGAATGTAGGACAGAAGTGAGGAGCGAGTATTAAATAACATAAGAGTTTGCAGTTAAAGTGGAACTTCATCAGGGGTCTAGTGTTAGTCCGTAACTTTTTGCTATTGTGGTGGACCAGCTTACAAAGGATACCCAAGAAAATGAAATAAAATCTTTCAGTTTAACGTCACACGATTATGTCCATTCAGCTAAGGGAGTTGATGTCTAAAGCAAGTGAATGATGATGGAAGAATTTGTGGAATGAGAAAATGGAAGGAAGCTCCGAGAAAACCCATGGACACGATGTTGTCCACCACAGACTTACCTGGCCGAGGATCTAACACGAACCCCACTCACCAGAGGTAAGCGCTCTACTAGTGAGCCACCATGGATATCCAAGAGTTAGCACCTTTGAATATGCTATATGCAGACGATATGGTACTGGTCTGGGGTAAAAGTGGATCTGAACAGGTAGGGGGACGGATGACGTTACGTCGTTCCCGTTGTCCATCTTTGCTCATTGTAATTTTTTTAAGGAAATGGAGGGACGCCATAGATACTTTTTGGAAGTGGAGTAACGGCGTACTCCAGCGTTCCCCCTCACTTTTATCCCTGGTACTGGTCAGTGAGACCAAAACAGTACTACAACAGAAATTTGATACGTGGAGAAGAGTACTGGAGAGCAAAAGAGTTAGAATTAGTAAAACGAAGACAAAATATTTTTAATAAATAATAGCGGTACAATATCACTGCCAAAAACTCGTACACTATTATTTACTAAAACTAATTTGCTCTGGTTAGACATTACTTTTATTAAAAGTAACAGTTTCAAAGCTACAATGAACCGCATTCATTCAGATAGAATATCTACATTGTTCTTTCAGCAAAAATGTAATTGAAGGTCGAAGAATACTGCTGGACCAACAGAAACTAGTAATGACGAAGAAATTCAAGTATTTGGGATTAAACAAAAGGAAAAAGTAGGAACAAGGGCGCCCATCAGGGGGGCAAGGTGGGGCGCTCGCCCCCCCTAGAGGAAATTGTACTCCAGAATATCGAAAACCCAATAGAATTTTTACATTAGCTACAGAAAAATTTGAAACTATATTTGAAACGTCGCTTATACTTGCCCCCCTTAGAAACCACAACATGGGCGCCCTTGCGCAGGAATAGAAGAAAACGTAAACAGCAGAATTAGCAGCGGTTGGACAAAATGAACAGAAGCGTTAGGAGTATTTGTAACCGTACAGTACCAATATGCTTTAAGGTAACTGTAAAGGGACAAGTTTTGTCGATAGATGTCACTACAGTCTTCGTATCTCTCCCATGTATTTTTTACCTTTCACGAAAATTTACAATTTCTCCTACAAATTTCAACCTAGAGACTTCAAACTTTTAGAGAAGGAATTTCATAACATATTAAAGGGAACCATCCCTGCCGATTTTTTATTTAGAATTTTCTTCATTGTTGGAACAGTTCCATTGTTAAAGGCTTGAATATCTATTTCAACAATCAAGCTATTTCAACAATGAAGAAAATTTCAAATAAAAAATCGGCACGGATTATTACCTTCGATAGGGTCTAGATTATGAAGTTCCTTCTCTAAAACTTTGTAGGTTGAAATTTGTAAGAGAAATCGTGAATTTTCATGAATGGTAAAAAAATACATGGGAGAGATACGAAGACTGTAGTGCCATCTATCGGCAAAACTTGTCCCTTTAAACCAACCTTAAAGAAAAGTAACAGTGAAATATGCTATATTATATGGAGCGGAACGCTAGTCAATAAAAAGGAAAGAGGAACAGAAGTTGTATGTTCCGGAGATGAAGATGTTGCGGTGGATGCATCAAATTTCGCGAAAGGACAAAATTAAGAGTGAAGTGATCCGAGGAAAATGAAAAATTACAACAAAGTAGGCCTAGACTTCGACGGCTTGAGCATGTAAAGAAAAAGATGCTCGGAATATGCAACTCACCGAGTGGATGCTGTTGAATGGAAAGGGTAACGATTAAGGCTAACCAAAGAAATGGTTGGAAAGATTGGGTGAAGAACGATACGATGCAGTGTGGATAAGATGCATGATAGAAACATGTGGAAGATAACAACCGGAAAAGCCAAAGTCCAGTGGCAATTTGAAGAATTCAACATAATCCAAGAATAGAACTTTTCTTTGAAATGGATTGATGTTTCAATTATATTATTTGGTTGATTTCTTCTAGTCCAGCTAAATGACCGTTTTATCTGTAAAATGAATTTGTATTGTATACTGTAATATTATATAGGTAGAGTCAGGGTTGGCTGGTTTAAACCAAGGTGGTTTAAACCAGATGTTTTTTTTTTTTAATTGTTTAAACCAAAACCGAAAAATGTTCGTAAAAGTGTAAGTGTTTGTAAAATCTTGATGAATACACATTTCTGGGTTATCACGTTTCACTTCCGTATATTGTGCATATTATATTCAAACCTAAATTTCCCATTCAGTACTCAGAGAGATTATATTACAAAAGCAATTTTTTAAATAAGTTCATGAATGTTTCTTTTGTTATTTTTTATAGTTTGTTATTATTGTAATGCAATTGCAATAAAAAATTCTAAATATTGTTTCGTTTTAATAATGTTTACTATTGATAAAATACATCGAAATGCCTTACTTTTTTGGGGGGGAAGGAGGAGTCATACAAACCCCACGAGAGGCATTTATTGAAATCGTAAGTATCTTTGGTATCTATTTATGTATAAATGGGTCAGAGCCAAAGTGGACTCAAATAATTCGTATCTTTATTCACTTCCCTTACTGATATGCAAATTAAGTCGTATTTCTTTTACTTGGACTAATAAAAGTCGTAGTAAACTAACCAGGACTAAATTAGTTCTGTACTCTGCAGTATTTTGTAATTGCCCATATGTAATTCACTATAAGGGTTTCATTGTGCAACTGTTTATATTTTTGGCCTTCTCAAATGACTCTTGACAATTATATTAACAAGTATGTAAAGATCAATACAACGTATTTTTAGCAGGAGTCCTTCTTGAGTGAGTCGGCAGACGTATCGCATTTGTGGCCAATTAGTCCCGGTTTCGAGTTCAACTGGAGGACTATTTCTCACGGATGTAAGCCGAGAAGCGGTTTGGATTCTGCTTTAAGCTTATGTGATCCCTTCCAGCATAACCCGGTTGTTGCATAATAACACCAAGGCAAAACAAAATTATTTCTGTCCATATGTGATAAAAATGCATAGAGCAAATTATTTAAGCCAAAAATCCTGGTTTAAACAAAGAAACGGGTTTGAAAAAAAAAACGTTTTTTAAAATAAAAAACATGGTTTTGCCAACCCTGGGTAGAGTCAATAATAACACGGGGAGTTTTAACCATTCACCCTATTATTATAAAAAAAAAAGTCTTATAAAATTATGATACAGAGTTTTTCTAAGTCTTTAAATATTCTAAAATGTTTTCACTGTAACATAATAACCCTTCAGCACACGATGTTGCCTTGGGCAGGTAGGATGTTGTCTTTGCCCATAGTGGCCTCAGACGGTATAGGTAACTCCGTAGCCCATAGTAGCCTCAGGAGCAGGTAATAAAAGGTTTGTACTCCATAGGCTAAAGCGACCTCGGGAGTAGGTATTGAAGGATAAGTCTCCGTAGCCCATGGTGACCTCGGAAGAAGTATTGTAGGTTAATGATCAGTGCAAGACACTGGTAATTTATCGGTCCAGCCGTCCTTTTTTTTTTCATAACCATCCTTTGGAGAGAGGACCTGTGGAGGGGTTGTCGGATTTCTTCGTGTCCACTTCTCTTCCCGGAAGTTAGGTTTCCATCTGTCGTTTGTCACTATTTGCTTACAGATCGTAAAAACACGATTTATAGCAAAAACATGTGGCTTATAGTATGTGTGGGTGTACGGATTCCTGCAATATAAATAGAGTATTACTTATATTTGATTAATTTGAATTATAATGTTCCAAAATTTAATTTTTAACGAAGTAAGATACATTTGAAATAGATTAGAAATCTGTAAAATCAAATTTCTGAAATTCAAGTTCATTTAAAAATAAGACATAAAATATATGCCCATATAAATCAATGGGCTAAAAACAATGACTCACGTATTCATAATCATTAAGATCCTATTTTGCAACAAATTCATTACGATACACAAAATGACGCTCTTTGCTGACACTTCATAGCACTGATTTTTGCAATACTCTCTGCTAATGCTTCATTCCATTTTAAAAGCAAATAACTTTGATACCAAAAGTCTGTACATGAAAATATTCCACATTCATATATCAAACAAATTAAGGTTTCCTCCATGTCCAAGTTTGATCCGGATTGGATTAGTTCGGTGTATCTTGAACGATAATAAAGATCCCTACTGTCTTTCTAATTGATTTCTTTAAAATAAGAAAATTCAAATGGAGGTCGAAAATTATGATTATGTGGAATGTTCAATAATTTTAATGAAGTTTGATAAAGATAGTAAAGAGGATCTAAAGGCTAATGAATTTTTAGCAAAAAGAAAATTTTCATATCCTTTCTTATAGGCAACCAATAATACTTTGTTGTAGTGCAGGTTGCACAGAAAGTAGGGAATGTCAAGACAAACTTTATCTTAAAGTCATTGCTAACTGTGAAGAATTTAATGGATTGATTGCATTTAATGAACTTAAGATATTCTCTTCAGCTATCTATTGAAAAATCAAAATTTAAAAAATTCCCTATTTTTGAAAAGTTATCGTGTGGAAGTATGGACGGACAAGTTTATAAATCCCGCTAAGTGCTCCTAATAAAAGACAATGGATTTCAAAGAGCATCGCAACACTGCATTTAGTTTATCCATAAATTAAGCCTTCTATTAACTTTCAGTCATCTCGTAAATTGTGTGTTGAAATGGCAACGGACTCCGTACGGATTCCGTGGCGAAAGAAGTCCTCATCCTTGGAAGCGATCCACTCAGAGACCCATGTTTCGATATCTTCTGAAGAAGTAAACCGCTGTCCAATCAAATCGTTGTTCATGCAATCGAACAAGTAGTAGTCCGAAGAGCAACGTCTGGTGAATACGGCGGGTGGGGTAAAACTTCCCATCCGACATTTTCTAAATAGGTTTTGACCGGTTTTGCGACATGTGGGCGAGCGTTATCATGTTGAACAATAAGTTTATCATGTCTGTTCTCCCATTCTGGTCGTGTTCTGGCCAGAGCTTGCTTCAAACGCATTAATTGTCGTCGATAACGTTCTCCATTCATAGTTTCACCCGGTTGCAGCAGCTCATAGTACACCACACCTTTCATATCCCACCATATGCACAGCATAACCTTTGCACAGTGAATATCTCGTTTTGGTTGTGATGGACCTGGTTCACCTGGTTTCACCCAGGCCTTTTTTCGTTTAGGGTTCTCGTAATGGATCCACTTTTCATCACCCGTAATAATTCGATGCAGAAACCCCTTTCTGCTCTGTCGTTGAAGCAGCAATTCGCAAATGGTTTTTCGTCTTTCAACGTCTCTGTCTTTCAATTCATGTGGAACCCAATGTGACATCTTTTGAATCATTCCCACGGCTTTCAAGCGTTTGGAGACTGTTGTTTGATCAACGCCTAATGCTGCTGCAAGTTGTTCCTGCGTTTGACACGAATCCTGCTCGAGCAATGCTGTCAATTCTTCGTCTTGAAATTTTTTTTTGGCTGTCCAGCTCGCTCTTGGTCTGCCAAGCCGAAATCACCACTTCTAAACCGTGCAAACCACTTCTGACACGTTCGCTCAGCTAGAGCATGGTCACCATACACTTCCACCAAAATACGATGACTTTCAGTCGCACTTTTTTGCATGTTAAAGTAATGCAGCAGGACACCCCGCAAAAACACTTTATCAGGCACAATTTGCGCCATGTTCACTCAACTACAAACTGGTGTTGTTGACGCTTTAATCCACTGCCCTATACTACGAACGATACGCGATGACAGGAGTTTGCAACACATGTGTGGATACACGGAACTGTGGGACGCTCCGTTCGTTGCGTCTCTTG
Source organism: Thermobia domestica (assembly GCF_964235325.1). Taxonomy (NCBI): domain Eukaryota; kingdom Metazoa; phylum Arthropoda; class Insecta; order Zygentoma; family Lepismatidae; genus Thermobia; species Thermobia domestica. Next base: position 22,334,993 of record NC_137460.1, on the reverse strand, counting down.
TCCACCCGCACGAATTAATTCCTAGACCAAATATTATTATTATCAACATCAAGCTCTTCAGATTTATATGTGCTTTAAGACGTCAACCCCTTTCTGCATGATTTTTTTCTTTTAGCGAAAAAAATCAGTATTGGAAATCCTCATATAGGAACTTGAAAAATGAATTAAAACTTGAATCTTAGACTTTTCACTTAATTCCGACGAGAAATAAGTAAGTGCCATATATGACACTTACAACTCACAAAGAAGACGCCAGATGACATCAAAGTCTCTTATTCATACACGTCAATATCTCACACAACAGACAAAACAGTCATTTGGTGCCTTGGATAAATCACAGAAAAGTTAAAGTGAAAAAAAAAGGGGGATGTGCCATATATGGCACGGCATGCGGTAAAGGGTTAATTATAAGTTGACCAAACGGTTCAATACCGGTCCAATGCAAAAATAATGACAATTCCCGAAAAAAAAAAAATAATGATTTGTTACTGCTAAGCAACTGTCATTTTACCATACAAGATGTTATGTTTCTGTAAGGTTCCACATGCAATATTAGCTCAGAAGTATCAATTGTATACTGTATACATATCCATTATTTAAGCATTTGAATCGCACTTATAAGAAGTTAAGTCATGAATTACACAAAATAAGTCATATGAATCATTTTAATTGTTTTGGAGAACAGTTTAGCTTTCATGCTGTTCTCTCGGAAACATGCAGTGAATATATTTTCTTAGCAGAAGACGTTAATTTTAAATGAAAAAAGCTAAAATTAAGAAAAAGTATATGTAAATTAGTTTGTTAAATTATTATGTGCAATATTTTATAAGACATGGTGTTACCGTGAAATAATGTTGAACAACTAAAAACAAAACAAAAAAAGTAATAACAGCCAAAAAGTAAAAAAAAAAAAAAGTAGGATCTAATTTACGAGTTACTGCATGTTCTCTTCCCTAATAACTTATTTATTGGCGGTAACTCAAGGTTTTTAATGGAACGTAAATCACATGAAAAAGCTCTTGTAATATTATGAAGCTATATGCTTTTTGTTACCTCTACTATCTCGTAACAATCCTTTTCTCGTTGCCATAGCTACGGTTACTGTATGTGTGTATGTGTTTTTTCGTAATCTGAACGAGATGTTGAAAGAACTTTAAAAAAAATACAAAGCAAGAACCTCTTTGATATTTTAGTTGAATATTTAAACATTCTTTTGTTATGAAATGTAATGTACCAAACGAGTTACGACTGAAATTTTGCACAAGTATTAACAAAAGTAGCAGCTGTACACTAGATTTAAATTAAACAAGGAAAAACATTGGAAAAATAGCTAAATAGCCATCCACCTCTTAAATATTCGTGGAACTGGATTTTGATATAAAATAAACTTTAGCCTTTTTTTTTTAACGTGAAGTAAGGTGTACAGTAACCCCCCCCCAATCTCAGTAATCTCAAGGATGGTTTCCACGTTTTAACCCCCTTCAAGAAGACATTATGAAACAAAAATACACAATAGTTATATTAAGATATGTACACTCATGTCCAAAATTAATGTCGCATATGTTGCTGTAGAAATGTAATTTGATAACGAATTTGCCCGGTATTTCTTATAATGTTCGTATGTGTACAATCGGCAAAGACATGTATGTGGTAAATTTCATGTCAAAACAGCAGTAAATAAGGACAATAAAACGAAAATAAAACTTTCTTGTTCATTTAGCAATATTTTGTTTTACTCATTCTAATTTTTGTATTTATAATTCTTTTTCCTATGAAATTTATCACAAACATACATTTCCCGATTATACACATAGCATCAGTATTAAATGTACCCTGCAAAATCATTATCAAATTATATTCTTACAAGAAGACAGTTATAGATATGCGACAATCATTTTGGACATGACTGTACAGAAAACTCCTCAAACGAGATTAATTTGGGAGCTTTTAAATTCACCCCTTGATGAAATTTTGTGTACGCCACTGATCAACACTTACGTAGTATTGCGTTCCATAATATTGCCGTAACGTAAATTTGATCTAGCGGCCGCGGTTGTTCAGTCATAGAGAGTTCACTTCTTGTGCGTGGGGTTCCTGGCTCGATCTTAGCTCGCGCCAAGTGAACTTTGTGGTGGATACACATCGTGTGCGTGGATTTTCTCGGGGTTCTCCCGTTTTCTCCCACTTTCTTCATTCTACCATTCCATTGATTTTTAATGATCACCGTCTCCTTCAGCCTAGACGGCATAAACGTAGGACGTAAAACTGAGATTTCATTTAAAATTTTACTTAAGTCAAATTTGTAAATTATTTTTAAATGTATCTTCGTAGAAACCTGCAATTTTATTAAAAGATGGGCGATTTTATCTTCGAACACACTTGCAACTTTTACACTAATAAATAAAAAAACGTTGAAACATTTTATGATACAAATATCGACAGGGAGAGATCTTTGACATTATTTGCAATGCCATCAGGATAACAGTGGTGTCAATACTGTGAAGTATCAGTGTAATCATAGTGACATGACTGAGATAACTGAGTAAACCTTTAAATTACTTCGCCAAATTCAATTATTTATTAAATTGCGACTATGTTCTACAGAATTATGAACACACTTTAAAATTCATCTGAAGAAAACTTTTATTAAGATTGTACATTCCCAGACAGCTTTTGTAAACACATTAGTTAATAAACACGACTAGTTTCCTTATTGCCTTTCCGCATACCTCCAAGCATAGCCTGATACTTCCCCATTCACTGAACTCCAAAGTCATCATTCTTTAGCCAAACAAAACCACGGAGGACACATCAACTGGGGGTATTCGCCACGAAGTTGAGGAAGGTGCAGGATCATCGGAGGCAAGCAGATCCAACCATTGGAGGACGACCGACTCCATGTCCCGAGAATACCATTCTGCCGGTTCATCGCCGCAGACATTTTCAGTTTGACAGCAGAGTAGTGGCATGAAGGTGTAAGAGGACATCCTAAAGACGCATTATTAAGAGAGAATTCGACGCCCCTAGCCGTCCAGCAGGATTGAGATCCAGTTGTTGGCTGATTCCAGAACATCCAGGCTCCTCCAGAGAAAACCTTTCATCACTTAGATGACAAGGACGACACCAGTCATAACGGAATGTCAGGCTAGCGCTCTTCCTTTATTTCTTAATTATAACCTTTCTCTCTCTCTCTCTCTCTCTCTCTCCTATTTCCCACAACTAGTCATTTTCCAAAATTAAAACATTTGAATTTCATTTAAATTCAACCACAATATCTCAGTTAAGTACCGTGTTGTGCATCAGTTTCACCCCTAATTTGTTGCGTTCATTTAATGAGTATTCTGAGCTACAACTGATGGCACAGCACCGGCACAATACGACACACAGTTGTATGTTTTCAAGTAGCAAATAGCATAATTTCAAATCAACATATTAAATGAAAACTTGCAATGTCACACTAATTATTCATTCTTACAAACTAAGGACACCATATTGCTACCACTATCACAAACATCCAAAAGTTAGGAAGTCTCGACAATATAGTAAAAACGTAAGTGAAACGAACGGACCAAAGCATATCCAAAGTACCTAAGTATCAATTACTATGATTATGATATGACGTACGAGGGATACTAAAGTTTATTCAAGGAACGTTCAGTACCTCATGTAAACAAATACACGCGGTGATTGTTTGATTTGATTGGTTACAGAGCCCTAGAACACCCATGCGGCAGAAGAAAATAGTCCTTCCTTATAAGGCTCATTACCAGAATTCCTTAGAATTAGACAACAGAAACAACACTCTTTATCTAAGAACTAAATTGAATTAATGCAATAAAAGAGAATACGCATGCATTGAAAGTGGTTTTGACCCAACTTTAGCGCGAATCACAGTTAACAATATGGCCACATGCGGGACAATAAGTAAAACAGGGGATGCGGCACAGGATCGACACGGCACAGGATCGACACGGCATACGACCGACAATTCAGCTCAGAAACCTGTTTCGATCCTGTGCCGTGTCGATCCTGTGCCGTTTCGGTCCTATGCCGTGTCGATCCTATGCCGTGTCGATCCTGTGCCGTTTTGCTCTCACGCCACTGCTCTGAAATAATTTAACTTTTAATCATGTGCCTAAAAAAATAATATTTTTATTATCTGTTTAATCTTTGCTCTTACAAATTATAAACTCCTGTCGATTCTATGCCTGTGCAAGTTATATGCATAGAATACGTACGATCGAAACGGCATAGAGCCGACACGGCATAGGATCGACACGGCACAGGATCGACACGGCATAGGATCGACACGGCATAGGAACGAAACGGCACAGGATCGACACGGCACAGGATCGACACGGCACAGGATCGACACGGCACAGGATCGACACGGCGCAGGACCGAAACGGCATAGGACCGAAACAACGCACGATCATCCCCACTGCGTAGTATCTATAAAACCAAATATTTATTTCTCATAAAAGCAATCAGAGACCTGTCAATTGATTTTAAAATATAAGAATTATAAGATATTTACTATATGAATATTAATAATTGTGAGTGACAAAAGAATGATAGTGCTAAATGGACAAAATATAATTTCTTGTGTGCTTGGTCAAAAGCATTTCTATATGTATGGAATACTTATATTTATTATTATTATTATTATTATTATTATTATTATTATTATTATCATTATCATTATTATTATTATTATTACGTTTTAACTCGTTTTGAAATCATGGCCTGATTCCACTAGAAAGCGAAAGCCATGAGAAATGTAAGCTAAGTAGTAATATGGAATACTTTTAATGTTGCTCACTAGAGGAAACATGCTCGCATGTCTTCTCGTCTCGATATCGAGACCACAAGAGACTTTTTTAATAAGAAGCTCAGTTGGGAAGTAATAACTGAGCCGATGGCTCGAGCCTGCTCGCTCGGGGTGAACCATCGGCTCGAGCTGGCTTGGTTGGATGAACCATCTGCTCGGTTCGGCTCATCTGGGCCGAAGGCTCTTGCTGACACGGTTCGGTGAGCTGTTGGCTCGGCTCACTTCTCGGTTCGGGTCCATAGTGAGTGAGCTGTGAGCCCAGCTGCTCAAGTTGTTTACAATTGTAAACCCGGGCCGAACAGTTTTGAAGATATTTGGCCAGTGCCCTATAACTTTTAACAATGTTTGGCTCGAGCCCGAATACTCAACCTAAACCCTCAACCCAAATTCACAAGCCCGTGAACAATATCCTTGACTCCTAGAATTCACGACTACCGAGGTTACCAATCAACTAGTTTTTTAGTATTCAAACACAGACCGCGTTTCTTTCATGTTTAAACACAGTGTTGTTATAATTATAATTATAATTATTATTTATTATTATTAATAATAATAATAATAAAAGTTGTACTAGTAGTAGTACTAGTATCATTGATAACCTATATTGTCTATGCAAGATACTTGAAGAGAATACTCGAAACTACAAACCAGATTTGGTTCGACTCGACCCGAATTCGAGTCGAGTTGGAGGAAATTTTTCGAATCGCGTTCAAAGATGTCTGTTTTTAGTCGAATCGAGTTTCAAAGAATACTCGCTCGTACTCACTCGTGCCCATCGTAGGATGACCACATTCTAACAATCGAAAAGTAGGACACAAGTATAATAGTACTGTATATGATATCTTACTGCGTCGGCAATACGCATATCATTATTTCAATTAATGTTAACCTTAAGTTAATGCACATTTTTGTTAAGAAGAAGCACTGAACAAAATTATTAAAGGAATTAAACACAACTCCAAATGCTTTGATGAATAACAAATTGGTTTATTTTATGAACGTACAGTCAAAGTTCGTGTTGGGCTAAATAATAATAATAATAATAATAATAATAATAATAATAATAATAATAATAATAATAATAAATTTCGAAGCGTGGTATTATTTTAAGAAATGAAAGAAAATTTAGACCGGCACAAATGAACTTCTATTTAACTTGGTTAGCATCACTGTCATAAGTTCAATAAGAAACCTTTCCTACTTTACCGATATCTCAACAAGGCCTTCTCAGTAAAAGCGATGTATTGTAAAAAATGGTTTGTTGATTGTTCTCCATCCCTAGTCTTCTGAGGAGTGTTAAAAAACACAGCGGTTCATCATTCAGGAAAAGAGTGTGTTTGATTCAAAATATTGTGAATAAAGAATGAAACATTAAGATATTGCAAATAAATTAACTCTGGACATTTCGCAGGACATTTTAAAGAAGAAGGATATTTCTCGATTTCCTAGACATCTTCGCAACACGCAGGACAGCTCTTTGAAAAACAGTACTGTACTGCGAAAATCAGTACGTCTGGTTACCCTAGCCCATCCCTACGAGTAACGCAGTATGGCATTTTAGCCAATGTTACCTTATATGAAAATATTCATAACTTATAGCTGTCAAGTAAAAATGTGTCCTTGCATTTACATAAAGCAATTCAGAAAGGGCAATAATAATAATAATAATAATAATAATAATAATAATAATAATAATAATAATAATAATAATAATAATAATAATAATAATAATAATAATAATAATAAAAGCGATAGTAATAGTAGTACGGAAAATTGAAGTGATAACATTTGTTCACATATTCTAAGTTTCAGACCTAAAAGTAACGCGTTACTTTCGAAGTAAAGTAACAGTTACTTTTTGGGGGCAAGTAACGCGTTACATTTTAGGAAAAAGTAAAGTAACTTGTAACGCGTTACATTTTTACATGTAACTTACCCAAAACTGTCCATGGGAAAATTGTTCACTGCTCGGGCCAAGATTGTTTCTGACTGTCGACAGATGGATGCCGTTTATGGCAGACCTTTGCCTGAAGTACTGCCCAAAGTTTGTAGTCCAACGGGTTAAGATCCGGGCTGCTAGAAGGCCAATCAGTGGTAGAAATGAAGTGAGGGACGTTCCGCGCCAGCCAGTCCTAAGTTGGTTTCGCTGTGTGGCCTGGAGCGGAATCCTGTTGGAAGGTCCACCTTTCTCCAGGGAACATGGTAGCAGATAGTGGTTACACTATAGGTGTTAGCACTGTGTCCTGGTATACCTTGGCAGATGTTTTAACACCTTGTTCGCAAAAATACAGCTGGGTTGTGCTTGAGTAGCTCACTCCCCACCAAACCATCACTGAGGCAGCATGATGTGTCGGGTGTCATCCAGAAGTCCTAAACGGCAGAACTCCTAAAAATATAGGCACTAGACCTGAATTTTAGTACTTCTGCAGTTTAGAACTTGTGGCACGGTATGATTTTTAGGATTTCTGCCGTTTAGGACTTGTGCCGCGATATGATTTTTAGGACTTCTGGCGTTTAGGACTTCTGCCTTTTAGGACTTGTGCCGTTTAGGTCTTGTGCCTTTTTCATTCATTTGCTTTAGTTCTGAAATTCGCCACCACCCCACGAAATTGCGACGATGCAGCAACTAGTTGGCAATAATGTCACGAACGTAGCTAATTCCAACAATAACAGCTATATTTGTACTACTAAGATTATTATTATCACTATCTGTTCTGCACTTATACGTGAATTACATAATACAACTTATTTCATTCTAAGAATTAATTACATAATTAGTTAAGAAATTCGTTTCTTTCGAATGGAGATACGAGAATCCCAAGACAAATTCCTAAAACAAAAATAAATAAATAAAAAATTGAAAAAATGTTTAAAAAGCATATTTTACCAGACTTCTGAAAGCAATAAAACATTCAGAATTTCAATATATACTGTGTGGAGCGAATTTTATTAAGAGTAAGACAAAAATCCACCAAAGTTTACTTAATTAAGACAAAAGTTCACTAGACATTTCACGAGTGAACATTAAATACCAACGGTATACATAAAGAACGCAGTAGATTTAAAATTGAACAAAGAACATTTATTATCCAATACATTGGGTGACATTCATAAGTTCTAAACGGCACAAGTCCTAAAAATATAGGCACTAGACCTAAATTTTAGGTCCTGTGCCATTTTTGCAGAAATTACTACATAGTCATTTAGGCGTGTAGCCTGCAATTTTTTCTAGGGGAGCTTGATTTTTATATATTAAAAGCAAATCAAAAGTTTATTTTCAGATTACGAAAGCTTCAATAAGACAATAAATTTATACATATTACACATGTACATAAATACATAATATTATTGTACCTTGACAGAGCGTAAATTTAAAACCACAGCTTGTGGGAAATGTACGAATAAGTTAGTTATAAGAAATCGGAAACTGTTCATGGAAGTCCATTTGTTTGACTGTATTTATCTTCTGTACTCTTATATAAAAGAGTAAAGATGAGTGATTTTTGGGCAAACTACTACAAGTAGAGTCGATAAATTTTAGTTATAAAATATAATTTTCTTATAAAAGCAGTACATAAGAAAGAATTTTTGGAAATAAGTATCGTAAAAAGGGTGGGGTAAGATTTTTTTAAAGGGTAGTGTATCTCGCAAGTTTCTAAAGCTAGTAAAATAAAACTTGGCATATAAGCTTTTCTATTAAAAAAAAACAAACTGAAAATTGAAAATTAAAAATTGAACACATAAAAGGGAAAGAGCAAAGGGAGCACATTTTTTTATGTTCGATTTCCCCATTACTTACTCAGAAAATATGTAAATAAATTAAGGAAGGATTTGTTTAAGCTAGATGCGTGAAACTCGGCATTTGAACTTTTAACTAAAAGTAATAAAATACTATATGTTTCAGCGTCTTGAAAATTACACTTCTAAGCGAAAGGAGGGTCAGTTTCTATAATATTAAAATATCCCACTGCTTATGAGATTTGAGCAGAAAACTTTTTCCTTTAGGCCTCGGTTCATCCAGTTAAGCAAACGAGAGTACAAAGTGGCTGATTAATTAGGTTCTTTTAATTATTTTAACATGTTGACGTAGTTTAATTCTTTTAAAACTGTATTCTTTCACATTCTATTATAAACATATTTCATTTGCTGTAATTATTAAACACGTTTAATAAACATAAAACAGACTAACCTCCGGTCCCGGCCAGAATATGTTTTTGGTGTTAAGCCATCATTTGCCGTCCGTAACATAACCTTTGATTTAAACTTCACGTACTATCAAGACTCAAGTCTCAGAAATGTAGCATATATGAAATATACTACTTCTACTACTACTACTATACTACTACTACTACTACTACTACTAAATATTAATAACAATAATAATAATAATAATAATAATATGTACTTCTGAAATACATATGTATCTATGTGTTATTAATTCTTTCATAATCTTGAAAGAAACTTTTGATTTGTTTTTAGTTTGTAAAAATGAAGGCCCTCTAGAAAAACTTGCTGGCTATACCCTGAATGACTATGTATTGGTTTCTGTACACGTATTGTGTTATCACTTACTAGTCTAGTGTTATTTTTAGAACAAGACAATGGTTCTTGTCTTGGAATATTACTAGTTTGGTTTGGTAGTACAGTGATAGAGTGTGACCTATGATTTTATTTCCCTGTAGGGTATGCTATCTGCAATGCAATAAACTGTATATGCTTCTTCTTCCTAACAAGGCTGGGCGATAAGCCCCTGCAATTCCATTACAAATAAGGACGATATTATTTTATAAACTACTTGGTGAACCTTTGTTAATATAACGCTATTAGTTCTTACAACCTTTTGTTAATCTTATTTAACAATTGCAAAATGGAATAAGAGAGAAAATATATAATGTTGATGATAGTTTATTTACATAAGGTATACATACAACAAAAGGGAATCTGTTGGTCACTACTGTGTATCTGCTAAACCAGGGTCAAACTCTGTGTGTCACAAAGGTTAGTTTAACAGAGTTTAAAATAATAATAGATATTTTGTTTGACTTACAAAGATTATCATATTAGCAAAATGATTTGAAATAACACGCCAGACATAGGATAAGCCTTGGGCTATATCGCTTAGAATTGTTTTAAGAGTAAATATATCATTTATGCATTAAATTTCATTACTGGCTACTTACACGTTTCGGCCTCGTATTGGAAGTCAGCTTCTCGTGTTCTTTTCATATTCTACGATAACTGTTTTAATTGCACACTCCGCCAAATTACCTTTCCGACCTTACAATACTTTCTTGGAAAACTTCGGCTAACATATATCACCAGACGTTTCGAAAACCGACATCCTTTACTTCAGGATACAATGCGTTATTTAGCACTTCACCCAACACCTCACCGTTACTATCATTCTCCACTTTCGCTCCTATAATCTACCACCGTTAGATCCCTCTTTACTTATCATCGCCGATTACGTCATTCATGAACATCTTCCTCTCATTCACCCATCATTTCCAGCACAGTGATTACCATTATTTACTAACATGGGACTCATTCATTTTCATCATTGAATAGAGCAGCCTCTAGGCTAAAGATAAGCTCATTTGTCTAACTAATATCACCCACGTGTTGTCCTGTGTATGCATCTCGCCACATCATTCACGCCCATTACTATATCATACGTATCGTGCATTCTATACCTAATCCTTCGTTATGATCATTAATGTTCTTTCCTTATAATATACTGCCTGATTATTTTCTTATTTATCTTCTTACTAATAACAATCATATATATGTAAAGTAACTTGGCTTCAGTTATCGCATCCTTATTGGTATGCAACCGTGCACATCACATTGCATCAGTTTGAGGGAATATTATTGATGAATTGGCAATGGCTTTCATGTTCTTGACGCTAATCCTTACATTTCCGACGATTTGAACTCACGTTTACTGAGTATGAGTGCATTCTGGGGATTTTTCGTAAAGTGTTTCCACACATTTGAATCACCCTGCTTCACTGTTATGCTCTACCGACACTGCAGATGTCTTTCTAGAACATTTGAGTACAAATTCGCTATACTTAATACTCAGAACATCACTGTTGTCCGGCATCCATACCTGGCGATTATGCAACCACACACAACGGGCATGGTGTCCGCCATTTTATATTTGTTCCAGATATCGACTTAATACAAACGAATTATTGTTACCTGGTACAAGCCTATCAATTCATATCCATTTAGACCAAGTTTCACTTGGAAGATTATCCGGGACTCCCTACGTTCCTTTGGGGAACCCTTGCGCGTGCATGGTAGGATTGTGAAACATACAAAATTCAATGGAGCAGGTATGACTTCTTCAGTGAATATTTTACCCGCCCTCTTTATGTTGGTTAGTTTCCGAACTATTGGCGCCCGAAACTCATTTTTCCACGCTTTGTAGATCTGAAACTATGTCCGATAGCCGAAAGTTCAAGAGAACTTTTTTTCTTGTCTCAGTGGCAGGAGTCACCTCTCAAGAGTTGTAACACTTATTTTGCAACACTCGATATCTATCTATCTATCTATATCTATATCTATCTATCTATCTATATATATATATATATATATATATATATATATATATATATATATATATATATATATATATATATATATATATATATATATATAGTAAGTAAAGATCTAAGGGTTTACTTGTCCCTACCATAAATCCTTCATTGTAACCAGATTCCGGCGTTGCCGCTCTAACTCAGGTAGAACTGTATAAAGCTCTCAGTATGGCTAACCCCATTACGGTTATCATAGTAGCCCGAGCCCGTGCAGACCTATAAACACATTACCCCACAGAAATGAGTGCCATAAGTCCATGCCTTCTAAAGGCTGTTGCGCCATGAATTTAGTTATCATTATTATTATTGCTAATATTAATATGTAATATTAGTAATAGGCTTAATAAAGATTCTGCCTGTTTATGTGCTCTGCTTGTAAGTATATTATTTCTAACTTTAAGATATAGTTATAGAGGTCATTATATAATTGATCAGTTTCTTTCTAATGTGATTCGTCACGTATATAAAAACTGGACAAACTACAAATTAGGATACTATACACAGGAAATTAATAATGATAGCTTTATTACTCAGATATTAACCTGCATACATTAATACATATGAGATTTAGATACTTAATAGAATGCTTTTTAATCATTTCTTTCTTTAAAAATAAAGTTTTAAATTGTCATTATAGACAGATGGCCTGTCGAATATTATTATTATTATTATTATTATTATTATTATTATTATTATTATTATTATTATTATTATTATAGGACAACAGTGATGGCTTATTGCTTGCAGTGCCCAGTAGTAGTTGTTTCCTTTCATCTTCTCAGTTAGAACTTCAGACTGCAGGTCAAAGTGAGCTTCATGGATCACCTGCAAATGCATCTAAGAAGATAGTATAGAATCCTTCAGATGATCTCCTGAACATGTATGGTTCTATCCAAAATCTGGAACTAGAAAACTGACAGCTCGGAAAAGGAAGAGATGTGCTATTCTCACAGACACTCTAGAAAAAAGTACTTTCGAAATGAAAAAGAAGCATCTAAAAGCAACCGAAAACGTAAAATCATCAGCTGAGAAGAATTTATTCTCAAGTTGTCTGTTTGGTTTCTGAAGAACCGTACGAAGAACAGGATACAGAAGAAGACTAGGTACAGTGTTTATGTTGTGAGAAGTGGTCTCATTGGTCGTGTTCCGAGAGAAATCCGTACTACATCTGTATAGTTTATAGACATTGACTGCCACAGTGAAAATGAGTGAAGCGATGTTCAAGCTGTAGATTTGATAGCATTAAATTTCTGAATCAAGTCCGATTGTTGCAACTTACCCCAGATGATGTTGCAATTTACCCCATGGGTGGGGCAAGTGTCAACAGTCGGACTTAGTTCAAAAAGTGGATGCTATCAAAACTGCCGTTCGATGTTTTGCACTTCTCTTTTTATGGTATGTAGTTAAGGCATGTACCTTTTAGTACACTCAATATAGTTTTTATATCTATAATAATTTTCGAGTAAAAAAACAGACCTGAAAATTGTTGCAACTAGCCCCATCTTCCCCTACAATCACTTTTTCAAAAAAAATGTATAAAGCCAGTAAAGCAATTAACATGTAGGTCTATTTTCGAAGATAATATACCGGTAGGAATTTTTCGTGCTGCTAATTATTTATTTTTAAAAAATCAGATGCTGAAACCAATCGATATAGCGCAGTTTAAGCAATTCAGTTTGTTTTATTTAAAAAGAAAACTCTCTATTTACAAATTTGATTGTTCCTATGTATTAGAGCAGTCTTCGAAAAATCAGTGCCTATTGTATTTCTAAAATATAGCTGGAGCCGCGGTGGGTCAGTGGTAGAGCGTTCACCCCTGGTGCATGGGGTCTCGGGTTCAAACCCTGCTCCCGCCAAGTGAACTTTGTGGTCGATAAACGCCGTGTGCGTGGATATTCTCGGGGTTCTCCCGTTTCCTCCCACTTTCTTCATTCCACCATTTCATTCATTTCTCATAATCACCGTCTCCTTCAGCCTAACCGGCATAACCGTGGGACGTAAAACTCAAAGATTTCATTTCATTTTCTAAAATATAGCTGTATTGATTTATTGGTATATATTTACCTTCAGTTTGTTTGAGAGAAAATTATTACAAGAACTAAAAAGTGTTTCTCTAGTAAATACGTTTACATAGTTTAGCTATTGACGTTACTAAACAAATTTGGTTTTTTTAATACATAAAATGGCGCCCGTATATATATAGGGTGTAACTTAATTAATATAACAAATGTCGTTAGGTGATTCCTGACACCGAAATAAAACAAAAACTATACAACAACCTGGGTGTAACACCCGAAAATTTGTCGGAAGAATGTATAAACCGCCATAACTCACGAACAAAACGTCGGATTGAAGTCGGGCAAAAGAATGTCCATTGTTTTTAGTCGTAGATTCGATTAGTGTACAGTGACGATGCAAGGATGACTTCCAAAGAAACTGGAGTATTCCTTTGAGTATTTTATCAAACGTTGAATGAAGAAATGATCAATCAAGTACAAGATTTAACATTAAAAAATAATAGTGCATCGTTCAAGTTAGAAGAACACTCAGAATTCGAAAGAAAGAGAGATACACATGTGTGATTCATCTATTTTGTCTCAGTACATAATGACGTCTCGGAAGAAGATTTTAAATGGAACGAAGTCTTTAACGTATCACACTTATATCTTCTAGGCTAATGGTAACGGATGATAAATGAACGGCTTCCTGTCCAAGAGTGTGTGAAAAAGGAAAAATAACTTTGATCCAGATTAGGTTTAAAACGACTGTGCATAGGACAGTCAGGCGGCATGTAAATAAATATAACATCGAAAAATGCAAAGATCATATGTGATGAACGAGTGTACAAGGAATTCTCCACATGACCCAGGGATTCCAAATATTGTGTGAATAGATATGGGGCAAAAGTAAGCTGCATTAAACGGTTTCTTCCTCGTAATATGTAATTCCGTGGAATATGGTACTTCTGTGCACAGAAGCAACAAAAGTGGAGAAACAAGGGATGTTGTACACGTTGCATAACGATACCAAGAAGTGCGCTGGAATAGTATACTTGATTTATCCGTTAGATGAATCTTCTCCCAGGAATACTTTTGATGGCGTTTTCCCCTTCCTTCGAGTTGGCAAACCTCAACTTTTCCTTGAGCTATGAAAAACTTCATTGCTATTGTGAATATACCAAAATACTATCCTAGTGTAGACCACTTACATTTTGATTTTATCATTGCCGGAGAAATTTTCTCAAAGGAAGCTCGTTGAAAGTACATTTTAAAAAAAGGATAGTCTTTTTTCGACATTCTAATGTACATACCTTAGAGCTGTATGGAATACCTACACGGAGGAATACCTACGGAACTATCGTCCCTTGTGTGCCAATTGCGAGTGGCTTACAGAAGGCTGTCTTGAAGTTTTATTGTGGAATGGCTTCAGTTAGCATGGCTGAGTTGTAATAAGCATCTACGCAACTTGTGAGTGATATACATAGTCAGATGCTCTACTGTTACACGTGTAATTGCTGTATAACAGGATGGGAAATGTTGTGTTCAACGGTAGAGGGTTGTGTCCAGGTATTTAAGGCCGTGTAAAAGTGTAGACGTTGGTGTTTAAGTAAAATTGATTGTGTTAACCTGTACACGCCTGCGCGATGGAAGATTACCCTGTCCACGAGCTGGCAGATATGCAACTCATTTATGGAGTAGCAAAGGGCAATAGCCCAGAAGTGAGGCGTTTATATCGTGACCGTCGCCCTCAAAAGAGAGTAACTTTCCTTGTATTTTTCCACGCCTCCATATTCGACTTCGAGAGAGGGGTCCCTTCGGTTTCTCGTACGTGAAATCGGAGGAAATAGCCCCATATGGACAGCTGAACTTGAAGACAGCGTACGTCGAATGATCAAAACCGTCTTGAAACTATCATGTGTATGGCGTAAAAACCCACATGCAACTCTAGTAAACGATCAGCAGCAGAAATTTGGTGTGATGTGGTGGATAATTTTGTGGTAGGAACTTATTTATTATCGGTCTGCCTGTGTGGGAGTACGTATCTTTTATTTTTACGTAATTTTCTCCCAAAATTGATAGAACATGTGCCCTTGAAGATAAGACAGCAGATGTGATTTCAGTATGATAGTACACCTGCACATTTTGACAGGAATATGCAGACTTACCTAAATGAAACATTCCCAGATTGGGAGAGAAAAACCTGTGTTATGACAACCTCGTTCATTCTACCTCACGCTGCTTGATTTTTTATTTCGGGGATACGTATGAAACTCCGGCCACGACAGTCGAAGAACTTGTAGCTCGATGTAATATAGCTGCGGCAATCATCTACGAAATTTCAGATGTGCTTGATCACACGCGGAAAAATTTGCTTCGCCGATGTCATCTTTGCAATGCGGTCAACGGTCGACAATATCAGACTGTGAACTGTTATTCTTCATAGCTGTCTCGTGTACACATACTGCATTGCGCAAATACTGTACAAGGTACCTCTGAGTATTTCACAGTTATCCTACCTTCTCCGAAACAGAATAAATCGATAATTTGAAATTGTATTTCTTTCTTTCCTTGTGCAACACGCGCAAAACCTTGAGTATCGTCGAGTTTCATTCCTTCTGTACTCGTAGTTATTATCTTCCACGAATTTACGCATTACGGGGAGGAAATCTTTTAATCTAGCTTACTTTGGCTCAAATTATATTCACATAATTTGTGGGAATCACTGTTGTTATGTGAAGAATCCCTTATACTCTAGTTCATCGTACATGATCTTTTGCCCCTGACTGTCTTATGCACAGTCGTTATAAACCTACTCTGGATCAAAGTTATTTTTTTCTCATTTTTACACACTCTTAAATTGAACAGGAAGCCGTTGATTGATCATCCGTTACTATTGGCATAGAAGTTATAATTATGATAAGCTAAAGACTTCGTTTCATTTAAATTCTTCTTCCGAGTCCAGGAATCACCTCCAGACGTTCATTACATTAATGAAGTTACACACTATATATATAATGATAAAAAATAATACCGATATTAGTGTCGATGAAATAGTATTTGGAGTCACTCAGACGAACAGTAACACTCCCGATGCAGTTTAAATCCATACTCAGATTCCATTGCCCTTTATGCTCAAAATGAAACTATTCTCCCCGTGCGAAGAACGGGTATTCTGTTAATAATTTATTATTAAACATCACACCATAAAATACAAAGTGTATCACGTAATGTACACGTTATACTGTTACTTCTTAATGTATAAATGGAGGATGAAGGACTATTATTGGATCAAAAGATCCAATATATTTCAGACAATAAATTTCTTGTAGGCTTTATATCTGGAGAACAACATATAGTGTACCCAAACCTAAACTATGACTGAACTCAGTATGATGTGCTTAGTGCCTGAATAAAACGAAAGCTCGATTTAGAGGCCATTCAAAAATTCTGTTGCCCTTGATCCAAAAAATCTAATATATTTCATTCAATAAAAAAAAATCTTGTACGTCTTACATCTGAAGAACTACATATAGTGCAGCCAAACCAAAACTATCACTTAACTCAGCATGATGTGCTTATACTAACTAACTAACTAACTCTATGGCCTATGGAACCCGGAGGTTCAGTGCCGCGTTCACAAAAGCTCTCTACTGACTTCTATCCTTAGCTAATTGCATCCAGTTTCTACTTTGTATTCCTATCTCTGCGAGATCCATCCTAATATTGTCCTCCCATCTGCGCCTAGGTCTTCCTAATGGTCGTTTTCCTATGGGTCTACCAGTCAAGACTTTGAAAGCGTTTCTACTTTCTTCCATTCTAGCTACATGACCTGCCCACCTAAGCCTCCTAGACTTGACGACCCTAACAATGTTGGGTAAACCGTATAAACTATGTAGTTCCTCGTTATGAAGCTTCCGCCATTCCCCATTCTCGTTCCTCTTGGGTCCGAATATTCTTCTCAGGATCCTGTTCTCAAATACTTTCAGTCTATGTTCTTCCCTCAGAGTAAGCGACCATGTTTCACAACCATACAGAACAACAGGCATGATTATCGTTTTATATATTTTAAGCTTCAAATTCCTCGACAGAATTCGCGACGACAAGAGATTTTGAACCGAATAGTAACACGAATTCCCTGCTTTTAGTCGACATTCAATTTCTTCGTGAATATGATTTTCGTCTGTTAATATTGATCCTAAATATTTGAAAGTATCCACTTTATCAAAAGCATTATTTAATATTTTAACGCCTCCACAATTTGCCGTATTACGGTCCTGACGCACTTCCATGTATTTAGTTTTCTCTGCATTTACTTCTAAACCCATGTCCCTGCAAGCGTTTAATAAGATCTCTGCATTTATTTCTACTGTTCTCCTATCATCACCTATTAAATTTACATCATCAGCATATGCCATAGCCTGGTGAATGCCGTTCAACTCTAGGCCCTGGTTGCTATCTTTGGTTTCCCTTATGGCGTATTCCAGCACAAAGTTAAATAATAATGGCGACAACGCATCTCCTTGTTTCAGGCCATTTTCGACGTGGAAGCTCGTGAATGATGTGCTTATTCCGAAAGTAATACGAAACCTTGATTTAGGGACCGTCCAAACGTTTGTAGCCCCTGATCCAAAAAGTCCAATATATTTCATTCAATCAATAATTTTATTGTATGTCTTATATATGGAGAACTACATATAGTGTAACCCAACCCAAGATATCACTTAACTCAGTGAGATATGCTTATTGCGTAAAAAATATGAAAAGTCGATTTAGGGACCGTCCAAAAATTTTGTGGCCCGTTATAAAAAAAATCCAAAATATTTAATTAATCGAAATTTTTCTTGTACTCCTTATACCTGGAAAACTACATATCTGGAGAAAACTCGATTTAGAGACCGTTCGAATATTTTATGGTAACTGATCCAAAAATTAATATTAGCCAAGATCATAATACTTTGATCCATTTTTTAGATCATTCCTAAAATTCTTGTTTTTATCCAATCTTTCTTTTAAACAGTATCACTCTCTTTGTTCTCAATTTGAAATTTATCAAGCAATTATAAAGCATTGCTTATTATCCAATTTGTATTCGGTGTAGAGCTTCAATTTTCTCAAAGTTTCAAATAAGATAATAAAATATGATTTACTATCGGAATTCGTGTCAGGTATTATTATTACTTTTATTGGTGTTTTCCTTTCTTTCAATTGTTAAAACAAGAAACTACCTTGCACTGTCGTAAAATATGTGCTCTTTTCCAATAGCATAATAAGTGCTCATATAATTTTGAACTTTAAAATTAAGGATTGAATCAGTACAAGAAGTACAATTTGGATAACGAATGACTTATAATTGATGTTTAGTGGCGTACTGAAGTAAAGGGATTAAGGACTTTGAAACCCCCCTTGAGCAAGGTATTATGCAAAATTAAGCACGTTTATCATATTAGCACGTTTATATATATAAACACTTGATATATTTTATAAACTTGTGTTCCTAAAGCCCCTGAACCCCCTAAACATTTGCGTAGAGTACTGATTGTGTTTCTCTTATTATTTTAACCGTTTTATGCTTTGAACGAAATTTGAAGTGCAGGAACCCTGTGAAGGTGACCACCTTTACTATAAAAATTTCTTTAATGGTTCTTAGTTTTTCTTCAAAACAATCAATAACGAACGAAAAATAAATGATTGAGTTTGATTTTAAATCGAAATTTGAAATACCACCAAAAAGTTGGCCCACCCAACCTTATTTTGTAAATGACTCTTAATAATTTTCAAAACAAACTATTTCCTCTTCAAACCAATCAATAAGAAAGGAAAACATGTTATTAGCTTGAGTATTGAATCGATATTTAAAAGCAGAAAAAACAGTATGAAGTTGACCACCAAATGTATCCTGGAAATAGATATATTTTACTGGTTGTTTTGAAACAAGTGATTTTTTCTTCAAAATAAGCAAACCGCCCCGAAACAAATCACCTTCATCAACATTATTTCTTAATTATATTCTTATGTTTTTCGAATCAATTTTTTTTTCTTCCAAACAAGCAACAACAAATCCATATCAAACGATTGATTTTGGTCTTGAATCGAAATTTGTAAGTAAAGGAATCAGATTGAATTTGATCACATTCTAAATTTATTTTGTAAATCTCTTTCTCTATTTTTTTCGAAACAAGCGATTTGCTCTTAAAATCAACCAATAAGAAACGCTTGGCTTCGGTTTTGATTCGAGACTTTAAAGTGGAGCCAATATGAAATTCCATCACCCATTTCTCTTGAAAAGACTCTTTATGTTTTTCGAAACAGACTATTCTTTTTCAAAATAATTAGTAGCATACGCATATCAAACAATTGATTTTGATTTTCAATCAAAATTTTAAGTGGAGGAACAAGGGTAAATTTGGCCATATACCAACTTTATTTTGTAAACATCTCTTTATGTTTTAAGAAAGATACGATTTTTACTATTTTTCTTCAAAAAAGTCAATAACAAACGAAAAACAAACGATTGGCTTCCGATTTCAATTCGAAATTTGAAAGGAGGCAACTTAACATAGGTGCATTGCTTCGCTTTAAAAAAAAAAAAAATCCAAACGCAAATTCTAAGCCTACAGTTTTAAAATTGCAGTTACATGTACATACTTCAACTTAGTATACATAAAAAATTACAGCATTATAAAAATATCAGACAAATAATATTATTTATTCGGTATTGAAAACCTCGAATCAACTATTGGAGTTATTTAGCGTATTTTTTTTAATATCACAAAATTAAAGGTGTATTTATTACGGCATGGATATATTACGCACAATATTTTTATACAATTTGTATATATATATATATATATATATATATATATATATATATATATATATATATATATATACATTATACATAATTTTTAAAAAAATAGACCATTTAGAATTATTTATCCTTACAATTTTTTATATCCACAAATTCAAGGTGAGGGATATGCGATATTGATATTTTCAGAAAGTGTTGACCACCCTACAGAGTGTCGATCCTGTGCCGTGTCGATCCTGTGCCGTGTCGATCCTATGCCGTTTCGGTCCTGTGCCGTGTCGATCCTGTGCCGTTTCGGTCCTATGCCGTGTCGGCCCTGTGCCGTGTCGATCCTATGCCGTGTCGATCCTACGCCGTTTCGTTCCTATGCCGTTTCGATCGTATGACGGTTCTCTCCTATATATCCTTGAGAAAATAATTGTTACTTAATATTGCGTAATTATAAAATAATGTATTTTTTATTATTTCGATCGTATGAAAGTTCTGCTGTCGATCCTATGCCGTGTCGATCCTGTGCCGTTTCGGTTCTGTGCCGTGTCGATCCTATGCCGTGTCGATCCTACGCCGTGTCGATCCTATGCCGTGTCGATCCTACGCCGTGTCGATCCTATGCCGTGTCGATCCTATGCCGTGTCGGTCCTGTGCATGTAACCCAGTAAAACATAGACAGGGTACAAGCACGTGCTTCTCGAAAGAAGCGCTGACCGATAGCCAATCATCCGATGACCGGCGGAGTAATACAATTCTACAATGTTTACATCAGGATCAGAAGGTTCATTGAATGAACTGTAGGAAAGTTTTGAGATATGGACAACTGGAACGCAAGAAGTAGATTTTTTTTTTTTTCGTTGAAAGGAACTCCCCAGTTACAAATTAACTCAACCAGTTTCGTAACAAACACGCCACTCGTTAGGAAGAGCACTATTGCCTAGTCGCTGCATTTGTCGTTAGTTGAGCTACAGGCATGGAGTTGGAAAGAAGAGATTTTTCCCCAATGATTTTGTACGACAAAAAAAAAAAAAAAAAAAAAAAAAGTATAAATGAATCGCAAGTGCCTTGAAAGTTTGTCTGCTGCATTTGGGGACAATGCACCATCACGTGTAATAGTTTTCAACTGGTATGCTGAATTCAAACGGAGCTGGGCCTCGCTCGATGATGAGGGGCGCAGTGGGAGGCCGTCCACAGCTGTCACGGAAGAAAACATTGATGCTGTGGAGAAGATCAGGGAAGATGAGCTTGTGACCTACAGTGACATTAATAGGGCAGCTATTTAAGGTTAGTATAAAGGGACAAGTTTTGCCGATAGATGTCACTACAGTCTTCGTATCTCTTCCATGTATTTTTTTACCTTTCACAAAAATTTACAATTTCTTTTATAAATTTCAACCTAGAGACTTCAAATTTTTAGGGAAGGAACTTCACAACCTATTAAAGGGAACAATCCGTGCCGATCTTTTATTTAGAATTTTCTTCATTGTTGAATCAGTTTCATTGTTAAAGGTTTGGATATCCATTTCAACAATCAAGCCATTTCAACAATGAAGAAAATTCTAAAAAAAATCGGCACGGATTATTGCCTTCCGATAGTTTATGAAGTTCCATTTCTAAAAATTTGAAGTCTGTAGGTTGAAATTTGTAAGAGAAATCGTCAATTTTCCTGAAATAAAAAAAAAACAAAAAAAACATGGGAGAGATATGAAGACTGTAGTGCCATCTAGCGGCAAAACTTGTCCCTTTAAACTAATCTTAAAGCGATGGCAACGAGTTTTTATTGCTCATGCGTACGCTTGGAATACGTTGACCATGTATTTAAATGTGGATGGGTAATCACAAGCGCAAAAACAATAAAAACGCGGAGAAAAAGTCAGCTCGAGCGTATTTGGTGCGTTTCGGAACAATAGACTGCCTGCTGCTTAAAAGATCTCAAAAGGAAGGAAAAAAGGAAAGACGTGTTGCCAGGCAAGGGGATTTTAGCAAGAAACAGCTGCTTTGAAGATGCTTTGTGCAGAGTACTGTTACTCTGCTGTTATAGACCTGGACCTGACAAGAAGAACCTGGAAACCCTGACTAGCTCACAGTATGATTTATAACTCTGGCAAAAGTAAAATTACCAGATAGCCATCTTGATCGCGTTCGCTCTAGGGGGTAACGCTTCAAAAACGCATTCTCAAATAGTCACAGACTTAGTGAGTCCTTGGTATTACAAGTAGTTTGCCGAGTGTTTCAAACATTTTACACAAACACCTGCGTGTGAGGAAGGTTCCTTCACGTTGAGTGCCCCACAACTTGACAGATGCTCAGATGCAGATTCGAGTCGTATGGTGTCAGAACATGCTCCAGAAATTTAACAATGGGATTCTAGGAGGGTGTCAGACATAGTTACTGGTGACTTTCGATTAAATAAGAATCAAATTACAAGATATTAAAACATTTGACTTTTTTTCGCAAGGCTTTATTTCGAAAAACTGCTCAGATAAGTATCATATTCAATCATATCGATAGTTTTCAATATACGTAAAGATCATAATGCCGTTTTCAGCAATTTAATATTTCAAGCCTTTCCGAAGATATGATAATCATTGGTAAAGTTTATAACACTGCTTAAAATTATGCATTTACGAGATTGCTGTGTGCATAATATTGCTATTTCATTGTACTACTATTTTGAAATTGCAACTACCAGAAAGTATTACTATAATGTTACGGAACACTGGAAAATAGAAGTTTTGAACTGCACTGTTAATCTCGAAATTTGAACAAAGGCATTGAGACGCATGATTCGAGATATCACGTCCGAAGTGCAAGGCGGTAAATCCGAAAATTAACACATTATTTTCGATTTGTATTGCGGTTCTTAGCTCGTGTTGTTTAGAAAATAACATGGCGATTACCATGACAACAATAAAGATACAACGTCACACTGTTTCAGTCGATTGGCTGTTAGGATAATCTGTACGCCCTGCCCCGTTGTTGCTCAATGTAAGCAGGCGCGGTCGTATTATCTAGGCCTATATAGTACCCACACACAGTGTGTTTACGAACACATAGGGACAAAGTTTTATTGAATCCAGATGCGTAAAATATCTAAATACGGGCTAGATATCATGTATATAAGAACTAAGAAGCTCCTTCGTGGCTAAGCAGTTAGCGTACGCGCCTGTGGTGTGTGCGACAGGGGTTCGATACCCGGCAAGAGCTCATGTGGTTCGGATTCCACGTTAATCAGTAGTCTATATGAGACGGGACCTCGCTGCTGAAAGGGACATTAAACTCAAAATCAACTCAAGAACTAAGGAATTGTGGTTTCGTTACATAATGTATTTCACTTGCACACGTAAATATTATTCCACATGTTCCCCAAGTTCTTAATAAGTAAAATTCTTTCCAGAGATATAATTCACAAAATAGGTTAATAAAACTAAAACAGATGCTCTGCAGAGAATCAACTGAATCAACAGTACAGAAATTGGTTCAAAATTATCCATTAAAACTATGGCTGGGGCTGAAATAACCCTATTTTAACTGTCTTACTTGATGCATAACAAAGAAAATTCGCTCTACGTTATCTTCCAAGAGTACCGTTTCTCGAAAAACAAAATGGTCTCTATTTTGCAGAGAATCAACTAAAATCCAAAAGACAGAGAACTGAAAATGAAACTTTAATGGTGCTAGGTGGTACTTCTCACCGTCTTTTGTAAATCTTGACTCGTTATTAAAAGAAAGGAAATACCTTCCTCCAGACATTTCTGTCAACACCTCACGCCCGCAAAGAACAAAACTTACCTTTGAATACGAAAGTAGTGAAAAAGAGAGAGACCATTTCCCTCTCCAAGAACGACGAAGCTATATTGACAAAGACGTAAATAACAAGGACTTGATCTTTTTGTTCTCGTGTGAACGACGCCGCTTCTCACCTGGGAGAAAGATTTTTTGTTTCTCTATTTTTTTGATTGATGAGCGAACGTGCTTGTACTGTTAGGAGCATGGAAGTTCCATTGGGGGGTTTGAATCTTTCCAACAAACAACAACGAAAATATCGATCCGGTAAGAGTTTTAGACTCCGCACACACACACACACACACACACACCAAATGAAAGAAACACATGCTAAGGTATACGCACTTCAGTCACGATAGATTAGAAATTGATCTATATTACACTGCTGTGCAAGTTGGGGAGAAGGGAAGATAAAAATAGGTAAAGTGGAAAACGACACGTGCTGCAAAACAACGAAATAATAAGACAAGCTTTATCAGTCAAATATAAGAAGACAATCATCATCATTATCATCAATGGTATTTTGCCATTATTAGCAGATTACTTGCCCAAACTGAGAAGTTTCCATGCTTCGTTCTTCACGTACGATTTTTCTGTTTTGATATCGTCCATTAATTGTAGTCTCCTTCGCCCTCTCCCTCTCTTTCCTGCCGCAATACCTTCTAGCACATCCCTCACGATACAGTTCCTTCTTAGTAAATATCCCAACCAGTTTCCCTTCCTCCTCTTTTCAACAATATCTAAAAAATATGTTTTTTCCTCCCCACGATTTCTAACCACTCTCTCATTCGTTTCCTAATTGACCCAGCTAATTACCTCCATTCTTCTCCATACCCACACTTCGGAAGCTTCGTTCTTCATAATTTTTTTTGCGTCCATGGCACAGCTTTGTTCTATTTCTAACGCTGAAAATTCTATTTTCCACTGTTTACAACGAGAATTCGCGCGCCAAATGAGTTTTCCAAGCTTAAGTCTATGAGCATCTCGTTTTTCGGTGATTATTCCTCAATGGTATGTCCAATCGGGACATGTGACTCCTTACGATATACTCAGCGCGCGCTCTCGAATCACCATCTCAAATTTGATTAAGGACAGTTTATGCATCTCGGAAGAGTATCCGGACAAACAAAAACGCCAAAGTGGAGTAAATAGGAACTTTGTTTCAATTAAATATTAAAATGAGATTTAACTGAACTTAATTTTAGGAAACAAAAATAACATTTTAATAGATCTGAAGAAGAAAAAAATCACTAAAATTCCTGTTAATTTCAAAGAAAAGAAGAAAAATGATTCCTCCATATAATAAATTAATTGGTGGAAAATTAATGATGGTGCAATTACTTGTATTTAATCGCATTAAAAGTTTATAATGTAAAATAAGTGTACAACTAAATTACATCTAGAATTTTGTTAATAAAAAAGTGAAGCAATTAGTCTCCATTAATTGACATTTAATACACTTTTAGTACTGCCATCTAGTGTACAGTGTTTCGTTACTTCTGTATCTCTCAACGTGAGTCAAGGAAGACAAAGACTCATGCAACTTTTTCCAATATTTTCTAACTTGTACGTAACGTAGGTGCATGCATTTTACGAATCAACCCGTGTTTTATACATACAAGGAATAACAGTATCTGTAATTCAATGAATACTTGAGTAAAAAGGAGGAAGAGATTTGCTCTGAACACCATTGGATTTGCTTCCTCCATGAAATGACTTTATCGATCACGTGACAAAATTATTTCAGCATGTTTGCGTCGAAAATGTCCCTCGGAGGTAGAATTAATAGATGACCGGGAGACAGTTTTGTTCTCGCCTGTAACTTCTCCCTTCCCACTCCAGTCTACTCCACTAATATTGCCCCCCGCGCCCCTCTAACCCATTCTCTCTCTATCTCTCAATCCAGAGAGATCCAGGAGATGAAATGAACGTAGAACGTGAGAGGAAGCGATCAGTGTCGGAAGGTTGTGGTCGTTAAAAGTGGGATGGGGTATCGAAGAGAATCATTACAAAAACCACAGCCACCAGCAGAGTAATTGGCACTAAGCAAGCTTTGACGAGAATTAACGCAGACAGGGTCGAGATAGAATGAGGCACTAAATCTGGAGTTGCAGAACAGATATCGTCAGGAGCCCGTCCATTCATAATTCTAACACAAACGTTGATTTTCTAAATGTAGCTTATGTATCAATTTACACCTAGTTACACCTAGGAAAGTTGGAAACTACCTCACAATTCGATCTAATTTTGATACATTTTCTAATCATTTTTACTGTTCCTCTCAGTAATGGAGTGGGTCAGTGGGTCGTGGGTCAACAGGAGGTGACACAGTGTGACCCCCCCTGAACACTGGTGAATTTGTCTACGTTTTACTTTCAAGGCCTCCGTGTTTCTTCCATTTGCATTTGTTTCTGGATTGGATTGGATTTTGAGTGTCGCCTCCCTTTCAGCAGCGAGCCTATGTGAGACATGGACCTACGGATTAACGTGGAATACGAACCACATGAGTTCCCGCCGGGAATCGAACCCGGGTCTCCCACGCCAAAGGCGCGTACGCTAACCGCTTAGGCACGAGGGAGCTCTCATTTGTTTGTTATTTCCAAGAACTGAACACCCTTCGAAAATCCAGGAGGGGCTACCGCCTCCTCGTCGCCCGCTGCGAGCGACTACTCATTGCAATCGTAGTGTAGAAGAATATTGAAAATTAAGTAGAATGGACAGGATATTGAATGGTTGACAGTTTGGAAATGATATGGGGGAAAGAAATGTACTTAGAAAGGAGTATTTCGAAAAGAAGAGAGAGGAGATATCATGCTGCTGACTGACTATGCAGGGAATGACAGAAAGGAAAACTAAAAGGAAATTGGAAAGTCTGGCTCAGCAGATAGAAGAATGGAGATCTGCGTCAAATCAAGAGATTGCTGAATCAAGAGGAAACCCGATAAACGGATTTCCATGAGCATGTGTTTTGAGACTTGGAATTACCTCTACAGGTTAGGGCTCATTAGTCAGAGGGAAGAGATTTATTCATTTCATCTCAAAAATATATTTTAAAAAAAAAGAGAGAGAGAGTGTTTTCCTAATATAATCCAGTTCGCATTAAACATAGTTTGTCGTTTAAGGTTTACTTCAGGTCGAATCGCGAATACGGAGGTGAATTCACCCCCTTTAAGAATATGTTTCGGGGATAAGTACAAATAATAATATTTTCATGAAACAATGCAAGCTTCTAGTTTGAAGATTAGTAATTATAAAAACTCGACAAGTTTCAAACCAAGATGCGCAGATCGCTGCGGAGCACTTCGTATTCCACCACCCTCCCCACTACTCTTCCATCCACCGATCTGGCCTTGAAAGTACCAGTGATACTAACTCAGCAAACTTATGCTACAACAAATATCACCTGCTAAAATAAATGACAAATATTACCGTGTAGCGTTCCAGTATCGACTCGTAATTCTCATATCAGTGGTCCATTTCATTTAATTCCGCTTTTGAAAATGCGTTGCGGTCGTAGCTCTTCGTATTCTACGGTAGTACATTTGCGTATGTTCATTATTAAGCTTTATAACGAAGAGAAACCAAAAGGCGAATGGCTTAATTTTCTGGATTACACATAAAAGACTGAACTGACAGCCGAGCCTACTAGAACATTACGATACTGAACCAGGGGCGAATACAGAACGGGGGGCGCATCTTTCTGAAAGGGAAATATTTCTGCCTTACTTCAATGAGACGAGTTGACAAAAGTATTTTTGTCAATATAAGACAACAAATAAGCTGCTTTCAGTCTATTGTTAGTACAAACTATGTCTCAAGTGTTATAATGTTTAACATTTTGCGCCCCCCATCCTTCTGAGTAAGAATAAATAATTATTCAACTTCCAAGGCCGAAGATACAACTTGTGTTAAAAAAAGAAAAAAAAACTATAACAACTGATAACTAGTAGAGAAAGCTTTGTTCAACGATTTCCTTTATTTCAGCTAGTTCCTCTTCCAGAAGTGCGGATCAAAATATTTGGCATAGTTGCAATTAAAATATTTGATTTAATTATCACCCTAGTTATACGTTTGAGGCCTCAAAGGTCATGTGGGTCCCCTATTGTATTTATGAATATACATTATTCGGCATAATTTGAATGCAATTTGTCTTAAAATCCTCTGCATCTGAATGCCCCCCCCCCCAGCCCAACTTTACAAAGAAATCGGCGCTCTTGGGTCGGGCCTAAATGCTAAAACATATTTCTAACTCGAGTCGGGCCTCACATTATTAATTCACGAGCCCGGCCTGAGATGAAACCTACATTTACGCATTATATTCAGTACCGGCGTGTTGGCAAAGTAAGAGTGAATAGGTGTAACAGAAACTGTTGGAAAAGGGCCACGTCTTATTATTGTTCATGCAGGAGGGGAATTTGGGTTTGTTGATAATGCTCTGTTATTGTCCAAATCTAAGCAGAAAAAGTGGAGATTATTAAGATGACATGAACAGTAGAAATTTTTCAAAATGGATCGATGAAAAACTACTTCCTAATCTTCCCGAAAACAGCGTTGTTGTCGTTGATAATGCCAGTTATCACAATGTTCAAATCAATAAAAGACTATCTATGTTTTCACTTAAAAGCGACATGATACAGTGGCTAGCAACGACAGACAAACCTATAAACGAAACCGAAATTGAAGCGGAGAATAGAGTAAATACATTGTGGAGAATGAACAAAAGACAATTTTTCTTAAGAATTCAAAATGTGCCTTATGTGAAACAAACAAGAAATTTATAAACGCGGGGCACACTATAATAAGACTTCCACCTTACCACGCAGACTTAAATCCTATTGAACTTGTGTGTGTGGGGGGGGGGGTCAAGAGCAAAGCAAGAAAATGCATTTCCGATTCACTGGATGCAAAGAAAGAATTACTGGGAAAGTTATTTAATAAATATTCACCACAGAAATTGGTAAAATGTTGTGAACACGTGAAAAAAATTGAAGATTCTTACTTTGAAAGAGACGGACTTATGGATGAGCGTGTAGATTAACTCATAATTAGATTTGGTGAAACCGATTCAGACTCAGATTCATCGGCCGATACAGACTCAGATGAGTGTGAGAGTAAAACTGAAGAAGAAATGAATGGAAAACATTTAGAAGGTGATTGATTTCTGTTATCATTTATTTATTTATTTTTCATTAAGATTCATTGCGAACTTTTCCACCTTTTAATTCATATATTACGTTGGTAAGGAATACCCCTAATCATACTTAATTCCTTTAATATTCAAAGAGAAAATATTAAAATGCATTAAAAATTTAGTGCAGTCAATATACAGCATTTACACTCAAATGTCGTAGAAAATCC
The DNA here is from genome assembly GCF_964235325.1 of Thermobia domestica. Lineage (NCBI taxonomy): Eukaryota > Metazoa > Arthropoda > Insecta > Zygentoma > Lepismatidae > Thermobia > Thermobia domestica. The sequence continues at coordinate 22,305,614 of NC_137460.1, read as the reverse complement.
TCAGACCATTCCGCTCTCTCCAGATTGTAACACTGCAAAACATCATCGTCGCGGGGAAGGGAGTGGGGAAATGTAGGATTAGGTGCGCAACAACTAGGCTGCAGCGTTCTGTTTACAAACTTTTTTACTTATAGTTCTGTTGGATGGAACTGATATTATTCTAGTATGTGAGGAGAAATTTCAACGATATACGAGGTGCATTCAAGTTTTAAGGTTTCCGACTTTGTTTTCAAGTACTGTAAGCACATGGAAGGATACAGTTTATCGTAAAATACGTGGATACTCTTTGTAGATTTGTGACAGTAGGCAGCACCATGCACTGCTCGTAAATCTTACAGCCGCCATTCAAGTGTGCTCATCATGAAAGAACAGCATGTGATCATTCGTTTTCTCCGTCTGATTGGCACCTATTGATATTCATCGTCAACTCACAAGTCAGTGAAACGTGTGGTAAAAAAGTGTGTTCTCGTGGGTGTGGAAGTTTAAAAAGATCGAGCGCTTGTGATAACGAACTCAAGCAACCTCGAGTACAGAGAAGCCGAGCCGACAACACAACATGCTTGCGCGTGTGAAGGAAGTTGTTATGGAGGACCACCGATTAGATATGCTGGATAATGCCTCTAGCCTTAACATTTCCATGGGATCACTTCAGATCATTCTGGATGAAAACGTCAAAATACGAAAAGTTTTTTTTTTTTTTTTTTTTTTTTTTTAAGTTTGAATTTCACGAAAGCTTACTGCTGACGACAATGCTACATGAGCAACAATGTTTCAGTGAATGTTAACACGTGATGATATCATGAATAGTGCTTTTCTTTCGTCAGTTGTTACGACAGATGATACATCTGTATTACTTTTCAATTTTGAAACGGCAGTCGCCACAATGGAAACACACAAACTCCCCACCATCAAAGAAATTTAGGTTGCCGCTAATGCTCAAAAAGTGATTGCGGCTATGTTTTGGGACAGTGTAAGGGTAATCCTTATTCATTATGCTCCAGAGAGCACTACAGTGTTGGCTGCATATTATGAACACGTTTTGAAGTCTACTCTAATTCCTGCATAGGGGGCAAATATGACCCAAGAAATTTGCTCATTGAGCATTCCTAGCTCAGAGACAGCAACTTTTGAAGTGATGTCTCATGCTCCCTACTCACCAGACCTCACACCTAAGGATTTTTTTTTTTTGGTAGTTTCCAACAATGAAAGACACCCTCCGTGGACGTTTATTTTCCAGCCAGGATCTGTTTATTTCTGGGATCAGAGATTTTTCAGCAGTCAAAGCGTATCCCTAAAAAAACATTCTTGGCGGCTATAGAATCACAGCGTTGACATCAAAAAAGAAAAAAGTGTGTAAGGTGAGATTGCGTTGATAAGTGACAAGTTTCAATGTCCTAATGTAAGTATTAATGAAATAATAAAAAAAAAAAAAATAGGAGACTGTAGAACTTGGACGCATCTCGTATATGCGTATAAATGACAGTCACTACTAGTAACAGGTTTAATTTGAAATTGTTCAACATCTACCGTAGATTCAGTTGCTTTTCGGTTTTACTTATGTACCCAAATTGTTCTTCTGAAAGATAATGTTCCATACCAAAACGCCAGTCTAACATGAAGAACAAAATTAAAAGTTACATTGACTTAAAAAAGGCTAATATTTATGACGTTACTACCACACGTAAGACAAAAAAAATGTAGTTCGTACTACAATTTATAAATAGACTTTGCGCCCTTGTAAATTTAGTTAAGCAGAGTATGTTACATGAAACAACTGAGTAAAATGTGGACGTATCTAATATTATAACATGTTGGAACATGTTCGCGTGCTGATCGCAATACACGCGATCCTATTTCATCTAATTAATCATTTTGCAAATTCACTCAGAATCAAATTACAGGTTTCAACGTAACAAGTGGGTAAAAAGAAAGACAAAACAAAAAAGTAATTCTTTTGCAAATGAATACCTACATGCAAAACATTAGGAATCGAGGAAGTTTAACACTAATTGTACATGAATTGTTGTTCTAAAATGAAACATTCCGAAGGCAAGGAAAAGCATAGCGATACAAATTTAATCCTTCAGTCATAGCCAATTGAGCTAATTTTTATCATGGGTTACTCTACTCTGATATGGAACCATTTTAGAAGAGTTTGACTCAAAGTAACCCGGAAGTCGAAAACTATGGACCGTTTACAACACTTGAGGGGTGAATCTATGCATGAAAACAAGTTTGAAAGTCTATGTAAAAAAAAAGCTGCAAAGTGCGTTCCTTTCGAGTTATGAGACACCTAAATATAGGAAAAATAAATTTCGGTGCACCATAATCGAAATATCAACAACAGTAGAAAATAGCATAGATGTCCTCAGGATATCCGGTCTGATAAGACTGATTTATCAATGTATTTCCGGTATTGGTATACACTATGTTATAGAGAGACCCTATGTTTTGATATCAATGTTTTCCGGATGCTGATAATGATAAACGTTAATTGGATGTAGTGGAAGGGGGTGAGTGGTATGTTGTTGATAAGTAGAAAATGATAAATAGGAACAGGATTTAGTAGAAGAGGAGTGAGTATCATATAAATGATAATAATAAAGATAAGTTCCGGAAAAACGCAAAGCAACGCGTGGGCGTACGTGAACGTTTACGCGAATGTTTGATGGCACGTACACATGATTATAATTCTAGGAATTTGTATTGTTGATAAGAAGTGATTGATTATTGTGTAGAATATACTTGGGAGAATATTAAAATTTGATAGGAAGCTTGTTTAATCAATGGACGCCATTTTGTTTGTCGTAAACGCATAAATACTCGGTGTTAGGACCATGTTGTATGTATTTTGCTATGGCTCCTGTACGAAAGCTAGTGTTTGACGACGATGAAGAAACTATGCTTTCTTCGCCATTGCTGCGGAAGAAATCGAAAACTGAATCCCCGTTGAAGTCTAACAGTTTGGACTCTGTAGAAGTTGTATATTTATCATCTTCTGATGACGAGAGCGGAGAATTAATGGAGAAGAAAGAAAAGAGTGCAGATGTTGTATACCTGTCATCTTCGGATGAAGAAGATGCATCATCAAATGAAACAGATATCGAAGAATTATTTTCACGAACATCACCTTCATCTCCATCGTTATTATCGAGGACATCACGATTTTGGCGATTAAATTGCTGTTGTAGTAATTATAAAGTGGATGTGAAGTGCATTGTGAAATCGATTAAAGAGTGGGAGACAGACAAAATTTTAATTTGCAGTTCTTGTACTGAAGGGATTGAGAATCAAATGGCACATGACTGTTTGTTTATGTCAAGAGAAGAATTAGAAGAAAGGGTAGTGACGATTTTAATGGATGTTGATATTGATGAAATTTTTTATACCTATGCGAAATCACATGTAATTGGCATTTGTACACAAGAAATTTTTTATGAGACTTATTTTGACTTAATTGAAGAAAGAGACGAAAAATTTATAAGTGAATTGATTGACATTTTTGAAAATAAAGACAAAAAGAAAGCATATGCAAAGTGATTGTGTAAATGTGCATGTACACTTTAGTGAGTGGATAACAATTTTGAAAAGACATGATAAAACCATATGTGAAGTGATTGTGTAAATACTTACAAAATGATTTGTTATATTAGTGGATATTTGTGATATAATATTCCAGTTATTGTTGTTTTACTCTTTAATCCAATTGTAATGAATACTGAGAACATTGACAATTTTGCAGTGCAGTATTTATCCAATGAAATAACTTTTATTGATTTGTTTGAAGAAAGACATAGTGAAATCTCAAGTATCACTGAATTTTGTTTGAAAAATTATTCCATTTTTATTGCAACGTAAACATGTGCTAATGAATACATTATTGACATACAAGGTTTCAAGATTTCAAATCATGAATTTATTATTTGTGAATTTTGTTTAACTGCATTGATTAATAAAATTACCAGTAGAATATAATTTACTGCCGTTAGGTTGTCAAAAACAAATTGATTGGTTAACATTACACTTACATGGACTAAGTTGGAATGATAAATGTGGTTATACTGTATCACACATACGTAACCTTGTATATCAACTTTGTAAACAAGATGCAACCTTTTATTCCAAAGGTGCGGAAAAATCAGTTTGGATTAAAAAAGATTTTTGCATTAGATAATGTTATTGATTTAGAAAGTAAACAATGTCCATCATTAAACACATTGCATGCGAACGTATTTAATGATCGTTTTATGAACAAAATATTAAACTTGAGAAAAAATCCGGATGTGCATTTCGTAATGCACAACAATTTATGTTTTTTGGTGAACAGCATTAACATTGCTTTTATAACTTTGTAATACTTTGCAGATTAATGTTTGTAAAATACTTTTGTTTTTAATTGATGATGTATATAAAGAAATAAACCTTATATTTTAGAAAATTATGTTGTTATTTTTTTTATCAATTACATATATAGAAACATAATAATAGGTAAAATGATGATAAGTAATACATGATATATAATCACTTTTTTATGCATTTACATATATTACTTGTTGTGTAGTATTGTATATGCATTATTTTACATTTTAAGAAAACGAGAAAAAAAAGACACGTGCAAAATATTTTTAAAAAGAAGAAACACAGACTGTACATAGTATTTGAATTTGAAATATCCGCTAGAGTGAGAACGTAAAATACATGTTTGTGTAGTAGAGGGCAGCAGTTGTAAGGAAAAGAAAGATATTGCGTGTTGAGAATATTTTGTTGTTTGAAGATGAGCATTAGTGAAAGTATGAATTGTGCGTGTGAGAAATTAAGTATTGACATTAATTGTATTAAAAAAGCTTTAATTAGCTGGATACCAAACAAAGTATTGCTATGCAAACAATGCTTTGATAATTTAAGAAATGACACTATTCATACGTGTATTTTGAAAAGTAAGCATGTGTTGGACTTGGAAGCTTTTAGTATTTTATCAAAAGATGATACGTGCAAGGAAATCATGAAAATATATAAGGAATCACATAATATTTATAGTAAAAAGGATTATATTCTTTTGCAGTATAATTTTTATATACTTTATGACAGCATTATATCTTATATGTTAATGTACGATTGTGATTTTGCAAGAAAAATATTATTACATAAAGATTTTTTACACGGAGCGTATACGATTACAAATAATTAATTTTTGTAGAACAGTATACGCGTGTTGTTGAACGCATGCGCCTATATTAAAATTGTACGCATGCGCAGTTGGTTTTATATTGTAGGAACATTACTTAAGTAGAACAGTATTTTGAAAATGTGTAGTAGACGAGTATTTGCTTGTGAGTGTATTTCCTCGAGAGAACATGAAAAGAAACGTATTTTAATACAATCATCTGATTTAAAGAAACTGAAAATATTACATTCTAATGATGAAGTAATTCAACCGTTTAGAAGATGTTATAGATATGATGATGAAATTTCTTTTGAAAAAGTGTATCCTAATTTACATATTGAAATTTCTGAATTAGACAAAGTGAACTGTAAATGCAATCGTTTTAAAGTAAGTGAACTGTGCATAAAGGAACTGTTTGAGAATTATAAAGTAAAAGAACTAATACTTTGTATTACCTGTTCATTAAGGATTTCAGATGAAGTTGATTTATGCAGATTAACATATGAGAATAGATTGAAACGAACTGTTTGGGAATTTTTAATTAAGAAGACAACTCGTGACATAGTGTTTGAACTTTATTTAGCGAAACATTTATTGAATGAAAGTTATGAAAAGAATAGAACTCTTTTAAATAGATTTAAGTTATCATACGAATCACTTACGTTTTCTGATACTTATATTTGCCAATTAGTGGAACTGTTTTTAAACAAAAACTAAAAATGGCTACAGGAAACAGACCGTGTGTGTATAATTGTAGTTCTTTTTTTGTGAATGAACAGTGCGTGTTGGAATGTATTTCAAGATGGAAGCCAAATTATAAACTTGTATGCGAAGGTTGTTTTGAAAACTCCCGTATTATAGACCACCATGATTGTATTACTGGGGATTATGAAATGATGTGCTTTAATGCATGGCGTGTTATGGTACAAGGGGATACTTTTGATGAACTGTATGAAATTTTTTCATCATATCATCATATTGAAATAGATGATTGGACTTTTGTTTATGTATTATATAATATTTTATTAAACAAAAATTATGTTGATTTAATCACAGAGCTTTTCTTAGAAAAAGATTTTACTTATAATTTTTATAATTTGTAATTTGTTTCATGTGTTAATGAAGTAAGTAAACGAAGTGAAAGTTATAAATTGTAAATACATTTATATTGTATAATATTTATTAGTCATTTTTATAATAAACTTATTTACCCTTGTATGAATTTAAATATGTAAAGTTATAGTAGAATATAACATTTTATATTTTTTCATATCATATACTTTATTATTATAATCTTATTTATGATATATAATCATTTTTGTATATTATTTGAAAAAAAAATGGTTTTGTTAATAAAATATTATTTGGTTAAAAGTATTTTTTGTTATTATTTACCTTTAATTTTGTACGCTGATGCACATAGTTTGTAACCTAGATGTTTTGAAAATATTTTAAAGTAACTCGTAGAATGTGATTATTTATAGGATCGTTTCTTATATTTTATATTCTCCTTTTCTTTGAAAAGTCGTAAGAACACTTACAGTGTGAACTTACAAATAAATCACTTGTAAAGTTCATAGAGAGAAACTATGTTTCGAAAATACTAAAATGCGAGAATATTAAAAATCTTATAGAAGCTCTGAACAATCGTAGATTGTGATTATTTATTGGATCGTTTCCTTTGGAAACTCGTTGTTAAAATGCGAAAATATTAAAATTCTTATAGAAGCTTTGAACAATCTTTGATTGTGATTATTTATTGAATCGCTTCTTATATTTTATATTCTCCTTTTCTTTGAAAAGTCGTAAGAACACTTACAGTGTGAACCTACAAATAATTCGTGTTATTTATAATAACACTCGTTCTTAAAATTGATTGTGATCGAATAAAATTATATGTTTCGAACTTGTAAATAAATCGCTTTTTATATTTTATATTTTTCTTTTCTATTTTTCACGGATCGTTTGTTATACAAACTTTTAAGAACATTTACAGTGTGAACTTACAAATAGTTGGATCGCTTGCATAGCAAACTCTGAACACGTTTTAAAGAACACTCCGAGGAACTATGTTCCGAAATTATAAATAAGTCCTTTTCTATTTTTACGGATCGTTTTATATATTTTATATTATCCTTTTCTTTGAAAAGTCGTAAGAACACTTACAGTGTACACTTATAAATAGTTGTGTCGCTTGCTATGCAAACTGAGAGCAACATAGTTGCGAGAATATTAAAATTCTTATAGAAGCTGTGAACAATCTTTGATATTGTTATACAAACTCATCAGAACACATACAGTGTGAATTTTAGTTGGATCGTTTTACTACGTAAACTTCTAAGAATAGCGCTTGCATTAATTTTTTTACGTATCGCTTGCAGAGCAAGCTCAGAACCATCGCAGATTGTGATCGAATAAAATTATACGTTTCGAAAATACTAAAATGCGAGAATATTAAAATTCTTATAGAAACTCATAAGAACACATACAGTGTGAATTTTAGTTGGATCGCTTCTTATAGAAGCTCTGAACAATCGTAGATTGTGATCGAATAAAATTATGTTTAATACACAGTATTGCATATTGTAAGCAAGATGTTGCAAATTACTGTTAATATTGCAGAAAAGGAAAAATACCTACGCGTCAGCACTACTGTGCCGTGGCACGCCATGTAAAATTTTCGCGCGGCCGGATGCCTTTCGCGACCGGGGCCCGCTTTGCGCCTACCGTTATTTTGCGCTTTTTTTACGCGCTGGAATTATAAACGGCTTTACGAGAGAAAATTGCACGCAAAAGGGGGAATATTTTTTTTTGTATATACAAAAAGTATATATTTTACATATGCCAACAGTATACTGACATTGAAATATTTTCCGCATTAGTATATGTATGTATGTAATGTGCGAAATATCATATAAGTGAAAACGTTTATATAATTGACCTATACCATTGATATGACCTTTTTAATGTTACTTATACGCGTTATTTATAATTTTCATGACATGTTTTATTTTTGGCGATATTTAAATATGTTTATATTTATTAGTTACATTATTATAAAATAAGTATTGTGTGAAGTATTTTACTTCTCTTGGTTTTATACTGAAAAGAAATATTTTTATTTTGAAATTTTTATTCATTTTGCTTTTGCCCGTTTCATATACGTAGATCTTATAATGACTGTATGTTTCATTATTTACTATAGAAATATGGTCTTTATATTATAGTTTGACTTACATTCTTTATATAAGTAAAATAGTTAAGAGGTAACCCTAGAACTTCCAGTGGACCCCAAAGCTATGTTTTTACAGCACACAGTCGAAATAAACGGTTACTTTTACTGTTTTTTATTTAAATGGAAATAATCTTTGAACAAAACAAAGACGAAAGTGAGATTTCGTAATTTTTTAGTGGTTTCATTAGTTTTCTGTATTGACAAGTTGCTCTTATGAATTTTGAAAAGACAGTGAGTACTTTCCTTAGATGATAAAAAATAAATCAGAATATTTTTCTTGGAAGACGTTTAATCATATTACTAAATTAAAGCAAGTTCCTAAAGTAACTGGTTTTCAACTTTAAAAGGGGGTATTTTATAAAATTATATATATAGAATTTTCAAAATTATTTTGGGATTGCCATTTACAAAATGATTATGTTAATTGTACTGTTTGAAAATTTTACGTATTTAAGCGAGGCGTCCCTGCTAAAAATCACGTTAATGCGAGTTATCCGTGCTGGTTTATTTATGATATAATTAAAAAATTAAACGGAAATCTTACCATTGTAAAAAGTGTAAAGAGGGGCATACCATTGTGAAGAGTTTTGCAACTACGAAAAGAAATTAAATTAGAAATTTCGAGAGCATTTATTTCACATTTTGAATGTAATGAGACCCACAATAGTTATGGTATTTCATTAAAAGTAAAACCAAGCGTCTTTCGTTAGATTTTCTAACATATAATGGTAACGAGTTAAAACGTAAGAAAGAAATTTTTTCAGGTATTTGCGCATTATTTTTTTAAGTTAGTATATAATAGTGTACCCGCTAAGTACGACACGAATTATTTAATAACAAATAATTCGGAATGTTAAACACCTTTCATATAAAGGAAATACAACCTTTTGTATTTTCCAAAACAACTTGTACTATAAATGACATTCCACCGTATGTGGGGAAGGGCTGTTTACATATATTGAAACATTCACTTTACATTATCTTTAATATGTGCATTAAAACCAATATATTTTCGAATAAATGAAAAGAGGGTTTCATTTGCCCTATTCCTAAATCTGAAAACAGGAATCAAATAGAGAATTTCAAACCCGTAGGCATCCTATCTTCCTTTGCAAAGTTCTTGAAAACATATTATAGAACAGAATTTTAAACCATGTAAAGCATGTTATATCTAAACATCAACAATGATTTTTAAGGAATAAATTCACAACCATTATACTAATAATAACATAGTAAGAAAGTTAGATACAGACGGTCAAGTGGACATCATTTATACGGATTTCAGTAAGGCTTTCCATAGAGGCTTTTGATATTTTTTTCTAAACGAGCAATAGAGCACTTTGCTTCCTACGTGTGCAATTGAGAGCAAGCTGTTTTTAGAAGGTATATATATTATCACATTATCAGGTATTTTTTAAGGATTCCATTTAAGTCCGCTATTATTTCTTCTTGTAATTAATAAAAATTTTTCAACCTATGTTAAAAAACTTTTACTTTTTGCTGTTTGCCGATGATTTCAAATTATATTCAAAATAAGCACAATAGATGACTGCACACAACTCGAGGAGGATTTACAGGGTGTGCTAAAAACAAACTTTCATTGAATATGTCTAAATGCAAGTCTTTATTGTTCTCAAGGAAAGAAAATCATCTGTATATAATTAATGGTATATTTTTGTGTAAACCAAATTCAATTAAAGATTTAGGAGTAATTGACTTTTTCCCATCACATTGATGCAATCTTTAACGCTGCATTCAGAAACTTTGGTTTTATCTATAGAATGGGTTAAGAGTTTACAAACGAGTCAACATTGATTAAACTTTATAATTTGTACGTAAGGTCCCGATTAGAATATGCGTGCGACACCGAATATAAATGAATACTTACAAGCAATAGAAAACATACAATTTCTAAAAAATTTCTACGTAAAAGAAAACAGCTTTCTATCCCAAACTGATTCCCTATGTGCACTTAGTAAGGAGTTTGAATTTCCTAACATTAACGAAAGATGTTTGATTTACTATTTTTATATAAAGTATTAAATAATAAAATTCACTGCTACTTACGAAAATATATTTGAGCGTTCCAACAGGTAAAACAAGACCAGGAAATACTGCTATATTTTTGTGAAAGGACATGAACAAATATTTTCAGTAAATTTCTGCTGTGAAGAATGTGTGACTCCTACAATGAATTAAGTCATAAAACTGATGTATTAGATATATTCACTATGTCAAAATATGTATTTAGAAACAGGATTATTAACGAGTATCTGATAATAGAAGTGATTTGATTAATTGTACGGGTATACGACACTATAATTAGGCATTAATCCTGTTGTGTTGTTTTCTAAATAAATGAAGAAATAAGAAAGTTGTAGTGATAATGGCAGCAAAAGACATTTGTCAACGAAGTACATTAGGTAATGAAGAATATTGCAGCGAGTAATAAAATTACACATGTTTAACTACATACAGAGATTCTAAGCAGAATGTCAAGTAAAAACTTTATTTTTTTTTTGCAGCTAGAGAATGTGACTTAAAATCATTTGCATTTATATTACAGTTTTGGCCTCCGTTGCTGAAATTAATATAACCAACACAAAGGATAAAACTAAACTAAAGAAAGTTGTAGCTATGTTCTTAATTATTGGTGTCAATACTGGAATTGCTCAAATGAGCGTCCAAGATAGTAATAAATTTTACATTTCGATGTAATGCAGCCGAGAGACGCAAAAGAAAAAAAAATACATTGCAAACTGGAAAATAATAGAATTTAAATTTAGGCTATATATGATAGTACAATAAAGCATGCCTCGAAGATGCAAATAAACATGAAAAAAGGTCAGAAAATTTCAGAAAAATTCAGAAATTAAAAACAGTGGCCGTAATATCACGTGCGTCACAAGTGCAAAACTTGCACAGGATTTGGTTTCAAGGCGCCTCACAGTTGTTATCATATGATGGAGAATTGGCATTAGATTTCATGAGGAGAGAAAGAAATTTACAACCATGTTTGGATTTTAAAACAATGTTATGATAGTATATTTTTGTCACCTAAAGTTGTAGCTCTTCTTAGTAATTTTTCTCATATCTCATATCTCAGAAGATTATAATGGAAAGAAAAAAGTGGATTCCATGAACCAAATGACCCATTCTACGATATTCTAGATGTAAGACCATTGAGTGGTTATATATTAGGGACTTTATTTACTTGCTGCCTTTAAGGACCCACTTGGAAAAGATGGCTTTCAATATAAAGAAATTTGTGACATTCCAATTACTCGTACGAATATAGTCAAGGATAATGATCACAAAACAAGTCCAAAGAAAATATGTGAAAGAGAAAAAACAGATAAACTGCAAAAGATGCAAAAACTACGTTTGAAATTCAATTATAGTCCTCGAATTCAATGGACCCGGCGGTCAGTATTATTTTCCGGGATTTTAACACTTGTAAAATATTCTAATGTTTTACCTTAACCTTAAGAATGGAAAGGCAACCGGAACATAGCAATCGAATTCATTAAAAATATAGGAAACAAAGAATTGTTCTCACTATGTAATGAAATATATGAAACAGAAGTTGGGTAAGAAACCGATGGATAAGAAATCAAAAGCAAATACATGCGAGGACTATTACTCTCATCTTTCATGCAGCTAAATTCTTTTCGAAATACTAAATAGAAGGTTATATGAAACAACAAATAAAGAAGTTCAGGAGGGGCAAGGGCACAAAACATGCAATTAGATTATTAAGGGCAATTGGTGAAAGAGATTTATAGAAAAAGGGAAAGTGGTGTATGTTACATTTATTGATCTAGAAAAGGTTTTTTAACCGTATAAATTGGAAATTGTTGTTGGGAATTCTAACAAAGATAGGCTTGGAATGGAAAACTCGTAATAAACTTATACATGAACCAACAAGTAAGTGTTAAAATATGGGAAAAACTGATAGTAGAAACTGCAATTCGAAGGGGAGTTCAATAAGGATGTTATTTATCTAGAAAAAATAGTGAAAAAAGAGCCTATATGATGATAACGGCATTTCAATAGGAGATTTGCAGACAATATGAGGCTTCTTGTAAAATCTTAATCAATAGCAAAATAATCAATAAAATATTTTAAAAAGGAGAAAAGGGCTGTAAAGAATATGGGATGAAAATAAATGTTAGAAAGACAAAAACAATGGTGATTGGAGCGAAGAGGACTGTGTCAAATGTAAAATTAGGAAAGGAGAACAAATAAATAGTTTTCGATATCAGGGTAGTATTCTTAGTAATAAAATAAACGCAAGGATAGAAATGCTGAAAAAAGCCTTTAGGAGTAAGAAAAAGACCTTAAATAGGTTTTCTGAAACCTTAAATAGAGTTGATAAAGTTTCGTCAAACTGTATGAGTCAAAAACGTAGACATTACATAAAGGTGATAAAAATCGCCTGGAATCCTTTCAAATGTGAGTGTAGAAAAAAAAAATGGAAAGAATTAGTTGGGTTAAGCGGAAAAGTGGTGGGCGAGAAAAGAACACTTTTAGATATTATTAGGAAAAGAAACTGGTTTCCTAAGAAGAGATATCAAGGTTACTTTTCTTTACAGTTATAAATAAATCGTCAGCGGTTTCATTAATCACTAACTAAATATAAGAATCTCCTATGTCATTTCGTATTCTGAATATTACTTCTTGATATGGGGGCTAACATAATGGAATCTCTTAAAAGTTGGATTTTTTATAGCAGCATAAAAGTGATTGATCTTCCCACATTTGGCGCAAAATAGAATCTAACGTTCAATTAGACATTTTTTTAGACACAGGTGCTAGTGCCTTAATTTATTATGATACCTTCATATATGATTTTAGTTTCCATTTTCAGCTAAGGAAAAAACAATAGGATTTTTACTTAAAGATTCAATGTCTACATAGGCATTCTAAAATAAATTGTCCCTCGAAATATACTTTATGGCTTACTAAAGTTAATAAATGATCACATTCTCTGACTGAATGTATCACATATTATTCCAACAGTAATTTTCTAGATGTAAAATACCATATGAATGAATGGATGGAACATGTTTTTACTCGCTCTGGATTTTAGGTATTCCAATCTCTGGGAAATTCAACCGTTTGCGCCTAGGTCTTCCTAATGGTTGTTTTCACTTAAAATCATTCCATTTTACCTACATGACCTGCTCATGTGAGCCTCCTAGACCCTAAAATTGATTATTAAACCATATATGTTATATAGTTCCCTGTTTTCTTTGCCTCAAAGTAAGCGAACAGATTTTAGGAAAAACACGCATAATTTTAAGCCTAAAATTTCTTAACAAGAGATTTTCTATGGGATAATAACCAAAATTCTCTGCTTTGTTAGTTAACCGTGTAACGATTTAAAATACTATTAAGACTTTAATCTGCCAATCACATATCTTTAAATTATTATTTCATTAATGCAGGGGTGCACTGAATAATTAATAAAGTGGATATTTCTGCTATTTGGGGATCCCTCATTTAATTTCCGTGGCAATTACTTAGTGGTTCCCTTCAATATGATTTCAATTTTATAGATAATTTTAGCAATAATTAATATGTCCGTTGATTTTCCTCTTTACTTATTTTTCATTACCAATAATTTGTCTTAAATAGTGAATTCCTAACCTAATTAAACTAACTAAGTAACCTTATTTCTTATGGAACCTAAGATTGACAAAAAAGCTCTCTATTGACATCTATCCTTAGCCAATTGCATCTACTTTGTACTACGACATCCATCTTAATATTGTCCTCTCATTTCCGCCTGTTTTCTCTTTTTACTGGTTAAAAAATTTGAAAATTATTTCCATCCTAGCGGTACATAATTCCGCCATTTTCCATTTTTTCTTTCTTTCGTGTTCTGTTTCAAAAATTGCTTACCTACCTCATATAATTTTTAAGTAAAAATATACTGGTCCCGCGTAATGTACTCGCTAACGTTGTCGCTATGCTGCAAGCGGTTTCCATTCCGGTGGTTATAAAAATTAGATAAGCTTTTTCACGCTATCTAACTTAAATACAGTTTTCCGTGCTCACACAAATGTCCAAACAATACATAATGTGTACGTCCCTTCCATTTTCCCGAACTCATTAACAACGTCATCCCTCAAACGTAACAGTTTAAATAAACATAATCTAAATCCTAACTAGTAATACTCATCCAAACTATATTTATCTGTAATATACATTTGCGCAACCTGTGAAAGCTTCTCAAGTTATTGTTCTACACGCATCAAAATTTCTTAAATTTTGCCAATAAAAAATTCTAGTTTGTTTCAGAAATCCTCATTCTTCTTTACACCAAAATTTATTCATGATTCAACAGTTCTTTTATAAAGAACAAAATAATTTAAAGTTTCACTGATTCCTCAATCACATGATCATCATTCATTTGCTTTAATTTCTTCTTTATTATTCATTTACATGAATCTTTAAAATTACACTGAAACCTTGTCAAAAATTATACTGATATCCTGTCAAAAATTACACTGAAACCTTGTCAAAAGTTACACTGAATCCCTGTAAAAAATTATACTGAAATCCTGTCAAAATTACAGTGAAATCATGTCAGAAATTTTGCTAAAATATTATTTTAGTAAAGACCTAACAACACAATTCTTCTAAGTTATATTTCAAAAGTAATAATAAGATTAGAATACTTTTAATGTGAAACCAATGTCAAATTCGTTTCAAACCCACAACTCTTGGAGAAAATCAGGTAAAAGTATGCAGTCACCTAAAAGAAATATTCAAGTTAAACCAGATGTTTTCCTAGAACGCCCAAATTTAGTTCATTATTTTACTTTTCATTTTCCTAAACCAACTCAATATAGTACCTTAAATGCTGCAAAATCCATTACCACAGCCTTATAGTTGTCTTTTTAAAAAACAACGAGCCAACAGTTACATCACAGAGGAAAAAAATAATCGTTATGGGTGACCCTTCAAATTCGTTTTCAAAGTCACAAACACCTTTAAAGTTAAAAATGAGAAATCATTGTCAAACACAACAAGAAATCTTTACCGTCAGCAACAAATATCCAATATTAATTGAAGGGACAAGGAATAATTATAAAATAAAACACTACATTACAACTAAAGCCAAATTCTAATATTTTTTCTTTTTTTCTTTTTATTATTTTTAATCTATATACATTTACTTTTGTGGTGTTTTTTCTTTTTTACATGATTTAAGTTTTCTTTTTTAATCGAAGACGCTCCAATGCGTCTATTCTTTTCCCAATAATAAGTAATTTCATTGCTACTTTATCTTCTAATGGGAAGAGCGCCCACAATTTTTCTTCTTCTTCTTTATCTTTATCTTCTGTTTTTCTTCTTTTGTTGGTTTCTTCCTCTTCTTTTTCCCTTCTTTTTATATTTTTTCTTTTTTCATTCGAAACTTGTAATAAAAGACAATCCAATTCTTCAAAGGAAGATATAATGTCCAAAGATGTTGTTGGTTTTCCCTCTGCCATCCTATAAAGACAAAACATACAGATATTATAATTAACAAATATTTTCAAATCTATAAAATTAATACATTAGGTACTCAATGTAACTTATATATTCTCATGCCTAACTAATAAAAATAAAAGAGTCAAATTCACTTTCCGCTTAGCAGAAAAAAAAATCAAAGCTAACTTCTCCTTTTTCTCTAATAAATAAGCAATAGTTTTAAGCAAAAAGCCGTTCCAGTAAATATTGCAAGTGTATGTAATATTTTCTAACACCATGATTCAATTCCCGGTGGTCATTTCAATTTTACGTCTACCCCCTTCATAGTTGGTTTTACGGTCCGTGCTATGTTGCATACATTACTGATTACTGCAACCATCTACCGTCTATACCTTTCTATTAACTTGTCCTTTACATATATAATCTTATTGTTTTCCTTTAGGTCTACGGAATAAAGCTTTTGTTCACTAACTGCTTTTTATTAACCATACGCAACTCTTCGAGATCACTCAAAAGCGCCATAAGCGCATTACGTAAAAATATTACTGTTTTCTAGCATTGTTCGTTTATTTTTATATGTTGCTACCTTGTCTGTGAATTTAGTCATATTTCTAAATGATAAATGAACGTAACACATAATTGGCAACCCACCCTAATACTGACAATTTTTATGCCGTAAGCAAACTTATGGATTTTCTTCTTTATAAAAATTAGGGCAATTTCAAAAATATTATTATTATTATTATTATTATTATTATTATTATTATTATTATTATTACAATTAAAGTATTTTAGCCGGCAGCACCTTCCTTCCTTTATGTTGGACTCCGTGTAGCGCTATTCCCTTTAGTAGTGTATGCGGTCTTTCATTCAAGTTCCGGTGCGCTTAAAACATTTAAAAGCTTTTTTACAAACCACCCGCCCTAAATGAGGTTTTCCTCATCAACACTAGGTAAAAGCCAAAATATTCCAAGTCCCGCTCTTCGTTCATTTTAACCTAACTTAGTATCTATAATTAAAAAACTCTACATACTAATTTATATGGCTTTTCCCTTTGCCTACTATCATTCCATTTACCGTCTTGCATTACTATACTAAATTATATTTTCCAATTTAGCAGTTTTCTCTTACGTTTCTCCACTTTTATTATTATAAAAATGGCATCCAGTCTCTCTCAACTTCCACATATTTATTTATTTAAACACATCTCCATTTAAAACACAACACTTGAAAGTTAGTGCATCTATTTCCCATACAAGGGATTTTCCTAAAATTGGCGCTAGGAATTTTAAGTTCATTTCCCTACGTAAACTTTTCTTCGTTCACATTACGTAAATGCCAAGGTGTTCCTATCTAAAGCGCGATCAAATATAAATCCTAAGTTCCATACTAATTAAGTACTATACAGTAAGAATAATAATTCAAAATAATACATCATTTCTACGTAAAATTACTATTTCTTTTGCTCTAATGCATAAGTCCCTAGTTCAATTCTTAATAGGTAAACAAACAGTGTGTGCGTGGGTTTCCTTCCACTTTATTCAAAGGCAAAGCTAAAAAACTATTTGCTTTAGCCTACCCCCAAAATTAATTTCTAAAAAACAAGCCATTCCCCTTCCCTCCCACAACGCAGCGCTATTCTCATGTCCGGACGTTTCCCCTTCCCTCCCACAACGCAGCGCTATTCTCATGTCCGGACGCTATCAAACTTAGTGTAAGGCTTACTTATAATTAGTCAAAACAAATTAGGTAAGGTATATTTCCCTTTTTCTCTTATTTCCAAAGGTCCTTTTTAAAAGAAAAGCATTAAACTGCTAATGTATATACAAAAGGTTAGCAAAAAATAATAATAATTATTAATTCAATAATACCTTCCTCCTACATATTGCCTAAGTAGGTTTTAAATGAACAGATAATATTTTTATTAACTACTAAATCCATAATGGGATTAAAATATACAATTACTATTACAATATTACACTAGTGTTACCTCCATACAAGTCAATATGTCATATACTCAATAATAAATATAATTTATATGTTTCCCCTTCATAAATCAACTCGTTACATCAAATTAACACAAGTAACTTCCAAACAATTTTAATAGGATACTCAAAGTAACAGCGCTATATTAAACGCAATTCTATTCAATCTAATTTTACACAATAGAGTTTTGTGTTTCTTTTCCAATCAATACGTTTCTCCAATAAAATAATAGCGCTTATTATTCTATTCCTATAATATTTAATTAGTGTTCTATTACATTGTTTATATTTCACAAAAATATTTACTTTATCTTAGTTACGAAAAATAACAATTAGCATCCCTTTCTTAATTCTATGCAAATATAAGTTCTCCCAATGGGCGGGTTTCAATGCTGTTTTCCATACCTTTAAATTTCTAAATTAATTAACACAATAGCAAACAAGTTTGCTACCAGCTCCCTCCTTTCTATTATAAATTAATACTTGTACAATGCAGGTCAAAAGCCAAACCATTTGTCACTCCCCCCTCTGCTTTTTTCTTCCCATTCACAATACAAAACTTTACCCCCTAAGTTAACAATATATATGTACTTACGTTTTTACAAATTTCCAGTTCTGTTCCACTAAGCAAAAATACTCTTCCTAAAAAGAAAAAAATAACATAAAATTAATAAATACTACTACAACAAAAATCATTTTTTACTAGTACTACTAGCAAATATCAAAACAACCCCTAACATTCTATAATAGCTCAGTGATTATTTCAACTGCATACAATCCCTGGTTCAATCCCCAACTATCATAAAATAAAATTTCTGCTATCCACCATTTCATACTTGGTCCCTCAGTTTAATTCCCGCTTGCTCGCTCAAAAAAGCTAAATAAAATTCTTTCTTCAACACATTCACAAATAGCATGCCCACAAAACGCGCTCTGCATCTATTTTCTGCATTCATATCATCTAATGTGTCACCTACTGCATATACTACGCGCTCTGCATCTATTTTCTACATTCATAACATTAATAATGTGCCACCTACTGCATATACTACGCGCTCTGCGTCTATTTTCCGCATCCATACAATCTAATGTATACTATATACACGATAGCAGTCGCTAACATCAATAATGTAAAAGCTATTCCATTTAGTACGCGCTTTGCGTCTATTTTCCGCATCCCTAAAATCTAATGTATACTATGTACACGATAGCAGTCGCTATCATACCGCCGCTGTGCTAATGCTGTATCTTTCATACCATGTTACTCTCACCCGCTATACAACTAAGTTACATATCCATAAGTATAATTATATACGTCATCCCTTAATATCATTCTCAACCATCATATTTACTAAATGCTAAATTTGCATTTTCATACGCTATATACGCCATCCGTTCATGCTGTTCTCACCCATTGCATCCAACTATTTTCCGTACGCTATATACGTCATCAATTAATACTATTATCACCCAACACGCATTATACATATATTTTCCATACGCTATATACATCATTACTTCATGTCGCTATTACTCATTGCCATTACTACTCACGGTGTACCTATACGCAATATAATATACTTTTTACAATGTGACATTTCTTGCCAATAATATTTACTGTACATAAAACTTGGCAATGTCGGCCATCTTTGTTTTAAATCTGCGACTTTGCATACTATAAGCGGGCATTTCCACAAATATCTCTTACGCACGCTTCACCATAATACGCTACCGTCAAAAACCATATACGCAATGCCCGCGTTTTTTCATCGCACCACAAAAAAAAAAGGCGGGTCGCATATACTTCGTCACGGAAATTCCTCGTGCCGCTGCAAACTCTTACTCAACAAAATTAGCGGTCACAAAAATTGCAATAACGCAAAACAAATCAAGTTCCATACACAAAATCATTCACAAAAGTATATTCCGCATACATATAAAATCAAGTAAATTCCTGTGTTCTTTTATTCAAAACATGTACAGTTTCTACTATACATTAGTATCAGTTACCATAACGTAAAGTGTGTTCTGCCATATGAACATTAGGTAAGTAAACTATTTCTTGTTTTATTCCACTATTCATAAGTTCGGACCAACACAACAATATACTAACTTAAATTTCATTATTGTCTACAAGCTAAAATGTTAAAGCAATCGTCTTTGGTGCTTGGGGGTCCCAGGTTTAATCCTAGTTCCCGCCAAGTAAACTTTGTGGTGGATAAACACCGTATGCGTGCAATTTTCTCGTGGTTCCTTCCACTTTCTATATACTTTTTCGTTACAAGTTTCATAAACCAATAGTGCAAAAATTAGCGTCTCCTTTAGCCTAACCGGCATAATCGTGGGACGTAAAACAATAAAATCGTTACATAGTTCTCTCAATATTTCCCCTTTTCCGCCCATCATCATTCAGTTACTTTAATCATACGTCTCCCGTTAAACTCACACATCTCATTTCGCAAATGTACCATACTTTGTATGCCAAAACAGTCTCTTTTTTTCCCCTACATATTTAAATAAGGCAATGTCATTCAAACTTGTACACCATTTATTCATTCAAAAATCTTTATGTTCGCCATTGCTTCTTACTCTGCTAAAAGAAAAACAAAATGGTGGAAAACCACCAATAACCAATTTATCTTAACCAACACTCCACCCATTAAAGTCAACCCTTCTGTCAATGTCTTCAGCCCCGCCTTCCTGTCAATTTTCAACAGCTTAAAACTCCTTCAGGTCAATTTTCAAACCCCCTGCCAGATAGTAATATCTTTAGCCCTGCCTACTGTCATTCAACGCTAGTAATAGTTAACAAACTTCAGCCATTTTTAAAAACCACGCAAAGTCTCTTCATTATTTTTATAATTCTGTTTTAAAATTACATGTAAATAGTTTCTTTTTTCAAATAAAGCTCTTTTAACTTCCGCGCTTAGCTTCAAACCCCAACACCAAAATAAACATCCGTTGTGGCTAGCGTACGCATTTTTTCCGTAAAAAATCCAAATTCCATTCCCCCGCAACAGCTAACATACGCGTCTTTGCCGTTGCAAAGCCGGGTTCCATTCCCGGCATTAGCTAACGTGCGCGTCTTTGCCGTACAAAAGCCAAGTTCCATTCCCCGCGGCAACGGCTAGCATACACGTCTTTGCCGTAGCAAAGCCGGGTTCCATTCCCAGCGTTAACTAACGTGCGTGTCTTTGCCATAGCAAAGCCGGGTTCCATTCCCGGCGCCATCTTATGTCTTTCAAATTGTTAATATAATCATTATAAGCAAAGTCTTGTAAGCATATACAACAATATAGCCTCGCTGCCAATAATTAATAATTGCCAATAATTGAGTTAATTCAAAAGCAACTCAACAATCAAAGTACTACCATTATATATCTAATAACAGGGCATTTATCTCATCTTATATTTTTTTAATATTCAATTCATATAAATAAATAAAATTCCTTACCTTCAATAATAAATCCAACCGTTCCAATCAAATTACACCGTCTACAAACAACTTAGCACTTAAAAACACAACATTAAAATCATGTAAGGCAATATACTTTATTTATAAATCAGTTTTGCTTCTTATCCACAAAAGGAGGAGGGATTTATCTTCGCCCACATATTTCATCCCACGTTCATGCAAACGAAATCAATATCTCTATGCTTATTATCCAAAACTTCCCTTTTGCCCACGCAAAAGGAGGGAAGTCTGCTCCAATTAAAACAAGATGATACACATATCATTACTTCCTTTGATATTCTAATCAAACACACAAGTTACGTGACTCAAAGCATATATTGCTTTCCGTGACTTTATTCATATCTTATATTCAGTTTCCGCTACAAAAGGGGAGAAAATAAATCATATCACAGCCTCTTCCGCTCTAATTAAAATTATCATAAAAGATTTTTTCAAAGTATCAAACTTTCTTCCGCTCCAATTAAAAATTATCGACTCACAAAATTAATCATTCTTGATAATTTTTATCACTTCCGGGTCTAATCTCCCCCAGTGCTATTCAAGGGAACACACAATGATAATTTCCACTCTATACTATACGATTTAATATGGAAATTAAAGTCTTATCAAACCCGGACTTCCTGAGGACATCTATGCTATTTTCTACTAACAACATCAAAGAAAAATGTTGGTTAATTTTACAGGATGTAAAATTTTCAGGTTTCAAAAGTGTCGAAACCAAAATGACTAGGAACATGCGCAGAGATTCCCTAAAGTAACGAAGAAATTCCCAAATATCTTCGAAGTAGGTCGAGATGTTTGCATAAATATTTGCTCATTCCCACTCATCTTGTATAGAGGTATCACATCTTGTAAAATTCACCACATCGCTTTCTCTGGTGTCGTTGGTGTTTGCGTCATTGTGCATAGTTCCTTTTTGGTTATATAAAAATATATGGACTGTTATTACTATACATAAAAATAAAACTCAGTGCCACGGCATGTCCGCAGCCACGGGCCTGCACACACCATGGAAGTCTTCACACTTTTCTTCTTTCTTTCCAATGATACCAGGTGCTATGTTGAAATAAAACTTATTCAAACAAAAAAAAGTTACTAAATTACATAAAACCCAACACGCACCGAAGTTCATTTTTCTTTTTTTCTTTTTTTTTTTTTTTTTCGAGAGTTCATAGCTCAGAAATGACGCACTCTGCAGCAATTTGTAGAAAAACTTTCTGGCTTGTCTTTCAGCGTTGTAAACGGTATTTTGCAATAACCATATATGTATGATACATATGATGGTCGAAAAACAGAGATTGTGAGAGAACGCTGTACAAATAAACATTCTGATGTTACAACCAAGTTCACGAAGCACACTTGCAAATATTATATTATATTATATTATATTATATATATATATATATATATATATATATATATATATATATATATATATATATATATATATATATATATATATATTGCATTAAATACAGTGTATACGGAAAACAAGTATTTACGTATTCCAGAAGTTCTACATTTGACAGCAAAAGTATTGAACTGGCAATTCTCACTTTACTTAAGATACGAAAACCTGAACAGGAAAAACAGGTGACTATCATACGGCGGTTATATTTATTTGTTATTATATAAAACATAAGCGTTAGGATTACTTCATCTTCTCCATCTATATGTTTGTTCATTTTGAATTTGTTTACTTTGAGCAAAATCATTTTTTTTTAATTTCTATTAGCATTTGCCTGTAGGTGAATGAAGTAAACATGAATAAAGATTATATTAAAATGGAACAACAGATTTGTATATTATATAATATTTAGGGGGAAACAAAGATTCTGTTTACAAACACAACAATACAAAAATAAACACTAAATAACATTAAAAGTATGTAAAGCTGGAAGCTAGTACACAATCTGCAAATTACGATATTATTTTCGCTTAGTCTAATCTAAAGAACACCATTAAAATTGAAGAGTGTTCTCGTAAAGCATATTGTGATGTTTACAAACAACAAACAAATGATTTTCATTTTACAGAACCTGAACAAATTATTGTTTCCAAGTAAATAGATTTTCATATGATTGTATGCGGATGTTATCCTTTGGCGAAAGCAAGTTTTAACCAATGCTGATATTAATGAATCATATCTGACCGCATTTATTAGCCTTCAGCGTAGTCATACGGAAGTTTATATAGCAAAGTGAAGATTATTTGGACTAATTGGGACTGAACCCAATCCTGATAATAACCTGGATAACGGGAAAAGGGGCAAAAAAAAAAAATAATAATAAGGCTATTACACTCCATACTGTTGTAAAATAGTAAAATTATTCCTGTAGTAAAGTACTTTGCTGTAATACGAGCGCACTGTGTGTCTGTGGTAGAGTGCTTATCATTGGTGCGTGGATTCCCCGGTTCGAACCCCGACCAAGTAGGTTTGTGATGGATATCATTGTGTCCGTGAGTTTCTTGCGGTACTCCCGTTTCCTCCCACATTCTCATTCCATCAATTATATCATCATGATTCATTTGCCTTAACTATCCGTCTCCCTTATACTTAACTATCCGTCGTGGGACTTTAAGTGAAAGATTACATTTTTTGTACTGTAATACATACGTAATTTTACAAGTGATGCAAAATATGGCCACAGTAGTATAAAACAAAACCAGTTGTTGGTTTACTATATGTAGATCTACTTAAACATGTTCAAAAGAATCGACTGCTTTGCTGCGGAGGATCGCTTCCGCGCCGACAGGTCTCTCATGGCCGCTTCCCTGTGAGAATTTGATGGTGGTCGCATTCGTGCTCTCTCTCTCCATCCACTAGACACCTGCACGGGGCCGAAAGTTTCGGCCCGAGCCCAATCCAGTCCGAATATACCTTGGCCCCCCAGCCCGGACCCAAAAAGTTTTGGAGATTTCCGGCCCGAGCCCGGCCCGGCTCGATAAGTTTTTTTTAAAATTCTTAGTCTAAGCCCGATAAATTTTAAAAGTTTCATTTTGTAACATTTTTCACGGGCACACTTCTTCAACGTTTGCCTTTATTCTAATTATCGTTTAACAGAAGTCAATAATTATTAAAGAATTGCAGTTAATCGGCCCCAGCCCGGCCCGACCTGAAGAGAAATCAGTGTCGGCCCGCCCAAGCCCAGCTCGGCCCAAAGAAATAACAAGAGTCGGCCCGGCCCGTGCAGGTCTCTACCATCTACTTTAAAGCAGTATCCAAATATGCAAATGCCTCACTTGCAGTAGGTCTTGTTTCTGATTCAAATGGAACAATATCGTTTTCGACTTCCTAAGGAGTGTCATCTAATACCGTACGCCCTTTAAAATTCGTTATCGGCAATTTAACGATTTTTGGTGGCATTTTTTTTTCTGAAATCGATCCGGATAATCGCCGTCCGGACAATTGTCCTCTACTACAGTTTAATTCTAGGTGTATGTGTGTGTATGTATCTGTATGTGTGAGTATGTGGAGCTCTATTTCTCGGAAACTACTGGCTGTATCTAAACCAAAGGTTCTTTTCTAGTAAGATAGTGAAATCGGCCTTTCATCCAAATTTGATCGCTATTGACCCAAAAGGGTACCCTTGATCTAAAACTACCTAAAAAAAATTGACCCCCCTACCCTTACCGAATTATCGTATCATACATGCTCAAAATTGACTTTTGGTGGGAGTGGTCGAAAAATTTTGAAAGTTTCATAGATTGTAGATACTATCTAGATGTAAATGTGCAATTCTTTTCAAAACCATCGATGCGTATTTTCTTTATTTTTTTATTTTATTTATTTATTTATTATTTATTTATTTATTTATTTATTTATTTATTTTTTGCGTGTTGAAAATATCAAAAAATTGTAGAAAAAATTTTGGGGGGCACACGACGCTGATTTTTTGGTTAAAAAATTTGTTAAACCCTTAGGTACAATATATATTTTTTTCGTAGCTTGAAAGTGATGGCAACATTGTCAAAAAGAAATTAAACTGAAAACAAACGTGTTTTTCGTACAGTTTTCCCACCATTTTAGGGCCCTCAAGGTGAGGTTTCCTTCAAACAATCCTTTGCCAAAGTTCACAATTTTCATTTCCCTTGCATCACTTCCGCTTCTGTCGTTCTTCGGCTGCTTCGATTGTATCCATTTCGGAATAGAAACACCAAATATATCTCCGTAATGGGGCGTTTACACTTGGTGGATTTAGTCGCACGACTAAATCGACTCGCTGCATTTGTCACTAAATCGAAGCAACTAGGCCGAATTAGATAGATTGATGTGTTCAATTATTTCAACCACAGAAAATAGAACGTCTTTCAATTCAGTTGCCAGTCGATTAGTCGCCTTCGATCAACAAGCGATTAAGTTGAAGTCCCGTTTACACGGTCGATTAAGTTGAAAGTGACGTCAATTCAACTGAATCGAACGCAAATCGACTAAGTGTAAACGCCCCATAACAGTGCTTCCACTTCAACCGACTCTTGCACAACAAAGTTACACAGCTCGCGGTAGAGAGCGCTACCGACAGAGAGCGCCACTGTGTGTGGCCAGTGAAGCAAGCACTGATAGATACGATGAGCCGACGCGAGGTGTCTGTAACTTCCGTAACTGTATATATACACATTCCACACTACAACTGAAAGTTACGGAGGTTGTGTTTGTACGTCTTCCATACTTAAGGGATTTTCGGAAATTTCACTTTTCGAAAAAATTTTCGTTTTCAGTTTTTCGAAAACTTTTTCTTGTAGCTCATACGGTACAAGATTTTAGTAGCCTGCCTCCCCAAGAAGGAAACGTTTCTTAGTTTGGGTATCATTATTCCAGTGAATAAATTCAATTGGCATGGGACACCCGAGTTCGATTCCCGACGGAGCTCATGTGGCTCGTATTTCATGTTAAGCTGTAGGTCTACGTCTCATATAGCCTCACTGCTGAAAGAGAAGCTAAATTCAAATTCAATTCAAATCAAATCCGTGAATGCTTGTGCAACGATGAATTTGTGGAATCTTGGAGACAATTTGTCTCTACAGTGGCGTAACACCAGTGTCTACCACGTACGAAACTCAAAAGAAAAATCCCATTCTAAGAAACTATTTTGTACTTCAAAATTTTATAGCAATCCTCACGTTTCAACATGTTATTATCTTTAAGTTTATATTTTTATCCTACATGACCTATTGCTTGCCTTCACCCAGTTAGACATGTTGCGTGACATTTAGCAGTAGAAGTATCAGCATTCAACAACATACCCTAACTAGCTGGGACACCTGGATGAGCGGCTGTTGATATCGAACTGTGGGCGTGTACTCTCAGATTTGCCACGAATTTAGTAGATAATGGATTTTTTTGCTTCAATTGAAGGACGCGCACGAACAAGTAGAGAAGAAAAGAATACGTCAGGAATTGTTGTGGCCCACCGCTAAGTAAGATTGTTAGTAAAGTCGAGAAAGGAGCTTGAGCGTTTGATAAATTACAATGAAACTAAATTTCAAGGTTCTGAAGAATTCAGGAATAAACAATAAGGAGGGAAGAATAATGTGTCACTTGTACGAATAACATACGGTGACAAGGAGACAGAAGAAAAAACAATTCAAAAAGGAGTCAGCCAAGAACGCTGAAGGACATTTACAGAATTGGAATAACTGTTTATGGACAGAAATTATACACTTTGCAAACGCTATTGTGTTGCTGATACGGTGAGAAACAAGTGTCACATGTACACCGCATGAAGAAATCTGGTTTAAACCGCGTGATATTTTCTCAAAATTTAAACCGCCGATGTTGATACAGATACTAAAATAAAGATGGAATACATTATTGGGACGCTTGACTGCAGAAAACCGCTTCACGTTACGTATTACCGTTTCAACTCTATAGCGAGCAATAAACACCGTGTGCGTGTTTTTTCTCGGGGTTCTCCCGTTTCCTCCTACTTTTTTCATTCTACCATTTCATTCATTCTCATCATCACTGTCGCCTTTAGCCTAGTCAGCATAATCGTGGGATGTAAAACTTAAGAGTTCATTTTTTCTATAGCGATCAACGTTAAAGTCGAAAGTACTTGATTTACGCCACTATTAGTTTGAGTAGAGGGTTAAGAGAAATGGTACTTATCCTTAGAACGCTAAATCGATTCCAAAACGATCGTTTTTCACTGTATCTTATATCATCATCATTCTTTTTTGAGTTTTACGTTCCACGGTTATGCCGGCTAGGCTAAAGGAGACTGTGATAATGAGAAATGAATGAAATGGTGGAATGAAGAAAGTGAGAGGAAACGAGAAAATCCCGAACAAACCCACGCATATGGTATTTGTCCACCACAAAGCTCACTTGGCGTTAGCTGGGATCTGTGTAGGCCCACACATGGTGCGGCACATCTTATTGTGGAGGTCGTTCTAGAAGAGAACTTCCACTGAAGAAAAGGTGGTGGTGTGACGAGGGAATAATTTAATATGTAAATATTATCAAGCAATAATTAATTAATCCACTTTCCAGAATGCAAATTCCCAACTGAAGTCAATAGGTGACTTCCTTCTGGGGCCGCCACTACCACACTTAACACCTTCATTGAGCATGAGAAAACAAATAATATGATAATATCCCAGGGATTTGATAAATATCTCAGGGATTTATATATGTTACCTTCAGTTATGGTCACTCATGCTACTTGTAAAGGAGCCGGCATGAATTTCAACTATTTTAAAAGAAAAAAAAAACTAATTTATTTCCAAGATGAACAGGTAGCAGCCTGTTAGTTCTCCTTCACACTCATAACTGAGGAATTCAATGGTTCTATGGGGCGATACCTTCCTGAGTCCCAACCAGGAAGGTGTCAGAATACTTGAGTTAATATTGGGAATATTTCCTTAACTCTCCATCCTGTAAGAAAACACATCTGATAATTAGCACTTTGGGTACTTACCAAACAGGAAAAAGGAAACCCTCTGGCTACAAGTAGGTGGTACGATTTATTTCGTAAATGATGCAGGTTATTGCACATAAACACTTGATAAATGCATTTTCACAAGAACACTAAAATGCCGAAACTCTGAAATGGTGCACCACTGATAACACTAATGAAATATTATAATTTTCACACGCTTAGTAATTTCGATTCTTAGAAACTGGTAATTTGATAAAACCAAAAATATACTATATATATATATATATATATATATATATATATATATATAAATAGATGTTTAAAAGAACATTTTATACAGCATAGAAAATGAATCTATTTCCTCATTCGCTGACAGTTTATATGTCTCTTTCCGTCTTTCTGTATAAAGATAAGCTAAGTACACCAAATAAGCAAATCATATTGTGATGCACAGTTCCATTTTAAACACGGATAAGGTTCCACTTCCGCTGAGAGTCTCTGCACTCGAATTGGAAATTGGACAGTTTATGTTTCAATTTACACACTAAATCCTGCTAAACCATACTAAAGCTGAGTACATTGGAAATCTGGTAGTTCCTGTGTCACCCAAATTGGTGATAAAGTTAGTGCGCTAAAGCGGAACTGTAGTGCTAAACAGCACAAATACAAAGATGCTCACTCTTTCTCCAACATTAAAAGTTCCAGAGATTCCTGTCCATAGGCTCGGACAGGCACCTAGCTCTTTTGGGACATGTTTGTGAAAATTAAAAATCTTCACTTATGAAGATAAAACGTTGGTGCGCTGCACTGTGTAAAGATCAAATTTAAATACGTTGCACTGCAATTTCTAAGTTATCAGAGGCCATTATAGCCTACAGTTTTTTTTTTTTATGAAGAATGCTATTAAAACACTTTCACTTTGAGAACGGTTTGTGTGCGCCTATTTGGAGAACGTTGTAACACTGTTCTTAAATTTCATATATAAAAACACACATGATGATAATAGTTGTAGAATATAAAACAACTAAGTATTGTATTTACACACCGTCTCACGTTATAGAACTTCTGTTCTATACAAATCAACGGAAGTCCATGCAGCTCGTCGTGCTGACGCTTCCGGGTTTCAATCACAACTAACTCTCTGTTTTGCTCTTTTTCCCATCATAGATCTGGTACTTGACAAAAAGAAAGAGACTCACTCTTCTCGGAATTGTTTTTGGAATTCTCAGTAGCCGGAGGCAAAATCCTGGGTGGTCTCTGCAGACACAAGGGCCAGGACCGGCAAAACTGCATAGATATTCCAATACACACTTGATAGGTGCTGCCCTCACTGCAACTAGCGGCAGTTCAGAAAGTTCTTGGACTATCAGGTGTCCATTGCAGCAACAAACGTAAACAAATACATATATTTTGTTATTACACACAATATACAAGATAGTAAATTATTGTACAACATACATAAAGATATAATAGTTAAAATAGAATATAATCACACATATATTTACTGATGACACTCAGTAGTTATTGTTTAGGGATTCATTTTTCCATGGCATTCCCAATTCTCATCTGCTATTTCCGTCTGCCATTTCTCCAAGAAGGAGAGAGAAGGAAAATCTGCTGATGCAGACAGATTTTGAAATCAACCAAAGATCCAAATGTCTTTGACGAAAGGAATCACGATTAAAAAATCAAATTAAGAATTATGACGTACTTTCCAAGAACTTGCGAGCGTAATACGAAAGTATTAGTAAAATATATACGAAAACAGTCAAAATAAAATACACAATTTCAAACAAGCAATGCATCTCGGGAAAAGTAGAAAAAGGCTCGTTGGCTTACGGCCAAACGACGGTTGATACTGACGCTCAACGCCAGAGAGATGAGACATTCTTTTGAAAGGTGTGAAAAGCACACGTATAGAAATTCAAAATACAGCATATCATTGCTAAAATTTTTATGATTTTTTAAACAAAGAGTACAATGCGTTGTGCGCTCAATGCTTCCAACTAGGGTTTCTTTACAGAGGAAGTTTCCTAAATGCTTCCTATACCATATTCTCTTCCTATTCATGGTTACCCTAGCCATTTCTTCTTACTCATAGTAGCAAACATTTTTCAACAGACTTCCAGGACAGAACGCTGTCGCCAAGAAAAAAAAATTCACTGTACTTGCTCTCGCTGACTAAAGAAATCCAAGTCTACGTTGTACGAAGTAAATGATCTCATATTTCTTCCTATATCTTGTATGCAGAATATACCATTAAATCATACATTAATCTATTTATTAATACATACTACTTCCCGGTAATGAGATGCATATGAATAGACATAATCACATAAATAAACCTAAGATAAATGCACATATAAAGAATAGGATAAATATCAAAGAATATTAATACTACCGTATTTCGCTCTGTGGTGTTTACCAAATATAATATGTTTAATATTACATAATATTTAAATGCAGCTAATTATAAAGCAATTAATTTAATCACAAAATTAACATATTGATATGTAAATGTGCACTCATCTGCATTTTGATATGCAGATGAAGCAGAGGGCACTCGGCTTCACACAATAAATCCCCCCTTTGATGCTAGGTGCTGTGTTTACTAACACAGGACATAGATCAAGCAGGGTGCACATTTATTAT
The DNA here is from genome assembly GCF_964235325.1 of Thermobia domestica. Classification (NCBI taxonomy): domain Eukaryota; kingdom Metazoa; phylum Arthropoda; class Insecta; order Zygentoma; family Lepismatidae; genus Thermobia; species Thermobia domestica. The sequence continues at coordinate 22,274,740 of NC_137460.1, read as the reverse complement.
TATTGCAAAGATTACATAGCAAATATATAACATGAACACTCAGTGATGAACACGTAAATACTAAATATGAAATTCAAACTAGCTATATATATATAGAGAGAGAATTCAGGCTTCCCTAGCCTTAACTCCTCCTAAAACATGTACATAATATTCCCATATATAACACAAAAATAAAAAAATATACAAAATCACAAAACACACTAACTTACTATTTACATACGCAAGTGTCACAGTCAGGAAGTTTTACGCTTTTTGTGCGACTTCGTTTTCGGTCTCCTCTGTACCACTACCTGAAGTTGTTTCATCCCTTGAAACATACTTCTTCAGTAGGTAAGCGTTCCGGATCATCTTCACCTCACTGGTGACTGGGTCAGCTAGTGTGTACATGTTTTTCCCTGAAGATGCTACGATCTTCCAGGGACCAGAAAATAATAGAAGTTTCTTTGAAACACCTGCTAGGGCATCCGACTTTGGAAACACCCTAGATAAAACAAGATCACCCACATTGTACACTATAGTACGATGTGTCTTGTCAAAATTTCTCTTTCGTGCAGCAGCATTTTTCTTGTGATTCTTTCTTGCAATTTCCACATAGAACTGCACGTCATGGCGTTGCTCCACTTCGGGAATCTCAAAAATTCTTGCTATGTCTCGTGACATAGAGAGGCCAAAATGGCACTCGTACGCAGAAACGCCAGTGGTCAGGTGTTTCGCTGAGTTTAAGCATTTCTCAATCTTCTCCAGATATTTGGGCCACAATTTCTGGTTATCATGGCACAATTTACGCAGCACTCGGCTTCACACAGATCGAACCAAAGACCCCCATGCACCAGAGGTGAACGCTCTACTACTGAACCAGCGTGGTCCACCTTTATCTTATAGCTTTTGACCTATATGAATCAGCATTCTAACCGGAAGTTGTAGTGGTTTCGATTTCAGTAGAGAGTTAAAAATCGTGATAAAATGTATTCTTGGGACGCTTAATCGATTAAAGGAAACCGCTTCTCACTATATATTACCGTTTTTGCTCTATATTGGTCAACGTTAAAACCGGAAATAGTTTATTTCTACCACTTCCGGTTTGAATATCAGCTCCATCAACGAACTCTACTCCTAACTTTTGACCCTGTACACCCCGGCCAAAATTAAAGGCTATTCTTGAGATTTTGTCTTTCTTGGACGGACGTACAGAGAGATAAGGTAAATAGATGCAGAAGAACCAAACTCATAAAAAAAATTAGAATAAGTCTAAAGAAATCATTTCTAACTGGAAATGTATGACGTAGAGGCGCGTTTTTACGATCAAGCCATGAGACAGAGAAAGAACAGATTGAACAAATAAGGAGAGGGAACGACTTAGGTGGACTATAATAAAATAACTGTTACCAGTGTTCGATTAGACACAAATCAATAAGTATTATATCTACAAAACCATCGATTCTACCTTTTTCTTGACTGTCCCCATTGTTTTCTATATCAACGGTAGGTTTGCTGCCTATGATAACTGTGACGTCACAGGGCATTCGTTTGGTAATTACTGGTCTAAAAGAAATGCAAGAAGTACTTAGCAGCAAATTCAACATGAAGATTAAAAATAGAAAATCGGCTGATGAAAGAGGGCTGGAATTCTATTTCTTACGGAATGAAATAATAACCGATTATAGATACAAATATGACATAATATCCAAAACAGCTTAGGCAAAGAAGCCATTTGAAGAAAAAAAAAATGACATAGAAGTGAAGAAAATGCCGATAAAACAATGTGAAGTGGAGTTGTGTAGATACAGTATAAGGCTTATGGACTCGAAGAAAAGAAGACAAACGGAGAATCGAAATATTCCGATGGAGTTGTAGAAAAATATTGAAAATTGGATGAATGGATACGGTGTTGAACAGAAAAAGAGTTAGAAATGATAGAGGAGAACAAGAGTTAATGAAAAAGGACGATAGGCAGCGTTGTAGTCGAGGGTACACGGCGGTACACGCCGTAAACCCTCTACTTAATCATTAGTACAGCCCGGATTTATATGCAAAATGCATGTTTATAGTAATATGCAGAAATGTATGGAAAATGTTTTCTTTTTTCCGACGGACTTGCAAGGATTCGTTTGAGTCATGTGTTGGTCCATTTAACTGCATATTTTGAGAGAATTTCGATCTGCATGCATATTTCGTAAACTTTGCAGGATACTGCATATTTCCAAATTTTATTGCTGTATATTAGCATATTGATTTGAGAGTATATCACAAGAAAGTAGGTTATATTTAAAGTGAACTGACTCGCTTTGTAAACGCAGATGTAGAATAAAATGTATAGAATAATAGAAAACAGTGTTGTATCCTATCCTAAATCAGTCCATCTGACTTATCTTGCACACAGTCTTCATTGCGTAGTAGAAAGAATCAGACGCTAATGTCTAGCAGTAGACGCACTTATATCAAATGTAAAGAAAGAATTTGTGAAAGATCCATCGCGCGTACGTATCTTTCGCAAAGTTGCGAAAAAATTTTCAGTACCTTTTCAACCAGTGGAGCTCATGGCTAGAAGGTAAACGTATTATACAGATAACTTAAATCAAGTGAAGACAGTTGTAGACTCACTAAGTCCCGATAATATAGCCTCTATTTATGTGTCTCAAAAATGTTTTTCTACAAGTGACATTGAGAACAAAATTAAGTACATACACAACCACTTCTCGAGAATACCTGAAATTATCAGGCAGTTGGAATCTCTTAAGAAGAATGCTTTGCAGCATTCACTCGCCTTGTTGGGCGAATTCTCGCAGACTTTGTCCAGTGAAACAACTCGTAATCTTGCGAAAATAGCGTCAGATAAACTTTGCCAAATATTAGACAAAAATCCCGGGTACAAAACAATCTGTGCCATTGCAAATGTACTTAATGATGAAAACATAAAAGTGCAGGAGAATGTACCTTAGGATGACATTTGTCATTTTGCACATGCAGCAGTGATTTCTGCTGATGTAGAAAGAAACTTTTCGACCTACAAAACATTTCTTACAAACAAACACAGAGGGTTGACAGAAGAAAACTCAAGGAAGATGTTAATAGTTCATTACAACAGAGATAATTAGGATAAGATATTTTTGTAAGAAACTGACATTTTATTTTCTTAGTGTATATTTCAGTGCATATGTTAAACTTTTTAAATGTATATTTTAGTCCATATATTTTATATTATTCGTGCATATTTGCATGCATATTTTGAAGTTTTGTTTGTGCATGGAAATCCGGGCTCTAGTCATTAGAGTGTACCTTCTGCTTCAAAGTATATAATACTTTCTACTTCAGCTTCGTTTATACTTATTTATTTATTTATTTATTTAATCGGGCCATGACTCCAATGATAGTCATTATATCACTCTTTTTCTCTTATATTCTTAGCAGATGTTCAAATGAGAGCCATGGCATTTTTTTTTCAACTATCCTGGGATCACACACAAACACACACAAAAGAAAGAAATAATTTTCATTTTTACTGTTGTTATTAGCTACTATTACTTTGATGTTATTATCCAGGAAGGAACCAAAACAAAATTGTTAGTTTTAGGATGAGGAGATAGATCGATGCAAAATGGCGCGATTTTATTCTAAGAGGATATCCAAGCGTTTTGAGGGTCGATGGTTGATATATTTTAATTCCTTAAAACCTTGTTCTCTATTGAAAAGAACCAAATTTGTTCCATATTTTTGAACTAAAATATGAATATTCTCAATATCATGCCAATGTTAATACGTAACTGACCAATATAGAACTTATTAATTGAAGAAATGTCATGTCTTAATAATTTTAGAGAGTTAAATTTGGGACAATTTTCTTATTTCTGACACATCGGGCGCAAGTTTTTGTTCCTTCTCGGAGTGAGTTGCTTCTTCTCCATACCTATGCCCATGTAGCATAAAATGCTTCTAGACTACCAAAGAGTAATGTATCCTTTATATTTTAATTGAATTAAAACATGCGTTTTACATTGTTCATTAAAAAATGCCTTCTATGTCTTTTATAACAATCATAGATGATCACAAAACAGTGTATACCCTCTGAAAATTTTAGGACTACAGCACTGACTATAGGCTGAAACGCGGAGCAGATTATGTTCATAGATTCCGAAAAGCACATCATAGAAAGTGAGTGGGTTGGAAACAAGATTGGTCCCTAAAGCGTACAATTACATCTTTCAACAAATGCTCTTCCCGGATAATTCGAATTGAAGACAGCGTGAAATTCTAGGGCTCTCTCGTAACTAAATAGCGTAGGCTGACGTATGACGTCTGGCTACGCCTTCACTCTTAAAGTGTCCGTAATTTCACAGAGAAACATTAAAAGTCAAGGAGATGAAGAAACAAGGTTGGAGAAAGGTGTAGAGAAGTGTTGGCAGAATACAAATAATTCTGGATATACACATGACATACTTGTATACTTATCGACGTCATCATTAGTGTTTTTTCTTGCTTGTTGTCAGGGCATTTGCCATTATCACAATCGACGGTCTACATCTAGTGTACAGAGAATGGAAGACAAGTTATTACATCACAAAGCATCGAATTAGGCACATATGAATGAAAATAATGAAAAATCGGGTATCTACAGTTGCGGAAGTGTCAGTGCCTCTGTCATAGATTGTTGATGACACATCATTTAAGGTATTCAGTTGTTTCCACGTTTAGGAACAAAGCTATTAACAGAATATCATACTAATTATTTCAACTGTATACCTTCTTTAAAAAAATCATTACACAAAAAAGAGGTATAAACAACTACAGACAGAAATTTTGGGCGGGAGTGAGGTTAGAACAAAATAGTAACTGACCCTAATCAATAACACGAAAATTCTCAGCTTACACACGCATTACAAACCAAAAGTCTGAAGTGTTAACGGGTTGGAGATATGTGCCACCAAATTTGTAGCACTGATTTCTCCACGGGCTTTTCAAAAATTCGCATTATATGACAAATGGGTGGAGCCGAACGAGGAGTCAGTCTGCTGCAACTGTAGTTCAATTTACGAATAACACTTTTGCACTTTCCCAAGTTATTTTTTTTATCACTTCAAATAATTTTTACTTCTATGAAACTGGCTTCACTCACTTCACTGGAGATTATATAGAGTACTCAATTCGTCCTCCAAAATCAATATTGATTTTAAAAAGTCGGGAGATCAGTTATTTCAAAAAGCTTTTCATTTCATGTTAAACTGGTTTCTTAATAACTACTAACAAGAATCTTACAAAAAAAAAAATAGTTTTAACCTGGAATCGAAACAAGGAATTCCATACGTTCATATTCAGAAAAATTGGATTTTTTTTCTTCACGAAAGACTAACTATCAGTCGCTCCTTTCTCAACTGAAGATTTCAACTCGGTCCTTTTAACTTACAAAGTTAGCAAATGCAATGCAATTATCTTACCTGTTTTCTATCTGATTTCTCTAGAACGTGCGCAGAACATCGTTTTAAGACTACGAGGGAGAGCGAGAGAAAGATTCTTATCCAGAGGCGTTAGTTGACGAAAAACTCGGGACGGAAATTTCCGCTGCTCAGTTCACAATTGGGGAAACGTCGATAGAGCAGCAACAGGTGGAAAGCACTCGAGTGGAAGAATGAGGTTCGATTTTGGTTGGATCCTGACGCTATTGACTTTTTTTTTTTCCCCTGTCAAATACCCAACACAAGATCACTATAGAATATTGACCTAGCATTTTACGCTGGAGACAGAGTGAAGACGAACAGCATTTATTGTTTTTTGTGGCTAAATATTTGTACGGTACCGGTATATATAAATAAGTATCAGTGGCAAGTGTATACAACATAAAGGAGTTTGGTTTGTACAGAATAATATTTTCTCAATAATTACTGAAGCCGGAAGTGATAGATGGACATATTACATATTTTATATTATATATATATATATATATATATATATATATATATATATATATATATACTAGACCGGTTAATTGATTGCAGAAATCCGATTTTCAATATCTATTACCGTTTTTTTACTCTGTGGCGATCAATGTTTAATCCGGAAGTGGTTGATTTCTGTCACTTCCGGTTTGGAGAGGACTAAAGAGAAGATGACACCTACTCTTACAACACTAAATCGATTCTAAAAGTCCGCTTCTCGCTCTCTTATCGTTTTAATTCTGTATACAACGTTGTCGATCAATATTGTAATGCATGGTAAAGAAGCGATACACGGGTTTCCCCCTCTCCTCAGCTTTTTATGATTTTTTTTACACAAGTTTATGTACACTGAATTTATAAATAAGTAAATGTTGCTAGTAACCCTTTCTCTATGACTTTGGGCCTCCTGCTCAAAGGAGCGTAGAAGTCATAGTTTATTGATTAGAAATCTCATGCCCAAAGCAGCGTGGAGATTGGTAAATAACCTCTTGTTCTGATGCAGCGCAGAGTTGGATTAGTTATCTCTTGCCCACTGCAGCGTGTAGATTGGCGTAAGGAATCTCTTGTCTGTAACAGCGCAGAAGTAATATTAAGGAGTTTCCCGCCCAGAGCAGCTTGAAGAGAAAGGTAGGATGTGATCAATTGAGCACTTAAGTCTTTTGTCTGTTGACGTTCTCTTTAATAACCAGTTTTCAAAGCTGAGCTTGTGGAGGGGTTGCAGGAGTCCTATTCGTACTTTTTCGTATCGTTCTCGTATTTCTTCGGAGGCGGCATCCATCGGCTGCTTGGTAGTGCTTACGCTGAAGCACATATTGCAATATTGAAACCGGGATTTCTACCACTTCAGGTTTCAGTATAGAGTTACGGATGAAGAAAACATCTATTTTGGGGACGCTTAATTGATTGCAGGAAATTACTTCTTGCTGTCTACTATCGTTTTTGCTCTAGAGTGATCAACGAAAAAAACAGGAAATGGTATATTTCTACCACTTCCGGTTTGAATACCACCTCCATCAACAAACCTCATTCTTAACTTTTGATTCTTTGCATCCTGATCAAAGTTGATCAATTAATTCTTGAATTTTGTCTCTCGGATAGACATATGGACAGGGCAAATATATAAAGTAGTTCTGGTACACCAAACTCTTGAAAATAATTATTTTCTAGTGTTGAAGTCTAGCAAAGGTTGAAAAGATGTACGTTTTACTGAATGATACATGGCTAGGGTATTAATATTAGGCTTAACTAGACCGGAGTTAAGCCTGTCTCGATCTAGGTAACTCTCCGACCATTTCACGATAAGTTAACACCAAAAACTTAAGTGCTCTCATTAGCGACAATAGAAGATTTTTCTAGTGTTACATGCCCTCTTACTTCTAACAACTAAAAATATATCTCTCAGAAGATCTAGTTATAAATAACTAGCAAAGCAGCACGTCCTGCGCAAGCGCAGGTCACTATTGTTGTCTGAATGATTGAATTTTTGCATATTAATCTCATCTTCCCCTCCCCCAGGTTCTACCGTCCAAGTGAAAATATTTTCTTTAAAAAAAAAAAAAAAAAAAAAAACTTTCCAGGCTCGAATGTCATCTATGTTGAAAATTTGATTGAGATCGATCGGGTAGTTCGAGAGTTATTAACTCATGAACATGGTCCTTTTATTTTTATATTTATTAATTTTTGTACACCTCCCCTCCTCCTCATCCCCTACGTTATTCCGTCAAAGTGAAATGGTAAAATCCATCCCAGGCACCTTTCCACCAAAAAAAGAAAGTCTCGAAAGTTGTAGCTTATCTCTAAAAGTGTAATGATTTCTATTGAAACAGGTTGGTTTGGTCGTTGTGTCTTTGTCACGAAAAATCTTAATTGTCTCATGGGCAATATCAATTCTGAACTCCCAGCCCGGACTGCCCTTACACTATTTATAGAAACTTAATAGTGGTCACTTCTTTGTCTTTTTTAGGTCTCACCTCCGGACGTGAAAGGCGCAATTTCAGAGTCAACACCCACTATCACTCTATCACATCCAGCTTTCAAAATTGTATACAGGAAACTAGGGATGTACGCGGGAGTATACGGTGTGTATATCCACCTAATACTGTTTTAGTCCAGTGTACACTTACCTTAAATTTACGGAAGAGTGGGCGTTAACAGGGGTGAGTGTACGCTATGTTACTGAAAATAGTTGAGTATATCCCTATCAAAAATTCTAACTTTACATCACAAAAGAAATAAAAAAAATCGAAGGGACAAAGTAGAGTCGGTAATAAATATACAGTACAAAATGCAAACAACATAAAATTGCTTTGTGTAAAGTGTGATAAAAAAAAATAATATCTTCATCCAATAAAACCTTTAAAGGGAGAAGGGGCGATGTTTAAGCGGGGCCTTTCCCTCGTAGCTATGACTATCAGTGCTCCTACTTAAAATTAAATGTGGAGCTAACTGATTGTCTTCTGTTTCTTCTCAAGTTTTACGTCCCACGATTATGCCGGCTAAGCTAAAGGGGCCGGTGTTTATGAGAAATGAATGCAATGGTGAAGTGAAGAAAATAGCAGGAAACTGGAGAATCCCGAGGAAACTCAAGCACACGGTGTTTGTGCACCACCAAGTTCACTTAGTGCGACTGGAAATCGAACCAAGAACCCCATGCACCAGAGGTGTACACTACCACTGAGCTACCAAGACCCCGATAGCTGATTTGTAATGAGGACGTCAGTAATAGAGCTTTTATTCTTATCACGTCATAGGCCAGAAACCATCACTTTAACTCTATACCAATAAGTTCAGTATAATGAAACAATGTAAGTTGAAAAACAATATTAAAACTATAAATTAAATAATAATATTGAAAATAAAAAAGCTCGTTAACAGTAGCAAATGAAACTAAAAAGAGTAAATTTATGGCGCCTGATAAAATAAATAAAGATTTCAGATTTAGCAGATGAATGTGATACACCGAGAATGTTAATTGTTCAGTTTCAGATCTGCGTAATCAGTTTTTCTAACATTTTCTCACAATAAAGCAACAAATAAAACGAATGATTTAAAGTCTTTAACAAGAAAACAAGAATCATAGTTCTGGGAGAATAATGAATTAAAAGAAATGATCCGAGAATTTAAGGAAATTACAAACAAAATGCAGAAAAAAGAACCAAGGAAAGAAAGACATTACCCTAAACATGATACTAGCTGGAGTCAAATTAGCGGTCTTGCGCACTAGAGACGATTGCTATCGTGGAAAGTATGCACACAACGAACAATATCTGAAAATAATACTCTTCAAACGCAATAGGCAAGATCAAAAAATGTGTAGCCAAATGGTGACGAAAACTTGTTAAGAGATAAGAAAACGCATCCTCTTTTATCTGCTAATTTATTAATACAAGGTACAGGTTCTTATTATTATTATTTTCTTCCCTCTATCATACTATATTGTTCCTTAGAATACAACTTGATACTCAAAGAACGTGATAGCCAGTATTCTTTGTTGATTTGTTTATTATTACTCGTTTGCTCTAACTGGTTCATACTGGCTTTGCTATTTTAAATAATTTAAACTAGGAATATAAATCATTGAACGAAGGAACGTTTATTTAAAAATAATAAATGTGTAACAGTTTCGCCAACTAACTGAACATAATTGCTTCATCAGACATTGTAACCTGTCTGATAAAGCCAATGGGCTCTATGCATAGTCGTTTTGACGTATGATTAGCATCTTACTAAAGACCTGACTACTGCAGGAAACATATATAGTCGAACTCTTTAGTATGGCACTAATCACGCGTCAGAACGACTCTGCATAAGGGCCAATATGTTCAGTTAGTTGGCGAAACTGTTATTACCTGACCAGCGAACGAGTTCAGGCGGCCGGTTTTGGAACTAAAATTGAAGCAGCAGTGTTTCTAACCGGATTACTTGTAATCAATCTATCACAGTTCTTTTTGTCCTGTTCGTAACAAATCGCTTCACGCATATGTTCAAGTCAGGAGCAGATCCAGAGGACGGGGCGATCGGAACGATTGCCTGCCCCCAGAATAGGATATTTTTTTACTTTAAAAATAAAACCTAAGAATTTTCACCTTTGTATTATAAATGTAAAATAAAACCTAAAATAGATAGGCCTTACTTTTTTGTTTTACGTTGCAGAAGTCAAATAAAGCAAATTACAAGAAATTACTTACATTGGCGTTCTTGCTATAAAAAAAATGTCCACCTTCGAAATCGCAGGTGGTCATTTCTGTTCTAGAAATTGCAGCGAATAGCTACTTCTACTTTTGTAAAGTTGTTTTTTTTTTTTCTTCTTTTTGCAATACACGCTTACCTTGATTTGATTTCGAACGACCGCCCCCCAAACATTCAGCCTGGATCCGCCCCTGGCTCAAGACAAACCGTTTTAAAACTTATTGAAGTTATTTGCAGAAAGTCTTAAGTAACAAGCAAAAGAACAACTACAACAAAAATACACCCTCCAAATTAACTTGTGAACAAACTAGCGAGCAGAGTTTTACAGGCTGTTCCTGTTTTATAATGACATCGAATAAAACGTAATCAATTTTTATACAATCTGTTTAATACACGGTAGAAGCTCACTAAATTGTCAATTGTGCTATGTTATTCTTAAATTGGTAATTTCCATTCATATATCACTATCCACAATACATCTGCAGTACTGCAGGAATGGTTAACTACAACCACATAACTTACGATGTTCTTTATTAAGCGAAAAGAGATTAGGCTATGCTTAACATCCAAACTGCAACTTTTAAAAACCGTTGGATACACTGCAGAATGAAACTCTCTGCTCCCCTGTCCCACCTCGCTTGCCAAGAAACTGATGTAAACAGCAGCAGCGCCATCCTCCCAAAACCGCACAGCTATCCTGGTCAGGTAATACACAGCTATTATTAAAAATAAACTTTGCTTTGTTCAGTAATTTGTATTTCTAATGATTTGTTGTTTCCTCTGCATTATTCCCAACAATTATTTATTCTCTGTTTTTGGTCCACTGGTTTATTTTCCATTTTTCTCTACATCCACACTTCGAAAGCTTTTAGTTATTTTTTTTTTTTTTTCGTAATATGCATGTTTCTGCTCTATAATATTTCACATGATATATTTAGTGAATATTTTTACAATTTCTTACTCAGTGACCAACAAAAATGATTTTTCTTCTTGTTAAAGTTTTCCTATCTTTGAATTTATTGCAGATTCATATTTCAGAGGAGTTTCCAATAAGATCAGATCTTTAAAATGAAAGAATGAAAACTATAAGTGATAATTATTTATTATTATTATTATTATTATTATTATTATTATTATTATTATTATTATTATTATTATTATTATTATTAAATTGAAAAAGCAATCAGACGTCATGTTTTGAAAATAATATTGTTCAAATGTCCTCTGTTTCGGTGGGTGGGATAAATTCTGAGGATCCAACTTTGATCACTTTTGCACACACCTACACAAACACACTGCATGGTAAATTTGCAATGGTGCGTTCAATGATTCCTTTCAGTTCACGAGTTGTTCATGGCTTATTCCCATAGACCTGGAATTTGAGATAACCACACAGAAAATAATCCAGGGAGAAAGATCACATAATCTGGGCGGCCAGTTTCCATCGCCATTTGTGGACAGAATGCTTGTGCGAAACTTTTCGAGCAATAAGTAGACGGTAATCCATTCCATCCACCAAAGCAGAGGAAGGGTTACTGTGTTATGAAATGCTAAAATACGGGTATACTTGTATTTAGAATGTACTGTCCTGCTCTGGCTGATATGTTCTCCTGAAAAAATATAAATAAGCACAATAATAATAGTAAAAAATGAATTCACGGAATGCCTGGATTTAAATATTTAAAGATGGCAATAAGTTTACAAAACACTAGTGTAGCAAAGTATACGGACGAAAAGTTTAGCTCTCAAAATGTGGATAAATCCGCATAATTGCTGAATGTATGGCAACCCTTCGCAAAGGACAGTATTGAACGATGTAGTTACGCTATTGACTGCTTTTCAAATTAAGAAAAAAAGTTTCATTATCACTTATTTGGAAAACCCTACTATCAAGCTCCTGTAAACTGTAGTCACCTTTTCTTTCTCCCCTCCAATACCTATGTTTCACTCAGTTCCTTCCTTCGTCCCAATCATGTTTGTTTCGTCTTTGTAGTATTCACTTTCAGATAATATTTTTTACAACTCACTCTCAAATTATTTTTACCAACTCACTCTCGATTTAGATTTCACCAAAGGAGCCAAATCATTTGAAAAGCGAACGCATTTAATTATTCTATCTCCTATCAATACACTATCTTCTTTTATCGAATTATTAAGTCATAATCTTCCTAGCTGCATTAGTCTAGAGGTTTCGGGTGAGATCGATGCCCAAACTCATGAGGTCGGTGCTCATGAGTTCAAAACTCACGCTCGCTTGACCTAAACCTCACGAAATAAGTGTAATGCCGAATGGATTTTGTGATAGTGAGATCGAGTGAACATGATGTCTAAATGATGTGAGGAAATGTGGTTGACTGAGCGTGATGTCGAAATCACTTGTACGCGTACGCTCGAATGAGTGTGACACCGAAATGATGTGATGGTTGTGAGATCGAGTGATGCCGAAACGATATGGTGTTCGTGAGAGCGAGTGATGCCGAAATTATGTGATATTCGTAAGATTGAGTGATACCGAAATTATGTGATATTCGTAAGATTGAGTGATGCCGAAATCATGATATTCATGAGATTGAGTGATGCCGAAATCATGTGATATTAGTGAGATCGAGTGATGCCGAAATTATGTGATATTAGTGAGATCGAGTGATGCCGAAACGATGTAGTGTTCGTGAGGTCGAGTGATGCCGAAACGATAAGGTGTTCGTGAGATCGAGTGAGCGTGATGTCAGCCTGATGATGTGAACGTGATTTAGAAATGATCATATGAATGTGAGATTCATTGAACATTATGTCAATATAATGTCAACATTATGTCAATATGCCACTGTCATGATTATATGAGGTCGAGTGAATGTGATGCCGAAATGACGATGTGAATGTGGAGACAAGAGTGTGTTATCTTAGCCTGGTAATGCCAGCCTGAGGTCAAAATGATATTGTGGAAATAAATCTGAGTGAGCGAGATATCGTAATAATTATGTGCACGTGAGGTCAAGCGCGCATGAATTCGAAATAATGTGAATGTAAGGTTCAGTGAGCATGATGTCGGAATGATGTATGAGGTTGAGTAAGTATGATGCCGAACCATTAGGTGAAGAAACACGGATACAAAAAAGATAGCACTAGATTTCTAAATAGTTTGTGAGAAGCCAGTTTTTCCTCCTAACCCTTAGAACTAAAAGCAAGGTCTGTGTTAATCGAATTTCGTAACTTGAGAAATCATTATGATGTGAGCGTAATGCCAAAATTATGATGCGAATGTGGCGCTCAGTGACAGAAATGATATCATGAGATCGATTGAGTGGGTGAGAAATCGGATGGATGGCATGAGTATTATGTTAGGTCAGAGTTAGCACTTTTCTTTTCGACAGTACTGCATGGATGGCGTTGAGAAAAATCAGACAGTGCTGGTAATGTAGTGCTCATCTAGCTTCGTGAGAGCACTTGGACTAATTGGTTGATTAGTAGCAACCCTCATTTCAGCACCACGGCTATATACGACGTGGATTTACAGCTTAACGTGGGATCCGTACCATAGAGATCTCACCGGGATTCTACAACAGCTGGAGAGTCACTTGACAAAATGTAGTTTTCAGTCAGTCAAAGAAACCAGATGTCCTGACCACACATCGTCCAATTTAAAATCGCTGATTGAGCGGCTTAAGCCAGAGCTTCGTGTGAAGGAGTTTATCTCTACACGAAAAGTCTTGACTGACTGATCAACGCCTAGGCCAAACCGCTTACGCTAGAAAATTGAAATTTGGAAAGCACATGGGATTTGCGACGTAAAACACCACTAAGGAAGGATTTTGGAAATACGACATAGGAAGGAAAAGAGGAAGAAATAAAGTTTGAAATCATTATAATTAGATGTCCGTATCTTGGAATTCCTCATTTGTAAACACATCAAATTTGACATTTGGAATTTCCATTTAAAATAATTAAACACGTCTTTCAACGTTCTTTTTACATTTCAGCTAAAAAGGAATCAAAAAGGATTATGACTATTCACTAAGTCTCGACTATGTATCGAAATTCTTTAGGTTGAGAGAAATTCATTTGATATTTAGACTTTTTATTTTAAATACGAGGTGTGATCAATAAATACGGTGAATAATTTTCTTAGAAACAAAGTAATAAATTTGCGTGGAATTCGATTTAATCTCATTCAAAGTACCAGCCTTGGCTATCGATGTACTTATCTCAACATTGACTTCATGACTGGAAGCATTTCTGGAAGGCTTCTTTTGGAAGGGCATTCAGAGCTGCTTTGTCATGGCCTTCTCAATGTCAGGAGTGTTGTCCAAATGTTTTCCTTTAAGCATTGATTTAATTTTTGAGAAGAGTCAGAAGTCGTATGATGCTATATCTGGAGAGCACAGTGTATTTGGACAGACAGGAACATTTTTGCGACCAAAAACTCGCGGATCAAAAAGCAAGGTGTGGCACGGCGAGTTTTCGTGGTGAAGAAGGAAGCCATTTGCCCATTTAATCGACGGTTAAAATGCTTTTCATGGATCCATACGAGATGTTTAATTGTTCGGAAAGCTCTCGAATAGTCATTTACCTGTTTGAACAAATTATTTGTGTCACTTTTTGCACGTTTTCATTTGTTTTTGACGTCGAAGGACGTGTCGATCGTTGCTCATCAGTCATGCCATTTGTAAACAGTCTTAAATGCCATTGCTTTATCAGCATTCACTGATTTTGACATTTCGCTCCCGAGCTTCTTTGGCATTTTTTTTTTCAGCTTACAGCAAAACAGCAGCTTACAGCGCGCGACAGACACCCTCTGGAAGCCAACTAACATGTCGCAACCAGTGTTGCCAACAACTGAATACAAAAAGTCGCTAAATAGATGAAATGACCAATTTTGGGTGAAAAGTCCCTAAAAATGTTCGTGGAATTTTGCGTTTCATATATATCAATTAAGCCATAGTACTATCTACACTACACGAACATATATGAAAGACTCATATATAACTAATAATTATTTCACTTTTCTACAGTTTTAACTTGATCAATGTTGCTTCAACGAAATCAAAAACGAGTTTAGAAAAATTAAGAAAATACAAGGTCTAGAAAAAATCTTACACACTTCTACTGACGCTTCTACAGATAATCTGTTTGCTATCGGCAAATGTAATGCTTGTGCTTCTAAAGGAAGGTTTGGAAATTAAAGGACATTCAAAGCTGGGATTAGTCCCCATGAAGAGGTTAGAGATAACAATCAAAGTGGGAATATAGAGATAAATGTTATGCACTTTCCCAGCTCGTCAACATCTGCACTGATACAAATAAGCAAAAGGAAAATAAACATATATCTGAACTGATTCGAGCTAATAGTACTTATTTTAGGACAAGTTGTTCGCAGCGCAAAAGTCGCTAGATTTGTAAGTAAGTCGCCAAATCATCATTCCAAAATCACCAAAAAAGCCGCTAATCGGAAAAGTTATTTTTTGTCGCTATCCTGGAAGGGGAATCTCCTAAATTTAGCAACTTTTCCCCAAATTGGCAACACTGTTTGCTATTCGTTCAAACTCGTCACTGCCTGTACCAAAGGTTTAGGTTACCGAGATTACTAGTTGAAATGGATACAACATCGATATATGGCTCTGTGCAAATACATTCATCGTACTTCTTGATCACTTAAGAGTCTCTATCACTGCGAAATTAAAATACCGCTAATTTTACAGTAACTATGTGATATCTTCAAACAGATAAAAGATAATCGAAAAGTGGATCAAGACCTCCCTAGACGATGTTATTTTGCATGAGGTACCGTTATCACGAGTCACCTAGTAGCTTTTCTTTTGCTGTTATTTAGAAACTCGAAAATAAATGCCGATTTTCTAAATTGCTGGAAATCTAAAGCAGATAAATCAGTCGTGATAACGGTATCTCACGCAAAATAATATTGTCTAGGGAGGTCTTGTTCCACTTTCCGATTATCTTTTATCTGTTTGAAGATATCACATAATTAATGTAAAATTAGCGGTATTTTAATTTCGCAGTGATAGAGACTCTTAAGCCATGTTTCAGGGTTTTTGATACTTAAGCTATCAGGGACGAGAAAGAGTTTGGGGGTGGTTCACTAAGATGTCCATATGTGGAGTCAGAAACATTCTACAGGGTGGCCCAAAAGTAGGTATACAGATCAGCATCGATCAAGTATAAGACATTTTAATTTATTAAGATAATGAATTTATTTGCTTTGGTCTGTTCCGAGCTTAAGGTATAAGTGAAAATACATTAAGAATAGATAACGAAGAAACTAAGTCAACACCTGTACAGATAATAAGAAAATGATATAAAATGCCATGACCAATCAGTACGGGACTATATACCTACTTTTGGGTCACTCTGTATAACGTGCTATGTAAAAAAAAAAAAACGCAGGAGGAGGGACGCAACATGTTTTCTGCAGTAACACGTGCAGACCTTTGCTAGTTAATGATGACCTCGCAAAATCAAACATACTAATTACTAATGATCATCTTATTGTAAATGGAAGTCTACTGCACAGTTGTGACTTGATTCTGTAACTTGGGTACAATATAATGAACTTTTAGTTGATAGTAATTTTTTTTTTGAGCTGCGCGAATACAGCCATGGAACACTTTCACAAATGAACCTAAAGTTCCTCGGGAGAGAAAATGTTCTTCACTCCGGGAGATACAACACAAAAAGAACCTTCAAAGTTTCTCAATTCAACGAAGATAATGTTACAGTCTTCAGCGTACTTCCTCCAGCTCTAACGAGTCTGCAGAAGTTTTGCTCTTCTCCCAAAGACGATTTTATTTTTCATGGCTACATGCTGCTACTGCGGTTATTTCTGTAAGAAATGTGCTTTAAAAACGAAAGGCGACAACTTAAAGCAAATATACACTCGCTGTTAGTTTGTTCTGCGACATACGAGACATTCTGTTCTGTTCTTGAGGCAATTTGCTTCGTGCATCAAAACAAATAGAACATATTATTTATGTTAAAATCTCAGCGAAGGAATGATAAATTTACTAAGCTAATTCCGTATTAAGAAAATAGCAAGTTCTTCTATATTATTAGCGCTTAACGGAAAAGATTTCGTCGAAAGATGAGACATTGTACACTCCGCAGCAAAAAAACTTGCAACATGAGCATGTAAGTTTATTGTGAAACTATGCCTAACAGCGCAGGGAATCAACATAACGTCTATTCCTTGTCAGTGTAAGCTCTAAACTCCGATAAACAAAATATTCGTATCCGTCCGCTTGTCACAATTACGATTGGCTAGTAATGTATCACTCCCACTTCCCATGGGGAGGAGCAAATTATACAAGTGCATTTTGACAATACTGTCTCGTGTTGTCCAGATACTTACAGCAGCAGTAGAAAAGAAAGAAAAAACTCGTAAGATTACGAAAAAATGAATTTCGCTGGTAAACAATTGTTGATTAGTGAGTAAAGGTTTGCCTTGTTGGTGTTTCACCACAACACTCGCGGAACCGGGATTCATGCCAGCCATCTTTCAGACCTTAAAAGTAGAACACGCCTTCACAGTTAATTGGCGCCATAATTACTGCGCATGCTTAGTGTTTATTTCTATTGTTTCATTAACCACACTCGATTGGAGTATTATTAGATAATCCGCATTATATTTTTGTCGTTTATAATAATGTAGCAGTTTTATATGAAGCTTCATAGCAAAAGTAATAATCAAATCATATGAACTATTTTGCGGAGGAGTACAAGGGTCGGTAGGCCAACAGCAAATCGGCGATATTTGGTTTCATGTGGCTTTGTTTATCGCAGTTTAGAGCTTAGGCCGAACAACGTATAAGTGGGACGAATCACGACATGAGAAACCTCGGTGTCGTCCCCTGTACACTTATTTTGGAGCAAAAGCCTTCTTCGTTTTACAATAAAACTTACATGCTCATGTTGTAGGTTTTTTTTTTTTTTTTTTTGCTGCGGACTGTACCAATCGATAGAACATATTGCGCGGAACAAACTGATAGCTTTAGTATGAAAGCTCATGCATATTTCGAGAAAACAGACGAAAAGGGATTTGCTTGGAAACCTAAATTTATGTTGTACGAGAACCATGCCACTTAGGTAACCACGAAAGTTCGTGCGGTTTTTGAGAACAGTTACGTTTGTCGCGTTAGTGAGGTGAAATTGATTCTGATGACGTTATATTTTTTACATTCCTTCCAAACCTTATTCAATAAAGAGTTGTTCAGTGAATTGCACATTTCGCTATCGGTTTTGTAAGAAGCGCAATCTTCGAAAGAACATATCGTTGGAAAGCGAGATTTTGAGGCCTATTTTGTTTTATGAGTACAAATTAGAAAAAACAAAGCCGCTAGAAGAATAGGCTCTGCATTTGGAAACGTCAGTGAGTGAACGCATTGCTCAAAAGTTGTTCAGCCGCTTTTCTTTCGTAGATGAGAGCCTTGAAGACAAGCCTCATGTTGGTCGTCCATCCACCCTCGACAAAATCCAGCTGGAGGAGAAAATCAAGCAGAATCTTCATCAAACCTATCAGGAGTTTATACACAGGTTTGGAGTTCTCGTGAGACCATTCGATCACGTCTTCATACCCTTGACATGAATGGAAGCTAAGCAATTGGGTTCCTCATGTCCTGTCCGATGGGAAACAAGCTCCAACGGTTGGACATCTCCTTGCCGTTGCTGTTGCGCAATAATATAGCCTCGTTTCTGGACCAAATCTTGACGTGTGACGAACAATGGATCATATATGCTAACCGGAACAGGAAACATCATTCGTCGAGGTCTGGTTTGGTCTCATTGGCCGCTAAACCGGACATTCAACCAAAAGAAGGTAATGCTGTGCGTTTGGTGGACCAGCGCTGGCACAGTTCACTATGAATACCTAAAAAGCGGAAAAGTAGAACAGTCGAGGTCTACTCGTAACAACTAAAAAAGAGTTTTAGCTGCGTTGCTCCAGAAACAGACAGAACTGCTCAACAGAAGAGAAGTTCTCCTCCACGATCTTGTAAAGCTCATATGGTAAAAATCGATTAAAGAGGTAATCAAAACACTGGGCTGGGAAGTTCTGAGTCATCCATCCTATTGCCCGGACGTCGCCTCATTGGACTATTACCTGTTTTTTACCATGGATTATCAGCTGCGGGAATAGCAGTTCCAAAAACGCGACGATGTCACAAAGGTTGTATCACAATCTTTGGGTTCCAGAAAAAAAAAAAAAGGACTCTTTCAAAAAGGGCATTTATAAGCTTGTGTCTAAGTAGGGAACATATCATTGAAGCCAATGGAGATTATTTCGAAGAATAAAATGGGTGCTTAAGACTTTTGTGGGTCGTGTTTGACGAGTGGCGAAAACCGCACGAAACTTCTTGGTTACCTATATTAAGGCGAAACAATCTCCGTGAAGCTCTTTACAATCAGACTAGCAAACTAATCAAAGTAGCAGGAATAATGTTAATGAGATGTAGGCGCAAACTAATCAAAGAAGCAGGAATAATGTTAATGAGACGTAGGCGCAAACTAATCAAAGTAGCAAGAATAATGTTAATGAGATGTAGGCGCAAACTAATCAAAGTAGCAGGAATAATGTTAATGAGACGTAGGCGCAAACTAATCAAAGTAGCAAGAATAATGTTAATGAGATGTAGGCGCAAACTAATCAAAGTAGCAGGAATAATGTTAATGAGATGTAGGCAGAGTTACGATGAACTCTTAAACGTCACTTTTTAGAACTATAACGTTGAACAAAGATGAGATGTAAAGAAGTAATTTTTCTTGACGGCGAGAATATTGCAGAGTAAAGACAGTTGCTTAATATTTAGATGAATGACGTTCTGAGACGGAACAAGTGTAATAGATATTGGAACTATATCGCAGACAAAGTAAGCATTCTATTGGAAAAAAGAGGGATATTACTTCGAATATTTTATCAATAATTATAAAAGAAAAGAGTCATCCACAAATTTGTATAGGGCGAAGCTTTGTGTGGATCAAAAATTATAGCATTTCGACAATAAGAACTGAAAAGAAAAAATAAGAAGGAATCGAGCTATGATTCTAGAGGAAAATTCTGAGCTTATCAGGGATGCAAAAGAACAACAGATTTGTCAAGAGCAAATGACACACTGGGGAAATTTGCAGTAGGAAACAGTTAATTTTTGTAACTCAAGATTTTTCACTGACAATACTGAAAAGTAATTGCTTTCAAACTAGGGAAATTTCTTGGTGCCCACTCGCGTGCTATTGCCGCCTTTGGCTGTTCCCATCTTTAACCAGGCTCGTATCCACGGGGGGCTAGGGGGCGTGTCTCCCTAAATTTTTCCTGCCCCCCTAAAATTTTCACGGTAGGCTACCAAATGAACTATAATATGGTTGGATCGCCCCTCTCTAACTTCTACCCCCCTCCCCTACATTTTTGGGCTGGCTACCGGCCTGCTGTTAAATACATACATAAAGTGACGTTTCTGATGGAGGCTTGTATCAGAAACTACCGTTAACTGCTCTAATACACATCAACAGGCTGGCGACTGGATAGATTATGTATAGCATTGTTTTGAAGTCAAAGATATACATAAAAGGGTAGTTTAGCGTGGCAACACCCGATCCCGGACAAAACAAGTAGGAAAATGTAAACACTGACTTACCTGCATATTACAAGAACTGCTGAAAGTGGACCCGTTAACGCTGAGACACTGCTGCAGACGTCCCAGAATACTGGCTGGCACCGCCTGTAACTCTTCACGAGTGATGCTCCGGATTATATAATAAGAGTAATGTTTTGCTGCAGTTTACCCAAGTATGCAGGTTATTTGTATACATTTTATGTTTTAAGCAACCCCAAAGATAAAAATCGCATGAATACAAATCCAGAGAATGAGGACTTCGCAACCCCTTAATTATGCGCATTCTTCTTTCAATATTTCATACACCACTGCCAGAGATTTGTTCCAAGTGTGGCTCCATATTGCTGGAAGCACGAGTATATTTTCTATTGTGCTATCAGTTCGTAGTAAAACTGCTGCAAGAAGCTACGATAAACTTCACTAGTTACTGTTGATTCAAGGAACACTGGATCTGCTACACTTATTTCTGAAACTTAGCACTAAAAATCAATTTCGTGCAGAATATGTGGATTCTCAGCAGACCAGTGCCGCACATTCACGTAGCCCAATAAACGGAACCATGCTTCGTCGGCCATATAGCAGAGGATCCGAATTCCATCCGTAATCATTGCCAGTAACCAATCGCGGTACGCAACCTGTTTGCCTGTTTTCGGCTACTTTAATTCCTGGACATATGTTACTAGGTATGGCTTCAGTTTCAGACCTCAGCACACGCTGACACGTTGTTCGTGACATACCGACCTCATGGGATACTTTACGGAAAGATTTGTGAGGGCTTCGTGTGTAATCCGTTGCTGAATATCACATTCGGAGTTCGGACAACGTTTGGTTTTTGCCCACACACACATTCGTCATAGATCCAGTTGGACGTCATTCTGAAAGGGAACCGGTCAAAACCCCCACAGCCAAAACACCCACACTCAAGAAATGTCAAAATACCCACACAAACGGTCATAACCCCCACACAAATGGACAAATCTCCCAAACACACGAACGGTTATAACCCCCACAGCCAAAACCCCCACACTGGTAATCGGTCATAACCTCCAACGGTCATAACTCCCACACAAATGGACAAAACAGCCACACATAGCAACGGTCACAATCCCCACATAAATGGACAAAATCCCCACACAAATGGACAAAACTCCCACACAATCGGTCAAATCTCCCACACTCTGAAATGATCCTGGTTGTATGTCTTGCCCTTGTACTTTTTAATAACATTTTTTATTCCACTTAAACCGATGTTGCAACTATTCTTCTTGCACTGTTTTGTAATGACAGAAACACTAAAGTGGCCGTCGTAAAGAGCCGCAACAAAGACGTGCAATCACGATATTTTCAGAGTATGGGGGATGTGTCCGATTGTGTGGGGGTTTTGTCCATTTGTGTGGAGATTGTGACCGTTGCTATGTGTGGGAGTTTTGACCGATCGTGTGGGCGTTTTGACATTTCTTGAGTGCGGGGGTTTTGGCTGTGGGGGTTTTGACCGTTCGTGCGTTTGGGGGATTTGTCCATTTGTGTGGGGTTATGACCGATCGTGTGGGCGTTTTGACATTTCTTGAGTGTGGGTGTTTTGGCTGTGGGGGTTTTGACCGTTCGTGCGTTTGGGGGATTTGTCCATTTGTGTGGGAGTTATGACTGATCGTGTGGGCGTTTTGACATTTCTTGAGTGTGGGGGTTTTGGCTGTGGGGGTTTTGACCTAGACCCTTCTGAACCAAGTTCTGAACAGTGTTTCGCAGGTGGGTTTGTTTTGAGCACCTGTCAGTGGAGGCCTGTTTTGTGTTCTTAATTGACAAGTCTAAACATATTCTTCCACTATCACAATTCTTCGCTACACGGAAAACACCATCTTTCGACGCAACTTGTTTACCATAACGGAACAGACAGAAAATTTCAATTAACCAACTGTACACAGGGCAGCACACCAGTGCCATATCGCGGTGCCAGAAAGAAACACACTCCGCCAGGTGCTAAACAACTGCGCATCGGCCAGCACACCGACAACAGCTAGAATTACTCAAGAGAATTATATACAATTAAGTATTCGTCTCTGGTATTACCTGGCCGGCCTACTTTTATGTAGACTACCCTGTAAAATTCAGGTATTTAGTGACTGAACTGAGAAAAACCCTTGAAAAACCTCTGTCAGGATGACAAGATGGAGTTAATTTCGAAACCTCTCAATTGCGAATCAAGAATACTACCCATTAGCCTACGTCGTTCGATGTTATTCTGAATTCACATGTCACAACCGTTTATAATATACTGAAAATTCCATTTCTTTGCTGATCACAAATTCTCTTCACCTTCTCACTAGCAGGAGCTTAATCTGGCATCAAGTTGATGATCGATCCCATCAAGAGAACGTCCATTAATGCCAGCTGATCTATCTTATACGTAATAGAGAAGCGAAAAAGAGAAAAAAAAAAGGAAAAGAAACTGAAGATCACCAAGCGAACATTCGATTCCAGAAATCGCTTGCTTGATTGCTTCATACGTAAGAGATAGAGAAATAGAACGGTAAGTTATGGGAGCGAGCGAAAGAAGATTCAGTGGGCCTGAACCAATAAGACCTCTCGATGAAGACAGAAAGGATTTAAGACAAAAGGAAGAAAAAGCGAAGACTGAAAGGAAAGAACAACAATTCCATTAGGCAGGCGAAGAGAAAATGGAAGAAGGAAGCTAAAAGGTAGCTACAAAGCAATAATGGATGTTTCTCTTATTTGGACAGAGAGCATACTCCTAATGGCTTCGGTCAACAAAATTCTCTCTTATTGGATGTCGACAACAAAATTGAGACAAGCAAAGCACAGGATGAGCTGTGTTCAGTTGGCACTGCTGGTGGTTGTTATTGTTCGTGGTAATGACAAGATTCGATTTTTATTATTTATTTATTTTGAGTTAAGCTTCCGTAAGTTATACCACATAAAATTAAGGAGACGAATGAAGGCAAGAAATTAAATATAAGGTGAAACGAAGAAATAGCAATAAATAAAACTCTGAGATAACTAATAGACACAATCTATTCGCTACAAGCTGGTAATGAGAACAAACATACAATTTGACCTCCGAAAAATACAAACTATATGAGGTGCTACTCAAAATTTCTGCGAGTTCTAACATTCCGTCAAAACTAGCAACAGTACAAACTGTTGCCGCTAATTAACTCTGTGTGTAGTTTAAATGGCAGTCGTCCAAGTGGCATTGTGCCAAGTGAACATGTTTGTTAGATTACGGTGGTTTCGTTACACTATATTCTAGTGTGTCTACAAATTTCGACTTGACCGATATAGGGAAGCAAAGGATCTGTATTTTGTCCAAATCTAAACAAAATTGCTGCTGAAACCCAAAGAATTCTGGGGGAGAGTTTTGGTGATCAAGCTTTACGGCAAAGAAGAGCGATTTTGTGGTTTAAAATTTTCAAAATTTAGACAACAGTAATAAAACCTAATTTTATGTAGATAGATACAATATAATACAGTGTAGGCCATAAGTCACCCGAGTTATTCAGTACTTAACCTACGAGACTAGCAGAAGTTGATTGTATATTTCGAGACGCTTGACACTATACTGTTATTCACTTCTCAACTGACTACAGTAGCAGAAGCTGATTAAGCCACAAGTTACTTGACATTAGTAGTTATTCGGTTCTTAACTGACTAGAGAAGCAGTAGCTGATTGAATTGCAAGACGCTTGACATTAGTAGTTATTCGGTTCTCAACTGACTAGAGAAGCAGTAGCTGATTGAATTGCAAGACGCTTGACACGAGTAGTTATTCGGTTCTCAACAGACTAGAGTAGCAGTAGCTGATTGAATTGCAAGACGCTTGACATTAGTAGTTATTCGGTTCTCAACTGACTAGAGAAGCAGTAGCTGATGGAATTGCAAGACGCTTGACATTAGTAGTTATTCGGTTCTCAACTGACTAGAGAAGCAGTAGCTGATTGAATTGCAAGACGCTTGACACGAGTAGTTATTCGGTTCTCAACTGACTAGAGAAGCAGTAGCTGATTGAATTGCAAGACGCTTGACACGAGTAGTTATTCGGTTCTCAACTGACTAGAGAAGCAGTAGCTGATTGAATTGCAAGACGCTTGACACGAGTAGTTATTCGGTTCTCAACTTACTAGAGTAGCAGTAGCTGATTGAAAAAGTGAAATGAAACCTTTAAGTTTAACGTTTCACAGTTATGCCGGTTAGGCTAAAGGAGACGGTGATAAATGAGAAATGAGTGAAATGGTGGAATGAAGAAAGTGGGAGGAAACGGGAGAACCCCGAGAAAACCCACGAGCACGCTGTTTGTTCACCACAAAGTCCACACGGCGCCAGTAGCTGATTGAATTGCAAGACGCTTGACACTAGTAGTTATTCGGTTCTCAACTGACGACAGAAGCTGATTAAGCCGCAAGTTACTTGACACTAGTAGTTATTCGGATCTCAACTGACTGGAGTAGAAATAGCTGATTGAATTGCAAGACGCTTGACACTAGTAGTTATTCGGTTCTCAACTGACTACAGTAGCAGAAGCTGATTAAGCTTATATATATATATATATATATATATATATATATATATATATATATATATATATATATATATACAGTGGCGGATTCAAGGGGGGGCTATAGGGGCTATAGCCCCCCCCATGACGCTCAGATATACACTGGATAAAATGGGCTTCAATCCTACTTTACACTAGATAAAACGGCAAAATATGGTTTAGCCCCTCCCTTGATCATATCCTGGATCCGCCCCTGTATATATATATATATATATATATATATATATATATATATATATATATATATATATATATATATATATATATATATATATATATATATCGGCGTAGAGAATTGCAAATTAATTCCTATAAAATTTCTTTTCTGTCTTATTTGTCTTTGGTATAGGCTTGTGTGTTTCATGGCCATGCCTAAGATTGGGCTTTCGTAGAGAGGAGACATGAACAATTTTGTGAAAAAAAAGTCGGGAAGGACATCTTTACAACGGATAGATTGGTATTACTTCGCAAAATTTGTGAGATCAGTTTGTGCTGAAAAGCGTTTATTTTGTGACACGGTATTTAAAATACAACGAAAACACAAATAAGCAGCTAGCAGGAACTACAGTGCCCACATAACAAAACTTCACGCTAGTGTTTGCAGCAGTAACTTCATGTCATAATCTGTTCGCATATGATTTGTGTAAAGCGTTTGCATTGGCGACATTCTTCTATAAAAAGTGGAAGATGAGTCTCTGATGATATTTTTTAAACTTACATGAAACTAGAATCTACTTTAAAGAAGACATATCTAGATGATGCATACATCGATGTAGTTGAGAATATTAGTGCAATTGGAGACAAAAATATTTTCACTTCATTGGTGCAACAGCCAATGAAGTCGGAAGATTCATATGTAATGTCGTAATTAGGATTTGGAATGATGAGATCTGGGAAACCATTGAAGTTTTTTTTTCCCTCTTCGAAGTAAACACTGTGAAAAAAGTTAATAGTTCCCGCATATCTCAAGTTTTCATTAATGGTCTTAATTAACTTTGGACTAATGGAATTAAATATGACAACGCCCTACTTTTCCCCACTGGTGCAATAACATATATGAAAAAAAAAAAAAAAAAACAGGTGAGGCACTTAGGTCTCTTTCAACAAATGATACATCTTATGCGCTTAGAACACGCCTCACCCAAGACTGCAGTGATAGTTCCTGTATTGTTTCCAGACATGACATGACATGACATAACTTTTAAAAAAAAAATCTACTAGAATTAGGGCTTTCAGAGAGATTGTACTGGATACATTTCTGTCTTGCAATCCAATTCCGACGAAATGATTAAGTGCAGCTTGTTATTACCCATTTTGACAAAGTCAAGGAGGTCGTCGACTCTCTTGATGATGTTGCTACCCATTCGAATTACTCAGGAGATATTAAGAGAAACATGTGTAAAATATACAGGCCGGTAGCCAGCCCAAAAATGTAGGGGAAGGGGCGGCTGAAGTGAGGGGGGCCGATCCAACCATACTATAGTTTATCATCGTATTATAGTTCATTTGCAAGCCTACCGTGAAAATTTTAGGGGGGCAGCGAAAATTTAGGGGGGCCCAGCCCCCGTAGACCCCCCGGGATACGGGCCTATATATATATATATATATATATATATATATATATATATATATATATATATATATATATACATACCTGTACATTTTTCTGTTACCAACTTCAATAACTTTTTTGGAAGAGCAGAATTTAGAGCTGGTGGCATCTATGGTGTTTAATGAAGTGTTTTTTTTTTTTTTTTTTTTTTTTTTTTTTTTTTTTTTTAACTGTCAAGTAGGTACTCTCGTTAAGAAAGGCAGTGTTGAACAGAAAGTGTAAAAACTCTGTTAGTGAAAACCATGCAGAAAATCAGAACATTTCTAGTTTTACTGGGTGAAAGCACGACTAATATTCTTATGGGTCCCAATGTTGTGATGTGCTTTAAATATATTCCTGTCACATCAGTAGATGTTGAACGATCATTTTCACGATTCAAGCACATCTTCATGGACAGATGACACGACTTGTGCGTGGGCAACCTAAAGAAAATGCTTGTGATATCGTGAAATCAAAAGTAAACTATGTGTTGTATGACATGCTTGGTTTATCAAGGGCGAAGATAGGACTTACTTAATACTAATTGATTTTTTTTTTTAATATAGTGTTTGGTAGGGCTGGATTAACCAATCTGGACGCCTGGAGCTAGAAAAAAAAGAAGTGGCCCTTGCTGACTTAACCTAAACATTTCTGTGAATGTACAGAAGGAAAGTTAAAGGAATATGTTTCACATTTTTGGTCATGCTTTATTTTATGATGATGACTGTATCTTCATGAATCTTTTTAGATAGTTAGTTGAGATTTTCATCAGAATGGATGACCCTGTCCACCTGGAGACCCGGAGCTGTAGCTCCTTTAAGCCGGTTCTGGTGTTTGGTTATTGTATTCAATCATATATTTTTCTCTGCAGTTTGATGTTTATCATACTAAATGAAATGAAATCTGAGTTTTACGTCCCACGCTTATGCCGGTTAGGCTAAAGGAGACTGTGATTATGAGAAATGAATGAAATGGTGGAATGAAGAAAGTGGGAGGAAACGGAAGGACCCCGAGAAAACCCACGCACACGGCGTTTGTCCACCACAAAGTTCACTTGGCGGGGTCTGGGATCGAACCCGGGACCCCAAGCACCAGAGGTGAACGCTCTACCACGGAGCCACCACGGCCCCCATTTATCATACTAACGTTTCAGTGCTTTGTAATTTTCTTTTTCTTGGAAGTCTTGTGGTTGTTCATACTTTCTATATGAACTATATGAAAATGTTCATACTATATGTTCATACTCTTGTGGTTGTTCATACTTTCTAAGTCATACTTTTTATATTACTAATTAGTGCTATTTACAATTTTTACTGGATACTAGAGATCAAAGT
This sequence comes from Thermobia domestica, assembly GCF_964235325.1. NCBI lineage: Eukaryota > Metazoa > Arthropoda > Insecta > Zygentoma > Lepismatidae > Thermobia > Thermobia domestica. The sequence goes on along the minus strand of NC_137460.1, from coordinate 22,246,517 downwards.
ATTTTATGTGGAACTTTTGTTAAATTCATGACATACGTACAATACATGTTTGTAATTTAAACTATAGTATTCGCGCAGACTCGTAAAGCTTGACCTAGATCTACCGATTTGGTTCCGTGCATGTAGCGCCCGTAGATTTAGCGCCCAGTGTTTCTGGCTCACAGAAGGAATTTTCTATTGATCTTATCTCATAATCAGGGATGTCCAGTTCATTTTACCACTCTTTCCACAGGTCGTTAATTCCTGTTATTTTCTTACATCCATGTTCAGTGTACTTAGCGTCCACTAAGTAAAATTGTTATGAGGAGGGAGAGAGAGAGAGACACAGAGAGAGAGCAGCCGATAGCACTGATTATGACGCTTCAATGAATCATCGCCTCCGGAGGAGAGGGTGACACGCAGACAGGCTTGCAATAATCGGAGTTAGACGGCATAGTAAAGCATCATAGTGTTCTTCTTGCCTCCATTAAGTTGTGTGATATTCCTGATGCTGAATTTTGCTTTTCTCGAAACAACATAAATATGGCATAACACTATGTTGTCCCAAGCCTTTAATGACCCCCGATATATATAATCATTTTATGTATATATGGAATAACATGTAATTTTCAATAAATATTTGGAGAGAGAAGACAAGCTTTAGGAGGACCGTGCCCCCTATATATGTTGTGTGTGTGTGTGTGCCTGTACTCAGTTCATCATTTTATTTGTATTTGGTATCGTCTAACTTAACAATACAGGTTTTCTTTCTTCACTTGGTTCAGGAATTGAAAGAAAAGGGTTTTCATCTGGTGACAGAAGTTTGGAGATATGAAAATGTTAAGTCTGATCTCTGTAAATTAAGAAGAGAAGCTTTAGGTACAGATCAAAATCCTGCAACAAGTTTGGACATGAGTTTTCCGGACGAACTTTTAAGTCTACCTGATTGCGGTAATTTTCTTGTGGTGGACGACGTTTTTGAAGATCAAAGAATATTAATATTTGCGGTTGAGGACGCCAGTATGCTGCTGAATCGTTTTTTTTTTTTATGGATGGAACTTTCAGTAACTGCTCCCAACAATTTCAACAATTATATTCCATCCATGTGGAGCTAGATAGTACTAACGAGGTAAACAGCATTTTCCCCGTTGTATTCGCGTTACTACCAAGCAAAACCGAATTAATATATAGGAGATTCTTCAATTTGCTCAAGAGATGGGCTCCAGAGTGAAGTCTTCAGCTTTTAAAAATTGATTTTGAAGCGGCTGTAAAAAAGGTTCTTAATGATCTCGTCCCACAAACAAAAGTTTTGGGATGTAATTTCCATTTCATGCAATGCTTGTGGCGAAAAATTCAAGAGCTTGGACTTACACAAGATTATAGAGAAAGTGAAGAACTTAAATTATTTTGTAGAAGATGTAGAGCTTTAAGTTTTATACCCAAAGAAGATATAGATGAAGGATGGTTTATAATCATGTCGAACGCACCTGACTCGCCGAAAATAGTAGAGTTTGCAAATTATTTTGTAGATCAGTGCTTGGAGAACACTACATGGCCAATTGAGATTTGGAATTTCTATAAAGAAAAGCATAGAACAAATAACGTTGTGGAAAAATGGAATGGAAAACGTAATTGCATCATAGGGAGAAAACATCCGAACATATTTTTGATGGTGAAGAAGCTGAAAGAGGAAGCTGTAAACACTACCTTTATGCGGAGAAGAATGAAATTTGGAGAGCCAGGCACCAAAAGAGCAAAAAGGTATATCAACATCGACAAGAGAATAAAGAATATTCTAGAGAAATACGAGGAAACAAAGGATCTGTTTAACTGCTTTGGCTTATGTCCAGAAGTTCGAACAAATTGCTAACTATGTAATTTCATTTTGACTGTAGTCAGAGACAGTATGCGAAAAGGGTAACAAATGAAAGCACGCTTCCTGTGAATATCATCATTGACAAGGGTAATATCTGCAAATTATTTTAAGAAAATTAATACATAAATATAAAGAAAATGTTTTTGATTGGCTAAAACAATAATCAAAATAGCATGGCAAGGTTCACTTAAAAAAAAAAAAAAAAAATTAACAAGCCTATATTCCTGTAAGGAATGTAACCAGTCCTAAGTCTGGAGAAAGTGTGAAGGGAGGTTTATGAAATGAAATCTTTGAGTTTTACGTCCGACGGTTGTGCCAGGTATGGTAAAATGAGAATGAATGAAATAGTGGAATACAGAATGTGAGAGGAAACGGAAGAACCCCTAGAAAACCAAGCACGTGGTGTTTGTCCACCACAAAGGACAATTTAGAGCGAGCTGGGATCGATTAGGGACCCCAGGCACCAGATGTGAACGCTCTACCATCGCCAGCGGGACCTCAAAGGAAGTTTATGGGCATAATTATCAATAACTAGTAACCAAACTATAATTTCCTGGCGCTATGATCGACCAATAACGACGCCAGCTTTAACGTCTTGGGGGGAGGCGGAGAAAATTTTAGGAGGGCAGTAGTTTTTTTTATATACCCAAAACTATAAGTTATTATAACTTTAAATAAATTATGATACAACATGTCTGGAAGAACGGGGTCTGAGGGACAATTTGCCACTAAAATTCGACAAAGCGCACTATTTGCCACCACTTTTCATCGACAGAAGCAGTTTAAGAGACATTTTTATTTAATTTCTATTGGATGTATCAATGATGATGATTAGGAAAGTAACAAGCATATTAGATCCAAAGATTGTATAACTGTACGCCATGGTATTCAATGCTCTACCAATATTTAAATGTACTATAAACCAGGATTACATATGTAGCTTTTAATGTGAAAAATATGTAAAACAGACGTAATCTAGAATACTGCAATGAGGATAAGACATACAAAAAACGGTGAACATATTCTCACGACTGAAAACCGGGACAAAATGTAAACTGGCGAAACACCGGGATAAAAGTCTTCATGGAGGCCACGGTGGTTCAGTGGTAGAAGCACTCACATCTGGATCATGGGGTTCCTGGTTTGATCCCATCTTGCGTCAAATGGGCTTTGTAGTAGTCAGACGCTGCGTGCATGGATAAACTCGGGGTTCTCTCGTTTCCTCTCACTTTCTTCATTCCACCATTTCATTCATTCTCACAATCACCGTCTCCTCTATCCTACTCCTATCTCCTTAATCGTGGGATGTAAAATCCAAAGATTCATTTCATTTCAAGAGGTTCCAAATCGGGACTGTCCCGGTAAAAACCTGACATATGGTAACTCTGACTATATAACAACATCGGGTTCGATACTAAAAAAGAAAGAAAGTCAAATTATCATATGGTATTACACAGTTTCAGAAAAAACATCTAACAAGCTAGCCGCATTAAGCCTGATACATATTTCATAACTTTATGCGTAATATAAATCTATAGTTAAGCAATTGATATCATACACTACAAGCACTGAAAAACAACGTAACGTTCTATAATAAAAAGAACGTTACTTTACGAACCAATAAGTTAATCGCTTTACGAACCTTATTGTACACATTATACCTTAAAGTTACAGCCTTATGCTGTAAGTGGATATTTTCGATCCACTTACTTGTAATAAATTAACTGTAAAAATATCTGGTTTAAATATAGATATATATATAATCTAATAGTTTTTAAGTTCATTAAATTCCAGGCCTGGATAATTATTTAGGTGCTTATATATTTATATAGTTTATAATGTTTATATAATTTGTATAACTTATCTGTATATAATTTGTATCATATATATCATATTTTTTTATATAGCATTAGAGAGATTGCCTTTAAAGATTTTCTGCTTAGATAGATACACTGCTGCATTTGCTTCAATAGTCTTAGGATCGGATACGTGCTTGTTAACTGTTAGAACTTCATGGGGGGAGGTTGGTAGCGTCGGTTTTTTCAAATTTTCAACGAACTTTCTTTATTTTAGCTGGAGATCTTTTCGTTTTTGGATGCTGCCACGTGTGAGCCGAATCGTATATATACCGAGCTGTTTCGCTTGGTAGGCGTTCTTCTGACGCTCTGGACCACATGGTTAAGTTCGACCGACGGTCCTAATGTCTGTTGGATCAACCAATTTTTTTTTTTTAGCTATGCTGTTTAAGGCTGGCAGGTTAGGATGGTCTCTCGGAATGACCAAGGATAGGGAATAGGTTTTTATTTTGCAAATAACTTAAGAATAGTTTTCTGGGGAGAATTCTTTTTTTTTTTTTTTAATAGGTTAAATTTTAATCACGCCGAGGACGTGGGAATATCTATTAAATAGGTTTTTATATTTTGAGATACGTTTTAATCTCTTGGATAGGTCTATTCTAATTCTAATTTTAGGGAATTCTAATTTTCGAGCTCAAATGGTTTTGGGTTCGAGTCCCCTCTGGAATGAGAACGTTGTTTCTCAAGTTAAAGTTTATTGTTTTCCTTTTTGATTCCCTGATCCTAATCCTGTGTTAGTGATTATCTCTTGAAAAAGAGATAAGTTTCTGGTCTTTTAGAGCGAGACCTTATTTAGGGCAAGGCCTAGTTTTGGTGGCCAGTTTATTGTCTCGAAGAGAGAGACTTGGTTAGGGCAAGGTCCACAGCACGGGCCAGTTTATAGTCTCATGAAAGAGACTTATTTCTTACCTTAACTTAACCTTTAACCTTGTATTATTTAGCCAGGGTTTCCTTTTCGCAGGTTCTCTAGAGTTCTGGAGACCTGTGTAGATAGGCCAAGCATTTTCTTTGATTCAAGGAATTGCTTTTAAAGATAAGGCAGAGTGGAGCTGTTCCGTTAGAGAGGGCAGAGAAACTTATGCCACAGGACCCTTATAAATTAGAGCATAAACTAGCATGTATTCGTATCTAAGTAGGGAGTGATGGGTTCAGAGTTCGATCCCTCACTGGTAGAGTTTTCAGAGTCCTGAAAGAGAACTCTTTTTCTTGCTTCTCATAGAGAACATTTTAATTTTTTGCTCATATCTAGTCTGCGAATAAAATATTAAAAAAGCCTAAGTAATTTTTCGTTCTTTAAAACAAAAATTTCCCTGTGCCCGGATGTAATAAGAATATCATTAATCATACCCTAGACAACTAACTTTTTTTGAGAGGAGCCAGTGAAGAAGGATTGATTAGACAATCTTTTGTTTTGTTTTTTTCATTTATGTAGTATATATTTCTTGCAGTTCAGTTTTAAGAATACTGTTAGATAGAGAGGAATTAAATGGTTTTTTGTGCCAAAGTAGTATTAGAGATACTACTTAGTAGTGGCGTATATATCTATATAGAGAGTTTTTATTATATTATTTTTTTTATACTACATATTCTGTGGGCTCTTTGCCGTGATTTTAAAGACGAAATATTTTTATGAAATTGAGATCAGGAAAGAGAATAGATATGGCAGGGCAGATAGATTTAGATACGTTAAAAGAGGCTCTGGGCATACAGGAAACAGATATGCCACTAGAGGAGGTTTTACAACTTGTGAGAAGACTGAATAGGTCCAGCGAAGTTTATAGTGAACGAACGGAAACAAATAGTCAGAATGGGGAAAGTTCAAGTACTGGTTGTACTTGTTCTAAGACTTTTGATAAAGTGAAGATACAATTACCACACTTTTCCGGAAGTCCAACGGACAATCCGTTTGATTTTATCGCTTCGTTGAAAGATTTTTCTAAGAGGAAAAATATATCCCTAGAACAGATTTTAGAAAAGGTTGTGCCATATTTATTGGATGGAGAGTCTAAACAATGGTTTAATTTTAAGGCTCCGTTTTCGGAATTTTCGGAATTTCAGAATAGTTTCCTTCAGGAGTATTACAGTTTTAATTATGAACAGGAAATTGAATCCGAGATTTCACAGAGAATCCAGCTACCCACGGAATCAATGGCTAAATTCGTAAGAAGTATGTCACTTCTGTATAACCGGTTACGTAAACCGCCGTCCGAAGAAGAACAGGTTTTGAGAATCATAAGTAAGTCTCATCCGAAATTTAAGATCTATTTACACGAACGTAAATTTAGTACGTTGAAAGAGCTAGAGACATATGCAGTCAAAATTCAGTCTATTTTACTTGAAGAGGTGAACTATGCTAAATTACACAAGAATGGGAATGTGGGAAAAGATGTTGCCGTCGTTTCAAATAGTACGCATGAGTTTGGAAAAATTCCTGAGTTTAAAGTTGAAGCTTTGGATCCCGCATTGTATAAACGGAATATAGGGGAGAAGGATACCACAAAACCAGTGAAAAGAGAGCAATTGCGTTGCCACGCGTGCAATGGCTTAGGGCATTTTAAAAGTCAGTGTTTAAAGATTAAAAGAAATTCTGAGAAGAAGAACGAAAAAACTGCTGCGGCCACTATTATACCAGCCATACACTGACGTATTTTTCAGTCGTAGCCATAAAATTTCATGCGCTAGTCTTGTTAGCAGCTGTCAATACGTTAGTGTATGGGACCTGGCGTACGTTTACGTACCGAATTTTTATACGCTTGAAAAGTCTGGATGCTTTTAACTTCGAGCGTAAATACGGCGCGTAAAAACGGCTCAGATGAAAGGGTTTTCGAGCAGCAGGTGGTCTCTTGCCCTTTCCACGGCCTTCTCCCTGGTCTGGTCTTATTGTTTTCAGAAGAGAAAACCTGTTCTTGAGTTGTCCTCGCGAATCGTTGCTGAGGTTTGCTGGTAGACTCACCAGAAATCTTCATTCCAATCTAGTTTCAGTCTTTCTATACAATACATGATTTCGGTTAAATTAATATTTTCTATTGCACAAAACGAGACATTATTTCCTAATTAAAATTCATAATTAATTTTCAGTACATAGAGGAAAAGGTACGTATTTAAATCCAATATTTTCTAATTAGAATTCGCAAATGATGAGAGCTCCTCCGTGGTTATATGGTCAGCGTAAGCTTCTCCGGCGCAGGACATCCTGTTCGATTCTCGGCAGATGCTCACGCAGTTTGGATCTCCCTTCTCATACAGCCTCGCTGTCTGAGAGGTCGCTAAATTCAAACCCAATCTAATCGAACATGATGTCTTTCGACTACGAATTTAACATTAACTTTAATATTTGACAATTAGTCCCCCCCCCACACACACACAGAGGTCAAGATGGTTATAAAAATGAAGTCACACCTTTAGAGTTGCTCATATTCTGATATTAAAAAAAGAAGTATAACATGACTTTTAATAGCATGTGACCAATTCCCGCTAAACTAAAAATGTCATGCTATTTAGAAAAGAGAGAGAAAGCAAGAGAAGGGAAAGAAGATTAGGGCAACCAACAGTAGTATACGCAGGATTTCTTTTCGGGAGGGGTCCAAACTCAATATGAGGGTATTTTATACTAAATTCCTGAACTTGTTCATAAAATTAGGCTAAATTTACACAAAAGTCGAAATTTCGGGGGGTACCCTTCCCCTGCGTACGTCCCTGGCAACCAACATAAAATGTTACTTCCAGACATACTTTCGTTCACTTGGTTCTCTCCGGTCGAATATGAATAAAAATGTTCCCTGTAGCAAAGATAAATTACATTTCACTCTTATGAAGAACACTCCTTCACCAAATAATGTTCAAATTCAGCTTTCTGATATTTTGTTTTGTCCCATGCTACCGGTACAGTACAAGGAATCGGATGCAAATCAGCATGGTGAAGAAATCATTACCAGCATAGAGGCTACAGGTACCTACCAGGCATATTTAAGAATAAAAAGTAATAATCTTGACCTTCAACAAGATATTATCTCGATATCTGCCTGATAAAACAGCAAAAAATTGCGTTTGACTATCGAAATTCGGTGAAAATTTTTTGCTATTTCGACCACCTGCTGCTTGTTATTTTAAGTACCTTCTCAATTTTACAAGAACTTGTAACAAAATAGGTTCAGAAAGTCACTATTTTTTTCCCGTGATCTTAACATTACTCGTGAAAAAGAAAATGTGAGAAACCGCAATACATGGCCTAATGTCTCTTTCTTTGTGAATTATTTCAAACCTCAGATTGTACATATATTTAAATTTAATAGACCTAATAATCCTATTTCACCATTAATGCTCACATACTAAGTCTAAATAGCACAATCATTGTACTGCTCGCTTTAGTGTGCTTGCTTTTCAGCCTAAAAGTTCTAGTTCAATCCAGGGTACCAGCTATGTTGAATATTTTTCAACATTTTATTATATCTTGTCATGATGGGGACTGTACCAATACTTATTTGAAAAGCTTAAGTAGACTCAAAGCAGAACATACCTAACACCAAAATTGAAATGATACCCATTTGCAGGAAACAGGATTACACTCATAATAGTTTATGTTAACTTGTAGTATGCCATTAAAGCATTTCTCAACTTTTGTGGTGTGGTTACTATCAATTCTTCCCAGATAAATGTTAACTTAAGGTCTATTACCACAAAATATTAAATAACAATGAATATCTGACACTTAAATAATTTCTTTCACGAACAACTCAATCATTTTACGGAGCTCCTCTGTGGCTAAACGGTAAGCGTGCGTGTCTTTGGCGTGGGAGATCCAGGTTCGCTTCCCGGTGGGAGCTCATGTGGTTCGGATTCCACGTTAATCAGTAGGTCTCGTCTCATATAGCCTCGCTGCTGAAAGGGACGTTAAATTCAAAATTAACTCAACTTAATCGTTTTATTATGTTTATAAGTAGCATGTCCCTCAGTGTCAGGAGAATTTATATAATAATTGACACAACTTCTTACTTAATAGTGTTATTTTAGTGTCATTTTTACTACTAGAGCTTCGAAATTAATTGATATTTAATTGCTTTCAGTTTCATATAACATACAAGTTTGTTTACATTTTTCTTTTTACTTTCTGCTTAATTCCTTATAACTACGCTTTCATACAGTGAAATATGCCTTATGTAATGAATACAAGAACTATGAGTATTAAAAACATACAATTCGACGAATCTTTACACTGAGAAAAATGAAAATTTAAAATTAAACAAATCTGTTTATTTTCTGAACCAGTAAATGGAAACTCTTCCGACATAGATTGCTTCAAATCATTGGTTCATAAGTTGTAAAACAAATGTAATTAATAATAATAATAATAATAATAATAATAATAATAATAATAATAATAATAATAATAATAATAATAATAATAATAAAGTTAAACGAACAAATGGATTTGGTTCAAAGTGTCTTTAATGAGTTAACAGTTTAAACTTCATTTGAAAAATAAATCTGAACTAAGATTGGGTAGCTCAGTTAATTTTAATAAGCAGTTGGATGTTTGTACCAACATGTAGTGAAATTTAAACAAACCAGTCGTTCAGAATAGTTTAACTTTGTTTGAAAATAACCTAATCTGAGTTGAATTTTAGAATAGAGTGTTGTGAATAGCTAATGTTTGGACCGAATTTGACTAAGTTCGAAATTAAATAAATTAAGGTCTATATTGTGGTAAAGCTTCGTGATAATATGCCAAATATCATAGCTACGCCAAATTCATGAAACAGCTATAATAATTTGTAACAACTCCACATTTTATTATTTGCAGTTTCTTATGTTCCCATATAACATACACGTGCAAACCTTTTTTTTAAAGACAAATTTAATATTTAGTATACTAAATAACTATAATAATTTTAATCAAGCGTTAAATTTATTTTACTTTCCGTAATCAATTGTAGTTGCGCAAAAACACAGATCTATTCGCTTGCAATGGAAAGTACTAGTGACGGCAATTGGGTCTGAACACTAGAAAGGGGGACAAAACACTACTAATAGTAAGGGGGCATGGTAATTAGGTTATAGTTTAAAGCCAAAAAAGTGGGGGCAGCAATTACCTTCATGCCCCTAATCGCCGATGGACAGCAAATTTGTTAATAATATTCCTAATTTAAGTGAATTTTAAGAAATTGTTGAGGAATAATTTTAGTAGTATTTAATTAGATCTATACGCTTTTATTTGAATCACTTCACTTCAGATTTACAATTAGTTTCATTATATTTTCATTAACTGTTAATCATCCAACGATGCGTTCAAACGTAGAATATTCACTGATAGTCATTACATTGGCCAACAACTTAAATTAATTTGTTTACAATCAACTAAATTATTTTTTAAAAAAAACACCAAATTTGTTATATTTGATTTGTACATGTGGTTTGGTCCAGTCATTTGAATCAATCATTTTTTAATTTAAAAGTTGGTTTACATCGATCAAAAGTGTCTGCTTACTGTGTCAAAAGCTTTTCAGTAGACCTTACATTGAATGCTGTAAATGTCTTATATCTTATACACTAACATGAGAGGCGGACATAGGGCGTATTGTGAAATTATATACTCAGAAAAAATGTATGTGGCGTACTTAAAAACGTAGGTTACATGTGTAAATCATGTAGTTTTAGGACTTAACGTACAACAAATGTATAACTGAAAAAAGTACATTTTATACATACTTTCCGCATACAGGTTTCGAATAAACGTACTTTCTGTACGAACGAAAGAACTGTATATAGGTGGTCAGGATCTCACATACAGATATACGCATGTAACATACAACTGGCGTATGTAACATACGTATACATATGTGATATATGGAAGACTGTTAGATGTCATACATCCTGCAACGGCATGATGTAACATCTAAGCGGGGAAGTTTGTAGCATATGGATAACGTATACTCCGTGCAGGTTTCTGTAGTACCCCCTACACTCACCTTATCAAGCTTCCTTCCTTCCTTTATTTATTTATTTATTTATTTATTTATTTACAAATAAGAGAAACAGCTGTTCTTATTATGCTACGTTGAATTTTTATCATGCTGCTTGCACAGACTATTGCAACAATCGAAAGTGATCATTCTCTATTCTTTTACAAATAAAAGCTGTTTTCAAGAGGCTTATTTTGGACTTTTTGTTAAACTTAGAAAACTGCCTTTGCTGTACACAAATCCACTTTGAGAAAAGATAAAAATTTACAACTTTTTACGTTTCATACTATGTATAAGAAATGAAATTTTAAAACGTTAGAAACTATGTGATTTAAAAATGTTCGAAATGGGTAACAGCATCAATTTCCAGTGATAATTGTAAACTCTTGCAATTTTATTCTGTATGTGACCACATAAAGAAGATTTTAATTTTGACCGGTTTACGGTCAAAAATATTTTGTGAAATGTAACGGAAACTCTGAAGAGACAGTATTTGCGAATTTCTTAATATTGATCGATGGAGGTAAAGAATATGTTTAATGTTCGTACTTGAAATCCAAAATGTAGTTTGGCTACTACATACACTATGTGATCAAAAGTATCCGGACACCCAAAAAACATACGTTTTTCATATTAGGTACATTGTGCTGCCACCTACTGCCAGGTACTCATTATCAGCAACCTCAGTAGTCATTAGACATCGTGAGAAAGGAGAATGGAGTGCTCCGCGGAACTCACGGACTTCGAACGTGGTCAGGTGATTGGGTGTCATTTGTGTCAGAAGTCTGTACGCGAGATTTCCACACTCCTAAACATCCCTAGGTCCACTGTGTCTGATGTGATAGTGAAGTAGAAACATGAAGGGACACGTACAGCACAAAAGCGTACAGGCCGACCTCGTCTGTTGACTGGCAGAGACCGTCGACTGTTGAAGAGAATTGTAAAGTGTAATAGACAGACATCTATCCAGACCATCACACAGGAATTCCAAACTGCATCAGGATCCACTCCAAGTACTATGACAGTTAGGCGTGAGGTGAGAAAACTTGGATTTCATGGTCGAGTGGCTGCTCATAAGCCACACATCACGCAGGTAAATACCTCGCTTGGTGTAAGAAGCGTAAACATTGGACGATTGAACAGTGGAAAAACGTTGTGTGGAGTGACGAATCGCGGTACACAATGTGGCCATCCGATGGCAGGGTGTGGGTATGGCGAATGCCCGGTAAACGTCATCTGTCAGCACGTGTAGTGCCAACAGTAAATTCGGAGGTGATGATGTTATTGTGTGGTCGTGTTTTTCTTGGAGGGGGCTTGCACCCCTTGTTGTTTTGCGTGGCACTCTCACAGCGCAGACTTACATTGATGTTTTAAGCACCTTCTTTCATCCCACTGTTGAAGAGCAATTCGGGGATGGCGATTGCATCTTTCAACTCGATCGAACACCTGTTCATACTACATGGCCTGTGGCGGAGTGGTTATACGAGCACAACATCCCTGTGATGGACTGGCCTGCACAGAGTCCTGACTTGAATCCTATAGAACATCTTTGGGATGTTTTGGAACGCCGACTGTGCCAGGCCCCACCAACCTACATCGATACCTCTCCTCAGTTCAGTACTCCGTGAAGAATGGGCTGCCATTCCCCAACAAACCTTCCAGCACTGATTGAAAGTATGCTTGCAAGGGTGTAAGCCAGCGTTTCCCAACCAGTGTGCCGCGGCACACTGGTGTGCCGCGAATGGGCCGCTGGTGTGCCGCGAGGAAATCGAAACAAATTATTAATTCTGTAGGAACCAAATTGCAAGACATAATGGAAAATGTATATTTGTATTTCACATTACTAGGAACTTCTACTATAAATCTACAACTTTAAGTTTTATAATGTGTTACTTTTCTGTACATTTTTAATGCTGAAAAACGTATTTATCATTGTCATGACCATTATTGCTTCTTTATTGTTGCAGACTATTTCGTAACTTGAAATTTTAACATATCATTCAATAAATTCAACAAAGCAAACATGTATACAAATTACCTATATTTGTATTTTAAAAGTATAGGAGATTTGTTTATTTGTTCGTTATTTAGTGATCTTTCCTTTTAGTTAAAGGTTAGCTACAGTTTTCGAAAGAGAAAGTGGATTTTTAAAAACCTGAATCCTATATTTCATTGTTTTCTATTTTAAAATTAGAATGAAAAATAAGCATAATGATTTACCACGGGGGAAAATCAATAATCGAGCTTTCTTCTATGTAAGAAGGAGATCAGTAATCACATAAAAATACCACGGTATTTTATATTTACAAATAATAATAGTAATTATATATACATATATATATATATATATATATATATATATATATATATATATATATATATATATATATATATATATATATATATATATACCGTAAATACGCGCGTAATTTTCGCCCTCGCATAATTTTCGCATCCCAATTTTGAAGGGCATCTTCTGTATATTTTATTTTCCTGCCAAGAATGGCTTTGCTGCGTTGTCAATTGTTCATTAGGTACCGTAATTTGCGCACGCGGAAACTTTTTGTGAAACAGCATTTCTCCAGGAATCAATTACGGTAGCTAATGAACAATTAGCAACGCAGCAAAGCCATTGTTGTAAGGTAAGAAGCCACACGACTTCTTAATCAATTTTTTAATGTTATTTTTCTACAAATTTAGAATTAGTTGTTTGTTGTCAATTCTTGCTACAAAGAAAATGTGTACCGGTATTTTCGTGTTATTTTGACTGGGGAAAAAATTAGATGATGTTCATTGATGTGGCTATTTTTTCCGCATAATTTACGCACCCTTGTTTCAAAACAACTTTTTTCGTCTAAAAAAGTGCGAAAATTACGCGAGTAAATACGGTATATATATATAATATGGGTGTGCCGCGAGAATTCAAGTTACACCTGTAGTATGCCGCAAGTTGAAAAAGGTTGGGAAACGCTGGTGTAAGCTGTTATCAAGGCTAAGGGTGGGCCAACACCATATTGAATTCCAGCAGTACCGATGGAGGACGCCACGAACTTCTTAGTCATTTTCAGCCGGGTGTCCGGATACTTTTGATCACATAGTGTATGTTTAAAATTATAGTACTTACTTAATTTCTTAATGACTGAAAATTCTGAATTTAAGGTTACTTTTATTAATAAAAATATTAAAATACACACACACACACACACATACATACATACATACATATATATATATATATATAATGTGTGTGTTCCCGGCGGGAGCTCATGTGGTTCGGATTCCACGTTAATCAGTAGGTCCACGTCTCATATAGCCTCGCTGCTGAACGGGACGCTAAACAAAAAAATCAAATCGCACATCATAATGTGTGTGTGTGTATTTTGTATGTATGTAGATAAATAAAAAATATCACACAACTAGATACGTAAGCACAAAAAAGAATCCTGGCGATACAAGTAGTTAATGAAGAAATGATCTCTATAAATTTCTTTAAATTGGAAGCATTTCATATGTCAATGAAATAAATAAATAAATAAATAAAATACTGGTAGCGATCAGTCTTTGAAAAAGACGAAATTCGTGGAGTAAAGTTCAGACCCATTAAGCCCCTATTCTACAACTGTTTCAAATTCAATAACGTTACTATTCTCCTTGTTTACCTTCATTTTTAATATTCCCGCGCAAACAACAACTTGTGTGTCTCTTCACTCCTTTCATTTTTGATACCTTTATTCTCACCGTCATGATTAAAACGATTGGGTAGAAAAACGTGATTAACTAACCAAACTCATCATCATCAAAATGCCAAATAGGTACGTATTTAAGACTGTGCCCCTTTCTGATTTTGAAAACGCTCTTGTTTACACTGTAAGTCATTACTTGGCAGCATGTATGTCACATCGTCATTAAGAAATCATATATAATAGCTTTTTAAAAAAGTAATAAGTAAAAACTTGTTCTAACTCTTATTGAAACATTTGGATTGCGGGCGTAGCGAGCAAGAAAATTTTTAACAAATCTATTTTCATTTCCAGCTGGCCCCCCAACTTAGCTACGACTCTGATGAGAACTCTTCTAAATATAAAGCAATCTATTCTACAGATGCTAAATGGATAAGGGATAACACAAGCACTTATATATTTAAAAATTAGTTGTATTTAAGGTAAAGTATTTTTTATCTTAAAAAAGATATTTTAACTTCCAAAAACTTCTTATTATGAACAAACGTACTATGCAATGTAATGTAGCATGGTGCGTTAATATCGTCACTGTTAGAACAAATGCTATGCTTCAAAGATTGTGAAAGAAAACAGGAGAGTGAATTAGTTGCCGCATTTCATATTAGTAAAGTACAACAATACAATTGATATTGTTTTCATTTGATTATGTTATATCCCAGATTAAGTGTTAATTCGTTTTTTAATATAAAATTTTAATTATTCTAGATATTCTTTGTAACTTTTAAATAGCTTGTCAAGTCACACTTCGAAATTAAAACTTGGTTTGTTTGTACTTGGAGACGGTTGACTTTCCTTCTTTTTGTTGACCCTTTCATTAAGGACTAGATTCTACAAGAGCAGCAGATGTGCTGAGCATATATTACCCAATAGCAGTGCGCGAATTAGGTTGTGTATATTTGAAGGGGGATAAAATAGTTCATAACAGGAGATAGTTGATTGCTTTGTGAGGGACCCATGTTTCAATTTGTTGCTTTTGGAAGGGATTAAAACAAAATAGAAGGAAATTCCGCCCCGGGATTCGCACCCTGCCCTAAAGGCATGAGTGGCACAAGCTGGATGGTAGGCCCTGGTTCCATGAGATATGTTACGCCACAGAGGGTAGATTTATTTATTTATTTATTCGAGAAATTTAACAAATTTAGTGAGAAAATTTATTAAATTGAATTACTGCTTTTGCAAAATCATGGATTAAGCTTTTGTTTTTCTTTCTTTCTTTCTTTCTTTCTTTCTTTCTTTCTTTCTTTTTTTTTTAAATCTGTCTGATTTAACTTTGTTAAAACATTCTATGGGAATTTTCACATTCCGTTACTATGAAAAGAAATAAAAAGTACTCCTACATTGAATATCACTTGCTAGTCCAAATGATTCTATTGTTTTCTTTCTTTTTATTCGTTTCCTTAATAGCATAATGTTTATAGGATCTGCATTTAAAACATAGATCTGTCCTGTTCAAACAACTTGAGCAAACTGGAAAACGACCGCATGCTGAAACAACAGGCAAATGGAAGAGCGAAAACTGACCGCTTCTTTTTCTTCTTCTTTTACGCGCCTATTTTTACGCTAGGTGTATGGGCCAACTTACGGACCGAAATTTACGACATCATTTTACGGACCGAAAATGCGCGCTGAAAATACGCTAGTGTATGTTGGCCTTTAGAAAAGAGGTTAGAAGCAGGAACAGTGCTCCTTATGCATATGCTTTTTTCTATAGAAAGCCGATTGATGTTTTCTATGATAGCGGCAGTGAGATCTGCTTCACAAGCACAGAAATTGCGAAAGATTGGATTTCGAAAGGCGCTAAAACTGAAAAAATTAACGAAGAAATTCTTCTCGCTACCGGAAGTACAATTTCGAAGCAAATTGTGCGTGCTCGTTTTTGTTTAAAGAAGAGAGTTTTCTCTTTTCCTTTCTATGTTTTGGATTCCCCGTCTATTCCGACAGTCCTGGGATCTAATTTCCTTGAACATGCTGGTATACAACTTCATTTAAGCAAGACCGGCTGGAAGTTTGACAGTGAGAAGCACCTCACACGGTTTATTGTTCCAGAGGAAAAAGAAAGAAAAAGCCAGACACCCCGTGAAACAAGTCTAGAAAAGGGGAGGGGAGGAAAGACTCGATTTTCAGAAGGAACAAGTGACCCACCTAACGATGGAGGGAGGAGTAACAACAGGAGTTTTAGCAGTGAGCAAAAGAGCGGAAAAAGTAGGAGGAGAAATTTTTTATGGTCAGTCGTAGGCGGAGGACGGAAAAGGCCTGGGAAAAGCCTCCACTGATAAAAGCTCGCATTTTTGACAAGGACTATTTCCTTTATGCAGACAGCGGTAGTAGCTATTCTTTTATTTCTGGTCCAGTCGCAGAGGAGTTCGAGAAAAGAGGTTGTAAATTTAAAAAAGACCCAATGTTATTGTCACTGGCTGAAGGAACATCTTATGTTACAAAAAGCGTTACAGTAGAAGTTAATTTCTACGGGAAATGTGTTAGACAAAAGTTTTTTCTTCTCCCGTATTTGTCGAAACCAATTCTGTGTGGCCGTGATTTTCTTTGTAAAAATAAAATTGTTCTGTCTTTTGGATTGTTTGGGTGGAAGATAGAGGATTATATGACACCTCTTTATGCTTTTGATCAATGTAATAATGAGCTGAAATTTCAGATGGTTTTCTTTTGGAAGAAAATAAAACTTATTTTGTGGATCAGATGTTGGAAAAAGTAAATGTGGGTAAACCAATAAAAGATAGAATAGCACAGATTCTGTATAATCATAAGGAAGTTTTTTCCAATAAACCTGGGGTAACGCATTTGATTGAGCATGAAATCAGGGTTGCCAATCCTCGTCCTTTTTATTCTCGGGTTAGACCCTTGACCATAGAAAAGAGAAAAATTATGGAAAAGCTGTTGTCAGAAATGGAAGCTGATGGATTAATTGAGAAAACTTACTCTGATTTTGTTGGAGCACCTATTTTACATAGAAAGAGAGATAATTCGTACAAGCTAATTTTAGACTCGCGTCCCGTTAATAGTTTCACTATTAAGGAAACTTGCTCTTTACCTAGTATAACAGAGGCATTAGCACATTTAGGTGGCAAGAATTGGTTCTGCATTTTTGATGCCAAATATGCTTACGCACAAGTAAGGATTAAGGAAGATAGTCAGAAGTATACGGCTTTTAATACTCATAAGGGTATATACAAGTATTTAAGAGCCCCATACGGGTTGTCGAATATGGCCTTCACGCTAGTTAAACTAATGCAGTTAGTACTAGGAGATTTATATTTTACAAAAGTCATAAATTACTATGACGATTTTTTACTTGCCTGCGAGACGCAAGAGGAATTGCTAAACACGCTCCAAGAATTTCTAAGTAGAATAAAGTCGGCTGGACTTACGCTCAGTCCAGATAAGGCTGTGTTATTTTCTCAAGAAATTGAGTTTTTAGGATTCAAAATAAGACCTGGTGTGATAACATGCACAGAGGAAAAAATCCGGATGGCAAATCAATTTTCATCCCCGAAAAATATTAAGCAACTTCAAGCTTTGTTAGGATATTTTAATTTTTTCCACTTCAGGATAAAAAATATGGCTGAAATAATAGCTCCCATGACTAAATTGCTTCGTAAAAATGTTCCGTTTAAATGGGAAAAGGAACAAGAAGAAGCGTTAGAGAGATTGAAGAAAGCTTTGGTCGAAGACCCTGAACTTTTGTTACCCAAGTTGGGTGAGCCTTTTCACTTATTCACTGACAGCAGTAGTATTGCAAGTGGGTACACCCTCTGTCAAAAAGACGGTGAAGGAAAATTAAGAGTGGTTGCCTACGGGTCTAGGCGTTTAAATAGGTCTCAGGAGAAGTATTGCTCTGCGTACATCGAACTTCTTTCAATTGTTACTTCGGTTGAAAAATTTGAAGTTTATTTAGTTCATGCGCCGGAAGTTCATGTATACACTGATAATAGAGCAGCTATAAGCTTGTTGAAAGCTAGTAATATACCTCCTATGGTCTGCAGATGGGCCACTCGGATAATGAGATTCAATGTAATTTTACATTATCGTCCTGGAAAGATTCAGCATGTGGATCTTTTATCGAGAATAGAGAAATGTCATACTGAAGGTCCGGATTTCGTTGGATCTGTTGCAGCAGAAGAGAATTTGCCACTGGGAGGAGATGAGCCTGGATATTTAAAAATACAGCATGAAGATGGCGCTATAGTTGACTTTAAAGAGGTTCAGAGAACTGAGATTTTGTTGACAGATATTGTAAATAGTCAAATATTTAAATTAGAAAAACAAAAAATGAAGCAAGAAAAACGGGAGAGAGATTTGAAGAATTTTTCTAATACGTACGTGTCCGAATTAGATAAGAAGCGCTTATTGAAGGAATTACCCTTCTGTCTTCTTAGCGAAGAAGAGAAAGAAGAAGAAAATTCGGGTGGAATTTTGATAGATATCACTGACTTTGATAAAATAAGAGAATATCAGGAGAAAGATTCGTTTTTGAACAGGTTGATTAAATTTAAGAAAGAGGGAATGCAGAAATTATCCCGTTCTATGAAGAAAAAGCTTAGATACTTAGACAGCGTTACTTATTTTTCTGACCATGATATCCTCATGCGTCGTATCAAAATTATGAAAAAGGATAAGAATGTTATCTGGATTCCAAGTTCTTTACGAGCATCTGCCTGTTATTATGGACATATTATTAAAGAGTCGGGACACCCTTCATTCAATGAAACGTTTAGGAAGATAAGAAATATTTACTTTTGGGGTAATATGCGAAGGGATATACTTAGTTTTTGTAAAAGCTGTGTAGCTTGCACTGTTTTTAAAGAGAACGTCAATACAAAATATGGAGAATTGCAGAGTTCTCTAGCCACGAAGGTAAACCAGGTGCTATTTTTAGATAACCTAGGTCCTCTCCCAGCATCAAAGGAAGGAGGTTATCGGTATTGCCTTGTATTAGTGGACGCATTCTCCAGATTTGTGAAACTGTATCCTGTAAGAAAATTGACTGCAAAGATAATGGTGAATTGTATTGTAAATTTCTTCTCGGAATACGGAACGTACGACCGTGTATGTACAGACAACCACAGTGTCTTTTCATGCAAATTATGGAAGGAAGTAATGACGATGTTAAAAATTAAGTACAGCTACATTAGTGCCTATAGAGCTAGGGCTAATAAATCAGAAAGAATCATCAGGGACGTGAAACTATTATTGGGCATTTATAATAAAACTCATGAGAATTGGAGTAAAGATATTAAGCATATTGAATTCACCATCAACTCCAGAGTATGTTCTGCTACGGGTTTTAGCCCATTCTTCTTGCAGTTTGGGAGGGATCTACCCCATCCATTTTTGAGGACCCCTGATGAAAGAATGAAAGTTTCGGAGGAAGAATTCGTAATAAATTATTCCAGTTACGTGGAGGAAATGAAGAAGAGGATGATTGTTGCTGTAGAGAGAGCCAACAAGGTTCAAGAGCAGAGGCAGAAAGCTTACAAGAAGATATATGATCGGGGGAGAAGAAAAAATCCATTCAAAGTAGGGGATAAGGCCTGGTTGCGTGTCATTAGGTTGTCCGAGCCCACCCAGAGAGTAGCAGCCTCACTTCTAAATCGGTATTCGGGGACGTACACAATTGTAAAGCAGCTGGCTACTAATTCTTATATTGTTAGAAATGATTGGGATGGGAAGGAGACTCGAACGAATGCCGACATGTTGAAACCTTATGTATACCCCCCTAAATTTTGTCAACATGTTCCTGAAATGCAACCTTCCTTCATACATGATTTGTCTTCAAGAGAAGAGAAAAAGTCAGGGAAGGGAAAAGTTATTCAGCCCACCGATTTAGTTGTGTAGAAAAAAAAAAACGAAAAAACAGGGAGAAAAAGGGGAAAAGTTTTTCTTTGTTTTCTGTTTTTTTCTTTTTCTTTTGGGTATGTGTTTTAGACTAGTTTAGCTTACATTCTTCGACTGGTGAGTCTGACACAGTATAGCTCGTCGAATCAAGAGTTGATCCGTTTCAGTTGGAGACATGTCTTTTAAACTTCCTAAATCACGACGATCTGTATATGTGGCTGCTAGACCACATCCAGAAAATCCTCTATCGCTACAGCTACTTTTCCATGTAGATTCATATAAGAATAACAAACGCAGGCTTAAGCGTTTGGTAGCTGGTCCAGTTTCATCGACCAGAGATATTCTGCAGAAGTCAGTTCCTGATTTGACGCTTGAACAAGTGAGGGATATTCAACGTATAAGGCAGGAGGTGCCAGGTAGCAGCGCTAATAATCCCTCATTCTCCACTTCCAAGAATCCTGATTCAGATGATGAATCTTTCATCGAATTAACTACAGATGGAGAAAGTCTGGATTTAAACTCTTTGCCACGTACCCCGGGCAAAGAAGAAGATGTTGAACAGCCGGGAAAACCTTTCAAGAGGAGGCTTGAATTGTGAACTGTGCCCGTAGTGTACATATGAAGTGGGAGACAGTGAACCGTACAAAATTAAGATTTCGTGTGCGGAGTTTATTTTTTTTGTTTGAGTTTTTTTTTAACAGGACAGCACGAGACAATTGACTATGAATTTTTTCTAAAAAGAAAAGTAATTATTTTCAAAAATAATGTTATGCTGTTTTTGTGTTAGTGAATATATTAGTTTTGTCTGTGAATTTTTTGTGTGTGTGTTTGTGCAAAAGTTACAAGAACTGAAAGAGAGAGAGACATTTAAATAAGTGAGCACAAGCAAGTATTCTAATTTTTTCTTTTTCTTTTTCTTTTTTTCTTTTTTTTTGACACCAGGGTATATGTAAGTGGATATTTTCGATCCACTTACTTGTAATAAATTAACTGTAAAAATATCTGGTTTAAATATAGATATATATATAATCTAATAGTTTTTAAGTTCATTAAATTCCAGGCCTGGATAATTATTTAGGTGCTTATATATTTATATAGTTTATAATGTTTATATAATTTGTATAACTTATCTGTATATAATTTGTATCATATATATCATATTTTTTTATATAGCATTAGAGAGATTGCCTTTAAAGATTTTCTGCTTAGATAGATACACTGCTGCATTTGCTTCAATAGTCTTAGGATCGGATACGTGCTTGTTAACTGTTAGAACTTCATGGGGGGAGGTTGGTAGCGTCGGTTTTTTCAAATTTTCAACGAACTTTCTTTATTTTAGCTGGAGATCTTTTCGTTTTTGGATGCTGCCACGTGTGAGCCGAATCGTATATATACCGAGCTGTTTCGCTTGGTAGGCGTTCTTCTGACGCTCTGGACCACATGGTTAAGTTCGACCGACGGTCCTAATGTCTGTTGGATCAACCAATTTTTTTTTTAGCTATGCTGTTTAAGGCTGGCAGGTTAGGATGGTCTCTCGGAATGACCAAGGATAGGGAATAGGTTTTTATTTTGCAAATAACTTAAGAATAGTTTTCTGGGGAGAATTCTTTTTTTTTTTTAATAGGTTAAATTTTAATCACGCCGAGGACGTGGGAATATCTATTAAATAGGTTTTTATATTTTGAGATACGTTTTAATCTCTTGGATAGGTCTATTCTAATTCTAATTTTAGGGAATTCTAATTTTCGAGCTCAAATGGTTTTGGGTTCGAGTCCCCTCTGGAATGAGAACGTTGTTTCTCAAGTTAAAGTTTATTGTTTTCCTTTTTGATTCCCTGATCCTAATCCTGTGTTAGTGATTATCTCTTGAAAAAGAGATAAGTTTCTGGTCTTTTAGAGCGAGACCTTATTTAGGGCAAGGCCTAGTTTTGGTGGCCAGTTTATTGTCTCGAAGAGAGAGACTTGGTTAGGGCAAGGTCCACAGCACGGGCCAGTTTATAGTCTCATGAAAGAGACTTATTTCTTACCTTAACTTAACCTTTAACCTTGTATTATTTAGCCAGGGTTTCCTTTTCGCAGGTTCTCTAGAGTTCTGGAGACCTGTGTAGATAGGCCAAGCATTTTCTTTGATTCAAGGAATTGCTTTTAAAGATAAGGCAGAGTGGAGCTGTTCCGTTAGAGAGGGCAGAGAAACTTATGCCACAGGACCCTTATAAATTAGAGCATAAACTAGCATGTATTCGTATCTAAGTAGGGAGTGATGGGTTCAGAGTTCGATCCCTCACTGGTAGAGTTTTCAGAGTCCTGAAAGAGAACTCTTTTTCCTGCTTCTCATAGAGAACATTTTAATTTTTTGCTCACATCTAGTCTGCGAATAAAATATTAAAAAAGCCTAAGTAATGTTTCGTTCTTTAAAACAAAAATTTCCCTGTGTCCGGATGTAATAAGAATATCATTAATCATACCCTAGACAACTAACTTTTTTTGAGAGGAGCCAGTGAAGAAGGATTGATTAGACAATCTTTTGTTTTGTTTTTTTCATTTATGTAGTATATATTTCTTGCAGTTCAGTTTTAAGAATACTGTTAGATAGAGAGGAATTAAATGGTTTTTTGTGCCAAAGTAGTATTAGAGATACTACTTAGTAGTGGCGTATATATCTATATAGAGAGTTTTTATTATATTATTTTTTTTATACTACAATGCAGTAATCAATTCCAATCAGATATTGAACGAGTATGGTGTTTCCTTGAGAATAATCCATCACTAAGTTGAACAAGCGCCTTTGAAGGCTAGTCGTCTTCCATTTTACTCTCTTCTTCGGTAATTCATCTCGCTACACTTGTTCGATGCAGTTGAAACTATGGCCTCATCCTTTTCCAATGTCCATCCACAAGGAAGGATGGACAGGTTCAATCTTTTGGAGCTTCTGTCAATTTACTCGTTCGTGTCTCTTTCTGTAATGTTGCTATATGAACGGGTATGTTGCGAGGAAACAAAAGAGGCTAGCGAAGAAATCGAAACGTAAGATCACCATAAGATGAAAGTCGCATACTCCAGAAACTACCTGATACGTAATGTTGATCAAAATAAATTAGGAATTCCTCAGTTTCTTCTGGTACGATTTGCTGTAAGTAATCCATCCCTTCTGACCCTTGTCAGAGAGAAGGAAAACAAATCCGTCAACCATTCCATAGAAATCGGACTTTCTCATTCTCCCTGTAAAAATTCGCCAATCCCAACTGCTGCAGTATGTACTTCGTGTTCGTGTGACTTTTTCTTATTTCTGCGTAACAAAATTTAAAATTAATTAGTCACAGGTAATTGTTTTATTGCATTTGCGACAGAAAGTTCTTGTTTTGTGGAGAGACTTTCTTAGGCTGTTTCTCTTCAGTATGCTGAGAAGCTTCTATTCTCCGTGATTTCTTCTCAACGTTGGCGAACTGCTAACCAGACGAAATGAAGAATTTACGGCATTTCAAACTTTTTAATGCTTGTTTCTCGTTTGAAATTACGCTTTGATGATACAATACCATAAATGTTGAGTCCACTTACATCAGTTATGTAAAATACTGTCATAGGCCATTTTGTTCATTGTTTTGTAGTGTAACCGCGAGCTATATGATTGTTAGTGTGAACGTCTGATTTTGTTGTGCTGTAATATATGATAACTGAGTTTTAACCTCCGCTCTAGAAGTGACCACTTCAGGATAGTTGTGCATTGTGTTTTGCAATTGTAAAATGGCTCGCACCCAAAAAATGAGAAGTTGTTCGTCTACAGTCATATTATATGTAAGAATAAAATTATATTGCAGAGTGTGTGAAGAATCTGCAACTTCACGAATTAGGAACAGTTCGTCATCAGGTATTCTAATAGTGCCGATGTTGTCATCAAAACATAATGCAGCCCTTGTAGGATCGCTTTTCTCCGGAGTTTTGCTTTTTGCATTATCACGTGCTTTTTGCATTAGCTATAGGTGCTACGCTTCAAACTTCTAACCCATTCTCTGAATAAGAAACTACTATGCGTCTCATTTCAATATCGGTACCTGAACAAGAAACTTCAGTTGCATTTGTATATGAGTCTGCTAATATCTTATCGTCTGTCGGGAATCAATTTCTTCATCGTTTATTGATTTACCAAAAATGTTCCCCCTCTTCCATCAATAGTGACGTGTATTGTTAGTGAACTGTTAGTCTACCACGTGCAATGATCAAAACACACTAACAATAAACAAAACGTTACATACAAACAGTGGCAAAGCCAGGATTTCTATTCGGGGGGGGGTCCGTGTCCTACTCCGGAAAACTTTTTTGTCAATGTGGAGACTGAAAGCGCAAATTTAGATTTTATTCTAGCAACTTTTTAAAATTTTGGTTCTTGGGAGTTCATATCCCGGGAAACCCCTTGGATACGCAACTGCATACAATGGAAAAATTAATACAGTTTGATAGACAAAAGCAACTATTATGCTTCTGACAATGAACTTATATAAGTGAATAAATAAAGAAAAGCTGCTACTAAAATAAGCAAAATTGCAAAAAATTAAATCAATCAAACTAAATAATAATAACATAAAGTTGCAATATGTTATATCTGACTTCATTGGGACAGTTAGAACATTATCAGAACGTTCACTCCGCTACGAGCCACACTCTCAATCTATTTTGAATCTATCCTCATATTTCTTCATTAAGGCTCGAGTTTAATGGACCCACTCGGTACCCAATGCTATAAATTTTAAAAACTATCACTTAACTCACGGAAATTAAAAAAAAAAAACTTAAATAACATAATACAAGAACACAACCAGGGAAATGTCATAGAATCTCAATACTTACTAAGCCTTAGTAATTATTAAAGAAAGTATGCGTACGAGTGCAATGGACCCACCTGGTACTCCTAGGCAGTGGCGGCGATTGGACGTTAAAAGTGTGGAGGCAAGACATGATCTGAATATTTGTATGTCAATGTTACTTTTCCTGGTTGCTTGTAACACTTTGTTAGACTAAAGGCTGTAAAACTATTAGGATACTATCTTTTTCAGTTAAAATACCGTATATCTTGTTTCATATTTTGTTACGTAAATTGACAAGAGCAACAAAAGACACTAACTCTTTGTACTCTTATACAACGAAGGTGTAAGAAGAGATTTGATTCCTTGCTCATGAAATCAAAAAATCATAAAATCATGCATCTTAAAATTCTGTCTGGAAAATTGTGTGATCAGATTAGGGACCTATTTAATAACAAATTTGCAAAACAAATAAATAGAAAGGATAATATTAATCAAATAATCATAGTAATGGATAATAAGGCTTGTCCTGCAAAAGTTATATTGAAACTGGAAATTAATGAACAACTTATATTTTTAATTCCACGTATGCTATTATATGTATTATTACTCTTAGAAAGACAGTGAATACTACAAGCATATGCTACGACATTCAAAGAAATACTTTTGCAGCTTCCCGAAACATGTTCGTTGCCATTAGATACAGTTTTCATTTTCTTGGAATACATCAAAACTCAAGAATACTTAGAGTCACTCCACATTCCAGTTATACAAAATAATCCTAAAACCTAGAATTATGTTGAATTTTCTAAATTTAATTGTATAACAAAACTGTATATGTACACCCCTAAACTCGTATATTACACTGCAAAATTATATATTCCTTACTGAGCTCCTTCGTGGCTAAGCGGTTAACGTACGCACCTTTGACGTGGGAGACCTGGGTTCAATTCCCGAAGGGAGCTCACGTGGTTCGGACTCTACGTTAATCATTAAATTCACGTCTCATATAGCTTCGCTGCTGAACAGGATGTTAAACTGAAGAAAAAAAATCAAATCAAAATATTCCTTACTATAAGAAAGAAGAAAAGAACTGTAAATTTTTCAAGAAAAGAACTGTTTTAGGAACTGTCAATTTTAAGAAAAGAACTGTCAATTTTTCAAGAAAAGAACTGTTTTAGGAACTGTCAATTTTTGTGCAATTAAAGAATAACTTGTGAAGGACTTCTTTTCTTGCGAAATGATATCTCAATTAGATCCAGAGCGGCTGACTAACATATCGAGCCCTTGTAAGATGAAATGAAAGTACGCTCGAATTGTCTCGCTCCAATAGCTTATTTTTTGGGCCATTTTTAGTGGCATTTTTAAAACGCAATTTCTGTAGTTTTCTTAACTTCACGGAAAGATAACCAATACGCACTCATGGAACGGCAAATATTTTATGGCACCATTTGTATTCTATGAACCAATAATACATACAAAACTTTATATTTCCAAATGAAACTATATACATTAATGGGTCATTTCAAAAAAGTGGAGGGGCAACTGCCCCCTTTGCCCCCCTAATGACGGCTTATAACACTTGACACATGTTCGTTAGAACGTTTTATTTTCATTTGATATAAAGAATTACCCAGCAAATTTTGGCATTTGAATTTTTTGACACCCTGTATTTACGATAGGAAACGAAGTTATGCAATGTGCACAAATAATTGCTGTTTTACATGCAGTAGTATTTGCATTAAGGTGCGTGTAATTATTATTATTTAAAACTATATAAATTTTAAAATAACGCTGGCACATGAATTCACATCCATATATGAAAATATCATAGGTGATATGGTAATGTTCTTAAGTCGTAATTAAATTGTACGTAATTACAGATGTACATGAAAAGTCAGAGTGTTAGAGCTGACGGTGATGAACAGAAGAGGAAGAAAAGAACACATTTCTTTCAACTTGCCTAAGGGGTTTTAAAAGTGACATGACAATTGTGCAGCAAGAATAGCAGGATCTTTCAAGTGAAAAATTTTTGTTCTTTAGTCGTCAAAAGAGAGGGGATGGGATAGATGATTTGAGTACGAAACTACATTTATACATATAAACTAGTTCTCTCTTTGGTCAACCCTAGCACACTGATAAGCATCAAATATTTTCTGGGCGCTAAGTACACGATATTATATGTAGGAGCTAAATCTACGGGCGCTAAGTGCACTCCACGACCGATTTCACCACCCAATAGAATGCGTGGGTGTGTTCCAGTCGTTAACCTCCACCAGAGTTGCCAGATCTAGCATAATTTGCATGTCTTTAGCATCTAGCATCTTGCTTTTAGCATCCTGCCTGCATAATTTCAGCAAGTTTATCAAAAAGCCGCAAAACCTGGAGATGAGAAAGAAGTTGGTCGTGGGAAGAAAAAGAACGGCAGAAATGTATCTTCTCCCATTGATTCATACAGTCGGTAAACCATACAGGCAGTCTCATTTTCCGAACTAAGTTACAAACGGCTTTGGGCTTTTATTTATTTATTTATTTATAGCTCCACCCAGGGTTATCTAATCCTCTAACTGCGAGGCATGGGCGGAGCTATGGGGGCCATTCTCCCCCGAACTTTTTGACAACTTCACCATCTTCATTTCTGACTTCATGACCATCTTTAATCCTGAAATGAAAGGTCCGAGACCGACCAAAAATCTGCCCCCCAGCAGACAATTCCCAACTCCGCTTATGCTGCGTGGTAATTTTCTTTTAAAATATGTAAACAAACACTTTGCATTCATTTATACGATATATACCCCGTTGAGTCTGGCAACGACTGCACTAGTTTAGTTGAGTTAAAGCTTAGGTGCGTAAAGTATTGAGTTCTACCCACGCATTCTTGCGCTCTGCGTATTTTGTTACGTTATCGTATCTCAACTTAGTTTTTTTTTTTTAAACTCCTTAATTAGTAATTATGAGGATCTAGCATAATTTTGATCAGGTTTTGGAATAATTCCGAGCTGTGAGTCTGGCAACGCTGACCTCCACCCATCAGATTTTGTCAGTGTCTTTTCTCGTGCTACACGGGAAACATCTCCCGAGAGTACAATGTTGTAGGATTGGCGCCAAGTTCCGTTTTGTTAATTGTTTTTTTATTATTATTATTGCTTTATATTTTCGTTGTTACTATTCGTGTTATTGTTACCATTTTAGAATAGTTATTACACTGGTTAGAGTTGTGGTGTGTTATTATTGGTAATTTTTAAATGCTTTTTTAAAATATTCATTTACTAAGTCTACAAAGTTTGGCAACATTGTTGGTGTATTTCAATTGTTTGACGTTTTCCCAAGGGTGCGCTCGGGAAGTGGCTCCACGAATTGTACCGAAGTTTTCCGATGCATCGGAGCTCAAGCAAAATATTTCTATGATTGGTTTAGAGCCCAAGCTTCACGACTCGGCGCGAGTACTATAGCATTTTTAAGTGCCATTTCTAAAATTTATTTTGCCGTTTTACCTGTCATTTTCGGGGTTTTATTTTGACATAACTTACGGCCTATAGTTATTAGCCCTGTATTATAATTAGTACATGTGTCTCAATGTTAGGAATATGTGTATGTCACTATTAGGAGTATTGTTTCATTCTTAGAAGAACAAACAACAGTATATGCAATCTGCTACTTTCAGTGTATTCAATGCTATATTTAAAAAAAAATAAATAAAAAATTAAATGAAGTCTTCAAATTTTACTTCCCACGATTATGCCATTTAGGTTAAAGGTGATGATGAGAATGAATGAAATCCTGGAATGAAGACAAACGGAGGAAACGGAAGAACCTCAAGAAAAACCTACACACATGGTGTTTGTCTTCCACAAAGCACTTGATATGAGCTGGGATCGAACCAGGGACCCCACGCACCAGAGATGAACGCTCTGCCATTGAGCCACCGCGGCCCCCAATTCTATATAAGTTATTGAAATGCTACTTTAGTCAGTTCATTTCGATATTAAGATTTCGGAAACGTATAATTTTTACTAGGCGATTCCAAATTTACTTTAGACTTTATTTATTTAGAAAACAACACAACAGGCTTAATGCCTAATTATAGTGTCGTATAATACATACATAGACATCCCGTACATTTAATCAATTCACTTCGAGTGTCAGGTACTCGGTAATAATCCTGTTTCTAAATACATATTCTGACATACTGAATATATCTAATACATCAGTTTTATGACTTAATTCATTGTAGGAGTCACACATTCTCCACAGCGGAGATTTACTGAGAATATTTGTTCGTGCCCTTTCACAGAAAAATATACCAGTATTTCCTGGATTTGTTCTGCATGTTGGAACGCTCAGATATATTTTCGTGAGTAGCTCTGGACAGTCAATTTTATTATTTAATACTTTATATAAAAACAGTAAATCAAACATCTTTCGTCGATTCGTCAACGTTAGGAAATTCAAACTCCTTACCCTACTCAAAGTCCACGTAGGGAATCTGTTTAGGATAGAAAGCTGTTTTCTTGTACGTAAGCATTTTTAGAAATTTAAATTGTATGTTTTCTATTGCTTGTAAGTATTTATTTACATTCGGTGTCCAAATAACGCACGCATATTCTAATCGGGACCTTACGTACAAATTATGAAGTTTAATGAATGTTGACTCGTTTCTAAACTCTTTACCCATTCTATAGATAAAACCGAGGTTTCTGAATGTAGCGTTAGAGATTGTATCGATGTGATGAGAGAAGGTCAATTTTGAATCAAAAATTACTCCTAAATCTTTAACTGAATTTGGTTTACACAGAGATATGCCATTAATTATATACAGATGATTGATGGGATTTTCTTTCCTTGAGAACGATAAAGACTTGCATTTAGAGATATTCAATGAAAGTTTGTTTTTGGCACACCATTGCCCAACACCCTGTAAATCCTGCTCGAGTTGTGTGCAGTCATCTATTGTGCTTATTTTAGAATATAATTTGAGATAATCGGCAAACAACAGAAAGTAAGAGTTTTTAACATAGGTTGAAATATCATTAATTACAAGAAGAAATAATAGCGGACCTAAATGGGATCCTTGGTAACACCTGATAATGTGGTAAATTTCGTGGTAATATATCCCTTGTAAGAGACAGCTTGCTCTCTATTGCACAAGTAGGAAGCAAAGTACTCTATTGCTCGTTTAGAAAAATTGAAAGATACCAATTTCTGTAGTAGCACGTCATGGTCAACTCTGTCGAAAGCCTTACTGAAATCCGTATAAATGACGTCCACTTAACCGCTTTTGTCTAATTCTCTTGCTATGTAATCCGTTATTATTGCTAGATTGGTTGTTGTGGATTTATTCCTTAAAAATCCGTGTTGATGTTCAGATATGACAGGCTTTACATGGTTTAAAATTCTGTTGTATAATATGGTTTCAAGAACTTTTGCAAAGGGAGATAGAGAACTTCAGACCCGTAGTCATCCTATCTCATTCCTGTTTCCAGATTTAGAAATAGAGCAAATGAGACCTTCTTTCCATTTATTCGGAAATATATTGGTTTTAATGGATATATTAAAGATAATATGGAGTGGATGCTTGAATATATCTAAACAGCCCTTCACCACATACGGTGGAATGCCATCTATACTACAAGATGTTTTAGATTTCAGCGCTTTAATAGCCTGCTCAATCTCCTCTAATTATATTTCCTTTATATGAAGTGTGTATTGTCAGTTCTAATCTGACTTTTCAAAAAAAAAAAAAAATACCGTTATTTTTCTATTTCAATGTTTTACGGGTCGTTTGAGCTCATAAGATTAACATCACCGTGAAACCGTTGCCAAGGTTGCTATCCTTTTGTTAGGCAACCAGTAGAAGAGCTACGCATAGTGGTTTGACGACTATTGCAGGCGCTTTGCGTTAATTTGAATGGCAAAAAGTATTGCATACTAACACGATTGACAAGGTAATTTACTCGTTACGGTTTTTAAACCTAAATTACATGTAGTTTACCTCAGGTAGAAAATTATTTTATAGGCAGATGTTTAAAAAAAAACTATTTTAAAAAGTAACTACAGTAAAACCTCTGAATAACGGACACCAATGGGACATGAATTTTTGTCCGTTATTGAGAGGTGTCCGTTACAGAGAGGTTACAGAAATTTAGTTTCTCACAACGATAATTTTATGTAGTAATATACAGTAAATACATATGTATGAGCGTAAATACGTAAAATTCAATATGAAAATACTACTTAGTACGTATTTGAATTACTGGAAGGGATGGAGGAGAAATTCATTTCTGTTAAATAATATTATTACTCAGAGATGTTTTTAATATATTCATATACTGCAAAAGATAATGTATGTATGGTAATTTCCATACGCACATGTTAGAACCCTGTAAAAAATGCATTAATTTACTTGTTATCTATGAAATTACCGAGAAAAGGTGGAAGGACCAGAGGAAAAAGAACTAAATTTGTTAGGGAAGGGAAGATCTTTTGCATAGAATTCTTGACCATCCAACTGTCCCTGCATGAGTGTTATTGAAGATTTTCTAGGATTTTCAGAGCAGTGTATTGCTGGCAGAAAAAAAAAATCAAGTTCAGCTTGAAGCTGCTCTGTTTGATGGTTCACCATGTCTAGACTCATGATATATACACTTGTGGGGGAAAAATTTCCTGTCTACTGTAATATATAACAGAACCGAGGATAATTCGTGTCCGTTATGAAGAGGTTATTGAAATGTTTGGGGGAGAAAAGGACTGTCCGCGTCCGTATCTAGGAGTGTCCGTAAAAGGGAGGGTTTTGTTCCGTAAGAGAACATATATTTTTCCCGGGACAAAACAATCTGTCCGTATTATAGAGGTGTCCGTTATTGAGAGGTGTCCGTTAAGGGAGGTTTCACTGTACAACCATTTAAAAGCAGAACATGGACAGCAGAACACAAAATATAATTTCTTCGAAGTTACTACTTGCGTCTAGTCTAAGTTTCAGAGTTTGTGTTAATAACAGAGATTGTAGGAAATAACATGGGTAGCATATAGCTAATATTTATCATTTTATCTTTGTTGCAGACTGTGAAGCGGACCAAACATTGAAAATTGAAACCAAAAAAACTGCCGACAGCAGGTGTAAAGTGGGATTTCGTCCATTCAGAGAGCAGTCAGAGGCAGCGATCGCGAATGCGCATGAATATCAATCAAAATCAAGGATTGTAATTGCATTTATTGAATTGCACAATCGGCCCTCACAATGGCTTGAAACTTTTGTCAACCACATTAAGACTTAAAACGTAAAACATTGAGAAATGTTCTTTTTCAACATAATCATTCGTGCAAATCTTAATACTTACTTGATATTTATACAGACTTGATATTTATACTTGATATTTTACGAAGCCAATATGGCAGTTTGTAAAATTTAAAATCCAACGTGATGCCATACAAATTTAAAAGGTGTCTATTAAAAGCTTTGTTCTTTGTGCCAAACTAAACAGCAACCAGCGCGGAAAAGTGTTTTATTTTAATTCGTAGATTTGTTTCTACCTTTTTACGTGTTTTACGCACTTTCCATTTTTTTACGCGTCAGGTAGAAACCCATTTTCTTTACCTATAATTACGGATGCCTGAACTATTCTTAACCAAATTTGACATGGTGATTAGCGAGCACGTGCTGAGTCTCGTAGGGGTTTAGGATGTCCCGATCGGACATAACACTGAGGAATAATCACCGAAAAACGGGATGCCCTAGACTTAATCTTGGAAAAGCAACTTTGGCGCGAATTCTCACTGTTAACAATGAAAATAGAATTTTCCGCATTAGAAAATAGCGCGAAGCCCTTTTTTGGTTTTGTTCTACGAACAAAATTTTTCAAAGCCTTATGCTTTTCGCTGATATGCCAAATTCAACTATTTGCTTGTCGTGATCGTACACGAAAAATAATTGATGCACATGGGGAAAAAATTATAAATAATCAATAAAGATCGACAACTTCGCTCCAAATCTGCAAATAATGCATGACCTAGTTACCCAACCCTACATATTAGCAACTCCAAAGCCTCTTGGACCAGAAGGGGGCGTACTCTCTTATAGATTTATAAGAAAAAAATATTTCCATTTGACATCACCAATCACTTTTTCAGCAAGTTCGCCACAAACTCACCCCCAACATCTACGTTAGGGTGGTCCTTATTTTACAACATTGTAATTTTGGGGGAGGGACACCCCTTCATTTGGTGCCACTTGTCGAAATACTATCTTGTGTAAAATTTCATTCCAATCGAATGAGGATAAAATGGTGCCGCATAGGGCGTAAAATTTTTGTTCATTTATTGGGAGCTTTTGAATTGTCCAATAGATGGCAGCACCTATAAAGATATAATAACATGCACTTATAAGCGACATTTTCAAATTGTTTCTTGTGATTTAAGAAAAAGTAGTAAGTGAAAGTGAACCATTAGTAGTACCACAAATAGTAAGTGGAAATGAACCAGGCTTTTACTCCAGTGAAAATGAATCACGGAAGAGTAAATTCTTCAAATAGCTAATATATGGCTTTGCCATCCATCTGGCACGATAAGCTTCTGGGAAACGTAATAGTGGGTGGAACTCCTCCGAGAAGAATAATAGCAAGTTCAATAGGTTCAAGCAGTCTTCTCTGGGTAAGTTATTCTAGATATTCTGCATAGCAATCTGAAGAACGTCACTGACAGTGTCGTGTAGTTTTTCTTGAATGCGTTCAATTTTTAATACCGGGCTTGAATTTAATTTTGTCAATATCAGTCTAAGTCAATATCACTCTAAGCTTGTTGAAAATGATTGAAAATAAAAATGTTCCCGGAACGATCATTGAACTTTGCCACGAAAACAACTTTTAAAACGAGTTCATAAATGTGATGCCTGCATAACAAATACAAAATATCTCTTCCTAAATATTGTTTCAACAAGATGCAGGCAGTATTTGCGGAGGTTGTGTCACAGCAAAGAGCTTGGACTTTATCAACAAAACAACATATTTCCAGAGTATTATGCACAGCAATCACTTGATGTTCTCCTGTGGCAGATGCTATAAATGTACCACATTGACTTGACACCTAATCTTCCGGTCCGAGCGCTGCTATCGGCTGAAGGAATCCTACTTCCTTTCGCTGAGGCTCTCTCGCTTGGCAACAGCTGAACCCTTATTGGCTCAACGCGTGGGTGTGTCGAGGGTGAGCTTTAGTTCACATTTTTGCCACGGCTCAAGACATTTTGGCAGCACTTTAGTAATCGTTCCCTCTCATTGAAATTAACAATAACCGGTAGTTTGTCAACGAACAGTGTCTTTGTTAATGCAGGAAGCATCTTTTCATCTCAGTGCATAGTCGGTAACAGCATTTATTATTTTTTTTTTCAATTTCACCCCCTCCCCGCAAAAAAAAACTTGCAATTTGCAAATTCTAACTGACGCAAATGTTGACGACAAAGGCGAATAGATGATCAATTTATAATCAAGTCCATGCTTCGGCAACAGCAGTTAAAATATGAACAACAACTCTGTCACTAACTTTCCATTTATCTAAAACTGCAACAAGTTCCGATCTCTCTTTTTCTAGTAGGACAATGTCAGCTCCAATCATGCATCCAGGTGGTCCTTTTCTCTCTCTCTCTCTCTCTCTCTCTCTCTCTCTCTAAGAAGATACATTTTATCTTCCTCGCACCACGACGTAAATTTTTACTTTTCTAAGAGTGTAAAATAACACCCTGAGCATTTGTGCATTTGATGGTAACTTGGAACCAACAATTTGGCAAATTTTCATGCTTTAAAAGATAAATCTTATCGGTGCTTCTAATTTCCATTGCTGTAACATATTCGCTTTTACTTCACTGGCCCTAAACTAACAACAGAACTGGCGGAACTCAGCAGAAACATAAAATCAAGCGCTTGTGGTGAAAGAAACTTTATGCCACAAAACATATTAAATATGACATTTATTCAATTAAAATAATTTATTTTCGTAGCACATCTTAACTTACTACTTTTTTTTCTTGACAATCACAGGAAAGTTTGAAAATGTCGCTTGGATTACTTGTTATTATATCTTTATAGGTGCTGCCATCTATTGGATAATTCAAAAGCTCCCAATAAATGAACAAGAATTTTAGACCCTATGCGGCACCATTTATCCTCATTCGATTGAAATGAAATTTTGCACAGGATACTATTTTAAAAAGTGGCATCAAATGAAGGAGTGTCCCGAAAAAAAAAATTACAATGTTGTAAAATAAGGACCACTCTAATCTACGTGTATATATATCATACTAGAGTGCTACTGTTATATATTGTAATTCATTCCCTTTTGGAATCTCATTCGTCGCCTGTGTTTGTAAAGGGACATATACAGATATAGCGTGAAAGTGGGAAGGAGATTCATGCTTATATTAGAATTATGCACCATGAGACAGCACAGGTTCAGCTAGTACGTATATATATAATTTTTAAAAGCACACACACTCCTACGGAATAATATTAAAAAAAAAAAAAAAAACTATTATTGTCAACGAACAACTTACTTTTCAGTGACACAAAAATTAGTTCTTTTCGATTTTCTTGAGAATTACGCATGAGAATTAGCCTTCGACCATCTCGTTTTGCTTAGCTTAATATGTTGTTTCGACTGACACGTTTTATATTTACACAATATTATAGTTTTGCAAAAATTAAACTAAAGGGGTAAGCATCTTTCAGACTATACCTCATTCACCATACGATGAACTGTCTGTCCTCTTGTTAATGTTGATTTCGGATTATGCCTCATTCGCCACACTCTGCACTGTCCTCTTGTAAATGCTGATTTTGGACTATGCCTCATTCAAATACTATGTACCGTCCTTTTGTTAATCCTGATTTTGGACTATGTCTCATTCATCATACTATGCACAGTCCTTTTGTTAATGATGATTTTGGACTATGACCCATTCACCACACTATGGCCAGTCTTCTTGCTAATGCTGATTTTGGACTATGCCTAATTCATCATACTATGCACTGTCCTCTTGTCAATGCTGATTTTGGACTATGCCTCATTCACCATACTATTAACAGTCATGTTGTTAATGCTGATTTTGAACTATGCCTCATTCACCACACTGCACTGTCGTCTTGTTATTGCTGATTTTGGACTACGCTTCACTCAAATACTATGTACTGTCCTTTTGTGAATGCTGATTTTGGACTGTCTCACTTATCATACTATGCACTTTTCTCTTGTTAATGCTAATTTTGGACTATGCCTCATTTACCACACTCTGCACTGTCCTCTTGTTAATGGTGATTTTGGACTATGCCCCATTCACCATACTATGGCCAGTGTTCTTGATATTGCTGATTTTGGACTATGCCCCATTCACCATACTATGGCCAGTGTTCTTGATATTGCTGATTTTGGACTATGCCTCATTCATCATACTATGTACTGTTCTCTCGTTAATGCTGATTTTGGACTATGCCTCATTTACCATACTGTCTTCTTGTTAATGTAATACTCAGTATCAGTTTAATCTTAAGTGCGAGGTCTGGTTATCGTACAGCATAAATTTAAGCAAAAAAGCTCGAATATTTCTCATGAGTATTAACACTCATTTATATAATTTTGTTCAGCTTAACTAGATCTATAGACTGATATCTCTCATATTTGGACTTTTTTTTTTCGTTAAACGCTTGATAGAATTAAGCGAGACAGAATTGTCAGAAGTTCGTAAACATTCCTTATCTATGCATGCATTAAAAATGATGAAAATGTAGTGGCCAGTTAGTTTTATACCTCACAGTAAAACACATCGCATAAATGTTGGGTGTTGCACAAGTACCTCCTCTCAAATTGGGTCCACTTGAAGAATGAATCTTTATCAACTGGAAATATTATCAGCAGGAGCAGTGGCGGTTTGTTAGGAAAATCAACGTCGGTAAAAATTACAACTTTATCGCTACAAGCTAAGGGAAGAAATCTTAATTAACTGTCCTAATTCTTGCATGTAAACTGAGGGAAGAAAATTTACCTAGTGCCCTAATTATTGTACACTACGGAAAGAAAAATACCTATTGACTTAATTCTTGTATACAAGCTAAAGGAAGGAAACTTACCTTCTGTTCTAATTCTTGTATACAAGCTACAGGAAGGAAACTTACCTTCTGTTCTAATTCTTGTATACAAGCTAAGGGAAGAAAAGTTACTTAAGGTTCTATTATTCTTGTAGGCTGCGGAAAGAAAAGTTACCTCATGTCATAATTATTGTATGAATGAATTAGAGCATTAGGTACAATCTCTTCCCTTAACTTCTAGCAATAAAATTTCAATATTTACAGATGTGATTTCCCTCACGAACCGCCACCGATTTATCAGAAAATTCCACTTTGAACGTGACTATAGAAACCTTAAAGCATGTAATAAGAGAAAACGAGACCAAACTTATAAAAAAAAAAAAAAAAAAAAGACAAGAGTCGAGAAGATGAGAAGCTACTAGGTTGAAGTTTCCCGCGGGCCATGTTACAAGCGGACGGTTTGCTCGGTTTAGTCGAGCAACCTGGTCTCTCTCTCTCTCTCTCTCTCTCTCTCTCTCTCTCTCTCTCTCTCTCTCTCTCTCTCTCTCTGTGTGTGTGTGTCTAGTCTAACACTACTCGAAATCCAGACATCCAACGAGCGTGTGGCGTTTCAGGGCAAACTCTTAAGATCGATAATTTGGTTTTCTGTTCGTCTACTATTATTATTACTGCTACTACACTTGTCTGAAAATTTACCTCCTCAGGACTGTCCGCGAAATAACAGGAGATTTTTAATGTTTTTTTTTACATAGAGTAAACTTTAAAAAATAAAAAGTCTCATAAAAAAGGATATATATATATATATATATATATATATATATATATATATATATATATATATATATATATATATATATATATATATATACCTTGATGTACGCGTGCACATAATAGTCGTACTTCATACAAAAATTACACTGTTCAACAAATTTTGATCGAAAGTATGTACGTTCTTTGAAATTGCGATTTTCACATTCATTTAAGCATAATATGAAAGGAAATGATAATAGAAGAATTTTCTTAGCTCAGGTTGTGAAAAAAAAAACGCCCTTGTACAACAGTAGCTGTATATATATACAAATGTATAATATTTATAGAACATTTAAGCAAAATCCTTGTAAAAACCTACATTTCACTTTTTTTTTTATCTATTTCACTGTGCTGTGATAAGCTGGGGAGTTAAGAAGTACCCTAACCTATAGCTTTCTATACCCTTGTACTTCCTTTTTCAAAATTGCGCAAATACCAGTTTCACAGCGATACAGAAAATAAAGTAACCGTGGTCAAGTTAAACATTAACAATTCCGTAATAAAAATCAGTATTAACATCAAAACATGAAAAATATGTACAAATACCTTTTTGTGCAAGAACTACACTGCAATGTAGACAAAAGTTTCAAGTGATCCCTTGTATAGGATTATGTTTATTTTATTTTGAGCGTCTTCGCTTGGCTTGCCTTTTGTAGGTTACATCTGGAGCATCCCTTGCAATAGTCTAACAGTAGTCGGCCAATATGTTAGAACTCCACTTTCCCTCATAACTTTTCTCCATGGCTGCAATATCTTGATGGAAACGCTCATCATGTTCGTCACTTACTGCTCCACAATCTTCGGGAAAGAAGTCTAGATGTGAATGAAGAAAGTGGAGTTTCAGAGACATGTTGCAACCAAGATTTTTGTAGCACAATAACA
Source organism: Thermobia domestica (assembly GCF_964235325.1). Taxonomy (NCBI): domain Eukaryota; kingdom Metazoa; phylum Arthropoda; class Insecta; order Zygentoma; family Lepismatidae; genus Thermobia; species Thermobia domestica. The sequence continues at coordinate 22,207,705 of NC_137460.1, read as the reverse complement.
ACTTTGCTACCAGTTGTTTGTAATTTGTTGCTCGGTGTCTTCCCAAGAACTGTGAACAAACACTCTTCAAGCTTTCCCACGCAGCTTTCTCCTCACCTTGGAGAATTTCGTCGAACTTGTGATCTTTGAATAGTTGCCTAATCTGTGGCTTTATGAAAACACCCTCTTTAACTTTGGCATCACTTAATCGAGGAAATTGTCCTCTTAGGTACTTATAGGCCTCATCCTCTTGGTTCATGCTCTTAACAAAACTGTTCATAAGACCTAATTTAATATGTAGAGGGGGAAGCAAAATTCGGTTACGATCTACCAGTGGTTCATGCTGCACATTTTTCACTCCCGGCTGAAGAGTTTCTCTGGTACTCCAATCACTTTTGCGGTAATGTGATCCACGATCTCTACTGTCCCATTCACATATAAAGCAACAATACTTTGTATACCCTAACTGCATACCTAGCAACAGTGGTATTACTTTAAGGTCACCACAAATGAGCCACTGAAAATCGTAATATTTAATGGCTTGAAGTAAACGTTTCAAGTTTTCATAAGATTCCTTCATATGAACTGCGTAACCTACAGGAATTGAAGAAAGTTCATTTCCAATATGTAAAAGCACTGCCTTTAAACTCACCTTGGACGAATCTATAAAGAGCCTCCACTCCGTAGGTTCGTAATTAATTTGAAGTGCCCTCATGAGACCATTTACATCTGTACATGCCACAAATGTGTCTTCCATAGTAAAAAATGAAGTGAACATCATCTCCCTTTTCCGATACACTGAAATATTTACTTTTTCCTGCAATAAATTCCATTGCTTTAAGCGTGACGCTAAAATTTCGGCTTTGCTTTTCGAGAGGTCCAAGTCTCTGATTAGATCACTTAGTTCCTCTTGAGTAAGTCTATGGTTCACATGGAGGTTCTTCTACAACAAACGTAGGGTCCTTCGAAGTACTTGATTCAGCTTCAACTTCTTGATCATCATCAGAAAAAAGATCGTATTATTTAGGTGGGTCAGGAACAGGTAGTCCTCCATGTGGAACAGGGCGCATTGCAGAAGGAATGTTAGAATAGATCAAGGGCCGCTTCTTCTTCGTGGAAATTCCCTTCTTGACGGAAGGAACCATTCAAAAATAACAGTCTCTGATGTGGTCGCTTGGCTCCCTCCAAATCATGGGCACTGCAAAAGGCATTGAGCGCCCCTTCCCATTAATCCAATTTCTTAGATTGCTGTGTTACACACAATGTGGGGTGCCCAAGATTTATCTTGGTCTCCAATTTTACAACCAAAGTAATATTAATAGGCTTTTCTTATTAGTGGTGTTATAGTCTGCTTTTGTGAGGAAAATGTCACTTTCCCGCACACGTAGCAGAAGCTATCCGCACTGTTTACACAATTTAGCGGCATTTATGTTTATTGAAATCCTCAAAATGTCACTTGAAATAGTTCCGACAACAATTTAAAAATATACATTCGAAATACCAGTATTTTTGCGTACTTGTAGTTGTATTTTTATGTCCTGCACTACACAAACGTCACACCCAAAACGCTGATAACTCCACTAAGCCTGTCTTTTCGAACAATAGCAGAACACTACTGAGGACTGAGATAAGGAACACAATTAAACCAAGCGTTCATATAATTTCTCCAGTGTTGCCGGATCAGTGTAACATTTTACCCCAAACGAAGCGAATATATTTATTTTTAAAGCGTTATTATTAGACATGCCTGTAAAACGAAAAGTAGAGCTAATATTCGAAAATAACTTTCAAATTCGTGATCAGCACCACAAAAGCAATAAGAATTAGCTGATTTTGTTCAATTTACATTTTCGTTGTTGAACAGTGTTATTTACGTGCATTACGTAAATTTATTAAGTACAGTAAATATAATATAGTACTTCTATTTATTATAAATATTAAATAGTCGAGCGCGGTGTCTCAATGGTAGAGAGTTCGCCTTTGGTGCATAGGATCCTTGGTTCGATCCCAGTTCGCGTCAAGTGAGTTTTGTGGTGGACAAACACCGTGTGCGTATGTTTTCCCGTGGTCCCGCGTTTCCTCTTATTTTCTTCATTTCAGTCATTTCTCATTATCACCGTCTCCTTTAGCCTAGCCGGCAAAACCGTGGGACGTAAAAACTTAAAAGATTTCATTTTCATAAATATAATACTATAGTATGTGAGTAAGCAAATTAATATATTTCGGTAACTATTTCGAAGAAGTGAAACACCTTCGAAAATCTAAGGAGGGAATTAGCCTCTTGGCCTCTTCCCTTCAGGTGGCCATATACCTTCGAACTGCAGTGAATGGCCATGACTTCGAGGAGATTCAGCACCCACTTTACATGCCAGATTTAGCACTGAAGCCTTGGCAACAGCAGCTATGTGGACTGGAGCATTGTCGTGCAGTATAGAGCTCAACGCACGTGACTAACTCAAATGATGACCACCAGCTACTTGAGACGCAACCAGACAGTTGAAACTGTTTCATTATTTCTTCCATAGATAGCACAGTATGTTGTGAACAGTGTTATTACCAATAGCGCGATATTTCAACGTAAGGCCGGTATTTTTTAGAAATGCCCTCGTAGCTTATATTTGTCACGAATTCCTGGACGTAAGTCGCGAATCGTTTCCAGATGAATATTTGACCATTCTTTAGGTAGTGCAGCAATCAACTGCAACAGTGATGATGCAGGAGGAAATTTGAAATTCTTGCTCTAAAACTTACCATAGAAGGTCAATAATGTTAAAGGTAGGGGATTGAACCAGGAACTCAGTGTGTTGTGTGTTAAAGTTGGCTCTGATGTTACACAAACGATGCGTAAACAGGTTTGGCTATGCGTATTGGCGCACTGTCATCTTGGAAAACAACGTAAGTTATTAAGGGACAATAGGATCAAACGAAATCCGCTATGTTTAGCAATAGAAAGTAGGCATCTTGAAGAACTCATTTCTTTAATCACTTGTCATACATAAATTCAACCTGTTTTTTGAAAGTAAAAAATTGAAAGACGACCCATCGTAACATATTCCTATTTTTTAATCATCGGCAATCCATGCTAGCGACGCCATCTTTTTCGCGCTACTGTTGGCGGCATTGGTCGGAAATTTCCTAACCGCAACCCGTCCAAGATTTATTAGCTCTCGTCAGATTGAAACTGTACAGGGTGGCCACAAAGTGGGCGTACCCGTCGTCAACCGATTTCTTTCCGTACTGCTTATGTCCCTTCAGTACTTTGTAACACTTTAGACAGAATTTAGTCTTGCTCCGCCTAATCTTTGCTAAAGGGAAAATATAGATTTCAGAAAAATGTAATAATAATAATTTTCTGAAAAATTGCAGTTGTTTTCAAGGTCTCTTGATTTTCGTATATCATATCATGCAATTTTAATTGCATTTTACACTAGTAGTCAGAGACTTTCACTTCTGCCATTAGTCAAAGTCTGATTGGTTAGATTTTCAGTTTCCGAAAAAGTAAATAAAAAGTGGTATGTGACTGATTGGAAGCATGGCCTCTCCTCCAATCGGTATCTGATTTGAAGCACGTTAGAAGAATTTATTATTACTTAAGTATTCTGCCTTTTAGCATGTCCTGGGACTAATGAAAACTAATGAATGAGGTTTTCTTCTCTCTCAATTTTCAGCTTGGACCTGGAAAATGTTTCTTCCGTGCTTCTCAATTTTCAGCTTCCTCTTTTATTGTGCTGCCAAAATGTCTTGAGCCGTGGCAAAAATGCGAACTAAAGCTCACACACCCACGCGTTGAACCAATAAGGGTTCAGTTGTTGCTAAGCGAGAGAAAGTGAGTGGAATTCCTTCAGCCAATACGCTTTTATGTTGAGATACTAGGTAAAACTAGCAACAGATGACAAACATATGTAAGTGCTTTTAAAATACGCTTTTATGTTGAGATACTAGGTAAAACTAGCAACAGATGACAAACATATGTAAGTGCTTTTAAAATACGCTTTTATGTCGAGGTCCTAGGTAAATCTAGCAACAGATGACAAACATATGTAAGTGCTTTTAAAATACGCTTTTATGTCGAGGTACTAGGTAAAACTAGCAACAGATGACAAACATATGTAAGTGCTTTTAAAATACGCTTTTATGTCGAGGTCCTAGGTAAAACTAGCAACAGATAACAATAATCATATGTAAATGCTTTTAAAATACGCTTTTATGTCGAGATACTAGGTAAAACTAGCAACAGATAACAATAATCATATGTAAGTGCTTTTAAAATACGCTTTTATGTCGAGGCACTAGGTAAAACTAGCAACAGATGACAAACATATTTAAGTGCTTTTAAAATACGCTTTTATGTCGAGGCACTAGGTAAAACTAGCAACAGATGACAAACTTATAAAATGAGTGTACAACTTGTCACAGAAGTAATACTTGGGGACACGGTAGCTCATTGGTAGAGCGCTTATCTCTGGTTCGATTCTCGGCAACATCGTGTAAGTTTGTGATGGACAACATCGTGTTCATGGGTTTTCTCACTGTATCCCCGTTTCCTCCCGCATTCTCATTCCACTAGTTCTTCATTTACTTGCCTTAAATCATCCGTTTCCGTTAACGGAACAGGCATAATCGTAGGAATTTAAACCGAAAAATGCCATTCCATTTCAAAGAAGTAATACTTCTTGATAATGTATAATTCAAATTAGTTCTAAATTAATTAAATCACTACAGTATATGTACGAATAATATTTTCTATCTTAGAGAACATAGCTGTCTTCAAATTCTATTAATTTGCATTCAAATTATATTTATATATTTCAAATAAATCAGATATTGAAGTTATTTAATCAAATATGCAATTTTCTGTCATTTTAAGAAGCTAACTCAATACCAAAGCTAACTTTTTAAACCACAAAATTGGCAGTATATAACAAAACAATGAGTTATGAGAACATAGAATGCATCCCAATTCCTTTCTTCGGTACTATTTTCGTGAAAATTGCTTGCAATTTTTTTTTTGGACATTGCCATTTGGCTAACGTAATGCACTTTCTTTTATCCTTCCTGGCTGTAGTGGCTGTTAAATTTAGCTCTTCTCATTCTGTTGGCATTGCTTCAAAAGGCAGAAAGAAAAGAAAAAGTGAAATGTGCATTCGGTGCCAAAGTGAGGCACACGACAGTCGCTGTGCACATCGTCGCCAAACCGTGAAGGTTATCTTATGGACTCCCTCAAAACTATAGAAACACCTCTCTCGGAAGAAGGAATATCTTTAGAGGAATGTTGTTGCTGGTGAAGTCTCTAATTCCAAGAATTCGAATAGTTCATTATTCGAATATTTAATACCTCGAGGGTTCATGATTCGAATAATGGACTCCTCGCATGTTCATGATTCGAACAATGGACTCCTCGCATGTTCATGATTCGAACAATGGACTCCTCGCATGTTCATGATTCGAACAATGGACTCCTCGCATGTTCATGATTCGAACAATGGACTCCTCGCATGTTCATGATTCGAATAATGGACTCCTCGCATGTTCATGATTCGAATAATGGACTCCTCGCATGTTCATGATTCGAATAATGGACTCCTCGCATGTTCATGATTCGAATAATGGACTCCTCGCATGTTCATGATTCGAATAATGGACTCCTCGCATGTTCATGATTCGAATAATGGACTCCTCGCATGTTCATGATTCGAATAATGGACTCCTCGCATGTTCATGATTCGAATAATGGACTCCTCGCATGTTCATGATTCGAATAATGGACTCCTCGCATGTTCATGATTCGAATAATGGACTCCTCGCATGTTCATGATTCGAATAATGGACTCCACGCATGTTCATGATTCGAATAATGAATTCCTCGCATGTTCATGATTCGAATAATGAATTCCTCGCATGTTCATGATTCGAATAACGGACTCCTCGCATGTTCATGATTCGAATAATGAATTCCTCGCATGTTCATGATTCGAATAATGAATTCCTCGCATGTTCATGATTCGAATAATGAATTCCTTGCATGTTCATGATTCGAATAATGAATTCCTTGCATGTTCATGATTCGAATAATGAATTCCTTCCATGTTCATGATTCGAATAATGAATTCCTTCCATGTTCATGATTCGAATAATGGATTCCTCGAATCTTCATGATTCGAATAATGGATTCCTCGAATCTTCATGATTCGAATAATGGATTCCTCGAATCTTCATGATTCGAATAATGGATTCCTCGAATCTTCATGATTCGAATAATGGATTCCTCGAATCTTCATGATTCGAATAATGGATTCCTCGAATCTTCATGATTCGAATAATGGATTCCTCGAATCTTCATGATTCGAATAATGGATTCCTCGAATCTTCATGATTCGAATAATGGATTCCTAGAATCTTCATGATTCGAATAATGGATTCCTAGAATCTTCATGATTCGAATAATGGATTCCTCGAATCTTCATGATTCGAATAATGGATTCCTCGAATCTTCATGATTTGTATAGTGAATACCTCAAACATTTGTGATTTGGATAATGAGTACCTCAAACATTTGGGATGTGAATAATGAATACCTCAAATATTTGTGATTCGAATAAAATTCATTATTCAAAAAACTGTTTGAATAACGAATAATTAATCGTTATTAGAAATATTGGCAACGAACATAGAATAACAGCAATCAATTTACTCGAATAATTTTAACAGTACTTGAATCTATTTATTTATTTATTTATTTAACAGTCACCAGATACAGCTCAGAGGCCATTTTACACTGGATATCCAAAAAACAACAATGGAAAGGGTTTGGGAAGGTATCGGTCAGGGCCTTTTTAGTAGGTACCATCCCGGCATTTGCCTGGTGGGACTGAGGGAAACCCTGGAAAACCACAGTCAGGATGGTCGTCAGCGGGATTCGAACCCACAACGTACCGAATGCGAAGCCAACTCTCTACCACTTTAGCTACTTCGCTCGGTAAATTTGCATAGATTAGTGTAGATACTGCGTCTAAAATACACCTCGAAAGATATAACTATTTTGATTTCAATTACTTATTAATGCAGTTTGATGCGTGAACCCAGTCGGAACGGTGGCATGGTTCAATAATCCAGCTCTCTTACAGATGGGGAGTGCCCAAAACTATGAGGGTTCATCTTGCATTAATGGTGTGCGCAACTGCCCAGTGCATCGAATTCAAGTTCCGTTCCTGATTCGAAGCCCACGTCAATATTAAGTTCTGTTCTTCATAACCTCGCTGTTGTAGGACGTAAAACAAACGTAAAACAGATCTGAACTCACTTTATACTAAAAACTGTTGAAGATCAATTCACACATAGTACGCCGTGCACATGCCGTGATGTGGTCCACAAAGTTTCTTTTCAGACTTTCACATTGAAAAATCTAAGGATGTTATAAAATAGATGATCTGCTTATACAACAAAATCTTGAAGCTATACGTCACAGTTTCGCCAACCCTCCCTCTCTGCTCACTCCACCCAATAAGATCGCAAAATTTTGAGCCAACATTCATGGCGGAAACGAGAATAGTCAATCCGAGGATGACGGAAACGAGAATAGTCAATCCGAGGATGACGAAAACGAGAATAGTCAATCAGAGGATGACGAAAACGAGAATAGTCAATCAGAGGATGACGAAAACGAGAATAGTCAATCAGAGGATGACGAAAACGAGAATAGTCAATCAGAGGATGACGAAAACGAGAATAGTCAGTCAGAGGATGACGAAAACGAGAAAAGTCAGTCAGAGGATGACGAAAACGAGAAAAGTCAGTCAGAGGATGACGAAAACGAGAAAAGTCAGTCAGAGGATGACGAAAACGAGAAAAGTCAGTCAGAGGATGACGAAAACGAGAAAAGTCAGTCAGAGGATGACTGAAACGAGAATAGTCAATCAGACGATGGCGGAAACTAGAATAGCCAATCAAACGTGCCGATGCTCGTTTTTTTCTTCATTGAGTTAACAGGATGAAGATACATAGAGGCAGATCCTCTATTTTATAACATCCTTGAAAAATTCATTGCGTTGTCTTGTTAAATTCACACATGACGTGCCTTGCCGTGCCCTGACAGGCCGTCTTGAAGAAAAGGTCGCGGTGATCCTTCTTCTTTTTTTTTTTTTTTAGCACACGAAACTGACCACAACAAAGGGAAGTAGTATAGCACGGCATGGTATGGCACGGACAGAGCATGGCAGGGATATGGCATGGGTATTAATTATTAATCTTAACAGTGAAACATAGAAGTTTCGGAAGGAAATCTACCATCGTTTATACGTAGAAGATTATTATCCCACCATTTGTCAGGTAAGAGAGGGAGAAAAAAACTTCATTCAGGCTGGATGGCCAGGAAATTCGAACCTGGGACTATCCGATCGTAAATAAGGACATTATCCATTGACCTACAATCGTTCGGGAAATAATTCATACAATTTCGCTTCTTCCCTTCTTTACCCCCCCCCCCCAAAAAAAAAATGTGTAAATCATTTTCAACGTCACTACCGAGCAATCATAGAATAATTAAGACTGACAGTTCAGTTTAGCACGCAGAAAAATCAAGTTTGCGGTGCAATCGTGCGAATTAGCATTTATAGTTGTTTAGTTTAGTTTAGCATTTATAAAATTGAAATCTGTGGAGTAATCGTGGGTATAATCAAAATTAATAGTTCGTTTAGCATGCAGGAAATTAAAGTCTATGGAAAAGCAGTGCGGGAATATTTCAAGTTGATAGTTTAGTTTCACTTACTCTGAGGGAAGAACGTAGTCAGAAAGTATTTTGAGAACAAGATCCTGAGGGGAATATTCGGACCCAAGAGGAATGGAAATGGGGAATGGCGAACTTCATAATTTAGACGTTTACCAAATACTGTTAGGGTGATCAAGTCTAGGAGAGACTCACCTGGGCAGGTCATGTAGCCAGAATGGAAGAAAGTAGGAAGTAGTGATGCGCGATTGCGAGAAGTTCTAACAATCGAAAGGTTCCGCTTATAGATTATTTCGATTGCTTAGCGAAAGGTTTGTACAATCGAAAGGTTCCTCTCGATTGTTGCATTCGCTAAGGGAAATTGTCTGTATTAACGAGCAGGAGCAGATTTCAACTTGAATATTCGTGCTTCGCTTTTATTGGCTCGCGCCAATTCCATACAGTCTAAGCCCAATTTTGTTATCATTTCTTGCACAAAAACAGGTTTTCGCGATTATCAACATTTCGTTCATGGCACACTAATAAAGATTATAGCAAGTGTTGTGGAACAGATGTCCTTAATGTATGGTATGTATAATCAGATTGGAAAGAAAAGGAAAGGAAGATGGACTGTGCAGTACTTAAACGGTGCTTTAAATTATTTGTTTCTTTCTTTCTTTCAATAAACATTTTAAAAATGTTTTAAAAAGGCTGGAATCAGACACGACAAAGAGAATTGAAAGCACCTCGTGTTGAATTACATAACCTCTTTTAAAGTTTCGTTTCTTATTGGAAATTGTTTTTCGTCCTTATATATATAGACACTATATATATTCTCAAGATAGAGAACGATACCAATAATTGATTTCGCCTTCGGTGTAAGCGGTGGGGTCACTTGGTCGAAAAAATGTAACCGCTTTCTCAGGCCAATCATCCTGAGTGAGGTTTTCCTGAGTTTTCCTCTCACACCAGGCAAATGCCGGGATGGTACTTAAATAGATCCTAGCATGCCGCTTCCTTCCCTCCCCATTCCTTTCTTCCTTCCGTTTCTCCCCGTGATTTGCTCACCGAGGGTGGTCATTCCTCAGACGTTACGAGCTTAAGGCCGTTGCTGCCGGTAATTCCCATAAAAATGTATCAATCAATAACGAATAATTGAACTTTCGAAGGTTTAGTTTCAACGGCCTTTCCAATAGCAAGGCTATATGAGGCGTAGATCTGCAGCTTGACATGGTGTAGTCGCTACTGCTCTTGCCTTTGGTGCGAGCAATCCCGGATTCGATTCCCGGTGGGGTCACTTGTGTAAAGGTGTAAAGCTTTTTCAGGGCAGCTATTTTGAGAGGTTTTTCCTGAATTTTCCTCACTTACATCAGGCTGAGATTATATCTAACCCACCCCCAAACAAAAATCCCGGCTACGCCACTGAGGATAGATGTACTATGCCCTACAAAGGGCCTTTGCGGGAGTGTGCTCAACAACCTACCGGTTTCATGGTAATCTGATAGTTATAAATGATATCCCCTAAAAAAATCTGACTACGCCACTGAGGACAGATTTAATATGATAAAAACCTTCACGGGAGAGAGAGAGAGAGAGAGAGTAGCAGAAATGCCCGCCCTTCGTACATCTAGTTTAGAACCTCTCCCTTAACACTTCGATTGTCCAGTACAAGAATAGATACCACATCTAAACGAAACATTTCGTTAGAAACATCTCGGTCAGAACCTCTCGGTAAGAACATCTCGCTAAGAACCTCTCGTTAAAGAAATCACAATCGAAATGTCTCGAGACGTTCAAACAATCGAAACGTTTCGATTGTAACATCTCGCAAATGCGCATCTCTAGTAAGAAGCCTTTGAAGGTTTTTAACTGGAAATCCAATCGGAAAACGACCATTAGGAAGACCTAGGAGGAGATGGGAAGATAATATTCAGATGGACCTCGCAGAAATAGGAATACAAAGCAGAAAGTGGATCCAGTTGATTACGGGCTGAAGTCGATGGAGAGATTTTGTGAACGTGGCATCGAACCTTCGGGTTCCATAGGCTATAGAGGTTAGTTAATTAGGTCGGTTTTGCATGTAGAAAATTGAAGTCTACGAAACAACGTGGGAATAATTGAAGTTGATAATTCAATTTAGCACCCAATACAATTTAAGCCTGCAGGAGAATCGTGAGAATAAGTAAGGTTCATAGTTCTGTTTAGGATTTATAAAATTGAAGTCTATAGAGCAACAGCGGGAATAAGTAAGGTTGATAGGTCTGTTTATCACGTCCGAAAACAGAAAAAAATGAAGAATGAAGAAAGCAATGGGAGGATGATATTACTATTAAGAACGTGAAAGACAAACAGAAAAAAATATAAAATATACATATTCGGCCTTGCACTGAGTTTCTCATACCTAACTGATTCAGACGAGCTTTGCTATATTCAATAGATATAGATTTTTTTTTTTCGATAGTGTCTGAAGAAGGATGTTAGATATCCGAAACTGTCACAATTATTATTTTATAATAAGACGTTGCTTTGCTCAGCATTTGTATTTTAGTGAGAGTTTCTCAGTAACTTTTCAATGATATTTTTGAGTAGAATACGTTTGGTCATGTAAACATGCGTGCTGCAATAGGAACAAAACAACCATTTACAAGCATGCTTCTATATTAACTCTATTTCGCATTCTTGCAACAAAATATATGAGGATTGCAAGTTGTAAAAAAGGAAAAAGAATCTTGCGTGCTGTTCATTATCAGCTGAATATATTAAAAGGTTACTAAAGTACTGAGTACGGTATGAGCCATTATCAGTGTTTGTATCATTGTTCGATAAAAATTCAAGGGCGTCCTCAACATTGAAATGTTTGTTTGACACGCAACTTAGCATTTAGGGAATATTACAAAATTATATTGACTTATAGTAGATAATAATATAAATACTATGGGCCGTATTCAGAGAGAATTCGTTAATGAAGCGTTAGTCACGGACTAGTTAGTGGCATACTACAACTTTACTGAGGAAGGTGTACTTTTTGGTATTCAGAGTCTACTTTGAATACAACTAAAAAAGCTGATTTGGGTATGATTAACTAATATAACCTCAATGCATCGGGTGAGAAAAATAAATGTGGCAGCTACGGAAAAGAATATGTGCGCATGCGTAGTCTGTAAACATGAAAATAAATGAAATCCGAAACCCGAAATGTGTCGCATAAGCTAAAACGTGGCTAAAAGGGTACCCTCTGCTCTAGATTAATTAGTCACATGTGATTAACTTCGTCAACTACTACGCCCTAATCAGAGATTCTGAATACACTTTTGATAACCATCCGTTAGTCAAACCCGTAGTAGGTCATTAATCAGACGTCAAAACGACTCTGCACAAGGCCCAATATTTCTCTTAAGTATTTTAGACAATAATTAAGGGTCTTCACTACAGTGAAATTAAACTACCGCTAATTTAAGAGTTTTTCTGTAATATCTTGAAAACAAATAAAAATATTCGCAAAACAGAAACGTAGTGAACTAGACATGATGGTTTTGCATGCGATACCTTTACCACAATTCACCTATCTGCTTTTGGTATGCCGCTATTTACAGAACCCGCAAAAAATGCTAAATCTATCTACAGTTGCAAGTCAAAAGCAGATAGATGACTTGTGATAACGGTATCACATGCAAAATCGTATTGTCTAGTTCACTAAGTTTCTGCTTTACGAATATTTATTTGTTTTCAAGATATTACAGAAAAACTCTAAAATTAGCGGTAGTTTAATTTCGCTGTAGTGAAGACCCTTAAGTACTTTCAATACACCTTACCTACGTTGAAATGTTGCAGAAATTTTGAATACAGCTTTATTTAAAAAAAAAAAAAAGTATAATATATTATTGAGAAGAGCCTTACTATGTTTAGTAAGATTACTTCGAATAAATTAAACACTACAACAATTCTGGAAAAATGAAATTAAACACAATTTCTACTTTAACGTTCCACGAATATGCTTTTTAGATGAAAAGAGATAGATGATTAACGAAGATATACACGTAAATTATGAAATACATTAGTGGAACGAGAATGTGGAAGGAACATGAGAATCTGCAGAAAACCCACGGACACGATAATGTCCATATAGCCTTTCAACGAACTAAAAACTCATCACCGCCACCTGTGAGCGCTCTACCACAATTATACTCAGAGACGACGATGATGATGATGATGATGATATTATGGATCGTAATAGTGGAATGAAAATGGGAAGAAACAAGATAATTCCGAAAAGAAAAACTCACGCACACTCTGTTTGTCCACCACAAAGTTCACTTGGCGCGAGCTGGGATCGAACGAGGCACCAGAGGTGAACGCTCAGTTACTGAGGCACAGTGGCCCTATATACGCGAAAAATGAAGTATTGCATTTTAAAGCCATAGTTCATCCATTTTGTATGCATTGCGTGCAATTTATCCCAATATTATCCTGTGCTGTTAATTCACCTGATTTTACATGTTACTTGGAGTCACGTTGTGTCCATGGACAGTTTATAACGCGACTTTCCTTCTTCCGGTTTTTCAGCAAATTTGCAGTCTATTTTTTCTCTTGCAAAGAAAAACAACGCTTTAAATTGACAGGGATTATTTCAATTAATTTTTTTACATTAATAATAATAATATCATCATTAACTCTGTAGAGATTGGACATTACAACCTGAAGGAATACACTCGCGACAACTTTGAACTACTGTCAGGTACATTAAGAGTAAATTCTGAATAAAAGTTCTGAAAGCAAAAGAAAAAAGAAAAAGAAAAGGTTTTCGAAAGTAAATAAAAAGATGAAAAAAACGGGTGCCAGTGAGTTCAAAAGAAAATTTAAATTGAAGATTCCTTTCATTACCGTGGGAATAGTTTTTCTTTTCTTCTTTTTCTCTCGTAAAGAATCTATTCGGATCATTTAATCTATTTTTTCCTCTCTCAGTTGACTAACTTTTTACGAGTTTTAGCAAGCTTAAGCCCTCTGGGAAACTGTTGATAACTTTGTAATACGCACATGGATAAATATTTACAATACATTCTCTTCTCATAATTTTCTTCATAACGAAGCAGAGCTAAAACGGAAACTTGGTCTGCTTTTTGTTTTGTTTTGTTTTAGAATTTCTGAGTAAAAGAAGCTTCCTTGAAAGAGAGAGCGTAATGAATTTCAGTTAAAGGAGATACTGTTGTAATAGCTCATTAGCTTCGAAGTTTAAACAAGTGAGCTTCGTTTCATATTGTAAAATTGCGGTAGCCTTTCAAAAACCAGAAATGATTCTGCCGTAGATACAGGGGTCTGGGACTGTTAGAAGAGGAAAAATCTTCAATAAAATACTATTAAAAGGCAGCAAAGATTTGTGTAATATATTTGGTTAGTTGGATGTGAGAGAGAATCTTCGGCTTAACGTAGAATCCAAACCCACGTGATCTCACACCAGGAATCTTAACATACTTTCTGTGTTTTATATGTTACATTTGTTCTTAGTGAAACCGGCCCAATTTGCAATCAGAATCATTCTGGGTTACCAATGTTGGTTACATGTAAATTTTCAATATCACAACTTTTTCGTCCCCCCCCCCCCCTTTAAAAAATCGCAAGATCTTCCTTTTTTCCTCTGAAAATGTGGCAACCTTAAGCTTATAGTAAGATCCGAACCATTACTCGGTTTGCATCCGACATAAATTGTCTTTCATCTGGATTCGAACAAAGCTAGACAAAGTCATCATTGTTGTTGAATTAACATTACCTGTCATTCAATTAAGTAAGAGCAGAGACGGATCTAGAGGGTAAAAACCGGGGGAGGCAACCAGAACCCGGACTATAATAAGCATATCATGAATTTACTCTTCACTTTAAAAATATATATAATAGTTTCAATTATTTTTTTCACTAGAAAAACTGGGAGGCCTAGGCCCCCCCGGCCCCCGGCTACATCCGCCACTAGATAAGAATAGTTATTATGATTCTTGGTCCTTTATAGAAGTTAGTTTCTTTCTTTAAGTAAGTTCTGTGCAATTGTAGAAGTAATGTTTCCTTCTTCATCGATTGCTATACAGCTAAGATGCTTTTAGACTAGTTGCGCCCTACACACGTGGATTTCTTTTTCAGAAACTGTCGACAAAAATCAAAAAAGCAGCGCACACACGACACATTGCAATCACACCGACCACACGTAAGAAATATATATATATATATTTTTTTTTTACCAATTAATGTGGATAAACGACGTTCTACTAATCACTAAAGACAGTATTATTTCAGAATGTATGCACTACATAATTCTCATAGAAGAATAATTAAGATATATGATAAGAATACAATAAGCCATATTGATACTATTACAGAAAAAGACTTCACGTGTTTATATATCATCGAAACGAGGATACAGATAAAATTACAACTTGAATATAATTATGATGAATATCGTAGAATTAATCAAGACGAGTGACTAATGTATAGACTTATGAGTAACTACACCACAATTTATGTTTTGGTTTGAATCCAACAAGTAGAACTGCTAACTAGCTCAACCAAAGCTCCAACAAAATCGAAGAAAATCCCGATTTTTGAATTTTCAAAACTGAAAATAAAAGAAGTTGTTGATTTATTCAAAATCTTGAAAAGTGGAATTTATAGAATTCCAAATTCAGGCAGAATTTTCCTAGAAAGTTATATAATTAGGTATTACACTTGAAATTTTTAAATGAAATAATAAGTGTGTCAAAGACTTTCCGTAAGGGTAGACACTTAGAAAAATGTATTACGTACTCTATAAGCCTTTAGCAAAAAGCAGTGGAAGTAAAGGAATAAAACCCTAGGTTGTAGGATAGGTAACCCAAATGGCATCAAGAAAGGGGAAGAGACTCAGGCGTGTCAGATATAAACAGTGTATTTCTTTTTAATGTCACTATAAATACTAAGGGTTCAATCTAATAGACTAACATCGATGGAATGCAAGAAGTTCAAAATTTGAAAATGAATTATTTGTTGCATTAAGAATCATTCTAACAGTCTCGTGAGATATGAGTTTGGTTACACTAATTTATAAACTTTTACACTAATTATACCTACAAGGAATACTTACGTATAGTAACGATTTAAACAAAATCAACAATTATTCTTCAGAAAAGGATGCACTTACCTGAAAAGAGAGAAATAAATACAAGCATTAGATATATAATAAGATCAATCGATACAATATTCATGTACAGAAAAATACATGATTATACGTATTTTACTCAATAAAATATTTTTCAAACAGAAATAAAGCTAGCTAGTAATGAATTGTTGTTTTCCAGTGAAGTTCACACAAATAATAATGAGTATAATGATAAAAATAATATAATAGAATATATCGATAAATATATGGATATAAAAAGAAGACAAAGACACGAATGAAGCACGTTGAATTAAAAATGTGTGAATTGAAAAAAAAAAACAGATATGAGTTTTGACGTGTGCTCCTGTTTCGCAGAATGAGTTACTTTATTTCTCACATAAGTTTGTAAAAAAAAAAAAAAAAAAAAAAAAAAATGCTTCACGGAAAGTGTTGAAGAAGTTATTTCAACGTAATACTATAGGGTGCGGCACGTAAAACCGGCCCGTCGTAATATTCTGGTATATTGTGTTTTTGGCAACACTTAAATAATCTACCTTCCTACCAAGAGATGGCGTGTCGAGGTCGGGTCGACTTACGTGACCTGCAGCAGTCACGTGCAGCCGCAGCCAGTGAAACTTGTCGAAACCAGTTGAGAAAAAGGCCTCGTTGTGTTAAGCCGGGTGAGTGTCAGTGTGTGATAATGCCGTATTCGATACCCGAGCGTGTTGCCATTGTTGAAGGGTTCATTCTCACTGGATCTTTTGTGAAAACAAAGAATTTGTTTCGGGAGAAATTTCCAGGACGTTCTGTGCAAGCAAAAAGCACCATTCAGGAATTGATTGAAAAATGGCGGCGTACAGGATCGGTTCAAAATGCTCCCAGGAACAGACGACCATCTGTCTGCACACCTGAATTAAAGATGCAGGTGGAGGAGATAATGACAAGAAGTCCTCGAAAGTCAACCAGGAGATTGAGTCAACAGGTTCATGCGAGTGAGAGAAGTTGCAGACGTGTTTTAAGGGGAATGAAGTTAAAACCGTACCGGATAAGTGTTGTGCAAGAACTGAAGGAGCCTGACCTGCAGAAGAGGGTGCATTTCTGTTCATGGCTGTTGAGCAATGTTGCCAGTGGTTTCTTGGATCCACTAATGCTCATCATGAGTGACGAGGCGTGGTTCCACCTGTCTGGGTACGTAAATTCCCAAAACAACCGGTATTGGTCGACAGAAAATCCACATGCAATCCACCAGGTACCCTTGCATGATGAGAAGATTGGTGTTTGGTGTGCCATTTCCGCCACACGCGTTATTGGGCCCATATTCTTTGAGACGACAGTGAACAGTGACGTGTATATGGGAATCCTGGAGGCGTTTTATACACACTTGACCGAAGAGGAGCGTCAGTTATGTTACTTTCAGCAGGACGGTGCAACATGCCACACATCAGCTGCATCATTGTCCCTTGTGCATGAGATGTTTACACCAGAGAGGACAATCAGCAAAGGCTTGTGGCCTCCTCGGTCACCAGACTTGTCCACGTGTGACTTTTACTTATCGAGACTGTTAAAGGGAAGAGTATACGAAACAAATCCACACACAATTGAAGAACTCAAGACCAGGATCCATGATGTCACCAATAGCATTACAACACAAGAACTGACAAGGGTATATATGAATCTCCTCAATCGTGGTCACATGTGTGTTGAAGTGGGCGGAGGACACTTTCAGCACCTGCTGTGAAGGCTGCTGTGAAGGTGAGTAGTCATATTCAATACATTGTATTTCATTTATGTGTTGTAGTTAATCATATTCAATACATTACATTTCATTTTATGTGTTCACTTTACGGGCCGGTTTTACGTGCCGCACCCTGTATAATCACATATACAAATTGCAAGTAACAAACAATTATTTCATAAATTATTGAGAAAGTCAAGATGGCTGGTATACCACCACATCGTAAAGTGAAAGGGAATTTCCGGAGAAAGTTGAATTTCAGAAATTTACTCAACGTATATGGAGAAAGGTACAAGATATTGGGTTGACTCCACTCTACAAGACTGATGTTAATGATGTGAGGAAATGGATTAGGGGGGCAGCTGCACTTTCCTTTGTTCTTCTTGAAATCATAACTGATGCATTTCTGACGATGCACCCAACATCCCAGAGGCACAAGTTTTTCTGGACTACTTGGTTGAAACCTATGTTGACGAACTAGATACCATCTTCCACCCACCAGCAATATATGAAAGTCTACTTTTTTATTGGATTATTATTTTAATTCTTTACGTTGTACTAATCATATGTTTATTAAGGTTTTAGGACAATATGGAATCTGTTTGATAACGACAACGAAAGAACCACGAACAATGCCGAGGATTTCCATTCCAAGTTCAATAGGAAGTTGACAGAAAGTCATCCCAATGTATACAAATCCATTCTTCTTTTGAAGCAAGAACAGTCCAAGAATGAGGCATCAATGCGGCTGATAGAAGCAGGCAATTTAACTTTGCAAAGAAGATTGTGGAGACGTTTCGACAATCAGATTCTGGTTCTTGAGAGCAGGTTTAGTTCTGGTGAGGTTGGCCTTATTCCATACTTTAATGAAATCTCTCATTGCATTCATTTAGATAGTTGAAATTATACTCCCATGAAGACAAGGCGATATTAAGAGTTGCACCTACATACATTTACTAAGATTCATGACATCGTTGTTCAATAGAAATGTTTTTTTCATTTGTGTGTGTGTGTTGTTTTTGTTGTCATTGCAGTATATCATGATTGGACTTGCGCGACAAGGCTCTATTCCAAGCCGCACCTCTTATGTTGGTGTTTTTTTGTTTGTTTTTTCGCCAAATATTTCTAATATTGAGGTGCTATCAAAACTCTTCACATGGTTTGCGAAACACGAGGTAATCAGAGATCGTGGAAATCAATTACTCGTCTACATTTAACCGCTAGGACACTTCTGCAGAACAGGAATGAGTAAACTTGGCAACGGTGCACACTAATAACGCATTTTGCGAAACAGGAGGAAACAGTTTGGAAAGCCAGGTTTTGCATAACACTGATGAAGGCGTAGAGGGTTAGATATTTTTATTTTTAATAATCCACATAAAGCATAGATTTAGTAGTCCACATAACAGTTTATTAAAAAAATATAATTAATGATCATGAAACATGCATTTTAAAACTCAATAGAGAATGAATTAATATACCAGATATGGACATAAATTAGATAAAAGTATTGGGATTGATGCCAGATTAAGATAATTGAAAAAAACTAAATTTACATGTTATACAAAACCGTAAGGCACTAAGGTTTTTTTTAAATAATTTTAACGCCTCCACCATGCGGTTATGCTATGAGGAGAGACGAAACTCTTTCGCAACAATTTTGATATTTTGTAGCATTAATTTTCACAATTTTTGCATTTATGTCGCATCATTTATTATTTTAATGTAGCACCTTTTTTTTTTAAATATGGAACTTGTAAACAGTATATTTTTGGTAGTAAGGTGTATATCTAATACAAAAATGAAGATATACCTTGATTAGGTACATATTATAACCAATGTAGTCACTGAAATATAGAAATTAATGCAAAAATTTAAACATTTCTTCTAAGGTCATCCTTAGTTAAGGGATGACATGCAGCAAGACACTACCAACTCTTCTTTTAAGTTTGTTCTCCTGTCAGTAACAATCATATTATACTTGGAAAAGAAATGAAATGAAATCTTTAAGTTTTACGTCCCACGTTTATGCCGGTTAGGCTAAAGGAAACGTTGAGGATGAAAAATGAATGAAATGGTGGAATGAAGAAAGTGGGAGGAAACGGGAGAACCCCGAGAAAACCCACGAGCACGGTGTTTGTCCACCACAAAGTCCACACGGCGCGAACTGGGATCGAATCAGGGACCCCAAGCACCGGAGGTGAACGCTCTACCACTGAGCCACCGCGCCCCCCCCCTATACTTGGAAAGGAATATCTCGACATCAACACCCAAGACTGGTAACCATATTGAACGTAACGAGCTGAGAGCAAAAGACCTGTGGTAATAAACTTTTAAATGTTTAACAATGATACAATGTCAGCTTCCTTATCCTCACTGTTGACAACTTCAATAACCTTACTTTTACATTCACGATAAGCAACCAACAGATCATGAACATTTTCACCACAAAACACAGTCAAGGATTTAAACAACAGTTCAGATTTGTTGATGTCTACATCTTTATGAAGTAAAACAGTTTCTGGATCAAATAACTTCCACAGCTTACTCGTAAATGCAACGTTTTTTTAGTTGAATAATATTGGAAATGCGCTTTTTCGTTATTATTAGTAATAATTAATTCCACTTTTTCGTTTTCATTCGCATTTATTGCAAGTAATGCCGAATTTCGCAAAAATTCGCGATAATATAAACGATATTTCTGGCTCTGAAAAGAAAAGTTTGAGAATTCCTGAAACATATGCGCATTTTTTTTAAACATTTCGTACATATCGAGCTATGAGTTATTCATGATTAACATCCTCAAAAAACACACTGTCAAAGAATATACCAGTAAGGAAAGACGAAGATACCAAGAGACGTACGCGAGAGGTATCATAGTCATACCAATAAGTACCTTTCGATAGATTCAGATGCGTAGAACACGACTGTGAAGGAACCAGAGTGGTCAGATGCACCGTTTCTGACAAATTCTTTGTTCCTGAGATATCGCGTTCCAAAAGTGTGGGATTTCACGAGATGGCGCCAGCATCGAGGTTGAGATCAACGTGCCACTTTAGTTTATGAAATTCAATCAGAAACATCCTCATCATTGGAAGCATTTTCAATGCGAAGAGAACTATCGATGACCGGGCACAACAAAACTCATAGTTGTGGCTATAAGAGAAGTACGAAATAATGGTGGCCATATGTGAACAACATTCAACTGTACGTACTCCAGACTCGCAACAACGAACTTGATCAACTAGTTTAATACGATACGGAGTCATATCTGTGACCACTATAACGTAATAGCTTCACACTTTACACAAATACCCTCGAGGCGTTAAGTGGCGATGTTTTGCAACTGCGCCTCGATACTGACGCCATCTCGTGGCATCCCACACTTTGGAACGCGATAACGCAGGAACGGTGCATCTGATCCAAGGATGTTATAAAATAGAGAATCTGCCCATACAACAAAATCGTGAAGCCATACGTCACAGCTTCGCCATACCTACTCTGCCCACTCCGCGCCACTAAGATCGCAATGTTTTGAGCCAACAATCATGGCGGAAACGTGAGTAGCCAATCAGACGTTCCGGCTCAGACGATGCTTGGTTGTTTTTTTGGCTTCATTGAGTTCATATGATGAAGATACGTATGGGCACATCCTCTATTTTATAACATCCTTGATCTGATCACTCTGGTTCCTTCAGAGTCGTGTTCTATGCATCGAAGCTATCGCTTCCACTCAAGTTCGACCAAATTCATGGGGACATGAAATTGGGGCTAAAGGCTAATACGATAAATTTTTTACACCAATATTTATGAACATTTTGTTTATAGTGAAATGAAACAAGACACTAGGGCCCTTATGCAGAGTCATTCTGAATCGTGATTAGTGCCATACTAAAGAGTTCGACTAACATATGTTTCCTGCAGTAGTCAGGCCTTTAGAATGTTTCTAATCATTTGTCAAAAAAACTCTGCATAAGACCCTAGGAGATTAGAGTTTCGGGGGAAATGTTTCTAATGCGTGTAATTTATGTGTATTTGTGTCTGTTGAAATGTTTTAAATGCCGTATCATGACTAGACATTAACAAATATGAAGCGAGTACATACCTTAGACTTGTTGATATAACACAAGTTTTGTAGATGACACAATTTAGTATTTTCAAAAATAGCTTTAAGTCAACCTCCCAGGTCGGATACAGCGTTTTCTTTTTACTGTGATCACACGTCGCAGTGCCACGACTTAGAGGATCCAAGTAGTTTTGTTTTTTTTATTAATGCTGAGATCATGCACTTACTGTACTTGTGGTGAAATAGTAGGTATGTGTACCTACAGGTATATACTTTTATCATTATGTTTGTCAATGCGTGAACTTACATGACGACTTATTTATCAACACAACAGACAGATGCAAAATTAAAGTGTTGAAATATTACAATTCATTTTTACAAGTTCCTTTTAGTGCCTTACAGGACAGTGTACATATTGTTCCGCCACCACTTAACTGTCGGGATAGAAACGAGAGGCACCTAAGAGGTGCGGGATAACAATACCAAATTTATAGCAGTAAAGCACATGCTAAATGGGGGCGACTCCACTAGTCTTAGGCGACTAGAACCATGAGCAAAATTAGACAAGATAATGAATATGAATTTAGTGTTAAAATAATTTGAAAATAACCAATGCATTTTCATTGAAAATTGGTAGCAATAAGGGCGTTAAGGAATAGATGGTAGAGCAAGGGAATAGCAACTAATTTAGAACAGTCTCACCCTAATTCGAAGTAGTTTCAATCTTCTCCCTCTTACTCATAGGCGATGTTTAGGCGCTGTCCTCGAAGTTCCAGTGTCTTGCAGGTTGGGTTGTCCTGATGAAGTCCATGATGAAAACTTGTCCGACAATCAACCATGGCATTGAATGCCGGACCCCAAAGGTAGGGAGACTCCGATGTGTCTCGCGTCGTGGTTGAGATCCAAAGACGCAGATCATGCTCTCTCAATTGCTTTTGACCTGACTGTCCCTCTGACGTCAGAATGAGATGATGGTGACACCACAAAGTTTCCTGAGCGTGGTCGATTACCCAAAACTGACATTGACCAAGTCCATGTTTCTACATGTCGTCGACTCAAAGTTCTCAAACTTGCTCCTGAGATTGCTAACGCTGTCAGGTAAAGGAACCAAAAAGAGACTCACCTCAGTCAAAGTACTTACTTCTATATTCATTACTTCCTTGTTGTAACATCGTGTCGAGGGTAAACGAACGAAACGGACAATGTCTTGCAGTAGCCTGACTATGAGGGGCCAATGAGGTCGAACCAATTGAGAGAAGCAATTGATCTAACAAAGCAAATTAAAAGCGTCGCGTGTGACTGTTTGGTAGGCAAAAGGTAATAGGAAGTTGCTACCAGGGTTTATTACAAATTACAAGTACAAAGACTTCCTCAATAACTGCAAAGCAATAGTTAATTAATCTTTTGATGTAAAGTCAGCAAGCAACGTACAACAGAATATTGGTGTTAATAACAACAGGCAGTGAACTCTTGAAGGCTGCTTGGCTTCCATTGATGGCTGGTTGAATTTCCACATGAAATAAAGATGTCCTAGCTTGTCCTGACTTCATATCCCGTAACAATATATTAATTTTTGGACATAATTTGTTGTATACAGAACATATTATCCAGATCGGTGACTTCATCATTATGTTGGTCCTAGCCTTTTTGCAATAGAAGAGATCTGTATTATTAGTTCTAGTTCTACGGTAATTGAAGAAACATGAAAGTATAATGTTGATGCAAAGTTTGAACAATCGAATTCATTTTGTATTGTGTAAAATAGTTGAGTTTGGTGAATGGAAACAAATTTAAAGACAGAATTATAAAGCTTTTTTTTTTTTTTTTTTTTTTTTTTTTTACAGATAATGAATACTTAAGCTAATTATAATTGAGTTTTGAAATATCCAAAGTTTGTTTTTCACTCTCTTTTACAAACCATATTAGAAAGTAATGAACTAAAAATATAATTACGGACAAAAGTTTAATAAATGATTTTAACGTAGTCCGTGACAATCAGTGCTTTCAACGGGTCGGGTCGGGTTGAAGACAAACCCGAACCGTGACACCGAATTGACTGACTCGACCCGGCCCGAGTAACCCGACCCGTGACCCCACCCCAGTGACTCAACCCGATCCGAGCTGACCCGAATGACTCGACCCGAAGTAACCTGACCCAACCCGACCCGAGCTGACCCGAGTGACCCGACCCGTTTGAGAGCACTAGTGACAATGTAAACGTAAATAAACAAGGATAGAATAGGTGCAATAATTTCGTAGAATTAGCCGAAAAATAACAGGAATATAGACTAGTTCAATTTACATTATTACATTACGCATCAGCTGCAATAAATCTCAATAATGTTAGGATTCATTAAGAAAAAGAATAATTCACCTAAAAAAGGACATGTAATCCTCTAATAAGTTCCTTAAGCTTCATATCAACAACACACATTTATTACAAAACACACTGCATAGTGGCAGTGCATACCATGATTTATTTTCCTGAACCACCCCGACTTAGATATCTTACGCCACCACTGACTGTAATATTTCTGTATCATATACTTCACAATACCACTAATTTTATTGACAAACATGATCCTTTTCAAAGAATACATAATAATCACACACCGTTCAATACCGACATTTGGATGACAAATCTCACTGACGAACTTTCAATGGAAAGGCTGATTGGAACCGAACCGAAACGAAACGAAACGTAGAGGCGAAACCAAAATGAGAATGGTGTGCTCCACACATATACAGGGTTCCTTTGATATTACGTACTAAAGGACGTGTCTTGAACAAGAGTGGCAATTTTTTTTTTTAACATCCCACGTTCTACACTGAGACTGAGGGAAACAATGGTAATATAATGGACAATATTGGTGAAATAAGGAAAGTGTGAGGAAACGGGAGAACCTCGAGGAAATCCACGCATATTGTATTTGTCCACCACGAAGTCCACTTGACGCAAGCTTGGAACGAACTAGGAACCTTACGCATCAGAGATGGGCTCTCGAGCCACCACGGCCCCTAAAACTGACATAAAATCAAAATTTACATTACATTCGAAAGGGAAACTACACAAATATCGAGGGGTCTTGTTAACTCATTCCCCAATAGTATGTCAAGAAGAAACACTTCTTTTAAAAGCTCTACAACACTGCAACGAAAGCCTATGGCCTCTTTTGGTATAGTTTATTGTATGTCCATCTATGATCTACTAAAGAAGTCATATCCAACTGGTCAATGTATGACGTAGGAACGGGCTTTTATAAAGCCAGGAGAGAGAGAGAGAGAATAGGTTGAGTCAAAAGGGGGACGGGGGAGGTTGGTGGAGAGTAGAATAAAATAACTGTGGGCAGTGTTCGATTAGTCATAAATCACTTGAGCAATGTATCTGCAAAACATCCATTCGTTATTTGCCTGCTACAACTGTCTTCTTTCAAGTTGAGTTAGCTGCCTTCTCCTTGCTCTGCGTGGTTTGCTGAGAACACGAGCAGCAAAATGTGACGTCACAAAACATCTAGTTGGAAATGAACTAGAATATACTGCTTATAGCTGACAGTAGGCCTGAACTTGAAAATCTTTAGTGTTGGTTAAAATAAAACAAAACATCTTTTTTTAAATTTATATCAGTAGGTTATTATTGAAATGAAATGAAATTTATAGTTGTACGTGGACATTAAAGAAGAGTGGCGTTTAATGAAAGTCAATGATTGTGAGATAGGTCATAATTTGTGGAATTAAAATGTGGGAGGATAGGGATAACCCCGAGAAAACCCACCAATACGATGTTGTCTACCACTAACTCACATGGTCTGGGAATGAACCAGAGACCTCTCGAACCGGGCGTGAGCGCTCTACTTTTGAACCACTGTGCTCCAGTTATATTATTATTATATTATTATACGAGGGATGATCTGAAACTAAGGTTACAAGGCCTTTATTTCTGGAGTTTCTTCTGTTATAGATAATACATAGAGTTGGAAAATGTGCAGAGTTTCAGCCACCCGCCATCTACGGTGTTAGTTGTAGGTAAGCACAAATGACGACTCGCTTGGGAAACTGGTCTCGCGAGGAAGTCCGCTCAGTTGTTTCGCTCACAGAAATTCAATATGTAACCGCAGCTGAAATTCATCGACAGCTGGTACAAGTTTACTGAAAGATTGTAATGTCTCGTCAGCGTGTCGCAGAATGGTGTCGAAAGTTTGCGGCTGGTAGAAAAAGCGCCGGCATACAGCCCAGAAGACCACCATGAGCCCGGACCTCGCTCCAAGCCACTTTCACCTGTTTCCGCACTTGAAGGAGCACGTAGGAGGCCGTCGATTCGCTTCAGATAAGAGGTGAAACGTTTAGTGACAACGTGGCTGAACACGCAAGGACAGGATTTTTACCAGGACGGAATCTTCAAACTCATCACACGATGCGACAAGTGCCTTAACCGATGTGAAGACTATGTTGAGGAATAACATAATGTATGTACTATCTGTTGGTTGTATTGGTTGAATGAAATAATATATACACGTTTCACTGCAGGGTTTGTAACATTACTTTCTGATCACCCCTCATATTATTAAATCAAATGACCAAAACTTTCACAATTACTTATTGGTCAGCGCAACTTGAAACTTTGGTTATCAGTATAACAGGAACACTTCTAAAAACAATGTGGCAGTTACGGTATTTATGAGGCAACTGTACACCGGAAGAACTTCCTTGACTGAGAAATTGAACAGAAGCGAAATATCTTAATGTAATACGTCATCTACCGTTAATTTTCTCTTCTGCCTTCATTACAGAAGCTTCTATAAAAGAAACTGTTTATCCGCTTTACACGAAGGTTGCTGATCAGGATTACACAGCTGTTCAAACAAAAACAAGCGTACATAAATTGTCCACCACCCCCTTTTCTTGAACGTCTGTTACCAAGTAATCTCTCTCTCTCTCAGCCATTCATTCATACGAACATACATAGGTACACTCATGTCCAAAATTACTGTCGCATGTCTATAAATATGTTGTTGTAGGAATATAATTTGATCACTAATTCACCCGGTATTTGTTATAATGTTAGTGTGTGTATAATCGGCAAAGACATGTATGTGGCAAATTTCATGTCAAAAGAGCAGTAAATAAGAACAATAAGGCGAAAACAAAACTTTCTTCTCCATTTAGCAACATTTTGTTTACTCATTCTAATTTTCGTATTTATAATTCTTTTCCTATGAAATTTACCACAAATATACATTTCCCGATTATACACATAGTATCTGTATTAAAAGTGTCCTGCAAAATCATTATCAGATTATATTCTTACAAGAAGACAGTTATAGATATGCGCCAATCATTTTGGACATGAGTATACATAGGCCAATATATAAGCACAATACGTAACTTCAATAATGTACAAAACTCTAATAAGTAAGAATGCTAATTGAAATTACACAATATATTTTACTTCTTCAAGTACAAATTGCACAACAATAATATTCAAACAATTAACATGAAATAGAAATAAACATAACCTCAAAGGCCAATCTAGAATTTAATGACAATGGCAATCTTCGCAGTGTGTATATTAATTACTCTTGTCTCTTTATTTGCAATCATCTTAACGTGCAGGGACTATGATATTGTACTATGAAGGACGAAAAACAAAATGCGTATTTATCAAGGGTGCCTGGATGCAAGTACAGAACATGACCTTTCTTCCACTTGTCAGAGGTACCTTATTTGTAACTTCAAATCCCGCAATTGATTAAACCTGATTCTCAAATGATGTTGAAATACTCAGGACGACTAAGAATGCAGATCATTTTGGAACTAATTATGAAGGAATAATAATTAGAATAAAGTTACGATTGTGATTTTCGTTCTACTTTCTGTTACAACACCGTGGTTGTAAACGACAGCACCTACTACTAATGATCCGAATCATTACCTGGGGCACAGGCCTGTATCCACGGGTGATAAGGGGCCTAGCCTCCTCTAAATTTTCACGATGGTCTTGGAAATAAACTATAATATGATGACAAACTATAAAATAGTTGGATTGGGCCCTTCCTACATTTTTGGGCTGACTACGGGCCTGCAGGGCAGTGTTCGTAGATTTCCTTAAGGAAATTTCCCACGACTGACGCAATTTTCCCTTTTGTTATCAAATTTTCCCTAGTTTGTTAAGTGTCCAATGACTATGACGGTAGTTAATGTGATAAGATCAATTTAGCTATACTAAAGGAAATGCCAGATATTTGTTTTATTCATTAGTATTTACTATTTTTTAAACAAAAGATATAAACAAATACACTTAGCCAAGAATGAGTAAAGAGTGGCTCAGCGGTAGAGCGTTCACCTCCGGTGCTTGGGGTCCCTGGTTCGATCCCAGCTCGCGCCGTGTGGACTTTGTGGTGGACAAACACCGTGCTCGTGGGTTTTCTCGGGGTTCTCCCGTTTCCTTCCACTTTCTTCATTCCACCATTTCACTCATCTCCCATCATCACCGTCTCCTTTAGCCTAACCGGCATAAACGTGGGACGTAAAACTTAAAGATTTAATTTCATTTCATTTTCCAAGAATGAGATTCCTTTATATTGGGCAATGAGTCAGCGCAAGAATTTCCTTGGATTTTTAAGTTTTATCGAAAAATTCCCTTTTCGCTAAATTTACCCATGAAATTTCCTTCCATTAGAGAAATTTTGCCTCAAACTGCTGTAATATAAGAACAAAAATATTAAAGAAATTAAGATTTAATTAAGTAATAACTAAAAGCAAACATTGAATTCTTAAATTAAATTAAAGAATTAAATAAAGCGAATGGTGTTTACGGTATTTTATAGTTATGAGTGACAATATTTTATTGTTAAATCAATTGGCTTACAATTGTAGTGTAATGGATACGTTTTGTAATAATTTAATTATTCAACTGTGAACATTTAAGAGTTTTGAGTTCAAAACCAGACATAGTATGTTAGCTTAACTGCATGATTTATAAATTCACTCAATGCTAAGCCAATTATAACAGAAATAACCTAATTATTTAAGTACCGGTATTCAAAGTTGCCTGTCACTTTTAGAGACCTCTCAATATCATGTGATAAGTAAATAGTTTAAGTTCTCTGTTGTCATACTTTACCTTATTGTAGATTCTGCTTAGTTTTGACCAGACAGTGGTATCTCTTTCGGTATTTATAATTTCTTAGAGACTTTTGCATTTTGGTGCAAGATGATTTTTTGGTTGAAAACCTGACCATTTTATATGAACTATTTATTGTCCTTGTTTGTTTCAATTATTTTCCCTTTCTAATTTTCCAAAAGCCATTAAATTGTATTTTAAAATTTATAAAATTTTAGGAAAGTCTTAATTACAAATCCTGAAAATATTATGTAACAATGTACAAACTTTAATTTACCCTTAGGTTTGCTTTCTTTTCTTTTCCTTTTTACGATTTTATCCGAAATGTTGATTACTACTGATAAACACTATCTTATTTTACCACAGGTGATTCTTGACTGTTAGAAACACTTTGCTTTGCTTCTGTTTCCAACGATTTTATATATATATATATATATAAAATCCTGTTCTTGTGATATTATGCACGTATCCAAAACTTAAGATATTCCAAAAAAAATCGTTCAGTTTCACCCCAGAATTGACATGATTTTTATGAATAAAAGTGATTTTTTAAAATTTTTAGTTCGTGGTTTCATTACATTAGGAACACTAACCTGGAGTTGTATACTAGCGTTGCCAACCCAGGGATCCAAGATATAGATAGCAATCGCTTGAAAATTTCAGTATATTTTAGTAGATACCTTAAATGAATAAATGGTCGCACAACTAACCTAAAGACATATTAATGCAATTTCTAAGGTATTTCGTTAAAAAAAAAAAAAATCACAAAAATGTTTAAATCCATTGCATCCGTTTATATTCTGAACTAGAGATGCAAAAAAGCCGGCTTTTTTGAATCGATGGTTTTTTTCACATAAAAAGCCGGCTTTTTTGGGAAAAAAACGAGAATTTTGGAAATTTTGGCTTTTTTCAACTTCATGATTTTTCTATCTAAATAGCTTTCTTATAGTATATTCTATAGTTAGATAAGAATTCCATGACCTAAATGCCATATTTCGCTCTAAAATTCACCATCAAGATGGATGGAGCACATGTTTTACGAATTAAAGCTAACATGAAGAATGTAGTATTTGAGGGTAATTTTAGAGGCTATTTAACTTTATTTTAACTTTTGAGTTATCGATATCTTTTTTCTCCTCTAGTTTGTCATCCGTGTTTCATTTCTAAGAGCTTTTAGTACTCTAGCTTCTAGCGCAAAAGTTAAACTTGCCCGTTTTTCTATTTATCCGTCAAAGCGTACGTTTTTCAATATATCCGTCAAAGCGTACTTCCACATATCTGTTATACTGCAGCTGTGAAGTGATTTAGCAATAATTTTCCGGACACAACCTTGAATACCAATTTATACAAATAATCAGTAGCGGATTTAGAAAAGTACTTTAGGAGGGTTTTTTCTGATTGTTTCGTTTCCTAAAAAGTCCTAATTTTATTTGGGAAGTGCTTGAAGTTTATGAGTACAGGCATAACTAATATTTCGTTTCGTTTATATGATTAGCAATAATCTTCCGGATACAACTTTAAAAATCAGTTTATACTGAGAATCAGTGGCGGATTTAGAAAAGTATTTTGGGAACGGTTTCTTACTAATGTTTAGTTTTTTTAAACATTCGTAATTTTTATTTGACGGGAGCTTAAAGTTTATGAGTAAAGGCATAAATAATAGATATTTCGTTTGTTGCAGACATTCCGTAACTTTGGGGAACGGGCTTCAGTCCGAAAGACCGCCCCCCTAACCTTCGCAAAACCGTCACTGCTGGTAATTAGTAATAATAACGATTTAAAAACAATAAAAAAGGAAGTCGCCCAACTCACAGTACACGCACTATTTCTACATTCACAGATGGAATGAAGAAAAGCTCTGTCAGAATGGTCGAATGCTGGTTGAATCCCGGACTTCCCGATAGAAGCGCAAAAGCTAATCACTCAGTCATGTTTGTTGTGCAGTTGTATTTAGCTTAACTTAAACATATTCCGTAGTCTTTTTTTTTGGGGGGGGGGGGAGTTCCGTAATGATATGTTGAATCCCTCTTGTTAAAAATTCAGAAAACTTGAGGATTGGGTAAACTGTGATGGTGGTTCTATAAAACTTAACTGTAGAATTTCAAGAATATTCAGAACCAAAAGCTCTAGATGTGCAGTCTTTAAGTGTATCATTTAAATCTAAGTATTTCTCTTATGTTTTATGTTAATTTTATTTTGTTTCAAAAACAGGGTATGGAATATTTTGAAGTAAAAATACTACATACTATTTTGCTAGTTATTTGTGTATTCTTTAAAAAGAAGTGTTTACTTTTAGGGTTGGCTGATTTACACCAACTTTTTTTTTTAATAACTGGTTTAAACCACAAAAATAAAAAGAATGAAAAATGCGAATCGTGTGAACTTCATGGTAACGTTTCCAGATATCAAACCACCTGCAATAGTTTTATTTCCCTTTCACCTTTTAATCAAGGTGTCCCATGTTCAATTTTCGGTCGAACCACAATCCTTCTTTCATGCGTAACCCAAGTAGCGGTTCGGATGTCAGTTTAAGCGAAAGTCTTCTCCTTGATAACCTCGGTATTTCGTAAGGATGTTAAGCCTAAATATACGAAACAAACCAAATTGTATATTTCTACATGCCTAAATGCGTGTCGTTTTATAAAGAAGCCAATATTGCTTAAATATATTGATAGAAATTGGCAAAATTTATCGATTGCCTACGTAGCTTCCAACATTAGCTTGGATTGGACTTTCAATGATATCTACGTATCGGTACTAAATTTGTAATTTAATACCTCAGTTTTAGCGTACTGATTATGTATGGTACGTTGACCTTTAAATTTTACATGCAAAGCAATAACAGGATTTTCCCGTTATTGTGTTACATTTCAAGTAATGACGGGATTTTCCCAATGGCTAGGGCGGGAGATTCTCAACTTAAGAAATTTACTGACCGCACTTCTTTAAGCTTATGGGAGTTCTTCCGGCATAACCCCGCTGTTGCATAATAACATCAAGGCGAAACAAACTTAGGCTATTTCTGTGAATATGTAATATAAATACATAAAGCAAAAAATCTAAGTCAAAAAAGCCTGGTTTAAACCAAAAAAGCCTGGTTTAAACATCCCCCAAAAAACGGGTTTTTGGCATTTTCAAAAACAACCACGGTTCTTGCCAATTCTGCTTACTTTTGTATATAGGAGGTTAAAAAATTCTTATTATATACAATGGTTAATCCTGTGGAATTCATAATGTAAATATGTTGAAGAAAAATTGTTTGAAATATTTTTTTCGAAATTCATAGTTTATTTTCGATGTTTTATATTATTATCAGCATCAACCACTAATTAAATGATTTTTTGTGTTATAGAGAAGCGATACAAAGTCTGTTTTATCAATTTAAAGCAGTATTTTGAAAAAAGCCCAAAATTTCCGAAGCAAAAAAGCAAAGCAGAAAAAACCGAGTTTTTTTCCAAAAAAGCCGGTTTTTTTCCGAGCCCTTGCATCTCTATTCTGAACAAAGCCACTAAAAGATATACCACATTGACTTGATCCCTAATCTTCCGTTGCAAGCGCTGCTATCGGCTGAAAGCATTCCAATCCCTTTCTCTTGCTTAGCAACAGCTGAACCCTTATTGGCTCAACGCGTGGGTGTGTGAGGGTGAGAGTTTTAGTTCGCATTTTTGCCACGGCTCAAGACATGTTGGCAGCACAATAACCCTTTTTGTCAGTGAATAATTAAGATTTTGTCAGTGAAGAAGTCTAAACATGTTTTGAAAATATGTATGCTTTGTGTCAAGAGGATTACTGACTTCGACACTTGCACCAAAATATATTGCTATGTCATATCAGCGAGCCAGTTGAAATTAAAATGTACTCCTACGTCATGTCAGCCAAGTGGAAGTAAAACTGTGCTATGTCATGTCATAGCCAGTTGGAAGTAAAACTGTGTCCCTCCGTCATGTCAGCCAGGTGAAAAAAAAGTGCTCCTACATTGTATCAGCCAGTTGAAAATCACTGTCTTAAGACATGAAATATCTTACTGTATTATTTTGATATAATCACAAAACACATCTAAACTGCACTAAAACATAACTTTAGTTTCCTTATACAGAAGGATTGTAAGTCACACTTCTGCACATACTTTAAAGTAGAATGTATTTTATCTAAAAGGTTGAACAATAATGAAGGTTAATAGTCGTGACAGTGAATAAACTTAAGGAACATCAGGTAAGTTGCTACATACATAGATAAATACGATTTCTCTGACCAATACATCGATATATTACAGTTGAGTGACAAAAACTAATCGCCTAACAGTAGTGAAAAACTCTTCTATATTAAAGATAGACCTCAATTATTACTAGTATCCTTCAGAACTAGCACTATTGTTGTTACTGTTTGTAGTAGTGATTTCAGACGATTTCTCCCTGGGGGAATTTCAATATGCATGGGGTTAAAGCAGTAAGCCGAAAATACTTTTACTTTTATTGAGCACAATCGGTGAATTGCCCCGGGAGGAATTTCGTAGCCCGTACGGGGTGGATATACCCCCCAGAACATTCTTGAAATAATCACTTACTGTTTGTAAAACAAATTCGATTTATCCTTCCTAAAATTCGACAACTGATTTTAGACTCGCAAGGTCAGGACAAAGTCTTTACAGCTATTACGTACGTCAATGTAAAATGATCAATATAATATATGTGGAAGAATACATATAAATAAATAAACTCTTCTCGGGTTTGTTAATCTTTCCTTTGTTACATACGAATAGCAGTTGCTCTGAGTCATTTCGAGAGTTGAACATCTTCGCCACACAGAGTAGTTTTATGTCTCGTATCTCTTCGGTGAAGCAGATCTCTAGGAATGACCCGTTGCAATTCTCCCTAAGCATCTATAGCCTAGCTTAACAGAGAAGAACGTCGTTCGTAGCGCTTAAGTGCTCCTCAGAGAAACGCCACGTGGTAATTACATTTAGTAACAAGGGGAGAATAAAAAGAGTATTACCACCACCTGAGTGGTAACTACAACTCGTACCTCTATTGCTCTTATTGTCCTCTGTGGCTTTTGAGAGGGGAGGAAAAAAATAAATAAAAGGTCGCGAGCTGTATTGTTGGACGTTGTATTCAAAGTTGAGTCTGCAGAATCTGAAACAAATGATAACTTAAGTACAGAGATGACCAAACAAAACTGGTAAATATTAAGCTCAAAATTCCATTAACTATTCTGTGTATTAATTGAGACAATCAAATCAAACGTCCAATATATCTTATTTATAGGATATAATTGCATTTGTTTATTTGTCTCTACGATAACTTTGATTTTGTTTAAATATGGCATGTGCTTGCTTACTTCGAAATTTATCCATTTTCCTTTAGATTTACGACTTTATACCTTTCCCCCAGGGATTTAAATTCAGCACAATCCCAACTTAGGAAAAAAAAAGTTTTCGTACAAAATTTTCCGATTTTCAGGAAACATTGCTTGTGTTTTCTCTGAGGCGTAGAAATAATAGCGTAGAAGACCAGTAGTGTTGTTCATGAAACGAGATTTTTTTTGTCTCGTCTAGTAAATGTTTATAGAACTCTCGTCTCGTCAAGATTCTCCTCCAAGAATAATTTCTCGTCTCATTTTATAACTATGTATAGTCAGCGAGAAAACTTCTTTCCATTTGATGAAATTAGTTTCGTAAATAACCAGAATGGAAGGACAATTTGAGAACAGTTTTCAGTAAATTAAAAAAAAAAAAAAACTACAATTTTCTGTACGTTCCAGCCTTGAAATTCGGTGAAACTGTGTACGTTCTACCGTTATTCACAAAATTAATTTTACCAAATGGAAAGAACTTTTCTCGCAGACTGTACAGTACAAAATTTATCCCAATTTGTTTCTCAATTTCATCTCGAAGGTATCAGAATCGTTCTGCGTCACAACAACTCTACGAAAGTTGAGATATAAACAAAATTTAAACCATGTTTATTATTGGGAGTATATTATGTGTAATGACTAGCGTATCATTACCTAGTAAACGTTGATAAAGGCCCTTCAATGTGTTCGTACAATCACTTGATCAATTTATGTTTTTTTTATACTATGAACAGTGTTGCATATCTAACACTTGGGTGAACTAATGTTGCCCACGACACTCTAGAAATTTCTCGTCCCGTAGGCAACACTGAAGGCCACCAAATGGAAGATGAATCAAGAGTTGTGCAGAAACGACATGACTGAGAAAAATAGACAGTAGATTTTTTTAAAGAAAGTGGAGTGGCCCTCATCCAGCAGTGGATTCATTACGAATGAATATTTTTTAAAAAGAAAATAATCTTAATATTCGCTCAATATTGGCCAAATAGATAAAAATCTCTTCTGTTTGGCACTTAAACTTCATTGTATTGATAGTTCGTCTGTCGTTTCGAAGTTACGAGTAGAAAATGCGAACATCGTTTTTTGTTACCTCTGTTCGGAATATGAATGCTTTTGTGTTGGAAGAATATTACTTGACATATAAAAATGAATATCTGTGTAATGAAGTCACAGTTATTCAGTTCTGAATACGTTATCTCCCGAAACTGCTATTTTCTTTCAGCTCTGATTTCTGGATTCCCATATACACCTTGTGATCCACAAATGGACACAACTGTGAGATAGATTTTAATAAGTTGGGGATAAAAGCTATGCTGCAAAAATACTGTAACTCAAGTTGAGAACGATAGGAGAAATACCCCGGAGATAATTTTCTAGCTCTGGAGGAGGGAATTCCATCACGTCACGCCCTGAAATTATCATCCAAGCGCTTTACTCTTCTTGAAGGGCATTCTCATACGTTTTAGGAAACATAATATGTTTTACATTTATTAACAGGTTACTGAAACGAGAGCTTTTAGTTTAATGTGCCTTGAATCATAGTAGGCTACAGAAAACAGATCATTAATGAAAAAAATCAATGATTTTCTGGAATATTTTATGAACTGAAAATGAAGGTGGAAATGGAAGAACCCGTAGAAAATCCATGAATATGTTGTCTACAACAAACTCCCATACCCTGAGATCGAACCAAGGACTTTTCACACTACAGATTTGCGCTCTACCACTAAACCACAATGGCAACGCGTGTGGCTGGAGTCAAAAGTACAGTGTTAACATTATAAGTTTTCTAACAACAGGGCGAGAGCAACAATTGAGAAAAAATATTTTAGTTTTATTCTATTTAGAATGAAAAAGCACCTCTGTTCGCTCTTCCACGAACAGCTTCCTCTTCAGCCACTGATGGGAAGTGACTTCCTGTATCTGTCGCATCCTTCTCAAACGCCCACTAACAAATGCACTTCGGAAATGACATTAGTAAATTCCATTTCAGGCCCAATCACTAACATCCACAAGGCAACTCTCGCTACAGAACAGCGAAAAAAAAAAAATTCAACTACAAACGGTACATATACACCAAACATAAAAGGGTCTCTAAACGGTGAATGGAAAATGTCTCTCCTTTTTTCCTCCCTTTCTTTCTTTGCATGCAATAACCGTGCAACAGCTTCAGTGAATGTCAGACATAAGTAAAGTAGGTAATACTATATATATATATATATATATATATATATATATATATATATATATATATATATATATATATATATATATATATATATGTAAGATCAAATGAGGTCTTCATTGTTAGTCTTAGGCTATTTGAGAAAGGGTTACCCCCTGTAGCGAACGCGGCCAAAGTGGCTATTCAGTAATTTTACTTTTACCAGATGTGTAAATCATACTGTGAGCCAGTCAGGGTTTCCAGATCTTTTTATCAGGTCCAGGTGTGTAATAGCAGAGTTCCAATACTCTGCACAAACCATCTTCCAAGCAGCTGTTTCTTGATACAATCCCTTTGCCTGGCAACACGTCTTTCCTTTTTCTTTTTCCTTCCTTTTGAAATCTTTTAAACAGCAGGCGGTCTATTGTTCCGACCCGCACCAAATATGCTCGAGCTGACGTTTTCTCAGCGATTTTATTACTTTCGCGTTTATGATTAGCCATCTACATTTAAATACATGGTCAGCGTATTCCAAGTGTACGCATGAGCAATAAATACGCTTTGCGATCGCCTCAAATAGCCGGGTACTTACTCTCATAACTATTGTGGACATTCTAGCAGCAGCGACATGGTGGCTCAGGGGTAGGTCGCGTACCTCTGGTGAGTTGGGTCCCTGGTTCGAACCTCGGCCAAGTTTGCGGTCGATGACATCGTGGTCGTGGGTTTTCTTGTAGTAGTCTCGTTTCTTCCCACTTTTTCATTCCACCGATTCCTCCATCATTCATTTGCCTTAACCATCCTGTTCTCTTAGCCTAAAGGACATAAACGTGGGATGTTAAGTTTAAAAATAAATAAAACGAAAATTGTAAATAACTTTTAGTTGTTTAAGGCAATAACAGAGATAACATTGACATTACGCCATAGATAGAGGAACTATCCATGTATGTAAATACTGTACGTTGTACGGAGTGTTATAAGAAGGTCTTAGCTAAGCTCTATGCTGCAACTATGAAGTTCTACGAAGTTCGAAGAAGTTCAGAAAGTCCGAAAAACAAGGGATCTTGGAGGGTGCCAAGGAGTATGACGGGAGTTGGACGCTAAAACGCAGAGAGTGAAGTTGGTATAGATAAGGAGGCATATTGCAGCAGATTCATGTAGTGAGTATTACATTACATTCAGGCCGGTAGCCGGCCCAAAAATGTAGAGGGGGCGACGGTAGAAGTTAGGGGGCCGAACCAACCATATAGTTCATCACCATATAATAATTCATTTGCAAGCCTACAGTGAAGATTTTAGGGGAACAGCAAAAATTTAGGGGGGCCCGGTCCCCCTAGACCCCCTGGACAAGGACGATATTGTTATAGATATAATGGCTTTGGTGCCATTACTATCAAGTAGGCTTTGTAAGACAAATAATTCGAGTTCAATCAGGCAGTGGTGATGTCACATAATTTGCATTTCAAGTAATTCAAACAATTATTTCTTTTTTTTAATTCCTAAAAATTGTCTAATGATAACACTCAAGTAGATATATTTAACTGTGTTATGCATTTCCGATGAGCTGTGCTTTGCTCCCAATGTTCAGAAATGCTTAGCTAAAGCTAAGCTAGTTAGAAATTTGTAGCACACGTTAAATAGCTGATCACTGCAAATGATTGTTAAAATCTAGTGATTGAATTGTATATAATTAAATGTGTTAAGTACAAAATAAAAGGTTCATTTTAAAAAAATAAAACAAGATTATTCATTACTCTTTATTTATATAGATCGAGTACCTGAGGAGAAATAAATGTCGACATGCATTTCAGAACAGGGCTGACTCTACCATATGTGCAACACATGCATTTTCCAGGGGTTGCAAAATCTGTCATATTATTTAAAGTAAATATTTCTTCTTGGAAACAGACTTCACGATAATGGTAGTTAAATTTACTAAGCTGACCTTCTATTTGAATACTACATTCATAAGTCATGTTTAGATCGCATTAATTTAAGATCACATGGACAGTGCTAAAGCAAATTGTCAAATCCCAACACGAATTATTTGATTGTTGTCAAATTCAAGAACTTAATTCTCGAACAGCAGCGGACACTTGTTCCATTTAGTTAATTTTGATGTGAAAACTAATCTTTTTGTTACAAAGAAATTCCTTATCATTAAAGGTGAAAATTTTAAAAAAATAACAGAGGTAGAAGGAAAACCAAGAAAAAGATAAAAGAGGTATTGCACTGGAATTGCAAACTGATATATTGAAATTGAAGTCCGATACTGAATTCCATAAAAAGGATTACCATCCTTTCCTTGCAGATGTGGTTGCTTTATCTTTAACTAACATAATAGAATATTATTTAAAGAAAAAACATACACAAGGAGATTGTATTTGTAGTGTTTAGGCATTTCTGAGTGAGAGTGCACTTTTCCTTCCCTTTGTTGTTCATGATAGGGTATCATACTTAAAATTGTGGCTCTTAAGATTTCTTCTTTCTAGAGAAAGGGGCGCCAAATTGGTGGGGTGCTGACTGCTACAGCCAATTATTGGTGCTGATTGCCACGACTGGCGCTAATTGCCAATATCAAGGTGCTGACTGCCACGATGGCGTGCTGACTGCCACGAGCCTGAGAGAAAGTTGCTAGACGTAACATTACCGGACGCCAAGAAGCATGAAAGGAACTAGATGATCCTTAGGAACTAGATGTTCAGACCAACACCTAACAAAGGTAAACAGGTCTCTGTATGTACCCTCATGTTCAAAATTATTGCCACATGATTATAAATATGTTGTTCTAGTAATATAATTTGATAACGAATTCGCCCGGTATTTCTTATAATGTTAGTATGTGTATAATCGGCAAAGACAAGTATGTGGTAAATTTCATGTCAAAAGAGCAGTAAATAAGAACAATAAAACGAAAATAAAATCATCTTGTCCATTTAGTTACATTTTATTTTACTCATTATGATTTTCGTATTTATAATTCTTTACCTATGAAATTTATCACAAATATAAATTTCCTGATTATACACATAATATAAGTATTAAAAGTACTCTGCAAAATTATCAAATTATATTCTTACAAAAAGACAGTTATAAATATGCGACAATAATTTTCGACATGAGTGTACTTTCAGTTTTGTCAGGGAGCGGTGCGTACAAAATTGGTACGATTTATGTATTCTCACTTGAACTCCCTATGTCAGCATGAACTGTGTACAGCTGCGCAAATTGTTTCGAGCAGCTCTTGAAAGTTCCATCAAAAAAGCACTGCTGGCTGTACCTCACAAGGGAAGTTCAGGAGAAAGCACTCGCCTGCAGAGAAACTAAGCATGCCATTTGAAGTCCCAAATTATGCTGATTATAACAAGCTAATAAAATTCCTGTACGGTTGAGAACGGTTCGAGATATTCAACTTGGAAGTTTATATGAGAAAATGAGGATATTCGCATTTATACGCGTTAAGTACAACATAATTAGTAACGAATATTGACATACGAATTGAAAGCTATCGGAAGTAACAGAAAAAAAGTGTTTCGCAATAACTAACGGGTTTGTTAGATACAATTAGTCATTACACTGTTCACAATAATCATAGGTTAGAGATGAAAATTGATCACTGTTGTTCTGTTTTATGAATAAATGACGCAGGCAAAATACTCCCTTGCACCATGAACATTTTATATGAGCAATTGTGTTGCATCCGTCAAGAGAACAGTTCGCAGAACTAAAGCAAAAAACATATTCGACAAGTGATTCAAAAGTTATAGGCCTATAATTTGTTCGTAACCTGCCTTGCAGAACGCAAACTGAAACAATCCTATGTATCGCGGTGATCGGAAGTGATTCGCATGGACACGAACTTTATTTGATTGTTTCGTTGGTACATTATAACGTCCAGATGAAGAAGATTCATACTATGTACAAATCTCCTGCTATAATCTTTGATTGATCGGAATCAAAACAGATCAAATGGTTGCACAAATTGTGTGCAATTCTTTGGTATCTTCTCAACCATTAGGTCTTTGCCATCCGTCATGCAACCTGTAATGGACAATTTGTCTGTGAATGGACCCCAGTGATCAAGCAATAGCAATTTCAAACCATCAGGCTTCGCCATGGGTGAGAATACTTAACGCATTGAAACGTGCATCCACTCATTTTCTCATATAAATTTCCAAGCTGAATATCTCGAACAGTACTCAACGTACAGGAGCTTTATTACCTGTTGTAATCAGCATAAATAAGTCCTTCAAATGGCATGCTTATTTCTCTGCAGGCGAGTGCTTCTCCCAAACTTCCCTTGTCAGCTGGCTTCAAACCATCATATCCATTAAATAATACAATAAAACAATTAATATAAACGATGAAATGTGCAAATTGTACATATAACAGAAAAGACAATCCCTTTATAAACATCCAAGTGTATGTCGTTCACTTAGTGAGCAACTTTGTAACTTTAAGGATGCCACATAGATTTGCTGTGATGATTACTAAATTAATCCCTACTAAATTAATTAATAATCATAAATTTAGTATGAGAGATTAATTCCTCTCTTTCCAAATACAGTTTCTCCCAGGCTCGTGGCAGTCAGCACGCCGTCGTGGCAGTCAGCATCTTCATATTTGCAATCAGCGACAGTCGTGGCAGTCAGCACCAATAATTGGCTGTGGCAGTCAGCACCCGTGGCAATCAGCACCTATCCGCCAAATTATGCCATTGCATGAGGCGGCAAATCGCCTGGGCCGGCCTTGCTTCAGGTAAATGTAGTGGTGAGTCGTGGTGAGTAGGCGCCTTCGACGAAAACAAGGCATTATAAGACAAAGCATATACCTGGAGACTGAAGACTCAAACTAAACGTAATTCT
Organism: Thermobia domestica; assembly: GCF_964235325.1. Taxonomy (NCBI): domain Eukaryota; kingdom Metazoa; phylum Arthropoda; class Insecta; order Zygentoma; family Lepismatidae; genus Thermobia; species Thermobia domestica. Next base: position 22,166,609 of record NC_137460.1, on the reverse strand, counting down.
GACTCCATATATAGTGTGCTACATAATCTCGTAACCAGAATACAGAATTCGTATTTAAAAAAAAAACAAAAAAAAAAAAACAAATGAAAATTAAATTAATTTTCTTTTAGCTTTACGTCCCGCGGTTATGCCCTTTAAGCTAAAGGAAACGGATGAATAATGAAAGTGATTAATGAAAGAATTGGCAGAAAGGTAATGCGGGAGAACTCCGAAAAAAAAATCAATTGACATGATGTTGCCCATCACACACACACATAGTTTGGGATCTAACCAGGAACCTCTATCAACCGAGGATGGAATCTGATCTTCAATAATTGGAATTTTGGTATCAAATTATAAAATCGCGAATCGACATATTCCTGTACTAAGTTGGAAGTGTATTGCTAGTTACTATATGAGTGAGGAACTTATTTCCAGAACACAGGCTATCAAAACTATTTTAATCTTGTTTTGAGGAATACAAAGTTTCGGCTTGCGTTAGTTTTTATTTATTTTTATTTACAAAACTCTGAAGACTTACACAGATAAAATTACATATTTCTTCATATTTTTTGTACAGATATAAACATATCTGCTTATAGAGTACTTTCGCGCATGAATGAGGAATTTATAAATACTGTAAAAACTGGTATCTATGTCCTAAACTACTATTATTCTACTGTAGAATAGGGAAAGCACGACATAGTACAAACTGTTCCGTTGCTGGGGCCGCGGTGGTTCAGTGGTAGAGCGTTCACCTCTGGTGCTTGGGGTCCCGGGTTCGATCCCAGCCCCCGCCAAGTGAACTTTGTGGTGGACAAAAACATCGTGTGCGTGGGTTTCCTCAGGGTTCTCCCGTTTCCTCTCACTTTCTTCATTCCACCATTTCATTCATTACTCATCATCACCGTCTCCTTTAACCGTGGGACGTAAAACTCAAAGATTTCATTTTTTGCTCCGTTGCGGCGTACGATTTTTAGCCTAAAGCTCAAAAAATATTTGTGAGGTTTAAACCTCATATAATTGCGATATATGCTTCAACCTCTAGCATAGATTCGTTCATAAATCTAAACGTTGTTCTCTTTTCTGTATGTATTAATGTAGATTAGAACTAGGAATTAGGATTTTTTTGGGCTTTCGGCATCGGTGGACATGTTAGCCCTTCACGTATGAGTGATAACATTCCTCGGCCAACACACTATCCGAGGAAAGGGAAGGAACAAAGGATTGGGTAAACTAAGAAGCGGCCTGGGACCTGTATAGTAGGTGTCATCCCGGCATTTGCCTGGTGCGAATGAGGAAAACCCATTCAAACCTGATTCAAGATGGCTGGCTTGAGAAAACTTTTACACTTTTTCGACCGAGTATCCTCACCGGAAATCGAACCTAGAACCATGTCTTTATCAGAGTTTATTATTATTATTATTATTATTATTATTATTTACATGTTAATATCGTTATTGAATTTAAATGTACCTTTCCTTCTAAAAAATTATACTCTATTAAATTTAACATTCCTTAAAATTGATTTATGAATATTATAGGATCACATAATTTAACTTTCAACAAAATAAAGTAATTTAAAAATAGATTTGTAGAAGCCAGTAATCAAATCATTAAAAAAAATTCCAGTTCTTAAAAGAAAATTCCCTATAGATCAACAGGCTAAAAACCAAAAAATGGCGCACAGGTGCTCACCAGTTCGGCATGTGACTTTAAAAAAAAAAAATAGACTTCATTCACACGCATTAGTAACTTTCATCTAAATTAAAAATTAGGAAATGTCCTCGCCCACTTATTTAACTACTAGACTTGAATTTATAAGTATTGGAAGTTTAAATCGTGATAAATAGGTTCACTTTCGTTTAATGGAGGTATCTAATCTTATACGCACGTCAACATGTTTAGCAATCAGCCCTACGCTAAGCGCAATGACAAAAAAACAAAAACGCATCGCGTCGTGCATGCAAATGGCCACTACATACAACGCACGTTCGGCATTATAATTTTGACGTCATATTGTAATGTTCACGACGACCTTGTGGAAAACACTTAAACGTCGATGTGTGAATTGAATGCCGTAATATACAGTCCATACGTTTTAAGACTTAAAGAAGATGAAGAAGAAGAATAAGCATCCATGCTGCCGAGCCATGGGTTATGTAGGTTCCAAGTGACGACCAATTTGCATGGCCAAAAGCCCAGCGAATTAATACTGCCAGTTGTTGTTGTAGCAGACATAAACGCGTCTTGCTGCAAATCACTTTGTAGGTTTCTTAGTATCCTTTTTTTTTCTTTCTCCTTCTGGAAACAAACTTTACTTCAAACAACGCAGTGCCTGTTGCATTTACGAGTGTGTTTGTGGTCGAACAAATGAGTTATCGCACATATTTATTGAAGCTATGTATCTCGGCTTTGTCATTTCTTTCTTCCTGCTTTAGTTGGTGAGTGACTTATTACTAAATAATAATGATATGTTATTAGAGAGATAGGCAGGCCCGTATCCAGGGGGGTCTAGGGGGCCGCCCCCCTAAATTTTCGCTGCCCCTCTTAAATTTTCACGGTAGGCTTGCAAATGCACTATAATATGGTGATAAACTATAAATGGTTGGATCGGCCCCCCCCCTACATTTTTGGGCTGGCTACCGGCCTGGAGATAGGTATTCCTAAGAGACGAAGTTACATGTAAATCCTGCATCTATATACGTATATAAAGGAAAGTGACTATGTAAGTTCATAACTCTTGAACTACCCGACCGATTTCGATCAAATTTTCAACATAGATGAGGTTCGGGCTCGGGATGGCTTTTATCATTTTACTTTGATGGTGCAACTTAGGGGAGGGGAAAGGGAGGATATATTATATTATATATACAAATGATCAAAAATGACCAATATTATTGTCGAATCCGTCCTTTTCGGGGACGTTGAGGCGAACAGTGACACTTCCGATGCCGTTTAAATCCAAATTCATCCCACAATATTAATATATAATTTCTAAGACAAAAAAGTCTGTATCAGCGAGCGCTCAAGTAATAATAAAAAGTGACTGACTAACGAAACATATTAATGATTTTTCTTATTTTAACAGTGAAGCGGGTAATTTTGGCTAGTAATATATAAAACAAAATTTAAGTTACAGAGATAAAATTGCCATATTTCCGCGCCATCTCTTATTGAAAAATAAAAGGATGGAATTAGCAAACTCAACATTATCCCCGTTGTTCTGTGCATGGAATAACGTGCTGCATAAATTAATTATTTAAACACAACTAGTGTTTTGATATTAGAAGTTCCTACCAATTTTAGACAAAACAGTAGAGAATCCTAAAGCAAGAATGTACCCGAAGCAAATTTTTAGGGACAAGATGATACTTATATCGAGATTTTTCCTCCCTGTAAATGACACTTCTAATTTTGTTTCAAAGATATTTGTAGATTTAATTTCAAAAGGTACTTCTAGATTTAACTTCAAAAGGTACTTCTAGATTTAACTTCAGATATATTTCTAGATTTAACTTCAGATATATTTCTAGACTGAAATTCAAAGAAATTTCTAGACTGAAATTCAAAGATATTTCTAGACTGAAATTCAAAGATATTTCTAGACTGAAATTCAGAGATATTTCTAGACTGAAATTCAGAGAACTATCATTCATGCCGATGGTAATCAAGTGTTCACGTTCGGATAAATTTCTAATTTCACTTGCTATACTAATTTAAGGACACTGAATCCAATGAAATTATTGTTAAACATAGCTGCTCATGGGGTCGCGAGAAAAATCACCTTAAAGTTGGAATATTTATATTTACCAGGTCGGTGCAAATGAGCGAGCCGCTCCTAGATACGTCATTTTCAAAGATTAAAAACAATGAAAACTAGAACACCTGACAAATCGAAATAGTCGCCGTTTTGCAACCGTATACTTTTGTCACCACTGAGCTAAAGATTGGATTCCGTGGCGAAAGAAGTCCTCAACCGCATGTCGCACCGCCAAATCATCAAGGAAAGTTGTTCTCCCAAGAAGCGATTGAAATGCCGGAAAATGTGGTAGTCAAAGGTAGAGACGTCAGCAGAACAGATTGGCACCATCACTCATTCCCCCTCCCCCCCCTCAAGAGAGCCGCGCTCACTCATACGCATTTTGGTGGGTGAGGGTGCTTGAGGGTGAGTAAGTCGATTGAGAGGGAGGGTGGCTGATGGTAGGGATGCGCACGAGACGAGTCGAGACAGGATGTTCCTGACAAAATTCGAGTCGAGACACGGCTCTTCAAATAGAAAAATATATATTTTTCGAGTCCAGACATCACATTTACAGCACATTTTCGAGTCGAGACAGCCACAAATGTTGTCTCGTGCGCAGCCCTAGCTGAGGGTGAGTGTGAGGGGGTCAACTGAGGTTGGCTTAGAGTGAGTGTAGGGAGTAGATTGAGGGTGAGAGTGGCTGAGAATGAGTGTGAAGGAGTCGATTGAGGGTAAGGGTGTCTCCGGTGACTCCGGGCCGCAGCCGAATGGGGTGAATTTGGAAGTTAATGCGACAGGAGTTTCAGCACTGATCTCAGCGACCGCAAAAACTATGAATTTGACATTAATATCGGTCATTTTCTACTATTTTTACATGTCCTAGTAAACGTCTCCCCTGAGACCCACTGGTTCGAATTTTGAAAAGAACGCTTAGTCTTTGTCTGGGGCCTGGACCAAGGTACCCATGACCCTAATTTGGTAACTCTGTCCACTCGTCTGGTTCCCAGGCCGCACACAGACACACAAACTATTTTATTAAATTGAATTGTTTATATTGCTCTCTAACTATATATCCTGTGCTGTTATGCAACCAGAAATGTTCTGGAGTTCGCATGCACAGTGTAACATACAGACCATGTTCGTAAATTACGTTTCAGACTTTTATAAACATGGTTTCTTTAAAAAAAAAATAAAAACTCGTACTAAAAAAATAAACAATATATATATTTAAAAATGTTTTCTTTAAAAATAAAAAATGACACTAAAAAGTAAAAGAAGTAATTGTTTAAGAAAAGTACTTTTAAAAGTACCTATTTATCCATAACTCAGAAGAAAAGTATAGGGAGTGGTCTCATATATTATAAACTGATTGTATATAAGAGCGCTCTCCATGCTATTTAGTGGGATTTATTTTTATAAAGAAAATTTCACAGCTCCTGACAGTTATTCTTATCGGCCGGTGTCAACTCATGCAGCATTCATCAATCCAACATTTTCACCTTACCCATTGCATAGAACGCCGAATGATAGTGGTATGTTGTATGCGTAACTCGTCTGCTATGCTAGGAACACTTTTCCGAAGGTCTGCTTGCACAGCGTTCCTGAGCAGTTTATCCGAACATAATGTTAGTTGGTGCCCACGGTGTTGTCACCTAATAAAATTTGACAAACCAATGGCTAACAGGTGCATCCATCCATTCGTCATTCCTGATCCAAATACAATTGTTAATGTTCTGTGCGGCTTGCTGTGCAAAATCTTCTAGTTGAATTCGTAAAGGAAAATCACTAGCGATTGTGCATTCTGTATGATGCGATTACTGCTTAAATAACTCACTGTCTAGGTACCCCAGCCTGTTTGCTGAACATGTACTAACTCTGTAGCATTAGGCGCATAACCGTAGTCCATGCCCTGATTGTGTTGGAGTTTTTCGGCAGATATTTCGTTTGCACAAATCTAATGGATGTTGAAACGGAATCGGTCCGTTTTGATCACTTCCGGTTTGAACAGATAGTTACGGGAAGAGATGGGATCTTGGAACGCTTAGTCTGGTGCTTGGGGTCCCAGGTTCGATCCCAGCCCCCGCCAAATGAACTTTGTGGTGGACAAACACCGTGTGCGTGGGTTTCCTCGGAGTTGTCCCGTTTCCTCCCACTTTCTTCATTCCACCATTTCATTCATTACTCATCATCACGGTCTCCTTTAGCCTAACCGGCATAATCGTGGGACGTAAAACTCAAAAGATTTGGAACGCTCAGACCTAAGAGATAAAAAAAATGTTTCTCGTTATCTTCCACTGTTTTGCTCTTATACCTGTCGATAGACAGACGAACGGAATGCCCGTTCTGTAACACTTCCCATACTTACGCATGGAATAGTTTGGAAGTCTAAAAATCAGCGTCTTTTCATTTATATGCGATACCAACATTCGTCCACAAAACCAGGTGTGTTTCACTCATAAAAATAATATCCTTTTCTGGTGTTCATAAAACTGGCAATATTTATGAGAGACTTTTAGAACATACTACACAAACACCATATTCCGAAGTCTTTTCGAAACACTATGTCACTTAAATCTTATTACAGCACATGTTGAATGCTAAGACCAGATAATCCTACTAATATCTGTGTACGTATCTGGAGCTGCAAAAGCATTTTCTGCTATCTTTAAGCCATACTATTCAGTGAGAATTAACAGGTTGATGGAAACGCCACTACAAGATTAACTAAATACGAGGAAACACAGCAAAAATAGGATTATTCTTTGGATGTCTTTCAGATTTATCTACGGACAACGAAATAAAAAGGAACAAACTTTAATTCAATGCACTTAGTGTACATTTTAAAGCTAAAATCAAACTGTTTTCTTGTTTATTTAGTTTTAAGTTTAAAGACAATAGTTTTCCTAACAATAACTGTGGAAGTCAATTTTCAGACTAAGCTACTGTTAAGTCCATTTGTACAGTCTTGTCAAAGAACAATACCTTGTATTAATTTTTATTATTATTTTAAGACAATATATGAGTATACAAAATATGAATAGTTCTACCTAACGGTAGTGACCAAACGGATCTATAAAGAGATATTTTATAGTGTTAGGTGAATTTGGTTTTTTTGTTTATGTTAAGAAGATGGGGAATTCCGATAAAGGGTTTTGTAATATAATGATATGTTGAGTTTAAGGTCCCGTTCAGCAGCGAGGCTATATGAGACATGGACCTACTGATTAACGTAGAATCTGAACCACACGAGCTCCCGCCGGGAATCGAACCCATGTAATGATGTGGACATGATTATACGTAAGAAGTTAATAGTCCTAATAAGTTAAACCAATTGTTGGCTATATGGAATTATCATTAACTTCATAAATATTAATATCGCTATGCTAACTCACTGGGCCTCAATTTTAAGATTATTACAGATAGCTTGTTATTCGTAACAATATTGTGCATGCATGTCTGTATAAGTATCGGAAGTCTTGTAGGACAGCTTTGTCCGTCCGTCAGTCGACAAATACCAGAGCAAAAACTGCAAAAAAAATCGAGGTGCGTTTTTTTGTTTGTTTGTTTGTTTGTTTTAATCGATTCAGCTTCCCAAAAATAAGTTCAGCCTTATATATTAACTCTCTATTCAAACAGAAAGTGGTTCAAATTAACGATTTTCGGTTTCAACATTTATAGCTATAAAACATAAGTAGTAATACGTATAGCAACAATTCAACTTAACTCATTATAGAAGATAGGTTTCATTATTTATTTAAAAAATCATTTTTTGAAGGAACACTCTCGGTCGAAAAAGTGTAAAAGCTCAGGGCTCGAAAATCCCGGGCACCAAGTTACTATGTCGACCGGAAATATGGGTTCTATATTTCAGATTACAGTTGTATATTATTATGTTGCTTTCTGACCAAAGTAATCAAGTTGTTTACTAAAAACTAAAATAATTTGTTACAGTTTCAACGACTTAACGTTGTCTTCCTCAAACACTCAATCTAAGGAAGTGTCACATGATTGAATATGTAAAGAAGAAATGAAATTGTAACATATTATTTTAGTTCTAATAAATAAGCAAATTATTCTGTTCAGAAAGTTCTTATTTATCTAATAAGTTCCAGAGTCGTAATGGATCGAGTTATATTATGGTGCCTAGCTCAGAATAAAATTCTTCAAACATATCTGTCTCTGGGACAGTGCGTGCAAGCAATATAACTACATGAGAGAAATATGAATTATCTAAAATGTTACGGACTAAGTTAAAATTATTTATTAAACTTTTTCAGTGATTGTACTTTTAGTTCACTACTCTTCAAAATGCCTTACAAAAGCCAGTTTTAAAAAATAAATAGTTCAAATTATGGTTAACTTACGAATTCTTTATCTGTAAAAACTACTTTGTAATTCAGTCTTAAAATTTGTTTCCACATACTGAAGTCACCTATCTGACACATGTCATCGTGTAAGTTCATGCATTGACAAACACGAAGAAAGAAGTGTATTTCTACAGGTACACATACTTACTATTTCACGACGAGTACAGTATTACAATTATGTGTGTGTATTTTTGTGCTGAGCTGTAAAATATCTTAATTAAAAAACTATCTTAAGCAATGTCACCTCTATCACGTTATTATAAAATTATTTTATTATCTGTCTGTGCCATCTACACTCTTTCTTTATACGTTAGACAATCTTATAATACCTTATTCTTCTTCAATATACTTCTCTGTTAATATAATTATTATCTACTTTTCATTATTTACATATATATATATATATATATATATATATATATATATATATATATATATATATATATATATATAACTACGATACTCTCGCATACGTCCAGTTCTATATTAAATCATAGTTAACTCATAGTAGATATAACCGCAGAGTATTTATCTGACTAAATCAGAGAGCAAAAGCATTATCTGGTGATACTGTCATTTCATCCTAAACGATGATAAGCACAGTATTGAACAGGTGTTAGGGTCCGTAGATTTAGTGAGTGTAGCGAGATATTACAAGGGTTGTGTGTTCGCATAAAGTCCTCTTTAATCCATTTTCCGTTTCTCCATTACTGTCAAATCCTCTCCTCTCCCAAGAGTATCCTCTATTCTTCCTGCACTATGCGTTTCTTCCTCCGAGAGGAATTGAAAACGAGAAGTGAGATTTTTTTGGGATCTTCTTCGCTTCTCTTGTTACAAGATTCTTATTTTCTTTTTTTTTTTTACTTGGCTACAGCCATACTTATCGATTTTTTTATTACCAGTTTTCTACGTCTTTGATCTTCCATTTCCTTCCTCTTTTCTTTCTCTTATAAGAAAAGTATAAGAATGCTTCTTTTGTCCACTTTAGCCTCCTTTTTATAATTGCAAATTAGTTTTCTTCTCTGCCGTCGCTCATACTTCTTTCTAGTGAGAGAGAGAGAGAGAGAGAGAGAGAGAGAGAGAGAGAATGTCTTGCTATTCTGTTACAGGAGTGGATCTATTTTTCTCTCATATACAGAACATTTTACGTTACAACGTTCGGGGACGTGATTGAACCAATAAAACTTCATATGAATTACATACAAAACAGAACTTGGAAGTACCTTAGAAAATCATCGTTAAGACTTCATAACAGACCAGCACACACAAATTTTTGAAGAATTGAATACTTAAAATTGAACATTGAATGGGAAATAAAAAAAACCACTGTGAACGAGCTTCGGAGAGCGTTCAATAATCTGTTCAAGAGGTTTATCTTAATACCAACGGTTAATACTTTTAACATCTCTTGTAGCAGTAAAAGTAGGTAAGTATATGCATTTTTATTCAGGGTCAGTTTTATCTCATACACCTTATATTATATTATATTATATTATATTATATTATATTATATTATATTATATATATATATATATATATATATATATATATATATATATACCGTGTCCCAAAAGTCTGGTAACACTTTTCTTAATTTATACACAAAAAATACGTGTATATGTCATATGAAAGAGTATCTCAAATGTTTTTTTTTAAATATTTTTTTTTATTTTTCAGGCAATGCTCGTATTTCCCACATTCCCCGCAGCTGGCATTGGCGTCGGCGTGTTGTAAACATGGTGGCTTCTGGTGCAGAGCGTGCTTTCTGTGTATTGGAGTTCGATAAAAACAGGAGTGCTACAGACAGACGTGCAACGGAAGTTTAGGACAAGATACAAGAAAGAAGCACCTTGCAGGAAGTCTATTTATGCCCCACCCCATTATCACGACGTTCGTGAATTTCTGAACAATGAATTATCTCAACGCTGGATAGGGCGAGCAGGAAAAAATGATCACGATACGTGTTTCGATACGTGGCCTCCAAGATCCCCGGATCTAACTCCCTGTGACTTCTTATTATGGGGATAAAAGATAGTGTCTATGTGCCACCGTTACCAGAAAATGTAGAAGAACTCAAGCGCAAGATTGAAGAGGCTACCACTGTCTCTCAGGATATGCTCCAACGAGTATGGCAAGAATTTGATTACCGTCTAGACGTATGTCGTGTTACACATATGTCTAGACGACAGTGCCACAATGCCAAATCGAGGCATTGTGAACTCACACATTAAAAAAAAGAAAAAAAAAAACATCTGAGATACTATTTCATATGACATATACACGACAGCTATATCACTTGTAGCTTTTCTGTAATAAATTAAGAATAATTTGGGACACGGTATATTATATATATCATTTTAATATTTTCATAATAGGAAATTTTACAAACATTCTGTGTCCACAATATTTCTAGTCTAAGCTTAACAATACAATAAATTAATATAGCAAATCCTAAAACTATTATACTGATGAAAACAGCAAAACAAAATTAAAAGCAAACAAATGGAAAATATTTGAATGATTATAAAATGATAACATTAAATAAAAACATAATGGAGTAAATATATTTTTACAGTAGGAATACTTCTTCTAGTTCTCTGCCTTTGGGTATGGTACCCTGTATTGAGACTACATTGCCTCTTAGAACTGCCGGGCATGCCCACGGAAACAGGGACAAAAATTCATGAAAGAAATATGGTGATAATTTTTAATCAAGTTGTTCTTTCGATAAAAAATATAGTTGTATGTGGATAGCATCATTAATTATTTTTTCAGAGAATTTTTATATTCTTATTTTATCCGTAGGTTACCTTTCATCTACCAAGTTTTAATGTTAATTATATTATACATGCTTTATTTATTATTACATAGGTCTTATTTTTTTCTGTCGGTATCCCAAGTAAAATTTCATATAACTGATGAAACCTTTTCTTAAAGTAAAGTTCAATGTTCAACTTAATTAAACTGTGCTTATTTCAAGTTATTATAAATAAATGTTGCTTATACTTAATAATAAAAGACCCTTGACAAATGTAACGTGAGTTACCAGACTCTCTGCATATTCTACTAAAATAAGTAGTCATAAAATGTAAATAAAAATTTAATATTTTTGCCATAATTAAATTGTGTGTGTCCCTATCTTACATAATAATTTCATGCACATAGCTATGCCAGAACAAAAGAAAATGTACTGAAAAGTCACTGGTTCTAAATGTAGGGAAAAATTTTGTAACGTGAGTTACTATAGTATTTTCTTTTCTCCTAGGTTTGCTGTATCATATCAAAGGACGATATTTCGTAATTATCTGTATAAATATGACAACTTTCCTTTAAAAAAAAAAAAAAAAAAGCGGAGCTTTTAAGTTTATTTGTGGTTAGTATTCTTCAAAATATACGTCATTACGTAACGTGAGTTACCATGGACATACCCTGCCATACTTATTCTTTGTATGAGTAAGGTGCTTGCTCTGTCATTGCTAGATAACTGCGTGATCCGTGTGCCTATTTCTTTTATAAAGTTAATACCTTCTCTGCCCCATGCACCACTGCATTCAATAGTGATATTTACATAGTGATATTTCTCCGCAAGATTACTGTATTTTCTCCTTTTTACCTTTCGTTTCGGCTGTCTATATTTCCCGCCTGAATTGAAGAAAAGGGGAGATTGGAAGGAGCGAACGTATCTGAACATGTAAAGCCCCAAATTAGCGCTTTACCTCTCTTCCACGGTAACAAAGTCATCCCATCTAGTCTTTTTCCATCTGTTCTGCTATACCCAATGAGTTCTTTTATTGCATTTATATGCGCTTTATAGGAAGCGAATATGGAAAATATTAGAGAAAATCAGACTCAAACCAATCAATGATAACCCAAATTAGGGCCTTCCGAATGCTACAATATTTCCATATAAAGTAGAGAACCCTCAATAATTTTCCATACAAAGATACATCAATACTAAAGGCGTCCAGAGGATCATAGGCAGCACATCAACTCAATCATACGTGAGTGAAGCAAATGTGGAGCCTTAACTTAATATAACTCGTGAGCTAGGTCGACCTGTTCTGTGAGAAGACACTCCATTTACCTTATGCTATCATTATTTGTGTTGGTCCGACTTACTTTCACCTAGTCAAATACTGCATATAAAAATGTGACTCACGATATGAAGACATCACGTCATAATCTTAATTTTGTTGTAACCTGCGTACCCCAGAAAAATATATACGGGCTTATTCAAAAGTCAGAATATACTTTTGTAAGTTGGAAATTCAGGGATTTGTACTAAATATGCGCAGTCAGTATTGATAGTATGAATATACCTAAGAGAGCATAAGCAACGTAATTACATGAACCCCTATTTCAAAAACTTCAGTTCAGTTCAGTTCAATGTGCCTTTCTAGGTAGTTCCATCATTAATAGTTACAGAGCATATTTTATCCTAGTCTCTGCAATCCTTTCTCACTTATTTATTGTGAAACTATTTAAAATCTTCGCATTGTTTGAAGACAATTGCATTCTGAGGAACTTGATAAGAATAATGGAGGAGCGTTAAAAGAGGGAAGGAAAAAGAGGATATAATTTAATAGCAGAAATTGAGACGAAGAGGTTAGGTGGGGAACTTACAGTGAGGACATATCGAAACCCACCGTGAAACTGCTCTCAGAGCAAGCAAGTACCATAGAAACATCACTCACAAAATGACAGCTGCGATTGTGAACTGGGAAGACCCGAGAGCGATGGTGAAATATTGCGCAAGAAAGCAACCGGCCGGCAGGTAGTACCACTCTGATTTCGGTTTGGCACAAATGTTATACATTACGCGAGATACTTGGTTATTCCAGCAGGCCTATGCTATGAATCAGTAGGTGTAGGCCAGTCCTGCAATCAAAATTTTCTTCATTGTGAATCCAGTTAATACTGTAAAGTTCTGCTTATGCAAGTAGAAAGTTGAGCAATTATATTCGGGAATCGTTTTCTCCCGCTACCAACTTTATTATAAAATTTCGTTCCAAACAGTATGATACAAAGTAAGTACAAATTCTCTAATGTTTAGGTTAGAATAAGTTTCCCGAGGACCTGATGGCCTCGGTAAGTATTCCTTTCAAAGGAAAGTAATTTCAAAGGAATGGTACGACCCGACAGAGCTCCAATGCAAGCTAAGCAGGAAGTGTTAACCACGACGCTCCAGTGCAAACTGGATGGCTCTATGACGAGGAGTCCCTCAATGCTCCAGTGCAAGCAGAGAGAGAGAGAGAGAGAGAGAGAGAAAAGGAGGCCTTAGAGCTCCAATGCAAGCTAAGCGGGTAGGGTTAACCACGACGCTCCAATGCAAACTGGATGGCTCTATGACAAGGAGTCTCTCAATGCTCTAGTGCAAGCAGAGAGAGAGAGAGAGAGAGAGAAAAGGAGGCCTTAGAGCTCCAATGCAAGCTAAGCGGGTAGGGTTAACCACGACGCTCCAATGCAAACTGGATGGCTCTATGACAAGGAGTCTCTCAATGCTCTAGTGCAAGCAGAGAGAGAGAGAGAGAGAGAGAGAGAGAGAGAGAGAGAGAGAGAGAGAGAGAGAGAGAGAAAAGGAGGCCTTAGAGCTCCAATGCAAGCTAAGCGGGTAGGGTTAACCACGACGCTCCAATGCAAACTGGATGGCTCTATGACAAGGAGTCTCTCAATGCTCTAGTGCAAGCAGAGAGAGAGAGAGAGAGAGAGAGAGAGAGAGAGAGAGAGAGAGAGAGAGAAAAGGAGGCCTTAGAGCTCCAATGCAAGCTAAGCGGGTAGGGTTAAGCACGACGCTCCAGTGCAAACTAGATGGCTCTATGACAAGGAGTCTCTCAATGCTCCAGTGCAAGCAGAGAGAGAGAGAGAGAGAGAGAGAGAGGAAAGGAGGCCTTAGAGCTCCAATGCAAGCTAAGCGGGTAGGGTTAACCACGACGCTCCAATGCAAACTGGATGGCTCTATGACAAGGAGTCTCTCAATGCTCTAGTGCAAGCAGAGAGAGAGAGAGAGAGAGAGAGAGAGAGAGAAAAGGAGGCCTTAGAGCTCCAATGCAAGCTAAGCGGGTAGGGTTAACCACGACGCTCCAATGCAAACTGGATGGCTCTATGACAAGGAGTCTCTCAATGCTCTAGTGCAAGCAGAGAGAGAGAGAGAGAGAGAGAGAGAGAGAGAGAGAGAGAGAGAGAGAGAGAGAGAGAGAGAAAAGGAGGCCTTAGAGCTCCAATGCAAGCTAAGCGGGTAGGGTTAAGCACGACGCTCCAGTGCAAACTAGATGGCTCTATGACAAGGAGTCTCTCAATGCTCCAGTGCAAGCAGAGAGAGAGAGAGAGAGAGAGAGAGAGAGAGGAAAGGAGGCCTTAGAGCTCCAATGCAAGCTAAGCGGGTAGGGTTAACCACGACGCTCCAATGCAAACTGGATGGCTCTATGACAAGGAGTCTCTCAATGCTCTAGTGCAAGCAGAGAGAGAGAGAGAGAGAGAGAGAGAGAGAAAAGGAGGCCTTAGAGCTCCAATGCAAGCTAAGCGGGTAGGGTTAAGCACGACGCTCCAGTGCAAACTAGATGGCTCTATGACAAGGAGTCTCTCAATGCTCCAGTGCAAGCAGAGAGAGAGAGAGAGAGAGAGAGAGAGAGAGAGAGGAAAGGAGGCCTTAGAGCTCCAATGCAAGCTAAGCGGGTAGGGCTAACCACGACGCTCCAATGCAAACTGGATGGCTCTATGACAAGGAGTCTCTCAATGCTCTAGTGCAAGCAGAGAGAGAGAGAGATAGAGGAGAGGAGGCCTTAGAGCTCCAATGCAAGCTAAGCGGGTAGGGCTAACCACGACGTTCCAGTGCAAACTGGATGGCTCTATGACAAGGAGTCTCTCAATACTCAAGTGCAAGCAGAGCAAGAGAGGAAAGGAGGCCTTAGAGCTCCACTGCAACCTAGAATGCTTGGGTTAGGTAAGGTTCTTCTAGAGCTCCATTGCAAGCTAAGGGAGGGGGCTTTATCAGCCAGAGGCTGATACCAGTTGCTGTGATTCTCCTGGTTTTATATTTGCTCCCCTGTAGCGGTGGCGCTGGTGTTCCTGGCCCCTCTAATAGTTCGTAGTAGAAATGTGCGTGGTTGTTGTTTGTAAATATAAGATTGTGTTGGTGGTTTACAAATAGAACCATGTGCAGGATATTACAATATTCTCCAATGAGCGTTGCGTTATTCCCAGAGGAAAGGAGCCAATCTTTGAAGGAAAAGAAATGCGGCAGCATTTGATAGAATTATTTGCAAATCACCATACTGGTACAAACGTTCAGTCGGAGACAATTCTGGACAGTAAACGTGACGTAGCTGATTCATCTTCTTATGAAAGCATTGTTCCGAGTGCTAGCGGTGATACTGGTCTCTATTAAATTCTCGATTCTGGATCCAGTAATATAAGCCAGTCACTAGGGATGCGCACGAGACAAGATTTGTGGCTGTCTCGTCTCGAAAATGAGATGTAAAAGTGATGTCTCGACTCGAAAAATTTATATTTTTCTATTGGAAGAGCCACGTCTCGACTCGAATTTTGTCAGGAAAACGCTGTCTCGAATCGTCTCGTGCGCATCCCTATCAATCACCCTGCAAATCCAGTAGTTCGAGCTATGTGTCGAGTTCAGAGAGAAAAGAGAAAGATAAGGTTAGCTGTGATTACAAGAAGAGAGCTGTAACATTATGGGTGAATGAAGGTGGTAAAGGCAATGTTACCGACTGCCCGTAATAAATTTTGTTCAGTGACGTCAGTGCGGTAGATATATTCGAGTATTCGAGGGGGGAAAGCAACTGGAAACTATCTCAAACGCTATAGAACATAAAAAAAATGATACATGAGAAATTATATTCTCGTTTTGTAGAAGCTTGACGAAGTAAACGAAGTGTCAGTAAATAGAACTTACAATTGTGAGCTTTCGGGGAACTTGTAATTGGCAGACATAAGTTCAGGACATCCAAATCATGTATAAACCGTTTCAAGAAACATTACCGAATTAAAATTACGAAAATTACCAAAATCGTATTCCGCACTTACATTCACAAGTGAGAAGAAAAAGATAGAGCCACGCAACAATTCGTGACGCAGCCACTTACATTCACAAGTGAGAAGAAAAAGATAGAGCCACACAACAATTCGTGACGCAGCCAGAGAGTAATTTATGGGCTGTACCTTGTCTTCTATTTACAACGCCAATGGAAGTAGTTTTGTCCACGAAATGCGACCGGAACGGGCACTGTCTTTTGTTACAGAAAAGCACACACAAACAGTCTCTCAATCGATTAATGCATTGACTAATCCTTATGCAATAATACGCACTATTAGTGTGAATTGTTCCCTTTTGCCGAAATTATTTAGGAATCCAGTGGAAAGTTTGCATAAGAGTTTCAAAATAATAATAATAATAATAATAATAATAATAATAATAATAATAATAATAATAATAATAATAATGATGTTTCGGGCTGATAGTCTTAATTGCCACTACTGCTAAATCATGAGAAATTGGGGAAGGACCTCGCGAAAACTCAGAGACATAATATTATTCACCACAAACTCGCATGACCTGACATAGAATCAGGGGCCCTCGCCAGTGGCGTAACTGAGGAGCCCGCAGGGCCTGCAGTGCGGGGAGGTCCGCAGGGTTTGGGGACCCACTGCGAAGTAAATGCCAAAAATTATAGGCTGCAAAAAGTGAGCTGAATACGGAATATCTGTTTCCCTGAACATCATCATTTACTTTAGAAAAGAAAAATATACTCTGGGTGAAAATTCATTCATTCTAGCAATATCAGTTTTAAAAAAATTATCTTAGCACTCGAAGGTTAAGGGAAAATAATTATTGCCTTTTTCGATAAGTATTAATTTTAATTGTAATTTTATTATATTCCATGGATTTATACAACACTAGACCATTGGTTCTCAACCTGGGGATCGCGCCGTCTGGAAGGGGATGAAGAGTGAGAAAAGGGGGGGGGGGTGCAAGCTACTGATAGAAATATATTACATTCATAGTTACAAATATTGCGATTATTATAATAAAGAGGTGTTATATTAAATATCGTACAAACACAGAATAACTATTAAGAACTGTGGTTTAATTAAAAACAAAGCTAATAGAGAATAATAATGCATTATAATAATATGCAGAAGTTTTGCTGGAAATAATATAAATTGATGAAAATATGGTTATTATTATTACTAGACCTATTAATAGTAAGAATAATATTAAAAGGTTTGAGAATTCAATGCTAAATTTGAAATCGCAAGCTCCAGGTATAAAGCATCGCGTATAACCAACGTGCATGAAGGAACGGGGGAGGGGAGCGCATGAAGTATGTAGAGTTTACAAAGGAGAGCGCCAGATAAATAAATAAGGTTGGAAATCATTACACTAGATTATAGTTTTGGAATTGAGCCAAAGTTTAGAAAAATACCAGGTGCTATGTACGAAACTTTCAACATAAAGTTCTCATTATGTTCATAATAGAAAATGTATTGTATGTAATTCTCTAAGAACCTTTAAAGTCTCCCAAACTTTCTTATGCAACTTAGATTATAATAAACACAAAAAGGACACAAAGCACCTCTAAATACTCTTTCGTTAACAGCTAACGATGGTGTTCTTCCGTTTTTTCCGTAGATAATCTTTTAAATTTCTTTGTGCTTCGTTCATAACGGAGATACCGTTACCCTTTCGTAGACGTAAGCAGAAATGATATTAACAACAATAGAGTTGCTTCATTCAACAGTTATCGTCATACGTACCCCACCTCCCATTTACAGCCCCCTTTCTTTATAACACTAACACCATTAACAAGAGTCATTACCGCTACACGATCTCTATCAGCACAGGCGGCGAATAATAGCTTTATTGATATTAGCTATCGACGTTCGAAATGAGCTCTTCAGTGAATAGGGGGGGGAGAGGACTTTAATAGAGAATACTTTTTGAAGTACTTTTTAACATATTAAATACTTTTTTTTTTAATGTCATAAAGATCTTAAGAGATTACGCATTGATTCAGGATTTTGTAGAAAAACAACAGAAAGTTTTAACCATTTATCAAAATTTTTAACAAAATAATGAAAATAAAAACCATCGTAGTATTTGCGGCATAAGAGCAGGTTTTCATGCAAGCGCCCGTTTGCTTGCGATTTCTATACATAGCCAACAGAAAGTTGTGTAACGCGTAGAACAATACTTAACATCCTTCTCAACTGGCTATTCAGCCACCATCGTAAGCAAAGAACGCAATCGACACTTGCATGAAAATCCGCCTTAACTCGAGCGATAGTGACGATGCCTAAGATGTCGAAATTGCAGAAAGTTACGTATGAATTAACATAACACTGTGT
The DNA here is from genome assembly GCF_964235325.1 of Thermobia domestica. NCBI lineage: Eukaryota > Metazoa > Arthropoda > Insecta > Zygentoma > Lepismatidae > Thermobia > Thermobia domestica. The sequence goes on along the minus strand of NC_137460.1, from coordinate 22,148,156 downwards.
TGACATTTATTTATAACATTTGGTCGAAAAGCGGAGAGACCTGGGTTCAAATCGCACTGGATGCGCATATGGTTAAGATACCACGTTAAACTGTAGGTCCATGTCTAATATGGCCTTGGTGCTGAAAGGAACACTAAACGCCAATTCACCCAACTGATCGAAAATTTAGTTTATATATATATATATATATATATATATATATATATATATATATATATATATATATATATATATATATATATATATATATATATATATATAAGAGAAACTATGTTTGTGATTTAATAACTCTTGAACCACCCGACCGATCTCGATCAAATTTTCAACGTATATGAGCTTTGGACCTGGGGTGGCTTTTGTCATTTCATTTTTTGACGGTTCAACTTAGAGAGGGATATATATGATCGAAAAGGAACGATATTAGTGTCGAATCCATAGTTTTAGGGATCGCTGAGATGAGCAGTAACACTTCCAATGCCATTTAAATCCAAATTCAGCCCCGCAACTTGGGGGAAAGAAAGCCGGGAGATACATAAAAATGATCGAAAATGACCGATATCAGTGTCGAAGAAATAGTCTCCGGGGTCACTAAGACAAACAGTGACACTTGAATGTCGTTTAAATCCAAATTCAATCCCCATTAGTACTTTAGATCCAAAATGAAATTTACTCTCCCAGTGCGAATAACGAGTATTCTGCTAGTAATATATAACCAAAAGCAGAAACTACAATCATTATATCAAAACAGGTACTCCGAATATTTTTAACAATATAACAGGAAATATTTAGTCACGTAAATTAGGTACCCGCAAACTGAAATAAGAATAGATAAATGCTATACAAAACAGCAGTCGGTCTAGTATTTTAACATGAAAGGTTTTCAAAGTAGATGACAATTTCCTAAGGCTGCATGCAGCATTATTAAAGCTTTAACTACACATACTTGTGTTTAAAATTTTTAAAACATGATCAAAATGTTTATTAAAAATACCAAAATAATAATAATAAAAAAACTTGTCCCTCATGGCATTGCCTATGCGAATAGTGTCTTTCAAAAGCATGTTCTATGTTGCAAATCATATGTGAATAATACGTATATAGCCTTTCGTAATTAAAGACACAAGCCGACAGTGTTGCCAACTAAATACATAAAGAATCATTCAACACAAAGTCTTGCCAACGGAATTCATAGAAGAATCACTAAACGCAAAGTGTTGCCAACACATAAATAAAAAAAATACTAAAAGTGTTACCAACGGAATACATAAAAAGAGTCACTAAAGCATATTAAATGCAAGTTTAAAGTATTTAGAGACTATTCTGAATGTAAAAATTGGGAATCTCAGAACTCAAAAAAGTTCCCTTCATTCTTTTTCTGAAATGAGCATTCATAAACGCCTACTAGTGACATTGAACTTTCCTTCCCTCTCTTTTTCTGTGATCGCCGTACTGCTTTCAGCTGCTGCTGGCAACACTATGTAGTAGTCACCAAATAATAATGCTATTTGAAAGAAGAGGTATGAATATGTAATCCAAGGTTGCCAGTGCACATTAGTGAGAGATAGGAAACGATGTGCAACAGATCTGTACATATAATGTTCAAGATTGTTTTCTCAAAAGTGACAGTGGCGTCACCTTGTGTAGTTTGCAAGAGCACGTGAACCACCAAATATCGTGAGCTGTTTGTTGCTCCTTAAGGAGGTAGACTACTAAATATTTTTCAAAAGCTAATTAATTACATAAGTTACTACAAAATAAATACAAATTTTATTTTTAAAAAAGTAGTTAACAAGTAACAAAGACAGCATGATAAGTCATCAATTACCGTTGAGTTCATTTTTCTAGTTGCTGTTAACCTAGATTTTCGGGTAATTCAATTTTTGGTCACACTGTAATTTCTATGGATGGCAACACTGAAAATTCTTCCGATTCGTATTTTCGGGTGTAGAATAACATTGTCTATTACCCCTCTTGAGAACCTGGGTTTTTGGGGAAATTTTAGACTTTCAGTCAAGCAGCTACTGCATCGTCACTATTTATCCTAGGATAATGGTTCATATCTCATTCTCTTCAGAATAGAGCAGGATTTCAAATGGTAGCACTTGCATGCCCATACCATATACCAGGAGAGGGAAAAGTGATGTCAAAGGGAAAATTTTGGGGAAAAAAGGTTTTTTCACACTTTGAGCCCCTCTGGAACGGCCCTGTGTGAACGTAGAGATGTAAAAAAAATCTGATAAATAGTACTTGGTAGACTGAATATGTGTGCCAAATTTCAAGTTTCTATCTTGAACAGTAAGGGCGGGAGAAATTTTATCAAGGATCCCCACAATGCCCCAAATTACCGCAAAAGACCATGATCTCAGGTGAAAAATTTCCTGAGACATCTCTATTTACCCTAGGGCTATAATCCGCCAGTCATTCTCTTCAGAATAGAACTGCCTTTCAGGCGGTACCATTCACATGTCTCCATCATGTATCTAAGGCGGTAAAATCCTGAAGAAAGGGATTTTGGTCAAAATGTTCCTTTTTTCAACTTTTTGCCCCTTTGCCCCCCCCCCCTGTTTTAACGCAGAAATCTGAAAAACCTGTTTAATACTAATCGGTGGACTGAATGTTTGTGCACAATTTCAATCTTCTAGGTGCAAAAATAAGCCCGCAAAAAAAATATATATACCGAAAATGCCTCATATTCCCCTGTACAGAAGTATATTTTGATAAAAATTCCCTCAGACATCCCTAATTATCCTTGGACTATAATCCGCCAACCATTCTCTTCAAAGTAGAACTGCCTTTCAGGCGGTACCATTTACATGTCTTCATCATTTACCTAAGGCGGGAAAATCCCGAAGAAAGGGATTTTTTGTCAAAATATCGCTTTTTTCAACTTTTAGCCCCTCTGGACCCCTTCTGTTTTAACGCAGAAATCTGAAAAAATTGGTAAATACTACTCGGTGGACTGAATGTGCAAAATTGCAATCTTCTACGTGCAAAAATAAGCCCGCCAAAAAATAATGAACATAGGCTTAATAAAAGAAAAAATATATATATTAAAATTATGACGTCATCACCTCCTATGTCTCGACGCAGGAAGGTGTGAAACCATACGTAAGGTCTTCTACAATGCCTCTGGACTTGAAAAACAAAAAAAAAAAAAAAAAAAAATACCGGACGAAAAGGCTCAAATAGGAGAGTTATAACGCAATGTACCATGAAACGCCCTGTGGTACAAATTGTACCATAAGATCCCCAAAGGGGTTACTGAGGTAAGTTACATTTCATTATCTCTTTTCACTTACGAAAAAGTGGCAAAAGAAAAATTGTTAGCTTTTGAAAAATATTTAGTAGTCTGCCCCCTTAAGATACTTAATAATATTTAGAATATTATTATATTTAGTTTCGTTTCTACTTTCAGCTTGCTTTACCCCTTACGTATATGCATTCCATCATCACACCACCGTTCACAACAGAGGAGCGAGCGTGGTAGACTCTTCTGTGTTGAGTTGATTTTAACGTCCTGTTTAGCAGCGTGGCTATATGAGACGTGGACCTACTGATTAACGTGGAATCAAAACCACATGAGCTCCCGCCGGGAATCGAACCCGGGTCTCCCACGCCAAAGGCGCGTATGCTAACCGCTTAGCCACAGAGGAGCTCTCGACTCTTCTGTGTGTAGTACGGAAGGGAAGCGCAGGTAGCTGAGGGGAAGAACTGCGGTCTCCTGACGTTCAAGATTTGAACGAGCAGCGTTGACAGCTATTGTTAACTAATTTCCAGTAATGTGGCGCTTTAAACAGAATTAAAGAATGAACTGCAATTAAAAATTTACGAATATAGTAGTATATAACTTATTCTTTCAATCAGTTATCTACCATTCTTTTTATCTCAATTTCTTGTAATGAAAATAAACTAATGGAATAAACAATATTACGGCTTTCCGAGATCGTACCGAGAAGAGTGGGAGGTTTAGAACTCCTCCCAGGAGCTTCTTATGTTAACACAGAACAAAATTAAATCTTAATTGATTTTCAAGACTTATTTTTAAATACGTATAATCTCTGATTTTTCTTTGGGCTACCGTTTTCTTGCCTAAATAAACTAAATCTTTGTAAGAAAAACAAATAGCTTATCAAAATGTACTGTATTTTGGAATTGATTTTTCTATTTCAACATTCATCTTAAACACACGCAAAATACATAAAAGAAAAGACGAGTATTGATATTTGCACTAACGTACGTCCAGCTGTAACACTTCTTAAAACACAGAAAGTTTTTTCTCTGGGGGGGGGGGGCGGAAATTACGTCTGAAATTGTACTTTATGTGTAGAAACATTATTCTCTCAGTGTATTTCGAAGTAGTAAAAGTGAAAACGTGTTGTGTGATGGTATACTGATTGATTTATGTTTTTGCTAGTACTTACTATTTTTTTCTATAGTTTCCATCAGCTATATACTGCTAGAATTTTTGGTAAGTATGCACTTCACCGTTTTAAAAACTATAGCTTATATCCATCCTTATTCCTCCATTACATCTATCAATGAAGTAAATATACGCTGAACTATAAAATAAATTAGGTGGATATATTCCGTATACTCTCGTATACCCTTCTCGATAGGTTTGTAGTGTTAGGTTTTTCCTAAAAATACTTTCTCAACACTAGTGAATCTAAGGCCTGTTCGATACGGCAGCATTTTTCGAAAGATTTCTTGTAAGAAAAATCTTATCATTACCCTATTTTGTAGAAGATTCTGTTGAGCGATTGCAAACTACTGTAGTGCACTGACGAATCGTGAAAGTTTAGAATAAAGTTAGAACATAATCGGCGAAAGTTAACTATCATCTAGCGGTAAAAACTAAAATTTGTCGAAATTTCAAAGTTAATTTAAAACAATAAATGACAGATGCGTAGATTATGAAAAGAAAAGATCATTGTTTTGCTTATCTCACGTCTTATATGAAGGGAATTAGCAGTGAGCCTGAATTGTGTAATATATTTGCAACATTTTTGATAGAAAAAAGTAAAGAAGTATGAGAACTGGAATAAACACATAATTTATCCTGAATTTAACTAGTGTGAGCACCAGGGACGCACCTACACGGAGAATCTATCTGGTTCGGATCTCCCCTTAAAACTTCTTAATTGGACATACGTTTATACACTTTCGTAACAAAACTATAATTGTTTAGTAGAGAAATGACTGATGTAGTCTAAAAAGATTCATGATTTTACACTTTATCTGTACTATTTCTTTTCTTTTTAAAAAAACTAATTCTATATTTTTTCTTTGAATATAGATGGCGGAACTTAACGATTCGATATCTTTCTCGGCTGTAGAATTACATCCGATCAATCGTACATAGATGTAGTGTCTTATAGTATCGCACCCCTCTCCCAAACTTTGGACTCATCCAACAAAATTTTCTGGGTGCGCGTCTGGAAACTACGTCAAATATTCTATCACGATTCGTTTCGCATGGTGATTTCTATAGTTCTTTCGCATGGATGTTAAGACTCATAATAATCTTGTAGAAAAAGAAGCCACATTCGCTCACTTTTGATAGATTGCATCAGATTTTGGGGTGTTTGAATATGCTGTATATCTCCATTAGGAGTCCGAAGATTCTAGTAGCTCTGGTGTTTTCCGTGGTTTGATTGACAAGTAATCCGATAACTTCAGAAATTAAAAGTTGTTTTTACCATATTAAAGAATATAAAATCATTTAAAAGGAGTGTCGTAGCTCAAAATAGTCTCAGTGCATTAGCTATAGTATCAACATAGAAAAATAATTGTAGAAACTAGGCTTCAGAGGACTTATTGACAAGTTGATTGCCTAAAAGAAAATCAGAAGTGATGTCATATACTAACGAAATGGAGCATTTGTTATTGTATGGTACTTCTTATTATATATATATATATATATATATATATATATATATATATATATATAAATGGTTACTTTCATTGACTTTTATAGTTATTCTTATTTAGAATACTGGAAGAATTCTAGAATCAAAAGTTTCTAACGGCTGTATGAACTACCAAAACTTTATGCCACGAGACTTCACTAAAGACGTCTCGTGACAAGGAATTTATTGTGTATTGTGACAAGGGCGGACGAGGGGGAATGTGAAATGTTATTAGAATCTTGAAGGTAATGCAATGACACAAAGCACGGCTGGCTTACGAAGTTCGACGTAACTTTGAATTCACTATAGTGTCTCACACCTCTTACCCAAAATCATATTAAATTACGTTTGCAAGTTCGATTTATGCTTAGTTTTGTTTACAATGAAAATAGTAAACTAATTTCACTTCACAAAAGTTGTTAAGGCAAAATTCTTACTAAGTATAACCCCCCCCCCCCATTTTTTTCTAATGTGAATCTAAAGTAATTTTTCCCCGCAGTCAATACCAAACTAAATAGCCTTAACAGATTCAAAGACGGTATATATTCACACCATTTCATAGAAGTGAACAGTCGTTCTTTCAGAAAAAAATGTTTCGAGGGCACACTTCGTATTCCAAGGGGGCACTGCTGGTACTTTTCGATTTATTATTACATTATAGAGTATTATTTTGGTCTTCTCGGGGGGAGGGCACTCTTAGAGCTCCGGGGAGGGGTAGTGCTCCCCCCAAAAAAAATATGTCTGGAAGAAACACTAGAAGTGAGCTTTTCCAAATTCGCATTTAACACTGGAATATGAGCATGAAATTCCAGTGAAAGCATCCCAGAAGATACTCAAATCGCTCCTGCAGTTCCAGACTCAAACTATGGTATATGAAAAAAGTATGGAAGTTAAAAAGATTCTATCCATCCATTTATGTGCCTGTTGTCTTATATCAGAGTAAAAACAGTAAACGATAAACATTTTTTTTTAATTGAGTTTAGTTTATCAGACTTCTTTGTGTGTACTTTGTATGTCCGTGCATTCATCCGAACAACAAATAAGAATTCTCAAGAACTGTCATCAATTTTATCCAGAACGTAAAGCGTCAAAAGTAGTGGTAGAAGTGAGAAGGCAAGTGGTGTTATGCCATATCTCCTCTGGTTTTTCAATGATGAAGACATACTGCCTCTGGTTTTTCAGTGATCAAGCCATACTGTCACTAGAAAGTGGATGCTAATATACGTTTAATAATTCCGTTTTATAAACAGTAATTGACAAATAGCTTCATATGTATAAAAAAAAATATAAAAAAAGTTTTATTCCTTTGCAGAAATAATTTCGAAGTTAGCAACACAGACATTTTTGTTACCTTTTTCCTCCCATCATCGCGGCCATCTTGAAGTTAGGTGAAAGGCGAAAAATTACTTCAGACTCTTATTTCTGGTGAAATTCTAGCCTGAAATCATGTTGCATGTCTTCTCCCCATTTGAAATATTGGGGCTGAATTTAAAATGGTGGATTTTAATATGGCTACCGCGATGCCAAATTGCACCACCTGGTGCGCCTCTACCTCAATTACCCATATCCCAAGTTCTGGCATCTTTCCTCAAGCCCTTTCAAAAATAAGTGGTGGTGCTAGACGTTTGCCTCACCCTGTAATTCCCATAAACCTATTTTCGCAATGCGAAGAATGAGCATTTCAGATTGGGACAATGTTGAAGGCGGTTTGTCGTACTTTATTTTTAAAACTTTTTGCATCAATATTATTCATCCCATGCGAAAAACTGGCATTTTAGCTAGTTTACACATAATTTACAGTATATGTATGCACAGATTTAGTTTCAAGAACCCTCCTTCATATTTATTTCTTTATTCTAACCAGAAATGGTAGGACTTGTCAGTTTGAACTCCAAGTTTCAATATCGGATCCTTTTTTTTTTTTTTTTTTTTTTTTTTTTTTTGTAAGACATCAGTTTAAAATTGTGAAACAACACTCCCTCGCTCAGTGAAATGAATACATACAATATACACACATTTTAAAATAATGCTTAGATTCACAAAATAAGGGAGATCAAGAGTTAGTTTACTCGTACAGAAACTTCAAGTTGAATGCAAAAGTCTGACGTTTTCAACCCATATACAGGTTGCCACAAACAGTATTGTTCAAACTCTTCTTTATTCTCCATTACTTTTTAGTTTGCAAATAACTTGCTTGGACAATAACTGACTCTTTTCACCCGTCCAAACACTTCTTGACTGTCCCAACCTCGATACATCTGCAACAATTACCGTTATTTCAAATCTCTTCTTCAGTTTCCACAACTGCTGTCATGTTATAGTGATCGTGAGAACTCGTGAAGCTTGACCTAGATTTAATAATTTCATTACCCAATAGAAGACGAGGTTGTGTCCCGGTCGTCAACTCTCACTCATGAAATTTTGCCAGTGTAGTTTCTCGCGCTATGCGGAGGACATCGGAGGGTACAGTGTTGACGGATTGCCGCTAAATTTCGTTTTGTTGTTGTTGTTATTGTTATTGTTGTTTTATATTTTTGCTGTTATTGTTGTTGCCATTTAATTCGAATAATTGTTAGTGTTCCTGTTTTATTCTTTAAGTGCTGTTTTTTGTCGCTCTTTTGGCATGTCTTAAGTTTGGCAACGTTGTATTTGTATTCTGCTATTTTACTTCTTCTCAAGTGTGCGTTCGGAAGGGAGCTTCACGAATCGTACCGAGTACTTCCGATGCATCACACGTGAAAGAAAGCAGTTCTATGGTACGTGTAGAGTCTAAGCTTCACGAGTCGTCGTTGAGGCATCAGAAAACCTGACCCGGAAACGTTTCTGCACTTCGGTTATATCTTTGTCATGATTCCGCCACAAATGAAACATTTTATGTCGTCCTACTTACACAGTTTTCAACGCGTCACTGAATGGTCAATTGCTTAAACACAACAGACTCACTATGCCACAATAAACAACAAATCACTTCACACACAAAGTGTATCGTAATATATATTTGAGTAAACTAACTTTTGTGCCACCCTATTATATATATATATATATATATATATATATATATATATATATATATATATATATATATATATATATATATATATATTTCATTTCATTTCATAGGTTATCAATATTTCTTTTTAAAAAAAACTCTATGCACCAAAATAGCACTGTTTGTTTCGGATGGAGGAAAAAAAAAAAAGAAATAACCGTAATTTCAATAATTGAAATTACATGAGAGAACTATTTTGAAAAAAACAAATATTCTGAGAAAACGAACAGGTAATCCTCAAAAAGGTCTCTGCTTTTGTTTTTGTGCCTGCAGACGGAATAAAGCTCATCCCATGACTAATAACGAACCTTCTCCATTTTTTTTAATAGACAGAGCAATCGTTTGGCATTTAAACCAATCAGAATAATAAACGTATATATATATATATATATATATATATATATATATATATATATATAAAAGCTAGTCCACTGCCTCTCTGGCGTACACAACAAAGAACTTGTTGACGATTCTAACTGAAAACGAGACCAGTTTTCATATTTATTACGGAACTGTATTATAAACATACAATATATAGAAATGGGATTTATTTTTAAAAGTTGTTGTGTTCAGTTTGGTCCTTTGTGAGAAGAAAAACAGCAGAGAAAAGAAAAAAAGCAAATGAAGAATAAAAATGACTCTTTAAAGGAGAAAGACAAATGAAAATCGATTTATAAAAACCCCCAAATGAAATCTCGTTATGTTCGATAATGTTGTTCCTTTCTGTTCGTTCATGCTTATTTCTTTTCTTTTTTTAAGGAATTAAAAATAAAATAATATGAGAGTATTATATTCTTTCAAAACAATAAAACGAGCTAAGATTTTGATAAATAAAGAAATTAGCAGTTTCCAGGTTGAAGTTTACTTTCTCTCTTGTTCTCTCAAGCGTACATTTATTTATTTGAATTATTTCTATCTGGATACTCTGCGACGTTACAGTTTGCTGCTCCTATTCTCAGGAAATCACACCAAGAGAGCAAAGAGCCTAAACCCTGTTCGGCGAAAGCTCTAAACTGCGATAAGCAAAGCTACGTGGAACTAAATCTTGCTGATTTGCTGTTGGCCTACCAACGCTTGTATTCCTCCGAAAAATAGTTAATATGATCTGATTATTAATTTTGCTATAAAGCTTCATATAAAACTACTACATTATTATAAATGACAAAAATATAATACGGATTATCTAATAATACTGCAATCGAGTGTGGTTAATGAAACAATAGAAATAAATACTAAGCATGCGCAGTAATTAACTGTGGACGTGTGTTGTGCTTTCAAGCCTGAAAGACGGCTGGCATGAATCCCGGTTCCGCGAGTGCGAGTGTTGTGATGAAACATCAACAAGGTAAACCTTTACTCACTAACAATTGTTTTACCAGCGAAATCCAAATATATATTTTTTTAAATATTTCGAGTTTTTTTCTTTTCTGCTGCTGCTGTAAGTATATGGACAACACCAGATGGTATTGTCAAAATGCACTTGTATAATTTGCTCCTCCCCGTAGGGAGTGGGAGTGATACATCACTAGCCAATCGTATTTGTGGCAAGCGGAAGAATACAAATGTTTTGTTATCGGAGTTTAAAGCTTGCGCTGAACAGGGAATAGCGTTGATAGAAGACAGTAAAGTGACTTATATACAGGGCGTAACCGATGGTTTTGCAGATGCACTACTAGGGATGCGCACGAGACGAGTCGAGACAAGATTTTCTTGACAAAATTCGAGTCGAGACACGGCTCTTCCAATAAAAAAAAAATATACATTTTTCGAGTCGAGACATCATTTTTACAGCACATTTTCGAGACGAGACAGCCACAAATCTTGTCTCGTGCGCATCCCTATGCACTACCCCTGTATTCAAGACTAATCGTATTTCATTCCATGTACCTTGCGCCCTCTCCCTTCTTTACTAAATCCGTCCTGACTCGGATTGTAAAATCTCCTCTTTCGTCATCCGAGGGTGATCAGAAAGTAAGGTTACAAAGCATGCAGTGCAATGTGTATGTATTATTTCATACAACTAATACAGCCAATAGATGGTACACACATTAGTTATTTTGTGACATAGTCTCCATATCAGTTGAGGCACTTGCCGCATCGTGGGGTGAGTTTGAAGATACCCTTCTGGTAAATATCCTGTCCTTGCGTGTTCACTGTTCAGCCATGATGTCACTTTCCGGTACTGCTTAATATCGTGCACAATGTGACGAACGCTTCCGAACGACATTTCCAATTCTGCCACCAGATGCCGTAACGTGATTATAATGTTGTCCTGAATGAAGTCCTCCACACGAGCTGTGTTCAAATCTGTTGATGCCGTGCTGGGTCGGCCACTACGTTCCTCGTCGGTGACGTTTTCTCTACTAGCCGCAAACTTTTGACGCTATTCTGAGACATGCTGACGAGACATTATAGTCTTTCCGTAAACCTTTATCAGCTGCTGGCGAATTTCAGCCGCGGTTACATGTTTTGCCCCCACAAATCGGAATAACTGAGCGGATTTCTTCGCGAGACCAGTTTGTTTAAATACAACTAGCGGGATAGTTGGCTAAAACTCTGCACATTTGCCAACTCCATGTATTAAAATTACCGCACACTCCTTATTCCTCTATAATAGACAAAACTCCCGAAATATCGCCCTTGTAACCTTAGTTTCTGATTCTTCCTCGTACATATGTCAGTTGGAAATGACTGTTCTAGCTTATTGCACACGGGTAATTTTGCAAGTTTCGTTCAGATTTCTTAGCCTTTCATGAGATCTAATTTTCATGTATGGGTTTGTTTCGCAAAAAAAAAGCTCTAATTGTTAAAGAAAAGCAACATGAAGATATCGTTTAGTCTAATGGAAAGAGGTCAGTAGAAAGAGTATTTTATTTAGGTCGTTAACAAATTATCCACGAATTGAGAATATTGGAACCGTTTAATAATACTAGGTTTGTACTAGGGATGGCCAAAATTTTCCGGAATCCGAAAATTTTGTTTTCCGGAATCGGAAAATTTACTTTCCGGAACTCGGAAAAAACCGGATTTCGGAAAAATCCGGAATTTAGAAAATTTCGGAATTTAGAAAAAATCCGGAATTCGGAAAAATTCCGACATTTGGAAAAAATCTGGAATTTAGAAAAAAATCGAATTTTTCTGAAATCCAGAATTTTTCCGATTTTACTTTCCGGATTCCGGAAAGTAAAAATTCCGGAATTGGCTATCTCTAGTTTGTACCTAACAAGCATCACAATCTCCCTACGGAGATCAATCCTGGACCAGCTGAAGAGCGAGGTCCGGGTTTGATTCCCAGCGGGAGCTAATGTGGTTCGGATCCCATGTTAAGCTGTAGGTCCATGTCTCATATAGTCTCGCTGCTGAAAGAGACGCTAAAATCAAATCAAATCAAATCACAAGTCTCTCTACGAAAGAAAAATCAATTTACATGGGTAAACTTTTCCCAAAATAACAATTAACATTCTTTGTACGACAAACAAAATCAACTGAAACTAGTTGACTTCTTCCGAACAAGAATCACGTTCTCTCTACAACAAAGAAAATCAATTAAAACTAGTAGATCTCTCGAGAACAGTTACATTCTTGTGTTATACTATGATGGTTCAACTACACTGTGATCGCGTACATCCTATCTGTGATCTCAGATATTGTTGAATTCTGGTATGTCTACCTCTTTTCTGGATTTAGGCCTACCACTCACTGGCAATTTTCTGTTGGGCAACTATCTTGTTACCCTGGCTAAATGCATTGAGTCTTAATGGGAGTCCGCCCACTGCCGTGTCAGCGACAGAAAAGTTGCCGAGGTACCTTCAAGCCAGGGGCTGATTCAGGGGGTGGCGATCGGGGCGATTGCCCCCTCCAGAAGAAGCACCTTTCTTATTTTATATATAAATAAAACCAATCCCAGAGCTTGGAACTCTTAAAAGTAGCTCTAAGTAGCAGTATTACAATCCATCACCTCTCCCAGAAGTCCGTCTTGGATCCGCCCCTACTTCAAGCAGGATTAAAAAATATTTAAAAAAATAGTTTTCTATGTTTCTTCGCACAACAGTTCATTATGTGTACAACGCGTGAAAAGAAGTGTTTGCAATGTAAACTAATATGTCTTTAGTTAGTGATGAAGACAATAAAAATTTATTAAGGAAATAGAGAAACGCCCAGTGTTATATAAAAAAGTTTGCAAGAATATTCAGATATAAATGTAAAGAAGAAATTGTAGGAGGAAATGTGTTTCCCTGGTAACAAAAAACTTGAATGAGCTTCGAGGGATAATTGCGTAAATCACTATGTAGTGTGTAAAATTTTCCCTTCAGCAATTTCTCACTATATATAGGGTGCAACCGGTATATTTCTTCTTTTCTTTTTCTCGTTCTTAAATTCAGCATTAGCACTTCAAAGTTCATCGTACTCTCTCAAATCCCGCCAAATTGTGATATTAAATACACAGCAACTTTTCTGTTGCCGTTGCCAGTGAGCGAGGGTGTGGCAACAAAATTGTTGTGTGTCCGTGAAGTTGCTGATTGTAGTCGACAGTGACAAGGCAGTTGAAACATACGTAGGTCCAATCGGACTGCTAACGTTCATGAGCGTGGATTCAATACTGGCCTTAGATTATGTTTCAACATTACGTTTTTAAAAAACTGAACAACAACGTACGTTTGGCACTCTACTGGTGAACAACAGAATCACCCTTGACGGTTTAACGTGTTAAAAAGGTAATAGATAGCGAGAAGCGGTTCTCTCGTCTCACGTGATGTACACTCATGTCCAAATTATTGTTGCATGTCTATAAATATGTTTGTGTAGGAATATAATTCGATAACAAATTCGCCCGGTATTTCTTATAATGTTAGTATGTGTATAATCGGCAAAGACATGTATGTGGTAAATTTCGTGTCAAAAGAGCAGTAAATAAGAACAATAAAACGAGAATAAAACTTTCTTCCCCACTTAGCAACATTTTGTTTTACTCATTCTAATTTTCGTATTTATAATTCTTTTCCTATGAAATTTGCCACAAAAATACATTTCCCGATTATACACATAATATCAGTATTAAAAGTACCCTGCAAAATCATTATCAAATTATATTCTTACAAGAAGACAGTTATAGATATGCGACAATCATTTTGGACATGAGTGTACATGTGACACCGCTATATGTTTCAAAAGTAAGTTTTGTTTTGTATAGCCTGAGTGCTGCAAGGCAATGTTGAAGTAATCAATCAATCGAGTTGAGGACATGATAAGTCAGTGGTTCTCTCATTTCTCGTGCAAAAGGACCTTTTTTTTAAAAACCTAAGCGATGCGAATTCATCATGACGACTTGGGATCTCTCTTTCTCTCTTTCTCTCTCTCTCTCTCTCTCTCTCTCTCTCTCTCTCCTCTTCTTCTTCCTTCATAATTTACTTACGACTTTATTCGAAGGATTTTTTAGAGAAATAATGCAAGACGAAACAACGTAATACAAAAAACATTATAGCTCTAACAAAAGACACACACACACACACACACACACACACACAGAGAGAGAGAGAGAGAGAGAGAGGGAGAGAGACGCACACAAACGTAACATCTTTCAAACACAGGCTTATCGATTCAACATCCAGACTTTTAAAATTATGGTTCAATTTTCGTCGTAAAAGGAAGTTACAAATTGCAAATAACTGTAACCCTTGACATATTCACGACGACATATTTATGATAATCATCGGTAGTCTGTACATGCGGAAGTTACAAGGTTATATATATTGTTATCCCTAATATTCTCATTGTACCTTAAAACCTCTTTTCGAATGCTCAACTCTCAAAGATCAGAGCTTTATTTACGTTGCAGAATACTGCAGATATTGCTAAAGGTTTCACAAGAAATAATAACGTTCTTTTATTATGCATTATTTTATTTTCCTAGAACAATATGAGCATTGAGTAATAGTTTATATATGTACGAGGTCAGTCTGAAATATATCCGGACTTCTATTTGTTATATGGTCAATAGGTGAAATAGATTAATCACTTAATTACATCAATAGATAGATTAATATAATACCTTGGTAGGTATGAATAATCTTAGCTGCCTGCAACCATTACGTCTCTATTACTACCTTCTGTGTAAATCATCCGCCCCCCTGGGTCAGTCCCGCCCACTGAACACTTTCATCCAGCCCGCCTGACTCCTAATTCAAAATATACTTCTTACATAATGTTAAACTGAATTGAAAATATTTCCTCGATAACTGATGTCCACTAGGGATGACCACAAAGTTCCGATTCCGGCAGAACCGGCTCCGCGAGGAACCGTTTCTTGGAGTTTCGGATTTCAGAACCGGTTCCAGACCTGGATCCGAAAACTCCGTTCCAGAACCGGATCTTAGGAACCAGTTTCAGACCTGGATCCGAAAACCCTGTTCTAGAAAGGAATCTTAGGAACCGGTTCCAGACCTGGATCCGAAAACTCCCAAAGACCCGTAAAGGAGGGACAAAGTTCACGTTCAAAAGACTGCAAAGATGACCACACGCTTGTGCCCTTCCAGCCCATCCAAGCTTGTGCTCCCAGAATGTTTTTATTTATTTATTTATTTATTTACCAGTGGGTGTTTAGCCAAATGAGTTTGCCAGTTTGCCTGTTTAGCCAATGAGTTTGTCAGTTACCCAGTTTATTTAGCCAAATGAGACAAGCGGCAGCCGCCTGTGGCTTCCACCATTTCATCTAGCACACTGTTCACAGCCTGTCAGCAGCTCGGGTTTAGCGTAGATGGGCACAAAGTTCCGGTTCCAGCGGAACCGGTCCTTGGAGATCCGGTTTCAGAGAGGTTTCGGAGCCGGTTCCAGACCTGAATCCGAAAACCCGGTTCCGGAACCGAATCATCTAGAACCGGATCCATTCAGAGCCGAAAACCGGTTCCACCAGGAATCGGTTCTGGCCATCCCTAATGTTCACCTCGGAAAATACCCGCGTTGGAACATCCAGTGTACTACGAAACATTGAGAGACTAGTTCAGAACATGAAGAATCAAATTCCCCCCTAAATGATAAATAGATTTTCCTGCATTTCTTTCGTAAATAAATATTTCAGTTACCGTTATAACAGTTTATGTGATGTTAGTGAACGATGAACGAGTTCTTCATTAAGTAATATATTTGATTGTTATGCAAATGTTATACAGGGTGTTCATTTATAATGTAGCCAAAATCCACTGGTGAAATCCTCAGACCTAAACAAGAAAAAAGTTCATATGAACATAGGCCGAAAAACGCGTTATTTCAAAGTTACGAGATGCCGAAATCTAGAAGATTGTTACTTTGAGACTGCCTAGCTCGAAAACTATGATATATATCAAAGGCGGTTAAAGAAATATTACAGAAACTAGTACATTATCTATTTAAATAACCATGTTTCAGAGTTGGGTTGTACCGGCGCACCTGACTTTAGAGAGAGAGGTGAAAGAGCGCAACCTATACCGCAGCACCCTCTATAAAATCCGTTTTGCCTATACGTCCCAACTCAAACGCGGTTATTTAGACAGACAGTGTATTAGTTTCTCTAATATTTCTTTAACCGTCTTTGATATCTCTCATAGTTTTCGAGCTAGGCAGCCTCAAAGTAACAATCTTCTAGATTTCGGCATCTCGTAACTTTGAAACAACGCGTTTTTCGCCCTATGTTTATATGAGCTTTTTTCTTGTTTAGGTCTGAGGATTTCACCAGTAGATTTTGGCTTCATCATAAATGAACACCCTGTATACTGTCTCCTACGGCCCTCAACGCGAGTAAATGCTATGTGATTGGCCCACCGCCTGTTCCAACTTGCACATACCTGGTTTACACCGTTGTCTCTGCAAGTCGCTCAGCTGTGAAAACTTAACGATGTGTGTTAGGAAACGACGACGAGTCAACCTAAAATTGTATGATTGAAGAAAACTCCGTCAGAAGCGCTTCAAATGCTTCGCCAAGTGTGTGCAAAGAACACCCTATCATAGACAAAGAGTTTTTGAGTACGGTAGAGGTTCAAAGAAGGGTTTGAGGAAAGAGAAGATAACTCCCGGAGCAAGGAGCCTCTTCAATATGGGACGGGTAGGTAAGGCAAGCCTTGTGTGGTAGTTGTCGGATGACTTCAGTCAACCGGGCATGAAAAATGACAGTGATTCGAAGATCATCACCGAAGATTGGGGTGCGAATGCGAAAAATACCCACACGAATAAGCCGCCGTAGCTGCTGAATGATTAGAGCCTTTTTATCTCAACTGTGCCCCTTCTGGCGTTGCTGTCGATGTGTGTTTTCCCGTACCTCCCTCGAAAGAGGAGGGATAAGTCGCTGCGGCCGACATCTTTCAATTGTTAGATGGGGAAGCGTTACCACAATGAATTATTTCACGGGCTTCGCTGTGGTCTGTCTTATTAGCCACTCTAAGTAGCCTAGGATCTTCACTCGTCAAGATCAAGCGACGGAATGACAATTTGGCAACACAGCTGAGGTCATTCACTTCTTTTCCCTTAGCAAAGGAGGGTTTCCTCCGTCAGAGGACGGGGGGGGTTGGGCCGAAGTATAGTTCGCATAGTTTCCGAGGGCACAGGTGGAATAGACAGACTCTATCAGGAGTTTCGCATGCAGGTGTGTCACAACATCATCGCACGTTTCCGAACAGAATCAAACTTGCTTCTTAGAGTCATATCACTTAGTATGAGACATGGGTATTTGAGTATGACTCAGAATCCAACCGCCAAAGCTGGTCGGTGAATATCTCCGTCGCCGAAGCTCTAAGAAATCAAGATAGTATAAGTCGATGTAGCAGTGAGTTCTTTTACCACATGGTCAGACGATTAAACAGGACGTCTACAAAGAGAACCTGCGGTGTTTGCTTTGCTTAGAACGCGAAAAGGTACGTGAGTTCCATCAGAACAAATCGTGACTGCTGCATCACGACAACGCAGCATGTCACAACGCCTTCGGCATTCGGCCGTTTCTAGTCAAGAAGAACATCGCCTTCCTGTGGTGGTTTATTTCTCAAACTGACAGGAATTATCAAGAAGGACCATTTTGAAGCTATGGAGACAAATAAAGAGGGCCGTAACGATAGAGCTTCAAAACATTCTAGCAAAAACCTTCCAGAAGTGCCTAAGGGGGTTCCACTTTGAAGAGGACACTATGTAGTTTGAAGTTTGGTAAAGAAAGGAAATTATGGTGTGGAGGCTAAAGGAGACTGTGATTATGAAAAATGAATAATGGTAGAATGAAGAAAGTGGAAGGAAGCAAAAGAGCTCCGAGAAAACCAACGCATACGATGTTTGTCCAGCATAAAGCCCTCTTGGCGAGAACTGGGATCGAACCAGGTGCTCCACGCATCAGAGGTGGACGCTCTACCACAGCGTTCTCAACGTCAATTTCAGTTTACACGGGCAGTTATAAATACAAATTAATATAACGATGTTTGTTCTTCAATTCCTCCTAGACCGCTCTAATGAATTTGACGATTTTTGGTACACAAATAGACCATGGCTTAACAAGTGTTTTCTCATCGTCAGCATAGGTTAAAAAGGGAAGTGGTAGGAGTGGGAAGGGATTACACGAAAGTAATCGAAAACGACTCGATATTCGTGTTGTTTGGGGTCACTGAGATGAATAGTGACATACCCGATACCGTTGAGTCCAAGTTTGACTACGTTGACATCGGCGTGAAGGGGTCGGAGGTGGGAAGGGGTTACAATATGGAGTTTTAATTATTACACTTTCATTAAAATACGTATCATAAACCTCAAATACTTCTATTAACCATTCTTCCCATGCGAAGAACGGGCATTTAAGCTAGTATTTAATAATCAACTTCAATTTAATTAATTACATTTATACAGGGTGTTACAAAAATCTGTAACAATATTTTGGGAATAGTTTCCTCAGATCAAAATAAAATAAAATGTTCATATGGGCCTGTGGTCGTAAGAGCATAGTTTCCTAGTTATAGGGTGCCGAAAACGAGAAAAAAAAATGAACTTTAAAAGATACATAGTTCCACTACTATTAGGGATGGCCAGAACCGGTTCCTGGTGGAACCGGTTTTCGGGTCTGAACGGATCCGGTTCTTTGGATCCAGGTCTAGAACCGGTTCTTCGGATCCAGGTCTAGAACCGGTTCTTCGGATCCAGGTCTAGAACCGGTTCTTCGGATCCAGGTCTAGAACCGGTTCTTCGGATCCAGGTCTAGAACCGGTTCTTCGGATCCAGATATGGAACCGGTTCCGGAACCGGTTCTGAAAACCGGAACTTTATGAGCATCCCTACGCTAAACCCGAGCTGCTGGCAGGCTGTGAACAGTGTGCTAGATGAAATAGTGGAAGCGACAGGCAGGCGGCCAGGCGGCTGCCATTTGTCTAATTTGGCTAAATAAACTGGGTAACTGGCAAACTCATTGGCTAAACAGGCAAACTGGCAAACTCATTTGGCTAAACACCACCTGGTGGACCAAAATTTTTTTCTGGGGGCACAAGCGGGTCTGGGCGGGGAAGGCACAAGTGCATGTCCTCTTTGCATTTTTTTAAGGTGACCTTTGTGCCTCCTTTACGGGTCTTTGGGGGCTTTCGGGTCCAGGTCTGGAACCGGTTCCTAAGATCCGATTCTGGAACAGGGTTTTCATATCCAGATCTGGAACCGGTTCATAAGATCCGGTTCTGGAACCGGGTTTTCGGATCCAGGTCTGGAACCGGTTCTTTACATCAGGTTCTGGAACCGGGTTTTCAGATCCAGATCTGGAACCGGTTCCTAAGATCCGGATCTGGGACCGGGTTTTCGGATCCAGGTCCGGAACCGGTTCTGAAAACCGGATCTCCGAGAACCGGTTCCTCGCGGGACCAGTTCCGCCCGGAACCGGAACTTTGTGGCCATCCCTAACAACTATAGGACCGATCGTAGTAGGGACAAGATATCACTGAGGAACTAGTATGTGAACTATTCAAATATTCATCTTTCACAACCTCCGGTACTTGCACAATAATTTTTAGAGAGGTTGTTTGGGATTACTTGATCGTTCTCCATCTACCTGCCTAAAAATTGGTGTGCAAGCACTGGAGCATTGTTAAACATAGATATTTGGATAGTTTACATACCAGTTCCTCAGTGATGTCTTGACCCGACTACAATAAGTCCCATAGTAGTAAAGCTATGAACTTCTAAAGTTCAGTTATTTCACGCTTTCGGCACCCTACAACTCCGAAACTATCCACCTTTTGAGAACAGGCCCATATGAACTTTTTTCTTATTTTGATGTGGGGAATATGTTCCCGAAACATTGTGGCATTTTTGTAACATTCTGTATATAACACAAATTACTTCTGATAAAGGAAACGATATTTAACATGAAGAACTAATCACAATTTCAGTTCATTTCAAACATTTCCCTATATACATTAAACGAACAAATAATGTAGATAATCAATATTCTTAACTTCGTCATGTAAAGGAAATCATAAATAAATAATGTATTAAGCAACAGTAATAAATATGCATTCTGTGGAGTTTCACAGAACAATCTGCAACTAATGTTTCAAGAAAAAAAATCACGACGGGCAGCTACGAGTTTAAATAAACTACTGTATGTATTACTTTAATGCAACGGATCAGACAATATAACAAGAAAAAGCACGGGAAATGCTTTCATTGACTGCTTGAGCACACTATAAAAGCGACCTCTGATTAGCACCCATGCGAAGCGACGAGAAATAAGTGAAACGCGTGTAGCCAATTCCGTCCTCTGATTGATGGGGATTTGCCGCAGAGCTGATGGGAATTAAGTTCTCATGTTAAAACCACTTTTTTTTCTCCCCGGGTTCTTCGGCTTTCTGTTCACACTCACAGTTTCCGCTCTTTCGAAACACAAGAACGCAATTTTCAGCAAAGAAAAATAAATATTCAAATCAGAAGAGTATATTTAGTTGTTCCAAGTAGGATAACGCTTCCGGGGCACTGACATAACACAGGCTTTCTTCACGGAACACAAGAAATCTGTAAGATGAACATTGCACATGGAATACTAATATGCAATTTTGGAGAACTATGTATTTTAAATATGTTATTAAACTTGAATTTATAAGGCTACACACATGCAGCCTACGTTAAGTAAACTATTTTTTTCTTCTTGAAAATTAATGTTCATAGTCACAAAAACACTATTCCGACATTATTTTCAATTCTGTACCTAGTTAACTTATCAAGAATTTGTCGTTAGTCATTTCCCTACGATACTGTTCTTTACAGAGTGCTTTTAAACAGTCACGCCGCCATTATTTTCCAACAAAGAGTTGTACCAATATGAAAAAAAAAATATCGATTAAGCTTAACCATTAACACACCAAGCGGGGTCGTCTAGGGACCTCAGAGGGCGATATTTGGTGATACTGCTGAAATATAAGAACCAATTTATTCTCGATTTTTATATGTGCGCTTCGAGTTTTTAAATCTTCGATCACTTGTGGTGTTCTTCCTACTCTTCGATTTCCTTCCACCTTTCCTTCTATGGCGGTATGAAGAAAATATCCTCGCAAGATGTGCCCAATTGGCCTTCCTACGAAGGGTGCTGGCTAAAAGCATCCTTTTCTCTCCTACTCATTTTGAAACAACTTCGTTTGTTACTCTCATACATTTTATCTTCAACACCATATTTTGAAGCTCTCGAACTTCCGTAAGTTGCGTTAAGAGTATGCCGCCAGGCAGACGTCTTGTTCTTCGCTCCGTGGTACAGTCCGCAGCAAAAAAAAAAAAAAAAAACTGCAACATAAGCATGTAAGTTTATTGTGAAACTACGCCTAACAGAGCAGACAATCAACATAACGTCTAAGTGACACGAATCACGCCAGGAGAAACCTCGGCGCCCTTCCCTGCACACTTATTTTGGAGCAAAAGACATCGTCGTTTCACAATAAACTTACTGTACATGGTCATGTTGCAGGTTTTTTGTTGCGGACTGTACATTCAACCGTGATGGGTGTCAACCTTGCAAATCAAAAAAGGGTTAGAGTAGGGTTATGTGGAATTGCTATAAGAAAATCTTTATGGTCAGTGCCAATTCGCAATACTGATGGCACTGTTTTTTTTTTTTTTTTTTTTTTTTTTTAACATACGATCTGGTGATTTGCGTATTCTTAATAATTGGAGGTGTGGAACAGCATCGTGGTCCTGTGAATTTCCAGCGAAGAAATTAAAGAGATCTTGAAATCTCTTCGCGAATCAAATGATATGTAAGTGCCTGAAGTTAGTTTCGTTTATTGCGTAAAACAGTAACAAAGTTAATAAAAACAGTAAATACTGTAATACTGTAGAAACGGAACTCGTGAAAATATCAAGTGAAGTCGTGATTTACAGCAACATGTACCGTAAAATTTCTAGAGCTGAAAGCGGATAACCTTGAAAATAGATCCCGGAGGCAAAAATCTTGTGTTTTATGGAATTCAAGACTAAGAGAAGAACTGGGACAATATAGAGAAAAAAAGTGTACGATGTATTACGAGATAGATTTCAATTGAATCGGTGAGTAGAAAAAGAAGAACATTCCAAAAATAAAGGATAACATTCCACGATAACAATTTCTCTATAATTAAATATCCAATCCCATTATGTTTTTGGAATTTTGGGAAATGAAAGGTCTTAACATACGCCACGAATCTCCCATACGTATATTTTTACGTAAGCAATGGTATTTCCGGTAAGCAGTTTAACTTTTCGTTTTTCAAAAGTAAGGTGTTGGGGAATATTCTCCTTTTTCTATTCACTGATATTCAATTAGAAGTTGATAATGAGCTGTTGCAGCATGTATTCGTACATCGCGTAGAAGTGTCATAATAGCACTAGATCTGCCCTAAGTAAATTCCTTCCTTTGTGACAAAAAAAAAAAAAAAAAAAAAAAAAAAACCTAAATTTCGAGGTACTTTAAAGTTAAGCAAGAAAGTTCTCCCACCACCTTCGAACATCGTTATGTCATCCAAGACATACCTGGAAGATTAAAAATAGTCCCCATCACTATCGACGAGCTTCTGCCAACGTTCTGGAAGCCCACAGA
This sequence comes from Thermobia domestica, assembly GCF_964235325.1. Lineage (NCBI taxonomy): Eukaryota > Metazoa > Arthropoda > Insecta > Zygentoma > Lepismatidae > Thermobia > Thermobia domestica. Next base: position 22,125,157 of record NC_137460.1, on the reverse strand, counting down.
CTCCATTGTTATAAAACTTGGTGGGCTGTGAAGCGAAGAAGTTATCAAAAGTTATCAAGTGCATTTTGCACCTCTACTAGAGATCTGACCTGGCATCCTCTAAGGTGATTGTTCAAGAAATGGAACAGGTGATAATTGGAGGGTGCAATGGCCGGGAAGTATTGCGAACGCAATAATGTTTCCCATCCAAGGACTAGAATGGTGTCGCGTGTCATCCTAGCCACCTGGGGCTTAGCGTTGTCCTGTAACAGGAGGACCCCTTTCGATTTAGAAGTGCTGGCTCCAGAGTTTTGAGTTGTTCTTAAACACGGCTCAACTGCTGACAGTACACAGTTACATTGATGTTCTGACCAGCTGGTATCAGTTTCCGATGCACGATCCAGCGAGCAGTCCACAAAATACACAGGAGGGCCTTCTTATGGTGCAGTGTTGGTTTAGGCTGTTTTGGAACCGGTTTTTGGGATGCTAACCAATGATGACTGCGCCGTGGAGCTTCGTATAGGACCCACTTCTCATCACATGTCGGGAATGCGGCGTAGGATCGAAACTGCGTAGCATCGAAACTGCGTACGATCGAAAAATTCAGCTCAAAACCTGTTTCGATCCTACGCAGTTTCGATCGTACGCAGTTTCGACGCTACGCAGTTTCGACGCTACGCAGTTTCGACCGTACGCAGTTTCGATCCTACGCAGTTGCCCTGAAATAATTTAAGTTTTAATCATGCGCTCAAAAAATATATATTTTTTTCTCTCTCTTTAATTTGTTTAACCTGTGCAGCTATAAATTAGGGTTATATTCATGGACTCCACACGACCTAAACTGCGTAGGATCGAAACTGCGTACGGTCGAAACTGCGTAGCGTCGAAACTGCGTAGAATCGAAACTGCGTAGCGTCGAAACTGCGTAGGATCGAAACTGCGTACGGTCGAAACTGCGTAGCGTCGAAACTGCGTACGATCGAAACTGCGTACGATCGAAACTGCGTACGGTCGAAACTGCGTAGCGTCGAAACTGCGTAGGATCGAAACTGCGTAGGATCCACACTGCAGGTAGGATGGACAAGTTACAGGCGTATGGATTGAGAATCAATTATGATTTGTAATGATGACTATGTCAGAAGTGTAATACTAACTTTGAAACAGCTTCGACGGAATATAATGTAAAATAGTTATGTAATATGAAGAATTTAAAGTAATGAAGAATATGATGTATGATGAATATTGAAGGATAAGAATAATAATAATGTTTAACGAATATTTCGATTGTAAAGATATTATTTCTAAAGGCTATCAGAAAGTTAGAGAAACAAAAGTCAGATAAAGATTCATATGCTGTTCTGTGTGTACTTGTCTGCGTAATATGAATGAAAATTTATATGATTTTATGTACAGCTTAACGACCTAATCACCAGTTATTCATATGTATGTCAACAACGCAGTGGCGAAGCCAAGGGTGGGCCTGGGGGGGCCAGGCCCCCTTGCTCAAAATCTTGGCCCCCCCACACAGAGTGATACTGCTATAGGTCGACAAACGGTGAGTTAATAGTGGCCGCAAGTTAAACTACTACCGAAACAACTGCAGAATATCGTATGTTGCAATAGTCTGCGTTCCGAGCAAAAGTCTTCAGGCTCCTTTTTGTTTGTAGTTCAGCAAGATCTAATTTATCTAAATCTGTAAGGTGCATGCATTGACCTTAGCATCTGAACGTTCCTTTTAACCTCTGTCCCTTATCTGGTTGTCTTCTTTGTTTTCGACAAAGAAAGAAAAAAAAAAAAAGCAAAATCGGTCTTCATTCTGATTTGTTTCAATGTTGAAAGTCATACTAAAATCAGAGATGCTTACTTACAAATAGCATGCACTGCAGTGAAACATTACACTTGTGTTGAACGAAAGAAGTCTTCGTACACTAAGTAATTAACTTCCATCGATTATGGCGACATAGAACAAATGCATAGCATCCATTAAATAATTTGGTATTATTATTATTATTCAGGGTTGGCAAAAGCCATGGTTTTTATTGAAAAAATAAAAAAAAAACACATTTTTTTTGGTTTAAACCAGTTTTTTTTTGGTTTAAATAATTTGCTCCATATATTCATATCATATATGGACAGAAATAAGTTTGTTTCGCATTGATGTTATCATGCAACAACCAGGTTATGTTGGAAGGGGTCACATAAGCTTAAAGCGGAATAAAAACCGCTTCTCGAGTTACATCCGAGAGAAATTGTCCTCCATTTCAACTCGGAACCAGGACTAATTGGCCACAAATGAGATACGTCTGCCGACTTACTCACGAAGGAATCCTGATAAAAATACGTTGTACTGATCTTTACATGCTTCTTAATATAATTGTCAAGAGTCATTTCAGAAGGACAGAAAGATAAACAGCCGCACAAGTGAAACCATTATACAGAATTACATATGGACAATTTCAAAGTACTACGGAGTACAGAAGAACTAATTTAGTTCAAGTTAGTTAACAACGACATTTATTGATCCACATTAAAGAAATACAACGACTTAATTTGCATATCAGTAAGAAAAGTGATTAAAGATACGAATTATTTGAGTCCACTTTGGCTCAGACTCATTTATACATAAATAGATATCAAAGATACTTCTCATTTCACTAAATGCCTCTCGTGGGGTTGGTATGATAACCCACACACAAAGTACGGCATTTCGATGTATTTTATCAATAGTAAACATTGAAACGAAACATCATTTAGAATTTTTCTTTGATTGCAATTACATAACAATAATAACAACTACAAAAAATCACATAACAAACATTTATAAACTTATAAAAAAAAGTTGCTTTTGTAATATAATCTTTTTAAGTAATGAATGGGGAATTTAGGTCTGAATATAATACGAATAATATACGGGAGTGAAACGTGATAACCCACAAATGTGTGTTCATGAAGATTTTACAAACACTTACACTTTTACGAACATTTTTCGTTTTTTGGTTTAAACCAGCCAACCATGTTATTATTATTATCAAATAATATCGAGAGGTCTTGTTTAATATACAGTAAAAGAATAGAGCAGAAGTTTTTATTATTTCTGTCATTCTCTCTGCTGTTCATATCCCTATAGTTCGAGAAAATTAAGATACTGAATACTATCACCTACTATTTACTACTGGTACTGGTTCTCCTTCTCGTCTACCTTCTGGTCTTTTCTATAGTACGTCTAATTTCCTAACGCTCTTTGTCAACTAAGTAGAAACCTTCTGCTGCGATGTTAATAAGCGATATTAGCGATCTCCAAGGAAAACGGAGTCAGCGCTTGTTGGACCTATTCTACTAACTAAAGTTTCGGGAAATGAGGCTAACAAAAATCAGTGATTCTTTATAAATAAATCTTTCAGAATATTTTCTTTTAAACTATTTTAACTGTAGCTTAATCCCAAAACTGCTACTACTAGAGAAATTCCGAAATTTATCACAGAACCAGTGCTACAATCTCCTGATTACTAACCATCAGGTAAGATACCGAGATGATACAACTTGGTCGCGGCAGTAATGCTGTTTTGTGTAAAAGTGTAGTTACTCCCATGACCAGGTTGTATCATCCTGTTATCTGATGTTTGTGGGACTGGTCTACAGATATTCCATTCAGTAAGTTCAGTCAGTGAATACCAATTTTTATCACAGATTTATATTAATTCTGCGTCAAAATATGCATTTCTGAGAAAATTAAGCATTAAGCATTTGTGAGAAAATTACATTGTAGGAATTATGTAGAACAGTAAATCAGTGGTGACATGGATTTTCAACAGGATATACTAATTAATGCCCTTCCTTCAAATCTAATCTCAAAACTTACAATATTAATTTAGCATCGACTACAGGATAGTAGCGTTATTTCAACTACATTTGAATATATTTTAAGGCTTTGAAACATCCAAGACTCAGAGGATAGAAATAAGGGAAATTAGTCACTAGGGCCACCGAGGAAGAATGTTGGTAATCTCCTCAGTTGAAATATTTATCCACGAGGGATCAATCACACCATCTTCCGAATCTTAAGCTGATGTTCTACCGCTGAGCTTTGGCCATTCAATGTGGGTGTGAAGTGTTTGTGTATTTGAATTCACGTCAAATTCTAAAAAGTAGTGAAGGTAAACAAACGAAAGAAAGAAAAGGACCACATATACTTCTTTTGCTGTAAGGAGTCCCGATTTAAATGTCTGTTCTAACACTGTTTGATATTAGGGAAAGAAAAATATATTTCCTCTTTTTGCTTCAAAGAGTGCTCACTTCATCATTTTAATAACGTAAAGGCACATTCATTATTCAGTTTTAGAGCTCAAGGGTAAAAGTAACCAAAAGTAATTGAACTACGGCCAGATCAAAACAAGATCCTGAAACCGGGGCAGTTGCCCGGGCGCCAGCAAGCTAATATGTGTGTTTATTGGTGTGAATGTGGATAAAGGGGTACTAATCCCAAAATTTGCCCTGGGCACCAAATGTTTAGTTTCGTCACTGATTAGGCTACCATTTTTTAGAGCGTGAAATTTTGAGATTTTTCTGAAGTATTAAGAATACATGATAATTATTGGCAGTTTACTTTAGAGTGAAACTTCAAGAGCAAGGCTTATAATTTAAAGTGGGATGGAATGGCAAATCACTGTCCTATTAGAGTTCAGTTCCTGTTTCTGTGCGACGTTTGTCTCGTAAGCACTTTTGTCCTCGTACATCACATTTTACTTTATTATTAATAATAATAATAATACAGTTTATCTACCGAACAACTATTTATATTATTATGCGGTATTAAACCAAATCTGGAACTTGTGATATTTATTTACTTCCATCATTCCATCCGGGAAATAAATGTCATCTATACGAGATGGAATGTTTTCGGGTAAAATTTAATATTACTGCTGCCATGCTGTAACTTTGAGCTTCGCCTTATTTTAAGTAGATGCAGACATGTCGGAAGGTTTGATTCTTGTAGATTCACTAGTTCAAACGCTGTCGAAAATGTGGTCTGGAGAATATGACTCTCAACGAACAACATTCGAACAAATTTATCAAGAATATTTGTGGGTATGCATAGAAAATGGTCCTGAAATTCCATAGCCGGAAACAGATAGGCTACAGGGGTTCCTCGTGGAAACGAATTAGACATTCCCCATCGAAATATCACAAATTCATTTTGGATTAATCTCTTCCTTCATTAGAGGCAGAAAACGAATTTTCTAAAGATAATATACTAAGAGACATTTTTCTGCCTACTATTGATAAAGCAATCACTGAGTAGGAAAAACGCTTTGGATCTTGTAGCAAAATCATTAGATCAATCACCACTCTACATCCAAAAGGTGAAAACTTTCTAAATTACAACATTGTGGAGCATATGGCCCAGTATTATGAAAGTGATCTGGAAATATTTAAATGTAAACTCAAAATCGTACCAAACACAATTTAGTTGTATGAAGACGAGAGAAAACCAAAGTTGATTCCTTGGTGAATTTCGTTGATCTTTGCGTCTACAAAAACGCATTCCTAGAAACCAAGAAGTTAGATATAATCTCTGCAACTATATCATGTTCTAGTGCTACATGTGAAAGGCCATTCTCATGTTTGAAAAGATTAAAGATATATAGGCAATTGAATGACTGATGATAGGTTGAAAAACTTATGATTACTTTATATTGAAAAAAATTGCTAAATCGTTAGATCTTGAAGAAGTTGTTGATAAGTTTGCTGCTGCCCACAAGAATAGAAAGATCCTCTTTTAAGTAGAGACATGAACCTCTAAGTTATTTTCTTGACCTGTAAAAGTGTATTTCTCTGCTTCCACTTAAATCTACCAGCCACACATATTTTAAATGCAGCGATTAAATTACTACTTACTTATATTGGAAATCAATTGTATTAATGTATCCTAGTTGTTTGAAGTAGTAAATTCATACATTTTCACCGTAAAAGAAAATGAAATGAAATCTTTGAGTTTTACGTCCCACGGTTATGCCGGTTATTTCACCGTAAAAGAGTAAAATCATGAACAACAAAGATGAAAACATTCACCTTGAAAACACACACACACACACACACACACACACACACACACACACACACACATATATATATATATATATATATTTAAAAAATTCATTCATTGGAGATGGCCCCCTTAAAATTTTCTTGGGCCCTTCATTGGCTCCCCCTGAGAAAAATTCTAGTTACGCTACTGCAACAACGTTACAATATTGTACTTTGCTTTGGGAGTTTCTCATTTGTACGCTGAACCTCAAATCGATTTATAATTGGAACACGTACCCGTGGGAGTAGGAGCATTTCAATGTATTCCGTTACATTTCACAAAAATATTTTTAACCGTAAAAGATTCGAAATTAAACTACTATTCAAATAGAGAATAAAATTACGAAAGTTTACAACTATTACTGGAAATCAATGCTGTCATCCATTTTGAACATTTTAAAAGAACATAGTTTCTAATGTATTGAAATTTCATTTCTTATGAATAGTTTGAAACGTTGTAAATAGTTGTAAAGAACCTGCAGAAAATTCGTCAAAATCCTCCTACAATGGGGAAGCCGTATTAGACATGGAGTTAGTGGATGCAGATGGTGGCATTGGAAAAGTCCGGGTCTCCCGAGCACAGTGGTGATATCAGAAACCGGGCCCCAGCCATGAGGCTCCAGAAAAATGGGGTCCCGAAGTTTTGGGCGCGGGTTCTTTCTATACGCCTATTAAACATGGAATTGTATGTGGGTGGTGAAATTGGAAATGTTCGGGTCGTCTGAGCACAGTGTTAACGTCAGAAATTGGGCCCTTGTCTCAAAGGTCCAAAAATGGTGTCCCGAAATTTTGAGCTTGGCTTCATTATATTTTTCTTTTAAGCATGGAGTTATTGGATACATATTGTGGTGTTGGAAAGCTCCGGGACCTGAGACTCCAGAAATGAGATCCCAAAAGTTTGGGTTCAGGCCTCTTTTATTTGCCTATTTAACATGGTGTTGTACTATAGTGTTAGCGTTTGAAAGGTCGGGGTCGATTAACGAAAGCGGTAATGTCAGAAATTGGGCCCTGGCCTCGAAGCTCCAGAAAATGTGGTTCCGAAATGTTGGGCTTGAGTCCAGTCTATTTCTCGTTTCAGCATGGAGTTGTTGCATACAGATGGTGACGTTGGAAAGATCCGATACCCCTCAGCACAGTGGTGGTCAGGAACCGGGCCCCCAACATGGGCCCCAGAAATGGAGTCCCAATGTTTTGGGCATGAGCCCCTTCTATACGCCTATTAAACATGAATTGTTGTACGAAGGTGAAAAACTTGTATCTTCGTTAAAAAAAAAAAAAAAAACTTGTATCTTACTTATAATTATTAGATAATAATCTCAGCTCCTAAACACGTATAAAAGATACCGAAGTTATATTTCAGCAAAAAACAATTACCATAAAACATCTCTTTGCATGTGTAATGACTGAAATGTATTATACTTTGCTTCCCTCCCAAATAAATAAATAAATAAATAAACGATTACAGTCGATAAGCGTAAATCTGGCAGAACCTATTTTCCGAAATCTAAAACAAATCACGCAGATTGTTTATTGCTTGTTCGAGATTGTCCACATTACATTTTCGGTCGCAATTGTCCACATCACATTTTCGGTTTTTCATTGTATGTAATTAACTATACCATAACAGAAATTCCCGCTACGAACAAATTACACGTTAGGTATACGCCTATGTGTCTCGTCTCGAGGACTTCTGGGCCGCAGTGGCTTAGTGGCAGAGGGTTCACACATGCTGCGGGGCCCTGGTTCTATACCAACTTGCGCAAAGTGGGGTTTGTGGTGAACAAACACCGTGTGTGAGGGTTTTCTCGGAGTTTCCCTTTCCCACAACTCTTTCATTTCACCATTCCATTTATTCTCATCATCTGCGTCTCCTTTAGTCTACCCAGGATGACAGTCGGACATAAAACTTAAAGATTGCATTTTCATTTTCACATTTGGAGACCCTGTATCTGTGTTCCTTGAGTGCCCCAAATGCTAAATAATAATGGGTTGGAAGGCCCATGAAGTTTAGTACCTGGTACACTCATTATCTCAACTTGCCCAAAAAGTTAAGGGCTCACGTTAAGTTAACGCTCCAAAACTTTGATTTTCACACCTTATTAACTATATTGGCCCAAAAGATGAAATTTGTTAGCCCATCGATCTTTATCTCGACTAGCCCAGAAAGTTGGGAGGCTCTGGTGAAGTTAGCCCCCAAATTTTCGGCGCCTATATCACATTAACTATGGGAGAACGAAAGCTGAAATTTGGTAGCCTATCCAGCCCGTAGACAGTACTATGTAGGCCATTCATTCTCTGGACCAGCCCAGAAACTTTGGGGGGGGGGGGGTCACGTTAAATTAGAGCCCGAAATCTTTGGCGCGCATATCTCATTAACCCTTTCGGGACAAAATCGATTTTGGGGTTTTTGGTAGACTTTCAGTTAATGATTTATTGCCCAAACACTGTTATCCCGATTGATATCGTTTACGTCTTGTATTTTAGAAGAGGGACATGGCTATTTTTTGGTGTAAGTTAGATTGCAGTGTTGCTAACGGGAGGGATTATTGAAAAAATGTAGGAGTGAAATTTAAAAAAAAAAAATCCCTAGCCGAATTTCATGATTTTTTCTAGCTGGGAACACCGAAGCCACAGGAGTTCAAGTCACCTAAAAAGAATTTTCTGGTATGTTGACAAGGTACAGTAAAAACCTGAAGTCGCTGGCTGCCATACAAATAAGTGCATGAGATGGCACGTTTGCTTTGGGTGGGTGGGTTCTTCTTCACAACTTCTGTCCTGATGTTTCTCACAACGCGTGGTTTCCTGGCTGGACTCCTTTCTTCACTCTCACGACTTGATCTTGACATTTAGGGCTGGTGCTTTTACAGCGCTATTACCCTTCCTACTGCACGCTTGATGATGTTGTTGCTGCTTGCCGCACACATTTTCACAATCACTGACTCATTGCATTTTGCATCGGGAAGTGCACATATGTGACCTTCGCAATAAGGTGTCACTTTAACAGAAATACTAGCTGCTCACCACAACAACTTCCACAGCGGTGTACGTTACTCACTACTGGATTTACGGGCTACTGACTTCTGGTTCCTTCTTCTACGCTGTGCTCGTTATCAGCACTGTAAACCACCTTGGGTGAACTGATCTGTAGTATATGAAGGACTCAATGGGAGGGGTTACAATCCCCCCTCTTCGGTACGCCACTGCCTAGGTATATGACATATTTAAACGGGATGTGTTGAGTAATAGAAAAGATCTTTTCGCAAACTCTCTCTAGTGCATTTTCTATTTACAAATTGTGGTTAGGTCATTATTAGGTAACTAAATGTAGGCTCGGAAATATGTCTCCATCATGAGACATAACAAAATGGAACGACAGGGACACCGTACAAAAAATATTTATCCACATCGCTGCATCACCGAAAATCACGAAAAAAGCACTTTGATGCATCTTAAGTACCATTTACTCTTATAAGCTTGAAAATTAATTTTACTAACAAGGGATGTATCTGGACTCGGACGGAAGAATCTAAATGAAACCATGTAGGTTATATAAATTATTGGACACAAAAACCGTGGGGTCAGCCATTCCCATGTAAAAGTCTGTGTTTGTCGACAGGCGGCATCTTTGTGTTCGGATATGGGGTGAACTATTCATCTTGATACGCCTTTATAACTTTTAAGCGAATAGATATATAATGCTGGGATTTTGCACATACAAATATCAGCAGGGTGACATTTTCTGGCATACTCTTCAATACCACCAAATTAACAGTGTTGCCAACCCATCACAAAGTTATTTTTTTTAATGGCACTACGTCAGGTTATTATAAATTTCAAATCTACATTCAAAGCGAAAACAAACCAAACCAAACTTGTTGTTCATTGTTGCAAACCGAGGACGCTACAGCATCACCAATATTCAGGAACGCGAAAATTTTGGAGGCCTCTACAATGCTAATAACTGAAGTAAGACGGACGGAACAGTTGCAAGGAATTGAAAATTGCATTTCCAAGGACTATTTGGAAAAAAAATAGTGCTTAGATACGTACCATGTCTAATTACGTAGATTCTTTTTAAAGGTTGTGAGGATCATAATACTGTTTACGGCAATTTGATAATTCAAACCGTTCTGGAGGTATAATAATTATTGTTAAAGTTACCAATATTTCCTAAAATAACGTAGTCCTAGTTGCGATAAATTTTGAAAATGACATTTTTCTTCCCGATCAAAATGTAATGTTGAAAGCCTGTCAATAATTTTCAAAATGTACAAAATATTCCTCTCACACACAAATTCCACATAAAAGTTGTGCAATTCATATTTTCTTTTCTCAATTTAAAAAAGCATTACATTCACCACATTACTAAAATATTGTTCACGAAACCAGTCAATTAAAAAAATAATAATATTTACAATATAATTAACCATATTTGCAGTGTAAAAAAACATATTTACAATATTTACCATAGCCAATTACATTCGGCATCATTGCTCATAATTAAGGATGCGCACGAGACGAGTCGAGACAGGATTTTCCTTACAATATTCGAGTCGAGACACGGCTCTTCTAATAGAGAAATATACATTTTTCGAGTCGAGACATCACTTTTACAGCACATTTTCGAGACGAGACAGCCACAAATCTTGTCTCGTGCGCATCCCTACTCATAATTCAAATACGTATTAAAGTAAAATAAATTGAAATGTCCCTTAATTTTTTTAAACATCCACATAAAATATACATTCACTAACATAATGAAAATGGCAATTTAACATTTCAATCGTAGACTTCAAAGCAGCAAAAGCAATTTTCTTTTGGGTGAATTTAGGCACCCCAAGTTTTGTAAACACGTTTCTTGCAACATGTGTTTTAGCTCCCCTGGATCCTATGACCAAGGGGAGAACCTCAAAACGCTTGTTATCATGGACCTAATGTTTAAGTCTTTCATACTTAGTTATTTTCTCTTCTTTTGCCCTTACATCCATGTCATTTCCTTCAAACGTAATGATAATGTCAATTACATACTAACACAGTTATTCTCAACAATTAGGTCTTGTTTCAATTGTACATTCTCAATATCAAACTCTAGCTCTTTACCCCTCTGATAGCCTCTTAACGCGCAATGTCTTTCAATAATTTGAACAATCTGGTTATGCCTGACTATACGTCTGTTGGCATAGTGATTTCTGATGATAAGTGATTTGGAGATACGCTCAATTTTTTGAAATTCTTAGAACCCCACTTCCTCCTCCTCTTCCACATCGAATTTCCAAAAACCCTTCCTTAGTGGTACCCTACGTCATAAATTATACATACTGTGCACATTTCAAGTTCCTACCTTAAGCGATTTGGCCTGTACGAGGATCAGTCAGTCGGGGGGGGGGGGGGGGGGAGGTTGTTCATGAAGAACACCAATGTAATGTATTTCTATAAAACTGCATATAAGACAAAACAACTGGAAGTTCCAAACAATAAGTAGAAGAGATTTAAATTCAAACAGATGTACTGATGCCATTAAAAATTAAAACAACATTACACTACTACAATTATCCATATTTACAGTGATTTCCATACACACATATATATATACATATATATATATATGTGTGTATATATATGATATATATACACATATATATATATATATATAATGCCTGCCATACGTCCCGTAAAAAACGGGAGTCCCGATTTTGGACTCAAGTGTCCTGCGTCCCCATCAATTTAGACGGGACAGGCAAGTGTCCCGTATTTTAGTTCCGTCCCATTTCAGCTCTCAATATAAGCTTATCTATATCAATATGAGCAAGATGCAACGTTCATTGTTTAAGAAAAGAAAATTATGTTTCGTATAATAAATGAATAGCATTTCTTGTACTAATATTCTTTGTGAAAATCCATTAACAACTTTTTTTTTTTTTTTTTTTTGGTAAAGACAATTTTCTTGAGTCATCCTAGAATGGGTACTATTATGTCTATGTAGGACATTGTGGATTGATGATTTTTTCGTCTGCTAGATTCTTAAATAACATTATTTGGGTAGCATTTTCAAATAAAAATCTCATGTAAATGAAAAACACTCTACAGAAGCATAAAGTTTCCTGAGAACGCTTTAGATTGTTCGCTATTTCTTTGTATCCATTTCAAATATTGCAGTGAAAATGTTTCAAAAAAATGTATTGCGTTGTAAAGTTCTTTAAGTGGGGGAAGAGATCGAAGGTGTCCCGTATTATCATGGAAAAAATATGACAGGCTTTATATATATATATATATATATATATATATATATATATATATATATATATATATATATATATATATATATATATATATATATATATATATATATATATATATATATATATTATAAAGTACTATATGAATGAAATTGAGTCGTATATTGTAATGTATGAATGAAAAAGGATATTAAAGTAATTTTTATATAGGGGAAAGTGGGATAGAAATGGGTAACTAAGGTTTAATGTGTTGTCAAAGTCAAGATTGGCAACAAAATGGAATGATGATCAGAACAATTACTCTTGACTTATAATTCGTGAATACTACAAAAATGTGATAGGTTCTGTCTATTGTTTTGCATATATGTTTTTCACAAAAAAGCAAATCACCCGGAAGTACTCTAATGGTGGGGTAAGACCAGGTGTACATGCTAATCGGGTTTCACCCCACATGTATCGAGTATGAAAAACGTGGCATCGCTAAACTAATACAATTTTATAGTTTATTTTATGTATGTATTAGTATGTTCATTTGTGTTACGTAAGTCCTCATGAAATGTGCAACAAGGAGTAATAATTACCTATTCAGTCACTAACAATCATTGCAATCCCGTCGACCACTGAAAGAAAAACTACAGTAAACACGATACAAGACGCTGACGGTTGTAGCAGCGGGGCGAAATGGCAGTTCCTTCTTTACGTGTTAAAGGCTGCCGAAAACATGAAAAAATGAATTCTAAAGGTCCATAGCTCCAAAACTATGGGATCTACTGTTGTCGAGTCAAGACTTCACTAAGGAACTAGTATGTGCTCTATCCAAAAATACATGTTTTATATTCCTAAGGTACTCACGCAACAATTTTTATGGAGGTAGTTGGAGAATACTTTATATCATAGGCCCGTAGTTAAACTCCCTCTATAAAAATTGTTGTGGAAGCACCTTAGGATTCTCACACACGCATTTTTGGATAGGGCACATACTAGTTTCTAAGTTAAGTCTTGACCCGACTGCGGTAGGTCCCATAGTTTTGGAGCTATGGACCTTTAAAATTCCTTTTTTCATGTTTTTGGCAGGCTATAACACGTAAACCGTCGCTTGTAGAGGGATAAATTCTTAAGGTCTTTTGAATTTGGCTAATCAGAGTGCTCCTTTAACCCGCGTATATTCGACGATAACCGTTCGGGATAAAATCTGCTCGCCATGTAGACCTAATTTTATTACAAAATTACGACTGTCTATTTACTTTATTTTATAGTTCTTCCATATTCACTTTCAAATGATCGGCGCCAGTTGCCATCTAATAAAGTTGATGCGTTTGTTGCTTCTAGTACACAACCACTTTGAAAAAAGAAGCAATAAATGCATCAAATGTGGGAGATGAATTTAGAACACCAAAATGGTACATGCCTAGCACATCTTGTGCTGTTAGGGTTTCTTCAGAAACATTTTGTAAAACAATTGAAAACACATCGCGCGGTTTGTATTTTGAAATTTTGCGTATACTTGGATTTGTTTAAGTATTTCTTTCTACTGTGTTTGCCTGTAGCTTCAGTTCATAAGCCTTTATAATTAGATACCCAACATATTTGGCAATCACGCAGAAAACAACACCGAAGATTCTACACTTGTATTAACACACAGGCTGTGTGTCATTTCAACTAGCGGCATTTGACACACAACTCCAAATGGAGAGTGAGTTGTTCTAACCACTTGTTTGTGTTATATTTTAACACAATCGTGCTAACACATAGGCATGTCGTTGAAATAATACAACGATTTTTTTACAGATAGGCACTTCCAGTAGAACTACAAGGATTAAATTTGGCAAAGTTTTTAGCCTCCTGGGACTATATAGAAAATTTCCAAAAGTGAATATTTTCCATTTTTAGCAGCTTTAAAGAGACAAAAAACTGTGTAATTTAAATAGACTTTTTGGATGTACAAAATCTCATATTTTAGGTACCGTAATTGAAATCGGAATAAAAACTAGGAATTTTGATATGTTAGTAGGTTTATGAGGCGCAAGACCGTAGGATGAGAAATTTTGTATCTGGCGACAAATTCCCACCTACTTAAAACTAAACTGATTATATAAACATTCAATTTTGCCAATTGCCAAGTTCATAAAGAAATTGAAAATCACAGCAACTGGGTAAGTAAGAAAATGCTAATCCAAATGTCAATTGAAAGAAACGTAAGTCTTTTAAGTAAATATTGGCAACAACGCATTCTAATTTTCCAACTTGGTCAAAAGTTAGCAGGGTTGGAAAAAAATACAGTTTTTTTTTAAAAAAAAAGAACAAAACGCGTGTTTAAAACATGAAAAAAGTGTTTAAAATGTTTTAAAGATGTTTTAAAAAACACACAAAAAAGTACATGTTTTAAACATTTTGAACAGTTTAAAATATTATTTTAAACATATTTCAAAATCGTGTAATCACGTATTTATTAAGACTTTTTGCTCTTTCAACCGATCTTTTCATTTATTTTATTCTCTTTAAGACTACACAGTGTTGGGTACAGAACATTTCCGTATAGATTAGTAATTTTGAACTTATTTCATATAACGACCCCTTTTATTACACCCTCTTGCCAGCGACTCTCATACAGTAAGTATTTTCTTGGATATAGTAAACTTTTAAGGTAGATTTTAAAATTTACCAACTATAGAGGTTTCACACAATCTATCAATATACATGGCAAAACAAAAGTTCTCACCATCCTTGTGCGTTGACAACGGGTTGAGGGAGAATGATGAATCTTGGAAGTGGTCTGAAACATCAGGTGGTGCTATCAAGCATCATGGCGAACATCTGTGCTTAGTATTCGAAATTCCAAATGCAAATGGTGTCATGTTACATGAGGGCTAGAATTTTACCAGAAATGCTGTTGTGCGGTTATTTTAACCATAAAGAAAATCATTTCGAGTTACCGCTTCTAAAAGTTTTGTAGTTATGCCTTTAGGGGCTAAGCTAGCGTTTCGTGGAGGCGGGTGAGATTTTTGTTGCAAAATTTGATTACTATTTCATAACACTGGTGCTAATAAAATTATTTTATAATAATAGGGCTACGTTTTCGAAAAGTAATGTTTGAAGCACACTTCATATTGTGCTAACTTTATATTTTCTGCAAGTCTATGTAATTGGTTGTTTTTTGAGTTAAAAATTTATTGACGAAAGGTAATATTTGGGACGTTCAGAGCACAATAGATCCAAATCCATTTTCAATAAACTTCAGTTTTCCTCAGCAAATGAATTCTATTTCAAAAAATAATACTTCGCAGTCAAGAATCCAAAACAAATGTAACTAAAACCATGCGAAAAGGCGTGGGATAGTTTCATATGACAGCCGCTAGTAAGGGCGTCAGTGGAACAGGAGGGCAACTACCCTCATCCGCACCCTGCATTTCAGATTTTGGGGACGGTAAGACAGTTTTAGAAATCTTTTGATAAGCAAAGTCCAACAGAATAAGCCTGAGGTAATTACACCGAATAAATACGAAGAACATACAGATGATTAAAACTGGGAAGTTGCTTAGGTCCGATTTCCTGAATTTTAAGCAGGCCCGAAACTCGAAAGTAGAGCCACCTTTGAAATCCTTGGGTAAAAAAAATATACAAGAAAGCAATATAGGCCTATAGCTCCTTACGGCCAATGATCAAAATCCGTATTTATTCGGTGCAAGGACTTCAATTTTTAAATGTTGGACTTTGCTAAGCAAAATGTTTCTAAATCTGCATTACTGCCCCCAAAAATCTGAAATTCAGGGTAGAAGACGGATGATTTCTAAACGAACGCCCCTATCTAGCGGCAATCATACAAAATTCTAGATTCCTTTTTTTCAGGTAGTTTTTCGTTCTTTCATCTCGGATTCGTGGTTGTGAAAATATGACATTTTACGTCGATGTATTCTTTTGAACACATTCTGCATTTATGTAACGTAATTATGCATCATTGACTATGACATTCGGAGCTTGACTTGTTAATCATTCCAACGCTGCAACATACACAATACAAGTATAATGTTAATATCTTAAATGTATGAGCCAGGAGGGGGAAGGGAAAATTAGCCCTCCTCCCCATTCCGTCAACGCCCTTGTCTAGCGGTTGTCCTATGAAACTCTAGTCCATACGCTTTCCCGTGGTTTTTCTTTCATTTATTTCACACCCTATGCTACGAAGATATTACGTTTGCTGAGCAAAAGTGAACCTTTCTGAAAATGAACTTGGATCCCTTGTGCTCTAAATGTTGAGTTGAAGCCAAATTTATCCTGCAACCCAAGTTTGTTCGAAACATATAAAATTAGTTTGTTTAGTTTGATTGATTACAACTTGCATCAGTAGCAAGGCTATATGAGACAGGGCTTTTTGTTTAAAGTGGGATCTGACCCACTAATTTTGAAATTTTACGTGGGATCGCAGTCAAAATCTATACAGCAAATTCCGACGCCTCGTGTCTCTATCCTCAAAAATTAATGTTAAAAGACTGAATATTGCACCCTGTAGCGTGGTACATACATACAAACAAACAAATTGAGATCAAATTGTCCCAGACCTTGACGTTCAGCACTAACGTTATAATAAGTATCACACTTGGTTAGTTACACGATCGACTGCCATACCTTGCGTTTCTCACCTGGTCTCTTCATACAAGCTATGCCAAGTTGTAAAGTTTCAAAGAAAATTTAGAACTGTGGTGGGGAAGAGGTACGAAATAAAATTTTCATAATATAATGTAAAAGATATTGTTTATACAAAATTAATTGTTACCTGAAGTTTCCAGTTGCATCTCAGCCACACCACTGACGTTAGATTCATCAGAAGCAATTTTCGGATCAACATTTTTACCATTTGTTTGGGTTTCCATTTTTACCAAGCATTGTATTTTTCATAATGATTTTCGTTCTTGGAGCTAAACCACCCATTTCTTTCTTACACGTTTTGCAACAAACTCGTTTGATCGTTTACTTACCTGATTGAGTTTGAGTTACTCTAATAAATTTGTACCAAATCATGTCCTTTTCTTCACGTATAACCCATGTTAAACGATTCATGTTGTACGGAGACAGAACTAACATGTACTGTACAAACGAATGCTTGCGATATTTTAATTTCAGAACCTCAACGTCGCAATGAATATAACAGTTTGTTTCCGTGATAATTATTTTATTTATTTTTTAATATCAGTTCTATAAGTAGTCCAACCTTCGACTACTACACTTTCTCGCAAGTTAACTGAGAAGCATTTAAACAATACAATATACGTTAAAAATAAGGAGGAAAAGAGACAAAATAAATTGTAGATCACCACATTGACCTGCTGTAGCCACGAGAAATCAAACCATTCACATGGGAAGAAAATAGTCTTCTGATTGGGGAGCACTTTTGGACAGTTCTCTTGCTCTGGAAGATTTTTTTTTTTTTTTTACGAACATAAAATAAAATGCAAATAAACATATGTTTAAGACAAGTCTTCAAAATACACGTGTTTAAAACAAAATGTTTAAAACATAAACAAAATTTGTTTTAAACAAAATCAATTGTTTAAAAAAAAGTTTTAATCATTTGTTTTAAATATTTTGTTTTAAACAAAACAACCCTGGAAGTTAGTAAATTTGGGACGAAGCCCAAACTAGCAAAAACTTGAACTAATTACATGAACCTTCGATTGTGCCACCTGCAAAGTCTATAAAAGAAGTGACAATTCACAGCAACTAGGTAACTAAGAAAATGTTAAGCTAAGTCAATTGAACTTAACGGCAATCTTCTGAACAAGGAATTTGCCAACTTGATCAGAAGTAGTGGCTTTTGGGGGGAGGCTTCTCCTTTCTCCCTGCTGAGACAAGACTTAGCTTTTTTGGTCCTCCTGAATAAGTCATAGTCCCCCAAGAAAAACTTCCTGGGTACACCCCTGTATGATTATTTAATTATATTTGTCACTATTTTATTTGTCAGTTTCGTTTCTATGCAGTTTCGATCGTACGCAGTTTCAATCGTACGCAGTTTCGATCCTACGCAGTTTCGACGCTACGCAGTTTCGACGCTACGCAGTTTCGATCGTACGCAGTTTCGATCGTACGCAGTTTCGACCGTACGCAGTTTCGATCCTACGCAGTTTCGATCCTACGCAGTTTCGACGCTACGCAGTTTCGGTCGTATACAGTTTTGATCCTACTCCGGTTTTTCCCTATATAACTTCAAAAAATTACTATTACTTAATATTCTGTGATTATAAAATAATTGTTTTTTTATTGCTTGATCATATGACCTTATCTGTTTTCGATCCTACGCCGGTTTTAGTTTCGATCGTACGCAGTTTCGATCGTACGCAGTTTCGATCGTACGCAGTTTCGATCGTACGCAGTTTCGACGCTACGCAGTTTCGATCCTACGCATGTAACCCCACATGTCAACACACTGTCCAGAAATGACTTCTTCCTCAGACGAGACAGCGAAGAAACACAGGTGTCTGCTCGCGTTGCCATCTGGCCCGGAGACAAATCATGTGGGACCCATCCACCCAACTTGTAGTGCTTTCCAAGGGGTTACATGCGTAGGATCGAAACTGTGTAGCGTCGAAACTGCGTACGATCGAAACTGCGTACGATCGAAACTGCGTACGATCGAAACTGCGTACGATCGAAACTAAAACCGGCGTAGGATCGAAAACAGATAAGGTCATATGATCAAGCAATAAAAAAACAATTATTTTATAATCACAGAATATTAAGTAATAGTAATTTTTTGAAGTTATATAGGGAAAAACCGGAGTAGGATCAAAACTGTATACGACCGAAACTGCGTAGCGTCGAAACTGCGTAGCATCGAAACTGCGTACGGTCGAAACTGCGTACGGTCGAAACTGCGTAGCGTCGAAACTGCGTACGATCGAAACTGCGTAGCGTCGAAACTGCGTAGCGTCGAAACTGCGTAGGATCGAAACTGCGTACGATCGAAACTGCGTAGAAACGAAACTGACAAATAAAATAGTGACAAATATAATTAAATAATCATACAGGGGTGTACCCAGGAAGTTTTTCTTGGGGGACTATGACTTATTCAGGAGGACCAAAAAAGCTAAGTCTTGTCTCAGCAGGGAGAAAGGAGAAGCCTCCCCCCAAAAGCCACTACTTCTGATCAAGTTGGCAAATTCCTTGTTCAGAAGATTGCCGTTAAGTTCAATTGACTTAGCTTAACATTTTCTTAGTTACCTAGTTGCTGTGAATTGTCACTTCTTTTATAGACTTTGCAGGTGGCACAATCGAAGGTTCATGTAATTAGTTCAAGTTTTTGCTAGTTTGGGCTTCGTCCCAAATTTACTAACTTCCAGGGTTGTTTTGTTTAAAACAAAATATTTAAAACAAATGATTAAAACTTTTTTTTAAACAATTGATTTTGTTTAAAACAAATTTTGTTTATGTTTTAAACATTTTGTTTTAAACACGTGTATTTTGAAGACTTGTCTTAAACATATGTTTATTTGCATTTTATTTTATGTTCGTAAAAAAAAAAAAAAAAAATCTTCCAGAGCAAGAGAACTGTCCAAAAGTGCTCCCCAATCAGAAGACTATTTTCTTCCCATGTGAATGGTTTGATTTCTCGTGGCTACAGCAGGTCAATGTGGTGATCTACAATTTATTTTGTCTCTTTTCCTCCTTATTTTTAACGTATATTGTATTGTTTAAATGCTTCTCAGTTAACTTGCGAGAAAGTGTAGTAGTCGAAGGTTGAACTACTTATAGAACTGATATTAAAAAATAAATAAAATAGTTATCACGGAAACAAACTGTTGTGTTATATTCATTGCGACGTTGAGGTTCTGAAATTAAAATATCGCAAGCATTCGTTTGTACAGTACATGTTAGTTCTGTCTCCGTACAACATGGAATCGTTTAACATGGGTTATACGTGAAGAAAAGGACATGATTTGGTACAAATTTATTAGAGTAACTCAAACTCAATCAGGTAAGTAAACGATCAAACGAGTTTGTTGCAAAACGTGTAAGAAAGAAATGGGTGGTTTAGCTCCAAGAACGAAAATCATTATGAAAAATACAATGCTTGGTAAAAATGGAAACCCAAACAAATGGTAAAAATGTTGATCCGAAAATTGCTTCTGATGAATCTAACGTCAGTGGTGTGGCTGAGATGCAACTGGAAACTTCAGGTAACAATTAATTTTGTATCAACAATATCTTTTACATTATATTATGAAAATTTTATTTCGTACCTCTTCCCCACCACAGTTCTAAATTTTCTTTGAAACTTTACAACTTGGCATAGCTTGTATGAAGAGACCAGGTGAGAAACGCAAGGTATGGCAGTCGATCGTGTAACTAACTAAGTGTGATACTTATTATAACGTTAGTGCTGAACGTCAAGGTCTGGGACAATTTGATCTCAATTTGTTTGTTTGTATGTATGTACCACGCTACAGGGTGCAATATTCAGTCTTTTAACATTAATTTTTGAGGATAGAGACACGAGGCGTCGGAATTTGCTGTATAGATTTTGACTGCGATCCCACGTAAAATTTCAAAATTAGTGGGTCAGATCCCACTTTAAACAAAAAGCCCTGTCTCATATAGCCTTGCTACTGATGCAAGTTGTAATCAATCAAACTAAACAAACTAATTTTATATGTTTCGAACAAACTTGGGTTGCAGGATAAATTTGGCTTCAACTCAACATTTAGAGCACAAGGGATCCAAGTTCATTTTCAGAAAGGTTCACTTTTGCTCAGCAAACGTAATATCTTCGTAGCATAGGGTATGAAATAAATGAAACAAAAACCACGGGAAAGCGTATGGACTAGAGTTTCATAGGACAACCGCTAGACAAGGGCGTTGACGGAATGGGGAGGAGGGCTAATTTTCCCTTCCCCCTCCTTGCTCATACATTTAAGATATTAACATTATACTTGTATTGTGTATGTTGCAGCGTTGGAATGATTAACAAGTCAAGCTCCGAATGTCATAGTCAATGATGCATAATTACGTTACATAAATGCAGAATGTGTTCAAAAGAATACATCGACGTAAAATGTCATATTTTCACAACCACGAATCCGAGATGAAAGAAAGAAAAATTACCTGAAAAAAAGGAATCTAGAATTTTGTATGATTGCCGCTAGATAGGGGCGTTCGTTTAGAAATCATCCGTCTTCTACCCTGAATTTCAGATTTTTGGGGGCAGTAATGCAGATTTAGAAACATTTTGCTTAGCAAAGTCCAACATTTAAAAATTGAAGTCCTTGCACCGAATAAATACGGATTTTGATCATTGGCCGTAAGGAGCTATAGGCCTATATTGCTTTCTTGTATATTTTTTTTACCCAAGGATTTCAAAGGTAGCTCTACTTTCGAGTTTCGGGCCTGCTTAAAATTCAGGAAATTGGACCTAAGCAACTTCCCAGTTTTAATCATCTGTATGTTCTTCGTATTTATTCGGTGTAATTACCTCAGGCTTATTCTGTTGGACTTTGCTTATCAAAAGATTTCTAAAACTGTCTTACCGTCCCCAAAATCTGAAATGCAGGGTGCGGATGAGGGTGGTTGCCCTCCTGTTCCACTGACGCCCTTACTAGCGGCTGTCATATGAAACTATCCCACGCCTTTTCGCATGGTTTTAGTTACATTTGTTTTGGATTCTTGACTGCGAAGTATTATTTTTTGAAATAGAATTCATTTGCTGAGGAAAACTGAAGTTTATTGAAAATGGATTTGGATCTATTGTGCTCTGAACGTCCCAAATATTACCTTTCGTCAATAAATTTTTGACTCAAAAAACAACCAATTACATAGACTTGCAGAAAATATAAAGTTAGCACAATATGAAGTGTGCTTCAAACATTACTTTTCGAAAACGTAGCCCTAGTATTATAAAATAATTTTATTAGCACCAGTGTTATGAAATAGTAATCAAATTTTGCAACAAAAATCTCACCCGCCTCCACGAAACGCTAGCTTAGCCCCTAAAGGCATAACTACAAAACTTTTAGAAGCGGTAACTCGAAATGATTTTCTTTATGGTTAAAATAACCGCACAACAGCATTTCTGGTAAAATTCTAGCCCTCATGTAACATGACACCATTTGCATTTGAAATTTCGAATACTAAGCACAGATGTTCGCCATGATGCTTGATAGCACCATCTGATGTGTCAGACCACTTCCAAGATTCATCATTCTCCCTCAACCCGTTGTCAACGCACAAGGATGGTGAGGACTTTTGTTTTGCCATGTATATTGATAGATTGTGTGAAACCTCTATAGTTGGTAAATTTTAAAATCTACCTTAAAAGTTTACTATATCCAAGAAAATACTTACTGTATGAGAGTCGCTGGCAATAGGGTGTAATAAAAGGGGTCGTTATATGAAATAAGTTCAAAATTACTAATCTATACGGAAATGTTCTGTACCCAACACTGTGTAGTCTTAAAGAGAATAAAATAAATGAAAAGATCGGTTGAAAGAGCAAAAAGTCTTAATAAATACGTGATTACACGATTTTGAAATATGTTTAAAATAATATTTTAAACTGTTCAAAATGTTTAAAACATGTACTTTTTTGTGTGTTTTTTAAAACATCTTTAAAACATTTTAAACACTTTTTTCATGTTTTAAACACGCGTTTTGTTCTTTTTTTTTAAAAAAAACTGTATTTTTTCCAACCCTGCTAACTTTTGACCAAGTTGGAAAATTAGAATGCGTTGTTGCCAATATTTACTTAAAAGACTTACGTTTCTTTCAATTGACATTTGGATTAGCATTTTCTTACTTACCCAGTTGCTGTGATTTTCAATTTCTTTATGAACTTGGCAATTGGCACAATTGAATGTTTATATAATCAGTTTAGTTTTAAGTAGGTGGGAATTTGTCGCCAGATACAAAATTTCTCATCCTACGGCCTCGCGCCTCATAAACCTACTAACATACCAAAATTCCTAGTTTTTATTCCGATTTCAATTACGGTACCTAAAATATGAGATTTTGTACATCCAAAAAGTCTATTTAAATTACACAGTTTTTTGTCTCTTTAAAGCTGCTAAAAATGGAAAATATTCACTTTTGGAAATTTTCTATATAGTCCCAGGAGGCTAAAAACTTTGCCAAATTTAATCCTTGTAGTTCTACTGGAAGTGCCTATCTGTAAAAAAATCGTTGTATTATTTCAACGACATGCCTATGTGTTAGCACGATTGTGTTAAAATATAACACAAACAAGTGGTTAGAACAACTCACTCTCCGTTTGGAGTTGTGTGTCAAATGCCGCTAGTTGAAATGACACACAGCCTGTGTGTTAATACAAGTGTAGAATCTTCGGTGTTGTTTTCTGCGTGATTGCCAAATATGTTGGGTATCTAATTATAAAGGCTTATGAACTGAAGCTACAGGCAAACACAGTAGAAAGAAATACTTAAACAAATCCAAGTATACGCAAAATTTCAAAATACAAACCGCGCGATGTGTTTTCAATTGTTTTACAAAATGTTTCTGAAGAAACCCTAACAGCACAAGATGTGCTAGGCATGTACCATTTTGGTGTTCTAAATTCATCTCCCACATTTGATGCATTTATTGCTTCTTTTTTCAAAGTGGTTGTGTACTAGAAGCAACAAACGCATCAACTTTATTAGATGGCAACTGCCGCCGATCATTTGAAAGTGAATATGGAAGAACTATAAAATAAAGTAAATAGACAGTCGTAATTTTGTAATAAAATTAGGTCTACATGGCGAGCAGATTTTATCCCGAACGGTTATCGTCGCATATACGCGGGTTAAAGGAGCACTCTGATTAGCCGAATTCAAAAGACCTTAAGAATTTATCCCTCTACAAGCGACGGTTTACGTGTTATAGACTGCCAAAAACATGAAAAAAGGAATTTTAAAGGTCCATAGCTCCAAAACTATGGGACCTACCGCAGTCGGGTAAAGACTTAACTTAGAAACTAGTATGTGCCCTATCCAAAAATGCGTGTGTGAGAATCCTGAGGTGCTTCCACAACAATTTTTATAGAGGGAGTTTAACTACGGGCCTATGATATAAAGTATTCTCCAACTACCTCCATAAAAATTGTTGCGTGAGTACCTTAGGAATATAAAACATGTATTTTTGGATAGAGCACATACTAGTTCCTTAGTGAAGTCTTGACTCGACAACAGTAGATCCCATAGTTTTGGAGCTATGGACCTTTAGAATTCATTTTTTCATGTTTTCGGCAGCCTTTAACACGTAAAGAAGGAACTGCCATTTCGCCCCGCTGCTACAACCGTCAGCGTCTTGTATCGTGTTTACTGTAGTTTTTCTTTCAGTGGTCGACGGGATTGCAATGATTGTTAGTGACTGAATAGGTAATTATTACTCCTTGTTGCACATTTCATGAGGACTTACGTAACACAAATGAACATACTAATACATACATAAAATAAACTATAAAATTGTATTAGTTTAGCGATGCCACGTTTTTCATACTCGATACATGTGGGGTGAAACCCGATTAGCATGTACACCTGGTCTTACCCCACCATTAGGGTACTTCCGGGTGATTTGCTTTTTTGTGAAAAACATATATGCAAAACAATAGACAGAACCTATCACATTTTTGTAGTATTCACGAATTATAAGTCAAGAGTAATTGTTCTGATCATCATTCCATTTTGTTGCCAATCTTGACTTTGACAACACATCAAACCTTAGTTACCCATTTCTATCCCAGTTTCCCCTATATAAAAATTACTTTAATATCCTTTTTCATTCATACATTACAATATACGACTGAATTTCATTCATATAGTACTTTATAATATATATATATATATAAAAGCCTGTCATATTTTTTCCATGATAATAGAAGACACCTTCGATCTCTTCCCCCACTTAAAGAACTTTACAACGCAATACATTTTTTGGAAACATTTTCACTGCAATATTTGAAATGGATACAAAGAAATAGCGAACAATCTAAAGCGTTCTCAGGAAACTTTATGCTTCTGTAGAGTGTTTTTCATTTACATGAGATTTTTATTTGAAAATGCTACCCAAATAATGTTATTTAAGAATCTAGCAGACGAAAAAATCATCAATCTACAATGTCCTACATAGACATAATAGTACCCATTCTAGGATGACTCAAGAAAATTGTCTTTACCAAAAAAAAAAAAAAGTTGTTAATGGATTTTCACAAAGAATATTAGTACAAGAAATGCTATTCATTTATTATACGAAACATAATTTTCTTTTCTTAAACAATGAACGTTGCATCTTGCTCATATTGATATAGATAAGCTTATATTGAGAGCTGAAATGGGACGGAACTAAAATACGGGACACTTGCCTGTCCCGTCTAAATTGATGGGGACGCAGGACACTTGAGTCCAAAATCGGGACTCCCGTTTTTTACGGGACGTATGGCAGGCATTATATATATATATATATATATATATATATATATATATATATATATATATATATATATATATATATATATATATGTGTAGATATATATGTATATATATATATATGTGTGTGTATGGAAATCACTGTAAATATGGATAATTGTAGTAGTGTAATGTTGTTTTAATTTTTAATGGCATCAGTACATCTGTTTGAATTTAAATCTATTCTACTTATTGTTTGGAACTTCCAGTTGTTTTGTCTTATATGCAGTTTTATAGAAATACATTACATTGGTGTTCTTCATGAACAACTCCCCCCCCCCCCCGACTGACTGATCCTCGTACAGGCCAAATCGCTTAAGGTAGGAACTTGAAATGTGCACAGTATGTATAATTTATGACGTAGGGTACCACTAAAGAAGGATTTTTGGAAATTCGATGTGGAAGAGGGGGAGGAAGTGGGGTTCTAAGAATTTCAAAAAATTGAGCGTATCTCCAAATCACTTATCATCAGAAATCACTATGCCAACAGACGTATAGTCAGGCATAACCAGATTGTTCAAATTATTGAAAGACATTGCGCGTTAAGAGGCTATCAGAGGGGTAAAGAGCTAGAGTTTGATATTGAGAATGTACAATTGAAACAAGACCTAATTGCTGAGAATAACTGTGTTAGTATGTAATTGACATTATCATTACGTTTGAAGGAAATGACATGGATGTAAGGGCAAAAGAAGAGAAAATAACTAAGTATGAAAGACTTAAACATTAGGTCCATGACAACAAGCGATTTGAGGTTCTCCCCTTGGTCATAGGATCCAGGGGAGCTAAAACACATGTTGCAAGAAACGTGTTTACAAAACTTGGGGTGCCTAAATTCACCCAAAAGAAAATTGCTTTTGCTGCTTTGAAGTCTACGATTGAAATGTTAAATTGCCATTTTCATTATGTTAGTGAATGTATATTTTATGTGGATGTTTAAAAAAATTAAGGGACATTTCAATTTATTTTACTTTAATACGTATTTGAATTATGAGTAGGGATGCGCACGAGACAAGATTTGTGGCTGTCTCGTCTCGAAAATGTGCTGTAAAAGTGATGTCTCGACTCGAAAAATGTATATTTCTCTATTAGAAGAGCCGTGTCTCGACTCGAATATTGTAAGGAAAATCCTGTCTCGACTCGTCTCGTGCGCATCCCTAATTATGAGCAATGATGCCGAATGTAATTGGCTATGGTAAATATTGTAAATATGTTTTTTTACACTGCAAATATGGTTAATTATATTGTAAATTTTATTATTTTTTTAATTGACTGGTTTCGTGAACAATATTTTATTAATGTGGTGAATGTAATGCTTTTTTAAATTGAGAAAAGAAAATATGAATTGCACAACTTTTATGTGGAATTTGTGTGTGAGAGGAATATTTTGTACATTTTGAAAATTATTGACAGGCTTTTCAACATTACATTTTGATCGGGAAGAAAAATGTCATTTTCAAAATTTATCGCAACTAGGACTACGTTATTTTAGGAAATATTGGTAACTTTAACAATAATTATTATACCTCCAGAACGGTTTGAATTATCAAATTGCCGTAAACAGTATTATGATCCTCACAACCTTTAAAAAGAATCTACGTAATTAGACATGGTACGTATCTAAGCACTATTTTTTTTCCAAATAGTCCTTGGAAATGCAATTTTCAATTCCTTGCAACTGTTCCGTCCGTCTTACTTCAGTTATTAGCATTGTAGAGGCCTCCAAAATTTTCGCGTTCCTGAATATTGGTGATGCTGTAGCGTCCTCGGTTTGCAACAATGAACAACAAGTTTGGTTTGGTTTGTTTTTGCTTTGAATGTAGATTTAAAATTTATAATAACCTGACGTAGTGCCATTAAAAAAAATAACTTTGTGATGGGTTGGCAACACTGTTAATTTGGTGGTATTGAAGAGTATGCCAGAAAATGTCACCCTGCTGATATTTGTATGTGCAAAATCCCAGCATTATATATCTATTCGCTTAAAAGTTATAAAGGCGTATCAAGATGAATAGTTCACCCCATATCCGAACACAAAGATGCCGCCTGTCGACAAACACAGACTTTTACATGGGAATGGCTGACCCCACGGTTTTTGTGTCCAATAATTTATATAACCTACATGGTTTCATTTAGATTCTTCCGTCCGAGTCCAGATACATCCCTTGTTAGTAAAATTAATTTTCAAGCTTATAAGAGTAAATGGTACTTAAGATGCATCAAAGTGCTTTTTTCGTGATTTTCGGTGATGCAGCGATGTGGATAAATATTTTTTTGTACGATGCCCCTGTCGTTCCATTTTGTTATGTCTCATGATGGAGACATATTTCCGAGCCTACATTTAGTTACCTAATAATCACCTAACCACAATTTGTAAATAGAAAATGCCCTAGAGAGAGTTTGCGAAAAGATCTTTTCTATTACTCAACACATCCCGTTTAAATATGTCATATACCTAGGCAGTGGCGTACCGAAGAGGGGGGATTGTAACCCCTCCCATTGAGTCCTTCATATACTACAGATCAGTTCACCCAAGGTGGTTTACAGTGCTGATAACGAGCACAGCGTAGAAGAAGGAACCAGAAGTCAGTAGCCCGTAAATCCAGTAGTGAGTAACGTACACCGCTGTGGAAGTTGTTGTGGTGAGCAGCTAGTATTTCTGTTAAAGTGACACCTTATTGCGAAGGTCACATATGTGCACTTCCCGATGCAAAATGCAATGAGTCAGTGATTGTGAAAATGTGTGCGGCAAGCAGCAACAACATCATCAAGCGTGCAGTAGGAAGGGTAATAGCGCTGTAAAAGCACCAGCCCTAAATGTCAAGATCAAGTCGTGAGAGTGAAGAAAGGAGTCCAGCCAGGAAACCACGCGTTGTGAGAAACATCAGGACAGCAGTTGTGAAGAAGAACCCACCCACCCAAAGCAAACGTGCCATCTCATGCACTTATTTGTATGGCAGCCAGCGACTTCAGGTTTTTACTGTACCTTGTCAACATACCAGAAAATTCTTTTTAGGTGACTTGAACTCCTGTGGCTTCGGTGTTCCCAGCTAGAAAAAATCATGAAATTCGGCTAGGGATTTTTTTTTTTTAATTTCACTCCTACATTTTTTCAATAATCCCTCCCGTTAGCAACACTGCAATCTAACTTACACCAAAAAATAGCCATGTCCCTCTTCTAAAATACAAGACGTAAACGATATCAATCGGGATAACAGTGTTTGGGCAATAAATCATTAACTGAAAGTCTACCAAAAACCCCAAAATCGATTTTGTCCCGAAAGGGTTAATGAGATATGCGCGCCAAAGATTTCGGGCTCTAATTTAACGTGACCCCCCCCCCCCCCAAAGTTTCTGGGCTGGTCCAGAGAATGAATGGCCTACATAGTACTGTCTACGGGCTGGATAGGCTACCAAATTTCAGCTTTCGTTCTCCCATAGTTAATGTGATATAGGCGCCGAAAATTTGGGGGCTAACTTCACCAGAGCCTCCCAACTTTCTGGGCTAGTCGAGATAAAGATCGATGGGCTAACAAATTTCATCTTTTGGGCCAATATAGTTAATAAGGTGTGAAAATCAAAGTTTTGGAGCGTTAACTTAACGTGAGCCCTTAACTTTTTGGGCAAGTTGAGATAATGAGTGTATCAGGTACTAAACTTCATGGGCCTTCCAACCCATTATTATTTAGCATTTGGGGCACTCAAGGAACACAGATACAGGGTCTCCAAATGTGAAAATGAAAATGCAATCTTTAAGTTTTATGTCCGACTGTCATCCTGGGTAGACTAAAGGAGACGCAGATGATGAGAATAAATGGAATGGTGAAATGAAAGAGTTGTGGGAAAGGGAAACTCCGAGAAAACCCTCACACACGGTGTTTGTTCACCACAAACCCCACTTTGCGCAAGTTGGTATAGAACCAGGGCCCCGCAGCATGTGTGAACCCTCTGCCACTAAGCCACTGCGGCCCAGAAGTCCTCGAGACGAGACACATAGGCGTATACCTAACGTGTAATTTGTTCGTAGCGGGAATTTCTGTTATGGTATAGTTAATTACATACAATGAAAAACCGAAAATGTGATGTGGACAATCGCGACCGAAAATGTAATGTGGACAATCTCGAACAAGCAATAAACAATCTGCGTGATTTGTTTTAGATTTCGGAAAATAGGTTCTGCCAGATTTACGCTTATCGACTGTAATCGTTTATTTATTTATTTATTTATTTGGGAGGGAAGCAAAGTATAATACATTTCAGTCATTACACATGCAAAGAGATGTTTTATGGTAATTGTTTTTTGCTGAAATATAACTTCGGTATCTTTTATACGTGTTTAGGAGCTGAGATTATTATCTAATAATTATAAGTAAGATACAAGTTTTTTTTTTTTTTTTTTTTTTTTTAACGAAGATACAAGTTTTTCACCTTCGTACAACAATTCATGTTTAATAGGCGTATAGAAGGGGCTCATGCCCAAAACATTGGGACACCATTTCTGGGGCCCCATGTTGGGGGCCCGGTTCCTGACCACCACTGTGCTGAGGGGTATCGGATCTTTCCAACGTCACCATCTGTATGAAACAACTCCATGCTGAAACGAGAAATAGAGTGGACTCAAGCCTAACATTTCGGAACCACATTTTCTGGAGCTTCGAGGCCAGGGCCCAATTTCTGACATTACCGCTTTCGTTAATCGACCCCGACCTTTCAAACGCTAACACTATAGTACAACACCATGTTAAATAGGCAAATAAAAGAGACCTGAACCCAAACTTTTGGGATCTCATTTCTGGAGTCTCAGGTCCCGGAGCTTTCCAACACCACAATATGTATCCAATAACTCCATGCTTAAAAGAAAAATATTGAAGCCAAGCTCAAAATTTCGGGACACCATTTTTGGACCTTTGAGACAAGGGCCCAATTTCTGACGTTAACACTGTGCTCAGACGACCCGAACATTTCCAACTTCACCACCCACATACAATTCCATGTTTAATAGGCGTATAGAAAGAACCCGCGCCCAAAACTTCGGGACCCCATTTTTCTGGAGCCTCATGGCTGGGGCCCGGTTTCTGATATCACCACTGTGCTCGGGAGACCCGGACTTTTCCAATGCCACCATCTGCATCCACTAACTCCATGTCTAACACGGCTTCCCCATTGTAGGAGGATTTTGATGAATTTTCTGCAGGTTCTTTACAACTATTTACAACGTTTCAAACTATTCATAAGAAATGAAATTTCAATACATTAGAAACTATGTTCTTTTAAAATGTTCAAAATGGATGACAGCATTGATTTCCAGTAATAGTTGTAAACTTTCGTAATTTTATTCTCTATTTGAATAGTAGTTTAATTTCGAATCTTTTACGGTTAAAAATATTTTTGTGAAATGTAACGGAATACATTGAAATGCTCCTACTCCCACGGGTACGTGTTCCAATTATAAATCGATTTGAGGTTCAGCGTACAAATGAGAAACTCCCAAAGCGAAGTACAATATTGTAACGTTGTTGACATACATATGAATAACTGGTGATTAGGTCGTTAAGCTGTACATAAAATCATATAAATTTTCATTCATATTACGCAGACAAGTACACACAGAACAGCATATGAATCTTTATCTGACTTTTGTTTCTCTAACTTTCTGATAGCCTTTAGAAATAATATCTTTACAATCGAAATATTCGTTAAACATTATTATTATTCTTATCCTTCAATATTCATCATACATCATATTCTTCATTACTTTAAATTCTTCATATTACATAACTATTTTACATTATATTCCGTCGAAGCTGTTTCAAAGTTAGTATTACACTTCTGACATAGTCATCATTACAAATCATAATTGATTCTCAATCCATACGCCTGTAACTTGTCCATCCTACCTGCAGTGTGGATCCTACGCAGTTTCGATCCTACGCAGTTTCGACGCTACGCAGTTTCGACGCTACGCAGTTTCGACGCTACGCAGTTTCGACGCTACGCAGTTTCGATCGTACGCAGTTTCGACGCTACGCAGTTTCGACGCTACGCAGTTTCGACCGTACGCAGTTTCGATCCTACGCAGTTTAGGTCGTGTGGAGTCCATGGATATAACCCTAATTTATAGCTGCACAGGTTAAACAAATTAAAGAGAGAGAAAAAAATATATATTTTTTGAGCGCATGATTAAAACTTAAATTATTTCAGGGCAACTGCGTAGGACCGAAACTGCGTAGCGTCGAAACTGCGTAGCGTCGAAACTGCGTAGCGTCGAAACTGCGTAGCGTCGAAACTGCGTAGCGTCGAAACTGCGTACGATCGAAACTGCGTACGATCGAAACTGCGTACGATCGAAACTGCGTAGGATCGAAACAGGTTTTGAGCTGAATTTTTCGATCGTACGCAGTTTCGATGCTACGCAGTTTCGATCCTACGCCGCATTCCCCTTTCCAAGTTGATGGAAGTGCTGCCATTCACACTGAATTGTAGTCCCAGTTCCTCACATGTCTGGACACTGTTCGCCGCAATTGCTGCATGAAGGTCTTTATTTTTTACATGTGGTCTTCCGGCACGTGGTACGTCTTCTATTGTTTCGTCATCGTTCTTAAACTTGTTAAACCACCGCTGCATTGCCCTCGTATTCACGACATCCTAACCAAAGGCCTGGCATATCTTCCGCCCCGCTGCAGCGGCGTTTCACCTCAATTTGAACTCGTACGGGATACATGTCCATGTGACGCTCTGCGGAGGTCCCATGTTCACTCTGTCCTTACGCAAGTTCACGGTGTAACTTAACTGCCACAACCAGATAGTATGTTGATACACCCACACCAACAACTGACCTTTGCCTTATCTCCATTCGCATTCAACTCACGGTGTGAGGGTCAATGGAACACTGACTTCCACAAAGCGAGACCCAACTTTCTTGGTTACCCTTACAACAGTACTTCCTACTTTTATTTCGTTTATATTTGTTTACAAGAGAGAGAGAGAGAGAGAGAGAGAGAGAGAGAGAGAGAGATGAAGAGGAGGAACTATACGTCAGCATTGTCTCTAACTTGTTTTGATTACTGAATATCAGTACGAAATCATCTTTTAACTGCGATAATCGTATTTCCAGTCTGCTCGTCACCACAATTTTCTTAATTCCTTCTGGTAAATCGGGTGTGATTTTCCCCTCTTGCTTCTCGCAGTGGGTTGGTTCCTTCTGCGTACCTACACCCACTTATGTTGTTAATGGAGTGATTTATGTAAGGAGTATAAAGATAATAGCATAAAACACTTTTGGAGTACAAAACAGTATCGCAACCTGTATATTTTAGTGGAATTAATAATATATGCATTTTACATTATTTAAAACATGTTTTCTTTATTGTCATGTCGGGTAAGATCTTTTACGCCAATCATTGATCATCACGAAACAGCGTAAAACTGAAAATTTTTTAGGACTACAGCACTGGTGACACATTAAAAACTTTCATATTTGAGGCATTTTCAATTCGAAGTGATTTTGCAAGTTGAAAACTCGAATTTTTTTCTCGTTCGTGAGATATGGATGAGTTCATGAGTTGGCAACTCTGTTGAGAGAAATTTAACGTAGATGAACGTTACAATAGGAGCAAAGCATCAAAGCATTAACTAGGTATATAAAACCCTGCACCTGAAGATAATATTCTTGTATACAATAAATGCAACAAATTTCATAGTGAAGCTAGCATAATCTTGCTTTACACTGTTTTTACAACAAGAACAAAAGAATGTTTATAAAAACGATGTCTTTGTTCCTCTGTCTGCCAGCAGCATTTGAAAAAACTCTGTTAGCAAATCAAGTGACAACACTGAGAATACCTTACAGCTATATACAAACGAGACATTAACAAAACAATAGCAGCTTCAACAGTAGATAGGCTTAAAAGAAGCGGAACTATCAAGCTACTAAAAGCCTTCGTAAAAGAGCCACGGGAAAATGCAAGCTGCGATAATGACGTTCTGATAAGAATCGCCAAGCAATCAATGTTTGTTACACGTTTATTAGCACTTCACTTTACCTAACTGTCATGCGGCAGACGCATATATGTAGAACATAATATACTAGAATCTCCATCGAGAAAAATAAATCCTTCAGATTCCTAGCTTCAAAGACAGCAAACAGGTCTAACATTGGGAAAGAGTAGGTTTGCCAAGTGCCAATGTTGGTCCTACGATGAAATTGGTCGTCTTGTCGAATTTGCCAACGAAATCCTTGTGAAAAAAAAAAAAAAACGTAATTACGATTGTGATTTGTGAGCTTGAAACTGTCGGATAAATGGTAGAAAATTGTTAATTTTAATTTCTGTAAATTTAGCTTAATTTCAGTTGTGGTTTTACAAATTTTACTGTAATTTTTCTTTATATTGAATTTGGGTCCTCTAAAAGCTTTGAACCCCTTGTACGTGTCTGTCCCCTGTAACTATACGGTCAACATTCGAGTCTTTGGCACAGTAGATTCAAGTAAGGTTTCGTTAAGCTGTAAGTTCAAGGACTTGAATCCGTATCAGTACATTTGCAATTCGAACGCAAAAATCAACAAGCAATTATAGCCGCAAATGACATTACTGCAAACTAAAACGCAAATTTTGTTTTGCGTTGACGTAAATCTCTATGGAATGAGGCCCCAAATGTCACTCTTTTTGCTAAAAGGAACGTTAAACCCAAATATACAAACAATTACTCGTTACATGCTTACCTGTTACCTGCAACGATAACGCTTCTGTATATTTAGTTTTCGGCAATAAAGACCATAGTCCGGTACCTTAAGATAACAAAGCTTGTAAACAGACTTGTTTAAACTTGCTTTATTTATGCTGTTGCTGTTCAAGATAATAAGTGAGAAAGCCATAGTTGATTCAAGTGTATTTTTAACTTCTGGAAAATGAATTATAAGTACTATGGAAATACAAAGTTTAAAAGGAATAAAAATAGTTTAATTTATTGAAATAATTATCGTGGTAAGTTTTGATGGATACTTAAGTAATTTTAAATGAACTGGGCCCGCAAAATTTCATAGTATACACCCTCCATTCCAAAAGAAACCGAACTTTTGAAAACAAATAGTACCACTAGTGCCATCTGTTGTAATATTTTACCGGTAGATGGCGTAGTCCCTCATTGACAACTGGTATAAATGTCATGACATTTGGATGCACGGCAACAAAGTTATTGCGTTTCAACTGTCAGTGTGTTGTGTACATCGGTCGGAAAATGAGTTTCAAACAACGAGCTGCAATTGAGTTTTGTGTTAAACTGGGTAAAACTTTTAGTGAAACGCACCAAATGCTACAAAATGCATATGGTGATGAGTGTCTATCCCGTACGCAAGTTTACGAGTGGTTCAGGCGATTCAAATCGGGTAGAGAGACGCTGGATGATGAAAGATCAGGCCGTCCCAGAACCGGATTATCGGAAGAAAACATCGAAAAAGTGCGTGAATTCATCAAACATAACAAAAAATCGTCGGTGAAAGTTATTGAAATGGAATTAGGCATTCCTCAAACAACCGCATACCGCATTTTGACCGAAGTTTTGGGCCTTAAGAAGGTTAATTCGCGGTTTGTACCACACAAACTCACCGAAGACCAAAAAGTTGATCGAATTGCGCATTGCAAAGACATCGTTAAAAGGGCTCGGGAGGATCGAAACTTCTTGAAATCGATTGTAACTGGTGACGAGACGCGGTGTTTTGAATATGAGCCCGAAACAAAGCGGCAAAGTGCTGAATGGAGAGCGCCGGATGAAGGAACACCCAAAAAAAGTCGCTTGGTGAAGTCAAAAGTTAAGGTGATGCTGATTTGTTTTTACGATTCAAAAGGAATCATCCACAAAGAATTTGTTCAGCCCGGCCAGACAATCACTGGAGGGTTTTACTTGGGCTTCATGAAGCGTTTGCTGGCAAGAATTCGTCGTATTCGGCCCGAGTATCGCGAAATCGGCAGTTGGACTCTTTTGGACGATAATGCACCATCACATCGTTCGCGACTTGTAACTGAACTTTTGGTCAAAAATCACATTATTCGGTTGAATCATCCGCCCTATTCACCAGATCTCGCTCCGTGCGATTTCTATCTGTTCCCGAAACTGCATTTGGCGATGAAAGGAAAGTGGCACGCATCGATTGATGCCATTGAGAAGGCGACGACCGCCGTCCTAAAGACCATTCCAATAAAGGACATGGAGAAGTCGTTTGACAACTTATTGGAGCGTGCAAATATGTGTATCGATGCAGAAGGGGAATACATTGATTAATAAAAATGATTTGTTCCAAAATGTACATTGCTTTTTTGTTTTTTTAAAACGCTCGGTTTCTTTTGGAATGGAGGGTGTATATGTGTTAGTCCTATATTCTAGTTTATTCATTACATTGTTTACATAAAAATCTTTTAAAAAATAGTACTTTAAATTTACTAGTTTGTTGATTATTTTGGAGATCAGACTACGTTCTCAGCATTGAAAGTAAAGTTACGGGGAACGTGGATGTACAGCTTAACGTTATATCTAAACAATGTAAGGTCATAGCTGGAACTGAATCCGAATATTCCGCATCTGGCAAAAACTTTAACCATAGAGCCCTTTCAAAATTTACAACTAAGTCTATAGGAATAGAGAAGAAAACGGAACTGGTGACTAGTTTTCGGTGCCTATCCGTGATGGAATCGGTCACAAATGTCATGACTCGTCGCTCGGAAGTAGTCATACTCGGTGACCAGGACCGATAAGTGACTTGGAGATACCCGGACAGATCTGTGAGCCAGATGGTCAGAACAGACCTCTGACTCATCGTGTCTCGGAAACGAAAAATCATACACGTGGAGTGTGTTACGAAGCTGCTAGTGTTATTGTAACAACCTAAATCTCTTTCTTCTCTCATTGAATCTATATTTTTTTTTGTTTTGTGCGTCTGTCAAATCATTGCACTGAAAGATAACTACAAGGTCTATCAGAATATAAACGCCCCTGAGAATCACTGAAAACTAAAGATGCATGCTTTTTGTGAGATATCAAAGTTTAATCGAGCATGCCTGTCGTGTAGAATATAACAGATGCCCTGACCCCATATAGTGTTTTATTACAACTCTTTGTACAGTTGAATGTGTTCAAAACCACTACATTATTTTTGAGCAGGGAGAAATGAATAAACATGAAAAGGAACCCGGTGAACAGCACTGTTGTTGGGCCTACGGAATATTTGAAATATGAATACAAACTAGAAGACGTCAGAAGCAAAGAGTCTGCATTAAAAAAAAAAAAAAAAAAGAAAAAGAAAAAAAAGAAAAAAAGTGTACTTTGTAACTCGTGGAAGAGACTTAAGAACACTACTCAATCAAATGGTTCATGTTGCACATAGATGACCAGCTCGCAGCGAATCATATACCACTTCTTGTGTGGTAGAGTTATGCGTGTACGGAATATCACTGAAAAATATTTATACCGTAATTTCTAACAGAAATGCTTGCATTCCATTTGTGGAATGCATGCACGCTTTAGGCTAAAAAGATTATGATTAAGGCAAGTGAATGATAATGGAAGAATTAATGAAATGAAAAAGTGGAAGGAAACGAGAGTAATCCGAGAAAACCCACGGACATCATGATGTCCACCACAAACATACTTGGATGGGGATCAAACCAGGAACGCCCACACTAGGGGTAAACTTTACCACTGAGCCATCGTGCACCCTAACATTCACACAATACAATTGGAAAATGACCATTGCAAGAAATAAAAAATAAAAAAAAAAAATAAGAATGAGTTATTTTGAAGTGTATATATGAATATGAATAAGAATACACAAAAGTAGCTACACTTGACCTTGTTGAGAACATTATTAGCCATAGAAATTACACCTAAAAGTTGGAAACAGTGCATTGTAAGCAGGGGCGGATCCAGGACCGACTTCTGGGGGGGCGGTGGGTTGTCATACTGCTCCTTTTAAGGGATCCAAACATTGGGATGGGTTTTATTTATATATATAAAAAAGAAAGTTTCCTCTTCTGGGGGGTGCGATCGCCCCGAACATCCCATGGATTCGCCCCTGATTGTAGGTAAGGAATTTTACGAACTATTTTTAACAATTTTTCACCCCAAAGTGGAGTCTTTTCTTCGGTCGTTTAGCGACCTTTTGAGTGAACGTTTTTGGCAACACTGGAATTAACGTTTCTGACGGACAGAGTAACAGGTTTCCCTCGTATAGTAGTAAACTCTCCGCATGATATCACTAACCTTCAGGATTAAGAAAGTTTGAACACAAAAATACTGACGTCAACAACATTCTTTTTCTTTCTAATTTCATACCCTGCATGCAAACATGTATATAGAACTTTCAAAACATGCCTGTACACGCAAACTGAGAATGAATGTACACAAACAAACAATTCACTAGGCTAGAATAAATGTATGGGAAGCACTCGGTACGACAATCGATACATACGAAAGCAATGCCGGTATTCATGTATTGTATGAAGAATGGAGAAATCGTGGAAAATGGATGATGTCATCAATTAATACAGAAACAATGAACCTATTTTTAAAAACGCTGTTACTGATTTATATGTGCCAAATGTTAGCTAACAATAATCCATACACCGCAATCAGTGCATGGGAAATTCTAAACAGCCTGCGGCGGCAATACTCAAGGACAATTACGCATTTAGTATAATCAATTACAGAATACTACTACTACCAGAAAGTAACTACGTATGCAAAACCAATTTTAAAATTCCAAACTTTGCTACGCATATATAAGGCTAGCAGATTTCCCGATTTAATCGAGACAATACTTTCTCTTTTTGAGGACGCGAAAATGTCGCTGTTTTTTCTTAAAGAGTTATTTTATTTTACAGTAATTTTTATATTTTCTTACAAAACGTGTAAGTTTCAGAGGTAACACGAGTAACTGAAACCGTTACATCTGACACGTATTCCACCCAATACATTAATATTATATATAAGAAAAATAAGATAACTTCTCCATGCTTGGTGGTGGTAGTAAAGAAATCACAGAAAACTTTAAACTACGTCATTGTTACGTGTGTGAAGTTACCCCCCACTCCACCCCACTTTTAAATTTTGATTCAGAAACCAAGACAATCGTTTTATTTTAGTTTGTTATGGATTGTTTTGAAGAAAAAATAGTTTATTTCGAAAAACATCAAGATAACAAAACAAATTTCGGAAAGTCAATTTCACACCAGCCCCCTCCCACCCGTTTCAAATTTCGATTCTAAACAGAAGCCAATCGTTTGTTGTTCATTGTTTTGAACAAACAATTGTTTGTTTCGAAAAACGTACCTAGGTATTACAACCCAGGGGGAAAAGTGAGGGGGAACGCTGGGGGACGTTGTCCCCCACTCCCAAAAAGTATCTACGGCGTACCCCCACTTCTTAAAAAAATTACAATGGGCAAAGATAGGCACGAAGGGCAGAGTGACGTCATGCGTCCCCCTACCTTTTCAGTTCCACTTTTACCCTTAAGTTGTGGTGTGGGAAATTTCACACTGGTTCCTCAAATTTCAAATTTCGATTCAAAACCAAAATCAATCATGGGGAACCAACTTCACACTCTCTCCCCACTTTCAAAATTCGATTCAAAATGGAAGTCTATTGTTTGTTTGTTTGTTATAGATTTTTTAAGAAAAAAATTTGTTTCGAAAAACGTAAAAGGGACATTTAGAAAATTAAATTGAGGTAGTAAATTTCACATTGGTACCTCAAATTTCAAATTTCGATTCAAAACCCAAGCCAATCGCTTTTTTTTTTTTTCGTTTGTTATTGTTTGATTTGAAGAAAACTCGTTTGTTACGGAAAATTTAAGGAGATATTTACAAAATAAAGTTGCGGAACTAACTTTACACTAGCCCTTCCTACTTTCAAATTTCGATTAAAAATCAAAGCTAGTCATGTGTTAGATTGTTTGAAAAAAAAAGTGTTTCGAGAAACAGAGATATTTACAAAATAAAGCTGAGGGGAGCCTTGAAAACAATCAGTAACAAACATCGGCGCAAATCTGTCTTCAACATTGGGGGGGATGGGTAAGACGGGAACGGTCTTATATATATATATATATATATATATATATATATATATAAGCTATGCTTAAAATATTTATGAAGTTGAAAAACAATGCTGTGGAGGATCTGAGGAGCAGAATCGTCTTCAGTGGCGTATTTAGAGGGCTATCGGGCTCAAGCTCCCCCCGAAATAAAATTTGTTAGTTTTTCGCATTCCACGTACAACAATAATCCTTCTTACCATTTCTAAGAATGTCATTGACTTTCCATTTTCTTATGCTCTTTGTTCAGAAATAATACTGTATTTATCAAATTTCATTCCATGTAAGAACTATGTCCTTTTGTTCTTTCTTTCGTCCTTACTACTTTTTTGTTTCTTTTTCTTGATGTTACTTTCGTTTCGCCTATCATATTTTATCGACCGTTGTTAGTTGTGATTCAAGTCGGCCGTCATCAGTAACACCAAAACTAAGAGGAGTTTATAAGCAAAACTGGTGTTCCACACCAACATGACGAGACTTTAATTATTATAACAAAGGAAGAATTATTTATTATAACAAAGGAAGAATTATATCGTTTAATTATTTTTAAGAGCAGGAAATGTTTGAATTAAAGAAAATCAAAACGGGGGAATAATCAGCCCGGCAAATTAGGTAGGCCAAGAGGATGCTTCCTTTTTCTTGTATGAATAGAATAAACGGTTAGATTCACTGCTAAATTTTTGTATCATATAGGATTTATCGGTCTGCAATTCTTGCCATTATAACTTCAATTTATGCATAAATTAAAATATATTTAATTCTAAAACTCACGTGGGCAATTGTCCACTTCCTTTCCTGTGTCGAGCATAGCCCCTCGAAACAAAATCCTAAAATACGCCATTGGTTGTCTTCAACATTGGGAGGTGGGCAGATTTGAGGCTTATTCTAGGGAAGGGAGATGAAACTCATATTACGGTAGATGAATCTGATTTCTGAGGTGAACCTGTTGTAGAGTATATTATATATTAAGCGATGTAGATGAAGTAGTAGTACATATCAGTATTACAAATCACTGCAGTGAACACATTCTGAAATCTGAATACATGCATATTTATAATTGGTATGTTTCTAATTAGGTATCCACAAAGATCCACCTTAAAATTGTTTATAAATAATGACTTACCCAAAACTATGAAGAAAGAATGGAAATATATGGAAGTGCGTCGGGACCGTAATACGACAAATTATGAATGCGTTAAAATATAGAATAATAGGCCTACTGTTGATAAAGTGGATACTTTCAAATATCTAGGATCAATATTAACAAACTAAAATCGTATTCAAGAAGAAATTAAATTCCGATGAAAAACAGGAAATTCTTGTTACTATTCAGTTCAAAATCCCTTGTTGTCGCTAATTCTGACGAGGAATTTGAAGCTTAAAATATATAAAACAATAATCATGCCTGTTGTTTTGTATGGCTTCGAAACATGGTCAGTTACTCTGAGGGAAGAGCATAGACAATGTATTTGAGAACAAGATGCTCAGACGAATATTCGGACCCAAAAGGAACGGGAATGGGGAATGGCGGAAACTTCATAACGAGGAACTATTTATACGGTTTACCCAACATTGTTATGATTATCAAGTCTAGGAGGCTTAGGTGGGCAGGTCATGTAGCTAGGATGGAAGAAAGTAGAAACGCTTTCAAAGTCTTGACTGGAAGACCAATCGGAAAACGACCATTAGGAAGACCAAGGCGCAGATGGGAAAACAATATTAAGATGTATCTCGCAGAAACAGAAATTCAAAGTAGAAACTAGATCCAGTTAGCTAAGGATGTAAGTCATTGGAGAGCTTTTGCGAAGGCGGCATTGAACCTCCGGGTTCTATAGGCCATAGAGTTAGTTAGCTTACGAAGCATGAGTAATTGCCTATGCCGATACTACAAATAGATTAGGTGCGCATTTACTGAAAAGATGGGTTCTACTGACATTGGATAGTCTATATACTCGTGGTATGCTAGGGCCTAGGGGAGAGGAGATAAGATTTCACATAAGGTTACGTCACGCACAGTCGCACATCTTCATTTTAATCAAAAATGGAAAAGCCAAGAGAAACCAATTTCATCTCACTTTCTTTATGGCAGTCGGACACAAATCATCACACTTATCTGCAAAATGCACTTTCAAATCGGATTATTGGGAGAGCCTCCAGTTGCAATGCTGGGGGGACAGGTCCCCCATTTCCCCGGAATTTGTGCCTGTACCTACAGCTGAGAAAACTTTCCAGCATGAGGAGAAGGGCATATCCTCCTCTGGCATTTATTACAATTTTTGCCCAAGTAGCGGAAAAGGAATTAATACATATTGATGAGACTATTAAATGTACTACAGCACGAAGTTCAGTTTGAAATACTACAGAATACGATTCTTTTTAAAAGAAATGGAAAAGCCAAGAGAAATCAATTTCATCTTACATTCTTTTGTGGCAGTCGGACACAAATCATCACACTTATCCCAAAAAGCACTTTTCACGTCAGATTATTGCGGAGACAGTCCCCTCAGGTCCAAGATTGGGGGGCAGGATGTTCCCCTCGTGCCCCCAGGATTTGCGCCAGTGGTAACAAACACAAAAGAAACGTTGGCTTGAGTTATGAATTTTAAATTTGAAAATCATGAGATACTGTAAAGTTAGCCACATATTTTTTATTATTTATTAGGTATTTATTTATTCATTACTGTTTCCAGGACAAATGAAATTTTCTTCAAAACAATCAATAACAAACTGCAAGTACAGTAGAGCGTCGATTATCCGAACGTCGGTCAACCGAACGACCGCTTAACCGAACTGTGTACTCGCTCACACCTGTTACTCTCCCACCCTACCGTCCATCATCCCCCTCACTCCCAAACCAAGTTTCCCACAGTAGTCGCCGCACTGAGCCACCGCTGGATTTTTTTAAACGTTAATTTTGTGTACTGTGTGTATTGTTCATGCAAAATGCGTATGTAATATGTACATATTTTTGTTTAATAAACTGTACCACATCCTATATATTCCTACTAAAGTTGCCTCTGTACGTTACTTTGTAATACTTAAAGAGATGCCTGTTTTTATGAATAAATTTACTGTACAGTACTTCTTTTTGGCAAATAAACATGTACAGTTCGATTATCCGAACA
Source organism: Thermobia domestica (assembly GCF_964235325.1). Classification (NCBI taxonomy): domain Eukaryota; kingdom Metazoa; phylum Arthropoda; class Insecta; order Zygentoma; family Lepismatidae; genus Thermobia; species Thermobia domestica. The sequence goes on along the minus strand of NC_137460.1, from coordinate 22,082,214 downwards.
AACCAGTTTTCCGAACACCCATGTCCCCCAATTACTTCGGATAATCGACGCTCTACTGTAATAGATTGATTTTGGTGTTGAATCGAAATTTGAAATTTGAGGAAACAGTGTAAAGTTGATCATGCCCCAACTTAAGTTTTCAAATATCTCATTAGGTTTTTAGAAAACTCACGGACACGATGTTGTCCACCACAATTTACTTAGCCGGAGATCGAACCAGGGACCATAGGCATCAAAGGTCATCTCCTCTAAACGACCAAATATCAAATCATGCTAGACTGTCTTCTTTTATCTACTAAAATGTTGATGGATTTGATTATGTGTTGTTCCATCTGGTGAGACCCAAGTGTCTTTACGAACGTCACGATACGGTTGTTGGATGTTGCAAAGTTCACGAGTCTAACGCCGTTGTCATTACTTTCCTTATGCAAGCTTCTGTTCACTATATTCGATCTGAAAATATACTCTCGTCCTACCTTCGCATTGAAATCCTCTAATAGAACTTTTATATGGTATCGTAGGAGTTGGTCAAATACCAGCTCTACGTCTTCATAAAATCTGCCCTTTAAAATCGTCATCCGTATCTTCTGTTGGAGCATGCACATTTGGAAATATAATATCGCACCACCAATTTCAAAGAGTAATTTTAAAAAATATAGCATTACAAATTGCTGATATTATTTGTTTGTGTACAAAAAAAAATAGTTAGACATTGTTTCCTTCCTCATAAAAAAATGGAAAAGAGAAAAAAATCTAAATGGACTGCACTGTTCCGTTTCCTTTCCAGCTAACTTCCTGAACTTCTATCAGATTCATAATATATTTCTCTAACTCATAACAGGTTTTAATGCGCTCAGGCTTTAAAGATTCTCACATTCCATGTTATAAATCTCATGCCCATTCAAAGGTCGTGCCTAGTTATCAGTTGTGGTCTGAGGCTTCTGTGAATGTTTCTGAACAAGTGTTCTCTTTTACAGGGATGAGGTTGTTAGCCTCACGGCAAAACTCCAAGCTGGGAAACCATCCCTTGTAGTCTGTCTGAGACTGCTTATTCTATATATTCGCAGGTAACCTATATTATATATATATATATATATATATATATATATATATATATATATATATATATATATATATATATATATATATTATATATATATATTATAGACCCTATATATAAATAAAAAGGGACTTTTCCTCGATCCCCAATCTGATGACGCGCCATGCAGTGATGACAGGAACATGTTACAAAATGTGATATACAGTTGGAAAGTTCTGGAAAAGTATCCATACTTCACACTCTAAAAATATGGTTACCTAATGCGTATGTATGGGAAGTATTTTACAGAATAGCAATGTATGTTCATCTGTCGGTAGGTATCATATGAAAATCTGTAAGAGATAAAAGAAATCGTATTCTAATACGAATTCAGCCAAGAAGGTTCCATCACAACTCTTATAACTACTCAAACCGAAAGTAAATTCCGGAACATATTACAACTTCAGATTTCAATATGGATTCCAATAGAGCAAAATTAATTATAGGTACCCAGAAACAATTTCAGATAAGAATTTAGAAACAAAAGAATATCTCCAATCTCCTCTCTAATCTGTTCATCGTAGCCGAAAGTAGCAAAAAAAAAAAAAAAAAAAAAATCCGGTTTCTATATGGACTGCCATAAGACAAAATCTGTACGAGAAATTTTTTGGATTTGAACAAATTTCAATTCTGGCCTTAACTCTTACCTGAAACCGAAAAATGTACAAAATTTATTATTATTTCTTGTTTTAAATACTGGATCTTATAGTACAACAAGTAAGTTTCGTATCAAAGTGTGAAACCATGGTAGAGTTGCAAACTACGTTAATTTAACACTAAAACTTATAGTACAGCTATAACCCTAGTGGCAATAGCATAAGATTAAGGACAGAACATATTTCTCGGTCACTGAATCACTATCAGCTATCTGTTAGAGAGAGATGCACGTGAAGATGGTATCTTGTCGTCAGAAGTTGAATCGATTGAAAAAAAAAAGAATAGAAAAAGAAAAGTAAAAGAAAATGCTTGTTGTTACCTGTTACCATTTTGATTAACGTTGTAACTGGAAATGGTTAATTTCTACCATTTCTGGTTTGAATAGTATTATTGGATAAAATTAAACCAATTCTTGGAACGCTAAACCGATTTTTATATATAAAAAAGCATTACTCGATATTTTTTTTTATAGCTTTTGCTTTGATAACTGTTGCTAGACAGATGGACAAACCAACGAACGAACATAGCCGTTCTATAAAACTTCCGATACTTACGTATAGCACAGTTTGCAAGTCTGAAAACTATAACAAAGAACTTTTTAACCCTGGATTCAGGGTTCTATCTCAGTCTTTATTCTATTATTGAAAAAGAAAGTGCCAGAGTTCACAGTTTCAATACTGATTGTCAGAGTAAAAACTAAATAGGTAACAAGGATTTTTTTAAAAAAATAATAATAATGTGAATTTATCATCCCACGAATAGATCCCATCTCTACCCTTCTCCCCTCTACTAAAACAGGAAATGAGAATTATTACCACTTCCGGTTTTGATTTCCATATCCATAGAGCAACGTGAGGCACTGTTTTTGATGTAGGCCCAGCATCCGATAAGTAGCAAGTTCCATCTTAGATCTAATTTCCCTATTGAAATAGCTTCCAATATTGAATCTCCATTGGCTGAAAATTTACCTTTGTACAGACCACTCCATAGAAATTGATACTAGACTTTGCCACTTAAATTGCTACAATATATTGTTTTACAGGTGCATAGGCAACCCAACTTGCGCTCTCGAGCGACTAGTTACGTATGGTTTTCAATTCCTCTCGCTCCTATTGGCTCATCTAATTCAATCATCGTCAACTCATTGATACTGTGACGTAATATATTTCTTCCATTCAGACAGAAATTCCTCTGGATAGATTTTTCAATTAAGCGTGACAATGTGTTATCAGATTAAGTCGTTAACTAAATGTAAATTAATTTTGTTATGTTTGAGAAGCTGGATTCGAACAAAGCAGGATTTTTCTCAAAAAGACAATATTACCTCTAGTATACATTCAAAAGGAAACGTTAAATTACTACCTACAGTTACTAAATGTATGTGTCTAATTCAAGTTTGTGGTAGACGACAGAGATTCAAATATGGAGGCATAAAAGGATACATTCACATATACAATGTTGAAATTAGAGAAACCATTATCGGACAGTATTCTTATTCTAAGGATAATAATTGTGATTTTGTGAAGCAGAAGAATCACAGTCGAACCTGTGAACACCAAACCCACAGTTGTTGTATGAATGTGAACTCTTTTGGAAACATCGGATGATTGCACATGGAGAAAAAGATTTTTACATATGGAGAATGAAGAATTTATAAAATCACAGCATTCGTAGACGGGTTTTTGAAACCAGAATCTCTGTGTCATAAATCCACAACACTAATCATTCACCCACGGAGAACCCTTATTGACGATTCATGCATGTTCTTCTGTCGTATTTCAAGAAAGCCACAATTTCGCGGTACGAAAATTGAAAACAAACTTCTATTTCTATAAAGATAACCAAGAAAGTTGTGTCGCTTTTTGTGGAGGTCTGTGTTCAATTGGTCGTAACACCGTGAGTTGAATGCGAATGGGGATAAGGCGAAGGTCAGTTCTTGGTATGGGTATATCCAACATACTACCTGGTTGTGGCACTTCAGTTACACCGTGGACTTGCAAAAGGACGAAGTGAACATGGGGCCTCCACAGAGTGTCATAAGGGCGTGTATGCTGTACGAGTTCAAACTGGAGTCAAACGCCGCTACAACGGAACGGAGGATATGACAGGCTTTTAGTGAGGGTGTCGTGAATACGCGGACAGTGCAGTGGTGGTTTAACAAGTTTAAGGATGGTGACGAAACACTCGAAGACTCATCACGTGCCAGAAGACCAACACATCAGATGTAAAAAATTAAGATCTTCAGGCAGCAATTGAGGTGAGCAGTGGCCAAGACATGTGACGAAGTGGGACTACAACTCAGCGTGAGTAGAGAAACCATTCGCTAGCACTTGGGAAACACTACAAGTTGCGTCGATGGGTCCCACATCATTTATCTCGGGACCACAAGGAACGCGAGATGACATCTGCGTTTCTTTGCTGACTCGTCTGAGAAATGAGCTATTTCTGGACAGGACGTTGACATGTGATGAGAAGCGAGTCCTGTACGAAGCTCCACAGCACCGTCATCACTGATTAGCATCCCATGAACCGGTTCCAAAACAGCCGAAATCAACACTGCACCAGAAGAATATCTTCCCGTGTGTATGGCAGACTGCTCACGGTATCGTGCATCGTTAACTGCTACCAGCTGGTCAGATTATCGATGCAACTGTGTACTGTCACCAGATGAGCCGTGTTCAAGAAAAACTCAAAACTCTGGAGCTAGCGCTTCTGAATCGCAAAGGGGTCCTTCTGTTATAGGACAACGTGGCTAGGATGACCCGGGACACCATTCTACGCCTTGGATGGGAACACTATTGCATCCGCCATACTCTCCGGGCATTGCAGCTTCCAATTATCACCTGTTCCATTCCTTGAAAATCACCTTAGAGGACTAGTTCAAATCCCTAGTAGAGGTGCAAAATTCATTGATACCTTCTTCACTTCACGGCCCACCAAGTTCTACCGCGATGGAATCCATGGCCTTCCAGAAGGTTGTCGATGCTGATGGTGACTATTTTTGATCTTCTAGGTACATCGACATATCGATGTTCGAAGGTGGTGGATGAAAAAGCGATAGAATTTTCTTGGTTACCTTTATATTATAAATAAGTTCTATAATCATGAATGTCTGTATGTGTTTGTTTCTTTGTTTGTTCGGTATATAAATCCATACAGTTATTTGGAATACTTGGAAGTGATTTTATCAAATAGACCATGGTTTGGAAGGGACCATAGAATCTATAGAAATATTGGTTCGTATCCTAAGGAGGTGGAGGGGGGTTAAAATGGGAAGAGGTGGTTTAAAATGTATGTTTAAAAAATACAATACCTGACGAAGTTTTGATGTTAGAAGTAAATACTCTGTATGTAACTTCATTTCTAAACAGTTCTCTCTCTCTCTCTCTCTCTCTCTCTCTCTCTCTCTCTCTCTCTCTCTCTCTCTCTTTTCCTTTCTTTCTTTCTTTTTTTTTTATATCATCCGCCACGAATTTCAATTGAATATATACGTTTAGTAACTGTAAGTAGTAATTTAACGTTTCCTCTTGAGTTTATACTCCAGCAGGCACGTAGCCAGGATTTCGTAATAGGGGGGGTCCGTAACATGAAATACTGTGGTTATTACACCAGGGGCTCGATCATTCTAAACTATTTTATTGGCAACTTATATTGGTTCGTTTAGCCAAGATTTCGTAATGAGGGAGGGGGGTCGTGACTTGAAATACTGTGGTTACACACCACGGGTACGATCAATCTAAACTATTTTACTGGCAACATACCCATATTATTTTGTTAGGACAATAAAATGAAAATGTTAATATTTTAATACCAAACTAGAAAGAAATCTCGAGTGAAAGAATATTTTAAAAATATTGAAAAAGATATAGTCTTCCGAGGTTATTCGAACTCTGTTCTTTTTGTCTTCTTCCTTCTTTTTCTTATCTTCGATTAATGCCGTCAAAGATAGCAACGAGATCTCTTTCAGCGGTAAACACATCCTATAGAATTGATTAGTGTTGTTGCGAAATTGAAAATTACTTTAACAAGTGTAACTGAAATTTATGTTGCCAAGCTCATAATTATTATTGGTGATTGTGGGCATTTCTGAAGTTCTACCTGACAATCTATTTGATAGATCAGGTTTATCGATTGTCATTTGTAGTCCATAGGATTAGCATGGAGCTGAATGGAATTCGGAACGGTCCGTTCAAATAATATTAATTTTTACATTCAACCCCTTCCGTTTCCTCCTCACAAAGTTCCTCATAAGAAAGATTAACCAAACTTTTGGTGTAGTTTTATATTTTTAAGGCTGATTCTTCTTTTTCTCGATTCTTTTTGTTTCATCCTTCCTTATTTTTTCATTTAGGGTTCCAAAGGGGGGGGTTCGGACCCCCCGGACCCACCCCTTGGCTACGTGCCTGACTCCAGGTAATGTTGCCTTTTAGAGAACAATCCTGCTTTGTTTGGAAACAGGTTCTTAAACATTCAGCTAACGTATTAATCTGATGAGCACATTGTCATGCCCGATTCAAAAATCTATCTAGAGGAATTTATATCTGAATGGAAGGAGTATATTACGTTACAGCAGCAATGAGTTGACGATGACTGCTCTAGATGAGTCAAAGGGAGCGGGAAGAATTGAAAATCATACGTAACTAATCGCTCGAGGGCGTAAGATGGGTTGCCTATGCACCTGCAAAACAATATGTTGTAGCAATTTCAGTGGCAAAGTCTTGTATAAATTTCTATGGAGCGATCTGTAGAACAATGTGAAACTAAACCCACGTGTTCTTTATTTTTCACGTTGCTAATAATTTTATCTTGATTTCGTGTTAGAATCTACAAACAACGAATATATTACTCACCTATGAGATGACACCCCTTCGAAAATGGAACGTGACGCATTTCAATTTTTCAGAAACTAGTCACATTGTTTGGCTATCAACAACTGTGGTTTAAAAAACGTCATCTATAGCAACAACCAAAGAATTATTCTTTGATTTTCGACCTTCCTTGTAACTATATAGTTAATGCATGAACTTCATACGTGGAAGACCCGGAGCCGATTCTTAGTGAAAGCTCAAATTATTCCGGAGGCCGCGGTGGCTCAGTGGTAGAGCGTTCACCTCTGGTGCATGGAGTCCCGGGTTCAAACCCTGCTCCCGCCAAGTGAACTTTGTGGTGGACAAACACCGTGTGCGTGGGTTTTCTCGGGGTTCTCCCGTTTCCTCCCACTTTCTTCATTCCACAATTTCGTTCATTTCTCATAATCACCGTCTCCTTTAGCCTAACCGGCATAACCGTAGGACATAAAACTCAAAGATTTCATTTCATTTTTCATTTTCAAATTATTCCGTTCCCACGTTAAGCTTTATCTTCATGTCTCAGATCTCACACGGTATTGAATGGGTACTGAAAGTATGTTGAACTCCAATCCAAATCTAGAGGAATGGAGGTATTCCTCCAATATAATATTTTCGGAATAAAATCCTTCCAATAGTGTTATTGAGAGTAAACAAAGTGAAATTATTGCGAGAACTTTGAAAATTAATTACAGTAACTCATATGTAATTACGATGTATTTCATATGCAACGAACGGCTAAAACTAATGCTATGGGAAGACGCAGAAAACTACTACAGTTAATTATGATCAGGCAACTTTGTCAAAGCATTCCAAAGTGATTTTCCCCTCCTGTTTAGCCCACTTCGACTGTGGTGATTTCACTTCCTGACCTACCCAACCAATTCACTCAATCCTTTCTCCAACACCAACAACGGTTAATTTAAAAACCTACGTGACTCTGTGATTTCGAGTTCAATTCCAGACAGGATGTCTTGAATAAGTATTTGTCATCATTATCTTCAACCTAAACGGTACAGTCTTTCAGTATCCTATATCCAGTGGCGTATTTAGGGGGGGCTTCCGGGCTTAAGCCCCCCCCCCGAAATCTTACTTACTATAGTGAAATATATGAAATATCTTGCAGAATTTTCACATTTTCAGGCAAAGCCCCCCCCGAAACTAAGCAAAGCCCCTCCCGAAACAAAATCGTAAATACGCCACTGCCTATATCCCTTTCTCGATAGTACCCTTTCATGGACTTAGGCTGAAAGAGAGAAGTTAGGTTTTGTAAAGAACGTTTGAAATACTATACATATATATATTGCTGAATGATGCGTCACATTGTGGTAATGAAAATAAATAACTCTATGGAAGTCGTCCGGAATAAAGCATCTCCATAAAGAACAAAAGGAACGCTTGCTTTATAAATCATTCACCGCGTGAGTGGCTTGTTTTCGTTGTACGAAAAGAGAAATAAAAACAGTCTTGCGTTGGTGGATGTTTAGAGAATGGAAACAAACACAAATACAAATTAAATTAGTAGTTAAAACCTTACAACATCACCCTCCGAATGACAAAACGAAGGCTTCTCGGAACGTTGCACAAAAAGACAAGGGAAACAAGATAAACGTATCCTCATGAAACAAAAAAACAAAGTACCCTCATCTTCAATTAGAAAACACTTGTTTAGGGTGTAAAATGTATCTTTTCAGCTGCAACGCAATGAGACGTGGAGCTGCAGATTAATGTAGAACAGAACCGCATATTTTCTAAACCGGAAATTAACTATCGCCACTGTAAGAAAAAAGAACATAACATTAAGCTACGAAATATGTTTTGACCACTAATTTTAAGCCTTCACCTCTAAAGTAGAGGTTCCGAGGTCGAATAATTATGTTGCAAAATAATAATAATAATAATAATAATAATAATAATAATAATAATAATAATAATAATAATAAATAATAATAATGAATTTGAGTTGGTTGGAACAAAGGTGCCAATTTTGGTTTTTCAATAACCTAATTCACTATGCTGTTACTCCCAACCTGGTTTCACCCATCTGTTTATTTGCGGTAACTCAGAAGCTCGTAGATTAGCATTTAGATTTCTGGGCTTTTGACATCTATCTATGACTTTTTAGTCCATCACATATAAGGGATGACGTACCTCGGTGAGCACATTACCCGGGGAAAAGGAAGGAAGAAATCTGCCTGGGAAATATAAATTAGGTACATCCCCGGCATTTGCCTGGTATGAGTGAAGAATACCCAGAAAAATCTCATTCAGGGTTGCTGGTCTGAAAAAGCTTTTAACACTTTTTCGACCCACAGAAAATCAAACCCGGGACCTTAGAAGCTCGTAGAGTTAATGCTCTGTTGCAATTTAACAAACGCCCCTGAACTTCGCAATCAGTTACGGCTTATGGCGTATGGCTTGGTTTGCTAAATGTGGCAACACCTGAGTGCTTTCAAGGACATAAGGCCATCAACAGACAACGACAAGCGCTGTGTCTTCTTCTGCTTTAGACAGTAGTACTACGTGAATGACTGATTGTTTATACAGCAACACTACTATGATTTCATATTACTATATCGTACTATGCTTTAACCTAACATTCAGAACACAAACGAAGATTAATTTGATACTTAGCATCATTTCGTACTAAATTATTTATATATGTACTCCTAGATCGTCCGCAACTCACTATACTCATTAGTATTTCACGATGTATAACGTTCAGGATACTGAACAATCCTTTCTGTTCGTTGTTGGAACAACACACTTCCCGACCTTTTCTGGAAGAACTGCTTTAAGAGACAAGTTACTCTCATGAAACATGAAACGGATTAGGAATGGAGTTTAGTTTAATAATTCAGGAAAGGGGCCTGTAGTTGGTTCTCAGCGTCTGCTCCAGTTGAAGAGCAAATGATGTTTAATTGTTCATAAAACATCTGGGTGCAATAGACTTTTTTTTTTCACTTACGCTTCCTCCCTCTCTCTTGGAAATTTCTGCACCACGAAAGTTTTAAATATTTATAGAAAACTTTGTTCTTTCTTTTCTATAGTTAAAAAAGCACATACATGGAAAGAGTTTCAAGTTACTTGATCGAAAAAACATTCATTTAAGTTTACAAACTACAGACAACGCAAAACCTAAGTTCTTTAAATATTACATAACTGAAACTAATGCTCTTAAATGCAATTAACTTTAATCTGTAGAAATGTTTAGAACCAGATTAAGCTACGGTTCTTCCATTTTATGAAGCTTGTAGTCAGAATGTTACTTTAAAATTTTATTAGATGTAAGCATTAATAATATACTTTGTATCCGTTGACTTTTGATGGGAAAGCAATACTCAGTTTGCATAGTTAAAAGTATGATCCAACTGTATATTACATTTTGTAACATGAGTTACTGTCATCACGGCATAGTGCGTCACCAAATTGCGGATCAAGGAGAACCCCTTATATAGAGATTACATGCGAATAAACAGGATGTAACATAAATGCATGGCCAAAAGTGACTAGGTGATTGCGAACATCCAAATAAGTAAAAATGTTCTTATAAATATGGGCCTGATGCCACTTCGTTTCCAAGATACAGGGTGTTCAAATGTCGCGTCCCTCCAATGGCTCACTATGGGAAATGTTCAATATTACAGGAATAATACAATCAAGTGGAATTATGCCTGTGCAAATACACCGTGTACATTTACACTAACAATGAGAATGAAAATGATCAACATTTCTATTCGTTGAAAATATGAATTTGTTTCAATACTTGTTGGTAAACATATTGAAAGTTCCATTACATGTTCTACAACTATTACATACAATGTGTTCTCTCTCAAGTAAAGTGTAAGTGAAATACATATCCCGTTAACGTGTTATTGTATGGTTACGTACGTATGGTATGGTTATATGTATGTGTGAAACGTTTGCGTACAATTAAAATAAAAATAAAATTTTGCATATTCGGAAGGGTGCTACAAGGCTATATGGACTCAACTGAAGTGGACTCAACAGACAAAAGACTGTAATGCTTTTAGTATTTTGCCTGTTTCTCACGAATCTGTACTTCAATTAAGCAATATAATTAAAATAAAACTACTGAAATTTTATTTTATTTTATAACACATTAAATTTTTCAGTGTACATAATTTTCACAGTTCTTGTAATTATTTTCAGTATACATAAGCATAGATCATACAGTATATACATACGGAAGGTCATCATAATTTACATTTCTTGTAAACAATGAAAGGACCTATATGGGTCAGCGGAACATTAATTAGAAAATGTCAAATGATTTGTTAGATTCAAATTATTGTATTTTTTTGTCAAATTACAAAGAAACTGTCAGGTTTACGAAAACACGTTACAGAACAAATTTTAGTGTAATTTAAGATCTTCAATTTACTGTAAAAAGAAATCAAAATCGTCTTATTAGTTCTCGAAGTATTCTTATCTCCATAAATGTCCATGTCAACACTTCATTCTTATATCCATAGGTGATTAAAATGCTTTGTACATGCTTGTCACTACCCAGTTACAGATGTCACGAAGAAAACTCCATGTTGAAGATGGTCGTATCATTAGGATAATCAGGTGCTGACACCACAACATTGCAACTAATTTGGTTACCTACAGTAGGTACTACGATAAAAACCTGCTGAAGCCGCTCGCTTGTACCATTTTGCTCCTCCACAACGCAACCCAGATCTCAAGTTCCGGCTAATATCCCATGACAATTCTATCTCACAAACCGACTTCCGAAGGGTGACCATCTCAAACTGATCACCCGACCATAACCGAAATGTGGAATTGAAAAGCTAATTTAAATGCCCCAGCCGACAGCGGCAAGGCCGAACCTTTTCAATGCACCATGAAATGTGATATACGTACTGTGTCCATACGAGATATCGTGAAAGACATGACTTGCTGAATTTTGATAATCCATAGCATATGAATCAATAACAAATGAACTGTAAATAAACTTATAATTACTTTCGTTTCAATCCTCCATACAAACAATTAAGTCACAAGAGCAGATACTCGTGCCCTCAAGTACGTCTTTTTCATACATCTTGCACATAAAGAAAATATGTGAGGCAGAAAACTTTTCTTCTTGATCCCTGCTAACAAGGTATCTTTTTTTTTTTTTTTTTTTGGAAGAAAAGTGAAAGCACTAGACACATTGCACATGGCCAACCTAAAATACAATTATTTATTGCTCAAACTCATCACCGCTATCATGATCAAGATGTAGTTAAGACTTGTACACCTTCACCAGTTGACCATGGTTAGTGTGAAGAAACTAGCCAACAAGATAATTAACAATACAACAGGCGTAATATCTAAATTTTCTTCACTCCAATCATTATCAACTGGCGAAGGTACACAAGGCTTAACTAAATCTTTATTCCGTGCAATCATTTGGTAGTTTCCTCTGTTGAGAGTGGGTATAAGTGACTTTCGAATTGGAGATAGTTTCTCCCAATTAGTATGCAGCTTGCTGATCATATTCCAGCGAAGTTCTGCAAGAGATGAGTTCTGCCTTAAGAAGAGAGCGAAAGAAGTTCCTTCATGGGGATGTTTGCTATCATCATATTGTCTACAATCCTATACTAAACAGGAGTTATGCTTTGTAGTTTCTTCTTTCTAACTGGATATCTGTTCATACATATCAAGGACTTCCGCTTTGATCTAATGAAATACATATATTATGAATTGCTGTTCTTAAAAAAGAACTTTTGCGAAAAGTTGTAAGTTGTGTTGGCTGTTAGCGTCTAATAATAATAACGGCACGTGATGGACTGTTGGATAGTGCTATACGCCAGTGTTTGTTGGAAAACGAGGAAGTTTTTTCTGGTGAATCAACGGACAATGGTGAACTTGACTGTAAAGTGCTATAGGACTTATCTTCAAATGAAAATTAGATTTCTGTCGCAAATAGGGATAATGAAATGACAGAAGGTATTGCTTTCCGGTAGAGAAGTGCTTTAGAAATTTGGAATTCAGAACCATTGGTTGCTTCCCAAGGACGTACAAGTGTAGCAAATGTAATTATGGAGAAAAGCGGTCCTAAAAGTTGTGCGAACAGGAAAATCGATGATGAAAAGTCCACGTTTTTGTTATTTTTTTCGAAAGAATATTCTAGAAACAATTTGTTAGTGGACAAACAAAGATGGCAGGATAAAATTTCACACTGTATGAAAATCAGTAAGTATTACTGAACTTCTAGGTGTGTTGATACTGACTGGAATATATAAATTTAAAAAAAAAAAAAGAACGAAGAAACTAGGCAGCTGTGGAGTAAAGAAAATGGTCGTCCAATATTCAGTGTCATTATGAGCAGGAATCGATTTAAGCAAATCAGATCTGCCGTACATTTCGATGACTCAGAACTCCGGCGTCACAGAAGACCTGAGGGCAAAGTATCTCCAATTTGTAAAGTTTTTGAAGATTGGGTAAGTAAGCACTCTGCAGGACGCTTTTATTCCTAGTGAGAGTTTGACTGTAGATGTGCAGCTTGTAATATTTCGTGGAAATTGTCCTTTCCGACAATACATACCCAGTAAACCGGTTAAGTATGGGATAAAGTTCTGGATTATTTGCTATAGTTCTACAAGTTATGTCTTGAATATGCAAATATATACTAGAAAAAAATCGAGAACAAAGAAGATAGGTTAATCAAGGTGAGCAAGTAGCTCTTCAACTGACAGAACAAATTGCGGGAAGTGGAAGAAATATCACTCATGACGACTTCTTTACGAGTCTTTCTCTTGCACGAAAACTGAAACAATGACAACTGAGTTACGTAGGAACTATTCGTAAGAATAATCCCAAACTCCCATCAGTCTTCACCAAAGCAGATACGAATAGAGAAGTAAACAGTAGTTTGTTTGGGTTCCAGTAAGATGCAATGACTGTGTTATACTGGCAAAAGAAGTACAAAACTGCAACCTCCTATAAGGACAATGCACAATCAACCTGAAGTGGACACCTCTTCAGCAGAGAACAAACCAGAAGTTATCCTATATTACAACAAAACAAAATCAGGCGTTGACATTATGGCCCGATGTTACAGCAGAAAACAAATGACAAGAAGGTTGCCTATGGTAGTATTATACAATATGATCGATGTAAGTGCACTCGATCATATTGTATAAAAGATCATTTTGTTGTGTGGTTGTCAGTACAAAAGAAAAACGAAAGCTGAAACACCTTCTTGATTTCGCTTGGCAAACATTATACAAGAAGAAGCCGCAGAAAACGGAGGCTATCAAGAAGTCACGCAGCAAACTGAAGAGAAACCACCAAAGAAGAAAGTTCGATGTGGGATTTGCCCAGCAGAGAGGGATCGCAAGACAAGAACCTTCTGCAGCAAGTGCAGGAGATATGTTTCTTCTGAGCACAACAGAGTAGTTTGTGAAAACTGTTTGGGGTACTAATATGTAGCTTGTAATTTCGTCAAAAACCAACTGTAACTGTATATTTTGTTACATGTAATAGACACATAATGTATTTCCGCGTGTCCTAATTATTACCATTAACTATTTCAGTGTGGGCTTAGAGCCTGCCGGCGTCTGATGCAATATTCACTAGTGCTATACCTCATCACTGATATATTTAACATATCATGATTATGCATCGAGGCTAAGTTGACGATGATTATATGGATGATAATTAGTAACTGAGGTAAAATACGCATAGTATAATATTGCTATCAAAAACTTTTACAAAGGAGGTCGTCATATCACCAATGACGAGTGTTATCCATTTTTCAAAATTATGTAATTTTATGCGTCCTGCGTATGACAAACTTCAAATCGCGTAAAGGAAGACGCTGAACAATTAAAAAGTATTGTAGGTTATTTTCACGACAGTATTTTGTATATATGTATCACCATCAACCAGCGGCGTAGCGTAAGGGAACTCCGGTATGCCCGGCATCCCCTGTTAATAAGAAAAAGTACGTATTTCATTATATATAAATTGTTTGCTTGTAACTATCACAATTATTTCCACTGCAATCTTCTGGCGCGCTCTCTCGACTTACTTTGACAAGAGGAACCTACGCATGCGCGTCGCTCAGATGCACATTTTCTGTCTTTCCTCCTGTCGTATGCTATTTTCCTCGGGCTTCCAGGCCTAATAAAAGCATCGGGGTTTTCGTCTGCTTTCTGTTGAATGCGCATGCGCAATACTTTCCTTCTCACTCCTCCTCATCCCTTGCAACCCTACATTTGCTTTAGATATACGCTGGCATATTCAAGTATTTCCAACTGTATATATTTTGAACTAAGCTATAGTTTCTGAACAGAACGTACGAGCCCTAATATAAAGGAAATAGAACAAAACGAAAATGGTTAGTTCAACGCATTTTTGAAGCATGCCGGTTATGTAAATAATAGTATTAAAATAGTTATGCCTTAATCGTAACTGAATGCATCGTAATTGTAATCTTCATCGTAAAGGAGCTCACAGACACAGGCATAAATTTAAAGCATTCTGTAGAATTACGGTCACCGATCTGGTAGGACAAGAGAGCCACCACTCCCCGTCACTCGCAAAGATTGTGCCAGAGCCCTTCAGTCACTGGCACAAATCTCGGGAACATAAGGGGAACATGTTCCCTACAATCTTGTCCCCCCCCCCCAATAATCCGATTTGAGATTGTGATGATGATGATTTTTATCCGACTGCCACAAAGGAAACTGATGTCCTTTGACTTGTTTCATTTTTAAAAAAGAATCGTATTCTTTAATATTTCATTGTCATTAATTATTAGTAGTCTATTTTCAACTATTTGTTTAATTCCTGAAACAATTCCTATAATGCTATTGTGGTAATCATAATTTTGCTCAGATAAGAGTATTGTTGCGCCAAATATAGGCCTGATTGATTTTCTTTCATAGTTTTGGGGAAGTCATTATTTGTATTGTTATAAAACAAATGTCCTAAAATTTTAATGTGGATCATTGTGGATGCGTAAGTAGAAACATGTCAATTATTATTATGCATATATTCAAATTTCAGAATGTGCTCACGGCACTGAGTTGTAATAATGATATGTACCACTATTTCGTCTACATCATTTGGTATATAATATACGAGTACAACAGGTTTACCTCAGAAATCTGATTCATCTACTGTAATATAAGTCTCTTCTCCCCTCCCTCCACAATAAGCCTTAAAATGTGCCCTTCTGCCGATGTTATAGACAACTCTGCTCCCCTAATCCTCCACAGCATTTTTTCAACTTCATAATATTTTGAACATCGTTAAAAAAGGAAAGGATTATGGGAACAGTCTTACCCATCCCACGAACGTTGAAGTCAGATTTGCGCCCTTGACTTCAGTATCTGGATACAGAAACAGGCCCCCAGAGTTGGTTTAAGTGCTTTGTATTTACATCTTCAAATGATATATACACTCAGGCCCATATTCACGAACGGGCGTCTGAGTTCCGGACCCAAGATGACAAATTTCTAGAGGCGATATATATATATATATATTGAAAGAACGAGATTGACGTGTGGTATGTGGAGAAAAAAGCCGCCCACGAGAAAGAAATGAAGGGAACGATACTGGAAACAATGTTCATACAAAAGTGGGGCCTAGTTTTCTCGTCACAACGGTAGTGGCAAGAAGGAGCTGAGACAATTGGTTATTAAATTCTAACGTAATCTACGCATTCGCTTCTCTATGCCCCACTAGACCTCCAATTAGGGGGGCTTCCTCCTAAATTTTGTATAACCCTATATTTCCATTCGGAATAGCTATGTATTGCTGCTTGCAGTAGTACTATATCGCACAAATGACTAACTTTGGCATCCCCATTTCGGAATATCACGCTACGCTACTGCCATCAACATTGATTAATGAACTACAACAAAACCCAAATCATTGAAATATTAGCAGGTGACTCAAACATATTGTCACTGAAGTAGCACAATTCCAGCGTGGGCTTGCGACCTGTCGGCGTCTGATTCAATATTGTTCGTCGTCCTTAGTATTAGGGTGGATCTGCTACACTGAGGCAAAGATCCAAAATGTGCTGTTGCATAACAACGATTCTTAGTTGGAAAACCCAGAAAAACCTCATTCACGATGGGTGGCCTGAAAAAGCTTTTTACACTTTTTCGACCGAGTGCCCCCACCAAGAATCAAACCCGGGACCGCACGCACCGCAGCCGAGAGAGAGATACAGTAAATCGAGAATTTCATACTATATACCTCTAATAATACTTTGATAATTTATTCCTACTAGATTATTTACTGTCTGGGAAGCATATAACTCTTAACACTTCGTATTCAATCACAAATTTGGCGCCACGCTGACTCAGTGATAGAGCGTACACCCCTGGTGCATGCAGCCCCTGGTTTGATCCCAGCTCGCGGTAAGTGAGCTTTGTGGTGGACAAACACCGTGTGCGTGGGTTTTCTCAGGGTTCTCCCGTTTTCTCCCACTTTATTTATTCCACCATTTCATTCATTTTTCATCATCATCGTCTCCTTTAGCCTAATCGGCATAACGTGGGACAAAGATTTCATTAAAAGATTTCAATCACAAATCAAACACAAAGTTATTCTATTGGTATAGGATGCATATACAGGGTGTTAATGAACTATACCGACGAACTGTAAGAGGTTATTCCTCACATAAAAATAAGAGAAAAAGTTCATGTGGACCTATGGCGAAAAGTGTATAGTTTCAGAGCTAGGGGCTGTCCAAAATCGTAAAAAAGCCAAATTTCAAGAGGCCCTAATTCGAATTCGAGAGACTGTGGATGGTGGTCCTTATCAGCCTAAAGGAAGTCACGCATACACAATCCAAAAATGCATATTTCATTAATGTTCAATGTGTGTAAAGAGTATTCCCTGCAGGATTAAATTCTCAGACATGCCATCAACCGAATTTTAAGATATGTTCTGACTTGATGTTTGGTCCAGGGTAGGCAAACGATAAACCTTCACAGCAATGAACACGGAATCCTTTGGTGCGATGTCGGGAGTGTTAAGGATCGTCAGCAGCACAGTCTTTCGTATTCGGGAAAACGCATGCTGCAATGTTTTCTTTCACGCTCGCAAGTGAAGAAAACGTGAAACATACCTTGTCGAAATACATCGCATCAGACGTTATTCCGAGCACAAAAAACATGACGCTGCCGGTTCCTAACACTTCCGACTTCCCTATGAAGCATTGGATGTCCATTGTTGCCAAGGTTTACCTCCTGCCTACTTTGGATCCTTCTTGAAATCAGGGTATACCTGAAAATTTTATTGAGAGCATATCAGAGTTACACCCTGTAGGGAATACCCTCTACACCTATTGAGAATTGATGAAATATGCACTTTTGGATTGTATATGCGTGGCTTCCTTTACGTTGATAAGAACCACCATCCGCAGTTCCTGGAATTCGAAATAGGGCCTATTGAAATTTAGCTTTTTCGCGATTTTCGACAGCCCTAGCTCTGAAACTATGCACTTTTCACCACAAGTCCATATGAACTTTTTCTCTAATTTTGATGTAAGGAATCACCTCTTACAGTTTGTCATGTATAGTTTATTAACACTCTGTGTATATATAGTCTTTATTCTGAATAAAATGTACACATTTTGCGCAACAAAGACAGGGAAACTGCAACCGTTGGGCGGCTCATGAAAGCTCATTAGAAGTTTTAACAATTTCACGCCTCGAGAGTTCTTCCTTAGTTGAATCATTTGACTTGCACTTTCTTTTCTTTCTAATTCTTACTCAAAGTTTTGTGGAAACCAGTCAAGCGGAAGGAAGCACATAATATTGTCCTTTGGAGGAAGAAGAAAAAGAAAGCTTAGACCGAAAAATTTCTTTAAGAGAAGAAAAGAAGGGTAAGAGGAAACAGGGAAGACGGGAAGCACAAGTGAAATCCGAGTCTTATTTTAGCTACCCCGAAATAAAATAATGGATTTTCTATCAGCGTAAACAGAGAAAGTTTGAAAAGGAAACAACCGAAGGAGGTAGTTTTTCTTGCATTTAAAGGTTAACCACTCCTTGATCTCTCCCTTTATCATGTAATGTTCTGAACAAACAAACAAAAAAAAAACGCACTAAAACTTCAAAAACAAACAAGTGAAAGAAACAAAAAAGATTAGCTTTCTTCTCTTTGTTGTCGAGAAAATATTTTCTCGTTATAAAACTTCGCTTTTCGTAGTTAACTAGTTTGAACAAAGAAATCTTGACATCTAAGAATTCAATGCTCCTACGTACTACAAAGCCAAAGCAAAAATTACTTTTCTTTTTTCCTCCTATAGATCTTATAAAAAAAACTCGCTATTTCTTTTAAGACTTCTACGTAGCCTTATGGAAAACTCACTTTCTTTCCACGACTCCTATGTAAACTTTGCAGAAACAACTTTGATACTTCTAAGAAGCTCTATATTAGGTTCCACAGTCAGCCAATATATAGGAAAGAAAAAAAAACTATATTTAAAGGTCATTGAAAAAGTAATGCCTTGAAATATAATCAAGTTTCATTGAAATACAATATAGTTCAAATCTTCAATTTCCTACCAACGCATATTAACTTAACAAATGTCTTTTCTAAAAACCAAGTGAAATGAAATCTTTAATTTTTACGTCCCACCGTTATGCCGACTAGGTTAAAGAAGTTGGTGATAAGATATGAATGAAACGGTAGAATGAAGAAAGTGGGAGGAAATGAGAGAATCCCGACAAAACCCGCGCACACGGTGTTTGTCCACCATAAAGTCCAGTGGCGTATTTACAATATTGTTTCGGGGGTGGGCTTTACTAACTTTGTTCCTGAAAATGTGAAAATTCTGCAAGATGTTTCATTTACTTTAATATAGTAAATAAGATTTCGGAGGGCTTAAGCCCGGAAGCCCCCACTAAATACGCCACTGCTTGGTGCAAAGGTCTTTTCTGAGTTCATACATTAAATAGTAAGACACTTCTGAGTCTATACCAGATCTGCTCAAGTCAGTTTTGAAATCCCCTCATATTTTACCGTTACCTAATTTCTACAGATATACGTTATACGTCCTATGAGTCTCCTTCTCAAAATATAAGTACTACTCTTGTAATACAAGTGAAGAGGTAATACAAATCCAACTTTCACAACTATGTGTATTCACAGAATAAAAACAGAAGTGTGACAAAATTAGAAGTAACAATATTAAAAGTTATAAATGTTGTTTATTACTGTTTTCAGTATTCTATTTCATATTAATTCAATATTGTATAAAAACACTAATGCACTTATCAAGTTTTGAGATTGGTTGGAACAAATTTAAACTGAAGCATTGATTCTTTAATGAATTCCAGGTACCATTATGACTACAGCACATGTCACGAATGAGCAAACAAAAAAACAAGAGAAAACGTCCAAAATAGCACTTATAGACAACAGAGTTCCTGCTTCCCAGTGTACTATTTGTTCAGCTTACATAAAAATCATTTTGAATTATTCGTTGTAGCTTTGGAATATTCAAGATTACTAATAAAACTCCAACTGACCAAAGCAGTATATATATTTTAAAATTATATAGGCCTATTTGTGTTAAAGTTTCGGCTATGTAAGGAGGGCTATGTTACATAGCGGAAACTAACACAAATATATAATCTTAAAGTGTATATACTGCTTTGGTCAGTTGGAGTGTTATTAGTAAAATCATTTTGAACTTGTCAGATTTTCTAGAATTCAGAGCCCTTTGGGCCAGGGGTGTCATTTAGGGGGGGCAGGGAGGGGCAATTGCCCCCTGAGTTTGAGATTTTATAGATTTTATCAATCAAATAGTAGTAAACAGGAGCGTCATTTCAGATTTTGCTTGGGGGGGGCAAGACCCCTTGATATAAGTAAAATTTCGCGTTTTTCACTGATTTACTACTATTCTATTGATAAAATCTATATACATCTCAAACTCAGGGGGGCAAATGCCCCTCCCTGCCCCCCCCTAAATGACGCCCCTGGTAGTAAATCAGTGAAATACGCGAAATTTTACTTATATCAAGGGGTTTTGCCCCCCCCCAGCAAAATCTGAAATGACGCTCCTGCTTTGGGCTGGCTCGCAGCGCAGCAACCAGTTCAACCCTAGTCCTCTTGTGGCAGGGTACGAGTTTCAATTCTATTTTTTACAATGTTTACACAGTGTATTGGATAAAAATTAGAGTACTGTTGTGTGTTTAAATACATCGATGGTTAATTAAACAATACATATTTTCCATTTCTAAAGAAATCAATGACTTAGCTATAATATTAAATGGCTGAAGTAACTTGTAATGCACTACATTATCTCGCCTGCCTCTTCTCGCGGTTGTTCGCTCTGTTTTTACTTAGAGTTTTAATACTTTGTTCTATTTTCATTTTATTATTCTTACAATGTCCATCTTGTTTGTTGTGTTACTTGTGTTTGATTTTGATACTAATTGTTAATGTAAATCTCGTTAATTTATGTAAAAATTAGCTAACAACACTTAACAACCAATGCCATTAATTCTGATAGAAGTAAGAATTAAATTTATTGATAAAATAGACAGGTTAAACTTGATCTATTTCCGCCATTATTTGTTGTTCGTTTGTTTCCGCTTTGTTCCAAACAAAAGTAATTATACAGTGTAAGAGATTTTTTAAGCTAAATCACGTGACTGGCGACTGTGGCGTCGCCACTTAAAGCAGTTCGGGTAGTACGGACTACTAAAAACAAGAACGAATCGAATCATTCAGACTACGTGGGTTTGATACAATTAGCTACTGCCAATAGCCAACACCCTCTTATAATGTGTTAACAACATTATAAGAGGGTGTTGCAATAGCAGACTATGCAATTAGTTAAGACTGCAGCCGGCAGGGTCGCTGATGTCACTTTCGTTGCATTGTGGAAACTATTTGAATTTCAATTGAGTATATAGAGTGTGGTACATAGGGTGATCTGTGGTTCAAAAAGTTGTGAGCTACGTATGGAACTTCCCACAATTATGTTTTTCATTGACTTATACACATTGTAATGGAATAGAAAATTGCAGTCTTCTAAAAGAAGGAACTTCAAAGAAACAAACAGATATAAAAATAATAGGTATGGGAGGGAAACACCGGCCTATTCTTTCTTTGCCTAGCAAACGTATTTGGAACCGAAAATATGAATCTTAGATCCTTACACTTAGCTTGAGAGCAGAAGTGACAAAATCATTTAACTCATCCACACAGCAATAGTTCGAATTAAGAAACGTTTACCAACGATTTATTCGAAAAGTTTCTTGAAGATTTTCGTATTTCCGTGAAATATAAACAAATATTTGGCAAATATAAATAATTACGACCACTCCACGAAGAAACAAGAAACTAACAAGGAATGGACATGAACCTGTCATCGTAACATCTGAATCAAACAGTTATATTGTTAAAGGTTTCGATATCCATTTCAACAATGAAGAAAATTCTAAATAAAAAAATCGGCACGGATTGTTGCCTTCGATAGGTCATAAAGTTCATTCTGTAAAAATTTGAAGTCTCTAGGTTGAAATTTGTAAGAGAAATCGTAAATTTTCGTGGAAGGTAAAAAAATACATGAGAGATACGAAGACTGTAGTGACATCTATTGGCAAAACTTGTCCCTTTAAACCAACCTTAACTTTACGTTCATGTCAGCGAGAATAAACAAATAAGTTGGGCCAGGTTGAAGCAACATCAAAAGTATAATACACATTTGGTTTTCCATAATATCTTTCTCAAGGGGTGTTAGACCTCGAAATCCCCTCCTTATGTACGCCACTGCATCCACCAAATATATATATATATATATATATATATATATATATATATATATATATATATATATATATAAACTTGTGTGTACACTTACTTTAAGGCAGGGATACAATTAAGAGTATAAGGATAGGTGTACGTTGTATTTTTTTAAAAAACGGTCGAGCTTAACCTACCAAATTTTTAGCAATGCATCACCACTGGTAGGTTATCTATATTTTTACGTATAAACTAATAACAAAAAAATATCACTATTAGAGGCATAGACACAAAGAGATAACATGAACGAATGGACAGTAGACATATGTTTTTGTGCGAAATTTATCCATAGAAGTCACATGGAAGTTCGTCGGGATCGTAATACGGCAAATTATGGATGCGTTAAAATATTAAATAATGCTTTTGATAAAGTGGATACTTTCAAATATTTAGGATCAATATTAACAGACCAAAACCATATTCCCGAAGAAATTAAATGTCGACTAAAAGCTTTGAATTCGTGTTATTATTGAGTTCAAAATCTCTTGTCGCGAATTCTGTCGAAGAATTTGAAGCTTAAAATATATAAAGCGATAATCATGCTTGTTATTCTATATGGTTGAGAAACATGGTCGCTTACTCTGAGGGAAGAACGTAGACTGAAAGTATTTGAGAACAAGATCCTGACGAATATTCAGACCTAAGAGAAACGGGAATAGGGAATGGTAGAAACTTCATAACGAGGAACTGCATAATTTATACGATTTACCGAACATTGTTAGGGTCATCAAATGTAGGAGGCTCAGGTGGACACGTCATGTGGCTAGGATGGAAGAAAGTAGAAACGCTTTCAAAGTCTTAACTGGAATACCAATCGGAAAACGACCATTAGGAAGACCTAGGCGCAGATGGGAGGACTATATTAAGATGGACCTCGCAGAGATTGGAATACAAAGTAGAAACTGGATGCAGTTAGCTAAGGATAGAAGTCAGTGGAGAACTTCTGTGAACGCGGCATTGAACCTCCGGGTTCCATAGGCCATAGAGTTAGTTAGTTAGGCATCATCTCTATGTTCTACAACATTTACCCCAAGCTTAGTTGTAAACTATTTTTTTAATACAAAAGAGTGTCAATTAAAGCAGAAAGATTTAAATGGTAACAGAGGATTCTCAATAAATCAAGATTTTATGTACTATTAAAAGTCTGTGCGTTTGATCAATGATTATTAAAAAAAAAAAAAATGTGTCGCATTTTTAAACTATCGCTAGAAGCGAAATATTGCTGCAAGTTTTTTTATTTGTTCTTTACGTCGTAACATTCTATGGAATTTTACGCAATACGATATGCATTAAAAAAAAAAAGCTTCAAATATAGGATCAAATGAATACGAAATGGTGCGAATGTTCCAATAAATATGACCTTCGTGCTGTTTGCAAGTTACAGCCTTACGTTTCGCCTTCTTAAAATATAATACATTCTCGAAACACAGTATCTTTGCAACACTGTCATGAATATTATGCCGATCAAACTCCAAACTTAGGAAATAATAAATATGGAATATACTGCAATAAAAATAATTACCGGTGCCTTCCATTTCAATTCAGGCAGAGCACGTACCATCACCATCTCAGATATTGTTGAAACTTTTTTTATAGCAACTAGACATGTTTTTAAGAGACCCATATTTTTTTGTTTTGTCGAAAAAAATTTTCCCGCCAAGTAATGGGCCATCAAAGACGGGGAGTACAATTTATGAATTGTAGAAGACATGGAAAATGGTCAATTTCGGAGCCTCACCATTCGGCTATGGAGACAGGTAGAGTTATAATTCTTGTTGTGGTATGTACATAGGGATATAAATAAACTATATTTTATTATAGTTTGGTTTGCGCATGCGTATCTTTTTGTACATAAATTAACAAATGAACGTCAATTTATCTGAAAAGTCGAAGTTTGCGAATTTTTTTCGAGCACTTCCGGTTCGAATTTTAAAATTCTGTTTTCACGGTTGGTAAGACCTAGTTACCCGCTTTCCGATAAAAAATTTGTATCGCTTCTGTAGTCAACCGTTTTGTCGCAAAAAATTCGAGAAATTGAAAAATTTTCAAAAATCGCCATTTTTGGGCGCCATTTTCTCGAAAACACCATTTTTTAAAATTCTGAAATTTTGTTAGATGGTTCAACTTTATCTGAATAATAAACACACCAAAGATCATTCTCGACCAATGCTTCATGGATTAACTGCAGCCTTTTAAAGTTAGGAAAGTTTCGCTAATTTTGATGTCACAGTTAGCAACACTGGGAACAATAAAAGTGCAATGATTTGATGATGTTTGTGGTTCATATTCATTAAATGAAGAATAAAAGGTTTTCTTGGGTGGTTTTTTTATTATTTTGAACAAAGAGGCTCTCTGAAATAGTAAAATGAGCCTCCCCCTACTCCTCCGTTTTCTTAAACTGAAGTAATCTGAGGTGGAAATCACGATTACGAAACACACAAATTTTAAGTTTACTTGAAATAGCCATCCAATGAATTCTGATGATCTATAAAAGGCCTAAACTATTACCTCAGTATGATTTGGAATGCTCCAGACAGTCTCAATTAAGTGCGATGTCATTACAGTGATCGAAAAATGACAAAAAGTTAAAGAAAAAAATCGAAACGTTTTTTTACGCGTTCCAAAGAAATTTACTGAATTTTTAAACAGAATAATCCCAGCATAAAAATGGGTCACTCGGAATTTTATAGTATTCGACTAAAGTGTGTCAGTCCGCAACCTGAGAGGGAAGTGTGTGTGTGTGTGTGTGTGTGTATTGTGCAAATTTTAAGTTAGCTGCTACTGCGTTGCTACAAATCAAAGGTGCAACCTGTATTGAAGCTGTCATGAGTAACCTATTTCCTTTAGTAGTATGATCCGTAGAAAATGACAGCTGTCTTCTTGAAGAATGTGGTGAATGTCCTGGAGTGGAAGAAATAAGTGTGGTGTCTTTAATAATTGATCCTGATGAAAATGAAAGTGGTTACGTATGCCACATGGGAGAATAATGATCTCGTTAAAAAAAAAAAAAAAACACTTTCTGTTTTCGTATCGTACATTGCCGGTTTAACTGTAAGAATTGTAATTCATGACTACATCAAGAAAATCCAAAGAGAATCAATTGCTACCGAACACCACCGTATAAAATTTCAAGATACAAATTTTATTTTACCTCATGTGGACTTCGTTGAAAACTGGACTGTTATTCTCCAAAGTGAAATTCAGAATTATCACCGAAATATGAAACAATTGACAGTTTTGTTGTAATAAACGACGATAAAACACACGATTCGGCTCATGTACTCATAGTCATAGACAAGATTCTAAACATACTCGAAGAAAAGCGAAAATATATTTTATAGAAAAAGGTTTGAATACGTGAAAATAGGTGTCTACAATTTCCCAAACCGTGTCAGTGATTTCTGATGGTGTTGCATCCCACTTTAAAAATCGCTTTCAGATGTTCGATATGCAGACAGGTCCGATAAAGCAGTGGTTTTGCAGTGAAACCGGCCATGCAAGGGTCTCTGCGACGGTAGTGGGGAAGGGGGGGGGGGCAAAGAATGTGGCAACGCGCCATAGCCTTAGGCTAAAACAGATACACAGTATTAAAACCGCAGAAGAAAAAAATGAAATGAAATCTTTGTTTTACGTTCCACGGTTATGCCGGTTAGGCTAAAGGAGACGGTGATTATGAGAAATGAATGAAATGGTGGAATGCAGAATGTGGGAGGAAACGGGATAACTCCAAGAAAACCCACGAGCACGGTGTTTGTCCACCACAAAGCCCACACGGCACGAGCTGGGATTGAACCAGGGACCCCAAGCACCAGAAGTGAACGCTCTACCACTGAGCCACCGCGTTCCCACTAAAACCGCAGGAGAATTCGTGAGTATAGTGCAAGTACAAACTCCGGGTATTACTCTTGTTTTGTTACCTGGAACTGAATTCGACGACTTCCGGAAGAAAAAAAGGGAAAGTATGCGACCGGTAACTGGTATTCAACGAAGTTATCTTTGGCTTTCGGGAAAATTGCGAAGTTTTTATGACAGTAACGGGTCACCATGAACTAACTTCATACTTCCCCCAAAATCGAACTTTTGCAATTCAAAGTGTAGATTTAAGAAATCTGCAAAAAGGAACTTTTGTTATATACATATATGTATGATAACCAGTGGTGCGTAGCAGAAATATTATGAATAAATCATGAATTACATGAAGTTGAAGTGCTGTTTATGCTTCCACATGAACCTTCAGCAGGGTACAGGTTTCCAGAAGAGCATAAAGAAGTGAAAATAAGTGTTTTGTGACTATCGACAATGTGCTACGCAGGGGCGGATCCAGGACGGACTTCGGGGGGGGGGGATTATAATACTGCTACTTACAGCTACTTTTAAGAGCTCCAAACTCTGGGATGGTATTTATTTATATATAAATAAGAAAGTTTCTTCTTCTGAGGGGGGTGGGCGGCAATCGTCCCCCTAGATCAGCGTTTCCCAACCTTTTTCACCTTGCGGCACACTACGGGTGTCACTTGGATTCTCGTGGCACACTCATATATTATTATTATTATTATTATTATTATTATTATTATTATTATTATTATTATTATTATTATTATTATTATTATTATTATTATTATTTTGTAAATATAAAACACAGTGTTATTTTTTCTGTGATTACTGATCTTCTCACAGAGAAGAAGGCTCTATCATTGATTTTTCCCCATGGCAAATCATTATGCTTATTTTTCATTCTAATTTAAAAATAGAAAACAATTGCAATGAAATATTGGACTCAGGTTTTTAAAAATACGCTTTCTTTTTAAAAACTGTATCCAACCTTTTAATAAGCAGGAAGATTAGTAAGTAACGAACGAACAAACAAATCTTTTTTACTTTTAAAACACAAATGTAGGTAATTTCTCGAAAGGATTGAATGTTATTTTAAATTTTCAAGTTACAAAATAGTCTGCAACAATAAACAAGCAATAATGGTCACAACAATGATAACAAATATTTTTTTTTCAATATTAGAAATGTACAGAATAGTAACCCGATATGAAACAAAATTGTAGATTCATAGTAGAGTTCCATAGTAATGTGAAATACAAATATACATTTTCCCCTACGTTTTGCAATTTGATTGCTTTAAATTAATAATTTTGTTTCGATTCCTCGCGGCACACCAGTGGCCCATTCACGGCACACCAGTGTGCCGCGGCACACCGGTTGGGAAACGCTGCCCTAGATCCACTCCTGGATGAGTTATGAGTGAACCAACATCTACTGGAGCATCTGCACGGTTACATGCTATTAGCAAAGAAGACAACAACCAAGCAAATGATTGGTCCATGTAAAAAATAAAAAATAAAAAAAAAATTAAAAATCAGTGAAATTTTGTTTCCGAAGACCATTTTAAGTAAGTGAACTTGAAATTTGTGTGTTTCGTAATCGTGATTTCCACCTCAGATTACTTCAGTTTAAGAAAACGAAGGAGTAGGGGGAGGCCCATTTTACTATTTCAGAGAGCCTTTTTAATCAAAATAATAAAAAAAAACCACCCAAGAAAACCTTTTATTCTTCATTTAATGAATGTGAACCACAAACATAATCAAATCATTGCACTTTCATTGTTCCCAGTGTTGCTAACTGTGACATCAAAATTAGCGAAACTTTCCTAACTTTAAAAGGCTGCAGTTAATCCATGAAGCATTGGTCGAGAATGATCTTTGGTGTGTTTATTATTCAGATAAAGTTGAACCATCTAACAAAATTTCAGAATTTTAAAAAATGGTGTTTTCGAGAAAATGGCGCCCAAAAATGGCGATTTTTGAAAATTTTTCAATTTCTCGAATTTTTTGCGACAAAACGGTTGACTACAGAAGCGATACAAATTTTTTATCGGAAAGCGGGTAACTAGGTCTTACCAACCGTGAAAACAGAATTTTAAAATTCGAACCGGAAGTGCTCGAAAAAAATTCGCAAACTTCGACTTTTCAGATAAATTGACGTTCATTTGTTAATTTATGTACAAAAAGATACGCATGCGCAAACCAAACTATAATAAAATATAGTTTATTTATATCCCTATGTACATACCACAACAAGAATTATAACTCTACCTGTCTCCATAGCCGAATGGTGAGGCTCCGAAATTGACCATTTTCCATGTCTTCTACAATTCATAAATTGTACTCCCCGTCTTTGATGGCCCATTACTTGGCGGGAAAATTTTTTTCGACAAAACAAAAAAATATGGGTCTCTTAAAAACATGTCTAGTTGCTATAAAAAAAGTTTCAACAATATCTGAGATGGTGATGGTACAATTTTATATTTTTTTGCCTGAGTTGAAATGGAAGGCACCTACCGTGATTTCTGAATAACTTAATTTTCATTACCTTTATAAAAGTTACCCTTATTTTACCCGTTATACAAGATCCATCTAGCTATGATTTCTATATCAGCGGAGAAGCTTTCTCGTGGTTACATCGGCGCGGGAGACCCGAGTTCGACTCTCGGTGGGAGGTGATGTGGGAACGAAACCTAGGTTAATCTGTAAGTCCCATGTCTCAAATAGCCTCGCTGCTGAAAGGAACGCTAAACTCAAGTCCAACGAACCAACCAATCTAAATCAGTGGATTCTGCTGATGCGGGGACCGGTCACCGTTATGGGGCGTTTACACTTAGTCGATTTGCGTTCGATTCAGTTGAATTGACGTCACTTTCAACTTAATCGACCGTGTAAACAGGACTTCAACTTAATCGCTTGTTGATCGAAAGCGACTAATCGACTAGCAACTGAATTGAAAGACGTTCTATTTTCTGTGGTCGATTCTATTTTCTTCTGTTATAACATCGGAAATTGTACCAATTACTTTTTGCTTGGACATCTTTAAAATTGCCAGTCGATTTTGAATCGACCAGAGGAGAGCGAATCGACAAGGAGCATTCAATTTCGGTTGAAACAATTGAACACATCCATCGATCTCATTCGGTCTAGTTGCTTCGATTTAGTCGCAAATGCAGCGAGTCGATTTAGCCGTGCGACTAAATCGACCAAGTGTAAACGCCCCATTATTCAATATTTAAGTGGAAGAGATCGTGAAGAAGTGCTTGTATCAGAAAGACGATAAGGATGTAGGAGGATTAAGCATATACAGTTTCCGGATGATATACTTGTGGAATCTAAAAAGAAAAGTAATAAGATTTTAGAAAAAGCAAAAAGTTGCCAAGAAGACGGGATGGAAATAAACGTTCTTCTTTGTTCTTCTTCTAGGCTTTTTTCCACAGTTAGCCGAGGTCGGCTTTTCGAATCGCTGTCCTCCACGTATTCCTATTTTGTGTCATTCGCTGTGACATCACACTGCAGCATATCGTTCTTAACATAATCTTTACACTTCTTCTTTGCCCACCCTCAGGCTCGTTTCCTATTCAGTTCTATAACATCTTTACTCGGTGAGCTACGTACTTCAAACGTCTTCTTCTTACATGCTTAAACCATCTCAGTCTACTTTCCTCAAGGATGTCATAACAGAGGATCTGCCCATATGTATCTTCATCATATGAACTCAATGAAGAAAAAAAAAAAAAAGAAAAAAAGAAAAAAAAACAACAACCGAGCATCTTCTAAACCGGCACGTCTGATTGGCTACTCTCGCTTCCGCCATGATTGTTGGCTCGAAACATTGCGATCTTAGTGGCGTGCAGTGGGCAGAGTAGGTGTGGCGAAGCTGTGACGTATGGCTTCACGATTTTGTTGTATGTGCAGATCCTCTATTTTATAACATCCTTGACTTTCCTGCGGTTTTTCTACTACTGGTCTCACTTGTACTATTCTCCGGATCACTTCATTCCTAATTTTGTTCTTTCGCGTCACTCCACACATTCATCGCAGTATCTTCATCTCCACAACATGCAATGTCTGTTCCTCTATCTACTTCGTCGTCTAACATTCCATTCTTAGTACAATAAGGCAGGTCCCACCAAGGGCGTCGATTTCTCTGTAAATTCGGGGGGGGGGCATTCAGATGCAGAAGGTGTGTATATATATATATATATATATATATATATATATATATATATATATATATATATATATATATATATATATATGAAGATTTTAAGACAAAATGTACTCAAATTATGCCAAATATTGTACACTCACAAATACAATAGTGGCCCACATGAGCTTTGAGGGGGCCCGAGCCCCCTCAGGATCGGCGCCCTTGGGTCCCACTACTGTTTTGTAAACTTTTGCTTTAAGGTGTATTGATACCCTATTGTCACACAACAGTCCTGCCGCTTCTCCATTTCGTCGAACCACTGCTAATTCTACTGTTTACATCTTCAATTCCTCCATTTTCCTACAGAATTGATCCAAGTGCTTGAATTTCTTCGTCCTCACAACCACTTCATTAAATTGTATTCTTGTATTTTCGATTACATTTTTTCATGAAAGGACAAAGTAAATATTCTGTCTTAGATCTACTAATTCTAAGCCCTTTTTTCTCCAATGCTCCTCTCGCCATGGAAATAAACGTTAGAAAGGCAAAATCAGTGATAACTGGAACGAAGCAGTCAGTACAGAAGTAGGAAAGGATAGAAAAAGAGCAAATGACTGTTTAGTACTGGGTAGTATTATTAGTGAAAACAAAAGTGCAAATGCGAAATAAAAATAAGAACGTGAATGATGAAAGAAGCCTTTAGGAGAAAGAGAAGTATTTTGTGAGTTCATAAATAAAGAGTTAAGAAAAATACTCATAAAATGTTTCGGGTGGAGCATTGTAGTCTATTCGGCAGAATCGAGGACATTACGAGAAAGAGAAAGCTATGACAAAATGCTGGATGCTTTCAAAAATGTGAGTGTGAAGAAGAATTGAAAGAATTAGGTCAGTCGAACGGAAAACGAATGAGAAGATGATAGAAATAGTAAGAGAGAAAACAATTTTAGATTTAATTGAAGGTTTAATGCCATGTTCAAAATGTATGTGCGACACACTGGGGCCAAAGATCCAAAATTACTCTTCCTTTCTTTCATTAAGTCACTCTTCCTTTTTTTTTTTTTTTTTTATGTATGAGGAACTACTGCTTTGCGAAGCCAAGCTGTAAGTACAAGTCAACATTCAAGGAACCTTAACAACTAGTTTGCATATGTTAACAAATATCTTGTGAAACCCACAGAGATTATAAAGGTCTTAGCCAGTTGTTGTGGTGACTTCACTCTGGGTATCGCAGCTTCACTAAGTGTTTTATCAGAGACCAGGCACACTCCCAGAAATTTTATCTGGGAGGGGTCCAAAATTTTTGAGTAGGGGTTCAATACGTCTGTGTGGTACTGAACCTGTGTTAACCTGGACCACAAAATACGATAAGAAATTATTAATTACTGCTAGCTATATTTTCAGAAAAAAATATAGAACTAGAATATTATTATAAGGAAAGAAAGAATACAGATGAGGTCTAAAATCAAATATTTAGGCTACATTAATAATTTCTCTGTTACCCCAGTACAGTTGCGTTAAAAAGATGTTCAAATGTTAGTCGAGTTACGGAGTTTTAGAAGTCCGGACCTGGCGGACCTCCGCGTGGGTGCACCCCTATCAGAAACCCATTTTTGGGCCTCATGTTAGTCAACCTATTAAAAATAGGAAGAGCAAGTGGTTAGGACATTGGCTGAGAAGGAACTTAATGCTAATAGACGTGTTGCAAGTTATGATGGGAAGAAAAAGAGGGAGGGGCGAAAGAGGCTACAACATTTTTAATGGATGATATCACACAAGGCAACTGCTACTTCCCGATTCGGACGTAGCAATCAATTTAACTACAAAAAGAAAATTGAGTCACATCCAAGTCAATAAATGAACAACCTATTATTGAAATCATAGCTGCAAAGAATCCAAGATCGTAATACACAAATCTACCACTTATCGAAAAGTGTTATCATGGTCTTCATCTCCAGTTTGGTCTATAGCAGCGTTTCCCAACCTTTTTCAACTCGCGGTACACTACGGGTGTAACTTAAATTCTCGCGGCACACTACAGGTGTAACTTAAATTCTCGCGGCACACTCATATATATTAGTAGTAGTAGTAGTAGTAAATAGAAAATACCGTCGTAATTTTTTCTGTGATCACTGACCACCTTCTCACAGAGAAAAAAGCTCGATCACTGGTTTTCCCCCATCGTAAATCATTATATTTATTTTTCATTCTCATTCAAAAATAGTAAACAATTCCAATAAAATATAGGACTCAGGCTTTTAAAAATAAACTTACTTTTTGAAGACTGTATCCAACCTTTCACTAAGGAAGATCACTAAATAACAAACGAACAAACAAATCACTTGTACTTTTAAAACGGATGGAGGTAATTTGTATGAGTGTTTGCTTCGTCGAAAGGGTAGAATGAGATTTTAAAATTTCAAGTTACGAAATAAGCTATAACAATAAAGACGCAATAATGGTCATAACAATGATAACAAATACTTTTTTTGAACATTAAAAATGTACAGACAAGTAACATAGTGTGAAACTTATAATTTATTAACATGGTTAATATACGTCACAATTTTTAAATATTAATAAAATTCTCTTTTCGAAATACAGTCTGTGTAGTAGTAATGTATGTATATACATTAATATATATGTATATAATATATATACATTAATATATTATTAATTACAGTATTTTTTCCATTGTAGAGGTTCATAGTAATGTGAAACAAAAATACACATTTTTTCCTGTCTTGTAATTTGGTTGCTATATAATTAATAATTTTGTTTTCATTTCCTCGCGGCACACCAGCGGCCCATTCGCGGCACACCGGTTGGGAAATGCTGGTCTATAGTCTATTTATCTCCTATTACTTCTCATTGTGAATGCTGTTTCCAAACTGCACGAAATTTTAAAAAAAAAAAAAAACTTTTAGAAATGAATTAATCACTGATTACTTCCTCTTCATGCATGCACTACATGTCTGGAAGTTCCTATTTTTCTGCTTGGAGGCTTTCGGCCAGTTATCCACTCCCGGAATAACAATATCTACTTATCTACATCTCCGCCAAGGGATTCAAAGGAAGTCTCGTTATCGTAACCTCCCTCCCCACCTTCCGTCCTTGGTTGCTTCCAATTTCGTGACAGTAGCTCGCTACTTGCTTACTTAGAACAATTTGCTTAGATTCTTACGGGGAGAAACATACTGACTATTAATCTACTTATGCTGAAAATACATCGGGGGATAAGTTTAGAACACACAACAATACTGTTTTTTCATAGATTCCTTACAGGAAGTCGCGCTATTCCTGACTCCACTGTCATTTGTTTTCGGATGTGAATACTAAAATATACAGAAAAGAAACTCAGTTGAACAAGAAAAGAAGTTTGAGACGCGTCTGCTCCGTATGCTAATTTCGACAAAGGGTATTTCTTGGCTTGTTGCGATATTTAAAGAACAGAATGCAAGTTTTAAAATTAAAATTCACTTGACAATATTTCACGCTCATTTGCATGTACTGTAGAGATATTCACTTCATCTTTCAAGAAAGAAAGATTTACACAAGTGTCACAGGGGTAAAGAATGTCACTGTTAGTTTAGAAATCTTTTCAATCTTTCTCTACCTGGCGTTCTTCCTTTCTAAACACTGCAAAAACTTCTAACTTTGGCCTAGTTTGTCAAGTATTGTCCAGCAGTCACCAGCAATCATAGGTATAGAAGATAAGTGGTCCTTTATCTATAATTTTGGAACAAACTGATCCACTTTTGTTTCCTTTGACAGAACATAATTGTGTCTGCAACGCTGAAAACTATTTCTTGGCCTACTTGTATGAAAGTTATCAACAATAGATTTCATTGATTTTGACGCCCCCTTCAGCAAGCAAGGTTATATGAGACATGGATCTACAGTTTAATGTGGAAACCCAGCCACATGAGCTCCCGCCGGGAATCAAACCCAGGTCTCCCACATCAAAGGCGCGTACCGTAACCGCTTAGCCATGAGGAAGGTCTTAACAATAGAACATAGAAGTTAAAATAAAACTGAAGCTTTCCTGGTGTGGTGATGAGCATAGTTCGTCGCATGAGAACCAGAGGTACGTATAGTAACTCTAAAAATGTTGTGTTCGTGTACTTCATGTTTGGACATAAGTTTGAAAGCCCCACTTGGTGTAAATGGAACGTAACGCCATCTGTTCTCCTTGTCGAT
The DNA here is from genome assembly GCF_964235325.1 of Thermobia domestica. Taxonomy (NCBI): domain Eukaryota; kingdom Metazoa; phylum Arthropoda; class Insecta; order Zygentoma; family Lepismatidae; genus Thermobia; species Thermobia domestica. The sequence goes on along the minus strand of NC_137460.1, from coordinate 22,047,633 downwards.
CATCTGTTGTAATGTAGCTCAATTACCATCTAATTAAAAACACATCTTTCTAAGAAAATAATATTTTTGTCCTCTCGCCTGTAAACCTACGAAAATGGACGGCTATGTAAGTAATGCGTTCCGTAAACCTTACGTAACTTCAATTTTGACTAGGTAAAGTTTATAAATAGCTTAAATCAGCGTAACTTCATATGAAAATTTATTATTATTATTATTATTTACACAGTATTTTACAAACTTAATATCATGCAACAGTACTTACTCAGATATGAACTATATAATTATGAAAAATAAGTTATTTTCTAATATATTCTCTTTTAGAGAAAAAAAATATACGTATATTTCGAGATGGCCTTGCACATTGCAATGGATGTTGAAGTCGAAACATGTTCATATGGACTAGTAGTTGTGATTTTCGAGATTTATTACGTAACTGAAAAATTGACATTAAGTCACGCGTTACGTAAAGCTTAGGGTTACTGTATTAGGAAATACATAAAAAAATCAATTGCAGTTGCATTAAGGCGTAATTGCAGCATCAAAGTATATAATTATGTTTATATCATAGATATAGACTAGGCATGCACCGAGAAATTTCTGTTGGGAGGAGTCCAAGTTTTTTTTTGGGGGGGGGTCCAATAATAGAAAACACTGGGCCTTATGCAGAGTCGTTTTGACGTGTGATTAGTGACTACTAAAGAGTTAGACTAACATATGTTTCCTGTAGTAGTCAGCCCTTTAGTATGACACTAATCCTATGTCAAAACGACTCTGCATAAGGCGGATTATGTTTATATAGTATTCTAGAGCCGAAAAAGAAGTAATTTTTAACTAATGACATCTATATTCTCGCGAAAAATGATAAAATTAGATTGTTTTTATCAGAAAAGAAATAATATAGGCGATGATTAAGCTCAAATCTTTAGTCTATATCAAGTATTTCTCTACCAAACAATTGTAGTTTTATTAAGAAAGAGTACAAATGAATGTCGAGATATGGTCTTGGGTGGGGGGAGTCTGGACCTGGTGAACCCGCCCCCCACGTGGGTCCGCCCCTGATATAGACCATGTTAACTAGACTACTAGCATATTGGAAAATAACGTTAAAAGCATCTTCACAAGATGTCACATTGTCAGAGAGGGAAGTAATAGAAATAATTCATTCTAGATCAACTGTTCCAGATAATAAAGAAAAAATTATGACAGGTGGTAATAACGTAATAATAAATCTTAGTAAATTTTAGTAATTTACTAAGATTTATTATTACGTTATTACCACCTGTCATATTTTTTTCATTATACAGTTTATCTAAAGTCTTTCCAGCCTTAGAACAAAGTAGACGTAAACAAAGCGAAATGTATTACTCCACGGCTCACACGTGCTTCGGCAGGGAGAGACGAACAGCAAGATCGTCTGCTAGCTTACTGTCGTCGCATAATTTCCAAAGTGTAAGGCTACAGATGATTGGTAAATAATAATTAACGCACTGACTACTGAAACGAGATTGCCTTTGTTCCTGTTGTCCTTTTTTGTGTGTGTGTTTTATAGCACGAGACGAAAATGAATTACTGTCACACATCGTCGCCATGAAACTCTGCCTTCTACAATAATTTTAAATAAGTGGGGTAAGCGCGCGAATGCATATGCATGCGCAGTAAATACTATATGTCCAAATACGGGTGAGGCTGAAATAAAGCTACATCTGTTGTTAAATATTATATATATTGCGCTTATTATCACAAAATGTAGGATAAATTCAGATGTTTTTATTTGAAATTATTATTTTAGTAGGGATTATATTGCGGTAGGATACTAGTGCACTGAGACCAACAACCAATCACTGGTCATCGACAAACTGGTAGTCAGGTGGGTTTGTTTACATCTACTTTCTTCTAAGGCTGGAAAGAGAATAGAATGAATTATTTATCTAGAATATATATATATATATATATATATATATATATATATATATATATATATATATATATATATATATATATATATAGGGGAGGCCGGGGTAATAAGAGACAAAAAAAATCTAGCACTTGTATTGATTTCTTGAGGAACTAGAAAAAATATGTAATTGTGCTAAAAAAAAAATGAAACCTGCTGGTGTACACATTTTTCCAGTTGCTTTTTCATGCCCAAAAAAAATTAGGAAAAATCTTGTTAAAGTCAGTGTCTCTTATTACCCCTAAGGGGTAATAAGAGGCAGGGCTTTCACTGCTCATGGAAATAGAATAGAAAATGAGTAAGAGTTTTAAGAAACATCTTCATAATTCTGAACAATTTACTTTTTTCAGATCTGAGATATGTACATATGTTCCCGAAACATCAAGATTTAAAACGTGAAATTCAATGGTTCGTTCGGAAAATTTAGTTACCTGAATATTAAATATCAAAAACCATTAAAACAAAGTATAGTTGAGTTTTACGTAATCTATATACATCATGGACAAAACTTAATCTATATACCGGTACATCATGGACAAAACTAACACTACCAAATAAAAAAGAATGATGACAAGAAATTTTCTGGAGAATGTCGAAAATGAACTTAAAAAGTGCCTAAATTCGCAATAAAGAAAAAACACCGCATTTGAAAAATAGTTTCAGCTAACTTAAATTGATTGAAAAAGCTATTAAATTGTAATCATACAAGAAGATAACATTGAAAAATGTTGTAAACCTATTGTTGATCAAATTTTATGTAAAATGTAGCCTAGATGTACAGTCGAACGAACATATGAAAAATGTGCAAAAGAGTTTGTAAACTCCAAGTTAACACTTAAAAACCTCATAAATGTAATTTAAACTTTAGTGTAACATAATTATAGCAGGTAGGCTTTATTAATTATCTTAGGCTGGGCCACTTAAATAAACATAGGAAAAATGTACAGGCCAAAAAGAACTGTTGGCATACAAGCATGAGTTTAACAAATGTTAAGAAAAGTCCTACAAATGCCTAGGCCTACCAAAAGAGGAGGAGTCATATTTAATCTTTCTGTTTTGGTTTCAAAAGTTCTTTTTCACTTTGCTATAAACACAACGATTTTTTTTTTTTTTTTTTTTGCTATCCTCTGGAAATCTGGAATGGCCCATTTCCATCCAGTTTTATAGGTCCATAAAACAAATTTGGAATGTCATAGGCAGGCCGATTCAAACCACTTAGTCCTTTTTTTTTTTTTTTTTTTCAAAAATTTTATCTTGCACTGTCCTTCATCTGGGAAAGCAATAACGCTCTCAATATACCAGTCAAGAGCGTAGTACACGGCGTAATACATTTCTATGCAACATTCTGCTCTGGTTGGATCAATTTCTCCTGCAAACTTTCACCAGTTGAGATGAAGTTAGTTGATCCAAAGCATGTTCTCCACTGTCACTTCTATGCACAGACTCTGACTGAATTACCAGAGTAGGAATTTTCCTATTTACTTTCTATATACAAAAAACTAGCAGGTTATACTAGTCACATGCGCTAAATAAACATAAACATATAAAGGTAGTTGGTGAGTACTTCAAATTATATGCACGTAGCCAAACAGCCTCTACAAAAGTTGTTGCGGAAATACCACAGGATTCTGAAACATGGATAGTTGGATAGGGCACATACCAGTTCCTAAGTGAAACCTTGACCCGACCACGGTAGACCCCATAGCATTGGAGCTATGGACCTTTAAGTTCATTTTTTCATGTTTTCGGCAACCTATAACTCCGAAAGGAAGCATTTGTGCACCCAGGTTGGTCTATACTTTTTGTCTTATCTTGGTGTCAGGAATCACCTCCCAAACGTTGTCGGTGTTGTTTTGAAACACCCTGTATATATATTGCAGATAAGGCTAAACTTCGTCCTGTCCTCCCAGAGAGCAATTGCACCATTTGCCCGCCCTTGTTAACTGCAGTAGTTCAAATATAAAAATCGCTCTCCTGAAAAAATTATCATTTTGAATTATATCCCTTTTCTATTCGAGGAGAGATATTGTTTTCCACATTTCATCCTAGAACTGGAAAAGGGTATAAGTATCCTGTTTGTAACTCAACGATGACACCTCATAAGTGGAAAAGCGAGAATATGGGAGATGAACAGTTTACCCTGTGGGGCCATTATAGCTTATCTTCCCCTACACCACATAAACTTGCTCCTAAGGCTTGAGTATAGAATCTGGGATCGTTTAAGAACTATGAATATTTATGAAGGACGCGCAGAGGATGTTGAAAACGACAGAAGAGGAAATGCGTAATAGCAATCAAAAATAACGAATGAACAAAAGCAACTTAACCAATATCTGTTTTTCCTTGTCGACACCGTAATTTCCGCTTTTTAATATTTACTTCGCTAACTATACTTTATCATTCATTTCCTGGTCCTGTTGTAAATATCAAAATTGAAAACAAACGAAATATTTCGTTTGAATTAGATGGTTGTGACCTGCTGGCCAGATGAGAGGGAATTCACGCACTTGAATAATGGAAACAGTGGCGGGTCTTAAGAAAAATAACATCGGATCAGTGATAAAACATTCATCTCTATCACCATGCCAGTGTGACGCCATCTCAGTGTTTATGCGAAATTAAGTTAAATGGAAAACGTAATTAATGTTGGATATTACTATATTAACTACGGTAATGACATTTGATTATTTTCTATTTTCATGTTAATGTAATATACAATATCCATGATGAGCACATGAATGTATGCATGTGAAATGTGTGAGATATGTATGTGTTCGTGCATATATATTTACATGTATAAATATTGGTATATATATATATATATATATATATATATATATATATATATATATATATATATATATATATATATATGTAAGTGTATAAATGTATTATGTATGTATGCCTATTTCTAGAATGAGAGCATGAGTTCGTGCTTCATAAAATGTATGCATTGATCTATGGAATGTCCGTATACAAAGTTATGTATTGTACTTGCTTATTGCTAGCTTAATATTCTTTACTATTTTCATTTTTATCATTTTCATTTATGAATTTCTGTTTTACTTATTACTATTATTATATAATAATGTAATCAATTGTGTACACCTCCTATAATTGGAGAGATCTCTGTTGGAGGAAATAAATAAATAACATGTATGTGGGTTTCTCTTGTTCTACCGTTTCCTCCCTCTTGAGGGATGAGATTGTATTGTTAACTTAGTTTTAACCAAGTGTAACTTTATTCTTTTATTTTGCGAGCAGTGGCGTATCTAGAAGGTAAAAATTGGAGGCAGCAAGAATACAGATTATATCATGAATTTACTATAAACACTCAAAAATATATAAATAATAGCTTAAATTATTTCCGTTAGTCAAAAAACTGGGGGGCCTACGCCCCCAGCTGCGGGCTAGACCCGCCACTGAGATTGAGAGAAAGGATTTAACCCTTTAACTGGCCAGCATTGATAGCATTACCATTAAAATATTTAGTTTGTTTTTATGGTTGAACCATGTCTTCCTGATCATAATTTTCTAATTTTTAAAGTATTTTTCTACTTTGGTTACAAAATACATTACGCTTATTTCAAAGCAACATTGCCATAAAATAGGTCATATGTGTTGCTACTGAGCAGCATTGCCCCATTATGATAAAATATCATAATTTCAGTAATTAGCAGCAGTTTCGTTGAAATCTCTTCCTACAGAGCAAGAAACTACAAATAAAAAAAAAAAAAATTAAAAAGAACTTTCGCGGAACGTAGCGGATAAAGCTTCTATAATACTAAATTTGACTGTTCCCTGTTGAGGAAGATTAGAAATATCTAAACAAGCAACCCGCAAATCATGTATATGAATATTGTATTAAAGCAATAATGCCAATTAAATGATCATTGAAGTTATAATTCGTACGGATAATGCAATAGAATGCGATGTTGCTGGTAAGCAACACTGAAAAATAAAAGGTTATGTGTGGATTGAATTGTACTGATTCTTCAGTTCTGCACCATGATTTTTGTTTTAGGATCACACACTATAACAGTAGAGCTAAAGTTACAATCAGGTAAGCGATAGAGTCGGTACATTCAAAGAAAAATAGAAGTCCAAGATTTCTAAAAGGACAAAAATTAGTTTCATTACATATGAATAAACTTTTCTGAGAAATAAAATATCCATTCTTCACCCATGTTACGCAATTCAGCCAAATCAATTTAGAAATTTGAATCAATTTGTGAAAATGTTCTTGAAGGTGAACATTCTTATGATAATTAGGTGAACTGATTTGGGTTTTAGAAAGCAACTTTATCGCCCTTCATTTGATCCCCCCCCTAAAAAAAATTGCCAATCATTAGGATTACTATACGTATAATCATACGAGTTCAACCGAACTCATCCGATCTGGGTTAAACTTGGTATAATGGTTGACCTTAACTTGCTATACAAGTGGAACATTGAGTTGCTGGTCTTTGGTTTCCGAGTTATGGCGTACCGGTATCAGATTCGGGATTTGGACTTCGGTCAGAATTTCCGCGAAAAGATTCTGCATGCGGTCGACGAAAATTATCCGACCATGGCTAAACATGATATAGTGGCACGTGCGTCTCGACGAGTATAACACTACTACTACTACTACTACTACTACTACTACTACTACTACTACTACTACTACTACTACTACTACTAATAATAATAATAATAATAATAATAATAATAATAATAATAATAATAATGTGTGGGGGAGGGCCTTAGCTTCTTGCATGGAAAGGAGTTACCGAAACCTCTACTCTGCGGCACATAATCCAAAAGACCTGTTCAGTTCCATCTCAAAAAAATAACTTTTTGTGCTACAGTTTTCTCCCAAAATGTCGCTGTCTCTAAAATAAGTACAAAAATTTAATAGACAGGCCATATTCAAAAATTCTTGTCAATGTGATTGGAAAATTTATTGATTTGTCAACACCAAAAGAGAGCAGGGTTAAGAAGCTTGTGTGCACACGAAATTTCTCCCTCCCCTTGATACTCTACGGGAGAAAAAACATAGACATTTCGTGAAAGCAATCTGAATAAGAAGTACAAGCCACTGTAGTAAACTTTATCGTCTCAATTTCTTTAAAAAAATAAAAAATAATAATAATATGTTGTGCTGCAGTTAGTAATAAAACATTTTGTTCTGAAATACGAACAAAATTATAAGGCATTTTTAGAGAACTTCACCGAAACGAAAGTCAACTTCAATAGTAAATTTCCCTTGTAGTCTTTTTTTCTATAAGAAAAAACTTATACCATATTTAGAGTTATTAATGGAATATTATTGTTTACAAAATAATAAAATTGAATGAGTGGTATTTTACAAAATTGCTTAATAAAAGGAATAATTTACATAATATTATAGTTATTAATTAAATACTTATTTATGAAAAAAGAATAAAATGAAATGATTCGTTATTGAGAAAATCGACCGAAAAAAACTGAACCTCCAAGAATAAACCAGGCCCGTACCCAGGGGGGTCTAGAGGGGCCGCCCCCCCTAAAATTTTCACGGTAGGATTGCAAATGAACTATAATATAGTTGGTTCGCCCCCCCCCCCTCCCTCTACAGTTTTGGGCTGGCTACCGGCCTGGAATAAAATATCCCTCGTAGAATTTTTCGGTACAAATAAGTTACGGCTTATTGTTTAGTTATTAATGGAATACTTATTTATGAAATATGAACAAAATCGCGTGAATAGATTTTTTTTTCTAGAAAATCGTTCGAAAAAAGAAACTCCAAAAAATAAACTACACCTCGACCAATTTTTCAGAACAAATGAGTTATGCTATATCGTTAGGTTATTAATGAAATATAAACAAACGCGTGAGTCGCTTTTGAGGAAATCATCTGAAAGAAAACTCACTCTTTCCGGAAGAAAAAGAATAAACTACTCGTATTCGATTTTCCCCAGAAAAATGACTTACACCACATGATAGGGTTATTTATGGATAGTTGATTTATGGAATATAAAGAAAATCCAGTGGCGGATCTAGGACAGGACCGGGGGGCCCTAGGCCCCCAAGTTTTTTGAGTGACAACAATAATTTAAGCTATTATTTATATAGACCTATTTTTGAAATTTTACTATAAACTCATGATATACCATTATAGTCTGGATTCTAGCTGACCCTCTAAATCCGCCACTGAGAAATTCGTTGAAGCAGTTTCTGAGAAAATAGCATTATTTTTATTTTTATACTTAAATAAACTATCTCTATTTTTAGAAGTAAACTCTACTTCGCTGGAAGATTACATAAAAACCTTAAGTTTGAAATTTGGTTAAGATACGATGAATGGCATGGCCTCTAGAGGTGTGTGTGCATCAGGACGAACGGACGAACAGACACACAAATTTCGAAAAATTACTTTTTTCGCTATTTATGGGTCATAAAACGAGTAAATCCTTTCAAATCTCGAATTCGATTTTTTTTCGCGATCACCAAAACTTTCTTCGCTCAAAAGTAAAAATGAGTTGAGTTGATTTTGAGTTTAACGTCCCGTTCAGCAGCCAGGCTATATGAGACGTGGACCTACTGATTAACGTGGAATCCGAACCACATGAAAAAGTAAAAATGATTCGAAGCTATGGAAATTAGAGTGTGGAGACGAATTGAGAATTTTCCTGGGTCGATCGGAAAACCATGAAGAAATATTATGAATGATCGAGTAGAAGAGTGCAATTTTAGATGTGTTTAGAAAGCGTAAGAGAAGCAGGCTGGGCGTTGACTGAAAAAGAACTGTATCATGAGGGACATGGTAGAAGATACAATGGACGGTAAAACAGGGAAGGGAGGCAAAAGGGGCTATATAATTGAGTTGTTGGTATTAAAACCGGAAATTTCTACTTGAAGACGAAGTCAGCTGAGGACCGTAGTGCATGGAAATTTGTCAGGTGCGGCAAATGACCTGCCAATAATGGCAGAATACCTCCTCTCATAATAATTATGTAAACATGAAATCATAAATGGGCAAACGTACACTTTGAGCAAAGCATTCGTCGGAACCATACCTAAACGAGCTCTGTGGGTCTTCTAACCCCCTTCGCCCGCTCAGTTGTTTTGTAAAGTAACACTGAGGATCTTGTATTTGCAAGATTGGGAAAGAATCTAAAATATTCCCAAAATCACTTGCTCTGCTCAAAGTGCACTATGCCCCATAAATGTTATATCAGAGATATTGGGAACTCGGATTTAAAGGAAGATCATTCTAATATGCCACCTAGAAACCCGCATAATTCGAATACTCTTCGAAAATTTTGAATTTTGAAAGTGGAATAAACACCGAATGAACTAAATTCACTACAGTAAAATAGACTACCGGTAATTGTTAACTCATAACGAACTAAAAACTATAGTCTTACTATAATATGAGAGTTACGATGTACTACTTCACTTACGCTTTAAACAGTTTCGGAGATAGATATAAGAAATTATTCGGAACATATGAGTAGAAAGATATATTTAGACTGAACACTGTAATATCAAACGGCTCCTAATAGAATATCAAGTCATAACATAATCATCACGCTGCAATTCCAATGCTAAGATATCCTAGGGATCAAGTAGCTGAGTGCTCAAATCGGAAGTCTGCTAGTTCATTCCAGGTTGATTCTTGGTTTGGTCTGAATCTACCTACAAGTATGGATCTACTATCGCATGATCATATTACTATAATCCGCATGTATTCCCCGATTGTTTGTATGAATCTACGAAGCATATGCTTTGTAATGATGACAGAGTGGCTTAAATGGCAAAAATTATTTTTATTTATTTATTTTTATTTAAACAATCTCTGCATCAAACGGCATTAAAGCTTTCGGTGTACGGCCTGGTATCTCAGTTGTTTAATTCTTGAAACTCTTAAGTTTGTTTCCACTTCTTTCGTGTTATCGATTATTTTATATCCATTCGCTTAAATTTACGTCTTTAGGCTACATGGTATAACGGAGAAACATTAAGCTTCCTGGCGTTACAGTTCTTGTAAGAGGCTACAGTTGGCCGAACGGCTTTTATTTCATCTCATTTAACGTCCCATGGTTATGCCCTTTAGCTAAGGAAGAAGAGTGATTAATCAAAGTTAATGAAAGAATAGAAATTGAGTTGATTTTGAGTTTAATGGTCAACAGCGAGGCTATGAGACGGGACTGATTAACGTGGAATCCGAACTACATAAGCTCTCGCCGAGAATAGAACCCGGATCTCCCACGTCAAAAGACCATACGCTAACCGCTTAGCCACGAAGGAGCTTAAAAAGAATTAGGGGAATGATAATGTGAGAGGAAACGGGAGAACTCCGAGAAAGTCAATGGACACAATGTAATTACCACAAAAGCACATAGCTTGACACTGAACCAAGGACCTCTCGCACCAGAAGTTACTGCCCTATCACTGTGCCACCTTGACCACTGAATAGTTTTTAGCTGAACGAAAACGCAAGAATAGTGCCTACTAACTAACACCTGATGCAAGATCAACTCCTAACTTCTATTTTTTCCACCAGTCTAGACTGGTGCATCAAACGCACGAGCCACCTCGTGGCCAAAAGGTTAGCGTACGCGTCTTTGGCGTGGAAGACCCGGGTTCGATTCCTGCCGGGAGCTCATAAGGTTGGGATCTCACGTTAAGCTGTAGTTCCACGTCTTTTTATAGCCTCGCTGCTGAAAGGGGCACTAAAGTCAAAATCAACACTCACTTCCGAATTTATCCGTGCCTAAATACTGATCATAAATATTCCACTTTAGATACCTTCCTTTGTTGATTTAAACTATGCCTCCACGGGGAATCAAACTCGGCTCCACACACACTGAAAGCTACAATTGTTCAACATCAGGTTTTAAACATGAGTAATAACTTTTTATTATTGTTGGTGTTATTACTTACCAGCCCGTTTATCTCCTGATTTATTTTTAGATTTTCTTGGATAAATAATCCCAATTTTACTCTGGCCACAACCCATTGTTGTGTTGTTTGGAAAACATTAGACACTCACTAAAACCCCACGTGACGGGGATCATCCACACTGGTGACGGATTAAATTATTCCGCCCACTCACTTGCACTGACAACAAACTTAAAAAGAAAACAAACATTGGATTTTTTTTTTTGTTTCTTTTCAACTCAAATAAAAAGAAAAAAAGAGGGGGAAGGAAGGTGACCCCGTCGTTTGAACACCTGATCGCTGTCACTTCACTCGCGCTACGAAAACAGCTACCGTCATTCGACTTCTGATCAGACGGACCGGCCGGCGAGCTAAGTAACAGGCTCACGCACGCGCAACTCTTGATTTTCATGAAGTGTTGCCATAAAGCAATATTAAGAGATACGGATCGGGAAAGCGTTCTTCGTAGTGTTTGGTTTGTAAGTTGTTACACAACCAAAAACATCACTGGTTAGTTTGGTATGTTTACGCTGTGATTTATTTATACAAGATCACACTATAAAAATGATACGCTCAGTACGTTGCCTCTTCTCGCGGTTTTCTGGAAGCCACCATGTTATTAAGCACACTAGATTGGTTGGTAAGTTGGATATAAATTTGGCGAATCTGTCAGCAGCGAGGCTACATGAGAAGTGGACTAGCATGGTACTCGAACCACATGAGCTCCCGGGGAGCATGGTGACTCAATATTAAAGCGCTTACCTCTTCTGCGTGGGGTCCCTGAATCGATCACCGCCTAAGTAAGTTGGTGGTAGCCAACATCGTGTCCCTTCGCGTAATTGAATATAATCATGGCACAGTAAACTGAAAGGTTTCAGTTCACATGAGCTCACGCCAGGGAGCGAACCCGGATCTACCGTGTCAAAGACGCGTGCGCTAATCTTTCAGCACGAGACAGTTAAACACATTAGGTGTTAGCGCGGTGGTTCAGCGGTAGAGCGCTCACCTCTAGTACCAGAGTTCACTAATTCATATGACATGGGTATATTGATGCCCTCCTCCCAAATTTACAGTGATATATATTAGGGTCCTAAGGAATGTTTACCATTGTTTTTGACCATTTCTAAATTTAAGAGATGATCCTATGTACCCCTCCCAAAATTTAAGAGGGGCCATTAATATACGCATGTCCTATGAAAGAGAATAGACCCCTATACTCATTCACATAACCATATAAGATAATAAATTATCATCAAAGTAAACCTCCAAAATAGGTGAAAAATAGGTGAAAAACCTCCAAAATTTACATTTTTGACAATTTTTTTTTTTTACTCATAAAAGGGAACGAGGTCGACCCCCAAACTTACAGAGGTACATACTCCCAGTCCCATGCTATCATACCAAATTTGTAATTTTTGGCAATTTCCAAAATTTTAGAGGGTGCGCCACTCCCTCCAAAATTTAGGGGGTGGTCCGAGGTACTCCTGCCAAAATCTAGAGGACATTGACCCATATGACGTCATACAACATAGGTCACGTGACGTCCTGCAGCCAATCAGAGAAAAGTTCGCCCGAATTACTTCAATACTACTCCGTATATACTTAATCATACTATATCCTACTAAAATGTCTTCATTATGTGGGCACTTTTTTTCAGTATCTCTTCTAGATAGATATAGATATTAAACAGGGATGTTGGCGAGAAACAATATAAAAACCCTGTCGATCTCTCCTTCCAATTGCACTTCCCTCTGTCATTTTCTCCCCTATTCTAACACTTCCTTGTTGGTTCATATGTAAGTTTATTATGAGTCTTCGATCTTTCCAGTGGGCCGCGGTGGCTCAGTGGTAGAGCGTTCACTTTTGGTGCTTGGGGTCCCGGGTTCAAACCTTACCCTCGCCAAATGAACTTTGTGGTGGACAAACACCGTGTACGTGGGTTTTCTCGGGGTTCTCCCGTTTCCTCCCACTTTCTTCATTCCACCATTTCATTCATCTCTCATTATCACCGTCTCCTTTAGCCTAACCGGCATAATCGTGGGACGTAAAACTCAAAAATTTCATTTCATTTCGATCTTTCCATAGCAATGCAATCTTCTTTACAACTTGCAACAACAATTCCCAATTCACGCGGTCACTACATATACCTTTTTCTTTTTTTTCTATAAATCTTTCACTGATCATTCTTAATAATCCAATCGCATCTCTTGTGCTCTGACTTCTCCTGAACCCAAATTGTTTCTCTTCAGCTTTTTTTTTTATCTGTTCTTCCATACAACTCTCTGTTCAGTATTCGAAGCAAATTTTTTGCTGGATGCGATATGACACTAATAGTTTCATAACCCTGGGTTCGATTCATTAGCCATTAGTAACATGATCGTCTTCAGGAAGTGTTTTGGCCACTCTCCGGTTTCATATACTTCATTGCAGAGTCGGATTAACGAGTAGATACTTTATTGGTCACGTCTCAGGTATTTGGGGTCCTATTGTACTAGTCATAACCTAACAAACTAGAATTTCTAGAATTTGTTTTGGTCTCTAGTGCAATATTAATGATTTTTCTGTTCATTACGCATTAAATTAAAGACAGCTGCTTCATATACAGTGAAACCTCTCTAAAGCGGACAGCCGTGGGGAATCAAAAATTGTCCGCTATAGAGAGGTGTCCGCCTTAGAGAGGTGTCAATATTTCCTTTCGTAAATTAGTAAACAATGTAATATCCAATTAGAAAAAAATAATTGCATGAATCATGTATTTACGAATATTACCAAAATGATACTGAACCTGCATTATCCTCTGCCATTCAATACTCTATGTTCTAGACACAACATGGAAATAAGATGTTACAGTTTTCTGCACTTTACACTTATCACTACTTACTACGTTTACAGTATGTTCCTTTAATTTGTGGATTAATTACAGTCCAGTAGTGTCTGTTTTTAGACAATATGCGTACCCAAGGGCAGAATTTACTAAATTTGTCTTCTGCTTGGTCAGAGATTCCAGAAGGACAGTAGAATAACGTGTCATCGCAGACGGCAGGCAACTGTCAATCACTTTTGTATCTAAACCAGGTTGAGTGGGAGTGAAATGCAAGCAAAGAACATGAGGATGTTGTTAAACAGATAATGCTTCGTCTGGATTGCTGAGTAGACAGTTGAGGCGGCAAAATGTTGTCACAATGCTTCCTTGATGACACATGTATGAATTACTAAAAATGTATTTTTACTATATTTTTTAACTTGTTTTTAGAGAAAGTGTCCGTAATACAGAGGTAAATAATACCTATAAAAGACAGAAAATACTGTCCGTGTCCGTACTAGAGAGTGTCCGTTTTAGAGAGGTTTACCAATATGATTTTTCCTATTACAGTGTTTGGGGATTGCAAAATATGTCCGTTATGGGAGGTGTCCGCTTTATAGAGGTGTTCGTTAGTAGAGGTTTCACTGTATATGTCAAGATGTCTTTATTGGAAGTAAGATTTATAACTTATGGTATATTATAAATTTCCAATTATTCACAAGAACATATTGTAATATCCCACATGGTTTTGTTTACAAACACCCAACATATGCTTATATTTACGAACATCAACCATGTGCTTCTTACTATGGATTATTATGGCTGCAGACAATAGGAACAGCAGCGACATCAGTGGCCATGTGACGACGTTGGAACAACAGCGTCACCGCGTCATCTGGATTACCTATATATCCGAGAAGATTTTAACAAGAGGCATCAATCTGCGACTGGTCACCCCCACCTTTAGCTTGCTTTGGAGCTCTAGGATAGACCTAACCCAAAGCCTCTAGTTTGCTTTGGAACAGTAGGCTTCTCTCTTCCCACTCAGCTTCCTCGGAGCTTAGTTGCGACTCCTGACCTCAGTCACCTAGCTTGCTTCGGAGCTCTGTGATTCTTAAACCTCTCACTGCCTGCATGGAGCATTGGGGATCCTAAAATCCACTCCCCTAGCTTGCTTCGGAGCCCTGTGATTCTTATACCTCTCACTGCTTGCACGGAGCGTTGGGGATCTTAACCGCCAAGCCAAATTTTGGGGATATTTTGGACCACACTATTTGTGCATCAAAATTATGCACATGGCGGCCAACGTGTTAAAATGCACTCCACCTAGCTTGCTTCGGAGCACTGTGATTCTTAAACGTCTCACTGCTTGCACGGAGCATTGGGGATCCTAAAATCCACTCCCCTAGCTTGCTTCGGAGCCCTGTGATTCTTATACCTCTCACTGCTTGCACGGAGCGTTGGGGATCTTAACCGCCAAGCCAAATTTTGGGGGTATTTTGGACCACACTATTTGTGCATCAAAATTATGCACATGGCGGCCAACGTGTTAAAATCCACTCCACCTAGCTTGCTTCGGAGCACTGTGATTCTTAAACGTCTCACTGCTTGCACGGAGCATTGGGGATCCTAAAATCCACTCCACCTAGCTTGCTTCGGAGCTCTGTGATTCTTAAACCTCTCACTGTTTGCACGGAGCGTTGGGGATCCTAAAATCCACTCCACCTAGCTTGCTTCGGAGCACTGTGATTCTACAACGTCTCACTGCTTGAACGGAGCATTGGGGATCCTAAAATCCATTCCACCTAGCTTGCTTCGGAGCTCTTAGAGAATTTACAATATAGTAACATTTTTTGTAATATACTGTTTATAGTGGATTTTATAATAAAAACCAGTAGCGAAAAAACGATTCCGAACTGTAATTTGCTTTACCTGTGGTCTAGCTACACCTGCCCAAGCAGACCTTTACAATATTTTTGCTTAATAATTATCGATATGTTTTGCAGCGTTTTCCCAATATACAATGTATTTTATGGTAGAATAGGCTATACAAAATCCGTAGGAAACGTGTAGGTAAACAAACCCATTTGAAGTTAAAATATCTTTTCCTATATTTATTAAATAGGGCCTATATTTTCGAGTTTAATTTAACCCCCTTTTTTTGAATTCACGACATGCTACTAATGCGTCCTTCCGTGAGCCGCTGTGCAGCGGTTGCCGTAGATGCCGATTGCAGCGAATTCGAGATCACCCACTCCGTTGCTTATTTTGCAATTTATTGAGATTTTGTCTACTTCTGTGAGCATAAGAATTTTGGTGGCAACATGTTTCTGCGTTTTTACTAGTTTCATATACCGTTTTATTCAGCGGCGCAATTCTGTCTTCAACAATGCTATGTATTACTATATATATATATATATATATATATATATATATATATATATATATATATATATATATATATATATATATATATATATATATAAGCGATGTTCAAAATATTTATGAAGTTGAAAAACAATCCTGTGGAGAAGATCATGGGAGCAGAGTTGTCTTCAACATTGAGAGGCGGACAGATTTGAGGTTCATTCTGTGGGGACATGAATTTCATCTCACTTACCTTTGTGGCAAACGGACACAAATCATCAAATTTCTCTTCAAAAACACATTTACACATTTCAAATCGGATTATTGGAGGAACAGTACCCCCAGTTCGAAAATTGGAGGGGACATATCCCCCTCATCCCTCCCGGGATTTGCGCCAGTGGTTTTATTGGAGAACAGTGCTTAACATATAAAAAACTGTCTAACACTTAATGAATGGATTATTAATCAGACGTCTTGTATTTCGAAGCTCATCAAATATCCAAGAAATAAAAAACAATAGGTAATTGTTTTACTTGTTGTGTACATACAGGGTGACTCAAAAGTAGGTATACAGTCTCGTACTGATCAGCTCGCTGCATTTTATACCATCTTTTATTGTTATTAAATAGGTAGACCTAGTTTCTTTATTATTTGTTCTTAACGGTTTTTTTTTTAACTTGTAACTTATGCCCGGAACAGTCGAAGCAAATAAATCCATAAACTAGAATGTAAAGATGTGTTGCCACGTTAGAAGTACTTGTAGCTGTCATAAAAGAAAAATCTTGAGACCCTACCATATTTTACCGTGTACACATAGTCTTGAAAGAGTCATAAAACATTTTTTCCATCTTGCAAGGAGTCGAACAGTGTCCGACTTTCTGGGACGTCTTGCTTGCTACCTGCTATCGCCCTCCCGCTGACATAAAGGAAAAACCAGTTTCGCCGCTTCCGAAACAACGGATTCTTTTGGACAGGGAGGGGGAGTGCACCAAAATACTCGTTTTTAATGAGGAGGTTAATTGTTTGTCCAAAATCTAAACAGTAGATAGAAAGATCGAGTAGCAAGGTCTTTTTTATGACAGCTACAAGATTCATGTAAAGTGGAAACGTGGTCTTATATTGAACAATGCAGGGGTGTATACCTACTTTTGGGCCACTCTGTACATTGAGTTTCTTTCTCTTTCCTAGTAAGGTCTTATATATATGAGCTTTTAGTATGAGTAAATGGCATATTGCCGCTTGTGTATTAACAAAATGTTCTTAGTGTTTCTGTTGGAGTATTGAGGATATAACCAGGGCTCGAAAACTTCCGGGTGCAAGGTTGCCATGGCGACCAGAAATACGAGTCTTCTACCTTGCTAATTTAGGCAGAAACATATAGGACAAGGTATCCAATTAGATTTATATTATAATGACGCTTGGTTTTCAGAACTGACACTTAGGTCGATTTTTTTTTTTTTTTTTTTTTTTTTTTTTTGCATTGGTTATGACTATACCCGAATTGTAAGTACAGGCTAAAAAATGCTGAGAGAATTCGGTTAAATGTTCAATGGTCAGACAAGAGAAGAAACTCTTGAACAATATCATTGTAAAATTGATATAAATGAGTGACTCAAGCAGTGGCGTATTTAGGGGGGGGCTTCCGGGCTTAAGCCCCCCCCCCCCCGAAATCTTACTTACTATAGTAAAGTATATGATATATCTTGCAGAATTTTCACATTTTCAGGCAAAGCCCTCCCCGAAAGTTAGCAAAGCCCCCCCGAAAGAAAATCGTAAATACGTCACTGGACTCAAGGGGATGACAATGCTAAGCGCCACTTTCGACGAAATTGAGTTATTAGGTGAAATGGGTTGGAATCCGACCACAAACAGGATGTAGTTAGTTTTCGGAATAGTACAGTCAGCAACAAAAGGTCTTTCCGTTTTTTTTTTTTTTTTTTTTTTTTTTTTTTTTTGGGAATAACGCTGGTATGGCTGGAACCTACAGAAAATTACATGCTTTTTTATTTACTGAAAACTGTACTCAAATTGTCTTTCCATTCTGAAGTTATTTACGAAACTAATTTCATCAAATAGAAAGAAATTTTGTCGGTGACTGTACCTGCATACGGCAGGAGAAGCTTGTTTAGTATGTGTTATTGTATTGCGTTGCATAGGAATGTTGAACTGTCTTTGCCAGGTTACTCGAAAGTTAGAATATGGCACTTATCATTTTCTTCTCCTGAACTGCTCAAATATGTTAGTGTAACTTAAGACGCGTAACATATACAGATTACTATAGAAGTATCGTATCTAAGACAAAAGGAAATTAAAGGTTGTGGAAAATGAGTCACAAAAATAGTTTGTTCGAAATTCTCCCGTTTCTCGTATTCGAAAATATGGTAACCATACATGAAGGTTGCCGTATAAGATTTAGTTTTCCTTGCCTGTGTGAATATGGTCAAAGAGACTAATCGGTTTCGTAGTGCAGAAGCAGCAACAGTGTAGAAGAGGTAAATACAAAGCGTCGATTTCTTTGGTTCTTGGTCAATTTGTCCATCTTTTAAACTTTTCTAGTTTCTCCAAATACTATGTTAATGGCGAATGATCAACGCTTAGATTCTCTGCTGAAAAATATGAAATCTATAATGTTTATGTCCCGCGGTCACGCCGGCCAGGCTAAAGGAGACGATGAGAAGAAATGGTGGAATGAAGAATGTGGGAGGAAACGGAAGAACCCTGAGAAAACCTACGCACATGGTGTTTGTCCACCACAAAGCACACTTGACGCAAGCTGGATCGAATCAAGTACCCCCTGCACCAGAGGGGAACACTCAACCACTGAGCTACTGCAGCCCTCAAAAATGCTGAATATAAACTTTCGTATGAAATTGATAAGGAACACAGTCAGCATGTTTTATGTGCTTTTTGGCCATTGGCTTATGTCAAACTAAAAGTATCCGAATTCCTAAATTAATTTTATGTCCTACAACCAAATATCCTTTTACGGGGATACACGGGGATATCCTGCAAGCCATCAGAATATTATACACTTGGAAGCCATAGGAAAATGGTCTCTTTGTTTTGCACTACGCGAGTAGCTAATACTGGATATAGACATGGGCCACCGCTGGTCCTATCCCTAAATTAATCTAGCAAGACTACTGTTTGCAGTACTTCTAAAATTCAAGTACAGTAGATCTTCGACTATCCGGCTCGCAGCTATTTGACCTCCGTACCATACAGCCTAGTTTAAAAATAAATAAATATTTTTTAAAAAAAATAAGAGAGAGAAACTCCTTAATAAAATTAGAAATATTATTTTAAAAATGATAACTTGAATGTAATGTTTTCTGTGACTGCCAAAAGAAAGTGATTATAAATCAACAACATTTTCAAAAACTAAGTTTTGACTCTTTTCAGCCTACCTTTTCACATTTTTGTAATCATTTATCAACGTAAATATTTTGCTTATTTTAAAATTTTATGTGTGTACAGTATACATCATATTTTCTCATCTTGTGGTACTACTGGACGGTACATAACATTATAATTTGTGGTAGTAAGCCCATGGAAAAGTTGAGATCATGTAGTTTACATTATTTTATGTTCCTGCAAGATTATTATATTTATCTTAATATGTGAACAATGTTTTTATTTTTGGACTTTCCTTTTCTCTAATAATGTTTTTAAAACATACAAAACAATACATAACAAATATTTATCAAGTACTGATTTGTGCTAAGACGTCGAAAATATTAATAAAAAAGGGTTTTGGTATTAAAAATGAGAGGAATATGTTATAAAAAAAAAGTGAGTGGCATTTGTTATAAAAAGTGAGCGTGATTTGATATAAACAGTGAGAGGGATTTGTTATAAAAAGTGAATGTGATTTGTTACAAAAGTAAGCGTGTTTTGAGGTAAAAAGTGAGAGGGATTTGGTATAAAAAGTGAGCGTGATTTGACATAAAAAGTGAGAGAGATTTTATGCAAAACGTGTGTTTTCATGATATTTGTGGAGCAAGAAGTGAGTAATCATAGAACTACGGCCTATCCGCATTTTTTCCGTCCAGCCCTTCTGTCACATTCAGCAGGATATTCCGAAGTCACTGTATATACATTTACGATTTACATGATCTAATATATATATAATGGACCTGTGGAGAAAAGTGCATAATTTCAGAGCTAGGGCTGTAAAAATCGTCGAAAAAAGTTAAATTTCAACACGTGGTATTTTGAATTTGTGAAACCATGGAGCGGCTACCCATATCAACATAAAGAAAGTCATATACGCAATCCAAAATGCTTATATCATCAACGTGCAGTGGGAATGCAAGAGATATTCTACAGACTATACTTACTCGCCATGCTCTCAAGAGTATTCTTAAATATGTTTTGACAGCAGAGAACACGAAGTGCTTCGGAGAAAGGTCGGAAGTGTTAAGAGACCGCCAGTTCCACAGTTCATCGTGTTCAGAATAACGCGCACTGCGATTTATCTTGTCACATATAACAGTGAACTTATATAACACCCTGTACCTATATAAAAGAACAATTTACTATTACTGTCATTCAACTTACGTCGGTGTATAAATTTTCATTACTATAAGACGTCGAGAAATGAGTTAAATTAAGGTTGCAATATCTGAAGACATGATTGAGCCAGTGGCGGATCTAGAAGATAAAATCTGGGGGGGGGGGCTGCAAGAATCCAGACTATGATAGGTATAAACTTTCAAAAATATATAAATAATTGCTTAAAATATTTTTGTCGCTCAAAAAACTGGGGGACCTAGGCCCCCCGGCCCTGGGCTAGATTCGCCACTGGATTGAGTCTCTATAAGTTAAAGAAAAGCATATGAAAGCTGACTCGACTTTTTTCTGATAACGGGAACTAAAGCAAACTGATCTGTCTCTTGTGCGGTGGCTCAGTGGTAGAGCGTTCACCTCCAGTGCTTGGGGTCCCTGGTTCGATCCCAGCTCGCGCCGTGCGGACTTTGTGGTGGACAAACACCGTACTCGTGGGTTTCCTCGGGATTCTCCCGTTTCCTACCACTTTCTTCATTCCACCATTTCACTCATCTCTCATCATCACCGTCTCCTTTAGCCTAACCGGCATAACCGTGGGACGTAAAACTTAAAGATTTCATTTCATTTTTCATTTGATCTGTCTCTTTTCATTTCATACAAAATTTCTGCATAGCAGAGCTAGGCCTATGTCTTTGTATAGTAAATTGTTTAGTGTATATTGCTCTGTAACGGAAGAAGCCGGTTTTTGAGAGAATCAGTGGCGTACGCAAGAATCAGTAGCGTACGAAGCTTCCTTTCTCCCCTATGAGCAAGACGATTTGCAAAAATAAGCATTTATCATGTGCATATACAATCACCTGAAATTATATGAACTTTGGTGCTTGAGCCGCCCTTGACAAACTTCTGTGTACGTCAGTGGTCACCCTTTACGTTATCCTTTAGTGACTAATTAGACAGTTTTTGTGTTACTTCATATTTTTTGTATCTAAAAATCTGTGCTCTCAAAGCGACAGTTTTGGAATCATCGCTTGTGGAGCTGGAATCTTTTCAATTCTGTGAGTTGGAAACCGTGAATGATAGGTACTGGAGGCTGTACCATATTGAGAAGAATAAAGGAAGGTCGAATGCAGCCACTGCTGACCCGAATATAAAAAAGCTTTACGTTCAAGGACCTTAGTGTTGTGTTGATGTGAACATAATCCTATCAATAATGCAAGGAGCACGAATAGACGGTAATAATTCAACTGGCAGGTGCCGAAGGTATTTTAATAGGAGTATTGTAATGAAACGAAATCCAGTCACAGCAATAAACAGACTTTGTGTTATTGCACACCTGTGTATACAATACATCTGTTTCTATTCTCTTCTAGTTATATAGGCAGACGATATGCGAAGAATTACAATGATTGTACAGTGGCGTTCAAATAGTACAGTACACTCAGCTTAAAACCATACTTGCAATTTTACAATTTTGTTGACCTGGGCAAATAAAAATGTAACCTCTATATCTCTTTTAGCAAATTGGAAAAAATGTCAAGTTCTTTTTTTTTTTTTAATAAATATTTAGTGGGTTACACTTATGCAAGAAAGAGTTCGCTCGTGGCAATATGGTTAGCGAAGGAGTCTTCGGCGTTGGAGATCTGGGTTCGATTCCCAGTGGGAGCTCATGTGGTTCGGCTCCCACGTTAAGCTATAGGTCCAAGTTTCATATGGTCTCGCTACTGAAAGAAATGCTAAACCTCAAACAAATTTACACAAGAAAAAAAATATCAGTCACACCTGGTCAGTTACCTCTTAACTTTACAACTAAACGAACTACGTAGATAGAATATTCAGCGCCAAACTCAAGAATAAGCTAATAACATAACTTTGTGTAACAAACACGAAATTTCTCAATTTCTTGCGCTGGCAGTTAGGTTATCAATAGGGTTGCCAGATGTCCGGCTTTTGGACATAAAATTGAGTGTCCGGTTTTGTACCCAAGCCGGACGCGCTTTTGTACCCCTTTTCGAGTTTGGAGACTAATTAATAAACAGGTCAACTAATTAATGAAACAG
The DNA here is from genome assembly GCF_964235325.1 of Thermobia domestica. Taxonomy (NCBI): domain Eukaryota; kingdom Metazoa; phylum Arthropoda; class Insecta; order Zygentoma; family Lepismatidae; genus Thermobia; species Thermobia domestica. The sequence goes on along the minus strand of NC_137460.1, from coordinate 22,025,036 downwards.
GGATGTTTCAGGAGATTAATCAATGATAAATCAATCATATTGACAACATTATTAATGAAGCGCACAGAAATCTTGAATTAATACTTAGAATGGGCGAGAATAAAAAAAAAAAAAAACACTTCAAAGACTTTATGAAGTCTATATTCGTTCCAAATTTGAATATGCATGTACTATTTGGAATCCACTCTTCAAAAATAATATTGCCAAACTAGAAAAAATTCAGTTCACCTCCGGTGCTTCGGGTCCCTGGTTCGATCCCAGCTCGCACTGCATGAACTTTGTGGTGAACAAACACCGTGCTCGTGGTTTTTCTCGGGTTTCTCCCGTTTCCTCCCACTTTCTTCATTCCACCATTTCACTCATCTCCCATCATCACCGTCTCCTTTAACCTAACCAGCATAAACGTAAAACTTAAAGATTTCATTTCATTTTCAATTTTTAGAAAAAATTCAATGAAAATTTTTAAGGCATGTAACGTACATAGCAACACACGTATACCCATAGACAAATAACAGTAGCACTCTAAATACTAATTTTGGTATCATGAGTTTACAACAAAGAAGAACTCTATTCGATATGGTATTTCTTTATAAAATATGTAATGGTAAAATTGACTGTAACGAACTTATTTCACTTTTTCAAATTCATGTTCCACCTCGAAACACACGACCAGATAACTTTGATATACAGGGTGATCCAAAAGAAGGTGTACAGTACCGTACTAATCAACTCATTGCATTTTATATCATATCTTATTGTTATCCATCAGGTAGTTTCCTTATTATTTGTTCTTAATGTATTTTTACTTATATCTTAAGCTTGGAAGAGCCGAAGCAAATAAAACCTGTAAGCTAGAATGTTATACTTGATCAATGCTGGGGTGTATACCTACTTTTGTGCCACCTTATATTTTATTCCGGAAAACCAAGGACTAATATACTTCAGAAGTCGCCAACATGGAGAATGAGTGCAACCTATAATAATATAAGTAAAAAAAAAATTAAAGATATTGATTTATGTTGTAAAATATAAACTTATAAGAAAAATATAATAAAAGGAATTTAAAATAACATATAATACCTGTAAAAAATAGTGTAAACAATGTATGGACACTGTAAATGGGTTCTAATTGTTGTGTTCAAATCCAATAAAATAAAATAAAACAGGTCTTCAAGATGCATAAAATATTGCCAGAATGGAGATAGGATAAATAAGTTGTTAGTACCATGACTTTATTAAATACCATGGCTTAAAATATCATTAGTATTGCTGCCTGCAATTGAGTCATCATTTTGTAGTTGTATTTTTTGTATTAGTTTACTTAAATAATGTACCTAGGTATTAATTTCTACAATATTTTTTTCTTTTTCTTTAAATTGTGCTGTTTGATATAATCTGGAAGCAAATTTAGTTTCGGTAAAAGCAATTTTTTAGTGATTTTTTTTAAAGTCAAAGTATCCTCCTTTTTGATTTTACAAATCTGGCAACCCTAGCTGTCAAGCGTTGAAAATTAGGGATGGCCAGAACCGGTTCCTGGTGGAACCGGTTTTCGGGTCTGAACGGATCCGGTTCTAGAAGATCCGGTTCCGGAACCGGTTTTTCGGATCCAGATCTGGAATCGGTTCTTCGGATCCAGGTCTAGAACCGGTTCTTCAAATCCAGGTCTGGAACCGGTTCTTCGGATCCAGGTCTGGAACCGGTTCTGAAAACAACCGGTTCCTCGCGGAACCGGTTCCGCTGAAACCGAAACTTTGTTACCATCCCTACGCTAAACGCGAGCTGCTGGCAAGCTGTGAACAGTATGCTAGATGAAATGGTGGAAGCGACAGGCAGGCGCCCAGGCGGCGGCAGCTTGTCTCATTTGGCTAAATAAACTGGGTAACTGGCAAACTCATTGGCTAAACAGGCAAACTGGCCAACTCATTTGGCTAAACACCCACTGGTGGACCAAATTTTTTTTCTGGGGGCACAAGCGGGTCTGGGCGGGGAAGGCACAAGTGCACGGTCCCCTTTGCACTATTTTTGAAGGTGAACTTTGTGCCTCCTTTACGGGTCTTTGGGGGCTTTCGGTTCCAGGTCTGGAACCGGTTCCTAAGATCCGGTTCTGGAACCGGGTTTTCAGATCCAGATCTGGAACCGGTTCCTAAGATCCGGTTCTGGAACCGGATTTTCAGATCCAGATCTGGAACCGGTTCTTAAGATCCGGTTCTGGAACCAGGTTTTCGGATTTAGATCTGGAACCGGTTCCTAAGATCCGGTTCTGGAACCGGGTTTTCGGATCCAGGCCCGGAACCGGTTCCAAAACCGGTTCTAAAAACGGATCTCCGAGAACCGGTTCCTCGCGGAACCGGTTCCGCCGGAACCGGAACTTTGTGGCCATCCCTATTGAAAATCCGTAGATTGTAGTCAATTCCTGAAGAAAGCAAGAAGAAACCATACAACGAAGACCCAGTTGTGAAGACGAATCTTATGCCTTCATTGAAATGGCTAGTTGAAGTGACGAGAGTGACGTTTTCTTAGTCTTAATGACTTTCAAACCCAGAAGCATTTCATGATGTAGGACCATCGAAGTCTGTGAAGTTGGCCTACCCAAATTAGCTTACCCACTTTTATCTACACGAGCCGTTAGTTCTTACTAAAGTTACGTTAGTTCCGCGATTTTAAAGAAACTATACACAAAAACCAATGGGTAGGCCAACTTCACATATGAAGTTGGCGTACCCATCGAGCTTTCCCACATTTTTCGGCAAAAATCGTTAGTTTCTCGTTAGTTCCCATTAGTTCTTACAAAAGTTCCGTTAGTTCCGCGATTTTAAAGAAATTATACACAAAAACCAATGGTACGCCAACTTCACATGTGAAGTTGGCGTACCCAACAAGCTTTCTCACATTTTTCGGCATAAATCGTTAGTTCTTCGTTAGTTCCCGTTAGTTCTTACAAAAGTCCCGTTAGTTTTGCGATTTTATACAAATTAGAACATAAACAAAAATGTGTGCGTAGGCTAACTTCATATGTGAAGCTGGCGTACCCAACAAGCTTTCCCACATTTTTCAACATGAATCGGTAGTTCCTCGTTAGTTCCCGTTAGTTCTTACTAAAGTTCGATTAGTTCCGCGATTTTATACAAATTAGAGCATAAATATAATTTATGGATAGGCTAACTTCACATGTGAAGTTTGGATCAACAAATTTTCCCAGATTTCTCGACTTGAATCGTTAGTTCCTTGTTAGTTCAAGTTAGTTCTTATAAAAAGTTCCATTAATTTCGCTATTTTATACAAATTAGAGTATAAGTAAAGTTGGTGGGTAGGCTGACTTGATATGTTAAGCTGGCGTACCGAAGCAGCCTAAAGACATTTTACTACGTGATTCGTCAGTTCTTCTATAATTCCTTTTAGTTTTTACCAAAGTTCCATTAGTTCCGCGATTGTATACATATTAGAGTATAAATAAACATTGGTGGGTACGCTAGCATCACATGTTGGCGTACCAATGAAACTTACGCAGGTTTCTCGATATGAGTCACTAGTTCTTTGTTAGATCTTATTAAAGTTACATTAGTTCCGCGATTTTATACAAATTCTATGTAAATAAAAACTAACCCTTTGCGTTCCATATCTAATTTTCCTATGTGCGTGCTTTAGCATTTTATGACATGCACATGGATGTCACTGGAACTCAAAGGGTTATTGGGTACACTAACTTTACATGTAAACTTGGCATACCGAATCAGTTTGAATGAATCATTAGTTTTTTTTTAAGTTGCCATTAGTTATTACAAAAGTTACGTTAGCGGAACTTTTTGTAAGAACTAACGTGAACTAACGACAACTAACGATTCAAGTTGAGAAATCTGGGAAAACTTGTAGACCCAAACTTCACATGTGAAGTTAGCCTATCCATAAATTATAATTATGCTCTAATTTTTATAAAATCGCGGAACTAACAGAACGTTTGTAAGAACTAATGGGAACTAACGAGAAACTAACGATTCATAGAAAACGTTGGAAAACTTGTTGGGTACGCCAACTTCACATGTGAAGTTAGCCTACTCACACATTTTTCTTTTTGCTCTGTAGAAAAATCGCGGAACTAATGGAACTTTTGCAAGAACTAACGCGAACTAACGAGGAACTAACGATTTATGCCGAAAAATGTGGGAAAGCTTGTTGGGTACGCCAACTTTACATGTGAAGTTGGCCTACCCATTGGTTTTTGTGTATAATTTCTTTAAAATCGCGGAACTAACGTAACTTTAGTAAGAACTAACGGGAACCAACGAGGAACTAACGGCCCATGTAGATAAAAGTGGATAAGCTAATTTGGGTAGGCCAACTTCAGAGACCTGGACCAGTGATGTTCTAAGACGCTAAGACGAAAAGATGGAGAGTGTTATTGCGAAGTAACTTCTTTTGTTTCTGTCTACAAAAGAGCAGCAAAGTAAGGCATCTGGTTGAATGTTGTATTTTCTACTAATCTCAAGCAGATCAAACGGGGTCTTCTCAAACCTATTTTATGGGGTAGTAGCAGAAAGACAAATGAGATACTACTCTTTTCTGTTGATGAGGTCCCGGTTTCAAACCCTGCTCCCGCCAAGTGAACTTTGTGGTGGACAAACACCGTGTGCGTGGGTTTCCTTGGGGTTCTCTCATTTCCTCCCCCTTTCTTCATTCCACCATTTAATTTATTTCTATTATTATTATTATTATTATTATTATTATTATTATTATTATTATTATTATTATTATTATTATTATTATTATTATTAAATATGACTACGAGCCTCAAAAATATAATACTCATATATATTGATATATATTTTCCTTCAATCTGATGCCAAATTAACAATTTCTGCAAAACTAAAATACATTCGGAACTCATAAGAAGCCATTTTGTTCTGTACTCGAAAGGCTTTCCCAGTTTTTTAAGAAGATACTAAGATGATGGAACCCTAAGCAACACATTTTATTGCTTCATATGTGTCAGTATTGCAAAAATAGGCAAAGCCTCGATATTCATGTGTACATTTTGTATTTATATCGTGCTAAATCTAATCTAATCTAATCTAATATAATATAATATAATATAATATAATATAATATAATATAATATAATATAATATAATATAAATAAAATAAAGAGTTTGTGTGTTTGTCTGTCTGTCTGTGTGTGGCCTGGGAACTAGACGAGTGGACCGACAGTTACCAAATTTTGGTCAGGGGGGCGTTTGCCGGGATTTGTAAAAGTAGTAGAAAATTACCGATATTAGTGTCGAATTCACAGTTTTCGCGGTCGCTGAGATCAGTGGTGAATCTCCGATCGCTTTCACCCCATTCGGCTGCGGGCCGGAGGTCACTGGGGGGGAGTGGTACCGAGAAATGTAAAAATAATCCAAACTGACCGATATTAGTGTCAAATCCATAGTTTTCGCGGTTGCTGAGATCAATGGTGAAACTCCGATCGCATTCAGCACATTGGGCTATGGGCCGGGGGTCACCGTGAGGGGTTACCGTGGGATGTAAAAATTATCCAAAATGACCGATATTAGTGTCAAATCCATAGTTTTTGCGGTCGTTGAGATCAATGGTGAAACTCCGATCGCATTGACCCCATTCGGCTGCTTGCCTGGGGTCACGGGGAAACATGCCGAGACATGTAAAAATAATCAAAAATAACCGCTATTAGTGCCAAATCCATAGTTTTCGCAGTGGCGACACTTCCAATAGCCATTACTTGCAAATTCAGCTACTATTGTATGCGGGCCGGGGCTCATCTGCGACTGGGGGTTACCGAGACATGTAAAAATAATCAAAAATGACCGATATTAAGAGTCAAGCCGACAGTTTTCGCGGTCGGTGAGATGAATGGTGATACAGGGCCGCCCAATGGGGGATGTATGGCGCAAGCTGCGTCATTGAGAAAAATTTTGGGGGGGATTTTACTCTACTTTCGAACTAGCAATTTTACTGTCGGAATAGCATTAAAACACGATTTTGAGAAGCTAATTTTCAAAAATTTTCCGGGGTAAACCCCCGTACCCCCTGCTTCGATACTCGATGAATGAAGTACCGCGCAAGTAGCCGTATGAAAGGAAAGGTTGGTTCGTTTTAAGAGAGAAGGGCGCCCACAAGAGGGATGAATGGCACACGTTGTGCCATCGAGGAAAAAATTGGGGAAGAATTTTACTCTAATGTCGAATAAGTAATTTTGCTGTCGTCAGAATAACATTGGAACACGATGCGATTTTTTTTTTTTAAATCTCGAGAATGAATCCCCTACCCCCTGCTTAGAAACTCTATGAATGAAGTACCGCGCAAGTTGCTATATGAAAGGATGGGCTGGTCGGTTTATCGCTTTGTGTAGGTAATTTACTCATTTTCTGCTGGGAGCATTTATTTATTTCTTATTTATACCATGTACGACACTTAATGCTGTTCAATTAATTCTGTAATGTAAGTAATGCTGTTCAATTGCTACATGATGTATAATAAATGAATTAATGATAATATTTTGTATAGTTTTCTGTTTGTGCGATTACATTTCCCAGGGCCTGCGGTAAACCGAAAACCAGCTCAAAAGTGGCATCACTTTGGGGGGGGGGGGTGCGCCATCAGCTTTGGGGGGGATGGGCACCCCTGTGGTGATACTCCAATAGGTGTTGACTTCCAAATACAGCCCCCATCGGCTGGGGCCAAAGGCTTTTTTTTTTTCGAACCAGGGATCTCAGGGGACGTTTACCGGGATATGTATAAGTAATAGAAAATGACCGATATATTTTCGTTGTTCAGTTTGTTTACATAGATATTTTATCTGACCCATGAGAAGAATGGGTATATTCAGCTAGTACAATAATATAATTATATTGTCAATGTGGATCGTAAAATCATAATATGAAATTTAAATATAAAAGTTGCTCAAATGGACATTTATGTGGTCGGACAATCTCCGTAATATAAAAATACGCTTCAAATATGTATGTTGCATTTTAGTGCAGAGCCTTGAAATATACTGTATAAAAATGTTGTAAATTGCTCTTTAAACAGTCTAATTGAATAAGTACGAAGTACTAAGTTGAAAGGTAGCGAGGAAGACTCAAACGCAAAAACGATGTAAAAAAAAAAAAAAAAATGTTGTGAAACTGTTTGTCACGATTTCAACAACGAAAACTGAAATGAAAATAAGTAAAGGTAACCTTCAAGGAAAGAACATGGAGGATTTATCATGAAAACAGTGATAACAAATGTTGGTTTGAAACCAAACAAATGACCTTTTTCCCCTTATCATTGTATCAAGTGACACATGATGGGATAATATAGAATGTATGTGTCTGTTTTGTTAGATTAGTGCTTAGTGAAAGTACCGTATCTAAAAGGATGATCAACCAAATTCAGATTTTTCTTTTAAATCTATATTAACGAAAGTTTACACAGTGATATTTTTCATACAAAGATGTATGTCAAAATACTAAAACTTTCAACTTTGTATACGTGACAACGATTCGCAACAGGCGACAACATAATGCTGCTCCATAGTCTATAAAGTAATAATAATAATAATAATAATAATAATAATAATAATAATAATAATAATAATAATAATAATAATAATAATAATAATAATAATAATAATAATAGGATGTTTCAAAAAATAAAGAACGTTTTTGTATGAAACACAAATGACAATTGATTTATGGTGCATGTTATTAGAATCACACTAGTGGACTATAAGAGTGTAATGTTATTAGAATCACGCTAGTAGACCCTTATGATGTAATGTTATTAGGATCACGCTAGTGGAGCCTTACAAGATTGTAATCATATTAGGATCACACTAGTGTGACTTACAAGATTGTAATGTTATTAGGATCACTCTACTGTTCCTTATAGGATTGTAATGTTAATAGAATCACACTACTGTGCCTTACAAGATTGTAATGTTATTAGGATTACGCTAGTGGACCTTATAACATTGTAATATTATTAAAATCACGCTAGTGAGTCTTATAAGATTGTAATGTTATTAGGATTACGCTAGTGGACCTTATAACATGGTAATATTATTAAAATCACGCTAGTGAGTCTTATAAGATTGTAATGATATTAGGATTACGCTAGTGGACCTTATAACATTGTAATATTATTAAAATCACGCTAGTGAGTCTTATAAGATTGTAATGTTATTAGGATTACGCTAGTGGACCTTATAACATTGTAATATTATTAAAATCACGCTAGTGAGTCTTATAAGATTGTAATGTTATTAGGATTACGCTAGTGGACCTTATAAGATTGTAATATTATTAAAATCACGCTAGTGAGTTATAAGATTGTAATGTTATTAGGATTCCGCTAGTGGACCTTATAACATTGTAATATTATTAAAATCACGCTAGTGAGTCTTATAAGATTGTAATGATATTAGGATTCCGCTAGTGGACCTTATAACATTGTAATATTATTAAAATCACGCTAGTGAGTCTTATAAGATTGTAATGTTATTAGGATTACGCTAGTGAGCCTGATAAGATTGTAATGTTATTAGGATCACGCTGCTGTGCCTTACAAGATTTTAATGTTATTAGAGTCACGCTAGTGCGCCTTACAAGATTGTAATGTTATTAGGATCACTCTACTGTTCCTTATAGGATTGTAATGTTATTAGCATCACAATAATGTGCCTTATAAAATTGTAATGTAATTAGGATGACGCTAGTGTGCCTTACAGGATTGTAATGTTATTAGAATCACGCTAGTGGATCTTATAAGATTGTAATATTAGTACATCGATGTCCGTTGCTCCGACAGATCTGTCCGTTGCTCCACACGATAATTCTTGAAAGAAAGCAAATTCTTACATTTCGTTTTAATAGACTGCTCGAGCAATTGTCTCGACTAAATTCTTAATGGAATCAATCCGTTAATATCTTTACTGGTAACGGTGTCTTTAATGGTAGCTATCCATATCCTATTGACACAAGGGTGTATGATTCTATATAATTCTAAAATTCTAGAAGTTACATATCTCGCCGTTAGATGGCAGCAGATATCTTCCAGCCGTTGAATCAACTGAATGAAATTGAAGCTTTTAGGCGTAATCCTTTTTGGTGTCCTTTAGAGGAGTTTATTATTAAACGTTCATTAAAAAAGACATTTCATTAAATAAACCTACTAAAAGGATTTCAGGAAATTTGATTAAATTTTCGTTAGGGTTGCCTGTGGCTTCACTTGGGGTTTCAAGGAGGCAGTTGCCCCCTCTGAGTTTGATATATGCATTTTGGTCAATATTATAATAACAGTAATGAAAAACTAGAAAATCTACCTCTATCGTAGAGTCTGGCGAGCCGCCCCTCCACTATGCAAAGTTTAAAATGTTGCTGCTGGGTTGCCAATGAGATGGAATGAAATTTTCGGCTGATTCATCCCATCTCGTGCAAACACCATCTCTCTCGGATATATATATATATATATATATATATATATATATATATATATATATATATATATATATATATATATATATATATATATATATATATAAGCTGTTTTGTGTTCTGTCGTAAAAGTAATACGAACGAGGTAAAACTCGTAACAGGAGAAGGTGCACCCCACCACTAAATCTCGTACCCCCAATTGACTCATACATTATATAGTTGATTTGATCACTTAGTTACATTAAAAAAGAATGTAGAATTCCAAAATGATTTAGAAAAATGGCAGATTGTTCGCCTCGGGAAGTAGGAAGGCTTTCTGAGCAGATATGAAAAAAAAATGACACTTTTTTTTTTTTTTGCTACATTTTGATTTTGTAATGTGATATTTTGAATATTACGTACAACTCAACTCATACTTTATAAACTCAACTGACCTAGATTTAAGAAATAGAGGACAACCCAATTACTAAATTTCAAGATATTATGACATTTCCGAAATTTCTGACAGCTCATTATTTGAAACAATATTGTGCTAATATATATGCTTTTTGTTTCATAAAACTTGCTTTGAGTATAACAGAGTAATATAATAGGGTTAACTTACAAAGGTCATAATGACCAGAGATTTCAATGTCCATTATACAAACAGAATAACGTAGAAAATAGGTCATTTCACCTCGTGATTGAAGTTTAACATATGCAACGTGACAGCTTACCTTGTGAATAAAGTTTACCTTTACAATACACCAATTTAATTTGTAGGTTTCATTACGCATGTTATTTAAATAAATATAGATTTTATTTTTAAAAAAATCTTTGTGCTCTAACTCCGAATAACATCTGTCAATTTGGCGTTCACAGTGGTAGTTTGCAGACATCCCAGACAGAATAATTATTAGTGTTTGTTTAATGCAATGTACCGTATGATATATGAAACCTCGGATAGCCGTTCATTAGACCAACAGATTCAAATCAATTTGTGGAGGCCTCCAACAGAGATGATGAATCATGTTTATCTGCTCAACTACTAATATATGGGGGGGGGGGAGATCTATATGTGTATATATGCATATCTCAATCGTGAATATGTGGTTTACTTTACAACAGTCAACTGTTTTGTTTTCACTCGAAATCCTTTACAGTCAATGACTTAAATTCGAGCAGGCAAATAAGCATTTATGGTTTAGATAAATAAACACTGCACTCTACTTCAAAATACCGACAGAACTATCTATCAAATATCACTACAGGAAATTAACAACCTCTGTTTAAAGTTAAACCACAGCTGTGTCTGCGTGATTAATGGAGGGCAATAATATTATACTTCTTTACTTTTTATTTCATTATAGTTTCGTGTTCTATACCATTTTGTATTTCTCTGTTTGTTTGCGTCATGCAAAAATTGAACCAAATGGGTTCGGCACTTCCGGTGACAACAAAAGTGCAAGACTTTGAAAGTTGCATTTTCAGTTCCGAACAGACTTGTGTAAAGTTGACCTGCTACTTCTAAATTTCGATTCAAAAGCCAAGCAAATCGTTTGTTTCGAAAAATGTAAAGACCAATGTTCGAAGTGGGAAAAAAAAAAAAAAAAGCAGAGGTGGTATGTTTTATTGCGATTTTGACTCGACATAGCAGCTATCTAAATATTGAAATATAGTGAGGGTATGTTGTCTAGAAGATTGCATTTCTATTTACATAATGACTGAAAACCATTGGAGAGCTTCTCAGTAGTTACGGGGGGAAGGTCATGAAGATACTTTGATCCGCACCAACAACTTTTTGAAAAAAAAATATATATATCTCCTTATGATGTAGGCCTATTAGAGAGAATTATGCACGAAAATATTCAAAAACCGAGTTTTTATCTCAGCAATTTCCTGCGGGAAAACTTGCGGAACCCCCAACTCGACTGATGGGATATTTCAAACCCCGGAAGATCCGCCCCTCACAGCAGACAATACCTATATCTGCCCATTTTCAAAACACGATATTTATATGCATTAAGGTAAGAAGGCACACACATACATAAGAAAGAAACAATTCAATATGGGACATCAACATATAAACTAGATGAATTTCTTTTAAGACATCTCATTTTAAAAACAAAAGGTAGGAAAAAGATTTTTTTAAAAGTCTCTGTTGTCAATTTAGAAATTATTTCTGCATAAGAAAAACAATCGTTATACTTGTAAAACTATTTGTGAATTGAATGGCTCTGCCGAACAACGTTGGAAATGACAATCCAAATTTAAAGAAATCTTTAAAAAAAAAAAAAACTATAAGTTGATTATGTATAAGTTTTAAATTTACTTTTTCAGTTTCAAACTATGCTTTTATATCAAATGATGTTACATGTATAATGTTATATATATGACTTTTTTTTTTTTTGCCTTACCGTCTTTAAATGTTACCTCACATCCTTACAAATTAAAGTTTCCTTACCGTCTTTACTATTGACCTATTCTATCTTCTAAAGTTACTTGTTCGTTTACATAGATAGATATAAATATGAACGAATAAGTCCAATGTTCTGCATAAGAATAGGGATACTTATACAAGGGCTATTATGTTTGTCCGTCAGTCAACAAACATCAGAGCAAAAACGGTGAGGGATATCAAGAAGCAGCTATTTGGAATCGATTCAGGGTCCCAAGAATAAGTTACATAACATCTCTTAATCCTCTTTCTAAACATGAAGTCATAGAAATTAATCGTATTTTGTCTCAAAGTTCATCGTCAAAGAGTGAAAAAACGGTACGAGGTCTTCTAGAACCGATTCAACGTGTTAAGTTACATGAACTAAATTTACCTAAGTCCTCGTACAGAAGGAAACCATATTTTTTTGACAATTCAACAATTTAATGGTGGGTCAAATGTACTTCTCCTGAATTTTAAGAAGAGTGTTTCAAAATACTCATATTCAATGAAAGACATTGGAATTTTGTATTCATTCATCTGCTTACATGTTACAGTCTACCTTATGATCACTAAATACAACATTCAATATTTACACTTCATCCTAATTCAATTTTCCCGTCAAATATCGAGTGTTATTTTTGTAAATTTTGTACCCATTAAGTGGGACACGGTTTGTTAGTGCTAGAGCGTTTACTCATAGTGAGTGAGGCCACTGGTTGGATACTCGACCAAGTAAGTTTGTGGTGGACAATATAGTGTCCATGTGTACTCCCATTTCCTCCCTCATCCTCATTCCACCAATTCTTCTATTATCATTGACTTCTCTTAATCACCCGTTTCCCTTAGCCTAAAGGGCATAATCGTGGGACGTTAAACTGAAAGATTTAATTTCATTTATGTACACATTAAAGGGGATAAGCAATACAAACCAAATGTAAAAAAGTATATATTGGTCTTGGTCTTGGTCTTGCATATCGAGTCTTGGTCTTGGTCTTGCACTGGAACCCTTGGTCTTGCATGCAAGAGTCTTGCAAGTCTTGCATTTAAGAAATCTCAAGCTTTTCATAGGTAAATTTTACTATTGATATAGAGGATTTTGACAGCATCAACTCTACAATGCACCAGTAGTGACGGAAATACAATATATGTTTCTAAATGTAACATAATTATGATAGTGTACAACAGTGTTGGGAAGTAACGTAACGCAAGTAACGCGTTACTTGTAACGCGTTACTTTGTAAGTAACATTTCCTAGTAACGCGTTACATTTTTTCCAAAGTAACTGTAACGGTAACGCGTTACAAATTTTTAAGTAACGTACCTAGTTTGCGTTACTTTTTTCGCGTTACATTTCGGATGAGCAACTACAATATATGTATTTTTTTTTTTTCGGAAACAAATGTTTCTTTCCTGTAAGTGAATTTCTCAGAATGAAACAATCGAGCATGAACTATGTATGTCAGTGACCGACAGTCACAGACACATAGAGAAATAGATAAGTTCGTAGTGCCACTTGCTGTTTTTTGAAGATGAGGACAGCCTTAGGGGAATCACGTGTATTGATTGCAAGCACCTGGAAGATTTTGTCTAGATTTTGACAGCATCAAATCAATACATTCAGTGAGTGAACTAGGAGTGCAATGATACCGGTAGTCTATTTTACTTTGATTGGTGTTGTTTTTATAAAGATGGAGAACGAAAATGTTACCGTTCGAACATTTGAAAGAATACTTTTTTTTTTCTTAAGAGCTGAGGATGATGGTGGACAGAATTTAAAAGTAAAGTATCTGAAGTGCCCCGGCGGAAAATATTTATGAACAACTAGGGTGCCATAATTAACGATTTACAGTATGGGGTTAATATGAATAAACTGTGTTTTGATGAGCACGCCTACTTTATTACTAGAAAATAGTTTGCTGGTGGTATGTAATATTGGAGTTCTTTAAGATCAGTTTGCTTATCCTAGAGTCCCGTTGATTATAGAGTAGTGTAATGTTTCTCTATATTCTTTATTTTTAATTTTACATAACAACATTGTTATTATTATATAATAAGTTTAGCAGAATAATAATAAGCAACCATTTTTTCTAACGCATAGGGATGAATACGAGTCAAGCTAAAACTCAACTTGACTCGAATTCAAGTCGAGTTTCGAGTCAAGTCAAGGGTAATATCCTCGAGTCGAGTTCCGAGCCGATCAGTTTTTCGCGTCGAATTTCGAGTCCAGTCGAGTTCGATAAATGTCTCGTTCGTTTTAAGTCGTCTTGAAATCATGGCCTGATTACACTGGAAAACAAAAGCCATGGAATACTTTTAGTGTTGCTCACGAGAGGGGACACTGCTTGCATCTCGTCTCGTCTCGATAATGAGACCACAAGATATTTTTTTATAACAAGCTCAGCTCGGGTCGGCTCAATTGAGAAGATGGCTCGAGCCGGCTTCCTTGGGGTGAACCATCGGCTCGAGCTGGCATGGTAGGGATTAGCCATTTGCTCCGTTCGGCTCAACTGAGCCGAGGGCTCTAGTCGAGTCGGTTGGGTGAGCTGTTGGCTCGGCTCACTTCTCGGTTCTGGTCGATAGTGAATGATCTGTGAGCCGAGCTTCTCGAGTAGTTGACAATTCGAAACCCAGGCCGAGCAGTTTTGAAGATATTTGGCCAGTGCCCTATAACTTTTAAGAGTGTTTGGCTCGAGCATGAATACTCAACCCTAGATCCAAATTCAGAAGCTCGTGAACAATGTCCTTGACTCCTAGACTTCACGACTACCGAGGTTGGTTATCAACTAGTTTTTTAGTATTCAAATACAAACGGCCTATGTTGTTATAATTAATAATAATAATAATAATATAAGTTGTAGTAGTAGTAGTTTCATTGATAATAATTATATTGTCTATGTAATATACTTGAAGAATGTACTCGAAACTACACACCGGATTCGGCTCGGGTAGACTCGGAATTTGATCCCATTTCGAGTCGAGTTGGAGGAAATTTTTCGAGTCGAGTTCTCGGGTCGAGCTCAAATATGTCTGTTTCTAGTCGAATCGAGTGTCAAAGAAAACTCGCTCGTGTCCATCCCTACGAGTAACGCAATATGGCATTTTATCAATGTTACATTATATGAAAATATTCATATATCAAGTAAAAAATTGTCCTTGCATTTACATAAAGCGATTCAGAACGTGCAATAATAATAATAATAATAATAATAATAATAATAATAATAATAATAATAATAATAATAATAATAAGAAGAAGAAGAAGAAGAAGAAGAAGAAGAATAGTGGTAGTAATAGTAGTACGGAAAATTGAAGTCATAATTATTTACACATTTTTAAAGTTTCGGACCTAAAAGTAACGCGTTAGTAACGCGCTACTTTCAAAGTAAAGTAACAGTTACTTTTTGAAGACAAGTAACGCGTTACTAACGCGTTACATTTAAGAGAAAGTAAAGTAACTTGTAACGCGTTACATTTTTACAAGTAACTTACCCAACACTGGTGTACAACATAGCTGATGACCTTTATTTTTTTAATGGGTGCCCACGCTTCGCTACTTATACCTAAATCACAACGTTTCGTAATCTGTTTATATCTTTTAAGAGATCCAACACTCCACTAGTTCCCAAACTGCGGAGGGGTACCCTGGGACGCATGAAAGAAAATTAGACGGCACAGATTATTGAAATACCATGAATTGCAAAATTATTTTTACACTCTAAAGGCGTCAGATTTTTCTTTTCAACCACGATTAGCTAATCCTTGTATTAAACAAACTTCCAATTAAATATTAAAACTTTGTTTTACTGATTCCAATATGTACTCTATGGGGCAAAAACATTCATATTACGCAAAAGCAATGAAAAAATTGCAGATTTTCGAAATATGGGCATGGAGAAAAAAGGACAGAATTAGCTGTGTTGAATGAAAATGAATGAGAAGGTGTTAGAAATATTAGCAGTAAGAGCAAAAAAGTATTTTAGATATTGTTAAGAGGAGGAAGAGGAACTAGTTAGGATATTGGCTGAGGAGGAACTGTTAGTCCTGGATCCACAGTACATGCCCGTAAAAATTTGTGAGTGCACGGAGTTTTATTGTTGCATCGTGTTCTTCGACCTATCGTTGTCTACTTTTTCTTGGGTAGACATCACAATTATGGTCGGTTATCTCCACAGACGCCATTTTCCAATATGGCCGCCAAATAAGCAACCAACATGCATAACTAAGGAACTAAGTCACCTAAGAAAGTGATTTTGGTGTCGAATCATAGGTTTTCGAAGTCAAAGAAGTTAAATATTACCATAAAATTGCTATATATTGAAGAATTTTATATATTACAGACAAAAGATACACTATGTATATACAGGGTGGATCATTTTAATTCATCCACGGGAATATCTAAAAAAAAAAAAACGAATCAAAACAAGTTTTTGATTATATTTGTTCACCACAAAGAGAGACACATTTTGGCGTACTTTTCAATACCAACATATTAACAGTGTTGCCAATCCATCACAAAGTTGTATTTTTTTAAATGTCACTACGTCAGGTTATTACAAATTTCAAATCTACATTTAAAAAGAAAACAATACCACACTTATTGTTCAGTGTTGTAAACTAACGACGCTACAATATCACAAACATTAAAAACAACCAAGAAGGCTTCTGAAATAATAATTACGCAAATGAGACGTACGGGACAAGACATGTCGAAGGCACCTTACGTTAGTGTCAAATACTATCATTATGATTTGACTATTTCGAATAGATTTGAACAAAATTGTAAGAAATTAAAAATTGGTCTTTTTGAAAAGACTTTATTTCGGAAACAAAGTTAATATACAAAATGGCTTTGTGTTTACAATATATGAAAAAGCAGTATATCAAACATGGTGTTTTTAGTACCATTATGAATTAATATTTGTTAATGGTCCAAAATATCATTAATATAAACAAATTAAACCAATAGAAAAGGTGCTGATGTGACTAAACAACTGAGTATTCTTACAATATTTTCAACATATAAACATTATACACAACATTTTAGCAACCACAATATTTAGTTTCTAATATTATTTTGTCATGTTTAATATATGCTATTTTTTTGTGTCAAAATATAAAATATCAATATCAACACATAAAACGAAGTGGTTTCGTAACAATTTAAGTTTTTCCTGTACATATCTTATACCTCAGATTTGAGCAACCTTATTATTTAAACCACTAAAAGTAGTTTATTTTTGCAAATACAGATTAAAGATTACTTAATATGCGTCCAAATTTACAGGTCTGAAACAAAATACATGTGACTTACAGCTGTGAATTTTCACAGCGCTTCTAACAAAGACAGTACATTGTACACAACAGTTGAAATTTCTTACATATATTTTGTTTACAATTGTTTGTTTTGCAAGAGCACACTCGCAATGCAGCATCTGGCAAAGATCGGAAACACTTTTTTGGTCTCAGGAAACCGTCTACTTCCTCCCATCCAAATTTCACAGGTCTTTCAGTAATATGTTCCTTTTCTAATGACAACAGAGATTCTCCGATGACCAAGTACGCGCGTTTAATGGGACCTCGAATAGTAGATGAAGTGAGTTGCAGCTCTGATGCGTTTACGGCCCAGTCGATAAAGTTCATAACGTAAAACATCAAAAGTTTCTACTTTAGTCGATTTCGCCCACATTTTCGTAAAATATGTTTCTGCTTTCCTTATGTCTTCGGCTGAGAGACTGTTTGTTTCAGCAAAATGAAGAAGATAATTTGTTGGTTGTGCATTCAGTGCTGCATTGTTTGTACCCACTTTACTTACAATGCCATTGCGAGTGAGAATTTGAGCTTTGAGGACGACGCTGCTCATTTTGTCTCTAAGTGTATCATATAAGTGGTGAATAGGAATGAAAAGATTCTTTTCTCCCACTCCAAACGTTACCTACAATTGCTTCAGCCCTTTACTACTCAAGTTTGCAAAATATCATAGTAACCAAATAGCCACATCAGTATCATTGGACAACTCGTTGCGCGCCGCGTTCAAGTGCCCAGTAGGTTTGAGGTACAATTCTTTGGTCGTCGTCTTCAATCTTTGATGTGAGCATTTCAATATTAGTTACGTTTCCTTTTATGCGTACGTTAGCAGGAAGGACACTGTCATTTATTACCATTCCGCTTGTAACAAGAATTAAGTCTGTTGAAGGTTTTTCAAGTATCTTTTTTTTGCTAATGCTTGCAGCATTATTTTATTTTGAACGACATTCCAGAATTTCAGTTTGATTGGTTTATGAGTCTGAGCCTGAAGGCAAGTGAGATGAATAGATCCGGTAGTGCATAATTGACGCACTCTCTTACTTTCTTTGAGTGAATTGTCACAATAACTGTCAAAAATAAAGTGTATTTCTTTGGCTGGGCATACTTTAGTGGTTTGTTCAATAACAGCGTTTATTGCTTCTCCAAAGTTCTTAAATACTGACATTTTCATCATTCTTATCTGCGACATGAAATCAACAACTACAATAGTCCGTGTTTGAAATTCTGGATGAAATGAGGTACTATTGTCGATTTTTTTCTTCAAATGTAATACTTGCTCATGCTATGTTGGTCTAGAAGGTGCATCACCTCCAAACAACTGACTTGAATTTACGAGATCATGAGAGAGTATTTCTTACATTGTCAAACCTCTTTCTTTTGCAATGTGATTTTCTTCTGAATCTGTGTGTGCAAAATCCCTTGATTTGATGATGGTAGGTGTCACAGTTAAGTTGTTTGTTGTAAGGGATTCGAAGGTGGGGACATAGACTTTTTCAATTCTGTCCGTCAGTTTCCTTTCTTTGGTAATGAAGCCCTCTTTCCTAAATTTCTCATTGTTACGCCTTGTATCTCTTAATACACCTAAAATTTTCGCCCTCACATCCTCAGAAACAAATTGTTTTGTCACAATGTTGTGTAAAATAAAACAACCATCCAATTTGAATGGTTACCTTTTGCTATTATGAACTGAAGCAAACGTGTTGCATTATAATGAAACGATTGGCTTTGCTTCCCTGTTAATTCATGATGAATTATTTCTGTGTGTCTGTCTGACCTGTGCATTTATAAGATTGTTCCAAATATTGGCAATGGCAAGAACTTCGTGTTAGGTCAGTTGCCATTCAGTGACGTACTGAGTTTTACGCGTTTGTCCAATGATTCCTCTCATACTTTTTAGAGCTTGTTGAATTGTTTGTTCCCGTTTTCATATCTGGGCCCACTGCGTGTAATGGTGCCGGCTTTCCAGAAACTACAAACTGACCATTCAAGAACTTTTCATGTAAGTAAAGACAATCTATTCCAAGGCGCTTCATTAATTCCAAGTATCGTGAATTATAACGTAAATAATTCAGGTAGTTGAATTGCTGAAATATAGGGATTAATGACTCAACGGTCTCAACATGTAAATTAAAGTCTTCTTCGCGATCATACATTACAAAGATTTTGATGAGTCTTTCAATGTTGTGGAAATTGTTGAGGTAACTGCAAAGTTCTGATTTCTCGTTACATTCGTTCACAAATCTTAAATAGTAGTCTCTTAGTTGTTGACTTGAAACTAAAAGTTAGAGTCTTTATCTTGCAAGGCCAGTGGAAACTGATTTACTTCTTTAAGCAAATTGTTGTATGCTTCCTTTTCGTTATTCTCCAGAGAGCATCCCAAATCATTTTCTCGAGTACTTCAGAGAATTAACATTCCTTGAAACGCCCGAACATAACATTTTCCATTTAGTACACTCTTAACTGAATTCACTCTGAAGATCTCTGTTTCAACCAGAGCATCATCTAAACCGCTACCAAGGAGGTACCGTAGAGCCACTTTTGTGGAATGAAACATTCTAACCATTGGCAATGTGTCATAAAATTTCTTTGGGTTCCTTAGAACTATGTACACAACTGTACAGAATACTCCTTCGTCTCAGAAGACCGGAAGGTTGGGTTGTCTCACTGATTCAAAGATCTTAAGGGCAGTACACACAGTAGCGTAATCGGTAACTGGGGAAGGAATAACTGGCAGAAACCCAACTTGTTTAATTAGTACAACTTTGGATGAACTTAAAGAGTGTATATTTCTCCACGTTGGTGATACGAGCTGAGCGTCGTCTGAAAACGCACCACATCGAGTAAGAGAAATAACAAACTCAGTTTTTAGAGCACATGTGGATGCCTCATCAGATGAATGAATGCCAACATCCTCAGCTACTTTAAAGTTGTTCGGAAGAACAGGTTTGGTTGTACTCTTCCTTCGATTTTTTTTGACACGGTAGCTCACACAAAAATTTACAAATTCTCTTCATCAGTGCAGTTTGTGAAAACTTTTTTCTCTGTGGATCTCTTCTGATGTTTTATGTTCAAAAAAGAACCACGGCAGTACGGTGGCTCTCAAATGTACCTGAGAGCGATGAATATCCTCAAAGTCTAACTTCTCAAGAGCTCCTATTGTGAAGTCTCTTAAGTTGAAATGACTGGGTATCGGTGTGTCAGCTTTGGACCTCCTCCGAAATAAATTCCTGCGTACGCCCCTGGCTATATTATATACAAGACTTCAATATATCGCAAATGTAGGGTAATCTTTGAATTCTCTGACCCCGAAAACCTATGATTCGACACTAAGATCACTTTCCTAGATGATTTAGTTCCTTAGTTATGTATGGTGACTGCTTATTTGGCGGCCATATTGGAAAATGGCGTCTCTGGAGGTAAGCGACCATAATTGAGATGTCTACCCAAGAAAAAATAGAAAGCTATAGGTCGAAGAACACGATGAAACAATAAAACTCCGTGCACCCACAAATTTTTACGGGCATGTACTGTGGATCCCGGACTATGTATTATGAGGGACATGCTAGAGAGTATTGTAGAAGGAAAGAGAGGGAGAGAGCCAAGCAGGCTAGTTGAAGAAAGGTATTAAAAAAGAAAATTGCTACGTCAAGACGAAGAGACTAGCTGAGGACCACCGAACGTCGAACCTTGTCTGTTGAAGCAAATAACCTGCCAATAATGGCGGAATAGCTATAATGATGGTGATATGTTTAGCAGTATTGACCAAAAAAAGAGGAAAACAAAATTAAAATAATAATTATTATAATCAAACCTCTTAATATTTTAGAATAATTTGAGTGAAAACTGAAAACGAGTCAATTGTCTATATCTTTTGTGTAAACTCAATTTATATAAATACTGTTGACCTGTATTAGAAATACAAAATAACGGCATTGAACTCCAAGTTATTTGAAGTCTCATTTGTGAATATGGATTACTAGCATCAAGTACCCACTTCGTTGGGTTAAACTATAATAATAATAATAATAATAATAATAATAATAATAATAATAATAATAATAATAATAATAATAATAATAATAATAATAATGATAATAATAATTCTCTCTCCTCCCCAAGTTGCGGGGCTGAACTTGGATTTAAACGGCATCACAAGTGTCACTGTTCGTGTCAGAAACCCCGAAAACTATGGATTCGGCACTAATATTTGGTCATTTTTGATCATTTTATTCCACATTGAGATGTATGTATCTCCCTCTCCCCCAAGTTACGAGACTGAATTTGATCGTAAACGTTATAGGAAGTCTCAGTATTCAACTCAGTGACCTCGAAAACTATGGATTCGACACTAATATTCGACATTTTTATATATCTCCCTTCCCCTCCGCCAACCTAAGGGGCTGAATTTTGATTTAAACAGCACCGGAATTATCATTGTTTATCTCAGCGATCCCCAAAACTATAGATTCCATTTTAATGTCGGTAATTTTCAATCATTTTAAAATATCTTTCCTCTCCCTCTCCCCTAAACTGCACCGTCAAAGTGATATGGCAGAAACCATCTCAGGTCCGATCCTCATCTATGATGAAAATAAGATCGAGTTCGCAGTTCGATGGTTCAAGAGTTATTAAGTTTTATATATATATATATATATATATATATATATATATATATATATATATATATATATATATATATATATATATATATATATATATATCTTCCCTTCCCCTCCTCCATCCCTAGGTTCTACCATCAAAGTGAAACAAACTCTAAAAAACTTTCCAGGAAAAAACATGTTAAAAATTTGATTGAGATCGGTTCAAGAGTTATTGAGTCACAAACTTAGTCACTTTTATTTTTATTCATATTGATTTTTGTACATCTTCCCCTCCCCTACGTTTATATTAAAAATTTGATCGAGATTGCTGGTTTGGTTCGAGTTATTAAGTTTTATTTATTATTTTATAACTCCCCCTTCTCCACTCCCTTAAGTTTTACCGTCAGTGAAATGATGAAAACACTCCCAGGCCCAAACTCCATCTATGTTGAAATCTGATCGAAATCGGTCGGGTGGTTCAAGAGATTAGGAGTCACAAACAAATCACTTTCAATTTTATAATATAGATTTATTGTTGTAGTATAATGTTATATCGTTCAATCCTTGATGTGTCGTATACCTAAGGAGGCTAAAAGTTATATTGATAAACAATTATTCAACGTATAAGCATCCGCCCATGAAATCAAACTTGCGGTCACATATACTAAGTTTTTGTCAATGTCATGAAAATGTTATTTTGATATTAATTTTATGAGCAGACATTAAAAATTTCCAACGGATGCTTGAGTCTCGGAGCCAAGGTCATATCCATGTAGTCGACACCTATGGTGTACGGAATTACCAGTGTTCAATACTACATTTCTCTTTAGCTTTGAAAAAAAACCACTAATATGTTTTGAAACGAAACGAAATATCTAGTTTAACGTCCCACGATTATGCATCGAGGCTTAGGGAGACGGTAATGATGAGAAATGAATGAAATGATGGAATGAAGAAAGTAGGAGGAAACATCAAAATTCCGAGAAAACCCACGCACACGGTGTTTGCCCACCAAAAAGTTCCCATGGCGCAAGCTAGAATCCAACCAGGGACACATATAACCACACGTGACTGCTCTACCACCAAGCCGGTACTTGTGCAAGACTCTTGCGCAAGAGTCTTGGTCTTGGTCTTGGTCTTGGTCTTGCACCCTTGGTCTTGGTCTTGATCTTGCATCGGGATTCCTGGTCTTGGTCTTGGTCTTGGTCTTGGTCTTGCATGCAAGACTCTTGCAAAAACTGCAAGACCAAGACTCTTGCGCTCATCACTACCACCGGGCCAAAGATGTGACAAAATTCTTTGAGGACAACGAAATTAGTGTTCTTCCGTGGCCAGGCACTGGTCCTGATATGAACCCGATGGAAAACCTTTGGAGCTTCATGAAAGAAAAGCTAGAGAAGAAGCACATTAGAACCCAATTTCAATTGATCAAGGAGATCAACAATTTGTGGTATCACGATGCTGAATTGAAGGCAAAATATGCTAAACTCGTACATAGGATGCCACAAAGGATAAAAGACTTAATAAAGAATAAGGGATTTCATAAGAAATAATAATCTTTGTGTGAGAGATAATTTTCTTGTAGGTATTCCATTTCATTTTTTGTTTCCAATATGGATATACACACTATATAGTAATTATATTTGAATGCTACGTACGCATTTGTTTTATTGATAATGAAAAGCATATGCCACACCCACTAGAAATTAGGACAGAGTTACAAGGTAACAATTTGGACTAAGTTCGAACGTATTTTCTCACGTAATATTGTAAGAACAGTAAAATATTCAGAAACTGAACGTTGACTCTAATAATTTGAATACGTCTGTAGTTGAAGCGCTCCCCCCCCCCCCCCAATGTGAAGTATATGCTATAATTCGTTTTCTCCAACAGCCGCAGTTCGAATTTTGAATAATGGCTATCTGTGCGAGTGTTACAGTAAAGCTTAAAATATATAAAACAACAATCATGCTTGTTGTCCTGTATGGTTGCGAAACATGGTCGCTTACTCTGAGAGAACAATGCAGACTGAAAGTATTTGATAATAAAATCCTGAGACGAATATTCGGACCCAAGAGGAAAGAGAATGGGGAATGGCGGAAACTTCATAACGAGGAACTACATAATTTATACCGTTTATCAAATCTAAGAGGCTTCAAATGAGAGGTCATGTAGCCAAAATGGAAGAAAGTAGGAATGCTTTCAAAGTCTTGACTAGAAGACCAATTAGAAAACGACCATTAGGGAGACCTAGGAGTAGATGGGAGGACAATGTTAAAAAGATGGATCTCGCAGAAATAGAAATACAAAGTAGAAACTGGATCCAGTTAACTAAGGTCAGAAGTCAATGGAGAGCTTTTGTGAATGCTGCATTGAATCTCCGGGTTCCATAGACCATTAAACTGAAAGCCTAAATACCAATTTTCATATATCTTACCTTAAAGGATTTCGAGATGTGACAATTCTTATTATAACAATTGTAACTCCCATTCTTTTCTTCCAACCTCCTCTATCCGTCCTTTTGTAGGAAAAGTATCTACAGTCTAATGTAAATCTTAAACATTAAAATTTCCAGCGGAGATCATCTGAAATATTATTATTTAGCCACGATGGCACGATCTTCGGATAATCAAAGCCTCCTGCGTATAAAAGATCAGAATGAAAGAAAAGAATATCACATGACCTTGCAAAATTAATAGAATTAAAAAAGAAAAAGAAAAAAAAGAACTGCAGACAGAAAGTAGACAGTGATTTGACGCAGAAGATAGGTTCAAATATACTCTGGAACATTAGTTTCAGTTTTCCGGGTTGGGTCATCTTCGCATCTTTCTTTTCTTCAGCTAATCTCGTAGTAAACTTGACTTTGGTGTGTCGTTCTGATCTGAACTTTTTTCTGTGAAGCAAACAACAATACCAGGATCCAGAAGAGAATCTTGTTTCACGTAGCAGATGGATAGATACATATTTCATCACAACTAGAAGTTGGCGTTTGAAACTTGTTCCAATGACGTCACTGGATTGGACCACTTTTAGTGTTTGCGCTGTAAGTGGACGATCCAAAGTAGGTGAAGGTGAATGCCTCAGTACTAGACTTACGACTGAGGACGGAGCTAGAAGTAGAGGGGATGGGACACGACGCATCTTCAAGATCTGAAGGGCACATACAACGCAATATGTGGTTTTATTCCTTTTTCATTGAAGAGTACTTTTTTCTCTTTCTTCCGCAGACTTGAAGTAAACATAAACATATCTTTCGTCTTTGTTGACTTCAGCCAATTGTGTTCTTTGTGCTTATTTTAAAGTATCAAATCTGACTGCGACACAAAACTTGGAAATTTGTCAACATTGCGTCAACTAAGACGGAAGCAATTTGTTTATCGAGATTGATTCTTTTTATCAATTATTGTTTTTGATTTCATTCACAAGGATAGAACTAGGCCACCGGAAAGAAGATTGAGTAGGTGAAATAGGAATTTATTATTTCACTAATCGTTTTTGACGAACTACGGGGAGAAGGAGGCGTTGAACCTTTCTTTTCAACGTTCACCAGAAGGACTCAGTGATGATTTCCCCTGGGGTTGGGGGGAATTTCAATAAACGGAGGAGGGGAGTGAAAGTAGCATTGCAAATATACTGCTAACCTAGGTTGACGGCAATCGAGAAGACGCGCCGGGACGATTTCATAACTCGGGGGAATTTCCCTCCGGGCCATCTCTAGAAATTATCATTTTTGGTACGTGGTCCCAAACCATGTGAGTTTGTGGTGCACAATACTGAGTCCGTGGATTTTCTCGGAGTCCTCCCGTTTACTTGCTTTTCCAGATCTCACATTCCTCCAATTCTGTCATAACCAGGGGTAAAAGTTAGACGGAACGCAGGGGGACGTCGTCCATCCATTTCTATAAAATATCTATGGCGTCCCCCTACTTCCTAAGAAGATTACAATGGGTAAATATAGGCAAGGAGGACGGGGTGACGTCATGCGTTCCCCTTCCTTTTCAGATCCACTTTTATCCCTGGTCATAATCTTTCAATTATGTTACGTTATAGAACAAAACCGTGAGATGTACAACCATATTTCATTACTGTTTACATCCATCAGATCCAGAAACAATGTTCCGGGGAGCGGGGCACTACTGATACTATTCTATATACTATCATATTATAGACGTATTATTTTGGTCTGCTCCGGGGGGGGGGGGAGGCACTCTCAGATCTACGAAAAAACATGTCTGGAAGAAACACTGATCAGATCTACGAAACTGTTGGCGAAGAAATTAAAAAATGTGTTCAAATGTTGTCAAATGTGTTCAAATGTTAGATGAGATTTTACTAAATTCGGTCTCTAATCAGAAAAAAGGGATTTTTCGCCGTTCATCAGAACGCTGACCTTGAACCTAGATTAAAGATAAGATGTAGGACGAATTACGACTGCTACGGGGATAAAGAAGGAAAGCTTGAATACAGGGGCGGATCTAGAAGGAAAAAACTGGAGGGACCAGCCAGGTTCCAGACTATGATAGATATATCATAAATCTACTAGAAACTTTTAAAAATATATAAATAATATCTTCAATTATTTTTGTTACTCAAAAAACTGGGGGGCCTAGGCTTCCCCGGCCTCGGGCTGGATCCGCCACTGCTTGAATATTTTTTTTCGACGTTTACCTGATCTCCAAAACTCTTGAACATAGATACTTAAATAAAACAAAATCTTCTAATTGAAATCCTGATTGGAGATAATACTATCTTCTCACGAAATGCAACCCCTACAAGAGAACGGCAAACCTTGAATCTTTTCTTCCAATCTTTACGTGACAACTTCTTTGTAAGCCCTACACACTTTAGTCCTATCATTGACAAGTACCGTACGTAGCTTTGTTCATCTCAAGTTCGAGTTCTGATAAAAATGTATTAAATAACTATCTCCCATCTCTTTTAGGCTTTAGAGCAGCGATTTTCAATCTATGGATAGCGACCCACTGTTAACTTCTTACGTAGAAAATTGCCCATAAAATTTTAGTGATGATACGACCCGAGACACAACTCTTTGAATAGACCTAGGTGTAACATTCGCTCCAATGAGCAATTATTCTTATTTATTTTCAATATATAACGTTCAAAATTATTTTATATTAGAACATTTATTTTTGGCAGAGTCAAAGTTTCTTTCTTTTCTTTTTTTTTTTTTAAGTAAACACCCCTTCTCCTAACCTCCGAGAACTGTTTGCCTTCCATCGACCACCCACTTTCACCGAAGAAGTGTCAGGAAGGTTCCCCCCTACGCTGGCTGAGGGAAGCATACCACCCAAGTTGAAAAACGTATTTTTTTAAAAGAAAGCAGAGAACTGGACAATGGTCATCTACTCTAAACTACGCCATCTTTCACAACGGATTTTCTTTTAAAATAAACTAGCCACTAACACAGAGAGGTTCTAATTTTTAAATTTTCAAAGAACAAAAAAAAAAAAAAAAAAAAAAGATTTTTGTTGGGAGTTAGTTGAAAAGCACTCGGGGAAGTCAGTTTTGTGCAAGATCGTGGTTGTCCAAAGAGCATCAACCCGAGACTCTCACAGTTCGTGTACAACCTATATATATATATATATATATATATATATATATATATATATATATATATATATATATTTTGTATAAAGTACAAATCAGAATGTGCGGCTAAATAAAATATAGTGGTACTTAGCTACGATAACCCGCGTGACAACTTAAGTGACATTTACTCGCTCCAGGGCCATTTTATATAGCCCCTATATATAATCTATATTTACATACGTATATAAAAACTATATCATTCGCAATTTTTTTCTAAACATTTTTTTTAATTTGGTTAAACGACGTAATAAGCAACGTAGTGTAGTGGCAAAGTTACATTCCCGCTCCATAGTGGTGAGACAAACACGCTTATATTAGTGCCTGATGGAGAAACTCAGTGAAGGTGTGCGATAAAATTCAATATAAAAAAAAAGAAAGAAAGACTAGATGACCAGTAGGAGATACCAGTATTGGGGAAAACCTTCCAAGAATCCTCGTCTCGAGAGGAGGTAGCTTGAGGATCAGAAGAGACTCATCTGCCAGAGATTCAGCCGTCGGGTTATGAAGGAAGGACTTCTATGATCAACGGTGGAGTGAATAGCAGGAGCTACATCGCGTGCAGTGTAGTGCGGTGGATTCGCATCACTGAGGTAAATACATCTATAGTGGACGATCCAAAGATGCAAGGCAACGGCGAAAAGGTAGGAGAAGTTTTAAACATTTTTCTCCCTTGTTACGATTCAAAGCCGGAGTAATTTGGCCGATCCCATCCGCTCATCTATAAACTCTGTGTAGCATCAGGTCGGAATAATTATCACCATTCCAATTTTCTGTCGGACGGAATGAACGATTTATAAACTTTATTTTTTTTTAATTTACATACAATAGCCAGGATGAGTTTTCTACATTATTTTTATTTTATTATCATGACCATGCAGAATATAGAATTTCTGCTATGATAATTAACGTCATGTAATATATTTAGAAATGGAATTATATCTTAGTGTAAAGAAGTTACCAAACAACAAGGGTTTCAGATCTCAGTTCAGCATTTACAACATTTTTTTTGTAGTTGTTGTTGTTGTAACATGAATTTATCAATTATACTGGTATTCGTTTTAATACTGGTAATGCAGTGTTGTAAAAATATCAAATTTAAATCATTGAATAGTCATTACTTGCAAAGAGAAAGGTTCTCACTTTTTTTTTAAGTATGTGATTGTAAGCTCACTGTTCCTAAAATATGAGAAATGTGTCAACAATATATATCCATGTTATATAAGCTATGAATAAGAGTAGTGTTGAATGACTAACACGTTATAATGACAAGAACATGTAGTTAGAAGTTATGTGCAACCGTACGTAGTTCATATAGACCGAGTGATAGAGAGTAAATAAGGAAAATGAATATATATATATATATATATATATATATATATATATATATATATATATATATATATATATATATATATATATATATATATATTACGGCATCAAATTATTAATTAGCATGACTCAAATTAGATTAGTTTAGATTAGGAATATTAGGCTTAGGCGTATCCCCGAAAAATAAATATTTAGAAACACAGATATTCCCCAGCTGGAGTACTTGGCCAAATACTCGTTTAATTTCCCTAATTATAAGCATGAATATTTGTATAAACATATATATATTCTGTGTAGGTATCTTACAATATAGGATTATTATAGATATATTGAAATTATGACATGTCTTGTTTTGATGTGATGTAATTATTTTTTTGCTGAATATGTATGAATAAATTTGCTTATGTAATTACTAGGTAGAACAATGTGTAAACATTAAGGTTGTAGAAGTGCACGTCTGTCCTATCTTCTTTTCTATATATTTTTTTGTGATTGTTCTCATCTTGCTGGCAAGTTAAAACATATTTTTTTAAATTCAAAATTACCTAATTATCTCTCGATAACTCACCTCTTTCTACTTTCGTCAATTTCTTTTTATGGTTCTCCTTGATAGATATAATTTGTGTTTAATGAGTACTTTTATACTCGCTGGAACGATCATTTCGCTATTGTGTTAAGTTAACAAATCATAAAAACAGAGAATTCATTTCAATCTTTCTTTGTAACTGTCCTAAACTGTCAAAATAATATTGTTCTAGAAGTGCTCTGATTTTGTAGTATGTTATGAAAAGAATAACAAAAATAGTAAAACTACAAACAGGAAGCCGAAATCCTTCAGATTTCGTGAATAGTACCTAATTTAGTATCAGTATAGAAGAATCAGGTTACTGAAATATCCTTATTTGAAGGGATTGAAAACATTTGTTTAATTCCTAAAGAAAAATCTTATATTTCTTTTTTTTAATCCATGTCATTGTTATTTTGTTAACTAATTTATGATTTTTTTATTCATTTTTAAATTCTTAAAAATAAATTTTATCACTGTTACCTAAATTTCATGTAACTGTTGTCATTTGTTGCATTGCCATTTTTTAACTTTCTACCCTCTCCAAACTTTGGTAGATCATCTTTTTTAATTGTTGCACCAACATAGTGAGAGACAAGCTGAGCTGACCGTTTCAGGCTTAACAATCTAATTTATTCTTCTTCATTTAATTTCTTTTTTCTTTAATTTTATTCACTCAGCAATTTTCTTTTTTTAATTCACTTGCTGCGTGTGAGATAGTCAGCACAGTCCGTCTCTTGAGTACCAGACTAGTATGTCATATCTTTTTCAGCTTTGCAGCATATGGATATTCTGCGAAATTAACCGGCGATTTCTGTACCTAAACTTTCGTAATAACTACGTGCCTACTTTTTCCTAGCGCCCTGGTTACACCGTTTTGGGAAAAAAGTAGAATAAATGTTAGTTAACATTATCACTCTTACTTTCTCTTATCTTTCGGAAAACGATAATAAATTTTAAACTTGGAGACCTGGAGTTCGAGCCCCGTGGCATTAACTTCAGCTCTCCATGAGCTACGTGCATCTCGGTATAATAATTAACGCATCTATTCTCAGGAATCGAAATCAAATTTACCTCATCATAAATTTGATTCCCCCTAAAATAGTCTCTTTTTACATAGGTACACTTTCCGAGACGAGACAGAACTCTTTGAATAGAAACCCGTACACTTTCCGACACGAGACAGAACTCTTTAAATAGAAACACATACACTTTCCAAGACGAGTCAGAACTCTTTGAATTGAAACACATACACTTTCCGAAACCAGACAAACTCTTGTAATAGATGTAGATACATTTTCCGAAACGAGACAGAACTTTTTGAATAGATGCAGGTACACTTTCCAAAATGAAATAGAACTCTCTGAATAGAAACATGTACACTTTCCGAAACAAGATATATATCTTTAAGTAGAAGCAGGTATACTTCTTGAGACGAGACAGAACTCTTTGAATAGAAACAGGTACACCTTCCAAAACAAAACAGAACTCTTTGCATAGAAATAGGTACATTTTCCGAAACGAGACAGAACACTTTGAAAAGAAACAGGGAAACTTTCCGAAACGAGAACTCTTTGAATAGAAACACATACACTTTCCGAGATGAGATAGAACTCTTTGAATAAAAACAGATAAACTTTCTAAGACGAGACAGAACTCTTTGAGTAGACGCAGGTACATTTCCCGAGACGAGCCAGAACTCTTTGAGTAGAAATAGGTACACTTTTCAAAATGAGATAGAACTCTTTGAATAGGAACAGGTAAACTTTCCGAAACAAGACAGAACTCTTTGGATAGAAAGAGGTACATTTTCCGAAGCGGTTAGCGTACGCGCCTCTGGCGTGGAGGATCGGGTTCGATTGTGGTTCGGATTCCACGTTAATCAGTAGGTCCACGTCTCATATAGCCTCGCTACTGAACGGGACGTTAAACTCAAAATCCCGTCCCGTCCCGTATCCCGTCCCGTCCGTAAACCAGTAGGTCCCGTCTCATATCTGGGTCTGAGAAGTAAAATAGTAGAAGTCATAAAATATTAATTTCACAGGAGAAGTGAAAAAGTGTTTGTAAGACAATACTTTCTTGAATTGCGTCGATTGTTTATTGACGGAAAAATTATTCGCTTACTGCGTTCCAGTTGTCCACATCTCAAAACGTTCCTTGTGTCCCTCGTACTGATGTAAGTTAAGAAAAAAAAATATGATAACTCAATTTCGATCAAAAAGTGACTTGGTATAGTTTACCTCTAAGCCCCAGATATAGCCTCGCTACTGAAAGGGATGTTAAACTCAAAATCAACTCAACTCAATACATATGTATATTCGCAAATCTTACTTTTTCCCAAACCTTCTCTTACACCTTAGATCTCCCAGATCGCACATCGTTCTTCATGCAGACGATCTGACTGCTGCACGTCGCGAATACGTTCCACATTAAGTTCTGAAAGACTGGTTGACGGGTATCCACTTCTTGGGTTATCAGAAACATCTTCACGGTCCAACCCGAAATCAGGCGTATCATTCCAATACACGACCACGGGACAGGGTATTCTTGACAGTTTTGATCATCTCGAAAATATCTTTCGCTGGTTTTTCTAACTTACAGCAAATCTTAATGTTCGCCCTTTGTTCCGTGTAAGAATCCATGACAATCAGGAAAAGGGTGTCTTTCTTTAACTAATGTTTAAAAGAGCACAATGCTCGCTTTACCAAATCGTTACATGTCGAGTAAAAGAAGACGATAGCATTAATCTCACATGGTAAACAATTTTGTCATTAGCAATTACCGAGTATTAGCGTCAGTTCTGGAACTTTATTGTAAAACCTTATACCAATATTAATCAAGTGTGTATATTCTGTAATATTGAAGGAGAGAAGAAATGACTTGTATTTTAACATTAAAGAAATGTATTTTCCATAAGTAGAAGCTTTGCTTTGTTATAATTAAATATAAACTAATTATTTGCTGAGCAAAACTATATATTTTCATTAAAATTCAACACGTGTTACAGAATCAGAAGAAAGATAACTTAGCTGTTGTATGTATATTCGATTGTACAGTTATACTGTAGAAATATCACATAGTGTCTGATGAAGCCAAAGAGTTAGTTCGCGAAACTGTAACTTGTGTTGAATTTTAATGAAAATATATAGTTTTGCTCAGCAAATAATTAGTTTATATTTAAAGAAATGGGTTTACTTGGACTTTACATGAGCAGAATTAATTCCATTATCACTTGTCCTTATTTACGTACTATCTTACTCCCATAATTACAGAGTAGAAAATGTTTCAGCTCTTCAATTATGCTACAATACGAGTTGTGTTCTCTCTATATTTATTACCTTTAATGAGGACATGGCTTCAATAATCTCCTTTAGGAATTGTTAATTACTCTTTCAGTGTGATAAATGATTCCTATGTGTGATCTCAATTTCTAAGCGCAGAGATCCATCCTAGTTCCTGCAAACGGAGACAGCTTTACCTTCAATGTCTTCTTTTTGCAATACGTTAAAGGGAATGTAGCTGTATGTTTTGTACATCGCATGTCCGTGGATTTTTCGCGTATTCAGTAACAATAAGGAATTATTTAAAAAGTTTCGGAATACCAAATGTATTACTAGTATTTCATATCAGGATGCTACCAACGTTAAAACTGGAAATGTTTGATTCCGATTAGTATTACCCAGGGTCGGCTCTACTATATGTGCAACACGTGCATTTGCACGGGATGGCAGGTTTCAAGGGGCGACAAAATCTCTGTCATAAAAATATTATTTAAAATAAATATTTCTTGTTGGCAACAGACTTCATGATGATGGTAATTAAATTTACTAAGCTGACCTTCTATTTCAATACTACATTCATAAATCATGTTTAGGTCGCATTAGTTTAACGTCACATGGACAGTGCTAAAGCAAATGGTCAAACAAATCCCAGCATGAATTGCTTGATTGTTGTCAAATACAAGAATTCAATTTTCGAACAGTAGTGAACACCTATTCCATTTAGTTAGTTATCACAGTTTTGATATGAAAACTAGTCTTCTCTTTGGCACAAACAAGTTCCTTATCATTTAAGGTGGAAATAAGTTTATTTAAAAAAAAAAACAGATGTAGAAAAGAAATCAAGAAATAAAGATAAAAGAGCTAGTTGCACTGGAATTGAAAACTGATATATTGAGATTGAAGTTCTAAATTGAATTCTATAAAAAGGAATAAATTTTTTCCTCTGCAGGTGTGCTTGCTGTATATTTCACTAACATAATACATTATAATTGATTTAAACAGACACAACTGACAGATTTTCACTAACATAATAGATTTTTTAAAAAATAGACACAACGAGATTGTATTTGTAGTGTGTAGGCCTTTCTGATTGCGAGTGCACTTTTCCTCCCTATAATTGTTCATGTTTTTAAGATTTGTTCTTTCTGCAAAAAAGGGAGGCGGCAAATGATGCCATTGCATGGGGCGGTAAATTGCGGTTAGTTGAGGAGATGAAATCTTTAAAAGAAAGAAAGAAAAAGTAATTTAGTAAGGGACAAATTTTCTTCGGAGAACATTTTTCAGAAACGTTTCCAAGAATTTTGTTCATATTTCATAAGTATCTGATAGTAATTCTACAGTATGGAATGGTTCATTACTGAATTTGAAAAATACAAGAGAGAAAGTGAACAATATCTCTTGTTTATAAAAGTTTATTATGGAAAATATATACGTATTTAAACAGAATGGAGGGAAGAGAAAAAATAATTCCATCTATCATCTATCAATCTCAAACAATAAGAGTGATTGACGAGACTCAAAGAAAACACGAGCCAATTGTTATCAAAATAGGAAAATACAAAATTGTGAAAACCGCAAACAAAAATGAGATTTTGTTCTATATGTCAAATGGTAGAATGTGACTTCAATAAAACATAGATTGAATCAGATCCAGAAAATATTCTTCGCTGCTTCTACTGTGCAACTATGATCCTCAACACTTCTTTGAATTCTAGTCAATAATCTAAAAAGATAACACAGAAAATAAAATATTTAGAAAAGCAGCAAGATATATCTGTAAGAACCAAACTATTAAATGAACTGTTTCTGGGAGCCTATTTCTCAAACTACTGGTGTTGGAATATATATATTTACAAGTCGTAAAATATCCTTAAGTAGTACATGATCATCATATCATCATAGGTATTGGGACATCATTGGCAGGTCACTTGCTACAACTGAGAAGCTTCCATGTTCCACGGTCTTCAGGTAGCCTCTTCGTCTTCACTTACGAGTTTTGTTTTCATATCTTAAATCAATTGTAGCCTCCTTCGCCTACTCCCTCTCTTTCCTGCCACTATATCCTCTAGTACCTTCCTCATAACACAGTTTCTTCTTAGCCAATGTCCCAGCCAGTTTCTCTTCCTCTTCTCAACAATATCTAAGTGTCTTTTTTCTCCTCTACCATTTCTAACGCCCTCATTTTTTTTTACCTAATTCTCTCCATTCTTCTCCACACCTACATTTCGATAGCTTCATCATTTTTCCGTAATATCCAAGTTCCTGCCTCATACAGTATAATATTCTAGACGAAGCACTGTATGAGTCTTCTTTCCCAACTCTTTATTCAAGGCCCCACAAAACAGTCTTTTCTTCTTCCAAAAAGGCTTATTTCGTCTTTGCTTTTATTTCACGTTCGCACTTCATATCATCATTAATAATACTACTCAGGTATAGAAAACTAGTCACCTGTTCTATTTTCTTCCCTCCTACTTCTATATTTAATACCGACCACTTCGTTCCGATCACCATGACTTTTGTCTTTCTAAAATTTATTTTCATCCCATATTCTTCAAAGCCCTTCCTCAGGTTGTCTAACATCTTTTGATTTTCTTTCCAGTTTCCGCTCCAAGATCATATCGCCCACAAGAGGAACAAGCCAGCAGACTTGCTAAAACTGATTCATTGATTGTTCTGTGCCCATTCAAAATTGCTACATTGCTATATATATCATGTATGACCAAGAAAGTGTTTTAGCATAGATGCTATTTTTTAAAAAACGAACTTTCTAAGATTTTAGCGCACGTTAAACTATAACACATCAGAGAACAGGTTTTAAATTTTTAAAGGAAATAAACCCTTGTTCTGCAGGGAAAACGAAGCGGCTTCCAAGAAAGAAGAATAGAAATTCAATTCAATTTGCACCGCAGCAATACTCACATTGTATAGTGGTACTTTCTCCATACATTTACATCAACACATATCTTATGTTTATTTTTAAAACTTTTTTTTTTGTGTGTGTGTGTAGCGAACTGTTATACATAAAACATATATACAGGATGTTTCAAAACAACACCAACAACGTTTGGGTGGTGATTCTTGACACCAAAATAAGACAAAAAGTATACACAAACCTAGGTGCACAAATGCTTTCTTTCGGAGATATACGCTGCCGAAAACACGATAAACTGAACTTTAAAGGTCCATAGTTTCAAAACTATAGAACCTATTGTAGTCGGGTCAAGACTTCACTTAGGAACTAGTATGTGCCCTATCCAAATATCCATGTTTCAGAATCATGCGGTACTTCCGCAACAATTTTTATAGAGATAGTTGGTGAGTACTTTAAATTATATGTTCATAGCCCAACTCCTTCTATAAAATTTGTTGCATGAGTATCTTAGGATTCTGAAACATGCATTTTTGGATAGCACGCATATTAGTTTCTTTGATCCGACTACGGTAGGTTCCATAATATTGGAGCTATGGACCTTTAAAGTTCATTTTTTCATGTTTTCGACTGGTCATAGCGCCGAATGGAAGCATTTGTGCACCCAGGTTCGTCTATACTTTTTGTCTTATCTTGATCTCAGGAATCACCTCCCTAACGTTGTCGGTGTTGTTTTGAAACACCCTGTATATAATTCTAAGAAAAAATTGCTACGAGATCTGATTCGTGGTGTTTTGTGATTTGTGTTAGCGGACCGGACTACAAAATAGCGAACGAGATACACAAGCATATTTAAGGTTATACATACATTACTACTAGTGGAATTGTTGTCAATGGAAACTAAGCATGTAAACCACTTACGTTGGAGGAAAAGACGCAAATTTATTTCGGAATTATAAGCCAGGGTATAGTGTGGACTGATTCAAGATGGCATGCTCTAAAGAGATAGGGCAAATCGTTATTTCATTTTTATCACTGGAACTTAAGACCAAGGTACATCAGTAGATTGTTTTTTTTTTTTTTTTTTTTTCCTGGTCAAATGTCACATCACGACGGATCATTTATTTGTAGGTGATTATTGGTCTCCAGACAGATGGAATTATGACTATATTTCACTTTTTTTTCTTTTTAAACATAAATGAAGAATGCTTGACCATTTTTAAAATACTGTAAAAGATTCTGTATTTGGAATACTATGAAACATTAATAAAAAATAATTATAATACACTAACGTAACGTATTATATCGACATTCTGAATACACTCAACAGGTAAATACATAGGTGGTTTAATGGCTATCGCATGCGCCTTTGATACACATGATCCCAGGATCGATTCCTGCTGGAGGAGTACAAAAATTTAATTTCATCATCATTTACTTTCATTAATCATTCGTCTCCTCTAGGTTAAAACGCATAATCGTGGGACGTTAAACTTAATTCGTTTCAAGTAAACATATATCATAATTTGCACTATCTACAGTATTTGCTTATCAACAACCAATAAACCTAAATAATTTTTTCTTCAGCTCTAACACTTTTTTGGTGCTTCTCAAGCATCTTTATTTCTAAAGATAATTATCTTTTTACGGCCTTTTCAACATCATCTTTTTGCATCTGCATTGATTCTTTGAGGTGTTCATATCTTCTATGAGCAGCTATAGTTTTCATTAACACCGCTTGAGTAATAGGAACACTTTGAATACTTTTGTGAAATCTGGTTGCATTTTCCCTGACTGTTCATGACTTTCAAAGTCAGTGCAAACCCTGTATAACTATTTTATTTACTATTATTGAGAATCACTGCTTCCCTGGCTTGCATGTCACCTGACATGGGACAGATGCCATGGCGTAAGTTGGCATTTTGTTCTTCATGATTTTCCAGCAGCCAGTGTCCATGTGCCTTGTACACTTAAATATCCAACAAGCAGTGCAGCAGGCGATTCCTCACGGAAACTTCCAACGTTTAATTCGGCTCTACGACCTAAAACAGAGGCTCTGATTGCAGTCGTAGAATTTATCAAGGTTAGAGGCGCAGTATATTTTGAAATTGTAATCATTTCTGCATAGTAATGT
Organism: Thermobia domestica; assembly: GCF_964235325.1. Lineage (NCBI taxonomy): Eukaryota > Metazoa > Arthropoda > Insecta > Zygentoma > Lepismatidae > Thermobia > Thermobia domestica. The sequence goes on along the minus strand of NC_137460.1, from coordinate 21,987,493 downwards.
AGCGAACCTGTGATATGAATATCATTCCATTCACAAAAGTTTTTGTTGATGATGCCATCAGGGTCCGGTTGGGAACATTTTGCGGGGCCCCAGGTTGATAACTAACTTGTACCAAGATCTGCAGAACCAACGGCACATGTGCACTATCCATGCATAAGCCGTACATGTGAATTTGCATGGATGAAGCACACATACATAACCCGTGTATGTGCACACGTACATATGCGTGGGTTATGCACACGTACATAACCCGTGATTAAGTCGTGCATGTGCACATGTGCATTTGCATGGATGAAGCACACATTTATATAACCCGTGCCTAAGCTGTTATGTTCACATGTGCATTTACGTGGATGAAGCACACGTACACAACCCGTGCTTAAGCCGTTCTGTGCACATGCGCATTTGCATGGATGAAGCACACATTTATATAACCCGAGCTTAAAACGTTATGTACACATGTGCATTTGCGTGGATGAAGCAAATTTAAATGTATTTCCACATTAAAAAATCAGTCTATCACGTTTTCAAGATACTTTCTTTCTACTTACTTTTAAAAAGGTAAAGGCAAATAAGAGTCTAATTTACCGCAAGTTTAAACAAATATATTTTCGATTTAAATTTCTATCACAACACATTACATACAAACATACACAGCAGCTTTCATATCACATACACACATACATCAAATATATTTATCAAGCGTTCGTTTGCTTTTTGACATTATATTACAACATCACGCAGTATACACATTCAACAACGCAAAATTTTATTTAAGCGTAGCAGAGTTCAAAATAACTGAAGAAACGTTCTTTACAACATCTGAAAATCGTCACGCTGAAACACAAAAAAAATAGAAATATAAAATTAGTACACAAAAGAAAACTAAACAAAATATTTTTAAAATATTATAAAAGAGGATCAGTAAAACTTAGCCCTTTTACAGGTAAAGACAACATACAATATGTCAGCAGTCACAAAATTATTGTAGGCTTTAAAACTGTTTATTTACACAATCGTATATTTTAAGTGGCAGACCAGTTCATGGAGTGTTATGACATACTTAATTTAACTTGGATTCCATCTATAGCCCTGCAGATAACTAACTAACTGGTCTTGTAGTTCTAGCCTGGGGGAAAGAGAGAGAGAGAGAAACGCCGTTTGGTTATCAACGAGATACACTCGCAGATACAGAACGCTTATTATACACATTAGAAAATTATAACATGGCATTCTTTTCAATATATTCACCATTCAATTTCAGGCACTTGTCATAACGTTTTACGTGGTTTGAAATTCGTTTTTAAAAAAAAAAGCCTGTGAATGAAGCCACTCGCTAACAGCATTGTGAAGCGCACTGTCATTGTAGAAGCGGTGCGGCGCGAGCCACTGTTTCATGTGGCTAAAGATAGAGCAAAAAGCTCTGATATCGTGAACCGACGGACTTCACGGACAGTTTTGATCAATTTCTTGCACGAGTTCATTGCTGACTACAGATGGGTGCTAGCTTCTTGCCGCATCATGCATGTCAATTCGTCTATCTTTAAACATCCGACATCATTCATGTATGACAGCAGCACTCATCACGTTTGGTAGGTAAACACTACACAATTCGTACATTCAGAAATCGTATTATCCCAAGCACTTCACAATTGGCGGTTTTTCTATTGGAGCGTTCATTTCACTTGTTACAGCGGGCGAGTGAACTGCAACACAACCTTGTCCTTCCACTGCTGACTGTCTACTGTACACAATGCTCTAGGACTGACGTCGCTCTTTCTGGCCATTGCTCGCACATGTGCGAATGCTTTTTTTTTTTTTTTTTTTTTCGAATTGCCGTCGTATTAACAATTATTCTCTCTGAAATTTAAAATTGTCTAGCAATGGTAGCTATTGAGTGACAAGAAAAAGATCCGATTTTTATGGGATGAAGCTATTTTGCCCAATGCCAGTTGAAAAATAATAATAATAATAATAATAAGTTCGCATTCTATGGTTAAAAGATTCATTTACAACTATCAGTAATTATGAGACCTATCTTCAGTCCTGGACTGGCTATCTTTATTGACTTTTGAACTGGCATTTCATTGATGGAAAGCAAGAACAAGTTATGTATTTCACCATACCACAAGGGTTATGCTCGATGCCTGACCACCTTATCAAGTTCCTGAACGTTATAGGGTTTACATCAAGTAATATGTGCTGAACGGGGTTGCCTAAAATTCAAACAGGCAGAAAAGAAAGAAGAAAAAAAAAAAAGATCATAAATCAACGAGCAGATATAAATCCACATTTGTTTTGCTAGAGAATTTAGCTTACATTGTCTCATTCATTCGGGAAAACATTTTATTGTGTGTTTCATATATTTTATTAGAATCTAATACAGGTTCAGTTTACAAAATGAAATCCATAAACGACCATTTTGGGAAAGATGTTGGTTTAACGGTAGTATATAAGTTCTTATATCATGTCAATAGACCTGAAATACAAAACTTGGGCATAATGTTTTTAATCTTCTCCCGTTCGAATTTAAACGGCTAAGTAAATGTCATTTATATATAGATAGATACATTTATTCCGCGTAAACTCCTTCACACGAAGTGTTTTTAACTGTAAAGAAGCTCAGTGCTCGTGTTATAATAGGAAAAGAAAGGTGAATGTACTGTTGTTTTTTCATTAAATTTGAAATTTAAAAAAAAAAAAAAAATGCAGAGAAAAAATCAGTGGAAAAACTTTTTAGTTTTTCTTCTTAATTCGATAGATCTCTACCCTACTCACACAAGTAAAAATTTAAATTTTATCGCTTCAAATTAAAGAAAGAAAATTTATCTAATATTCTACTTCTAGTGTACACTCATGTCCAAAATTATTGTCGCATGTCTATACCTGTGTTCTTATAAGAATATAATTTGATAATGATTTTGCAGGATACTTTTAATACTAAAACTTTGTGTATAATCGGAAAATGTATATTTGTAGTAAATTTCAAAGGAAATTAATTATAAATACGAAAATTAGAATGAGTAAAACAAAATGTTGCTAAGTGGACAAGAAAGTTTTATTGTTCGTATTTCTGCTTTTTTGGCATGAAATTTGCCACATACATATCTTTGCCGATTGTATACATACTAACCTTGTAAGAAATACTGGGCGAATTCGTTATCAAATTATATACCTACAACAACATATTTATAGACATGCGACAATAATTTTGGACACGAGTGTACAATTGGCTAAAACCTCTATGAAGCTTCCTTCCCTTGGTTTGCACTCAGAATTAAAATTATTACCAACGTGACTTCTCTCAAGAGCAGCAACTGCCATGCACGAATCAACTTCTATACATACTGTACTCACCATATCGTTGTACTCCATAATATGTTTCCTAATCGCTGAAGTATCTACCCACGTTACAAAGTCTTCCATATTTCTTTAAAGAAAAAACAATAAAGAAAAAATATAATTTGAGACAATATCCTTGTGTTGTGTTAAGAACATAAAACATTACAGAGGTTGTTACTGATCTATGATTACGAAACTACATACCTTGAACCACCATGCGGGAAGAGACGGACGCTGCCAGTAGTGTGGGCACCTTGGACCATTGATTGCGCGTAATAGGTATGGTAAGTGCATATCGGGACAAATGCCGCCGAAAATAAATGTTTATTGGGACGGCTACATAACTGCCCTTTCCGACAGGAACTACAGTTATAGTGCCATTGTCAAATTGTGAAAGGAGCGTGGATTCACTGTGTCCAAAAATGACATATCACGGGTGCTGAAAGGAAAAACTGAAATGAAATCTTTAAGTTTAACATCCCACGGTTATGCCGGTTAGGCTAAAAGAGACGGTGATAATGAGAAATGAGTGAAATGGTGGAATGAAGAAAGTGGGAGGAAACGGGAGAACCCCGGGAAAACCCACGAGCACGGTGTTTGTCCACCACAAAGTTACCTGACGAGAGCAGGGTTTGAACCCAGGACCCCATGCACCAAAGGTGAACACTCTACCACTGAGCCACCGCAGCCCGCTGTAGCCGCACACGAGCAAGAATTCCGGGTGTCGGGGCTCTGGTCACCAGGGAGAATCTACCCACACAGAAGAGAGTATCACCAAACCTGCTACGGACATCACTGAAGACAGTGCACACCATGATTCACCGCGATTTGAGGTTTGTAAAGCGACGGAAGGGGCGTGTTCATAAGCTCTTGCCAAAACACATCCGGGTTATTCCATATCAACTCAACACACCGTTTTATACTGACCCCTTTAGATTTTGATGATTTTTACGTCACATGAAGATATCATGGCAAGATTGAAAAATGTCAATTTTCAAACCTTCTAGGTTGATTAGTTTTCGAAATTTTACGGTTCGAAATTTCCAATTTTCGTCCAAAAATTGCATATATTAGCTTTTTTAATTTGATATATCTCGGCTCCTAATTAACGTAACGAACTAAGACTTACGTCATTGCAAAGCCGTTGTTTTAAGCTTTTTTTTTTTTAAAGATATATAAATCAAATGGGGTGTACTGAAAAGAGTTCTCGAAAATTCGAATTTCTTGAAAACGGGCACTTTTATATATATATTTTAAATGTTATATGTAGGTTATGCCTTTATAAAGATACAGTCAAAATATAATTTTGGAATCGAGAGATACAAACCTCTAAGGAAATGTGTGAATAAAGAAAAAATGTCACATGATTTGCTGAAAATGTCTTAATGTTCCCTGAACTTTCCTTGCGCTGTAACATTTGGCAATCATTCAAATTACTCAACTGCAGCCCATCTATAACCAGAGACTAACCTCTAGCTAAAGTCTTTAGAAGAGATGTATTTCTGGAAAGCTCAGGTAGGTGTCATCTTCAGGAATACGGTAAACAAGACCAGTAGGTGTCACTGGGCTCACTTTGCATAAAATGTCTTGTAACTGAATCCATAATACGTCCACCTTATTTGGATGAAGGTGATGGTCCAGCAAATATGTTACCTTCACCTGGCCATCTTCTTGATTAGAGTGACGACATGTCCGAGCAACCAATTTTCTTCGTAAACTGTAGTCACATATCCATGAATTTCACTTAATCGAAGCGTCCTGGATGTCAGTAGCAGGTGTATGCTGGATGTTGAAGAAAAGGAGAAGGGCTTAGTCACTACATACGTTCTATCACGGGGTACAAGGGCATGGAGTCTTCATATTCCTGAAATTTCGTGAATATTCTCGAAACGCTTTTTAAAAAGATCATCAGTCTCATCATATTCTGAGTGAGTAACAAATACGTATGATCTCAATCCCTGAGATAATGATTGTCCAATCATAAAGTCGTAATGGTTAAGATTTGATCTGAGAATGGGCTGGAGGAGGCTTGCTTTCCTTGCCATTCTGTTCACAGTGCCTCCTATACCATCGCATGGGCTTTTACCATGCACTGTGGCAAAAAAATAAACCTGTATTCCGAAGTCTTGTTGGTGTAAGCATAAGTTTAGAAAGTTCTTACGGTTTTTATATTGTGCAGCTGAACCATCTGAAAAGTAGAAAACCTTCTCAGGGGCAGTACTATCTTTGCTTCGATGGAATTCCACAAGTTTCTTCTGAATATTGTATAATGCCACAGTATTGTGCTCAAGACAGTCAGATATTATAACCAAATTATAGTGGTCATTTTTATTGCCTTTTCGGTGATAAATTACGAAGGAGTGGACTGCAGCTTGGTTGGTATTCCAGTGAAATGATTATGCCCCATCTTGTACAACGAAGTCATCATTTTCCGCGAAGTCACAAACAACAACAAGTTCACTTTCAGAAATTTTTCCTTTAACATTGTTGAAAAATAAACGTTGTAGCTTTGCTATGAAGTCATGATAAAGATCATTTAATTTTTGAGAAAATAGTTCAATAAATTCTGATGATGGCTTCTGAAGCGTTTCTAATGTACATCTATCAACAGACAATTATTGACGAAAGTCACAGTTTCGATTAACTTTTCCCCTAGGGCGTCTTCCAACAATTTTGATGACGTCAGTTCCTGGGCAAGAGCAGCAAGTTCCTATAGAACAGTCCTCAGACATTTTCACACATCATATGGTGTAGGCAGTCCTTGTAAGATGTTATGGAACCATTGAGTTGATTTTGAGTTTAACGTCCCGTTCAGTTGAGTTGAATTTCAGTTTAGCGTCCCTTTCAGCAGCGAGGCTATGTGAGACGTGGACCTACTGATTAACGTGGAATCCGAACCACATGAGCTCCCGCCGGGAATCGAACCCCGGTCTCCCGCGCCAAGGGCGCGTACGCTAACCGTTTAGCCACGGATGAGCTCACGTCCCGTTCAGCAGCGAGGCTATATGAGACATGGACCTACTGATTAACGTGGAATCTGAACCACATGCGCTCCCGCCGGAAATCGAACTCATTATGGAACCATTGGTGAGAGTTTGTAACTTGGCATTTTCTATAATTAACTTCACGTTTTGATTTGTCGTACAAACACAAACAGTGTGTGTTCCATTAGCTCCAGATAACAAAACATTTTTTAGGCGAAGCTCTGCAAATTTGGAAAACCCTATGCTCATATACGGAAACTGCTCTTTAAACAATTGATATACCTCCCGCAGATTACAGAAAACACGTTTAGAAATGTTTTCTTCGTACTGCTGTTTCTTACTAAAAGATATGTCTTTTATGCCTGGCATAATCCTAGAAATGTCAGCAATTTGGTAGAATTCCTTGATGGCCTGGGCGAATTCGAATTCTGGTGGAAAAACTTCACCCGGTTCGTTTCTATTACTTGTATCTCGCCATTCCATCACGATCCCAAAATTATATTTTGACTGTATCTCTATAAAGTTCTAACTTACATGTGAGACTTTTTTTTCACAAATTTACAACTGCCCTTTTTCGACAAAATCGAATTTGAAAATTTGAATTCGAATTTTTGAAAAAACAATTTAGTACACCCTCACTGATTTATATATGTAAAAAAGCCTAAAACAATGGCTTTGCAAAGAAGTAAGTCTTAGTTCCGTAAATTAATTAGGAGTCTAAATATATCAAATTAAAGAAGCTAATATATGCAATTTTTTAACCAAAATTGGAAAAATCGAACCGTAAAATTTCGGAAACTAATCAACCTAGAGGTTGAAATTTGGTATTTTTCAATTGTTGCTATGACATCTTCAGGTGACATAAGAATCATCAAAATCTCAAAATGTGGGGGAAAAAATGTAATTGTGTGTCTGTGTGTGTATTTCATATGGCATGACCCATCCAGGAACGTCGCACTAATTGTCGAAAGCTGTATAAGCTGTACCTGGCCGGTGAAAAGTGGAAGTTTGTTGTAACACTAGACGAGGCATATGTGGATGATTGTCACAAGACATGTGCAATTTTTTATCGATCGACAGGCGCGAGGGTCTTTAAAGATGGTTCATTGAATGCAAGGAAAGTTTGGCACAGGTTTCATGATCATTGCTGGATATTTGTACCAGGGCAAGCAAAAAATTTTGACCATACATCGTGTAGCAAAAAATATGAAGATGAATTCGATCAGGCTAATGCCCTGACATCCGTTTATCGCCATGATATTACCCATCTCTACAGGAAGGACAAAAATCGTGTGTGGGTGCATCAAGTCACACATCTCGCTCAATCCGCCTCTTCCTCCAACCAATGTCAGCAGAAACTAGAATTCGTGCTATTCCATTCACAGATATTCCTGTGAAGTTCCCTGATGCGTCACCGATGGACTTTTGCGCCTTCGGCCTCCTGAAATGAGCCTTATCTGACGGGAAACCTCGCTAACGTTGAAGGACTATGGAAAGCCTGTCAGGAAAGGTTGCGGCTTGACATGACTACACTGAATGCCAGTTTCTTACAGTGGAAACTTCGCTGTCGGGCAATTGCCCAGATGCAGGGCCAGCAAATAAAACACTCTCGATGGTGACGACATGGTTTCTCTTAAGGTAAGTGCACTTTGAAATCACCACCAAAGATCAGAAACAACCTATGTATTTATTGAGCTACCACGAAGATTTCCACTAAAAAACTAATTCCATATTTAAAGTCGAAAATAAAACTAAAACATTGATATAAAATGTATCTTAAAATATTTCTTCAAACATTTTTCAATATTTGGAGATTTCAAGGAAAGAAATGCCGTCCGAGTTCTCTGCAGGAAAAAAAAAAAAAAAAAAAAAAAAACGCAATTGTATTGGTTCACGTCATAGGTATTCCTGGAAACGATGTCTGCCTTTGCCCAGTATAAAGTTAGGGAACAAGAATTTCAGAAAACTGATTCATCGTAATATCGATTACTGCGGCGCTTAAATAAAGAGAGAATATACGAAGAGTACTAAAGCAGTTGTATTGGGCTTCTTACTCAACAAATATAGGTATTCTTTTGTAAATTACAATATACAATAATGAATTTCAATTAGTCTGAAGTACATTAATATAGCTTTATGCTCGGAAGCACTTGTTATTGAACTATACAATCTATTTACTGGCATGTGAACATGCAGTTACATCAATAGATGTCTCTCAACAAATATAATAAAGTTCTTTCACAGTCAGTGGTCACCAATTTAAACGAGTAATTACTCTGCTGAAACACGATATTTATTATAGAAGTATACAATATACAGAAAAGTTCCAATCAACTTGCAATGAATGCACACTTTATAATCCTAAGTACTACCTTGTCGAAAGTTAGTAATTACTCTGCTGAAACACGATATTTATTATAGAAGTATACAATATACAGAAAAGTTCCAATCAACTTGCAATGAATGCACACTTTATAATCCTAAGTACTACCTTGTCGAAAGTTAGTAATTACTCTGCTGAAACACGATATTTATTATAGAAGTATACAATATACAGAAAAGTTCCAATCAACTTGCAATGAATGCACACTTTATAATCCTAAGTACTACCTTGTCGAAAGTTAGTAATTACTCTGCTGAAACACGATATTTATTATAGAAGTATACAATATACAGAAAAGTTCCAATCAACTTGCAATGAATGCACACTTTATAATCCTAAGTACTACCTTGTCGAAAGTTAGTAATTACTCTGCTGAAACACGATATTTATTATAGAAGTATACAATATACAGAAAAGTTCCAATCAACTTGCAATGAATGCACACTTTATAATCCTAAGTACTACCTTGTCGAAAGTTAGTAATTACTCTGCTGAAACACGATATTTATTATAGAAGTATACAATATACAGAAAAGTTCCAATCAACTTGCAATGAATGCACACTTTATAATCCTAAGTACTACCTTGTCGAAAGTTAGTAATTACTCTGCTGAAACACGATATTTATTATAGAAGTATACAATATACAGAAAAGTTCCAATCAACTTGCAATGAATGCACACTTTATAATCCTAAGTACTACCTTGTCGAAAGTTAGTAATTACTCTGCTGAAACACGATATTTATTATAGAAGTATACAATATACAGAAAAGTTCCAATCAACTTGCAATGAATGCACACTTTATAATCCTAAGTACTACCTTGTCGAAAGTTAGTAATTACTCTGCTGAAACACGATATTTATTATAGAAGTATACAATATACAGAAAAGTTCCAATCAACTTGCAATGAATGCACACTTTATAATCCTAAGTACTACCTTGTCGAAAGTTAGTAATTACTCTGCTGAAACACGATATTTATTATAGAAGTATACAATATACAGAAAAGTTCCAATCAACTTGCAATGAATGCACACTTTATAATCCTAAGTACTACCTTGTCGAAAGTTAGTAATTACTCTGCTGAAACACGATATTTATTATAGAAGTATACAATATACAGAAAAGTTCCAATCAACTTGCAATGAATGCACACTTTATAATCCTAAGTACTACCTTGTCGAAAGTTTGCGTGTAACAAGCGATGTGAAAGGTGTCCAGATCTTTTTTCTATTTGCATCTCTTAAAAGTGACTCAATAACAAAAAACAATTAACTATCACTCGATTTTAATGTGCCTTAAAAATCCTAGTCTGATGATAACATTCCTATAACAATAACATTCCTATAACACATAAAGAGTGGAACATTAGGCACGGTATGCTGTAGATCTCGGGTCGAGTCCCGATCCAGTCGTTCACTTTTTGTGTGTTATTGAATTCGCACTTACAGAGGATCTGGTGTGTGAAAAACTCGGTAGTTTCCTCCTTCCATTAATATACAGGTAATATTCCTGGTTTGACTTCGGCAACCAATTTTGTTGCCTTCGACAACCAGATAGTAATAAAGATCCAAATGTCACCAGGCCCGTATTTATATATTGTGCTTTAAATAATCTGCCTCTCCCCGAAAACGGGATCGGTGAGATGAATAGTGACAGTTTTAATCCAACTCAACTTCAAGGTCATACTCCACTCCCCTGGGAGGTGGAGACATTTTAAAAGTAATCGAAAACGACAGATATTACTGTTGAATTCATAGTTTTCGAGGTCGCTGAGTTAACGGTATCAGCTTTCATGATGTTCAAGTTCATCCTCACCCCTCTGGGAAGGGGTGGGAGAGGATGACTTTTTAAAAATATAGGTAATCAGATAGGCTAGCTAATTAGTAACTACCATAATTAGAGCGAGTTAAATACATTAACATATTTTCTAGCGCTTGCGCGGGACTCTGCGAGTTGCTAGTTTTAAATACTACTTTACTGTGAATCTCTGGTTCATGGGGTTCTTGGTTCGATCCCAGCTCGCGCCAAGTGAGTTCTGTGGTGGACAAACACCATGTACGTGGGTTTTCTCAAAGTTCTCGAGTTTCATCCACTTTCTTCATTCCACCATTTCATTCATTCATATCATCACCATCTCCTTTGTCCCTTCTTTAAGCGTGGGATGTAAAACTTAAATATTTCATTTCATTTCATTTTTAAAAATCCAAAAGTTTGCAGCTCCCTAAATTCCGCCACCCTTTGCTCGAGCACAGAATAGCACTTACAGTGGCGTATTTAGGGGGGGGCTTCCGGGCTTAAGCTCCCCCCGAAATCTTACTTACTATAGTAAAATATATGAAATATCTTGCAGAATTTTCACATTTTCAGGCAAAGCCCCCCCCCCCCCGAAACAAAATCGTAAATACGCCACTGAGCACTTACCTAAATACGGGCCTGAATGTCATACAATAATTCATAGCAACTGAAGTGAAATAAAACAGTATAAATTGTACAAAGATAACAGTAGCGTCTTACAATTGGATTGGTTTTATATTGATATCGCCAGGTTATGGGGTAGTGCGTGTAGGACCCAAAACATTTCAGAAAGTTATTGATCATTTTAGTGTTTCCTGTCGAAAAAAGGACTGATTAAATAATATTAAAATATTTGTGAAGCCTAAGCTCTATTAATATCTGACTGTCGAAATCAATAGAGGAATATAATCATCAGAATAGGATTCCTGGGACACTTAATATGTGGGTGTTCATTAATTTTAAGATAACGTGATAGACTGTATCAGCTTAATTGATTCGTTGGATTGAAATTTAGCAAACGACTGCTTCTCGCTATCTCTGTTACTGTTTAAGTTACATTCTATGGCGATAAACGCTGAAACCGGAAACCGTTTGAACAGAGGGTTAACGGAGCAGATGGAACCTATTCTTGGGACACTGAATCGATAGAAAAAAAAAAAAAAAACGCTTCTCGATACTTCTTACTGATTTTGCTAATAAAGACAGATAAAGCCGTTCCATAAGACTTCAAACACATGCGTAACATAATTTGAAGGTCTAAACCAGCGTTTCCCAACCTTTTTCAACTTGCGGCACACTATGGGTGTAACTTGAATTCTCGCGGCACACTCATAGATTTTATTATATTTAAATATAAAATACCATGATATTTTTTTCTGTGATTACTGATCTCTCTCAGAGAAGAAAGCTCGATCACTGATTTTCCACCATGGTAAATCATTATGCTTATTTTTCATTCTAACTAAAAATAGAAAACAATTGCAACGAAATACTGGACTTAGGTTTTTAAAAATACGCTTTCTTTTACGAAAACTGCATCCAAACTTTCACTAACAAGCAAGATCACTAAATAACGAACGAACAAATAAATCTGTTTTACTTTTAAAACACAAATGTCGAAAGGATTGAATATTTTAAAATTTGAAGTTACGAAATAGTCTGCAACAATAAAGAAGCAATAATGGTCAGAACGTCATAACAATGATAAATACCTTTTTCAATATTAAAAATGTACAGAAAAGTAACGCGGTATGAAACTTAAATTGTAGATTCATATTAGAGGTTCATAATATTGTGAAATACAAATATACATTTTCCCTATGTCCTGCACTTCAATTACTATAGAATTGATAATTTTGTTTCGATTTACTCGCGGCACACCAGCGGCCCATTCACGGCACACCGGTTGGGGAACGCTGGTCTAAACAGTCATCGTTAAGGACTGACACAATATTATCTTACATCTGTCTGCAGTTTTACACACAATGATGTGCATTAATATTTGAAACAAGCAGTATCCCGCAGTTACGTTCTACAGAAAACAGAAGACAGCAGATAATATGAAATATATGTTTATAAAAGAACTTATGTAATTACGAAAAGTGTGAGGATATGAGAGAGTATGGGAAAACTAACGAACACAACGCTGGTAACTACATACATACACGATTTAGGATTGAGCTAGGAACCCTCACACCAAATGTGAGCGCTTTATCACTGTGTCACCGTGACATTTTTGTATATATATATATATATATATAAAACAAGAAGAATAAGTTTCAACTCACCTGTTGACCAAAAAAGCCGGATCTTTGACTACCTCTGCTCCAACTCTCACATGACCCTGCTCGACAAACTGAGTGGCCATCCTGACAGTTTCCGCCATTTTGTTCCTCAACATGACTACGGGAAGACGTCTGCGGCAGAAGCTGGATGCATTTACTTTGTCACACAATCCCAGGTCCCACTTCGTGGGAATTAAACCCATCACGTATCTATCACAAACACAACCAAAAATGCTTCTTATTCACAAAATCTAAATACATGACTTTTACACATGAAATATATGTCATTATGCATTACAACAGGGAAGTATATTTAATAACAAAATATTTATCTTGAACTTACTTAAGGGGGCAGACTACTAAAAATAATACAGAATTTACCATTTTTGTTTTGCCCGTTTTTTGTAAGTGAAACGAGATAATGAAATTATAACTTACCACAATAATAGATAATGAATGTTATTCTACAACAGAAAATATGAATCGGAAGAATTTTTAGTGTTGCCATCTATATAAATTACAGTGTGACCAGAATATGTATTACCGAAAAATCTACGTTAAGGCAGCGACTAGAAAAATAAACTCAACGGTAATTGATGACTTACCATGTATCACGTATCATTTTACAAAATAAATACAATTATTATTTAAAAAGTGGTTAACAAGGAACCAAGACAACATGATAAGTCATCAAGTACCGTAGAATTCATTTTTCTAGTCGCTGCCTTAATCTAGATTTTTGGGTAATTCATATTATAGTTCGCGTCATCCGAATTGGCGTGTGGCATCAGCAAATAAGCTCGAAGTGTGCTGTTACTACACCTTCAGTGAGGAATCTAATCATTCGTAACTGTCCATAAGTACGAATAGAATCAATTATGAATGATTAGATTCTTCACTCAAGATTTAGTAACAGTGCACTACGAGCTTGTTGGCTAATGCCACACGCCAATTCGGGTAACGCAGACTATAGTACTGCCCCCTTAAGTACCCGAGTAATCATTTTTCTCGTATGAAGCACAACCCTCAGTTGATGTACTTCACTATTACACAATGTGTAACCTCATGCATTCTATCAATTCTTTAAGTGTGATTATGTTATCCGGTCGTTCAAATCATTAAAATGTAACGACAAAGATTCTTGACAAGCAAAAGAAAGAAATTCTTACATCTATCTATATACATAAAAGGGAATGTCAGTTTGTGTGTGATCTTATCACGCGATAACTACCGAACCAATTAAAATGATTGTCAAGCTTAGGTCTTAAAAGTATCTTATGATATTACATTTTTCGACATAGGGGTGAGGCAGGGGTGGGCAGCGGTGATATGTAAAAATAACCGAAAACGACGGATATTAAGTGTCCAATCCATTATCTTTCAGTTGCTGAGATGAATAATGGCTTTCCCAATTACTTTTAAGAGCCTGACTTACTAAAAATAATGCAAAATTTACCATTTTGCTTTTGTTTGTTTATTCGTGAATGAAAGGAGATAATGAAATGCAACTTACTACAATCATAGATAATGTTATTCTACAACAGAAAGTATGAACCTGAAGAATTTTCAGTGTTGCCATCCAGGGAAATTAAAGTGTTCCCAGAATAACAATTCCTCCAAAATCTACGTTAAGGCAGCGACTAGAGGAACGAGCTCCACTGCATTTGATTACGTACCATATGGTTTTGGTACTACTTTTTAACTACCTTTACTTTTACTTTTGGAACCACTTTTTAAATACTAACGTCATTTAGAAAGTAGTTCACAGGATACCAAAACACCATGATACGTAATTAAATGCAGTTGAGTTCGTTCCTCTCGTCGCTCCCTTAACTTAGATTTGGGGAATTGTTATTCTGGCAACACCGTAATTTCTATGGATGGCAACACTGAAAATTCTTCAGGTTCATATTTTCTATTGTAGAATAACAATATCTATGATTGTAGTAAGTTGTATTTCATTATCTCCTTTCACTTATGAATAAACAAGCAAAAGGAAATGGTAAATTTTGTATTACTTTAGTACTCAGGCTCTTTAGTGAAAATTCAAACCTTTTCGGCATGCAGGTCAGGAGTGAAGGGTGGAAATGATTATTATGGATTATCATTACACTTTCCTGTTCTTCCCGTGCGAAGAAAGGCATTTTAGCTAATTTTACAATACACTCAAGTTAAGATGATGATACTGACCTCCATACATATGGAAATGAATACGTCAATCAGAAATGACACATTCATTTCCAAATTATTTTAGATTTTATGCACATGCATACTTTTAATACAAAATAAATTTTGAAATTTTGAGATCTACGTGCTTAACAAAAGGCTTAAGTATGTCCAGTGAAATACCCCACCTCCTACCGAACATGGTTAATAATGTTAAATACATAACTTTTCAAAAAAAAAAAAAACTTAATATGTACTTTACTACATACTCTATGATTGTCTATTTTTCTGCCAAATCGACAAATACGAGTAATTGTATATTCTTCTAGGAAAAAAGATACCACTTACAAAAGAATATCCTTTACTCTTGAAAAAGAAAGTATATTACAATAAGTTAAGCTTTTCATTTTTAGTGTAATACGGTATTGTGTATATTAAAAATTAAATATATTCCACGTTCCTTTCCTAACTCGTATTTTCAGAATTCTTATAATTCCAATACCTTACACAATCCTGATATCCTCATTAGAGTTAAACTCAGTCACCTTTCCAGTACTGAATTGAGTGGATAATTATATGTTACTTTTTTTAATGTCTTCATCATAGATATTAAACTGAACAATTTCTCAAACACTGCCAAAATTATAAGAAACTCTACAACACGACACCCACCTCTTGGGACTTCGGATGACCTTGGAGAGATGTGGGTGCAAGAGTGGGATATAGTACCATATGAGCTACTGGTGGTCCCATCCGCAGATGAGAACGCAGTGTGCAACCTGTATAGCCGTTCGAATCTTCAAACCCAATACTGAGCATTTTTAGCAGTGTCAAACGTGACCGATATGAAATTTGCAATATGAGATCACACCAGATAAGCACTTTAGAGTCACTATTCGCTGTGTTTCTATGTCATATGACCTTCATCGTGGTTCCTGGGTATCTCTTCCGCAAGTTTGATTCCGGAGATCGGCATCGGATCCCTGCCTTATTTGTATGTCACTTTCCCCATGGTGTCTCTTAACTTCTGGACACGAGTATATTAAAATTTTGTCTTTGTACACTCATTCATTCTATAATTTAATTATTCCACTATTTTATTATTTAAACCATCTTAACAACTCCAATTTTTGTTCTGTCAAATAAAATTGATATTTAATTAGAAACTACAATATTGACGGTATAAAGATTGGTTGGTAGGAAACCCTTTCCGGTTGTTGTTCCTATTATAACTCACGTCAGGAAGATGTGAAGAAACGAAATATTATACACTTAAGTAATTTAAAGGTAGTCATTTTCCAATAAGAAAGTGCAGGGTCCTTTGCTTTCTGCTGTACAGCAGGGGTGGACCCAGGGGGAAGGCAATCGCCTTCCCCCCTCCAGAAGAGGATACTTTCTTATTTATATATAAATAAAACCCATCCCAGAGTTTGAAGATCTTAAAAGTAGCTCTAAGTAGCATTATTACACCTTTCCCCCCACCCCACCCCGAGAGGTCCGTCATGGATCCGCCCCTGCTGTACAGGAAGATGATGCTCATAGTGTACAAAAGCTCGTTTTTTCTCAAACAAAGAATGATAAAGCTCCCTTAGAATACGGAGGCTCTTAACTCATTTCTTACAAATCAGATTCCATGCGAAGAACAAAATTTTATATCCCGCGTTTTCAGAAAAAATACCAAAATGTTCATACAGTCACTTTATTTGCACGAAGATTACACATACAATTAATTTAACTTGCGTGTAAGTATCGATTAAATGAAATGATAAGAAGACAGTTTCAACGTCTAGCTGGCTTTACTTTTTTCGGGGTTGACTACTTTTTGAATGTCTTTCCTTACAACTTGGGGCGGCTTAGAGAAGCTTTTTATACACTGAGGTTATTTGAGGGGATGTAAAGTTTAGTATTTACTTTTCTACTTGCTAAAAGTCCCCACTTACAAAGCTCAAGGACACTCGATAAGGCACGAACTATAGATTAAGTATTACTATGTCTGGTACATGATTGTACGGTCTGTCTATTCATTACTGAAAATTTCAAAATAAATAAAGATGGCATGGTGTTTAGTCACCTGTGCCACTGGATCATTCATTGAACTCCGAAAGAGCACCAAAGCTCAAAACCATTTTATTTATTTGTTTTACTTACAACTTTTCTAGAAGCTGCGCACTAGCTTCGGTCCTAAATGGGTCCTTCGGATCTAATTCTTTAATTTTATTAGCTAGTTCCCGGACTTGGCGTGAAAGTTTGTTGTACCTAAGGAAAAGAAAACAGGAATTTACTTCAGTTCATTACTACTCAAACAAAAATAATCATACATCACTCAAAAGTGTTATATAAAATGTAAAATAATGTTCCTGAGAAGAAAAAGTCGTAACTGGTATAACAGAATAATAACAATCTATCTGTTCAAGTGTTGTACTTATTCCAGCAAGGAAAAAATGAAACGAAATACAGCAGTCCACTGTAATACAGGGTGTCTCTTACAGTTGACTTGGATATTTCTAGTATTTCCAGTATCCTGCTAGATATATTTCCAGTACACTGCAGTGAGAATAAAATGTGAATGCTACATACGACTGTATACTGTGATATCTAACAGCCTGTAAAATATGTTGAAAAAACAGTCTTCTTCAATATGCTAATTGCCAATGCGTCACGAAACAAATGCGTTGCAAGTATCCTTATTTTTCAAGGTGCTTTCGGTCAAATTTGGTTTTATATCCCAAAACCACTGTATTCACCTGAAGTAAACCTACACCGACGAATACAATCTATCTATTAAAACGCTACAATAGCTATTAAAAGCGGCCAAGCTCCAACCTATAACTTTGTCTTTCAAATCTTTCATTTACGGTTATCTGTGATTTCACGTTTAACAGAGACAAACATTTTAAGTATGTGTACTTTAAACAAATTAGTTAACTAAATCTTTTTCATAAAGTTTATGATATAAAATTATTGTTCAAAGCCTTTGTATTTTAATAGGCCTTCTCCAAAATCAATGCACGTGAATTGTGCTTCAATCTTTCGAGTTCTTTTAAACTATATGTTGTGGACGTTTATATGTTTGTGGTCAATCCTTTCGACAACGAGATCTCGGAAACTACAAGCTCTAGAAAGATGACGTTTTCACTGATCGATTGGAAATTTTGTGTAGATTGTACAGTTCTAATTGAATATTTAAAAAACGTAGCCATTACTTCTTTATTACATTTTTTAGGGTACACTAGAAGCGTTGAATTAAAAAAAAAAAAAAAACTACAGCATCACATCCTACGCGTTATACATTCCAACACCACACTGTTGTATATAAAGGTTGCATATATATCTCAGGCATTTGTTTCATGGCTAAATAATAATGAAAAAGGAACGATAACCATTTCTCTAGTCTAAGCAGTAAGATGAATCTTTATTTTTGGAGTGTTTTGCCCAATGAACACCATATATAACTGCCATTATAATCAATTGTGTATGTACTGTATTTGCTTATTGCATACTGCACGCAAGAAGAAAGAAAACGCTGGTCATGCATGAATTAGGAACTCCAACCGGAAGTAGGCTCAAATCTTGCAAACGGTGCAAGATATTGAGAAAAATAGTAATCGATAAGATCTCTCCTTTATGGTACGCCTTGCCGATTTTTTTCAAGACTTCTTTCACTTGTGTCTGTAAAGGGACATGTACAGATGTGAGAAATGAGAAGGATATTTATGCTCATATGCGAATGATGCGCTGTGTAGAGAGCGCAGGTTCAGCTAGTGTCGCATATAAAATATGATTATATTGAAGATATGGAGTCGAATTTGCCGAAAAGGAATGGTATATGTAGTGATTCTCTATCTGCAGCACGAGAGCACTTCGGTTATCCTCATGTAGGGATGGTTAACAGAAGTGAGCACGTCGTCGTCATATTGAAATCAATATGACAGATGTGTAACTCGACCGACAAACTCTTTCTGATCGTTTCAACCTGTTCCACTTCCGGTACAAAAGCTAGAGGTTAAAAAAAAAAAAAAAAAAAAAAAAAAAAAAAAAAAAAAAAAAAAAAAAAGCTCACTATACAAACACAAATAAATTCATGAGTTATTTGTCGAAGATGGCTCCTCCGAAATACAAAATTCAAGGAAAAATGAACAAAATTAGACGAAATGTCGGGATGAGACTAACAAAAATGGTGATAAATGTCATTACAGTAAAGGTGAATACTTAGGAAGAAAAACGAAGCTAAATTGTGGACTATACGAATTCGAGTATTGATGTGATATTAGGTAAAGTGGCAATAGAGCATAATGTGTCAGTGTCGGGGCCGCGGTGGCTCAGTGGTAGAGCGTTCACCTCTGGTGCTTGGGGTACCGGGTTCGATCCCAGCCCCCGCCAAGTGAACTTTGTGGTGGACAAACACCGCGTGCGTGGGTTTTCTCGGGGTTCTCCCGTTTCCTCCCACTTTCTTCATTCCACCATTTCATTCATTACTCATCATCACCGTCTCCTTTAGCCTAACCGGCATAACCGTGGGACGTAAAACTCAAAGATTTCATTTCATTTTCAATGTGTCAGTGTCTGAAACCCACTGTCTAATTAACAAACCTAAGACGTGTATGCTGCAATAATAGGGAGAAATACACAAATTGAGAGCGGAAAAAATACCGAAGTTTCATCTTAACCAAATATGGTTAAGATTTATTTATGAATACAGTGTGAACCTGTGCTTGAAATTGGACAATATGCTGAAAAGCTATCCCTTGATTATTTCAGAAAGAACAAAGAAATGTCCCTCTCAACCCCCACTTTCCCGATCATGTAGCTTCTTGCCAAAACTGGCAATGGCAACAACCTGGAGTGACCTTTAACCCATGGGATCGAGATATGTACATACCCTCTTGTATGGTAAAGTACCTAGGTAAGAAGTAATTTCGTAATTTTTGAAGTCCCAGGGACATATATTGGAAGTCCTATGAACATGAAACGTCTTCGTTATAGCTGGATATATTAAGACACTGAGATTTTATAGGGTACTAAGCCCCTAAATTTCTCACTCTTCGATGAATATTTCGCAGATTATCTCTTTAAACACGTAACAAAAAAAGGCTGACATCGTTCGCGAATTCTCTGTAGCAGTTTCGAAGCTATATCCTCCATTAAGGTAAGGATTTACTGTTTTCGTTATTTCTGAGTAGTGTGTAGTTTACAATATCTAACGAAAGAAAAGTACTACTAATGTGGAGCAATACACTATAGATGCATACGTATTTAGTGAGGAGCAAAAAAAGCATGAAAATAAGACATATTTGTGATTAACAGAAGTGAAGAGGGGAAATGAAACAGGATTAATTGTAGGTAAGACATATTAAAATAACAACAATTAGTTAGTAATATAACGTTGGAAATAGCCTAATCTAAACCTACTTTACTCTCCTAAATTAATTTACCCAACCCTAGAGTTAAATTTCCGGTAATATCTTACTTTACGGATACATAAAATCGCAAAATTCGCAGAAAAAATATTTGATGCTACATTCAAAAGAAAAATATATAAGTAATCAAGTGGATTTTGCCTTTGATACCCTTAATAATGTTCAAAACAAGTAATGCAAAGTGTACGCTTATAAGCACGCAACTGTCCATAAGAAAGTCATGATGGACTGAATTCGTATGTGAATACACTGCATTAAGTCATGATTTGTAACGATAAAGCTGTCTGATACGGAAGGCATCTAGTAACATGAGAAACAAACACTGTATTCAAACTATCCTCGCTTACGCGATTACGCACCCTCACGGACGCGCTTGCTCCCTTCGGACGCACATTCGCGCAGGTCCTTAGCTTCGCCCTGCCCTGACTGGAATAGATACCATCCGCACTTTCTAGTATCAGCTTAGCACAAGTTGGTTCGTGTCCGGACACTTTATTTATACCAATAACGGTTAAGTTTAACAAAGGGTTCAAGACCTAACGTACCCTAAGCAGACCTAACCTACCCTACTCTACCATACCCTAACTTGAACTACAATTCATGTGTGGACTCCTTATTGGAAACTTAAGGTTCACTCGAGCAGATGGTTCTACCAAATAGAAAATTCACAGGTAAAATACGATGTAAAATATTATTCGTGACGGAATGAGAGTGTGAATATAAGTAATTACTATCACTGCACAGTGTACTAGAGATGCAAGGGCTCGGAAAAAAAACGGCTTTTTTGGAAAAAAACTCGGTTTTTTCTGCTTTGCTTTTTTGCTTCGGAAATTTTGGGCTTTTTTCAAAATACTGCTTTAAATTGATAAAACAGACTTTGTATCGCTTCTCTATAAAAAAAAATCATTTAATTAGTGGTTGATGCTGATAATAATATAAAACATCGAAAACAAACTATGAATTTCGAAAAAATATTTCAAACAATTTTTCTTCAACATATTTACATTATGAATTCCACAGGATTAACCAATGTATATAATAAGAATTATTTAACCTCCTATATACAAAAGTAAGCAGAGTTGGCAAGAACCGTGGTTGTTTTTGAAAATGCCAAAAACCCGTTTTTTGGGGGATGTTTAAACCAGGCTTTTTTTGGTTTAAACCAGGCTTTTTTGACTTAGATTTTTTGCTTTATGTATTTATATTACATATTCACAGAAATAGCCTAAGTTTGTTTCGCCTTGATGTTATTATGCAACAGCGGGGTTATGCCGGAAGAACTCCCATAAGCTTAAAGAAGTGCGGTCAGTAAATTTCTTAAGTTGAGAATCTCCCGCCCTAGCCATTGGGAAAATCCTGTCATTACTTAAAATGTAAGACAATAACGGGAAAATCCTGTTATTGCTTTGCATGTAAAATTTAAAGGTCAACGTACCATAATCAGTACGCTAAAACTGAGGTATTAAATTACAAATTTAGTACCGGTACGTAGATATCATTGAAAGTCCAATCCAAGCTAATGTTGGAAGCTACGTAGGCAATCGATAAATTTTGCCAATTTCTATCAATATATTTAAGCAATATTGGCTTCTTTATAAAACAACACGCATTTAGGCATGTAGAAATATACAATTTGGTTTGTTTCGTATATTTAGGCTTAACATCCTTACGAAATACCGAGGTTATCAAGGAGAAGACTCTCGCTTAAACTGACATCCGAACGCTACTTGGGTTACGCATGAAAGAAGGATTGTGGTTCGACCGAGAATTGAACATGGGACACCTTGATTAAAAGGTGAAAGAGAAATAAAACTATTGCAGGTAGTTTGATATCTGGAAACGTTACCATGAAGTTCACACGATTCGCATTTTTCATTCTTTTATTTTTGTGGTTTAAACCAGTTATCAAAAAAAAAAAAAAAAAAAAAAAAAAAAAAAAAAAAAAGTTGGTGTAAATCAGCCAACCCTAAAAGTAAACACTTCTTTTTAAAGAATACACAAATAACTAGCAAAATAGTATGTAGTATTTTTACTTCAAAATATTCCATACCCTCTTTTTGAAACAAAATAAAATTAAAATAAAACATAAGAGAAATACTTACATTTATATGATACACTTAAAGGCTGCACATCTAGCTTTTGGTTCTGTATATTCTTGAAATTCTACAGTTAAGTTTTATAGAACCACCATCACAGTTTACCCAATCCTCAAGTTTTCTGAATTTTTAACAAGAGGGATTCAACATATCATTACGGAACTCCCCCCCCCCCAAAAAAAAAGACTACGGAATATATTTAAGTTAAGCTAAATACAACTGCACAACAAACATGACTGAGTGATTAGCTTTTGCGCTTCTATCGGGAAGTCCGGGATTCAACCAGCATTCGACCATTCTGACAAAGCTTTTCTTCATTCCATCTGTGAATGTAGAAATAGTGCATGTACTGTGAGTTGGGCGACTTCCTTTTTTATTGTTTTTAAATCGTTATTATTACTAATTACCAGCAGTGACGGTTTTGCGAAGGTTAGGGGGCGGTCTTTCGGACTGAAGCCCGTTCCCCAAAGTTACGGAATGTCTGCAACAAACGAAATATCTATTATTTATGCCTTTACTCATAAACTTTAAGCTCCCGTCAAATAAAAATTACGAATGTTTAAAAAAACTAAACATTAGTAAGAAACCCTTCCCAAAATACTTTTCTAAATCCGCCACTTTCTCAGTATAAAATGATTTTTAAAGTTGTATCCGGAAGATTATTGCTAAACATATAAACGAAACGAAATATTAGTTATGCCTGTACTCATAAACTTCAAGCACTTCCCAAATAAAATTAGGACTTTTTAGGAAACGAAACAATCAGAAAAAACCCTCCTAAAGTACTTTTCTAAATCCGCTACTGATTATTTGTATAAATTGGTATTCAAGGTTGTGTCCGGAAAATTATTGCTAAATCACTTCACAGCTGCAGTATAACAGAAATGTGGAAGTACGGTTTGACGGATATATTGAAAAACGTACGCTTTGACGGATAAATAGAAAAACGGGCAAGTTTAACTTTTGCGCTAGAAGCTAGAGTACTAAAAGCTCTTAGAAATGAAACACGGATGACAAACTAGAGAAGAAAAAAGATGTCGATAACTCAAAAGTTAAAATAAAGTTAAATAGCCTCTAAAATTACCCTCAAATACTACATTCTTCATGTTAGCTTTAATTCGTAAAACATGTGCTCCATCCATCTTGATGGTGAATTTCAGAGCGAAATATCACATTCAGGTCATGGAATTTTTATCTAACTATAGAATATACTATAAGAAAGCTATTTAGATAGAAAAATCATGAAGTTGAAAAAAGCCAAAATTTCCAAAATTCTCGTTTTTTTTTTCAAAAAAGCCGGCTTTTTTGCATCTCTACAGTGTACTGAACTGAATTTTGAGTGATAGTGAAAGTATTGTATTGTAAGTGTGCTCTTCCACTGTCCTCAAAATTCGCGTACCCCCGTCGCTGTCGCGTCTGTTCCTTATGGACGCAGCCCCTCGAACCCTCCCGCTGTCTTCCTACACTGACTCGGTTAGAAAGCATTCGTGCTTTTTAGTGGTCATCTAGCAAAAGCTGGTTTGTGTTTCATGCACTGCAGTTTCAATCCCATATGTCCACACTGTGTTAATACTGAGCCATCCTAAAATCAATCTGGAAGTAGTAACTGAGCTCCTCATTTAGTGTATTCTGTGCTAAAAGAAATACAAAGCTCCGTGCATTTTTATTAGACGGATCGACAGTATAAGTAGGATTAGCACTAGGAGTAGAAACAGGTTAGAAGCCTCGCGAGGGTTCGTTGGGCTCTGTTCTCGACATAAAATGGGCAAAGTAGACTTCCCTAAATTTTTTGACCTTGTACAATCTGTGGATCCGTATAGTAAAACTGCACCCAAAGCTCTAATCTAACCTGAAAATGTAAGAAACGTGTCAAAATTTGGAAGAATTGTCTGCTTGAGTGATGTCGAACCTTATGTCCTAGCCCTTCAGTCTCGTGAACAGCAAAGACAGTTGCTATGCAGCACGTTAGAAACCACTACACTTTTCTAATAACCTTTGTACCAACACACCGATTTAAAAAAAAAAAAAAAAAAAAAAGTCTAGCAACATTTGAATGAAATTCTTTAAATATCCTAAAAGTACATTCTTACTTTGTATAATCTTCTCTTTTCTGAATACAGTATCTTTTCATAATCTTCACTTCATGTAGATTGTTATCAACTTCCCATGATATGAAATCGACTTTTTTCAATAATTTCTTCTCATGAAACTTCAATTTTCGAACCATTGTTCTTTAATATATAATAATGACGTACACACAAAAAAAAATGTATGGAGATCGTAACTAAATATAGCCTTGATTTAAACACTTCACAAGAAATACTATATTTGGAGATGTTTTTCAACACATAAACAATGCCATGCCTGCTATAATTTAGAACACGGAAAACTCCCTTCTTTTGTTATTGAATTGCGATGTTATTGGTATGGCAAATTCCGGTGAACGTGTAGTTACAGTGCCAACGAAAACGTCACGTACTAGAGAGTGGACATCATTCCGTACCTGTTTTAATTTGAAATAATAGATATCAAAGTTATAATTGATTTTTACATAGTTTGCGTTCAGTGATGACACTAGTTTTAATTTCCTAGAGGAGACAAGTGGAAGGATAAACATTTTCGGAAGGAAAAATGTTTTGCATACAGAAAATAGGAGATTTATATTACTTGACCTATATTAACAATTCAATACGTTTGAGAAGTAGACGACGTCACTGGTAGAAGGGCCCACCCAGTGTTGTTTTGTGGGGGAAAGGTCATTCGACTTCCAACATACCGGCAACAATTTTTTTTTTTCGATTGACGACTTTTTTGTGATTTTCAAACGACGATTTGGCGACTTAGTAAAAAAAAAAAAAAAAAAACTAGTGACTTATGTGCTGTGATGAACTTACATCTTGTAATTAAGCAATTTGTTGAAAGCTATTTTGATTTGGTTCATTTATTTGGTTTTGCTTATTTTAATGAGCGCAGTGATAACGAATTGGGCAAGTACATAGCATAACCATATCTTCACAATTCCATTTTGTTTCCTATAGTCTCTTCTATTCTTTCGGAGATTGTAAAAATAGGTCGAGATTCGCTGCAATATAGATCTAATAGGTTAATTTGTCATTTAAATAAAAGTATTAGCAGTGGTGCCCACCCCCACCCCTCATGTCCATGACGCACCCCCCCTCAATTGTCTATCCGTAGGTGTTCTTCCATGAAAGAAAATCTTTTCGATTAATTTTTACACCCCCTCAAACATATTTATATAGATTTTAACCCCCCCCAAATATTTCAATGACGCACTTTGCGTCATAGCCCCCCTTGTGGGCACCCCTGGTATTAGAAGTTGACTATGACTATACCCTGATAGTATCTGTCAAGAACAACGTAAATCAAATTTTAAATACATTTTAAAATTACAAATTTACTTATATATTTTTGATAACAGAAAATGATCTAGAGAGAATTAATTGACCAATTTCTTGATTCTATAACAAACAAAAAAATACAATTCATGTAACAAAGCCTTCCTAATGTCTATTACAGAAACATTGAGTTTCTTTGATCGTGCTTCTGCTGTATGCATTGTATTTTGTTGTATATTGAGCATTGCTACAGTATAGCATTAACGCAGGCACTTATATATTTAAGAATCTTGAAGTTGAAGCGGTTGCCTGAACCCCCCTCCCTCCAAAAAAAGAAAACATTCCAGATAAAAGAAGGCGCCTGGTAACCTCTTTTTATTTACCTCAAATCATATTACTACTAACATGTACGTAACCAATTAGAAATCTTTTTTCAGTGTTCTTTAAAGAGCATTGAGCCATGCGTGTTTGGAGAGAGTGAATTTCAAAAACAGCTATATTTAAGGGAATCTATTATGTAGAGTACACATATAATGATTTGCAAATGGTAAAATAGACAGAATGATTAAATTTATAGCAATTTTACTGCCAACTGTCTTCTGACGCTGGCTAGAATTAAAGTAGCAACACTGATTCTTGAGTTGAAGTACACCAGACTTTGTAATGATATCCGAACTGCAGAATCGTAAAATCTACTATTTGAGCTACGAGTTAACTATTACCACTACCATGAAAACTTGCCACTTATCAGCTCCGCGCAGCGTCTAAAAGGGCTCGTTTACCGTATGCTACGAAATATCAAGTCGTCATTTAACGATCCTCTCGGGAGATTAATACTCCCAAAAGTACTTTTTTCTTTTTTATCGCTCGCTACTTTAGCCAGCTGTTTTACGCGCTATCCTAGCCAACTGTTTTAAGTTGGTCACAAAATTTATATTATGGGGGTCAAGATGGAACAAAAAGAGCCCTATGGGGCTTCTGACCCTTTCCTACTACTACTACTTTAACCTGTACTTATCTACACAAAAGTAAGTAAATCACTTTTTTGAGGATTACTTTTATTTTATTTTAATTTAAAAAGTGTTAAGAAAATTAAAAAAGACATAAAAAGCTTTCTTTGTGCCGGGTTTGAACCCAAGCCAAAAGCGATTTTTCGTTACGAGCACGTAACGCTAGCACGCTTTTTTAAATAGTCACTTTATTTTCCTATACTCATGTTATTACAGTGTAGGTTTGTAATGGAAGACAAACATGCCTGATCGTCAAAGTCAATAAATAAAGTAATAATGTTATCCTACTTAGCCAATTACTCGGCCACGACGGCCCACACCAGCAAGCGTTTGATTTCTGCTATATGAATGTTACGTGGCAAGAAATGGATAACGCCAACCTATAATAACCGTGTGTTTCGTTCCTACTTCCGAGTGCATTACTTTCCCGAGCTAGTCCTGTCATTTAAAACTAAAGCAGTGTAAGAGAAAGTAGTACCAATGGTTAAGATTTTAACATGGGACTGATTGATTTTATGTACCGAGTATTCAATAACATAAATATCTAAAAAAACCGAGAAGAAAAAAATGTTTTAAAATTCGTAATATTCTACGATTAAAAACATTCATAACATACAGTAACTTCATTCTTTTAAGAAATTGAAATAACTGACATCGGTTTTTTTTTTTTTTTTACGGAAATCATTAGCATTAAATTTTGTAATACGGTCTCCTTACTCACCTTGTCATTTAGTGACGTAATTTACTATCTGAATTTATCAAGTGTGATCATATTCTTCGATTCTGATATATCTTACTTCTTAAAATGAAGAAATAATGAATCTGCTCTTTTCCGGCTACTTTGCTGAACTTCGCCAGATCGATGAATGACCCTCGATCGTTATTGCTAGTGGTTAATCATAGCTGTACTTTCGAAACATTACAAGTTTGTTGTGAATTTAAAAGGATTGAAATTAATTTATTCATTATAATAATACTTTCAATTACACTAATTTGTTTGGTATTAATGTTCAATACTTTTCCTGTATGGAAAATGTATGGAAGACGAGAGGATGAGGGTTTTTCTTAGTTAACGATTAAAAATGAAAAGGTACAAGTTAAACGTTATAGCAATAGCAATAGTATAACCGGAAAAATTAGAACGAGCAATTTGACATCGTGCATTGGAAAAGAATCTGAATATAAATATATTTTTTTCTCACACATCTTCGATTCCAATTATAGTACTCCCAGCTTAACGTCCAATCTAGGTATATTTTCAAAACCGGATGAAAGGTGGCTACACTTCATTCCTTCATATGTCACTAAATTTGGTCTATCTTCGGAAAGATCTGCACATCCCTTCTCAAATTATTTTTCATTCAATTCCTGAAATATGGAACTCAATGTTGGAATTATGCAGTGGGGAAATCCAAATGGGTCAGATGCTTGTCATCCGTCATTACTCTACTCGATATTTGAACGGAATTTTCCACTTTTCGTCTGAGTAAAGAAAGACAACATCGGGATAATGTTACAAATTATCAGGCTAATGTTCACCAATAATTACACTGAATGAAATTATATTAGTGCTATGTGTCTACAATTAATCACGTACCTTTACAACACACATGCACGAAAAATATTTCTCTGAATTTTTCATGCAGCTACTCCAGATTTCAATGTCTCTCGTGCAAGTGCGTTACTCGAAGGAACAAATAAGCACTGAGATTTGCTTGCTAGTTGCCACTTCCTGAAAATTTAGTGTTTGGAATTCACTGGTATTACTCCTCGCTCCCCTACGGCAAATTTTGAAGTATTGTTTCCCGTAGAATTTGAAGTATGTTTTCTGTTTTGTGACTTGAAGGTGCGGGTGGCTTCTTGTTTCTGGATATCGTATTTGTCACTTTCTACTTTAATTTCGGATTTTCGCCACATTT
This sequence comes from Thermobia domestica, assembly GCF_964235325.1. Taxonomy (NCBI): domain Eukaryota; kingdom Metazoa; phylum Arthropoda; class Insecta; order Zygentoma; family Lepismatidae; genus Thermobia; species Thermobia domestica. The sequence continues at coordinate 21,958,735 of NC_137460.1, read as the reverse complement.
TATATTTGTGCCTATCAACTTTTGAGTTCGTTAATACATCGTAGTTATTTTATCTAGATTAGTACTCCGGAGTTTTTACCTCAAAACGCGTTAGCGAAATTTGTAATTGCAGGTAGCATGGGATGACGCTTTCGACGATAAGTGACGACTGATAAACATTAAATTCGCTATATAATACAAGTTCTTATAGCATTAAGATACGAATAGCTGTAGCAATGTGTGGTAATCAATTGCGAATATGTATAGTAAATGATTGAAACAAGGTAAATCATGTAATACGGCAGAGCTTTTTGATGCAGAAAATGCTAGATTTGTAGCCATAGTATAACATGGAGATTCTCTACATACATAGTATGTATGCCGACAAAGTTACAATGTGTATAATTAAAAGTGGGAGAAATTTATAAGCACCAGTAGAACATGAACTTCCAAAGAATTAGGAATCAAGTTTTGAAAATAAAAAAAGCTGTATTTGTAGCATAATATGGTAGCATGAGTATTCTCATCTGTTTGTGGTTTATTTTTTAATTTGAATTTATGCAATAGTTAGATTTTCAATATTTCTGGTCTAATTTCATAATAAAACAATCCTGGTGATAAATATGTAAAATATTTGTAACGATGGAAAATTAGAGATGACTTTTAGTGTATTCTAAATTTGGAAACTTGTCTTATTTACATATTTTTTTTATATTCATTAAGTATTTTTTACTTATTTTGTAACTTTTCTTTTGCTATCTACTAAATTTACTTGAGTTTACAGTAAGAAACTGCAACATAAAAGCATTCCCTGAAGTTTTCAATACTGCTCAGAGAGATGATCCAATATGTGACATCACACCAAAATATCTTGTTTCTGATGCTGTGACGTAAGCAACGTATTTTTGCATTGTTTGAATCTTTGTATATTCGTAACTAAGAAATCTTTTTCTAAAATTTTTAGTATGTGTTATATTGAAGACAGTTCCACATGATGGAATCATTAAATTATAACTTCTGGTAAGAAAGGAAATATCCATTGACCTAAACACTAAACAAAAGGAAAAAAGGAGATAACCCAGAATATAACATGGATTCAGAAAACGTATGATTTAAGCACAATCAGCAAATCATCGCTTCGAGAAGTGAAAGAAAATGTCCAACACACGGCGTTATTAAATGGTCATCGTTGATAATATGAATTCCAGTATGAATTACTTACACAAATATTAATTAACCTTAATGGAAAAAAATGACAATACAACTTCTGAAAATATTTATTCTGGATTGAACATTAAGTATACATAGGCCTATATTATTTCATATGTTCAGGGGAACTATTAGACTTCCAAACTATGCTATGCGGAGTGTCGAAAGTCTTATATAGAAAACGGCTTTGTCCGTCCATCCGTCTGTGAACAACTATCACAGCAAAAAACAAAAGAAATAGCGAAGCGGTTTCTTTGCTATCGGTTCAGTATCCCAGAATAGGTTTCATCTTCTATGTTAACCCTCCATTCAAACAGAAAGTGATTCGAATTAGCTACTTCCGGTTAAAATGTTTATCTCTATAGAACCTTTACTTCACAACTCGCAACACTATATCGAAACCGAAAGTGGTAGAATTTACTATTATTTTATGTTTTAATACTGATTTTTCATATAAAGCAAAAACGGCAAGAGATACCTATAAACGGCTTTTTGCGATCGATTCAGAGTCCCAAGAACAGATTCTATCTTCTCCCATAACCTTCTATTTAAACCGGAAGTGATTCAAAATAATAATTTTTGGTTGAGGGATAGCCAGTAACGGCTTTTAGGTATGGGTTCAGTATCCGAGGAACAGATTCTATCTCTGATTTTATTATTCTATTGCAAGCATTAGTTATAGATGTACTTTTCAAGTTTGAGTATTGAATTCGCATAGTTTGGTAGTCTGTTGTAGTTCACACTGTGAAACGAAACTCACTTGTTGAATTAAATTATTATACATATTTCGAGCAATTTTTGTAGTGTATAATGTCATAAAGTCGGCAAAACAAAATGTTAAAACGATACTACTTGAAAATTTACTGTCGTATTAAATGAAATAGATAAGGTGCCTCATTCCATATCAGTTTTAGCTAAATTTGCGAATCATAGCTCAAATTAAATTTTCATAACCAATTTTTCTGTAGCTTTTATGTAAGAAAAGAAAAATGCAGACGATAGATAATTCTTAAAAAAAATCAAAATCTGGATCATTGGTGCCATATCACAAAATCAATATGCAACCATATTCTCGTTGTGTTGATTCGAACCGATACGGAATGAGGTGTAAGTTTGCTTACAAATTCCAGTTCTATGACAATCTGGTACATTTCCGGTAAGCTTTACAGAGTTTAAGTTGTGGCTATGTATTTTACTGTACGTTTGATAGTAATACATAGTAATGTCAGATGAAGCTCCTTGTATTTTTAATGAGTCTATTAACAAACTTAAATTTTATAAGATCGTACGTCTAAGTGTATGAGATCACCAACAGAAATCCATTTTTCTTCCTTTGTTTTATTTTAGTTTCTTCAATAATGTTTAATAGGGACCAATCAGTTTTTGATAAGGTTGTTAATCATTTTTGATGTCAAATCAAATTTCTTGTCAAGCAGCTTTTCCATTATATCGAAGTGATCGACGTCCGGGATTAAGACAAATTCTGCATTTACTTTCTCTTGTTGTAATGCCTGTAAAATGTAGAGAATAGATTTTTAGGATTTCATACAAATTAACAGATATACACAAAAATGAAAGAATAAAGTTTTAAAAAAAGCGAAATGTCACTCTTAACAGCAAGCCAAATGGTGGGAAGAGATGGATTATCCAATTGCCAACGGAACTGATCCTCTACATAACATACGCGTTTCTGGCGCAGTTTTTCATGTGGTTCGGATCCCACATTAAACTATAGGTCCCTATCTCACATAACCTTATTGTTGAAAGGGGCACTACACTTTAAGCCAACCAACTACCAACGTTAGCCCTACGTTGTATTTAACTTGTTGCCGAGCATTTGCCAACGTAATATCAATAAAATAAGTAAACTTATGATTGGGGAGTAGGCTATGTTCAAACTTTTGGATAAATGATGGTTAACTATTGGTTGACCAATAGGGACTTGACTTTGGGACAACATATTTTTTAACTCTATTCTTGCACTTACAAATTCCCAACCATGCCGATATTTAGCCGACGTAGCACCTACCAATTCTGTTGCTGCGGATAATAGTTGTTAATAATTAAATAGGATATAGGTTACATCAGTTTATATGAGCAAGACGTTTAGTATGGTCAGAATATGTTACTTGCATGGAAATATGCCACAAGAAGCAACTAAGTGAGATGAATTCGAGCATACTTAGGAACTAATTATACGAAAATAGTTTTCGGACGCAGTCATGAGGAAAGAATGATTTGTGCGTTTCAAAGATCACAAACGGAAAATAAGGACGTTGAAAAGCTTAAAGTGAAACATATGGTGCCACTTTCAACTGTCATGTGAGCACATTCTGTAACGGTTTGCGCCCACGCAACACAAAATTTGCGATCAAGTTTGCGTTTTGCTGTAGTACTCTGTAACGACTTTTTGCAGTTTTTGCATTGCGTTGGTATACTCAGACTTTTGCGGAGACTGGTACGGAATGACCTCCATTGATAAAATTCACAAGCATGATAACAGTATGGTAAAATGTGGGAAATTTAGAAGAGGTTATAAAACGGAGTGTAAAGTACACAGAGATCGTTATGAACACGCTAATAAGTACGAACGTGGTGTTATCACTGAACGTTGTCTAGGTCCGTAACTGTATTGGAAAAGTCTGTAAGGAATCGACTTCTAAGATCTTAAAGAAAACAGAAAATGAGCCGATCAGTAGTACAAGATGCTGCTAAAACAACTAAGAATTGCGTGCAGTTTTTTTTTTTTCAAGCTAAAAATTTGAATGTGCATTATATAAAGATATATTATTGGTCACTGAAATATCTACACTATATGACAGGACTTAAAAGCAAAAGCTAATTCATTGAATATAATTTTGTAAATAATAATAAAAAAACTCACTTTTGAAAATTATTGTATTATTTGTCACAACTGAGTTACTTCAAAAACGGAAGAAGTAGTACAAGATAAATAGTGGTGAATGACGCTTTTCCCGTGAATTGTTACGATAGATGAAACGTTGGTTCTATTCAGAGGCGCCGGAACCGGGGGAACAAGGGGGCAGTTGCCCCTCCTGAAATTTTCAGAGGGGGCAAGATACTCGTTTTGCCCCCTCACTTTCAGACTGTAAAAACATCACACAACATTGATTATAAGAACTAAATTTTGCTTTTTATGGTAATGTAAGAAAATTCTCTATTCTAGATTCATCTTTCTCTTTGAAACAAGGGACCGGGCGCTTTTTCTGCCCCCATGTTAGACAGAAAGAGTTAGGAAAAAGAATTGAAAATTCTCTTTATTTCCATTGGTGTGCATTCTCAAAACACTAAATTCTTTTAAAATTGTTGTTTAAGTAATCGTAAGTCTGCAATACGAAACGAGTCGTCGAGCGAGATTTTAAAGTTTGAAAAATATAACAGTTTAAGTGAGTAACACGACATTTAGGGCCTAAATACATTTTCCACAAAGGGAAATTAATGTTCTTACAAACAATATGCAGAGTGCAGTAAGGTTTTTTAGTGAGGGGGGAAAATGTATAAGGTAGGATTAATAATTCAGAACACATGAAAAATGCGAACTCCATTGTCGTTCCGTTCGTTTAACACTTTCACTACCATTTTTTTTCGGAGTGAGAAACATTAATATATGGCTACTTTAAGTTGTTTTCAAACATATATATTTGAAATGAAAATAAATATATATATATAACATTTTTCGCAGTTTCGTTTTTCGACGTTAGAAGGGTGGGACATATGTATCCCACTGATATTTTTACGTGGGATCTATATGTACCCAGTGGTAGTGACATGAATGATCATCTTGTATTTTCAATTATGATACGTATATTGTCAGAAAAAACAGTAGGGTCGTATTTATGATTATAAATATTTTACATTTCGGCATCCTTTTCCAAATGACAGTACGTGCAATTACTGCTTTATCACTAGCACCTTGTTCTTCACTTTCATCTGTTTCATTATCACCACGTTCACTTCCACTACTGTCTATTTGATAATGTTCATAAGAATTCTGTGAACCATTAGCAGGCTTCTCTTTACTAGTGGAACTTCGATTCATAGCAATAACATGCGGTAAATTATCACGGATCCTCTGAGAATGTATCGTGGGACACACATGTCCCAGTGGTAGTGAAAGGTTAAGATTGAGTACTGAAATGGAACACCTGTTTCAGCTCTCCTTTCAGACCAAATTCGTAAACAAGAATAAGGAAGACAGTCGCTGCTTCTAATAATTAGTAGTCTAAGATATTTAGCTCGCAGTGGACAAGCAATCAGTGGACATTTGCATAGTACGGATAATTTGATGTTGCTCCTGGCTGAAAGAAAAATGGATGTGCCTGTTCTCAATCAATGGATTAATCGACGGGATAACTGGCTTAGTGCTGATTGAAAGAATGAAATTTTAAAGATTATGGGACATGCAATATAGAGAAACTTGGTAGCAGAAGTTAAATAGTCTGCATTTTATGCAATCATAGCCGACTCCACGACTTATATTTCAAAGAAAGAACAGTTATCTCTGTGTGCGCTGTATTGACTCTGATTCATCAAACTCAACAAAATATTTTTGAGAATGATCATCCCACATGGCACAAACAGAATTCACGATCAAAGATATTCTAACGAAACTTAACCTGAATGCAGAAAATATACGCGAATAATGTCATGATGATGCAGCTATTATGTCAGGACGAGTGAATGATGTGCAGAAGATAATTTCGACTGAACATCCGAAAGCTGTATACATTCATTGCAATAATCATGCATTAGATCTTCCATTGCAGGAAGTAGCACGAAAATGCGAATTTTTGTATGACGTACGGGCCATAGTGAAAGACGTTTGAAACATAAACCTGGATTCTGCAAAACGACAGACAACATACGCTGACATTGTTCTTGAGCCCTGTAAAACTATCAACGAAAGTAATCCTAAACATTTGCTGCCTCTTTGTCCTACTCGCTGGTGTGTTAGGCGAAAATCTCTAATCAGATTTCAATTTACTACAAACGAATTCAAATCACGTTGGAAAAGAATCATCAGTAATACAAGTGGTCCAAATGATGATTAAAAAGTAATTCTAAAAGGGTATTTGAAAAGAATGAACAAATTCAGAATGATATTTTTTTTATGATAGTCAGTATACGTGCTTTTGTACCTTGCGGACAACTGGCGAAAGTGCTTCAAAATTCTGAAGCTTCTGCTTCTGGAGCTAAAAGAGCAGCAGTGATTCTATCTAGAGGATACTCTGAGAAACCTACGAGGGGACAGTGCATTTGAAAACATCTATAAGTAAGCAAAGGAAAATGCAGACAGACCACACTTAAAATTGCCCATTTCAAGATCAAACAGACCACCAATCAGGTTGGAGCAGACTGATAACCTTTCTATAGCACCTACTCTAGAACCTGTATCAGTTCTTCGAAAAAGTACATCGAAATCATTGACTATGTGTTGAATGAAGTACAGCGTCGTTTCAATCATTCAGGCCTCAAACAACCCATAAAACTCCAGAAGATACTTTGTGAAGGAGCTATATGTGCTGGTGGCTCTCTCTCAAGAGAATATTTGAAGTAAGAATTGGGAGTTCACGTGTCGGATTTTAACCTGGATAGATTATGAGCTCAGCTCAGGCTGCTTCCACCTACTTTGATGACGACTGAGTCGCTGACGACCACCAGAATATTAAAAACTATTGGTGCTGAAACCCCAACTGTTCGCAGCCTTTTCGACCAAATCGTCTAGGGACTGTCGTTCTCACTATGCCATTTTCTTGAGCATTTGCGAAAGATCATTCAGCTATTTGCATCGTCCAAAACCATATTTGAGGACGTCCATGACGCAGCAAAGATTGGCTCATCTGCTGTTGTTGCACATGTATAGCGACCAGACTTAGATTTAAACATCATTGCAAGAGAATTCATATCAAAGACAAGCGAAAGAAAAGATACTTTTGGTCAATTTTGAAAAGAAATAAATGTAGAATTACATAAGCGAAAATGTTATGCGTTATATAATCAATTATTTAAATTACAAAATTGCACTTAAAATTCAATATAAACTTGAATTATTCCTTATTAATTGTGTCGTACTTTATTAGTGTGAAGTGAAGTGAATATAATGAGATTAGGAAGAGAGGTGAATGTAATAACAAACTAGATATACTGAAGTAAGTGTAGTAAAAACTACAAATAACTCTGGATAATTAGTGTAATTGAATTTTCTATATAAATTTTATGAAGTCTAGTGAAAATTGCATTTTTCCATTTCTGGCACGAAGTGAAGGAGGTAGAAAAAATATATTTTCTTATTTTTTACTTGATTATGTAGCCTGTTTTATAATGTTCAAGATACTTTCTACTACAGTGCTACAAAGTTTGTAGTTCTAAATAGCAATTTCTAATATTACAGTGTACTGCAACACTAGAACTGGATTTTTAATAATATAACTTTAATTTTCTCGTTTCCAACTGATTTAAGCAGCTTTAAGACTCTTTAATAGTGACCGTGTGACCACGTCCAATACAGTTAAAAAATATGTACCAATATATAAAATGGTAAAAATTGTACTTACAAATAGTCATTGTGAGCAGTACAAATTTTACAATTTTATATGTTTTTAATTCTGATTTCAGTGGTTGAAAATTTCTGCACCAGACCAAAATTCACGGTTGAAAATTTCTGCACAGAACTGACACAGGATTAATTAATTTAAAGATGTAAACTAAGATGCTTCTCATAGATAGAAATTTCTCTCTCACGAAACTGTTTACAGCTTCATTATATTATTATTATTATTATTATTATTATTATTATTATTATTATTATTATTATTATTATTATTATTATTATTATTATTATTATTATTAACCAATCAAATCAAATTATTGTTACATTACAAACATATATTCGTATTATCTTACCTATGTTACATTCCCGTGTCTATTTTCAAGACAGCAGTTTGCCCCCCCCCAGCTGAAAAATACTTCCGACGCCACTGGTTCTATTTCTCAATCATGAAACATAACGGCAGTCGTCACAATGGAAACACATATTTCTCGCTAGTAAAGATATTTTGGATTATGGCCAGTGTCCAGAAAGTGGGTGATGGCTCTGTTTTGAGATGGGGAAAACGGAATCCTTAGTCCGTGTGTTACATAGGGCACAACAGTGACGGCGGCATCACACAAACATGTCTAAAGACAGCTCATTCCAGCATCACAAGCAAAATGAGAAGATCGCTTATGTCCTTATTCGTGAGACAATGTTCCTGCTCATCGGATACTCCTTACTCAAGATTTTCTTCCTGACAATATATTTGAAGTCGTGTTTGATATTCTCTACTCGTCAGAACACGTTCCTAGCGTTTTTTAAAAATGTTTTGGCAATGAAAGACATTCCCGCTGACGTTCATTCTTTCAATCGGACCACTTTGGCATCAGCAAATTTTCCAGTGGTCAAAACACATCCCTGAAGAAGAGTTCTTGACGACCGTGGTATCAGGAGTCGACGTTACGAAAAATGTGCACATCTAAAGGGAGATTACGTTGAGGAGTACCACAAATTGCAACTGTTTGAGAGAGGACCGATTACAAACATATATGCACCTTAGAACATGAATGCACCTCATATAAGAGGTAAAATGGAGTGTACTAAAAACTATTTCGAAAAGAACAAATGGGATGATTTGACATATTATGAAGCGCGAAAGAATCATATGTTAACGGAGTGAGTAGGAGAAAAAAAGTACCCAGAGGAAAGACCTATTGAAATATATGGACTAAACAATAGAAAATGTGGAGGAATACTCCATGGAAATGGAAATTAAAAGTCTAATTTTGGATAGGTAAGAATGGAAAGCTGCATCAAACCAATCGAGAAAAATTGTTGATCCAAGAATAAGAAAGAAGTTTCCTGAAATTGCTGTTCATTTTTCTTAATTTGGTTCCGATTTAACCCTTTAGGGACGGCTACGAGTCCCTAATGACGCACTAAGCAGTCCAAATCTATGATTGGGTATTCAATGACTTACTTGAGAAATAAAACGCAAATGAGGCTTATAAACCACACATGTCCTCTCTGTCCAGATTCTGTATTTATATATAAATCCCGTAAAGGCCTGAACGGAATGATGGCTGTGTTAATTTGACAATCCCGTCTCTAAAGAGTTGAAACGCTTGGATAAGTTTATAAATTCATATCTCTTATTCAATAAAACACAGTTCTTTTTGTTTAAACACAAACAATTTATTTGCTGAGCAAAACAATATATTCACATTAAAAAACTACATACCTATTACAATTTCGCCAACTAACACTTTGGCTTCATCGGCTTGATCCGATATCTGATAGTGTCTGATGAAGCCAAAGTGTTAGTTGACGAAACTGTAACACGTATGTAGTTTATGTGAATATATTGTTTTGCTCAGCAAATAGTTTATTTGTGTTTAAGTATATACAAAGCAAAGCTTCTACTTATGGAAAATATTACAGTTCTTTTTGTACATATTTCACTTAATCATATTTTCTTTTTTCGAAAACAAAATTAAACTCATTCTAATAATTTAAAAATTATCAACTTACTTTAGCATACATCTCGGATTGTTTTCGAAATGCTGGTGACTCATGCTCTCCTGTCACAACAAACATCTTCAAATTAGCGTGGGAAGGAAAGTTTCCAGTCAATAGCATTGGACTGCAAGACTCAGCACATTCTCTTGAAAATAAAAAGAAAGAAAGAAAAGAAAGATTCTATCATTCTTTTATTAAATCACTGATTCGATTCTAAATAGATTTTAAACTAAAAATGAAGTCTGTAATTCCTATAAATCAATGTAAAATTGATTTTAAATCCAGCTTCTAACCAGCTACTATATGTTAGAGATGTGGATGCAATAACATCAATTGCATATAAGCTCAGGAATCACACTTTCAGTACGCTAGTACGCGAAAAGAATGTCACATATAAACAAATCAAAACATCATATTTCAGCAATAAGCAATGGATTCACATCGATTCCCTGAAGGGTATAATTAACAGACATACTCCCAACAATATTGTCAGATATGCTGTGTCTTAAAGGTGGCTCGAAAGTAGACAAAGAGTAAGCCTTGAGAGCAGTGATCACGGAATGCTTCGGCGGGAAGTCTGAAGTATTAGGGCAGGGATCGTCAGCATCTTGGTCCACCGAGTTTGAAATGACGCATACTGCGGTGTTTTGTTTCACTCTTATCTATGAAAGGAACGTGAAACATACTGTGACGCTGAATCCAAAAATATGGTTACATTGCTCTTTATTGAAGGAATTGAGAAGGCTATTTTGGATTAATATGCATTATAAAAGACATTTTCTCTCTCTTGACTTGCTACAAGCTAGCAACAGAAACAGGAAATACGTAAAACTTTCTGAAAGTGACTAATGTTGCTTTTGCTGCGCAATTTTGTAGGAAGTTTACTTGTCGAAGATTACTCATAGTCATCCTACAGGATACATAATCATGATTTTGGCAACGTGACACCGCATTAATATGTTGAAATTGGTTATATAGATATGAATCTATAGATAAGTCTAGAGATCACGCTATTTAATTCTTCCGGCTGTGACAGTACACGTATGTACATGTGTGTCACGCCACGTATTTTGGGTGCGGCAGTCTCTAAGAGCCAATCAAAATGCAAAAGAGCAATAAGTTTCCATATTTGTGGAGATGATAAAACGGATGTACTGACGGATGTGAGGCTTGGGTGTGACCCTCGAGAATAATATAAAAGAACCTCAAGGTCTCAAACGGTTGTCGAGAAGTTCAGAAGTTCCGGTGCAAAGGTGCAGAGGTTCGAGACGTCGGTTGTGACCAGACAGAATCATCGTCAAAGTTTCTAAGAGTTACAAGAATACTACCATAAGGTATGTATAATCTCTTGTTGCATCATAAAATTCAAGTTTAAAGATGTCATGCGGTACTTCAAAATGAATTGTGTACCTACCATAAAACTTTCAAGATTAAGAACTGTTGTCACATACTTGTATTTCATCTTCCGTTTCTTCTAACTTAAATATTTCAATCTCTAGCCTGTCAATCAATATATATATAAGTTAAGGTATCAATCTATCAAACGAACTATCAGATATTCCATTACTTTTGTTGAATCACTAAATCAAATGTTGTTATATATTACCATTTTAGTTATGTAATAAACTTACTTTTTATAAATAATGTTGTCATTCCCCTAGATTAAAACCACCTTTTCCCATGAAAATAATGGTGTAATTTAAGTATATTTCTTTGTGACATCCGCTACAGAATTAGCGTGAGCAGATCTCTACATTATGGTGGAATAAAACGAGCTAAATAATTAAAAAGAGTCTGCACATCGTCACAAATGGGGGCTCGTTCAAAGCCTTTTCTTCCTTTTTCATTTTTCGGGACGAAAAATTTTGTAGTGCTGCTATGACATCCTTCTTTTTTCTGTTTTGTTTTGGTATATTGTTCATAGTGCATTATAATTTAAGGAAATTATGTGAATTGTTGTAATTTTACCAATGTATTATTGTGGATTATAATGGCAATTAGTGATTGATTATATTACTCATAGTGAAATACCCCCTTATATTTTTTTCTTTCCTTCGATTAGAGAAAACGAAAATTTTAATTAATAATTCAAAATGTCTTTCCATTGGTTCCCCTTTTTCAAACCTAAGAAATCTCCGCCGAAGTTTCATGCTTGGTATATTACAAAATCGGGAGAGGCAAATTGCAAATCTCTTGCTCAGAAAACTGCGCTCACGAAGACTTTGCGTTCCGAGTTATGTCCCATGGCAAAGGAAGCAACCGATTTGCCAGTGCAGCAGGCTAGTTTGCCGGTAGCTAGTTCGCCTACTTCTCTTGAACCGCGGATAAATCATCCACAGCAGTATAGTTTACCAGATCCTGTGGATAGGCAACCGATACCGAAAACGCAGCGTTATAAGGAAAATTTAGCTAAGTTTGAAGAAACTTGTAATAAAATGTCATCCTTGACTCCTTTGGACAGTACGCAATATAAACCAGTGGTCGCGAAACGGTCAATTTTTCTTAAGCCAGAACAACTGACTAACCCTTCTAATGAAGAAGCAGTTAGTTCTTCCGAAGAATCCCCTGGTATTATGACGAGTGATTTTGAGTTTGATCCTAGGTTTGCGTCAACACCTTTAAAGACCGAAGCACAGCAGCAAGTAGTTGCTTCAGAAGCAGTCAAGGATGAAGTTTATTTTCCATTTGATATACCACCTCATGTGGGCGAACGCTTGAAAAGTAAACTCCCAGAAAATTCACCACCTGAATCAAGTAAATATGATTCAGAAGACGAAATTAAACAATTGGCAAAGAAGGAGCTCTATCAGGAAAAGACTGTACATGACGTACTAACACCAAGTCCTTTCTCATATGAATCAAGTGAAGAATTCAAAGATTTTGCAAATGACGAACCTTGCATAGAAAATCTAAGTTTTCTTAAATATCCGCAAGTTGCTTCTCACCCTCCTCCAGTGAAATATTCCCCCACTGCCGATAATGCACTTGCATTATTGTTATATGAGAATATTAGGCAAGAAATATTAGATAATCACGATATGAAGACTCCCTCAGAGGATTCATTACAATTGGACGAGAATAAATCTATAAAAGTTAATTCACCCTCTCCGAAAGAATCCCAAGTAGAAAATAGGCAAAACCTTAATGAAACAATTGTACAGGAAGAAACTGATAATCAAGTAGCCAATGTCCCGGTATTTAAATTGCCAAAATTTAAAGGAAACCCTAACGAATCGGTTACTAAATTCCTTGATGAATATCAGACCATAGCCCGTGCCTTAAACTGGGATGACCGGGAGCAGCATATATATTTAGTGGCCTGTCTTGAAAATTCAGCTCTTGATTGTTTTTTATGTCATAAAGATGCCATCCAACAGTTACAATTTCGGGAATTAAAGCAAATGATTTCTCGAGCATTTCCTGATGATTTGTATAAAGGTCAGCTTGAACAAAAGTTGAAGAGAAAACGACTTCCTCCTCGTTTTCCACCTGATAACTTCGCGTATACTTTAATACGGGATTGGAAATTCGTGAGACCTGAAATTGGAGAAAGAGAGTTATTACGCCTACTATATAAGGCATTGCCTTCTAACTATGTCCAAGCTTTAGTCTTAAAAGAAGTATCGACCATAGATCAAGCTATCCATGTGCTGCGGTTATTGTACTTAGCTGACGTTTATACTGAATCTCATCGGGAAATGAAGAAAAAATGTAGAGAATTAAGACCGCATCATGTAAAACCTTATATGGGTGCTAAAAGCAATTCGTTTGTTAAAAGAATGTGGACATGTAGACGTGAAATCGGGAGAGATGGTAGGCCAATTGAAGTGAAAAGAGCTCGAACGAATTTGTGTGATCACAGATTGCCCACGATACCAATTCGAATTTTTAATAAAAAAGTAGATGCATTATTAGACAGTGGTTCACAAGTCTCTGTTTTGGCTGAAGAAATTATCCCTCAAAATTTTCCAATTGCTAAGCGAATGCGTGCCACTATTCGTTTGCGCACATTAGGGGATAAGTTAACTGAACCACTCCCAGTGGTTAGGTTAAGTTTCCAAGTTGGAACTTATGGTCGAAGATCGCGTCGTTTATGGTTAAATGTGGCATTAGTTAAACAGTCTCAATTAGACGAGAAAATGGTTCTAGGAATAGATTTCATTCAGCGTTACACATACGGTATAGGGTTACAGTCTATAACTATTAATGGCAATCAAAGACATCCTAACATGAAGTTTCATGTTCAGTATTTGCCAAGTCAAAAATCAAAAATGGAGAGAAGAAACCGATTGCTTATTATAGCAGAAAAATCTCAGACCATGAAGCTAAGTCCTTAACGATCCCAGAAAAAGAGACCATGGCTTTGGTACAAGCCGTGTTACACTTCCATGAATATCTAATAAGAGTGCCTCACTTCACTGCATTTACTGATAGTTGTTGTGTTTGCTATTTAAGGAACATGAAAAATCTAAAAGGCAAATATCTTCTTTGGTTAATCAGGTTGCAATCTTATAACTTCTCGATTAAAGCGATAAGAGGTAACCCCTCTAATCGACATTCGGACTGCATGTCCAGATATCCAACGCAAACCCTAAGTGAGGAAGAGAATGCAAATCGCGAAGAAGGACTTTGTATAAATACAATGAAGATTGACGCGACTGATGTAATTAAGGCACAGAAAGAAGATGAATATTTTGGTAGAATTCGTGAATTAGTAAAGTCTGATCCTACTAATAATGAGGCTCGTCCGTATGTATTAGTAGATGAGGTGTTATATCGTAAGTCTAATAATGATTTAAAACAATGTGTTCCTCGAAGTCTGGTTCCTGAGGTGCTATATGCTACACATACATCATGTCTAGAAGGCGGACATCTTGGAGAGAGCAAAGTGTTTTCTCGTGTCAATGAGCGATTTTATTGGCCTCGAATGGGATTCGATATCAAACAGTATATTAAGACATGTCGCGAATGTCAAGAACGTAAAGACTCAACCACTACACCATTAGGGTTGCATGAACCAATTAAACCACTAGCTCCTTTCCATACCTTAACTTTGGAAGTATTTGGCCCACTGCCCCCCTCTAATGGTTATAAGTATATCATCACCGCAGTCGGTATGTTTTCAAACTATGTAGTGGCATGACCATTAAGAACAATAACAGCCAAGAATGTTGCAAAGTTTTTATTGGAGGATATTATTTGTTATTTTGGTCCACCCCGCCATATATTGTCAGACCTTGGTTCTAAATTCCACACACAAGTAACTAGCGAAATTATGACTGTACTCGGTATACATCAAAAGTTTAGTATTAATTACCATCATAGAATAAATTCACGAATGGAGAAATATGATCAAGCTTTGGTAAACTATTTGAAGAAATATGTCTACTTCCCAGAAAGATTGGTCTCTATTTGTTAGAACTGCTTGTTACTCTTATAATACTATAAAACACAAACACCATCCTTGTTCTCCTTTTGAATTGGTGTTTGGTAGAAAGGCTGAATTAGGACTCGAACTCGAGACTCCATGCCGAACCCCGTATGGAAAACTCGTGAAAAAGAATCTTGATCGTATAAAGAAAATTAGCACAAAGGCCTTAACTAGCCAGCAGTAAAAACAAAAAAGCCAAAATTGATAAGCGTAGGAAAGCACATACGTAACAAAAAAAATGATTAGACCTCATTACAAATTTGGTAACTAAGCCGGGGTTATTTCCTAAATGTATGCAACGTGCATCATTAAGAAAGTTAATGTTGAACGAACGAAGTTATATTGTCCAAGTTCTCTAGTTTCAACCTGATCGAATTGTTCGATCATTTCATAGTTAAAAAAAATAATAAGTTATCGCGATAGGCGTAGGAACTTCTAACGTGAAATTCAATGTTGATGCAGGCTTTCTGAAAGAAATGTTATATTAATACTTAAATAAATAATTAAGTAAGTAAATGGGTACCCAATCAAATATTTATATGTATAGAAGGAATAAATAGAGAAAAGAGTAGTTTAGAGAAGTACAAAATGGTTTTAAAATCCATATATGGTCGGAAACCCTGCTACAAAAAGAGAGAGAGAGAGAGTAGTAGAAAATGGATCGATCTGGAACAGTTTTAGCCAACTCACAAGCCACTGAGAAAATGACCACCGTGCACCGTGAGCCCACGGTCTTTTACGACCTCCATTTTAGGGGTGAATTCGTTCTCTTTTATGACCACTTTTTTGGGGGTGTATTCATTCTCTTTTACGAGCACATTTTAAGGGGTGAACTCATTTCCTTTTATGAGCACTTTTCCAACCCATATGTTAATTACGAACACATAGAAGAACAGATAACACATAACACTACGTAACACACAGCAGAACAGATAACAGATAAGAATATGAAACATAGAAGGGGTGTACTCGTTCCCTTTTATGAGCATATTTTCCAACCCCTATTTTAACATAGGAGATAACACATACGATTACGAACACATAGCAAAGCAGATAACACTTAACACTACGTAACACACAGCAGAGCAGATAACACTTTTTCAAGGGTGTATTCATTCTCTTTTATGAGCATATTTTTCAACCCTTATTGTAACATAGGAGATAACACATACGATTACGAACACATAGAAGAGCTGATAACACATAGCACTATTTTAACATAGCAGAACATAAGACTACGTAACATAGCAAGGGTGTACTCGTTTTCAACCCTTATTTTAACATAGGAGATAACACATAAGATTACGAACACATAGAAGAGAAGATAACACATAAAACTACGCAACACACAACAGAACAGATAATACATAAGAATACGTAACATAACAAGGGTGTATTCATTCTCTTTTACGACCTCCATTTTAAGGGGAACTCGTTTTCAACCCCTATTTTAACATGGCAGATAACACATAAGATTACGAACACATAACATAGCAGGGGTGAACTCGTTCTCTTTTATGAGCATATTTTCAACCCTTATTTTAACATAACGAGCAAGGATTACAATCGAACACCCACGGTCTACAGATAATCATTTTAGATGGTGTATTCATTCATTCTCTTTGATGACCATTTTTCCACCCCTAATGAAATTACATAGGAGAGCAGATAATACATAAGATTCGTTCTCTTTTACGACCTCTATTTTAAGGGTGAACTCCTTCCCTTTTATGATTACTTTTTCAACCCCTATTTTGAACATTTGAATATAGCAGAAATGACATAAGCATGTCCTCAAACTACTGGCCATCGTGAACAAAAGGTCAAACTCGAAAACGAAACAACATATTGAGGTGCTGTTTCCAAATCTAGTAACTGGTCATCAACTACTACAAGTTCCAAAAATAGTGGTCATCGAGGTCAAAGGTCACAGTACTTAAAACCTAATTACTCGAAAATGGAGCCACATACTCAGGTGCTGTTTCCACATTTAGTAATCGGTCACCAACTACTACATGTCCCAAAATTAGTGGTCATTGAGGTCAAAGGTCAAAATACTTAAAACCTAATAACACGAAAACTGAGCCACATATTGAGGTGCTGTTTCCACATTTAGTAATCGGCCACCAACTACTACAAGTTCCAAAATACTGATCATCGAGGTCAAAGGTCAACATACTTAAAACCCAATAACTCGACAACTGAGACACATATTGAAGTGCTGTTTCCAAATCTAGTAATACGCCATCAACTACTACAAGTTCCAAAAATAGTGGTCATCCAGGTCAAAGGTCAAAATACTTAAAACCTAATAACTCAGAAACGGAGCCACATATTGAGATGCTCTTTCCACATTTAGCAATTGGTCATCAGGTACTACAAGTTCCAAAATAATGATCATCGAGGTCAAACGTCAAACTCGAAAACGGATCCACATATTGAGATGCTGTTTCCAAATCTAGTAATACGCCATCAACTACTACAAGTTCCAAAAATAGTGGTCATCGAGGTCAAAGGTCAAAATACTTAAAACCTAATAACTCAGAAACGGAGCCACATATTGAGATGCTCTTTCCACATTTAGCAATTGGTCATCAGGTACTACAAGTTCCAAAATAATGATCATCGAGGTCAAACGTCAAACTCGAAAACGGATCCACATATTGAGATGCTGTTTCCAAATCTAGTAACTGGTCATCAACTAGTACATGTTAAAAAGTACTGATCATCGAGGTCAAAGGTCAAACTCGAAAATGGATCCACATATTGAAGTGCTGTTTCCAAATCTAGTAATTGGTCATCAACTACTACAAGTTCTAAAATAATAACCTTCCAGGTCAAAGGTCAAATATTTAAACGCAAATAACTCTTAAACGGATCCACATATTGAGATGCTGTTTCCAAATCTAGTAACTGGTCATCAACTACTACAAGTTACAAAATAATGACCATCGAGGTCAAAGGTCAAAATACTTAAAACCCAATAACTCGACAACTGAGACACATATTGAGGTGTTATTTCCAAATCTAGTAACTGATCATCAACTGCTACAAGTTCTAAAATAATGACCATCGAGAGCTTGTAAACGGAGCAACGGATAAATTTTGTACAAAGCAGAAAAAGTGAAAGAGGAATAAATTTGAGTGGTCTATTGAATTTTGTACCAACGAGAAATGTCATTTTTTCTAGACCATGTTCTAATATTTAAACAAACGAAGGGTGAATTTGAGGGACCTATTCAATTTTGCATCAACGAGAAATAATTGCGTATTTTAAACAAACAATCGGATAAATGTAACCGGCTCAGAAGCTCAATACTATTTTGTACTCTTGAGTGAGCTTTCCAATTTTGTAGCAAGAAGGACCATTTTTTTAAAAAAAACTAACTCAGAATTTCATTTCATTTTTGTAATACTCAAATTTGGATGAAGTGTTTAGTTTTGTACGAACCAGAAAAACTTGATTGGATTATTTCCTTAGGTACCAACTGGAAAAAGTGAAGGACCATTATTCAAATAAACGAAGGAATAGAGTATTTAGTTTTTGTACCAACTAGAAAAAAAGAAGTGAAGTATGAATAAAATTTAGGTGGACTATTTTCTTTTGTATCAATCAGAAAAAAAAACGAAGAAGAGCCATTTTAACAACTTCATAATTTCGATGTTCTACTTTTTATACCAACGAGAAAAAATGAACTAGCTGAATATACGAAAGAATAAATTTAAGTGACCTATTCAATTTTGTACCCATGAGAAATGGCTCAGCAAAAGGCGAAGAAGGGCTATTTTAAACAATGAAGTATTTAGTTTTGCACCATTTTGGAGTATTCAAATAAACAAAGGAATTATAATTTGTGTCAACTCTAAAATCAATTAAACGAAGTAATGCATTTGAAAAACCGAAGTTGAGTATTTTATACCATTTTGTATTATTTCAACAAACAAAGGATTAAGCAAAATAAAGGATCATTTTATATCATTTTAAACTAGTCTATTTAATTTTGTAGCAACCAAAGGATTTTCACGGAAGAACAAAATTGTACTAATCAGAAAAACCGAAGAAGACCCATTTTAACTAACTGAGAATTTCTGTACCTTTTTGTACTATTTAAACAAACGATGGGATAAATTTGAGTGACCTGTTTTTTGTACTAACCAGAAAAATCGAAGAAGGTACCTTTATAGTAGCTCAATGAACGAAAGAACAAATTTGAGTGTTCTACTTTTTATACCAAACAAAGAAGAACCATTTTGTACTAATCAAATAAACGAAAGAAAAAAGTGAAAAAAAGACCAATTTAACTAGCTCAGAATTTATATACGTTTTGTTTAGGTGTCCTACTTTTTGTACCAGCGTGAAATGTCTTTTTAACCACCTCAGTAGTATTCAAATAAACAACTAGTTCAGAATTTCTGTACTTTTGTGTCATTCAAACAAATGAAAAAACCAAGCAGGAAAAGAAAAGAATTTGTACTGACCAGAAAAGGCGAAGAAGGATCATTTTATACCTTTATGTGCTATTTAAAGAAACGAAGGAATAAATTTGAGTGATCTATTCAATTTTATACCAATCAGAAGAAAAGCAAAGAAGGGCCATTTTAATTAGTTGAGTATTTTTGTGCTACACAAATCAACAAATGAATAAATTTGAGTGACCTATTCAATTTGGTATCAACAAGAAATACCATTTTAAATAACTCAGCATTTTATATCTTTTTGTGCTATTTAAATAAACGAAGAAAGCGAAAAAGATCCAATATAGCTAATCAAATAAACGAAGGAATAAATTTTTGTAACCTATTCAGTTTTGAAAAACAAGCAGGAAAAGGAAAGAATTAACATTTTGTACTAATCAAATAAACGAAAGAATAAATTTTGAGTGGCTTAAGCAAAGAAGGTCAATTTGTACCTTTTGTGCTATTAAAACTGAGTGACCTCTTCAATTTTGTTTGCAATTAAAAAAAACGGAGAAGGTCTATTTTATGTACATTTTGTACTACTCAAATACCATATTCTGCTACTCAAACAAACGACGGAATAAGCTCAGAATTTCTATACCTTTTTGTGTTATTCAAATAAACGAAGAAATAAATTTGTGTGACTTATACCAACCAGGAAGGTCCATTATACCATTTTTGTAACAATCAGAAGAAAACAGCTCAGAATTTTATACCTTTGTGGTGTTACATTTGGTATATGTCTGTGCCATCCAGAGAACAATTTAAATTGACTCTCACTGACAATTCAGTTGCCACAGTCCAATGTTTGTAATATTACAGTACTACAAATTGATCCAGTTAACAGTTCAAGTTCTTCTATTCATTCACAAACAAATGCATATGCTACAGTGGGCTCAGTGTTCATTTACAGAATTAAATAATTGTTTATCTTTCTCTAAAAACATTTCTACTATTTTGTTGATATAATAATCACACTCTGTAATGTATTCATATACCAGATTAAATTTTTTCTCCAAAGTATAAGTGTTCTTAATATTACAACTTTTAAAATGCTTCTTTAAATAAAGTTTATAGATTTTCTGGCTCAGAATTTGAGTTGTCTATTTAGTTTTGTACCAACCTAAGAACAAGGGCGAAGAAGGACTATTTTATAATTTTACTACTCAAATAAGCAATGGAGTATTTAGTTTTGCACCATTTTGGAGTATTCAAATTAACAAAGAACTTATAATTTGTGTCAACTCTAAAAACGGCCATTTTGTATTATTTCAACAAACAAAAGAAAAAGCAAAAAGGACCATTTTAAACTATTTAAATAAACGAAGGCATAAACATGAGTGAGACCAGAGAAAAACCGAAGGAGGTCCATTTTAACTAACTGAAAATTTCTGTACCTTTTTGTACTATTTAAACAAACGAAGGGATAAATTTGAGTGACCTGTTTTTTTGTACTAACCAGAAAAATCGAAGAAGGTACCTTTATACTAGCTCAATGAACGAAAGAACAAATTTGGGTGTTCTACTTTTCCATTTTAACTTGCTGAGTATTTTATACCATTTTGTACTACTTAAATAAACGAAAGAAAAAGCGAAAAAAGACCTTTTTAACTAGCGCAGAATTTCTGTAACGCAAAAAATAAGTTGGATGGAGTAACAAGAAAGAAAGCAAATATATGCCATATTAACTATTTAAATAAACGAAGGGATAAATATAAGTGATCTATTCCATTTTGTACCAAGGAGAAATGTCATTTTTATCTAACTTAGAATTTCTAGTGCATGTTGTATTATTTAAACAAAACGAAGGGCTAAATTTGAGAAAGCGAACGTGAACCATTTTACTCAAAATTTGGATGGAGTATTTAGCTTTGTATGAACCAGAAAAAAATGTAAAGAAGAACCATTTTAACTAACTCAGATCTTTATACCATTCTGTACTATTTTTTGTACCAATCAGAAGAAAATCAAAGAAGGGTTATTTTAACTAGCCAAGCAGAAAAAGGAAAGAATTAACACTTTGTACTAACCAGAAAAGGAGAAGAAGGATCAGCATTCTATACTTTTTATGCCATTTATTCGGGTGTCCTATATCTTTTTTACCAACGAGAACCATTTTTAATTGACTTAGAATTTTATACCTTTTTGAAAAATTTGTATCAAATCGAAAAAAGCAAGGAAATACCATTTTAAATAGCTCAGCATGTTATAGCTTTTTGTTTTTTTGGTCTACCCAATTTAAACAAACAAAAGAATAAATTTGTCTGACCTATTCACTTTTATAGCAAGCAGAAAAAGGAAAGAAAAATTTGAGTGGCTTAAGCAAAGAAGGTCAATGGTAACTAGCCTATTGAAGAATGAATAAATTTTGTTTGCAATTAAAAAAGCGGAGAAGGTCTACTTTCTATACCAAGCATAGAAAAACAAATTTGTTTGAGCTATTCACTTTTATAGCAAGCAGAAAAAGCATGAAAAAAAGGGAAGAAGGTTCATTATAACAAGCTAGGTATTTTTATACCATTTTGTATTACGGGTGGTCTATTTCATTTTTGTAACAATCAGAAGAAAACAGCTCAGAATGTTATACCTTTGTGATGTTATATTTTTGTGTCATCCAGAGAACAATTTAAATTGCCTCTCCCTGACAATTCAGTTGCCAGAGTCCAATGTTAGTTATCTATTAAATTGTTAATATTACTGTACTACAAATTGATCCAGTTAACAATTCAAGTTCTTCTATTCTTACACAATCAAATGCATATGCTACAGTGGGCTCAGTGTTCATTTACAGAATTAAATAATTGTTTATCTTTCTCTAAAAACATTTCTACTATTTTGTTAATATAATAATCACACTCTGTAATGTATTCATATACCAGATTAAATTTTTTCTCCAGAGTATAAGTGTTCTTAATATTACAACCTTTAAAATGCTTCTTTAAATAAAGTTTATAGATTTTCTCTCTCATTTCACATTTAATTATGATCGTCCACACCTTTTGCAATAATTCGTAATCATACTGCAGCAAACAGTTGTGATCTTTTTCATTCTCATTATGTTTAGAACATGCTTCACATAATAATACTGAATTTGGTGTATACTCATTAAATAATTGTATAACACATGTATCACTAATAGTTTCACTAGTACAGTCGCACTTATTAGCTTCCAGTTCAAAACAGGTAATATTTGAAACACTGTCATCATCACTTTCCGGGAGTATTTCATCATTATATCTATTATAGCGTCTAAAATAATGCACTTCTTCTATTTCTTGTGTTGGATATATTATTCTCACTTTATCACGTAATTCATCTGGCAAATCGGGGTCAGACGGCTCGATTAACAGTATGGGTTTCTCGTTTTCACGCTGAATTTCTTTTTCTCTAGGTGAAACATAAACAATCTCCTTGCTAGTCATTTTTTCTGCTCTTCAACAAAAACAAATCAAGTGTGATACATCTATTTATATACCTAGAAAAAAAGCATTCTATGCATTCTCCGTGTTTAATAATATGTTTCAAAACAATACAACATCGTGATGTATGTTCTATTATTTCCAAATATACTCCATAAACTTATATTCCATTATAATAAAATACATAAATGCAAAAATATATATTTGTCTTTTTTGACTTAGACGAGGAAAGAAAGTCTATAAATAATTGAATCGTTGAGCAATAGGCAATACACCTGTTAGGTAACGCATTCATAACGTTGTTTAAATATCTGCTTTTCTTACTTTGATATAATCTCTTCTTCTGCTGTGATCAAAAATGGCCATGCATGATGTTACGGAAATAACTATGAAGTCTGTTCTACACAATTATGACTCAACTCTGGTTTGTTAAATCTCACGTTCAATATTTTATGAGCCTTTCTTAGTGAAGGGAGAGGCAATTTAAATTGTTCTCTGGATGACACAAAAATATAACATCACAAAGGTATAACATTCTGAGCTGTTTTCTTCTGATTGTTACAAAAATGAAATAGACCACCCGTAATACAAAATGGTACAAAAATACCTAGCTTGTTATAATGAACCTTCTTCCCTTTTTTTTCATGCTTTTTCTGCTTGCTATAAAAGTGAATAGCTCAAACAAATTTGTTTTTCTATGCTTGGTATAGAAAGTAGACCTTCTCCGCTTTTTTAATTGCAAACAAAATTTATTCATTCTTCAATAGGCTAGTTACCATTGACCTTCTTTGCTTAAGCCACTCAAATTTTTCTTTCCTTTTTCTGCTTGCTATAAAAGTGAATAGGTCAGACAAATTTATTCTTTTGTTTGTTTAAATTGGGTAGACCAAAAACACAAAAAGTTATAACATGCTGAGCTATTTAAAAATGGTATTTCCTTGCTTTTTTCGATTTGATACAAATTTTACAAAAAGGCATAAAATTCTAAGCCAGTTAAAAATGGTTCTCGTTGGTACAAAAGGAAATAGGACACCTCAATAAATGTCTTCGCTTTTCTGATCAGTGTAAATTTATACCTTTGTTTCTTTTTTTCTGCATGGTACAAAACTAAATAATCCATCCAAATTTGAGTATTACAAAATGATATAAAATTCTGAGTTCATGTTCGCTTTCTTCGTTTGTTTAAATAGTAAAACATGGCCTGGAAATGAGATTTCGCTTTTTGTGGTTATTACAAATTTATTCCTTTGTTTAGTACAAATATTACAAAAAGGCATAAAAATCTAAGCCTGTTAAAAATGGTTCTCGTTGGTACAAAAGGAAATAGAACATCCGTATGTATATATTCATTTCTTTAAATGGCACAAAATGGTATAAAGATCTGAGTAGTACAAAATAGTATAAAATACTCAGCTAGTTAAAATGATCCATCTTCGGTTTTTCTCTATTCCTTTGTTTATTTGACTAGTTCAAAATGATATAAAATGGTACATTTTGCTTTTTCCGACTCATACAAATTTATTCCTTTGTTTGTTGAAATAATGCACAGTTGCATAAAATACTCAGCTAGTTAAAAATGGTTCTTTTTAGAGTTGATACAAATTATAAGTCCTTTGTTTATTTGAATACTCCAAAATGGTACGATTTCTTTCTTTTTTCTCGGTGGTACAAAACTAAATACTCCACCGTTTATTTCAGTAGTACAAAATGACATAAAAAATCAGCTAGTTAAAATAGCCCTTCTTCGCCTTTTTCTGAACCAGTTAAATATGGCACTTCTTGTTGGTACAAAATTGAATAGATCACTCAAATTTATTTCTTCGTATATTTAAATACTACAAGATGATATAAAATACTCAGCTAGTTAAATTGAACTTTCATTTTTGAGGACACAAATTATTTCTTTCTTTCACTTGAATAGCACGAAAAAGTACAGAAATTATGAACTTGTTAAAATGATCCTTCTTAGTTTTTTTCTGGTTTGATACAAAAACAGAACATTCAAATTTGTTCTTTTGTTACATAAATTCTGAGCTAGTTAAAATTGTCATTTCTCGTTTGTTTAAACAGTACCTAATGATATAAAATTCTAAGATTGTTGAAGTGGCTCTTCTTCACTTTTCCAGTTGGTTGGTTGGTTCTTTGCTTTTCCTCGGTGTACAAATTTATTCCTATGTTTATTTAAATAGTTAACATGGTCCTCCTTCGGTCTGTTTTTTCTAGTTTGTACAAAACTGAATACTTTTTCGTTTATTGGAGTAGTACAAAATAGTCCTTCTTCGCTTTTTTTCCTAGTTAGTATAAATTTATTAATTCGTTTAATTAAAATGAGCATTTTTCGCTTTTCTTAGGTTAATACAAATTTATTCCTTCGTTTGTTTGAGTAGTACAAAATGGCATTCCTCGTTAGTAAAATAGCAAATAAACCACTCAAATTGATTCATTCTTCACTTTTTCTGCTTGGTACAAAACTGAATAGGTCACACAAGTTTTTTATCCGACACGCTGTTTACGTTATTAAGGCTTAAATATTTTACCTTTGACCTCGATAGTCAGTACTTTTTTAAACATGTACTAGTTGCTGATCTATTACTAGATTTGGAAACAGCATTTCAGTATGTCGATCCATTTAAAAGTTATTTGGTTTTACGTATTTTGACCTTTGACCTCGATGGCCACTATTTTTGAAACTTGTAGTAGTTGATGACCTATTACTATATTTGGAAACACACTTCGATATTTTGCTCAGTTTTTGAGTTATTAGGTTTTAAGTATTTTGACCTTTGACCTCGATGGCCACTATTTTTGAAACTTATAGTAGTTGATGACCAATTACTATATTTGGAAACACCACTTCGATATTTTGCTCAGTTTTTGAGTTATTAGGTTTTAAGTATTTTGACCTTTGAACTCGATGGTCATGATTTTTTAACATGTACTAGTTGATGACCTATTACTCGATTTGGAAACAGCACCTCAATATTTGGCTCCATTTTCGAATTATTTGGTTTTAAGTATTTTGACCTTTGACCTTGATGACCACTATTTTTGGAACTTGCAGTGATTGATGAACTATTACTAAATGTGAAAACAGCAGCTCAATATTTTGCTCAGTTTTCGAGTCATTAGTTTTTAAGTATGTTGACCTTTGACCTTGATGATCAGTATTTTGGAACTTGTAGTAGTTGGTGACCGAGCATCTCAATATGTGGCTCAGTTTTCGTGTTATTAGGTTTTAAGTATGTTGACCTTTGACCTCGATGGTCATGATTTTTTAACATGTACTAGTTGATAACCAATTACTAGATTTGGAAACAGCACCTCAATATGTGGATCCATTTAAGAATTATTTGGTTTTAAGTATTTTGACCTTTGACCTCGATAGTCACTATTTTGGAACTTGTACTAGTTGATTGATCTATTACTCGATTTGGAAACAGCACCTCAATATTTGGCTTCATTTTCGAATTATTTGGTTTTAAGTATTTTGACCTTTGACCTCGATGGCCACTATTTTTGAAACTTGTAGTAGTTGATGACCAGTTACTATATGTGGAAACAGCACCTCAATATGTGAATTCATTTTCGAGTTATTAGGTTTTAAGTATTTTGACCTTTGACCTCGGTGGACATTATTTTGGGACATGTGGTACCTGATGACCAATTACTAGATTTGGAAACAGCACCTCAATATATGGCTCAGTTGTCGAGTTATTAGGTTTTAAGTATGTTGACCTTTGACCTCGATGGACATTATTTTGGGACATGTGGTACCTGATGACCAATTACTAGATTTGGAAACAGCACTTCAATATGTGTCTCAGTTGTCGAGTAATTAGGTTTTAAGTATGTTGACCTTTGACCCCGACGATCATTATTTTGGAACTTGTAGTAGTTGATGACCAGTTACTAGATTTGGAAACAGCACTTCAATATGTGTCTCAGTTGTCGAGTAATTAGGTTTTAAGTATGTTGACCTTTGACCTCGATGGCCACTATTTTGGAACTTATAGTAGTTGGTGGTCGATTACTAAATGTGGAAATACCATCTCAATACGTTGCTTCGTTTTTGAGTTATTAGGTTTTAAGTGTCATAGAAAGGGCGTATGCCACATAAACTATCAGACCCAGGTAAAAATAAGTATGATATTTGTAATCAGCATGGTCGAAAACCCCCATATGCTGAGTTTCATCCAAAACGGTTCAAAGAGCGTATCGAATCGCTATGTTACATAGGTATTCATTGTCTTAAAATAGGGGTTGAAAAAGTAATTATAAAAGAGAACGAGTACACCCTTAAAATGGAGGTTGTTGTGTGTTACATAGTCTCAGTGTAATTTCTCCTATGTTCAATTAGAGGTGGAGAAAATGAATACACCCTCTGTGCTATGTCCGCCATGTTTCCTAGTCTCTGTGATGGTAAAATAAGGGTTGAAAAATAAGCCATACTCTTGTATTAGCTCTGCTATGTAATCTGTGCTATGTTATAATAGGGGGTTGAAAAATATGCTCATAAAAGGGAATGAATATACCCCTAAAATGGAGGTGGTTGTGTTTGTTATCTGCTCTGCTGTATGTTCATAGTCTCAGTGTAATTTCTATGTTAAAATAGGGGTTGGAAAAGGGAACGAGTCCACCCCTAAAATGGAGGTTTTGTGTGTTACGTACTCTCAGTGTAATTTCTGCTATGTTCAATTAGGGGTGGAGAAAATGAATACACCCCCTGTGCTATGTCCGCCATGTTTCGTAGTCTCTGTCATGTTGAAATAGGGGTTGGAATGATACACCCTTGTGTGTTACGTACTCTTATGCTCTGCTGTGTGTTCATGGTCTCAGTGTAATTTCTGTTATCTTAAAATAAGGGTTGGAAAATATGCCATGTTCTTTTATTAGCTGTGCTATGTATTATCTGTTCTGCTGTGTGTTACGTAGTGTTATGTGTTATCTTCTCTTGTATGTGTTCGTAATCTTATGTGCTATCTGCTATGTTAAAATAGGGGTTGATAAAGTGTTCATAAAAGGGAATGAGTTCACCCCCTAAAATGGAGGTCGTAAAAGAGAACGAATACACCCCCTAAAAAGTGGTCATAAAAGGGAACAAATTCACCCCTAAAATGGAGGTCGTAAAAGACCGTGGGCTCACGGTGCACGGTGGTCATTTTCTCAGTGGCTTGTGAGTTGGCTAAAACTGTTCCAGATCGATCCATTTTCTACTACTAGAGAGAGAGAGAGAGAGAAAAGAGAATAAGAAGAAAATATATAAATATATACAACTAAGGAAACTTGATTCCTTGCATAGGTATTATATTCCTGGTGTTGACAGCAGACCAAAGACAGACAGACAGACAGACAAAACAAAAAAAACACCAAGTGAAAAGAAAAGAGAGAAATAGAGAAATGGAAAATAAAAATTATTTATTTGTTAAAAGTAATACTTCCGTTAGAAGGATTGAAAATCGCATTGAGAGAGAATAAGAATTAAAAATAGGATACGCCTTCGTATTTTATAGGTCCAGATAGGCTTTTGCCTTCGCAGCCTCCGCTAAGCTTGGTGAACCATTGCCTTATTCGCAAGACGAAATAAAACACCTTATGAACGCTTTCGAATTAGGTATGCAGTTCTAAGAGCATGTAACAAACTAGAGTTAATTATGAGTACATATTATATATTACAAATAGTCAGGTCGTGTATAAATGAAGTTGATTGACTAAAGTTGAATGGATCTGCTAAGGTTAAGTAGGTTTACGTGCCCTCCTTGATGCTCTCTTCGAGCTCCATAATGTGACATATAGTCAACCCAGTTAAAATCAATCGACAGAGTGTACTGATAAATCATGGAGGGCAATGATTCTATAATAATAGAGGCCGTGGTATAGGAGGTCATTATAATAATAGAGGCCAGTCGTGATAGACAGATTAACAATAAGGATAGAACTCTCTAAATGTAAGACCTATAGATAAAACTCAAAAATAAGCGAGTATTGGTATTTTTTTATCTTATTCATTGTATTTCTTTCAATTTTATTTTCTTCCCTTTTACTGTTAAGTTTCTGCGCAGGTAATTAGTAGTTAGAAGAGATAGATAAGGAAATAAAAATATATAAAAGGGACTGATATAATAATTTATATTCCCTTATATCATAAGATAACCAATCATGAAACACTGTGTGCTTCGTCCTCGTATAGCAGAAAGGTGTACGTTTCCATATTTCTATTAGTATTATTCTACTCTAAAGCATTAGATAATGAAGCAGTGAGAACGATGAAATTGTCATTTGAAAACAAAAACAAAGACAAGAAAAGAACACGAGCGACAACAATCTTAATTTTGTATAATCATGTTTTGCTTCCTTTTACAGATAAAAGTCTCTATTAATTGCCATTGGTCGTAAGTAATTACGTCTTGTTTTGTTTGTATTATTGCAATGCAACATTATAGTATATTCTATATAAAGTATTATAGTTACATACATTATTGTATTACAAATATTGCAGATGGTTGACGATTCATAATTCACCGTTTGCGTAAGCACTATAGGTAGCCCCGAAATACCTGTGTACCCCCTGTTTATTTTTTTCATTGGCATGAATGTAGGTATAGTACTCTGTTACGAAGCTAGGACTTCTTTCCCCTTTACTTGTTTTTCCGGTCTATTTCCGGCCTAATCCTGCAACGTTCTGTACCCTTTTTAAAGGTCTCCCTCTCCAATCAAGTATATGTTTTGTTATGTATTTCATATTTATTAAATAAAATATTGTTATATACTGCATATTTGTTAAATCAAATATTGTTTCTTTTCTCAACGATCTTACTTCATAACAGTATTATCTGCTATTATGTAATAATGTTCTCTTGCATAGTTTCTGCATTCCGGAAGTAAGTTATCTACTTTCTTACTCAACTGTTATCAGCACACACTCTTAGTTCTACTATTGAAATTAGGTCAAGTTGAATAGCAGCAACCTTACCCATAAGTTTTCATGCAATACTAATAATGCTAATACTAATAATAATAATAATAACAGTGATAAAATACATATGATTTCTACTGTCATCTAAGTTAAATAGTAATACTAATGAGCATATATAACCTATTCACTTTTCGATTCCCCGTCTAAATTACCATCGATCCCCACTTACTTAAATTCGTTACATTCAATTGAAGAATGTACATGCTACATAACAATTGCCCTCATTACTCTTCCTATAACAATTATTGTATAAAACAAGTATTACTTCCTATAACAAATATTATTTGAATACCTTCTTCTAATACCACTACTTCCATTGTGACTACTTGCATAGCTTCCTGTGCGTATTTCTTGTGCGCCCAATATTGGATACGCTCCCTCCTTATATTAGTGAGACTTTCTAATCATTGTAACTACCATTTACTATTGCAAAGAATTTTATTTTTCTTTGCTCCAAATACTTTTTTCTTTTAATTTTGTTTGTTTACTATAAGTTCATTTTTTTTACTACTTGCTATATCTATATAAATTTTTATCAACATTGCGTTAGGAAATTCTGCTTATACTATGGTGTATCATTTCAGTCTTTTAGTTAAATTAAGAATTACCTTATTATTTATTTATTTATTAGTTATTTAAATCTTTTAATTAAAAATGGTAAATTATAAATTAATCGTGTTCTATTCTATTTTCATGGATCTAATTGACTTCTGAGTGTGAGTTCTGTTCCTTGAAAAATGGAAGAATGCCTAAGAAGAGTAAAATTTGTAATTTGTAAAATTGGAAATAATTTGGAAATCCTTACTGTACTTCGGACATCAGACTACAACTTCAGGAAGTAATTGTCTTTAATGGTGTATAGTGGTGTATTTAATTCAAAACGTGGCATTACATTCAAGTGTTAGAGTATTATACTATGTCAGAATATAGTTTCTAAGTTTCTACTTACCACTGGACACTTTTCCCATGGTAATCCATAGGTAGGATGCTGAAGTAAATCACGCCGAC
This sequence comes from Thermobia domestica, assembly GCF_964235325.1. NCBI lineage: Eukaryota > Metazoa > Arthropoda > Insecta > Zygentoma > Lepismatidae > Thermobia > Thermobia domestica. The sequence continues at coordinate 21,927,686 of NC_137460.1, read as the reverse complement.
GCGATTATAATATTTCCAAAATGATTTAAATCCCTAACTACCCGTAGTACTAAACGCACTTTTATATTTTAGTAAGAATTGTTGTACTTGCATTCAATATGCATTTCTTACTTAAACAACACTCACACAAACACCTACATTACGATCACTTCGCGACTCTCAAGATTAAGAGTAACTACGATGTGCATGTCAATCCGCGAATTACCAACGTTTGACTACGTGGTCACAAGCTTTGCATAATACAAAATATCCGGCATCCATCCATCCGCTATTGGAAATAATTAATAGACCAAAAAGAATTGAGACACATATTACTTTCCTTATATGATGTATGGTGTCATCCTTAGAACATTAACTCGAATAAGGAGTATCCAACCCGACACTTTATTTGTGAATTATGAACACTCAATAACACTCACAATTAAGCCCCTGATTCTTGTGGGTTCCAACAGTAAAAACAAAAAGGAATATAGCATTACTTCTTATTCAGTTGGAAATTTTGTAAACGTTTTCCTAGCTGAATTGGCACACGCTTCCTGTCTATGCAAATTGTAGACAGTAAACAGGAAATGCCTGCGGTTTTACCTAATCTAAGATTGCGAATAATCGCCTGTGGCAATATACTTTAATGCCAGCGAGAAGTTAATAAAATAAAATGTGAATGATTAAAATTCTCTAATTGGCTAAATTCGGTATACCTGATAAACGCCCACAACCTCTAGCGGAAGTAAGAACCACTAGGTGTGGAGGTTCCAAATCTAACTAAGTATTGGTTCAATTCTCCGAAGTCCCCGAATAATAAACAACAAGAGATTCTTTTCCTTCCTCGCTCCTTTTGAATACACCTGTAAACTTTTAAAACGCACAAAAAAAAAAGGAGAAAGGAAAGAGAGGATTATTCATTATTTGGAAAATTACTTAAGACGAAACAGGGTTCCAATAAACTTTAAATTCATGACATGTAGACATGACAAGGCAACGTCTACGAGTAAACTCAATATTGAACTATTATTTGTTTGTTTTGTCACGCTTAAAATAATATAACCTATAGTAAAGAGATAAATTAAAATTTAAGATCATAATATCAACAGTTTCACGGTAGTTACCCCTTGAATCTACATGAACTTAAATATTGGAAATTCATTATAATAAATTAACAAATCAATGGTACTCAAACATTGTAATTCAACCCTTGTTGATATCTCGAATCCTTATGTAACCAAATCTCTACGAGCTATGTAACTGTAGAGATCTCTATTTAAGCCCCATTAATAATTGACGTTACTAATTACTCATTATCAATTACTTGGGGTGACTAACTTGTAATCATTCATTTATCTTTGTAAACAACGAAACAAGGCTGTCTTGCTATGTAATTACCACAATTTATGTATTGGCATATCTTCTTTTCCATTTATCTTAGGTGCCAATCTCTTAATCAATGGTTTATGTTCTCTTGTTACATTCAATCACTTCATAAGCACCATATTGAAATTAAAATATGCGTGTAATGTAATGAAATAATGCAAACTATTGTGCTCCTGAGTATATTACATTGTTACTAATTATAACAATACTATTTCTTACTTACTTGTGTAGTGTTAAATTTCTAATGGGACCCTATTTCGTTGAATATGAGATGGTACACATCTCGCTAGATTGTAGTATTTAACGTACGTAACCGTATATTAATACTTACTTTCATTAAAGTTCAGAATTTGCCATTAGTGAATCTACTGTACTAAAGAAACTGAATTGAATCTAAGATAGTGTGCTGAACATTACAAAATCACCGTTAGCATGATAAACCGAACGGTTCCCTGTTATTGTCCAGTAGTCTATTTCACTCTCTGTCATTACTTTACTCTCTGTCCTTTTGCATATATTACAATTCCAATAAAATGTGGATGCTTGTCGTTAAGGTTTTTATGAACTGAGGACTGTTAGTTGTTAATGAACATTATGTAGGTTGTTCTAATGTTACATTCTTGCAATCGTAGCATTTGTGACAATTGAGAAAATTGACTTTTTATCTTAATGTAGCATGTTCAGTATGTCATTGACTTTTCAACCTTGGTGCAGTATTTCATTCGAGTGACTTCTTGCAAATTTTAGCACATTGAAATGTTGTTGATCTTTAACTTTGTTATAGTACATTAGTTATATGATGTGTCAAACTAAAATATTCTTGTTAGTAGAAGTTACTCATTCATAATCACCTGTATCTCCATTTAACTGAGTTATGTGAAGGAACAGAGACACCATTTTGTTATAAACGTTCTCTGTATTATTGTTAAGAAAAGATGAAATGCGACTATGCTGACAACAGACTCATAAGTATACATAACCTATGCTTTCTTCACTTTGCGAAAACTTCTTTTTCAATATATTTTTTTTACGAGGGGCACTCGGAAAGTAAATTACCCATGTTCCAGCTTTAACCTCGCTTCTTGATGATTTTCGAGGTCGAAAATTATGAAGCAGTGAGAATGTGACGCTGAATCCAAAAATATGGTTACATTGCTCTTTATTGAAGGAATTGAGAAGGCTATTTTGGATTAATATGCATTATAAAAGACATTTTCTCTCTCTTGACTTGCTACAAGCTAGCAACAGAAACAGGAAATACGTAAAACTTTCTGAAAGTGACTAATGTTGCTTTTGCTGCGCAATTTTGTAGGAAGTTTACTTGTCGAAGATTACTCATAGTCATCCTACAGGATACATAATCATGATTTTGGCAACGTGACACCGCATTAATATGTTGAAATTGGTTATATAGATATGAATCTATAGATAAGTCTAGAGATCACGCTATTTAATTCTTCCGGCTGTGACAGTACACGTATGTACATGTGTGTCACGCCACGTATTTTGGGTGCGGCAGTCTCTAAGAGCCAATCAAAATGCAAAAGAGCAATAAGTTTCCATATTTGTGGAGATGATAAAACGGATGTACTGACGGATGTGAGGCTTGGGTGTGACCCTCGAGAATAATATAAAAGAACCTCAAGGTCTCAAACGGTTGTCGAGAAGTTCAGAAGTTCCGGTGCAAAGGTGCAGAGGTTCGAGACGTCGGTTGTGACCAGACAGAATCATCGTCAAAGTTTCTAAGAGTTACAAGAATACTACCATAAGGTATGTATAATCTCTTGTTGCATCATAAAATTCAAGTTTAAAGATGTCATGCGGTACTTCAAAATGAATTGTGTACCTACCATAAAACTTTCAAGATTAAGAACTGTTGTCACATACTTGTATTTCATCTTCCGTTTCTTCTAACTTAAATATTTCAATCTCTAGCCTGTCAATCAATATATATATAAGTTAAGGTATCAATCTATCAAACGAACTATCAGATATTCCATTACTTTTGTTGAATCACTAAATCAAATGTTGTTATATATTACCATTTTAGTTATGTAATAAACTTACTTTTTATAAATAATGTTGTCATTCCCCTAGATTAAAACCACCTTTTCCCATGAAAATAATGGTGTAATTTAAGTATATTTCTTTGTGACATCCGCTACAGAATTAGCGTGAGCAGATCTCTACATTATGGTGGAATAAAACGAGCTAAATAATTAAAAAGAGTCTGCACATCGTCACAATACAGTAGCAAAATACATCACAACACTTTATTTCGAACATTCGGAATCAGTGTCGGACTGGACAGGGTGGCGAAGCGGAGATCTCCATCTGCGCCCACCTTCTTATGGCGCTCTTCTGTCACAATAAAATAGGCTTAGTTGTATGTAAAATTTTTAGTTAATATTTCCATTATTGCCTTTATAATAAAAAAAATATCACAGAGTTATTGCAGGTTTGCTTTCATTAATTAAAACCTATATTATATGTAAGCTGTCAAGTCGCGGTGCTCTCTTCGTTACGGGTGCCAGCACTGCAAGATATCCTAGGTATTATGCTGCAACTCGGTCTGATGTATTTTATCACAAATGGCCTTGTCTCTGCTATATGGTTCATTCTTTCGTTGAATTGTTTGACTGATAGTGACATAGTGTTAGCGTCGACTCAGCATAAGCGGCACCTGAGTGTTCCGTAAGAACTTGCCGTGTTCTGTAAGAACGAAGATTCTGGTTATGATATCAAGAATTATACTTTAATAATCAGTGTACTATAGGAAATAACTACAGTTTAATAATCAGTGTACTACAGGAAATAACTACATCCAGTGAGTTTGATGAAAATACTAACGCCATAGCAAGAAGTTTACGAGACAAATGGTTAAAATTCGAAACTCTAATGACAGAAGTTTTTTACACTTAGCACTTCGAGCATACCATACCAACTTTGAATTACTTACAGTCCCGAAATATGAACTACTCAGTGGCATGACAAAATAGTTCAAACACTGGCAACAAGTTTGAAGTCACTCAAAGATAAATTTTCTCAGCTGTATGGAAACGTTAAAATGTTTTCAGAAAATTTTAACATAGAATTTGAAGAAAACGAATTTCATTGCAGGGTAGATGCTGATTTTGCAACGAAAAGGATTCGGCAATAAAAGCGCTTTTTTTTTTTTTTTTTTTTTTTTTTTAATGAAAACTGCTTTGACGAAAATTCGTCTTTGCAAGAAGAAGGCCATTGGAACGAGTTCCAAGAGGAAACCTTTTACAGAATTTGCAACACCCACTTTTACAAGTGTTGAGGAGAAGTTTGTTCCAAATGAATATTTAATGAAAAATTTGTGTCTGTTTGGGTCCAAAGAGATTTGGAGAAATAAACATAAGTTGATTACCAGATGGACAATATCGGATCTAAAACAAAAATTGGGGGGGGGGGGGGAGTCAAAACCCAGACTATGATATCATAAGTTTACAGTTTTTCATAGGTCCTGTAGAACTTTCCACCATAACTCTCTCCCAATGAATATTATGGCTAGGTTGAACGTTCACATTGTCAACCTCAAATATTGTTTAACAGACTGCATAACAGAAAAACTGCAGCTAAAACTATATCTAATGTTTCAAAAAAAATCCCAAAAAGAATGAAAGGCAACGCTTATTATAAATTTTCAAAAATATATAAGTAATAGTTTCAATTATTTTGTCACCCAAAAAATCAGCTAGACACGGCACTGCAGATGGAGCTCTGAAAACATTTGCAGTATAGGCATTGTACTGTCACAATTTACCACCCATTACAAAGATTACTTTAAGAATCTGAAGGATGCTTCTACTAGCGACTTCGATGTGGTTCAGTGCCCAGCAGAATCTGGAAATGAAGACGAATGGGATGAAAACCAAACGGAAGATCTGGATTACCTGGATACTCGCCTTGTAAACAGAGTTGTATACATTCTTGAACGAACTGACTTTAAATCAAAGCACTTATAGCAATTTATATTGTGTGCACAAATATGTTATGACTCTTCTAACCAAGAATGTTATAAATAGAGGATCTGCCCATATGTATCTTCATTCTATTAAATCGATGAAGCCAAAAAACAACCGAGCATCGGCATGTCTGATTGGCTACTCCCGTTTCCACAATCGTCTGATTGACTACTTTCGTTTCCGCCATGATTGTTGGCTCAAAGCATTGCGATCCTATTGGGTGGAGTGGGCAGAGTAGGGGTGGCGAAACTGTGAGGTATGGCTTCAAAATTTTGTTGTAAGGGCAGACCCTCTATTTTATAAGATCCTTGCTTCTAACTACGCAGGTAAGATGTGAACATTTATTTTTTAAGTTGAAGATCGTTAAATCAAAACTGATATCAATTTGAGATGAAGCCTACTGGAAAGCTTAATGCTCCTTAGTATTAAATATGTCCAGAATTTTCCTGTAGATTACGATGTTATTATAAGCGAAATAGCAGAAAGCTCAAGAGATCTTAAATGATTACTCAAGCCCTAAAATTTAATATAGTTACAATAGTACATAACGGTATTTTTTCATTCTGTTAGTGCTGAAACAAGAAGTGCTAATTTATCTATCCTACATTCACATTTTTGTTGGCTGTAATTATTATTCTGTGCTATGCAATATTTACGGTATTTCGACCTAATTGTTTTGTGTGTAACTGTGTATGCTTAATGCTGTGAATAAATTAAAAAGACATTTTAAAAGGAAAAATGTTTACGTTAATTTGTCCATGAGGCGCCCCTCTAAGTTTCTATCTCCGCCTAGCTCTGACAGCTCCAGTCCGATACAGTTCGGAACCATGGAGCTGGCGGTTCATAAGTCTTCAGACTTCCTGCCGAAGCTTGTCGTGTTCACTATTTATAAAGCTTAATTCAGCCTACTTTGAACCCACCTTGAAATCAGAGCATATCTTAGAATACTGTTGTGAGTATGCCAGGAAATTATGCTGAGGAATACCTTTAATTTATACCTTTTTACGTATAGGGAATCGCTTGCGTGTTCATTGTACATTGCTGGAATAAGTATTTTTGGAAGACTTATGTGTGATTTTCTTTACGCCAATATCGACCCCTACTCCAGCGTTTTTCAAGTTCGAAATAACGCATGTTGGCATTCTCACGCTTTTGAACGGCTCTAGATCAGAAACTAGGCACTATAACCCATAGTATATTTGATTTTTTTTATCTTATTCTGATCTGAGGAATCACGTCGGTATAGTTCGTTAACATTTTGTATAATAAATTAAATTAGAACGTAAAAAGTCAGTGTAACATATTTACTTTAGAATATAACGATAAAACTCTGACTGGCTCCCCGCTTGGTCTGGTGGCTAACTTGCAAATGGTTCCGGGCTGGATTCTCAGTGGGATAACATTGAACACATAACAGTGGTTTGAATTCCAACTTAAACTGTAGGTCCATATAACCTCAACGCTGAAAAAGGACAGTATATCTCAGGAAACAACGACGACAAAACTCTGTTGAGGCAGTCAGACTAGGATACACTCAACCAGGCATCTACGCAGTTCGGCAAGAGTACAAAGTCAATACTAGAATCATTTATATTAAAATTTTTAAGATTGTCCCGAAAATTTATTAAATTTATAAAGAAGTCAGGATTTTGCGGTGGTCCGGATCCCTAGGACCCACCACCTACGTACGTCACAGCACTCATGTAATACACTTTTAGCATTTCTGTTAGAATCACAAATACTACTATTGGTTTAAATTTAGAACCACTTATATAATTAGTAAAATAGTTTAGAAAATACGTACTTTGTCAAATGCAGCGCATCATTTACGTATGTGTCAATCAAAGGAGTTATGTCATATATACCACCAATAAGGAAAGCACCCTTAATTAAACCATCATCGATCTTCATTTGAGATAGCCAATCAGATGAGAAAATCATAGTTGCAAGATGACCTCCTGCTGAATGGCCTGCGAACCAAACAGAGCTGAAACACAACGAACAATAGAAACATAACAAACACAAAAGGAAATACGAATGCGTCCTTAGAGCGCAAAGGTTCTATGTCCAACCTTTATCGAAATTGAGATTTTTATACTTATAGATGGCGCATGATGAGCTCTATCACATGACGATAAGAAAGCAGACGAAATCGTTATCATTTACAAGAAATAATGGATGAAATATTGTCCTATCACATATGTCATCCTATATCCTGTGTCCATTATTTTTTTGAGTTGAGTTTTTTTTTACGTCCCACGCTTATGCCGGTTAGGCTAAAGGAGACGGTAATGATGAGTACTGAATGAAATGGTGGAATTAAGAAAGTGGGAGGAAACGGGAGAACCCCGAGAAAACCCACGCACACAGTGTTTGTCAACCACAAAGTTCACTTGGTGGGAGCAGGGTTTGAAACCGAGACCCCAAGCGCCAAAGGTGAACGCTCTACCACTGAGCCACCGCGTCCATTATTTTTGCTCTCATATAAAATTTCTAAAATTGAACGTAGAACCTTTGCGCTCCAAGGACGCTAATGATTATTACACACACACACACACACACACATATATATATATATATATATATATATATATATATATATATATATATATATATATATAATCATGAGCACCTACCAAGATGATCAAGGTGAATTTTCTAATATAGAATTCAAGGAATTTCAATATTTTACTTGCGAATGACATATGAGAGTAGAAAGGATGGTGATCATGAAAAACTTGAATTCAAAATTTCAAGGGATTTATATGTTTTATGACCCGTCCAATCCGAAAAAGTAACTTTTGAACATCTGTCCTTTCTCCCGATGTAAATGTGTCCATTCGTCTAGTGGCTCTACCGTTCTAGTATACGTACCAAATTTTAAAACTTAAGGTTTTTTATAAAATTCTTCAGTGGGTTTTGGAATTGTCTTCATACGTTATGAAGAATAGTTTACTGAAGGATGTTTTTTTTTTAATGCTATTTTCTCGAAAATCACTGTAACGATTTTATTTATACTTCGTACATCAGTATTTCACTAGGAACTTCATAATGTAGTATAAATCAATTCTTTGGAAAAAAAAATCCAGAAGGGGTAGTTTACTCTTGGGGGTGAATTTTTCCCCGGATGATTTTCTCACAAACGACTTCGTTAATTTTGTTCAGCTTTCATAAACATTTTTCTAACCACCCTAGAACATGGCATGAATAATTTCTCATGAAAAAAATGTACAAAGGATAGTTTGCTCTTGAAGGTATTTTCTACAGTTTTCCAAGACACGTCAATTATCATTGTATTTATATTTCACAAGTAACTATTTTCGTATTAATTACACAATAATTAAATTTAAGAAGTAAGAGCGAGAAAGTTTAGTTAGAAATTCTTGATAATGATGTACTTCAGCATCAGTTTCATAATAATAGCTGACATGGCTACCATACATCATCAAGATTTAGGTTAAAGAAAGAAAGTTTTTCCTCGAAAATTACACATGAGGATTTCCATTTATTCATATAATTTTGATCAGCTCACTGTTATGTATCGATTTATGTGTGTCTGATCTTTGAACTTTTTTTTTTTTTTTTTTTTTTTACGTTAAACAGTAAGAATAATATAGAATTTGATATTAAATAAAAACAACTCACCTCGAGCCTAAACGACGAGCCATATTAACAACATATGTTGCAGCTTCTTTAACTTCTTCAATTATTTCAGGAATACTGGCTGTGAACAGAAATAAATTTTTAAACATTTTTTATATATATATATAGTTCTTAAAATACTATTAAAATTCAGAAATGCTAAATAAGAAATAACTGTTTTTGTAAACCCCATTTAAAAATACCGATATAGGATTTAGGACTGAGATTTATAGACTTTCAGCATCTAAGATCATTGAGCCCGTCACGTTTTGAGGGATGACGTCCCTCGGGGAGCACACTATCCGGGGAAAGAGAAGAAAGAAAGGATTGGGGAAGGAAGGAAGTGGCCTGGGGCCTATAAGGTAGGTACCATCCCGGCATTTGCCTGGTGTGAATTAGGAAAACCTCATTCAGGGTGGCTGGCCTGAAAAAAAGCTTTTTACACTTTTCCGACCGAGTGCACCCACCGGGAATCGAACCCGGGACCCCATTTCAAAATACTGACCAAGTACAGATAATGAGCATTCTTGTGCAACTTGGCAAGGACATGTAGAGGACACACTGTGGTTCTTCAGCTATAACTAACTTACCTTTTTCCTCTAACAGAAAATAAGTCTTCTTTCTCTTGTATGATCTCTCATTTTTTTCTACTGCTCTTTCTGTTACTACATTCAGGAGACATATATCGCATGATACCATATTTTCTCTGCAGTTCAGTATGTATTTATTAATGTGAATACTATTTGTTTCTACATACATCTGTTGGTGATCAGCATTTTCACTCAATAAAATTCTGTTCAGATATGAAACAATCTTTGGTACAGTTTTTTTTTTTTTTTTTTTTAAATAAAAGAACATAATGAAATAGACCTGTCACACAACTATATTTTTACTTTCCTTAACATGTTGGTTGGCAACACTTTTTCTCCGTAAGACGTTCTTTCCACAGCAGATCCTTAAGAAACCTCCCGTTCTGTAATACGTGAATTTATTTATATGAGGCACGTTTTTAAAGTAAGGTCTGTTTGGCAATATCTAAGTAAAGAGCGAGCGTTCGTAATCTTGCGCATGCGCAGTGTCTTTTGGTATCCTTTGAATATAAATAGATGTCATTTGGAATAGCGTCAGGTAGCATGTGAATTTGTAATCTGATGGAAGCAGGGTTGCCAACCGTCCCGATTCTGTCGGGACTGTACCGATTTCTGACTTCTTTGTTCCGCGTTCCGATTGGACACTTGTCGGGACGCATATTGTCCCGATTTATCGATTTTCAAAGTTAATTAATATTTTACTGGGCCATTTTTACAAAGGATTAACTTATTCTTTCACACACACACACTTTTATGTATAGAATCAATTTACCAAATTCTATATAATTTTCTCTCTAAACTTTGTTTGCCTATATATTAAATAAATTGCAGTTGTTTTGGTTTGAATTTGTTGCATATGTTGCTTATACCCAGTGATGAGCAGTGGGTGGGAAAATAAGGTGCCACATTCATTCAGGTGTTATTCAGCTGATTATTTACATTGTTTTCAACTACTCGCTGTACGTGTATAGTCGTCTCCAGTAAAAATGTATGAACGGGGCTAAAACACCGATTGTCCCGTCTTGATTTTTCTTCAGAAAAGTTGGCAACCCTGGATGGAAGAGTTCAAGATCTAAAGTTCATTCAACGAACCTTCTGATCCTGATGTAAACATTACAGAATAGTATTACTCCGCCAGTCATCGGATGATTAGCTATCGGTCAGCGCTTCTTTCGAGAAGCACGTGCTTATACCCTGTAGGTGTTTTATATATTCCTCGCACGCAGCCAAACTGTAAACCGTGGTTCGGCGTAAGGTGGGCGAAAGCCACTTTCTGCGCATGCGTATTCTCTTTTAATGCATTAATTCCATTTAGTTCTTAGACACCGTGTTGTTTCTGTTATATAACTGTAAGGAAATTGCATTTCTGGTAATGAGCCTTACAAGCAACAAATCATTGAATAACAGCTTATTTGACAATGGACTATTTTCTTCTGCCGCATGGATGTTCCAAGGCTCTTTAACCAATAACGTGAAACAATTACTACGTGTATCTGTTTACCTGAGGTACTGAACGTTCCTTGAATAAACTTTAGCATCCCGCCACCTGTAAAATAAGATTTGTAATTCGATTCCTGACTGCAAGAAATATGATACCGGCAGAAACTCATTGCCAAATCCGTGACGTGTAATGTCCAAATGCCATGACTGATAGTAAAATTCGTCAGTTGGTAAGACTGTTTAAGGAAGGGCGGAACCACAGAGGGCCGGCCTTCTATAATCATTGATGATCTTGTGCGTGCAGTAGAGATCAAGTTTCGTGCAAACAGATGATTCACCATTTATTTACACGACATCAGAAAATGTTAAGCTTCACGTTCTGTTCTCTACAAAATCATGTCGGAAGAATTGGTCACCCCGGAGGGAAACGTTTCTGACGGGGGTCTGCAGAAACCTTTCGCCCGATACGACAAATGTCTCAATATCAACAGAAATTATGTTGATAAATAATTGAAGGTATGCAGAATCTCCTAAAAATATAATATACTCGAAATATTTAGCTACTTTATTATTATTATTATTATTATTATTATTATTATTATTATTATTATTATTATTATTATTATTATTATTATTAAACGTACCTTACTTTAAAAAACGTTCTTTATATTTGTGGACAATGTTTGATGAACAAAATGAAGATCCATGATACGTATCGAAGAAAAATAAAGTAAGAGATGCTTTTTAATTAATTCTCAATTGATTTCCTTACCTGTTGGAGCTAAATCATAGCCAATTACAACTGTCCTGCAACCTACGTCATAAAAGGGACGAGCAACGAAATCATAGAGATCGCGACTAAGTTCTTGCCAATATCCTCCATGGATGAACATCAGAATTGGTGCGTCTAAAATTAAAAAATATACTTGTTATTTCTACAAGGACATTAGTTGTATCGTATTGTACATTTATATAAATTAAGCGTTATTTCTTCATCTTTGTTTCCACTCTTTACAATATTCAAAATAATCCAATCAAATTGAAGAGATAAGTATTCAAATTTTGTTCAAAGACAAGTTAAACAGATAACCAGAAAATAATCTGCGCATGTTGTAATTATCTTGTTTCATTCATTGTTGAGCACGCTGTAAATTTTACTCTTCAGAAACATGCTTTCAATCAGGGCCTAAAATTGAGTGGAGTACTCCACACTTTGTGGAACTGTAGGAAGGGAGTGTGGAACTGTAATTCTTAAAGTGTGGAGTGGTGTTAATGTGAGTACCTTACTTTTCTCGGATTATGCATTTAAACGCGTTTAGTGTGTCAAACTATGTCTTACTGATTCAATACATTCATTATACAATGGGTTACTCAATTTCATATAACTGGCAGTATATGACATTAAGCCAGAGTTAATACGTATAGGTGTCTCCTAGATGGCAGAGAAAACCATTGCCAATTTTCCCGTTATAGCATATTGTTTACGTAATAGCCTGTATACGCCTAACACTTGTTCAAGCATGACATGTTACTCATAATTTGGCTGCAAATTGCTACATAAGGTTCTATGTACTACCAGAGATAACATACATCAATAACTGCCAAAAATTTAGCCGAAGTACAGCGTTACAAAAATCAGTAGAAAGAGTAATGTTTCCCAGAGTGATAGTTACTGATAGTGAAAACATGAATACAGGGGAACACAAAGGAATGTGGAAATTGTTAACTGATGAAAGAGTTGCTTCAGGTGAAACGTTACCTCTGTTGAAAATTTGGTGTGCTGCCCATCGCATTAATTTAGCATGGAAAGATGTCACCAAGAATGTCCAAGAAGTTTCATCTCTCATATAAGCAGCATCTGGACTATGTGCTTTCTATCACTTTTCAGGGCAGCGAACGAAAAGTTTAACGATGGTAGCTTCAGAAAATAACTTAGAAGTTTTGCACTACCCAGAATATTTTGACGTCAGGTGGACAAAATTTTCATTCAGTATGCTCACTACTCTCCTAAAAAAAAAAAAAAAAAAAAAAAAAAAAAAAAAAAAAAAAAAAAGGTATCCAAGCTGCCTTTACTTGTAAACGGAAAGCCATGTATGTAATGAAGTAAATGGTCATCTGCGTAAATGGATAGAAGTAGATCGTCTTCGTCTTCTGTGTCTTCATCTTCTGTGTCTATGTCTATATGTTTTCAAGAACTGCCAGCAGAAGTTTGAGAGTGATGAAATGTTTCTTTTGGACATAATAACAAATGAAAATAGAACTATAGCACGATTGGAGAGTATGAAAGAGAAACCTCTGTTAGGCGGGTGGGGAAAAAACGTTTTTAAACGAACGTGTGCAAGAGAACGTCAACGGAGAAATATAGTACTCATTACATGGTATTCAACTTCATCGTAACACACGTGGCAATAAATCCCATAACAAATATGTCAGTTACTGTAGTACGCTACGACGTCCTCGATTCCATAATTAACTTTGTTAGTCAGCGTTTGCTGTATGAAGACAGTATTGCTTTGGAGCCTTTGCGTGTTTTGCAAGAGGATGTAACTGATGATGCCCTAAGAGAATGCCAGAAAGTTATTTGTCCTGATACAGATCTTTTGCAGTTCGCAATGCAATATAGAGAAGCATCATCGTGCAGTATGTTGAAAGGTCTGGACGCTAAAAGATTTCTCATGAAAATCTATGGAAATCAGTCATTTCATGCTCTGTCAACAAGTCTAGCCCGAGTTGTTGCTTCGAAACCATCTTCTTCCGATGTTGAAATACTTATAAGTGACTACAACATATTGAAAACAGATAACAGACTGTCTTTAGCTCCCAGTACTGTGAAAAATTACCTTCACGTTAATATAAATATGGGTCCGTTGCAAGATTTTAGCCCAACCCCTGCTGTTATGAAAAGGCTGACCAGAAAGGAAAGGCGTTTTGAAGTTGGTAGGAAGTCAAAGGAACAGCCCTGGTATAACGGTGTATTTGCCGCGGCAGAAAACGGACTGAGACAGCATGATGATCACGGAAAAATGACAGTGAAATTTTTATGTAAGTGACTTTTTTTCTTCCAGTGTGACTATTTTTCTTACCGGTTTGTTTCCTGTATTTTATGGTTTAATACAATACAATTAAATATGTATCCTAATGTGCCTTTAATTTTGTTTGCTCTGGATGCCAAAATTTTCCTAAATAATAATAATAATAATAATAATAATAATAATAATAATAATAATAATAATAATAATAATAATAATATTTTTTTTTTTGGTCGCAGGTAAACATGATGTACTGGACAGAACACTGATTATATGTCTAAACAAATGCTGACTAAACTAGTTTTTCTATACTATATAAAATTTTTACCAGTGTGGAGCTGTGATTTCGTTGAATTTTAGGCCCTGCTTTCAATAGCGAAATTCTCTCAACAATGAAAGAAAGAAATATTTTTTTAAAAAAGCACGAATTATTCTCTTTATTATTAATTCAGTTTGATTTGAGGCAAAATTCCATCTATCTCTTGAATTTACGTCTGTGAAGTTGTCCCGCCCACCTAACGAATTTTTCTTCTTCTTGTCTACATCGTTAGTTTATCGTTAGTTTACGTTAGTTTTGCTAAAATTGTCGTTAGTTTCGAAAAAAATAAAATTTTTATTCAAGAAATAAATGGGCAGGCCAACTTCACGATTCCCCACCCACAAACGAATTTCAAAAGTTTCTCATATCACATCTTTAGTTTATCGTTAGTTTACGTTAGTTTTGCTAAAACTATCGTTAGTTTCGCAAAAATAACGATTTTATTCTAGAAATAAAGTTTCTAGCCAACTGTGAGTTAGCCCGCTCATATTGAATTCGTGAAGTTGGCCTGCCCATTTATTTGTTGAATAAAAATTTTATTTTTTCGAAACTAACGATAATTTTAGCAAAACTAACGTAAACTAACGATGTAGATAAGAAAAAGAAAAAAATCGTTAGGTGGGCGGGACAACTTCACAGACGTCTTGAATTTCACTGGGTAGTTGTTACTGAAAGTATTTCATTATTGGAAACACACCTTCAGTGCATACTTTAGGGGTGCCCAGAGGGGATACCAAGACGAGCAGAGCGACGGGTAATTTGGGGGAGGGGTAGAAAGTATTTTCATTTTCTGACTAAAATTATTTTACAATTTCAAGTGAAGACTAAGAATTACCCTGTATCTGTGTTATCACACTTGGTACAATTGAAAAAAAGACCTTTTTGTTATTCGTCGGCCGTTAGTACCGTTAGTACCACGCTGGCACTTTCAGCCCCTTTTGTGAAGAAGTTGGTACAATTCTAACCAATTCAGCACCATTTAACAAATACTTGTCATACAGGGTGTCCGGAATGGGACTGACGGTTTTTAAAAGTGTATAGTTTTAATATGGTCAGAGACACAGAAGAAGAAAAAACATCCGTTTTAAAGGAGAACTCAAAAAAGTTTATTTAGTCTTACTTACAAGTCATTCTAACTCAGTGTAACTCCACGTGAGCTCCATTTGTAACTCTTACAATATCTAGTCTGAACTCAATCTCTCTCCACGTATTCTGGAACATCTGAGGCGTTACTGAAGCAATCGCATTCCTAATACGGGTCTTCAATTCAACAAGGTTACGCACCTTTTCACCAGAATACACAAGGTCTTTCACATACTCCCCACAGGAAGAAGTCCAGGGGGGTAACATCAAGAGAGCGTGGAGGCTACCTAATTGGCCCACCACGGCCTATCCAAGCCAGGAAATTTAGTATTAAGGCACCTCCTCACTTGTAGGCTTCAATGTGGCGGGGCACCATCCAATTGGAATATCACTTGAGGTTGCAAATGTTGTAACTGGAGAACAGCTAAGTTTTGAAGCATGTCGAAGAACACATTTCCTGTTATGATTTGCTGTATGAAAAAGAAGGGGCATATAACTGCATTATGTGTTAAAGCATACCAAACATTCAATTTGGGACTGTCTCTAGAATGTTCTATGTACGTATGCGGATTCTCAGATCCCCATATCATAAATATTGTGTCTGTTAACACAGCCAGATAACTGGAAAGTTGCCTCATCAGAGATTGATTGATTTTGAGTTTTACGTTCCGTTCAGCAGCGAGGTTATATGAGACGTGGACCTACTGATTAACGTGGAATCCGAAACACATGAACTCCCGCTGCCTCATCAGAGAAAACTTTCAATAGGAAATTATGGTCATAATCAATACTGTCCAGCATTTCAGTAGCAAATGCTGCTCCCTGTGGCTTTTCGTCGGGCTTAATTTTTTGCAACAATTGCACCTTATACGCGCGCAAATGTAATTGTTTGTGTACTACATCGTGCACTGTTGACTTTGGAATTGCAATTGCCTGCTCACTGCGCGAATTGACTTCCTCGGCTACGTGAGAAACACTCTCTTATTGCTTCCACATTTTCTTCTGACACACACGATTTACCACCGCTGTGTTGTTTCACTACACTCCCCATTGATAAAAATTGATCCTTCCACGCCTGGATACAGTTGCGTGATGGCGGATCCTTGTGATAAACACGTCGAAAGTTTCGTTGAACTTGAACAACACTTTTTGTCTCTGCAAACCACCACACACAATGCCCCTTTTCGACTGCCAACACCATTCCTGTTTATCGGCGATACTAGCGTCGTCACCGGTAGTTGTTTACTGAACAAAACTTTTTTAGTTTTCCTTCAATATGAATGTTTTTACTTCTGTATCTCTGACCATATTAAAACTATACACTTTTAAAAACCGTCAGTCCCATTCCAGACTCCCTGTATTTTCAAAAGTGTCAGTAAGACTTTTCCTACATCTCACATTACTCATTCTATGTATAAGACTTTAACATTCATTCTGTGACACTGCACCGCATAACACTATGAACTTTGTGTGGAAAATTCGTAACTCGAACTATACCGGGAAACAAATGGGAGCATCCGCGCCGCGCATGAAGGAGACGAGAAAGAAGGAATATGGTGGAAATTTTAGCTTGAAATCTTAAAAAAAGGACACATACGTTGAATCAAGTGTTGAATATTCTGAAGACCAGCGTGTATTCAAGTAAGTCTATAATGTATGTTTCGTTGCAAAGATTGTACGCCGAAACGATAATAGCACGAAAAAATACATTGAAGTAGTTGCCATCTTACCGGACTAAGTTGTTTAAAAAGAGCTTTTTCTTAATTTGGACTCTTGGAACAGGAGGGGAAATGTTCTAGAACTTCCTCTTTTAGTTTCGTGTTAATAGAACTATGTATAACACTGGTATAAAATAATGAGTTTAGCCCTTTTTGTTTCAATTTGGTACTATTTTTCAGTCCACTCCAGGATTGTGGCAACACTGCCCGGTATGTTATTTAATGTGCTTGGTTATAACTGTTTCTGGGATTTTTTTAAGGAGTGTAAATTCATCAGTTGGAACATTTTCTGTAATTCTGAGTTCCGAACCACTGTCAACTCCTGGAAAATTTTATCAAAAATAATAAATCATTTACCGTAAATCAGATAGGCAGAATAGTTTGCATGGGAGATACTGTAGAAATATTTGAGGTGGGGCATATCAGAAAAATGAGGGTGGGTGTGTAATGGGCCATGAGACAATGAATATCGCTATAATTTTATGACATTAGTAGACATGAAAATATCAAAAAGAAAAATAATAAGAAAAAAGAGTAAAAAAAAAAATTTTGCAAGTAACTATGTTCATATGTTTGTGGCTAATTCGTTTCTACTTTGAAATCTCAGAAACCAAATGCTCTAGAAACGTGCAATTTTCGCTGATTGATTCTAAATTTTGGGTAGATTTGACAGTTCTCATTAAAATTTTCAAAAAGAAAACAACTGCCGTTATTTTTCCATTCAATGTTTTAGGGGTTGTTTTGGGCCCATAAAATTAACATTGTCGCGAGAGCATTGCTAAGGTTTCGTCTCTTATAAATAAATAAAAATGTAACTTCTCTTTTATATAATTTGAATATTAAAGAATATATATATAGTATGGCGCGAAATTCGTTGTACAAAAGCAGAGGAGTGATTCCTGAGAGTAAAACAAACAAAAAAGTTCCTATAACCATAGGGCAAAAACCCCATCGTTTACGTGTTATAGGCTGCCGAAAACATGAAAAAATGAATTCTAAAGGTCCATAGCGCCAAAACTATGGCACCTACTGTAGTCGGGTCAAGATTTCACTTAGGAACTAGTATGTGCTCTATCCAAAAATACATGTTTTAGAATCCTAAGGTACTCACGCATCAATTTTTATGGAGGTAGTTGGAGAGTATTTTATATCATAGGCCCTCCCTCTATAAAAATTGTTGTGGAAACACCTCAGGATTCTGAAACATGCATTTTTGGACAGGGCACATACTAGTTCCTAAGTGAAGTCTTGACCCGACCAAGGTAGGTCCCATAGTTTTGGAGCTATGAACCTTTAAAATTCATAAAATAACAGACAAATTCTGACCAAAGCAGATATTAACTAATAAATAATAGCGTTACAGTTTCGGCAAATTAACTTCGCCTTCATCAGACACATTATGAAATACAATTTCTAAGATTACAGCTTATATACTTCTTAAAGTGAGAGGAGGTATTCCATGAACCAATCATATTCGTCCTTTCCTTTAACAATTTTTAATTAATACAAATGCAACTTTTAATGATCAACTTTCACTTAAGAGCTAAACTTTTAATTGGCACACCTGTGTATGAATAACTTTCACTTTTGAAAAACATAAACTTTTAATTGTATATCCGTTGTTCAATACACCTGTTTTAACCACTTCTTACTTCTCTGTTTTATCCAATATCTTTCTCCGTACATCATGTATATTTAGTCCGCTATTCCAATTCATAAGTTTCTCGCTTCCTTCCTTTCTTATCCATTCTGCCTCTTTCCATTTTCTTATAATGCTTCTTTTCTCCTTTTCCAGCCCCTCTACGCCTTCCCAGTCTATTTCATGTCCTGTCTCCCTTACATGTTTATATATAGCGTTACTATCTCTCTTCAATCGAACGTCGTCCCCGTGCTGTTTAATCCTTTCTTGTAACCTCTTTCCTGTTTCCCCTATATAACTCATATCACATTCTTTGCATTTAATTCTATATACAACCCCTTCATCACTTATTTGAATCTCTGTTACCTTCCTTTTCCTCGTTCGCAACGCATCTAACATTCTTCTGCTACCTTTTCTGTATGTTCTTACTCCTCCTTTTCTCAATAAGTTTTTTAAGACTTCCGTTTTTACTCCTATGCTCTCTATCCCGAACCATCATTTCTTTTCTTCTTCTCTATCTTCTCTCACTTCCTTCTGCCTTCTGCCCTCTTCTTTCTTGCTATTCTTCTTCAATCTATCCTCACTATATCCATTCTGCATTAATAAACTGTGAAATTGCTCTATGTCTTCTTTTCTCTTCTCGTCATCACTGTCTATCATTCTTATCCTTCTCTCCATGTTTCTAATAAAGTTCCTCTTAGTTCCTTCATCTACATCACTTCTTCTATGGCAATAAACACCTGCTGAACATTGTTTTCTATACCATGTTGTTTCAAATTTCCCTTCTACTTTCCTTATTGTCATATCTAAAAAGTTTATTTTCCCCTCTTCCTCTAATTCTACCTCCAGGCTTAATCCTTTTTCTTTATCTTCTATCCTTCCCACAAATTGCTCGAATTGTATCTTCGTTCCTTTCCAAATACCTAAACAATCATCCACATACCATTCACATTCATCTAATTTCTCTTTGTACCATTTTTCTTCCATTACATGGTACAAAGAGAAATTAGATGAATTATGCGACGAGACATACGAGGTGATAGGTGAGAGAAAGATGAAAGAAGAAGTTAAAGAGGAGATAATAAAGAATGCGAAGAAGGCAGGCTTTAGAAAGTTATTAGACGAAAAAGGAAGAATTCCGGATATGAAAGGATTCCCGAAGAGGTAAACTTGAGACACAAAAAAAGAGGTAAAGTTGAGACCAGTAAAGGATTGCAGAAAGAATATCTTTCAACCATTAGAAGAGGAAATAAAGATAATAGCAGAGGAAATAAAGGGAGAACAAGTAAGTAATAGAGTTAAGAATACAGAAGAAGTCAAGAGGATGATAGAGAAAGTAGGAAGAAGAAATGAGAAAACACTGATGTTTAGCGTAGATGTCAAAGCAATGTTTCCCAGCTTAAGAAGGGATTATATTTTGAAGGTATTGGAAGAAGAAATGGAGAATAGAACAATAAGGAAATGGAAGAAAGATAAAGTGATAAAAGCATTAAAACTGATATGGGAGAACAGTGTGTGTACGATAGGAGAAAAATTAGTGAAAATAAAGGAAGGACTAAGTATAGGATCGAAATTAAGCCCAGTGTTATCAGAAATTGTGATGAATAAATGGGAAGAGAAAGTTAAAGAAGAAGGAGGCGAAAGACTGATTATGTTTTGCAGGTATGTGGATGATTGTTTAGGTATTTGGAAAGGAACGAAGAGACAATTCGAGCAATTTGTGAGAAGGATAGAAGATAAAGAAAAAGGATTAAGCCTGGAGGTAGAATTAGAGGAAGAGGGGAAAATAAACTTTTTAGATATGACAATAAGGAAAGTAGAAGGGAAATTTGAAACAACATGGTATAGAAAACAATGTTCAGCAGGTGTTTATTGCCATAGAAGAAGTGATGTAGATGAAGGAACTAAGAGGAACTTTATTAGAAACATGGAGAGAAGGATAAGAATGATAGACAGTGATGACGAGAAGAGAAAAGAAGACATAGAGCAATTTCACAGTTTATTAATGCAGAATGGATATAGTGAGGATAGATTGAAGAAGAATAGCAAGAAAGAAGAGGGCAGAAGGCAGAAGGAAGTGAGAGAAGATAGAGAAGAAGAAAAGAAATGATGGTTCGGGATAGAGAGCATAGGAGTAAAAACGGAAGTCTTAAAAAACTTATTGAGAAAAGGAGGAGTAAGAACATACAGAAAAGGTAGCAGAAGAATGTTAGATGCGTTGCGAACGAGGAAAAGGAAGGTAACAGAGATTCAAATAAGTGATGAAGGGGTTGTATATAGAATTAAATGCAAAGAATGTGATATGAGTTATATAGGGGAAACAGGAAAGAGGTTACAAGAAAGGATTAAACAGCACGGGGACGACGTTCGATTGAAGAGAGATAGTAACGCTATATATAAACATGTAAGGGAGACAGGACATGAAATAGACTGGGAAGGCGTAGAGGGGCTGGAAAAGGAGAAAAGAAGCATTATAAGAAAATGGAAAGAGGCAGAATGGATAAGAAAGGAAGGAAGCGAGAAACTTATGAATTGGAATAGCGGACTAAATATACATGATGTACGGAGAAAGATATTGGATAAAACAGAGAAGTAAGAAGTGGTTAAAACAGGTGTATTGAACAACGGATATACAATTAAAAGTTTATGTTTTTCAAAAGTGAAAGTTATTCATACACAGGTGTGCCAATTAAAAGTTTAGCTCTTAAGTGAAAGTTGATCATTAAAAGTTGCATTTGTATTAATTAAAAATTGTTAAAGGAAAGGACGAATATGATTGGTTCATGGAATACCTCCTCTCACTTTAAGAAGTATATAAGCTGTAATCTTAGAAATTGTATTTCATAATGTGTCTGATGAAGGCGAAGTTAATTTGCCGAAACTGTAACGCTATTATTTATTAGTTAATATCTGCTTTGGTCAGAATTTGTCTGTTATTTTATACAAGAAGTTCCAAAGCTAGAATGAGTGGCATTTAAAATTCATTATTATTTTTTTTCATGATTTCGGCAGCCTATAACACGTAAACGATGGGTTTTTTGCCCTATGTTTATTGGAAGTTTTTTGTTTGTTTTACTCTCAGGAATCACTCCTCTGCTTTTGTGCAACGAATTTAGCTTCATACTATATATATATATATATATATATATATATATATATATATATATATATATATATATATATATATATATATATATATATATATATATATATATATATATATTAGTATTGAGAATAAAAATGTATATTGATATATAATGAAAAGGATTGATAGATTGTTAGCTAACAAATTTATTGTTAGACATTAAAACAATAACACGGTTAACAGATTCTGCGTACAGCTATCTCAAGGCAAAAAATAAGGGAATTATTCATCCGTGTTAGTAAGATCAGTGCCATTAGCTTATACAGAAATCTATTCACATAATTAAACAATAAACACAACATTATGATGGGAACCGTGACAATTTAATGACTACAAACCTAACTAATCTAGCAAATCGATAGTGATAGTGATGTATCAAATTGAGTATGTCTATCTATGGAAAACCTAACCAACAATCTAAGATAACAATAGTCGTCATAACAAATCAAAAAGGAGATGGAAATGATAACTTACTGGTCAGGAGAGTGTGCTGCCATTGTAGAAGTTCTTCCAAAAGCCAATCCAAAATTCATAATTATCCAATTCATAACTTGTTATTGAGAGTGAGGCTTTATATACTGTTTTGGCAAGACAGTTTCCCTTTCACTTGAAGTTATGTTCTTTTACAAAGCTGATGCAAACCTCTGACTTATCAATTCATATTACTTTTGTTTTTATACTTTTAAACTTTGAAAAATGTGACAAAAGTTTTAATTATACTCAAATAAATTATGTAAATTCTTATTAAAGAACACACTAAGGTTGATATTCTTGCATTAGATAACCAGCAGAAAAGATTCATATAGCGGGTTGACTGACATTACAGGCGCTTTGCTGTAAGCTGAATGATTTTTTTTTTTTTTTTTGTATGCTGGCAACTTCTAGTGCGTTGCTAACGTTGACATCCTTGTATTAGGCAACCAGTAGAAAAGATAAGTATAGCAGGTGCTTTGCTTCAATCTGAATGACAAACTCTTTTGCACGCCAGCATGCATGTAAGGCTTATAGAGCGAGAATGAGGCATACTCAGACATTGGAATATAAGAAAGGAAAAAGAAGTTTCCATTTTAGATCTATACCATCTACTTATCCAAGGCTGCCACAAACTCATCCCAACATATATATATTAAAATGCTATATTTATATGTTTGTCTATAGCAATTCACTCCCTTTGTGAATTCTCCTGTCCTTCAGTTGTGTTTGCACAGGGACATGTACTGTACACACGTAGTGAAGAAGTGGGAAGGAGATTCATGCTCATATTAGAATGATGCGCCGAGTAGACAGCGCACGTTCTCCTAGTACAAGTATTAAAATGCTAAACTTGTAAAAAAAAAAAAAAATGATTACTTCCTGTCACGGTGGATAAGCGTTGATGTATTAATGATAGAGAAGATATCTATTGTTAAAAAGAAACACAAAGAATAAAGCAGGCCTACAAACCATTTGGAAGGTCATTTCCTCCGAAGATATCCAGCAATTGTTTATCTCCCTTTCCATATCGGATTCCAATTTCACACGGAATTGAAGATCTACATTCTTCACTCGCTGTAAACAAATTGGAATATTAATACTATTACTATTAATAATTTTATATCTCTTTATAATATCCTGTAGAGTAATGGAAATGAAACAGCAATAATCCACAACAAAGATAAGTAGTCCACATAGGGAATTTAACGGTGATATGAAAAAGATTCCATGATATTTGCTAATCTTTGTGGTGATTATAGCCACGAGTCCGATCTCCAACGAATGTAGCCCCCCATTAATCTACGTAAATTTTTCCCTAAATATGTTTTGCAATAAAAATAACCGTATCAGCACGTATAGTAATAATGCACGGTCCAGTGGTCTATCGCGTTAGTTTGGCGATCGCAAGATGTGTCAGTCACGGGTTCGAATCATGCTTAGAGAATGTGTTACATATTACGAGGCAAGTCCAGAAAGTAAGTTCCGTTTGGTAATAAAATTAAATTGTGTACAGATACAGAAAAATTATTTATTGCACAAAATTCTACAACTCTTAAACTACTTTTCCACATAACTGCCGAAATTTTGCAGGTAGACCCTATTTGTCATAGCGTGGCACAAGGTTTTGTATACCTTCTTCATAGAAGTTTGCCGCCTGTGTCTTCAACCAGTTGGAAACAGTTTCTTTCAGGTCGTCGTCATTGTTGAAGTGTCGACCTCCAAGGAAAGACTTGAGATGTAAGAACAGATGAAAGTCGCTAGGAGCGAGGTCAGGCATTCAGCGCATTCAGAAAACGAATCACCGCTCTGATTTCACAAGCGGCGGGATTTTCAATCAACACCGACATTGTAAACAAGCACAACAAAGCGTTCGTGACTGACAGCGATCTCCAAATGGCGCACGTTTCTTCTCCTTGATACAGAGCGTCTACCGCGCATATGCGGAACTGCGATCGCAGCGCTGCAGCGGAGATAAATTGAAACGGAACTTACTTTCTGGACGTGCTATGTATTTTTCTTTAAACTACTTTATTATCATCCTTCATGTCTCATCATGTCCTTTAGTCCTAAGTCAAATTGTGACACATAAAACTTAATTAAATAAATAAATACAACTAAAAGTCAAACATAGAGTTTTGGAACTGGTAATATTTATTTTCCAATTCATTGATGGACATTAAATTGATACATTAGGAAAGAGAAAACAGCAAAGCAATTTTGGTAAGCAAATTACTTACGGTAAAAGATAAAATCAACGTACTTAGCGATCTGTGCGAGTCCAACAGCGCCTTTGAAGCCTAATAAAACATATAGAAGTCACTGTCGCAGAGAAACATCATGGATATAAATAATTGTGACAACATATAGAGGTTATTGGACTTAACTAGGGTACCACTAACCATATGGTGCCTACAGGTTGCCCAAGTTTGTTATAACTGCTGGAGTTTCTGGCATGTGAGTCGTTCTGTAATAGTAAATCAAATACGTTCAATAAAAGAGAGAGAAGGTGAACGCACAGGGTACGGAACCAGCAAAGCATGGTCTATCCAGAAATTGGCATAATTTACCATATGTGGTCTCATTGTCCTGTTAAAAAAGACCCCATCCACGATTGTAGGAACGCAAAAGACCTCCACTTCTCAGCGAAGTCATGCTGGCGGTCAACGTTCTGTAAACGCACATTAAACGCTAGCGGGAAGGGAATTCTATGGCATTCCGGATGGTTATGGTGATACAGACTGGATGTCTCGCCCACTCTCTGGATGCCATACTACCAGACGCGGAATTGAGTTCGGCCAGCCCTGTGAGGCGTTCTTGCACCATTCCAAACACATGCGTTCATAGAGTGCAATCAAAAAAGAAGTTTCAGCAATAAACGCTGTGAAAAAAATACTCCGATACTCCAGACGACATGGAAACGATATCTAGAAACTGGTCATTGTGCCAAATTGTCAGTGAGTGTTCGTAATGTAGCTGTACAATTAGCACTAGCCATGAGCAAACAATGCTTATCCTCACGGTCAATGATGGGGCTGTTTGATCTTCGACGGCGGTATGTTTCTCCTTTCTCAAGCAATTGGTAATATAATTTGCATTTGCATTCATTCCGTTCAACTAGGAATCAATTTCGCGAGTCTACTAGTATGGCTCCCACATTCACCGCCAAATCATATTTTAATTTCGAGGGCATATTAACTTCGAGTAAACTGATTTCCTATGTAATCGCAACTATCGTTTCATTAGTTGGTTACCAAAAGGTCTGGCCAGCACATGTGAAAATTAACACATCTGTGCTGCTAACCATATTACTGTCTTCCCACGCAGTTTACCACGGTCTTCAGCTAACACCTTCGTCTTCACGAATTTTCTGTTATCTCTTTACAATCTATTAACTGTAGCCTCTTTCACCCCATCCCTCTTTTTGCTGCCACCATACTTTTTAGCATGTCACTCATAACACAGTTCCTTTTCACCCAATATCCCAAACAGTTTCTTTACTTCTTCTAAGTTTATTATTTCTTGTTTATTATTTGGGCTTCCACTTTGTAGTCGCTCGATTTTTATTATTTGTTATTAAGTAATCTTAATCCGTCATTGGATCTTTGTAATGGAACAATATTAATTGTAAAAATCTTTAATATCCGTTCAATTGAAGCTGAAACAATAACATGTACTCATGTTGGTAATTGAGTTTTCATTCCTTGAATTGCTTTGATGTCATCTGATGTAGAATACCCTTTCCTGTCAAGCCATCTTTTGCTGTGTCAATTAACAAAGCATAAGGACAAACGCTTGAACACTTGAACTTCGTGGCAAATTTCAGCAGTATATGAAACTATTATGTACGAGGCTAAGCCAAAGATCCCATCAGTCCTCATGAATTACAAACACACACTATTCATTCTTACTATTTCTGATTTCAGTTGGTGAGATTATCGAAACTACGGCCGATGATTTAACTTCTGAACCTACTGCATATCTATGGGCTGGGATGGCTGACACTTAGTTCAATATTTCTTTGAAGACACTGTGAATCGACGTCTTATAACATATTGTTCTAATTTATTCCACGACTGAAAGGGCAGTGATTTGAAAGTCGTGATGTGCAATTACGTGTTATGCAATTACCATAAGAGAGTATCCGAATCAGACATTTCTTAATAAATTGTTTGGAAAAAGTCTTACATAGTTACCAACAGTCGGATATGTAACGGAAGATTTCGAGGTTTTATTTTGATTGATATTCTGCGCACGCCACTGGCTACCAGTACTTCTTCAGTGGTCACTCAAAAGTCTGTGTAATGGCGCCTTGTGGCGGTATATCACAGAAATCGTTCTAGCTTTATATAATTAAAGAGAGGAAATAGATGTTTGATATGCATTTAACTGAATCACTTCAGCAATGTAGGATTTAGATTTCTTGGCTTTCGTCATCTATGGCCATGTTAGCCCATCACGTTTGACGGATGAAATCCCTCGGCGATCACACCATTAGGATAAAGGGAAGGAAGTGGCCTGGAACTTATATTGTAGGTACCACCCCGGGATTTGCCTGGTGTAAATGAGGAAAACCTCATTTAGGATGGCTGGCCTGAAAACCGGTTTACACTTTTTTTTAACCGAGTGCGCCCATCGGAAATCGAACCCGGGATCGCTCACTTCAACAGTGGTGTTGCGGAGAATTGGTCATCGTACTTGCATGCTTTGAAGGTGACAGCAGATAAACAGATATACAGACTGAAATAACTGCTTTTTAATCACGTTGTCGAAAAAATCAAGTATGTCATTTTCTATTTTGTGTTACACTACATTCATGCATCCATTTTTTTTTTCATGAGTTGCACAATTCAGTAGGAGTTCTGGAACTTTTGACTCACCCTATACACTGTATTTTGTAGTGGTCTGTTAAATAGTTTAGAAATTAAAAGTTCAAGGAAGTCACATGACATTCGTAATATCAATAAAAAAAATTATTGGAAGCTTACCTTTGGTAATTATCTCCATATGTTTCTGAATAACTTCCTGAGGACCATAACGATGCGACCAGCGACTTGGTGAGTATTGCAATTCTGCTTCCTAAAGAAGTTTAATAAGTTTCAAGCATTTTTAAAAATATAATAAAAAGGGAATTACTGTTATTTTATCAATATTACTTTACATGCAGACATACATGTTATTCCAGTCAATGTATACTCTATGAGACCTCTCTCTCTCTGGAAAGTTCAACGTAATCATTACATACGTAAATGTATGGTTGCTTCAGCTGAAATTTCAGTAATTTTAGTTTCCCACGAAAACAGTTAAATAATATTAATCAGAAACATGATTCTTTAAAAATAACAATGTTACATACCATATATTCAGCATTTTCTTCAGCGATTTTTTTTAAGGTTTTGTTTCCTGCGCAGCAATTTGCGGAACAAAAATTTGCATCGCAATTTATAATTTTTGTGTAGCATTTCGGCAGCAATGAAAATGGGAACGATTTACTTTACTGTCTTACATGAACATGAAACAATGAAAAACAATTTTATATATAACAAACACTATGCAAAACAGAGGAAAAGTAATGACAATCCTTTTATTTATTTATTTTTAAGGTACTAACTTTACCATTATACAGACTGTCTAAGATAGAATCTGTGTTCACATTGAACTTTTTATTAAATGCTGAAACCATAATGTCGTCAAGAAATAGGGAATTAACATTACGTAGCCCACGAAGTGAACCTTATTGTTATGGCAAAAACAGCAACTTAATGGCAGTGCGGTGGCTCAGTGGTAGACCCTAACAGCACAATCACATAGCAGGCATATGCCTATCATGTTCCCTCAGGTACATAGGAATGTGTCCAGTATGTGTCTTATGTACCTCTGAGAGAGAAATCACATGGATGGCAGGTGATAGTCACAGTCTATGTCCGACCCTAAGCACATGCCTGACATGTACCTGTGGAACGTGCTTAGCATGTTCTAGTTATGTTCCCCATGCCGTAAGCGTCAATGAACCACAAACTTACTCCCCCAAAATATGTTAAATCGCCTATATGCATAATGTGTTTGCATTAAGGTGAGTCTAAAAAACACTTGAAACAAGCAAAAAAATATATCCCAGGAGGGGGGGGGCAACCACCAACCTTTGGTTAACTAGCCGCGTGCTCTACCAACTTAGCCACAGAGGCGATGAAAACAATATCGCTTGTAGAGGCATAAATGTTTGAGGTCTTCTGAATTTGGCTAATCAGAGTGCTCCTTTAATCGCGTATATTCGACGATAACCGTTTGGAATAAGATAAAATTTACTCCCCATGTAATTTTATAACAAAATGACGAGTGTCTATTTACTATCTTCCATATTCACTTTCAAATGATCGGCGACAGTTGCCATCTAATAAAATTGATGCGTTTGTTGCTTCTAGTACACAATCGCTTAGAAAAAGAACCAAGAAATGCATCAAATGTGGGGGATAAAGTTAAACACCTAAATGTAGCATGCTTAGCACATCTTGTGCTGTTAGAGTATCTGAAACAGTATGTACCTAAAGGACGTACCTAGAACATGACAGATATATGTCCTAAGTGACGACATAAAAACAAATGACTTAGAGTGCGAAACTGAGCCGGGTATATAAACGCTATATTTGTGGTACATAGTTGCAAATGTCAATTAGGTGTAACAAGCACCTAAAAGTGTAGGTAGCTGAAGTACATACTTAGCACATGAATATCATATGTGCCAAGTGTCAGGTATCTAAAAAGTAGCTGGGACACCTAAATGGCACGTGCCTAGCACATCTTGTGCTGTTAGGGTACGCAAGGACAGGATTTTTACCAGGAGGGAAACCTCAAACTCATTCCACAATGCGACAAGTGCCTCAACCGATATGAAGACTATGTCAAGAAATAACCTAATGTATGTACTATCTGTTGGCTGTATTGGTTGTATGAAATAATATATACACATTTCATTGCAGGCTTTGTAACCTTATTTTCTGATCATTCCTTTTATGTCTACGTTAAACCTCATGTATAGTTCTCGAGAAAATGGAAGAAAAACTATTAATTAATTTGTAAACGTATAAAATTGATGCTACACAAGAACTAAGCTAGCTATTGAGCTGAAACTCATATTGAAATATATCTTATTAAGCTTGCGTTATGATACGCATACCAACAAGACGACAGTAGATACTGGTAGTATGGTTAATGAGATGTTGCCTAAAATTATCATTAAGAGTCTTCATCCCGGCGAAATTAAAATACCGCTAATTTTACAGTAATTATGTGATATCTTCAAATAGATAAAAGATAATTGAAATATGGAACAAGAGCGCCCTAGACAATATTATTTTGCGTGAGGTACCGTTATAACAAGTCACCTAGTGGCTTTCCGTTTTCAGCTGTTTAGAAACGCGAAAATAAATGCCGATTTTCAAAATGGCTCGAAATCGAAAGCAGATAAGTGAGTTGTGATAACGGTTTCTTATGTAAAATAATATTGTCTAGGGCGCTCTTGTTCCCCATTTCGATTATCTTTTATCTATTTGAAGATATCACATAATTACTGTAAAATTAACGGTATTTTAATTTCGCCGGGATGAAGACTCATAAGTGTGAAATTTGAAGTTCTGTTTGATTAAAATATTGTCCAAATGTAAGAAATACGAGAATAGTCGATACTGCACATCAAATTCAACAAAATAACGTGCTTGAGGGTAAATTTTCATGCATAGTTTTCGTAAATATCAAAAAGAACGAACTTTTGTGGGGCTACAAGTATATTTGACGTTATGAATAATAAATGATAGTTTTTATTTTGCTGAAGGAAGTTGTTATTTATTTCTGCATTGTATATGTATCAAAATACATTACTAACAAGCAAATTGTTCATTGTTCTTTGTTAACGGTGACACATAATCTTTACGCACATACTAATTATTAAAAGAAACTCGTGGAAAGATGCTTCGGAGAAAGAAACATTCAAAGTGCAATTAATTCAAAGTGAGTTGATGTAAGCTTAACTACTATCTCCAAATAAAAGAATTCATATAGAATAGATTCCATGAATCGAATTATAAAATGAATTGGTATTCGACAAGAACATCCAATTCAATTAATAATAACAATAACTTGCTCTATTATTATTATTATTATTATTATTATTATTATTATTATTATTATTATTATTATTATTATTATTATTATTATTATTATTATTATTATTATTATTATTATTGCTGAACATGATTTGTTACCAGACTTTTGGCTCACTCTCTATTTGAACGCGAGTCTGGGTATAGTACATTATGCTCATTCTAATTTACACACGTTCAGTGGCGTTTTTAGGATTTTGTTTCAGGGGGCTATGCACAATACGAGAATAAGCACTTATATTTTTCCTTTTGGGTGTTGACAAATTTTAATGAAATTGTGAATATTACAAATTTATTTCTGGGGACATGAGCCCGATAGCCACTCCCTAAATACGCCACTGCACCAGGGGCGTCATTTGGGGAGGGCAGGAGGGGGCAATTGCCCCCCCAAGAGTTTGAGGAATACATATACTTTAATCGATTGTCTACTAATATACTAGTATAAAACGTGAAAGTCTTATGTTGGTGGTGCTCTTGCCCCCCTCAAGTCAAGTCTGAAATGACGCCCCTGCACTGCACACGTTATATACATTTTTTTAAGGATACATGGAAGCGCGTCAGGGTGTTTTGTCTTGATTATCTACTGAAGAGAATCCGAATATTTATTTGCAAAGCTTACAAAATATTTCCTTCTCATTTTCTTTTCTTTCGTTAATTAGGAAGGAAGAAATCGTCCATGCTTGAAATATGTTGGTATAAAATGGTTCAATCGATATAATTTGATTTTTATTGTCAACCGACGTTTTTACCACAAGGCGACTTAGATTTCTGCGAGAGACACTAGGCTCTGGAGGCACCGAGCCGCCGGTTTTTTAAAACAGGCAAATCAATTACAAATGTGGTATTTATATAATAATAAATTTCTACCGTAAAACAATTCCTTAAACTTAAAATTTACCCGGTTAGGCACAAAACCCATACTTTATTTTTTTTTTACAGTGGCTTTAAATGTTTTTGCTTAGGGGGAAAAATTACTTAAAAACGCCCCTGATTATTATTATTATTAAATCACTATTAAAACTTAACAGAAAGAATCTCTAACAAATCTCTAACAATTTGAAGTCTTATTCTTGCCATTAAATAAAACTCTTTTTTGTTCAATTTGTTGTGAAAAATCATCATGCGCAAGGTTTTGTAATATCATTGAGCATAAATCCCATAAATGATAGGAAAGCATTTTAGTTTACACTTTTTTTTTTTTTTTGGCAAAGCAGTTAGCGTACGCACCTTTGAATAGGAAACCTGGGTTCAATTTCCGGTGGGAGTTCATGTGGTTCGGAGCTCACGTTAAGGTGTAGGTTCACGTTTCGTATAACCTCGCTGCGGGAAGGACGATAAACTAAAAATCAAATCAACTTTTTATTTAGCGAGTTCTATTCGAAACAAATTTGAGAGTTGCGATCTATTTTTACCTATCCTTACGCTTGGGTAGCTTTCTTATATGGATTAAAAACATCATTTAGGCATTTACTTAGCGTTTCTAATGAGGACATAATATGGTACGGCATGTCAGTGCTAAAATACAGGGTGGCACAGAAGTAGGTATACACCCCTGCATTGGTCAAGTACAACTTTCTAGTTTGTGGGTTCATTTGCTTCGGCTCTTCCGAGCTTAAAATATACTGTAAGAAAAAATACATTAAGAACACATAATAAAGAAACTAAGTCTACCTGATGGATAACAATAAGAAATGATATAAAATGCAATGAGCTGATCAGTACCGTACTGTATACCTACTTTTGGGCTACCTTGTATTACTTCGGAGCGACATGTCGCGAGTTTGAGTCCGGGGAATACCATATAGAATTGGTAGTGCCCAGGTAATGTAAGAATGTTTCGCCCGTTGTATCATTGCTGCTAACATTTTCACGATATTCACTTATTTGATACTTCAGATCATCCACTTACAATTTAATTAAGCATTTAATACTTATTTATATCATTAATATGACATTGAAATGAAGAACAGCACAATATTAATAAATGCTACTTAATTTTTCATAGATTGAGCAACATAACGTAGAATTTTGAGGTTGTTTCATTCTTCCTCTTCTTTTTCCGATTTCAACCGACAATCAACGATTTTTCACGAAACAGAAGATAATACCCCATAGCGTGATAGGCTATCTGATTGTGAATCATTATGTTCTTTAAAAAAAGTTCATAAATTCAATATTTCTGTACATTGTATTCGTATATTCTTTCCTTAGGATAATGATAAATTTAAAGAACATACAGAAAGGAAATGTTTTACTTACAGCTCGATCCATTACGTAAAGATGAGTCGTCGTCGTTCCGGCGAAAGTAAATCAAACCAAGTGAATCGGAAGACTTTCTTGTGCTCGTAACAAGAGTCACGTGATGTATTTTTTTTCTGTAATAAACTGTCCATAAGGGATAATCTACCTATTGCATTTCTAATGCTACTGTAATGGTATAGAAGTTCCGCAACCCTTTTCTACTCGCGGCATAACGTAAATATCCATGACTCAACACGACACACCAAAACGTTATTCTCCTCAAAAATGTACTATATAACACTAATAGGCCTAATGTATAAATGTGTATTGCAGTCAACCTATTATTATTATTATTATTATTATTATTATTATTATTATTATTATTATTATTATTATTATTATTATTATTATTATTAAACAAATTGAGTGCGAGCGGTCCCGAGTTCGATTCCCGGTGGGGATACTTGGTCGAAAAAGTGTAAAAGTTTTTTCAGGCCAGACATCGGATTCCTGAGTGAGGTTTTCTAGGTTTTCCTCATTCATGCTGTATTACTCTAAGTAGTGTCATAAAGATATTAAGTTCAAGAAGAACTAGGAGTAATACCGGGAAATATATATGTATGCCGCAATCCCAGAGAAATCAAACAATTTGTTTAAAAAAAAAAATAACAATATTTTATTACAATTAACGTCTGTGGCTGCCTGATTTTTTGTTAGTAACTGAGAAAGGAAAATACATGGCCAGCTAAGGCAATATCTCAACAGTCGAGCCCAACCGAAAACGCTAGGCGAGCCTATGGCTCTGAATATATGTATACATATGTTACTTAATTTCCTCCAAGGATTAGTACGCGATGTGGTCTGCTCACTAATTTTTGAATTTAATATATTTTCTGCTAATTAGCTAATTAATAAAATGGAATTCAATATAATATTAACACCTAGTATTTAGAAAAAATATATATAAGCGTATTTATGAGATTCCATGAACTGACTATACAGTGGCTCACAAAATTGATCGTACACCCTACTAGTTTCTAAAAATGAACGCGTAAATTAATTACTTGTCATAAAGTCTACATGATTGCAGTTACTGAGGTGGAACTGATGTTTATGAGACCCATTTGTATGAGTATTGCACCTTCTTGTCCTCCGTGTCTACAGTTATAGGTGGATTCTCCAGATCCATGTACAAAAGACAGTCACAAAATTGATCGTACACTTTACATTTAGCTCGTGCTGAAGGGGAAGGGGTGGAAACAAACAAAGCTGAAGGAGTGAGTCACTGAACTAGTAGGTTATCCACGTCCTTCTACACATTTGAGGTGAGTGCAACACGAACAAAGTGCAGCACAATCGCACCAAAAAGTGAAACTACACAATCTAAACGTAAATTAATTATTAAACTAGCCTGGAGGGCAAATCTTTAAGAACTATAGCAAAAGTAACGGGAAGAACACATTCAATCATCCAGGCAGTTGTCAACTGATTCAAGTACGAGGGCAGGATAAGAAATAAAGTTGGTTGAGGAAGAAAATCTATACTGAGTGAAAGAGACGAACAAAGAATCATTTTAAAAATAAAGAGGATCCTCGTAAAAGTGTACCCAAACTGACAACAGAAGTGGTATCATCCATTGGGAGACCCCTTTCCATAAAAACAGTGAGAAGAACTTTAAGAAAAGCTGGATGCAATGGCCGAGTTGCTAAGAAGAAGCCCTATATTAACAAGACGAATCAACGCAAAAGGCTTCAATTTGCTCTGGAACATAAGCAATGCTCCGAAGACTTTTGGAATAGCTTAATATTTAGTGATGAGAGCAAATTTTTACCTATATGGATCCGATGGACACAAAATTATTTGACGAAACCTAATACAGAATTTAAGAAGGAACACACTAGACCAACAGTAAAACATGGAGGAGGATCAGTCATGGTTTGGTGCTGCATGGCAGCTTCTGGCGTAGGAAATCTACACTTTATTGAGGGAACAATGGATAAATTTGCATATCTCAACATGTTGAAGACGAACTTGAAGCCTAGTGTAGAAAACTTAGGACTTGGACAGTTCTACAGATTTCAGCAGGACAACGACCCCAAGCATACCGCTCATATTGTGCGCTCATGGCTATTGTATAACACACCAAAGACTCTTGCAACCTCTCCTCAATCACCAGATCTCAATCTCATAGAAAATCTATAGTGGGAATTACAGAAGAATGTGCAGCAGCGCCAACCGAATAACCTGACAGAAGTGAAGACGTTCCTGAAAGAAGAGTGGCTCAAGATTACACCTAGTATTACAAAGAAGTTGGTACAATCAATGCCAAACAGACTAACTGAGGTAATAAGAAGAAACGGGCTTGCAGCTCGCTACTGAACGTTCCAAATTTATAAATGGACAAGGTGTACGAATAATTTTGTGACTCTTAAGTTTGTGTATGAAAGTGTTTTGTTTCTACGTTCAAGGTCTGATTTTGTGTAAAGGAATGAAATAAATATATTTTGTTTCCCTTCACATAATATATTTCAGTTTCTTGTAATATAAACTATGTAAAAGAGGTTATTTCTATTCATTTGTCTCAAAGCGCCAAGTGTACGATCAATTTTGTGAGCCACTGTATGTAATCGCATCCAGTACCTTGCACATCAAACCAAGTACGTTACTAGTCTCCGTTCACAGCAACAAATAGCCCTAAATTATTCCTTCCAATTATTAAAAAAAAAAAAAAGGTTATAGTTAAGGAGCTGTACTTCCCATTTAGGGAAGGACGAGAAACGCCATACTTTCAGGCATTATTTATTGACTATCTAGGATGTTAAAAAGTAGGTAATAGACTGAGTTCTTGCCCTTGTACTTAGGGTGTTTAGGTAGTGCAACAGTAAGATGTATCCTCGTGCACGGGAGATGAGAAGTAGCTATTCTTAACTATTACCAAAAAAAACGTTTTCTATTATGTGCTATCGTTTATTCTGGGAATAATATTCAATAGCAATTAAATGGTATCGAACCTACAGCCCTTATCATTCAAATGCAAGACATAACCCGTCACCTCTGACCAATAATATATTGCCCTAAAATCATTCACTCAGTTCTAAATTGTACCCGTTTTAAACAAGCCTTTTAGTGTATTAAAACAACTAATAAATACGAGCAGAAAGTAATTCTCACACTCCGTAATAATCGCGTTTAAATAGAGCAAGGCATGAACGAACAAATATAGGTGATTACTCCAATATACACCTTTTATTTTATTTGTGTTATTTTTTCTTTTTCTCTACACTTTTTTTTTTCAGCCACAAAACCAGTAGTTTTGAGTCTTAAATAAACGCAATTAGCATTCATAATGATAATTGTAATAGAAACTTTAAATTACTTTTCGTTTTTTAAAACATGTTTCAACAAGAATTCTAAATTACAAACGTTCATTTTGACTCAAAACCCTGATTCCGTACCTTCCCTTACTATTACCTGTTTTACACTACAACCACAACGAAACATTCGTAGCA
The DNA here is from genome assembly GCF_964235325.1 of Thermobia domestica. Classification (NCBI taxonomy): domain Eukaryota; kingdom Metazoa; phylum Arthropoda; class Insecta; order Zygentoma; family Lepismatidae; genus Thermobia; species Thermobia domestica. Next base: position 21,891,344 of record NC_137460.1, on the reverse strand, counting down.
GCCGGGCAACTATCTAGGTAGGTGGCAGGTTACGTCATCGCGCGAAGCACGCACAAGTACTTTAAGAGGCCTTATCACTGTGAAATTAAATTACCGCTAATTTTACAGTAAGTATGCGATATCTTCAAATAGATAAAAGATAATCAAAATGTGGAACAAGATCGCCCTAGACAATATTATTTTGCATGAGGTACCGTTATCACGAGTCACCTAATGGCTTTCCGTTTGCAGCCATTTAGAAACGCGAAAATAAATGCCGATTTTCTAAATGGCTGGAAATCGAAAGCAGATAAGTGAGTCATGATAACGGTATCTCATGTAAAATAATATTGTCTAGGGAGCTCTTGTTCCACTTTTCGATTATCTTTTATCTATTTGAAGATATCATATAATTATTGTAAAATTAGCGGTACTTTAATTTCGCAGTGATAAGGCATCTTAAGGGGCGTGGCTTCCTACGAACAGATACAGCTGCCTACGTAACAGCTGGTGGTTCGGAACAAACAATTCTCATAGCTTCAGTGCCCAGAGCGAACGGAGAATAAACTATGCTAGATTTTTTTTTTAGGAATCAATAAATTTCGCTACAACACCAGGCAAATGCCAGGATGGTATTTAACATATAGGTTCTAAGCCGGTTTGTTCCTTCGCCAGTCCTCCCTTCCCTTTCCTCGGATAGTGTGATCGCCGAGAGACGTCTCCCCTCATACGTGACGGGCTAACATGACCATAGATGCCGAAAGTGCAGAAATCTAATACTGGGCATTTCCTTTTTGACCAAAGGTTGTCCAGCCCAGAGTATATATTACTTATATCCGCTGATCTCTACATAATTGCCCTGATGACGAGAACGATGACAGCTCTCGAAACGTTGGCCTATCCACCAGTTTTCACCTGGCTGATTGCCCGAGAAGAACTTTATAATATACGCCGCCAGGAAAGCTTCAAATCTTACTTCAAACACCTCTACGGGGAGGAAATCCTACGCAGCATATTACAACTTCAAGACCTGCGTAAGAAGAAGGCTCGAACGCTTTGTAATCTTGCCTTCCTTTTGAGATGCAGAGATCAGCACGTCATTCCTGTCTTCGCACAAATACGTTACCCACTTCACTCGCTTCGAATTAGCAAGATTATACATCGTACCAGTTTAGCTCTTGTGAAGGAACGCATTAGTTTCACCCGCTGGAAACTCGACAGATTAGATCGCAAACTTCTATCAACTCAGCTCTTCCTCACTGGACACTTGACTACGGCAGACTGGGATTGGGTTGACACCAGTTCCACGGCACAGGCAGAATCACTTCTCCTCATAACTACAAGGAAACAAAGTAAGAAATTTTCACGACTACAGAGACCGATACAGGATACATCAGAGCGAAATCCAGACAGAGTCATCATCAATCTTACAGACAATCAACTAGATGAAGCCACTTCTTCACTGCTACAAAAAGGTCTGAACTTCGCTCCAGCGCCTAAGTTCATTCCGTCTACAGAAATAATTTCCAGCATTGAACAAGCTATACACTCTCTTCCAACAGCAGAAGCAGACGAAATTCGCCATGAAGTAAGTTTGGCCCTGAAAAGGGCCAGAATACCAAAACCTAATATTTCCAAAGAAGAAAGAACAGCTCTCAAAAATCTCCGCCAAGACACCAACACCACCATATTACCAGCAGACAAAGGCAATGCAACTGTACTTATGCCTACAGAAGTCTACAAGAACAAGATGTTAGAGCTACTCAATGACACGGCCTACAGACGCCTTAAGAGGGACCCTACACCTGCAGTCGAACGGAAAGTAGCAGCTCTTTTGAGAAAAGCCAGTTTACCAGATGAAACCCGCAAGGAAATCACGCCACACGGTAGTCAGCCACCCCGACTTTATGGCCTGCCAAAAATACATAAGCCTGACATCCCGATGAGACCCATCGTCAGTGCCATTGGGGGTCCAACTTACCGCCTAGCCAGGTATCTCACCTCTCTGCTTCAGCCATTAGTAGGACAGTGTGAGCATCATGTGAAAAATTCATCCGACTTCGTGAATACACTAAAAACAATACGCACAGCTCCAGGAGACCTTCTAGTCAGCTTCGATGTGGTTTCATTGTTCACCAAGGTTCCAGTTCAAGATACGTTACTCCTACTTAGTGAACACTTCACACCGGAAATTGTGGAATTATTCAGAATCACCTTAACTTCAACATACTTTCTATATGATGGACAGTACTATGAACAAACGGATGGAGTCGCCATGGGATCACCACTTTCACCAGCAGTTGCGAATTTCTTTATGGAAGATTTTGAGCAAAAAGCATTAGAACTGACACCTTTCAAGCCGTCATGTTTTTATAGATTCGTAGATGATACGTTTGTCATCTGGCCTCACGGGGAGAAGACACTGCATTTGTTCCTCGAATTTCTTAATAAACAACATAATAATATCAAGTTCACAATGGAGATTGAAAAGGACGGATGCTTGCCATTCCTGGACATTCTCATCCGCCGGAAGCCCGATGGTAGTCTCGGCCATAGCGTCTACAGGAAACCTACTCACACTGACCTCTATCTCAATGGCAACAGTTTTCATCATAAGTCACAGCGAAACACCGTCATCAGCACACTAGCACATAGAGCGAAAGACATCTCAGACGAAGAATCCCTCCCTCGGGAACTGGATCATCTCAAGAAGACGCTACTCCAGAATAATTACAAGAAGCATGATATCAGTTTGGCCCTGAAAAGGACCTTTTCTGAACAGAGGAAATCCAAAGAAGAAACTGAAGAACCATTGAGTATAGCAGTTTTACCATACACTGGACAACTTTCTGGAAAGATCTCCCGGATTCTGAAAAAACACAACATTAAGGCCATACACAAGACGCACCAAAAATCAGGAACTTACTTCGCCCGATCAAAGATGACTTGGGCTTAAAGACACCAGGCGTGTATCGTATACCCTGTGAATGCGGAAAGGCTTATATAGGACAAACAGGACGCACCATTGAACAACGTTGCAGAGAACATGAAAATTACATTAGATTATTCCATCCAGAAAAATCAGGTTTAGCTGAACACAGTTTATCAGAAGGCCATAAAGTTTTATTTAAGGATACATCCATCATTACCAAGAGCACCAGTTACTGGACCAGGATAGTAGCCGAATCTCTCGCCATAGTTCATGAACCGAACAACGTTAATAGAGACACTGGATTTCAGGACTCTGTGTGAAACGCATACAACAGTAGTGAAAAAAAAGTGTACATAAATATACAAACGGTGTGATCAATAATGTGCTAGTGCACCGCAAATCTAAAACTAACTTAGTGTAATTAGCTCAGAATAAACAGTACTTTGCAGTCGATTGTGTATACTAAGTGTTCAGGTAGGCAAGCAAATGTTGTAAGACTAAATCCAACGTAACATTGTATAATGTAAGATTTTCCATAATTTTCTTATAAGTGCGTAGTTCTTAGTGTAAACAACACCCTACAAGAGAAAAAACTTAACAGCATAAGTGAGACATACACAAAGTAGAGTGATTAAAAAATTGTGCTAGCGTAGTGTAAACCCAAAATTAGTGAAATTAGTGCAGTGTGCTCTTAATAAATTGGTATAGTGTAATCAGAAAATTACCACTAGTGCAACGAGTGTGGAATAAGTAATCAGAATAGTGCCTACAAGTGCGTTCGTAGTGCAAACCAAAATCAGTGCATAATGTAAGATTTTCCATGATTTTCTTATAAGTGCGCAGTTCTTAGTGTAATCAATAACCCAAGAGACAGGACTCAATAGTATAAGTGATACATACATAAGGTAGAGTTATTATAAATTGTGCTAGTGCAGTGTAAACCCAAATTAGTGTAATTAGTGCAGAATAGACAGTGCCTTACATTTGATTAGTGTGCACTCAGTAAATTTTTACAGTGTAATCAGAAAATTGTCACTAGTGCAACGTGTGTGAAATAAGTGACCAGTTTTAGTGCCTAGAAGTGCGTTCGTTTAGTGCAAACCAAAATCAGTGCATACAGTGAAAACAAATATATATATAAATAGTCGTCATCATAATAACATAACTTGGCGAATTGGGTAGTGAAGTGAAGAAAGGAAAAATAAATATAAGATTTACATCGTGTAGTGGTTTATAACTATGTGTATACAGTGTTAGTGTAAGGTTGCATCTAGTATTATCAATTAGTTAAAAACAAAAAAAAAGAAGCACTAATTCTTGAAGTAGTGCCCTAATAAACACGATTAACTAATATATAATTCTTTCAAGTAAAGCAAAGGTGTAAGGCAGCTCTTGGCTCTAACTAGTGAATTAGTGTAACGAATTAGTGTAATAGTGAACACAATGGAAGGACCCATCAGCATGAAGGAACCAACGAAGGGATCTCTCACCACGGAGGAACCAGTTACCCCGAACACGCAGGCTGCAGCAGAGACCCTGAGGGAGATGTCTAACGGCTGTGGTACAAGTAAGTTAAATGTTACATACACTGAACTGTTTCCAAATGTGACGAATACATGTACTTCAGATTCCGACTCAGATACTCAAGGCTCCGACTCTACCTCAACATATGCAGACAAGGTAAAATCCCCACCTGCAAACAACACGACAGACAGAACAATCACAAATACGAACCGACAAAAACCAATTATAAACAGAAAATACCCAGACATAACACTTCCAACACATAACTCTTATACAGCTATACGCCATCTTGGAAGCATGCAAATCAAAATGACGGGACAAGGCTACAGAATTACCCCACTTTGTCAGATGACTCACGACGGAATCCTTGAGTATGCGAAGAGGAACAACATAAAAGCCATCTACCATACTAAGGAAATCAAACAGATCAAGGTAGTTATTCGTGGGTTGCCCATAGACATGCCAGTAGATGAAATTCAAGAGTTTATTCAGGGAGTAGTGGGCACCCAAGATGTAACGGTCCATCAATTAAGCAAGAGAGTGTATGTCAATCCTGACAGTAAAGCAGACGGAACAGAAAAGGTGGCGATGCCTCTCTACATGGTAAAATTACCCGACACCAAGGCAAAAGAGAAACTACTGAAACTGCAGCACATTAATTTCATCTCAGTTAGGTTTGAGGACTATATCCAACCTCAAACTGAAGTAGTTCAGTGTCACCAATGCCAGATGTTTAATCACACTGCCCGGTTTTGCAATCGCAAACCGAGATGTGTCAAATGTGCTCAGGAGCATAAAAGCTCCGATTGCAAAAAACCGAAAGGTGACGCACCAGCATGTGCTAACTGCCGCGGTAACCACCCAGCGAGTTATCGTGGATGTCCTGAATACAAGAAAGCACATGCAGCCAAATTTGGGCCTGGTAATAAAGCCATGGCAAGAGAGACAGCGCCCTCCAAACCCTCGATACGACTTCCACTCAAGACCAAAAATCAACCTCCCGCTCACCCATCTGGAGTGATCTCCGTGAGTTCACAACCAGATACTCCCCTATCAGTTACCCAACAAACCTCTCAGAAAAATTCTCCCCCCTCTCCTAAACCCAAACGACAGAGAAGAGGACGAAGACGACAAAGGCATGTCTCTTCTTCTTCTTCTTCTGACGCAACAGACATCGACACCGAACCACCTTTACCACTCTCCCCGGATGACGAAGACCACAAGAGCAAACCAACAGTACCGGATAGACAAGTATTCAATGCATTAACAAAGTTGGGCTTAGTACTAGTTGAGACTCATAAAATAGAAGAAGTTCTACCCGCTATAAGTCAATTCCTTAATACATTTCTAAACTGGGTCATTCATATAGCAAAACCAACTTTAATAACACAATACACTCAAACAGATGGTAATAGTAACAAGTAAATGGGTCACAACTCTAACCATGAGTCACTCCAGATACTCTCTTGGAATGCTGAAGGGCTAAGAGATAAACTCAGGGAACTTGAAGAATTCCTCATTGAAGAACAAATACCCATAGCACTCATAAATGAAACTAACCTTACAAACGATGTAAAAATCAAGATTAGAGGTTACTGCATATACAGAAAAGATAGAAGTGGAGTAGGACAAGGACTCGGAATCCTTATCGCGATCAGGCGAAAACTAATACATGAAGAAATCCCCCTTCCATCACTAAATACAGTAGAAGCAATTGGAATAAAAATATATATCAAAGACAGGCCTATCAATCTTATTGCAGCTTACCAGTCCCCATCCATAGTAATAGACACAGAAGACATCAGGAAGCTTAGTAACACAGCAAACAGTGTGCTTATAATAGGTGATTTAAATAGTAAACATCAAAACTTCTGTAGTAGAGTCAGTAACAATAATGGGCGAAAACTAAATACATTCCTACAGACATCTCCACTCCAAGTCCTTTCCCAATTCCAACCTACTCACTATCCAAGAAATGGCAATAGGCCAGACGTGCTAGATTTCGCATTACATAAAAACATTAACTACAACCTTGAAATAGTCACTTCAAATGACTTAGATTCAGACCACATTCCAATCTTAGTGACGATTAAAGACAAACCGGATACACAAGTACCAAAAAAGACATTAGATTATAAAAACGCAAGATGGGATGACTTTAGAAAAGCAATAGAAAATCAGATTCCAAGAGAGTATAACCTCAGAAACGTAAACGATATTGATGAAGCCATTAACCTGCTGAACCATGCAATAACAGGTGCCATACATACAACCATCCCACTTAAATCGGAACACGACCTTAAACCACTCTTACCTCCTTATATAAAAGATCTAATTAATTACCGTAACAAAATAAGAAAAAAATTCCACACAACCAGAAACCCACTTTACCGAGAAGAGGCAAATAGATTACGACACATCGTACGGTCCGAAATTTCAGACTTTCGTAAACAACAATGGGACAATAAAATACAGAAACTAAACTTTAAAGACAACTCAGTTTGGAAACTGACAAAGAACTTAACAAAATCGTATACACCCACACCATCTTTACACGGGGAAAGGGGCCTTGTTTTTAGTGACAAAGACAAAGCAAACGCCCTCGCAGACTCCCTAGAAAAATCATTCCAACCAAATACAGAACCGTCAAACCCAACACACGACAGAATTGTCAGGAGGACGGTAGATGAATTCCTCACGAGAGTCCCTACGGATAAATTAGCAAAAGTAACACATAAAGAAGTAAACGATATACTGAAGAAATTAAAACCATACAAAGCAGCAGGCCCAGATGGCATACAAAACATTAGCCTAAAAAATCTCCCAATAACGGCAATAAAATATTTCACAGCAATAGCTAATAAAATGCTGCAACTAACTTACTTCCCCAAAGACTGGAAAACAGCTAAGGTGACATCACTGCCAAAACCAGGCAAAGATCCTAAATTCGCTCAAAATTATAGGCCAATCAGCTTGCTAAACACCATGGCAAAACTGATGGAAGCCATAATTTTGAGAAGAATGTTAAAACATATCAACACGAATAACATCATACGAAACGAACAATTTGGCTTTAGAAGGAAACACTCTACCGTCCACCAACTAACACGACTAGTTGAAAACATTACAGAAGCCTTCAATAAGAAACAGGGAACAGGGACAGTGTTTCTAGACATAGAAAAAGCATTCGACCGCGTCTGGACGACAGGCCTCTTATACAAACTAATAAAACTAAAATTCCCGGACAAGCTTGTCCATCTAGTTAAATCATACCTGCATAACAGGAAATTTTACGTAAGTGTTGGCCAGGAATCCTCCACATTAAGAAACATCATGGCTGGTGTCCCACAGGGTTCACTATTAGGCCCCACCCTATTCAGCATATTTATTAACGATATTCCAGAATCTAATAACACAAACATAGCTCTTTTTGCCGATGACACTTGTCTCTTCGCAAACAGTTGGCAACCAAACAAAGCATGTGAATATATACAAGAACACTTATACAAGTTGGAGCAATGGTTTGCCAAATGGAAAATAAAAGTCAATGTCAGTAAAAGTGAGGCGGTCCATTTCACCAAAAGACACAAAAAACCTACACAAGTCCCAAAATTATTCAACAAGGACATAAATTGGAAAAATTCAGCAAAATATTTAGGAATAACATTAGATTCAAAATTAACCTTTAAAACACACATAACCAATCAACTTAATAAAGCATCAGGCAAACTGACTGAAATCAAATGCTTAATGGCAAATAATCACTTAAGTCACAAGGCAAAAAGCATATTATATAAAGCAATCATAAGACCAATTACTACATACGCGGCGCCAGCATGGGGTCATGCAGCAAAAACACATATAAATCGGATACAATTGTTCCAAAACAAAGTAATCAAACTCATAACCAGATGCCCGAGATACACAAGACTTAAACCATTACAAGAACAACTAAACGTGGAACTAATAGATGAACACATAAGAGAAGTCACAAGGAAATTCTATGACAACAACCCACAAGTAGAGAACAGATTGATCACGAACTTAGGAAAATACAATGTCCACCACCACCTCAAACATAAAAGACCACTGAATATCCTCTACCAAAATCCACCAAAATAATAGGAATCAAATATGTTACCAACTCTCTCTCTCCACCCCACTTACTTAAAAAAAAATAAAAAATAAAAAATAAAAAAAATAAATAAAAATAAAAATAATTACAAAAAAATAAAAATAAAAAACTAATAAATAAATCAATAAAAATTATAAAAAAAAGAAAAAAAATTAAAAAAAACATATAAAAATAAATTTAAAAAAAAAACTAATATTATCTAAAGGTAATTTAATGAGTATGAGTGTGATAGAATATTACGAATGCGTGTAAGAGTGTGTATGAGAGAAATAAATGCGCGGGGGGGGGGGGGCGAGGGAGAGAGAGAAAATTAAACTTAAATAACAAATAAACTGAAAATAAACTCACTTACCCAAGAGTCTCAAGAAATGCAGTATATAACATCATGACTATTATCTGGAATAAACTCGAACTTGTACTAATTACCAAACAAGCGTCCTAAGTCTCGTTTCAGGTAATCGACACAACTACTCCAACAACCGATGACGACCTTGGCGTGAAATAAGGATCAAGAAGACGGCCAGACATGCATGTTTAAAAAAAATAACAGATGTCCCACTAACAGAACACTTCCCCACTACAGACAACACAGATTTGTATAAACATTTAACAGATTTTAAGATAGGTTTTGCAATTAAACAGATAAGTTATTAATGTACTACTACAGACATGTTTACATGGATTTTCGCCACCCTTCATACGTGGTTTTGCCATGTAAATACTTATGCATGCAGCATGACCGATTTAGGGGTTTTTTTCCTGGTTTCCAGGTTTTTTGTCCCTCTCACAAAACATAATAAATCTTCTCTCGCGCTTTCCTATCTTCTTCTTTACCCTTCTTTCTTTCTATTTACACAACTGTAGATCCGCGGAAAATGTCTCCGTCAAAGATAGAAGCCGCGACAAACACTCCCACCCGACAGATGCTTTAGTTTATTAACTGCATGTGAGGAGAGGCATGTAGACAGATGGTTGATGCCTTACTCTCTGTCAGGACGCGGGCTTTCCTGAGGGGCGTCCTTATTTAAAATTTTTCTGTTTCTGTTTTCAACTCAGCCCCCTGTGGAACCCGGTCATCAGTACCACAGCAAAGAAAACGACACACAAACATTCAGATAACCCTCAGCCAATCAATAGCACGGACTACGGAACTTAGCCAGCCAATCACAGCTCCAGTTTTTCAAATTGAACCAGCCAATCAGGAACCAGCATTTTCAGCCAATCAGGAACCAGCATTTTCTCCAGCCCAGAGTATATATTACTTATATCCGCTGATCTCTACATAATTGCCCTGATGACGAGAACGATGACAGCTCTCGAAACGTTGGCCTATCCACCAGTTTTCACCTGGCTGATTGCCCGAGAAGAACTTTATAAGTCATATACACTTACTGTAGATAAACGTAACGTGTTAATAAGACCTATTTTCCTAGTTTGAAATATGTTAATGGTCATTTGTAATGTTCTATCATTACAAATATTTTAGATACTTATACACTTAAGCAGGATTACTTTACTATTGTACTACCCCAAAAACATTAGAGTCTAAGCACTATATTAGTTCATGCGCAGATTGAGAATATCTAGACCATCATATTATAGCTTTTCTTTATTTTGAAGATTTGTCATGAATCTTCATGTTATTATATTACGGCTACAAATAAGCACTTTCTGCACCAAAAGCTTTTAATCTCTTTATCCTATTACATCCTTTCATTTTTTCTATTATTTACTCTGCATATTAGCAATTGGTCACTCCACACCATTGCTACAACTATTCTTATCTGAATGCTACAAGAATCGTATTATAAACTCTTTACTTTCTTACTATGTTTCTACAACAGAAATGCTTTTGTGATCACCGCGGTGGTTTGAAACTGAAGAAAGCTGTAGCGAATAGAGGCAGACGGGTACTTTTCTTATGATTTAGGCGCCGGTTCTCAAACCTAGGCACTATAATAATACAATTTCATACATGGGACTTCATAATTTTATTTTTGATTTAACTTATTTATGAGCCAGACTCCTATTTCCAATCGCCTTGACTACCTGGCGTCCAGGATTTTTCGAGCCTGAACAAGAAAAAATATTGACAGAAATTCATTATGTGTTACTTATATTGTTACTCTGAAACTTCAGCTTTTTTCTTTTCAATAACCTCACATGTAGTGTTCTAAGTATACAAACATAAGTTTATTTATAATCTTTCGCCCCTTTAGATAGGCCCGTATCCACGGGAAGCAGCCCCTCCCCCAAAAATTTTTTAATGCCCCCTAAAATTTTCAAGGTAGGCTTGCAAATAAACTATAATATGGTTGGATTAGCCCCCCTAACTTCTACCGTCCCCCTACATGTTTGGGGTGGCTACAAGCCTGCCCTCATCTCTGAGATGATTAATGTTTGGTATATGGCGGTACATTTGCAAAAGATTACATCGTGAAAGTGTTACGCTTTGTGTTCTGAGGTCCACAAGAAAGAAAAACAAAAGTCATAAAAGCAAACGTTTGAAGAGTTCAGACTTTGATAAGTTACGTCCAGTAGATTGATTTCTCTTACTGGAACAGAATATTGTGTTCATTACTCGTCATGACATATCATAAACATTCATTATCAAAGGACACAGTGGATCAATAGTGGAGCGCTCACCTATAGTGTGAGGGGTACCTGGTTCGAATTCAAGCCATATGAATTTGTGCCGGACAACATCGTGTCCGTGGGTTTTCTCGCGATTCAGACGTTTCCTCCCACATGACCATTCCACTGATTCTTTTATAATCATCCGTCCCCTTTGCCTACAGGACATATTCGTGGAACATAAAAATAGAAATTTCATTTTATTTTATTCAGTAATAAGCCACTATAACTAGTTTATCATTACTGTGAGACTACACCTGTTTATTAGTTGGTCTAAATGTTAACTCATATGCTCAAAACACTTCAGCCAATTTTTGTAATTGTTCACATGGGCTAATATAAACAATTTACGAGTATGTTCCATGGGCTATAGAAAACGGATCGTAAGCGCGAAGGTACGTATTATGATGAAATAATATTGCTAACGCGTAAAGTAGTTCGATAATAGCACTGGTAAGTTATCAGAATGCTCATCAGCATAATTATCATCGTAGGTTTGTGCGTCTTTGTGTGGAACTCAATAAAGAATTTAGATTATTTTTACTTGGAGAAATGTTTTTTCATGTATTAATTTCCTTGGGCTTCCCCCTGAGCGCATAACTATCGAATCCACGATGAACTTGCATATAAGAAATTATCACTCTACTATCAAATAACTATGCTTTTATATTGTTGATTTTTTTCTTAAGAATGAATAAAATTCCCTTCGTAAGGTCGGTCGGTGTTCGAAACATGAGAATATTAATTAGTTCCTTACCTCAGGCTGCAAACAATGTCAATAATATAGCAAATTAGTACACTTCAACTTTGTCCTAAGATATTCAAATAATTGGTAATAAATAAATAAATAGCTTGCTTTTTAAATAAACCTTAAATTCTGTTACTTTTCTTATTCTTTGTGTTATTAGCAACGTCGTACACATTTGAAAAATATACATCGTATCTTTCGCTAAGCCGTTTCCCTAATGAGCGGAGCAGACCTTTTCTCCTGTACCGACCTGTGACGTACAAACATGGTGGTCGTTGTTTTAAGCGCACGAGTAGCAGACCGCAATTCAATCGCAAATTTCGACTGGTTAGAATCGTCGCATGAGCGAAAGGAAGTGTTCTCTGTAATCAGCTACCTCTGTTTTTTTTTTTTTTTTTTTTTTTTGAGCAATAAAATATCAGTGGAAATGTCTATTCCTAATTCCTCCAGAAATCGTTGATTCACGGAGGAGTCATTGACAATGCAAGTTTTATTTCTTCATCGACGGTTGCGAGTCTTTTCCTCTTTGATGTTTTAATTTCAGTCCACCTAGAGTAGACCAATTCACACAAATATGTAGATGAAAATTAACTCAGTGACTGATTGAGTTAGTAGAGTAAAGAGAAAGTTTCGAAATTTCACTAGCAACTATTTTCACAATCTCTTTGTCTAGGTTCAAGTAGGCATTAACAACATTTCAACTACGATCTATCTAGTTTCTTGAGGTCTTATGAAGAGTCGTTTTGACGTATGGTTAGCTTCATACTAAGGGCTTGGCTACTGTTTGAAACATACCGTATGTTAGTCGAACTCTATTATGGCACTAATCACGCGTCAGAACGACTCTGCATAAGGCCTTTTGTTCTTTACAAAAAGTTCGGCTACCTTACAACTAGCTTTTTGTATTTTTTCCGAAACAGGTAGTCAGTAGTCATGAATGCTTTTTGTAGAGTCGGATCTAGTCCGAGCCCCGGGGAAGGGGGGAGGAGGGGGTGCTAAATGCCCATAGTTTTTGAGTGACAAAAGTAATTTAAGCTATTGTTTATATATTTTTGGAAGTTTATAGTAAACTCATGATATATACGTATCAGTCTGGGTTCTAGCTGCCTCCCAGGTTTTACCTTCAAGATCCGTTATTGGCTCTTTGTACTTTGTTTTCTTTTGACAGTTGACCAAAACATGTACAGAGAATGAAATATTGTAGGCCTACAACCGTATGAAACACAGTAACTGGGATAAATAATAACTCGACAATTAATTTTTTGCAATAGGCAAAAGTTCATGTCACATCTTTCACCTTCCCAGGGCACACAAGTGTACCGCGGCACATTGGTTGCGAAACCCTGTGCTATAGTAATGCTACTGTAAAAAATATTTAGCAAACAGCTGCCTATCAAATTTAACATCATTTGGACGGTACAGTACAATGAACAAATATGAAAACACCAAGCATTGTAAATAATTACATTTTATGATTAGCTTTTTACAAATTATTCCTCCAGTTCAGTGGCGTATGGAGGAGTTAGTGAAGGGCAGTGTTTGGAAGTAACGTAACGCAAGTAACGCGTTACTTTTTAAGTAACGTTTCCTAGTAACGCGTTACATTTTTCCAAAGTAACTGTAACAGTAACGCGTTACAAATTTTTAAGTAACGTACCTAGTTTGCGTTACTTTTTTCGCGTTACATTTCGGATGAGTAACTACAATATATGTATATTTTTTTTCGGAAATAAATGTTTCTTTCCTGTAAGTGAATTTCTCAGAATGAAACAATCGAGCATGAACTACCTATGTCAGTGACCAACAGTCACAGACACACAGAGAAACAGATAAGTTCGTAGTGCCACTTGCTGTTTTTTGAAGATGAGGACAACCTTAGGGAAATCACGTGTACTGATTGCAAGCACCCGGAAGATTTTGTCGTAGATTTTGACAGCTCCAAATCAATACATTCAGTGAGTGAACTAGGAGTGCAATGATACCGGTAGTCTATTTTACTTTGATTGGTGTTGTTTTTATAAAGATGTAGAACGAAAATATTTTACCGTTCGAACATTTTACTCAACTCTTAAGAATACTTTTTTCTTAAGAGCTGAGGATGATGGTGGACAGAATTTAAAAGTAAAGTGTCTGAAGCAGAGATGTTCACCCTCGCGAGGGTGGCCCTCTCGAGGGCATCCTCACCCTTAAGTTCCCTCGCCCACAGTGACGCGAGGGCGAGGACAAGTTTTGGCCGCGAGTGCGAGGGTGCGCGAGGGCGAGGACAAGCTTCGATGGCGAGGGTGAGGGTACGCGAGGGCGAGGAAGAGCTCCGACGAAGAGGGTGAGGGTGCGCGAGGGCGAGGACAAGTTTCGGCAGCGAGGGCGAGGGTGCGCGAGGGCGAGGACAAGCTTCGATGTCGAGGGTGAGGGTGCGCGAGGGCGAGGGTGTGCGAGGGCGAGGACAAGTTTCGGCAGCGAGGGCGAGGACAAGCTTCGATGGCGAGGGTGAGGGTGCGCGAGGGCGAGGAAAAGCTTCGACGAAGAGGGCGAGGGTGCGCGAGGGCGAGGACAAGTTTCGGCAGCGAGGGTGAGGATGCGCGAGGGCGAGGACAAGCTTCGATGGCGGGGGTGAGGGTGCGCGAGGGCGAGGAAAAGCTTCGATGAAGAGGGCGAGGGTGAACGAGGGTGAGGGCCAAGTGTTACTGCGGGAGCGAGGGTGCACGATGGCTAGAGACAACTTCTTTCAGGAGAACGAGGGCACGCGAGGGAGGAGGACAAGCTTCCTTAAAAGCAACTGTTTTGGAGTTTGCTGTTTGACCTCTTTTGGAGAGAGGCAAAATTTAAAATATCATCTGCCATGTCCCCTAGATGAAAAGTTAGTGTCATAGCAAGGTTATACATTAATCGTATTTTTCCTTTCAATTAATTGCAGTAGACAATTTCTCGTGTGTACGTACATAATTATTAAAAATAATAATGCAAATAAGAATAATATTTGATTTTTCCCATGAAAGTTTCCGGGTAGAAATAGCGCTACATTAAGAAGTAAGTGTGCCTCATTGTTGCCCTCCCTGTGCTGGAGACGTTTTAGATAAGAAGTGTCTACTACACTGTCATGTTTAAAGAGTGTTGGTAGACAGACAGACAGTCACTCACGTCATTCAGCTGTAAATGACAAGAGCGCTGATATCTGAACAAACACAATCAATGAGAGAACCATCAGAATGCAGTAGAACAGATGGAAAAAGACTTGATGGAATGACTTTGGTTCATAGATGGCCATTTTGCTCTGGACTCTCTCGGACTCGGGCTAATTTTTTTCCAACTGGGCTCTTGCTCATTTATTCCTTTGGGAATCGTGCTCGGGCTCACTTCCCTCAGTTGGACTCGCGCTGACTTATTTCATTGGCGCTCGGGGTAGCGCTTAATTATTGAACCCGAGAACGGTCGAGCGCGAATGCCGAGCTAGCAAGCTTTGGGCTTGTGAGTTTGGATGCCTATGAAATGGGCTGATTAATAGCATACATCCTCCTCCAATGTCCACCACTGATGAAGTTGTTACAATTAATCGGAATTTTTAACTTTTCATAGTTTTGTGACAGCCCAAACTATTATCTGAATCGATATTTGTTAAAATAATGTGAATCACTATTGTATCGATTTTCATTGTTTCTGCTTTTATAATCTACGTGGGCAGAGCTATCATTTAGTTACAAAATAAATAATATGTTTTTTCTTGTCCTTAAATAGAAATATTTGACACGTTAATACTGAAATTTTGTTAAAAGAGCTGCTTTAACAAAATAAATTTAATAAGTTCCACAAGACATAAGTTGTTTATGCAGCCGAAATTTGCAACTGTTGACTGATTGCCGTTTAGCGTCCTCTTTCGTCGGCGAGGCTATGAGAAGTGGACCTATAGGTTTAACGCGGAATTCGATCCACTGTCGTTCAATGTTCTCCCACTCGGAATTGTCCCCAGGAACCCATGCACCAAAGGTTCGCCTGCAAGCTAGTGAGATAGGGTTCGTATGTTGTGTTATTCAATGCTTTTTATTAGGAATAAAATACGTTACAGGATGATATACTGATTGTAAATATTATAGTGCAAGTATTGAACGATTGTGTGGTAAAAGGAGAAATATAAATTTTGGACAAATTAAAAAAAGGCCTGAAAAAACTAGGATATATGAAACATATAAAACTTAGGAAAAACCACTTCAGCAAAACGAGCAGGATTTTGTTGTGGGTAAACAGTTTAATCATATTATTATTAATTTCGCACAAATATGCCACACATCATAGCATGGGCGGCGATTAGGGGGGTAAAGGGGGACAGCTACCCCCCACTATTTTGAAATGACCCATTAATGTCGCTATATAGTTTCATTTGGAAATATAAAGTTTTTGTATGTATTAAGGTTCACAGAATGAAAATGGTACCATAAAATATTTGCCGTTCCGTGAGTACGTATTAGTTGTCTTCCCGTGCAGTTAAGAAAGCTACAGGAGTTGCGTTTTAATTGCCACGAAAAATGGCTCAAAAATTAACCTATCCGAGTGTACTTTCATATTCATTTCTTCTTACAAGGGCTCGATATGTTAGTCAGTCGCTTTGGAACTAATTGAGATAACATTTCGCAGAAAAAGAAGTACTTCATAAGCAGTGTTTCTTTCAGAAACAATGTTCTGGGGGGGGGGGCACACTTAGTATCCCGGGGCAGCACTGCAGGTACCATTCTATTCATTATTATATTATAGACGTATTATTTTGGTCTCCTTCGGGGGGAGGCTCTCAGAGCTTCGGGGAGCAGTACCCCTCCAAAAAAACATGTCTGGAAGAAACACTCTTCAGACTGTTGATAAATGATGTAAACGTCACTATCGACCGAGATCTCCATTGTAACAGTTGTTCCATTTTAGGTGTTCCACAGTAAGTTATACGATGATAAGTTTAGTTTCCTTTCTTTAGGACGTATGTTAAGCAAGGGCGGATCCAGGACGGTCTTCTGGTGGGGGTGGTGGGTTGTAATACTGCTACTTAGAGCTAGTTTTAAGAGCTCCAAACTCTGGGATGCGTTTTATTTGTATATATAAAATAAAGAAGTTTCCTCTTCTGGGGGGGAGCGATCGCCCCGATCGCCCCCCTGGATCCGCCACTGACGATAAGGAAATAATTCAACAAATAGGTTGAATAATTGATGCTCTGATCCTCACGAAGGAGGCCCTCTCGAGGTCTCCTCACCCTCAATTACCCTCGCCCTCAATGATATGAGGGCGAGGGTGCGCGAGGGCGAGGAAAAGTTTTGAGCACGAAGGCGAGGGCGAGCGAGGATAATGGACAACACCTATCGCGAGGGTGAGGGTGCGCGAGGGCGAGGACAAGCTTCGATGGCGAGGGTAAGGGTGCGCGAGGGCGAGGACAAGTTTTGGCCGCGAGGGCGAGGGTGCGCGAGGGCGAGACCAAGCTTCGACGGCGAGGGCGAGGGTGCGCGAGGGCGAGGACAAGTTTCGACAGCGAGGGTGAGGGCGCGCGAGGGCGATGGACAATTCCATTCGCGAGGGCGAGGGTGAACGAGGGCGAGGGCCAACTGCTACTGCGGGGGCGAGGGTGAGTGAGGTCGAAGTAAAATGAACATCTATGGTCTGAAGTGCCCCGGCGGAAAATATTTATCAACAACTAGGGTGACATAATTAACGATTTACAGTAAGGGGTTAATATGAATAAACTGTGTTCTGATGAGCAGGCTTACTTTATTACTAGAAAATAGTTTGCTGATGGTATGTAATATTGGAGTTCTTTCAGATCAGTTTGCTTATCCTAGAGTCCCGTTGATTATAGAGTAGTGTAATGTTTCTCTATATTCTTTATTTTTAATTTTACATAACAACATTGTTATTATTATATAATTAGTTTAGCAGAATAATAAGCAACCATTTTTTTCTAACGCTAAGGGATGAGCACGAGTCAAGCTAAAACTCGACTCGACTCGAATTCAAGTCGAGTTTCGAGTCAAGTCAAGGGTAATATCCTCGAGTCGAGTTCCGAGCTGATTCAGTTTTTCGCGTCAATTTTCGAGTCCAGTCGAGTTTGATAAATGGCTCGTTCGTTTTAAGTCGCCTTGAAATCATGGCCTGATTACACTGGAATTGAAAGCCATGAGAAATGTAAGCTAAACAGTAATATGGAATACTTTTAGTTTTGCTCACGAGAGGGGACACTGCTTGCATCTCGTCTCGTCTCGATAGCGAGACCAAAAGAGATTTTTTATAACAAGCTCAGCTCGGCTCGGCTCAACTGAGAAAATGGCTCGAGCCGGCTCACTTGGGGTGAACCATCGCCTCGAGTTGGCTTGGTAGGGATGAGCCATTTGCTCGGTTCGGCTCAACTGAGCCGAGGGCTCTAGCCGAGTCGGTTTTGTAAGCAATTCTAAACCCAGGCCGAGCAGTTTTGAAGATATCTGGCCAGTGCCCTATAACTTTTAACAGTGTTTCGCTCGAGCCCGAATACTCAAAACCCTCAACCCAAATTTAGAAGCTCGTGAACAATGTCCTTGACTCCTAGACTTCACGGCTACCGAGGTTGGCAATCAACTAGTTTTTTTAGTATTCAAATACAAACCGCCTATCTTTCTTTTTGTTGTTATAATTAATAATAATAATAATAATTATTATTATTATAAGTTGTAGTAGTGTAATTGATAATAATTATACTGTCTATGCAATATACTTGAAGAATGTACTCGAAACTACACACCAGATTTGGCTCGAGTTGACTCGAAACTCGACCCCAATTCAAGTCGAGCTGGAGGAAATTTTTCGAGTCGAAGTCTCGGGTCGAGCTCAAAGATGTCTGTTTCTAGTCGAATCGAGTGTCAAAGAAAACTCGCTCGTGTCCATCTCTACGAGTAACGCAGTATGGCATTTTATCAATGTTACATTATGTGAAAATGTTCATATATCAAGTAAAAATTTGTCCTTGCATTTACATAAAGCGATTCAGAACGTGCAGTAATAATAATAATAATAATAATAATAATAATAATAATAATAATAATAATAATAATAATAATAATAATAATAATAATAATAATAATAATAATAATAACGATAGTAATAGTAGTACGGAAAATTGAAGCCATATTTTTTCACATTTTTAAAGTTTCGGACCTAAAAGTAACGCGTTAGTAACGCGTTCCTTTCGAAGTAAAGTAACAGTTACTTTTTGGGGGCAAGTAACGTGTTACTAACGCGTTACATTTTAAGAGAAAGTAAAGTAACTTGTAACGCGTTACATTTTTGCAAGTAACTTACCCAACACTGGCGAAGGGGGATTGAGTCACCCCACTCACTGCCTAAACCTAACTACTTCCAACCTCCGAAATAGCAGTGAAGAACATGCCTCTCTTACAAATACTTAAGTGGCACTGGGCTGGATTCCCGCCTGATTTTATCACTAATGGGTTCAAAAACAAACGAATTTCGGTTCTTGTACAGTCACAGAGATCTGCACACAACGTAACTGCTTATAATTTCCATTGGTCTTGTCACATAGGCTAGGTTCGGAAAGAATTTTCATAACTTTTAGTATGCTGGAAAAAATAAACTTATTATAGTTATTATTATCTAATGCAATACCAAACTAAAAAGTAAAGAAAATAACAAGTTTTGTTGTAATAATTTCTCTTCTGCAGTAATAATATGGAAATTACACTGAATCTTAAAATGCCGATATATACAGTATATAGCGAGGGCCGGATCCAGGATTGTCTGAGGGGGGTGCACTGATAACTACAAAATAACCAATCACACTGAAACTCATCAAAGTGACATGTGACAATATTCTTTACCCCTGACAACACTGATGCATAGAACGGAGAAAAGTATTTCAAAGAGGGTCGCAAGTGTTATGCAGGGGGAAAAAATGTTCTCTCTTCCTGGCTTCTGTTTTCTTCCCTCCTCCTGGCTTCTGTTTTCTTCCCTCCTCCTGGCTTCTGTTTTCTTCCCTACTCCTGGCTTCCGTTTTCTTCCCTACTCCTGGCTTCCGTTTTCTTCCCTCCTCCTGGCTTCTGTTTTCTTCCCTACTTGACAAATGTTATATTGCTTTGCTTGGTGAATCCTTTTCCTTCAACCTTCAGAAAATCTACTTAAACTTTTGCTTTTGCAAAGTTCTGCTTTCTTTTAAGCCCCAAACGGAAACATGGTGGCAGAAATTTTCAGAAAGGGTTGCTATTTTCACTTCTAGCTTCTCATTTTAGATAGTGTATATTTACAACGAAGGGGGGGAGGTACACGTGCACCTTTGCAACCCCCCTAAATCTGGCCCTATATATAACCTATGTTTCTTACTAGCGACCTCTTTTAGGATATGGCCCGAGGTTGAGTAACTATTTCAAGACAAAGGTAATTAATGAACGTCTCCTATACCACAAACTACACAATAACATACAAAATTTCCATTGCTACTGGAAATTCCGGCATATAAACTCTTTAACTAAAAAATAATTGAATTCGTGTTCTGTGTTTGCGAAAATTCTGTTTCTAAAGTAGGAAAATTTTGTATATTAATATTTCTCACTGTTTATTCAGAAAATACTTAACATACTGATTTGCTTAAATTGAGAAAGATGTAAAATTCGTAATGTTAATACTAAATTTTAAAATGAGGGAACACGTATTTTCGTGTTTTTTCGAAAATTCCGCTCCTGAAAGGGGGGAAAGGAGGCAATCTATACTATTATACGAGGAGCAGTCATGAAGTTCCCGGAATTCTGTTGTAGCTCTTTATTAGCACAATATGTGTAAGTATACATTTACTTAAACACCTGCAAAGTCAACACCTTCGGAACACACACACACACACACACACACACACACACACACACACACACACACACACACACACACTCGTTCTACCGCTCCTGCGATTGGTGGAAATACCGACGAAAGGTCTCTTTTGGTATCATCAGAACTTCAGCTGCCGCGTTGATCTCTTCTACGGTGATGAAACGGGTACCTTTGAGATCTATTTTTAGCTTTTGTGAAGAGCCAAACATCTGATGGTGCTAAACTGTTTTTTATGGCTCTCAAAGCAGTGTGCGAATTAGATAGTCTATATTGGGGGGGATAAAATTAGGCCAAAGGACATAGTCTGAAGGTTCAAATTTCAAAATGAGACAATAAATGCCTTACCCCCCATATATATATATATATATATATATATATATATATATATATATATATATATATATATATATATATATATATATATATATATATATATATGTGTGTGTGTGTGTGTGTGTGTGTGTGTGTGTGTGTATGACATCTGTAATAAATAAGAGATTTATTAATTTAATAAATCCACCGACAAGAACTATGCACATATATATTGTCTGACATACACACACCCCACTAAACCTTTCTGAACGTGTTTTAATGTTGTACTCACTCTTGTCCCTGTAGCTCTCTAAGGTTTATTTAGTTAATAATTCGGCTTGAGCGATAGCTATAATCACAAGCATATGTTAATTTTTCCACTCATATTGAAAGCTTCCACTTTGCATTAATACATACAGGTTGCGAAAAGAAACCTACTTCAGTCTTGTGAAGACCACTAAAATTATCAGTTAAACTGGACATTTTTTTTTTTTTTTTTTTTTTAAGAAAATCTAGATATTAGCCTATCAAATAAGAAATGGATTGTTGCTGGTCCCGATTTCTCACATCAAGGTCAAATCGAAGGCCAAATATTTAAAATCTCTCAATTCAAATTTCGAACTTGTGCTTCTACTTCCCGCTAAAGCTGTGCTCATCACGACTTTTTTTCTCCAAATATCGATTCCGTGATGGGCACGGAAAGTCAACACTTAAAAATTACTTTACTGTTAGGTTGAAGATGAGTTAATTCACTATGGGCTACGTTATTCAAATAAAGTAAAATATTACACTGAAGTTTTTCAGACAACATTAATTGCGGGGACAGCAAACTGTACAGCGAAAAGATGGAAAAATGAAGGGTTAACTTTAAAAAAAAACCGCTCCAGTTGAAATACTTATACAGACACGGACAATGACACGGAGAACCTGTCGTATTAACAAATGCTGAAACAAATCTTGAATTATTCGCTTATTCACCTAAAAATCACCTTCATTAACATGTCTGCTCACTAGGAGCGTATCCCCCAGCGTGTACGTTAACATAATAATATAGTTCTACTAAACAACGTTGAAAATAGTGGGTAATTAGGTGGTAAGTAGAATTGACCAAAACTGATCAGTTTACATCGATCATTTCGAAATACAGCTAGAAGATTAAATTTACAAGAAATAACAAAAATCAGTGAAATTTGGAGTTATACTAAGCATAGTTTGAGGGGGAAAGCGAGCATCCCCGGTGGGGATACTTCAGCTGACTTCTTTGGGGGGGAACAAAATGTGATTGAGGGGGAAAATTCCCCTCATCCCCTCCGGTAATTCGTACCCTGTCTCAAAGTCTCTGGAGCAGATTTTCTCTAATTCTAGTCTTAGACGGAAGCATTTATTGTAGCAAAAATCGTATCATCGATATCCTACCGTGTAAAGTAGCAAATGCTATAGCATTTCCCATGCCATGGCATATCCTATGGCATTTCTTGCCGATAGAACCTGCTCTATTTTGTAGCATTTTCCCCAGCATTTCTGGTCCGATTGCAGCGCCGCGGTGTGTTAAAAGGAAGCAAAAGATTTTGTGCTAAATATCGATGCTCTTTGTTTTGTGTGGGGAAATTGAATTGTAGTAAAGAAAATGAGTTAGAGTAAGGCCAGTTTTAGACGAAAGCATTTATCATAGCATTTCTCGCAGCAGATGTGCTGCCAAAAATCTCGTATAATATTCTATGGCATCAAAAGTATATTGTGCTTTTACATGGTAGCATTTTGATTAGCATTTTTTCGTGACGTAGCAAACAAATCACTGGAGAAGAGCGCAATTATGGCTCCAAAACTAAAAACAGATATTTCAGTCACTATTTCTTCTAAAGCCCTTTTTCGCATATGATACAAAGGACTTTTAACGAAAATTTATAGAAGAAATTTCTAATGTTTTAATAAGTAGTGTATAAGTAATGGAAATATGGTGTGCACTTACATCTGAGATGCGTATTTATGTGGAAATATAGAAATTAAAGTCGAACCTGAAATGCACGTAATTTTCAATAAGCTGCCACAAAATTTTGGCAGGTCTATAACTTCCCCATTTTGTATCGAAAACAGAACCCAACCATCCCCATCGGGACTTCTAACCTATTACCACTACTGCTACTACTACTACTACTACTACTACTGCTACCACTACTACTCCTATTCCAACTACTACTACTATCCGTTCCTACTCCTACTCCTATTCCTACTACTGCTACTACTACTACTCTTACTATTACTACACCTACTGCTACTGTTACTATTACTAAGTACTCCTACTTCTACTCTTACTACTACTTACTCCTCCTACAACTACTACTCTTACTACTACTACTACTACTACTACTACTACTACTACTACTACTACTACTACTACTACTACTACTACACCTACTACTGCTTACTCCTCCTCCTCCTCCTCTTACTACTACTTATACTATGGATCCGTATAGTAAAACTACACATTACCATCTGTTAAAGTGAACCTGCACCGGAAAATGCAAGAGCACACCAATAAATGAAACGAGAAAGTTTTTAAATGAATTTCTGTGTGTATCCGTATAGTGAAACTGCACGCTTTTAACTTTGTACAAACAAGGATGTTCCTCATATTTTTTTTTAATCAACATAATAATAGTACCCCTACTCCAACTTTTTTCTTTACTACAATTCAATTCCCCACACATCACTTCCTTTTAACACACCACGGCGCTGCAATCGGAGCAGAAATGCTGGGGAAAATGCTACGAAATAGAGCAGGTTCTATCGACAAGAAATGCCATAGGATATGCCATGGCATGGGAAATGCTATAGCATTTGCTACTTTACACGGTAGGATATCGATGATACGATTTTTGCTACGATAAATGCTTCCGTCTAAAATTAGCCTAAGGGATACTCTTTCCCCATATATTTCTTTGTGGTATTCGTTTCTGAATATAACCGACGACAACTGTTGTTACAACCACTATAGCTTTAGCTACCTCACGCTTTAGTTTCGGAGCTATAATTGGGCTCTTCTCCAGTGATTTGTTTGCTGCGTTACGACAAGACGCTTATCAAAATAATACCGCGTAAAGCACCACGTACTTTTGATGCCATAGAATATTATACGAGATTTTTTTAGCAGCACATCTGCTACGATAAATGCTTCCGTCTAAAATTAGCCTAATTTGTGTATGAACGTGATGTTAGAGCATTGCGCGAACTGTGATATTGTGCCACTGATCACCACAAACTCTTCCGTTCAGCTACGCATCTCGTACGCTGTCTGTTATGACATGTTAACACTTGCCATATTTATAATTAGCAGGGCCGGATTTCCCAATAGGCCCGGTAGGCCCGGGCCTATGGGCGCAAGCTCCCAGGGGGCGCACAGCCGAGAGAAAAAAATTAAAAAATATCTAGAAATAAAAATAAATAGCTATAACTTAACATATTTTTTGAATTGACTAAAAAAATCAGGCTAATAAAGCATTCTGATTTTGAAGTTCATTCTAACAAATACTTGTTGGTAAAGTTAAACTATTTTTCAACATTATGCATCAACTTCGTTAAAACATTGATCTCAAACACGGGAGAACTGGCTTTTTTTTTTTTTTTTTACTTATTTACTTATTTTTTACTACAGTTTTTTGTTTGCCCAAATGGCTAAATTGAACAAAACCAAAGTTATTCACTAATCTTTTGTTAATACATTCAGTAAGTACGCCAGAAATTTTTACTTGGGGGTGTGTTCAAAATAAAAGGGGGGTTGTACTCTCAGAATAGTTATATAATTTTTAAACAGACTCAAACAGGAAAACAGTATATTTTGTTACGCAACTATTGCAATATTACTACTACTACTACTACTACTACTACTACTACTACTACTACTACTACTACTACTACTAATAATAATAATAATAATAATAATAATAATAATAATAATAATAATAATAATAATAATATCAGCTCTTCGCAGTGGTAGGTTCAATAAAGCAATTCACACATTTGAGCATTTATTATTATTATTAAACTAAGTAATACAGTGAAACCTCTCAAAACGGACATCGGTGGAACCGATTACTTGTCTGTAAATGAGAGGTGTCCCTAAAAGGAAGGATTCTCTCTCATAATACCACACCACACATATTTATGGCATGGAAGAATAAGGAAGTTTTTCCTCTTATGAAGATGTCCATTATTGAGAGATATCCGTTAAGAGAGGTTTCACTGTATTGGTAATTAACCTCCACTATTTTACCCAATAATTTCCCTACATGTGAATTGATTACATACGAATTATTGTAATTGTTTTGCAAAATTCTGCTATTATTTCAACTTATTCACCCCCAGCAAGTTTTAGTGGGTGATTGTTTTTCCAAAATATTAATTGGGAAAAAAAAATTCCCTCGTCCCATGCTGAAATCACATTCGTTTAGTAACTAATACTGTACTTAGTTCCAATTTCATTATTTTAATATTCTAACCCTGTTGTTAACGTTAATTGTTGTAATATTATTTGATTTCTTAATCTCCGTTCCTGCCCCTTCCTGGCTACGTTATTCGCTCTGAATATCTTTCATAAGAAATTATTCATTGATTTACTTGTTTTCCAGAAATCCAGTTTTTCAATTTACAAATATTTTGTATCTTACTGTTTTGTCTTCTTTAATATACCCTAATTTTAATAATCCCAGGGCTCACAGTGGTCTGGTCTCTTGTAAATATTTGAAAAGTGACCAAAAAATGTCGAAAAGCATACGAAAAAGTGACAAAAGTCTCATCATGCCCCTTTTTCCCTTTGTCAATTTCTCCATCACCTCTCTCTTTGTTTGTTGTTTTGTTTCTTTTTTACTTCTTTTTGAGCTTCCTTCTTTCTTAGGTTTTCAAAGTATGCTTTGTAGTTACGGTAAGCACACTTAGCAGATGTAAAAAGCTTCTGAGTAAGTGGATCCAGTTCTGGCCTATTTCAGAATTTCTTCATCCCAGACATTATATTTAACTTCGCATTAAGAGTTCTAAAAAACGTGAAATATTCAAATTCATCACCTACTCTTAAGAACATACAAAAAGCATAACACAAGAGGAACATGATGAATCACACAAACACACACACACAACGTTGAACGGAGCGTTAACTATTACGACAGAAAACTAAAAGATTATTATGATAGAAGAAAGAATAGACACTGAAGGGTTCTCAACCCCACCTTGAGAGCTTAAGCATTCATCAACCATCCGCTGTGCTTTAGAAAGAATAAAAGCTGAAGTGAGAATGAAGCTGACTGTTTCACATACTGAAGCTTTCAGAAGAGTAATGAGTAACAAGTTTCTGCCTTTTTTCATTTGTTTTTATGTTTTTCTTAGAAAACTGCCAATGCAAAACATAAATCACACGAAAAGTCACTTTACCTCTCAAAAAAGTAACTTTTAGTGACAAATTTTAAAAAAAAATAACTTTTAGTGACCAACTTGAAAAAAGTAAATTTTAGTTAAAAAAGTGACTCACTATGAGCCCTGTTCCGCTCAATGAATTTACGTGAATAAAAAATACTTTACAAAAAATTAAGATAGCGCCAAATGCGTTCCTGCATAACACTAGACTCAGTATAAAATATATGTAATTCTTACTTCAATCGATCTCTTCATTTCTAAAAACGTTTTGACTACACCCTTCTAACGTTCGTCCACTAATTGATACACCACTTGCAGAACAGGCTCGAAATCAGTTACAGAGCTTTGGGGGACATGAATATGTTAGGAGGGGCCAAGTCATTAAAAATTCTCTTACAAATATCTAAATTGTGCATTTTGTATTGAGGTCTGGAGGGGACATGAAAAATTTAGGAGGGGCCGGGCCCTCCCCAACCCCTTCTGGTTGCGAGTCTGTTGCAGAGTAGCACTTACTAACTGTATCTGGTATAAGCTTATTACTATTTGTCACATTTTTCCTTATTGAGGAGGAGGTAGGTGAATAACCGCTCAAGACGTTGCCAATTTCAGTCATCTGCATCTGTCCATCAATCTCTTTTCTCGGAAACGACAGCGGAACCCAGGAGGGTAGGTATCAGCGGTCTGTTTTGTCAATTGTTTTGATCGAAACACCGCCCGAAACAATGAGGTCGTGTGGTTCTCGAAGCCGTACATGAGAATGAGGTCGCTTCATATTTTGAAGTGAAATAAATAAATAAGAATATTGCCTCCTTTCATAAACGCTAAAACTTTTTTAACTTGATGTAATAAATAACCTATAAGATACTGATTGATACAATTGGATTTGGGCGAGTATTCCTCTTCCATCCAGGGGTGTGTGTAAAGAAATTTGGAGGGGTGTTAGGGGGGTGTTGAGGGGGTGTAGATTACTCCCTGAATACATTAACGGTATTTTGTTAAGCCCAGAACCAAGTAAATTCCTCAAAAAAACTTGCAATGATAAAATTGCATCGTGGAGTGGTGTTTAAGCAATTAACATATAGGCCTGATATGATTATTTAATAAAGGTTTTTAGGAAAGTAACTTTAACCAGACTAGGGGCGGAAAAAATTATTGGGCCTAGGGGCGCCAAAATAAATCCGGCCCTGATAATTAGGCAACCTGAGGACTGCACTTTTGTACAAGATTCGTTGTGATCAGTAAGTACGCCAGAAATTTTTGCTTGGGGGGTGTTCAAATTAAAAGGGGGGTGCCTTTAGAATAGTGATAAACATTTAAAAAAAAAGACTCAAAGAAAACTATATTTTGCTACGCAATTATTAGCAAGAATAACTGGTCCCATGGTTCCCCTCCCTCGCAGCTTTTATTTATGGAGCTCAATCTGCTAAATATACATACACATTTGTAATAGATTAATTTCTGTACATTAGATCATTAAAATAACATTTCATATTAACACGAATAGGAAACTAAGTTCAAAGATTTCATATCATTATAAAGAGAAAACCAAGTTCAAATCCGTTCCTGCTAAATAACAAACCAATAAAAAAAAAATGACTCACCTGATCTTTAGTTATGGTATTTCCCATCCCCAATTTCGGTCATCTGCATCTGTCCATCAATCTCTTTTCTCGGAAACGACCGCGGAGCCCAGGAGGGTAGGTATAAGCAGGTCTGTTTTCTCAATTGTTTTGATCGAAACTCCACCGGAAACAATGAGGTCATGTGGTTCTCGAAGCCGTACATGAGAACGAGGTCGCTTCGTATTTTGAAATGAAATAAATAAGAATATTGCCTTCTTTCCTAGACGCTAAAACTTTTTTTTTTAACTTGTAATAAATATGATACTGATTGATACAATTGGATTTGGGGGGAGTATTCCTTTTCCATCCAGGGGTGTTTGTAAAGAAATTTGGGGGGCTGTTACAGGGATGTTGGAGTGTAGATTAATCCCTGGTTGTTATTGCATCACAAATACAAAAACTACAACAACATTCTGGGAACTTTTATCTGCTCCTCGTATGAAAAATGAAAGTACTCACTCATAAACCTTTCGACTCGATCATACTATTACATCTAGAAATGTGAGATTTGGATATAAACATGGGTGTAGTTACGAGGTGTGTTTGTGCACGTTTTAATAAAACGGTTTGATTCTGTTTTTTTTTTTTTTTTTTAATTGTTATATATTTTAAAATGAGGTTCACTGAAATTCTTCAATTCATTGGAATAACATTTCATCTGATTTTCAATCCACCTAATGCCTTATAAAATGAGCACGAGAATGTTAAAATGGGTGGGTTTTAATTACCTCCAGTGGCGTATTTGGGGGGTGGCTTCCGGGCTTAAGCCCTCCTCCGAAATCTTATTTAGTATGGTAAAGTAAATGAAATATCTTGCAGAATTTTCACATTTCCAGGCAAAGCTGCCCCGAAAGTTAGCAAAGCCTCTCCCGAAACAAAATCGTAAATACGCCACTGATTACCTCTATACCCATTCATACGAAAAACTCTTATGTAATTATCTTTTCGTACACCACAAGAAAAGTTCTCGCTAGGCTTCTAGACAGAAACTCCTTTTGCTACGAGAGTAATGAATAAGAAAGGATTTTTTTTTTTTAAATACTTATGCTAAGGGAGGTTCAATTTTTTTTAACCAGAACAGATTACTACATGAAACCCTGAAGTTAGGGAGGTGAAAATCGGCATATAAACTTCTCATTGAAAGTAAGAGAAGGCGTGTCCAGTGTTTTCCAAAATTCCTCTTTTTAGAAGAAGGGATAATTTCTCTATTATTTGCACCATATTGAAATCGTTGTCTGTTGCTTGTACCTAGGTAATTGCATCATAGAAAACGGCTTACCTGTTTGAAATGAATTTTGAGATATAGTTATAGTTAGTGCCTGCCTGAAGCTGGACTCTGACCATGTCATTTTGAAATGAAATGAAATGAAATATTTATTTAAGTTTTACGTCCCACGGTTATGCCGGCTAGGCTAAAGGAGACGATGATGATGAGAAATGAATGAAATGGTGGCATGAATAGAGTAGGAAAACCCCGAGAAAACACACGCTCACGGTGTTTGTCCACCACAAAGCTCACTTTGCGTGAGTTGGGATCGAACCAAGGACCCTATGCACCAGAGGTGAAGGCTCCACCACTGAGCCACCGCGACCTTCTCGCGTTATTTTGATTAAAGGACGCATCCTAAGGTAGACGAGAGTAGAAGAGTTCAAAATTTATGCCAAAAATAGAGTATCTTATATATATATATATATATATATATATATATATATATATATATATATATATATATATATATATATAATTGTACTTTCATTGAAATGAGTGGCCTACATGGGAAGATACTTTTCAGAAACCTACCCTCCCGGTGGGTACGAACAACAGGCAGTTCTGAGTCTGACAGGCTTAATAATAATTTAATAAACCTACATTTATTAAGTTTTTATTTACGTAGAAACCTTGAATAGAGACAGAAAAGACAAATTGTGAAACACGTAACTCTGTCACGTTTTCTAAAAGCTAAATTGTAAATGGTTATTGCAGGTCGTGCTTTATTGATAGTTTCAGAGTTTATTTCTGTCAGTAGCTTGCGTCTTCTTGCTTGCTCTTCACGCCCCCCAGACTGGAAACCACTGTTCTATACGCTTCCTTCTCTATATTTATCACAAACAACAATTTAAATCACTTTGAGTTAACATAAACCTTGACAACTGAAATTCTTAGAAGGTACGGTTCCAGAAGAACCGTATTCAACTATTTCTTTCAGTGATAATATTAATTTAATATACATGTTGGGCAGGGCCGGCGAGAGCGGTCGCGGGCCCCGGGGCTGAGCAATCCCGGGCCCCTTACATGTTTCCTTATGACTTTTTACGTACTTACCACTTTGGATGGAAATAAACTAAAATGAACATCAAGATTTATTTTGAACTCTTTATTAGACAATAGTAATACGTTTAATTTACATGTTAAACAGTATTACTATATCTCCAAATAAGTGAATAATAAGAACTCTGAACCTAACATATGTTCACTGTTCGCTAAAAAAAAAAAAAAAAAAAAAAAAAAAAACATTAATTCATTATTTATGATTTTGTTTAGACCCTACACTTGTTGGTTCTAAGATTTTTTGAAGGCTTCAAAACTAAAATGAATTTTAAAAAAAATATATATTTAAATACAATGGTATCAAAATATAGAAAAAAGTAACTTAGCTATTCGTAATAGCAAAAGTTCTCCCCTAATGCTCAATCAAATGCTCAAAACAAACTGATTTGTGAAAGAAATACAAAAAGAATGTATTAAATAGTTAAAAATTGAGAAAGTAAATGTTCTCAACCAGCCAACCTACCCTGTACTATGAAATCTTTGCACAAATTGTTGCTATAAATAATTATATAGAAGTAAGCTATGCAGTTAGTCTTCCTCAACTAGAGACATGAGGCATTAGGCCTAATTTAGTTATTTCAATGAAATATTGCTCAAATTAACTATAGTGTGAATAATAATGTGGTATTAATAGTAATTGTCTGTAGGAGAAATTTATTATATATGTATCACTACTAGACAACTGTTACAGTTACGATGTATCCTTTTCTACGTATAGTTACAACAAAATTCCCTTTCTGGCCTTTTTCAGGGCGAATTCATCAATGATAGCTCCCAGTTTGGTACACTTGACAAGTTCTGTCTCCACTGCCAACAAGCTTAAGCTTGATAATCTGTCTTGACATACTGTAGAGCGTAAAACATTTTTTACTCTATTTAACAGAGAGTAAGAGCGCTCTGCACTAGCAACGGTAGCATAAAATTGTGGCGAATATACGAAGGGCCACTGTCGGATTTGGAAATAAAGTTTCTAGATTCAAAGTTTTGATGTTATTTAGGAGATACCATGGTGAAAGCGTTTTCTCACCAAAAGTGGCGAATATATCAATTTCAGTCTATGCAGTCCATCAGAAAGACCATCTCCTAAATCTTTTGGGTATCGCTGGACTAGTGCAGCTGCTTGTTCTTGGACCTGGTCAATTGTCATTTCATTGCAAGACCACAGTACACAAAAATTGTTACACAAAGAGCGCACTGATTGGAAGTGAACTCGACCAACATTTAGTAATTATCCTCGGCCGCCGGGCCCCCTCTGTAGCTCTGGGCCCCAGGGCTCTAGCCCCTCCTGCCCTCCCCTCTCGCCGGCCCTGATGTTGGGTAATTTTAGCATGCTTTAAAATAAGCATTATTCTTACATTAAAGTAATAATAATAATAATAATAATAATAATAATAATAATAATAATAATAATAATAATAATAATAATAATAATAATAATAATAATAATAATAATAATAATGTTCCTGGTAAGAAGTAAAGTTATTACAAAATTTAACTTGAAATAATTTCTTCGGTTCCAATTTAAAATCGAGACTTCAAACAAAACACTTAGGTAAATACAGTTTTTCACTTCTACCTACAGATTTACTTACAAGCAAGAAACTCCTGCAGTGAATAAAGGAATCTAAAGTAAGACACAGGTGCCAACATGGGGGATGAAGGGGGTTTAAAAAAACCTAAAGTGTCAACATAGGGCAATATGACACCTTTTAGCAAAGTCATAACTAGCAATGCGAATTTGGTTGAAAATTCTGCAGTTAATAAAGGAATCAAAAGCAGAACATACGTGATTTTTTTTTATATATATCAGTGGGGTTTTAAAATTCGTAGAGGAAGAAACACTTGAGGAACTTGAATACTCACTAACTTAGATCATCACAGCCATCAGAATAGATACAACTCTACTTGGACCCGTATTTACGGATTTCACGAACTTGGAACCAAGAAAATTTTGTGCCTTTTCCCCTGGACTCACTCCATTCCCCTTATTTGTTCGTAAATTCAGTAAAGGGCTAAACAATACGGTCGCAGCCTCTTACGTTGAGGCACCAATAACGGGTGTAGAGAACCAAATACAGAGATTCGTCTGTATAATACGCTGGTAATTAATAACTCCTGAGCTCCTTTTAGCCCCAGTAATGTATTGACAATCCAATCCTCTTCCGTTATCACTGATTACTAAAAATATACACTGGAATGCATAGAAATGAAACAAACCGTTTTGTCTCGGCGTTGCCTACTAAAGAGAATCTAAATATCATATTAGATCAAAGAAAAATCACTAAAGACTTCAATGTCGGGGGTTGATCATGAAGGTGGTGAAAGTCAGTTTGACCGTCATTGATAATGTGACTTCAGTCTTTTAGAACTTTATTTCAGAACTCTATCAAAAAAAAAAAAAAAAAAAAAAAATCATTGAAATCGGAGCCGGACACTTGGGTGATGCCTCTTGTCAGGCTTGTTTTTCCACATCACAAAGTTTCTAGTACTATCGTTAGATGTCACTAGCTCATGGAGACATTTTCAAGAGTCAGTATCGTAACGCTCTCACTGGAAGACTTGGAAACTAAAATGAAGACGATAGTTCGGCAAGGAAAAGTACGGGACCGACCGAAGTGCAAAGATAGTATTCTGTACAAACTTGAATGAATTGCAATATTTGCTTCAATTTATGTAAGAGTTGGGCTAGCAATTTCGTCTGATATATTTCTTATTACAGTACTGTGCTGACAAGTTGGGTATATAATGGCTTCGTCATGCTTACTGGGAGGGCGCAATGCATTAGTAACAGGTAAATAATTTTTACTTTGTACTGGATTGGGACGGGGACAATCAACATTCAATCATAATTTGATTTATCACATCCTAATGATTTACTTTTAAAATAACTTCTCTGTATATGTGTCGTAAAACTCGAGAGAAATTCGTCGTTCAAAATTCTTATATAATAGGGAGGAAGTGTTAAAAGCAAATTATGAATAAATAATTTTACAAAGCAACTGGCGCTCGCGGTTGGTACAAGGAAGGTTCTGGGTTCGAATCTCATGATCTGGCATTTTAACATATTTCTTTTCTCAGTTCCACCAAGCTAAATAAACTATTATAGACGTTCTTCCAAAGAATGGAAAGGATGCGTTACTGTTATAAACAAAACCGGATCAGAGAAAATTATCGGAATTAGAACAGTGGCGTATTCGAAGGGTCCGCTGAATTGGATTCTCAATGTGTGGAACTGTACACATTCTTGCAAGACTTTTGAATAATATACTTTCAAATTGAATATTCAGTAAGCCTGAAGACTTGAATTTTCGACTTCAGCCTCTCTTTTTTTCTTTAAATGATAATTATTACAAATTATACTTCTTATAGCTTATTGATTCATCAAATAGTTTAGAGTTTTCTTCAGTCCGAAAATGCAGTATATCTTACCAACTCTAAACAAACGCATTGAAAATCGTCTATCCTTTAAAAATATTGTTTATCTCCCGGGAAACTATCCTAAAAGGCGGATGAACCACAAGGTGGTCAACGGCATGGAGATGTGGAAAGGAAATGGCAATACTACCACATTATTTATTTCCAGGAGGAGGAAAAAATGAACAGAAATATTTTAGTTTTACGGCCCACGATTATGCCGGCTAGGCTAAAGGAGACTGTGATGAGAAATAAATGAAATGGTGGAATGAAGAAAGTGTGAGGAAGTGGGAGAACCCCGATGATACCCACGCACACGATGTTTGTCCACCACAAAGTTCACGTAGCGCTAGCTTGAATCGAACCAGGGACCCCACACACGTGGACGAAGGAACAGAATAAATAAAATGATGATTCTTCTTGAGGTAAAATAAGTCCCCCGTTCGAATCTCCAGATGAGAACTACTCCGAGAAGAATCATGAAAGAGGAATATAATAACTTTCATCGCATGGGAACCTAAAACGTACAAACTTTGCGACGTGCAGGTAAACTTGAAAATTTAAAAATGGAAATGTAAATTGAACATAATGGGCTTGAGTAAAGTGAGATTAGGTGGTGGGACCCAGGGGCATCATTTCAGCCTTCGCTTGAGGGGGGCAAGACCACCACCGACGTAAGACTTTAACGTTTTGTACTAGTATATTAGTAGACAATCGATTAAAGTATATGTATTCCCCAAACTCTTGGGAGGGCAATTGCCCCCTCCTGCCCTCCCTAAATGACGCCCCTGTTGGGACCATTTGGACTAGGTAGAAGAAACGCACGGGGCCAAATACTAATCGACTTCTGTAGGCAACATAATATGGTGGTGAAGAATACGTGGTTTAAGAAAAAAAAAACAAAGTTGTACATGTGGGAAATCCAGAGGATTAAGGAACGCTACCAAATCGATTGAAGAAAGGACTGGGGAAGGAAGGAAGCGGCCTGGGAACATTCTGTTGGGTACCATCGCGAAATTTGCCTGATGCGAGTGAGTAAACCTTATTCCGGATAATTGGGCTGAAAAAACCTTTTATACTTTTTTTCCAGTGGCGTATTTACGATTTTGTTTCGGGGGGGGGGGGGGGGACTTGCCTGGAAATGTCTAAATTCTGCAAGATATTTCATTTACTTTACTATAGTAAGTAAGATTTCGAGGGGGATTAAGCCCGGAAGCCCCCCTAAATACGTCACTGCTTTTTTCAACGGTTGAATAAAATCAATTATCACGTATCCAGAAATTATTTTCAAATAAAATCTATCGTAGAACCGAAAATAAGTATATCTTAATATTTTGGCAAAGTTTGATAGATTGGAAGCAGTGGCGGATCCACGGGAAGGGGGGGGGGGCGATCGGAGCAATCCTCCCCCAGAAGAGGAAAGTTTTTTTTTTTAATTTTATATATAAATATAACCCATCCCAGAGTTTGGAGCTCTTAAAAGTAGCTCTATGTAGTAATATTACCATCCACCGCCCACCCCCATAAGTCCGTCCTGGATCCG
The DNA here is from genome assembly GCF_964235325.1 of Thermobia domestica. NCBI lineage: Eukaryota > Metazoa > Arthropoda > Insecta > Zygentoma > Lepismatidae > Thermobia > Thermobia domestica. Next base: position 21,855,940 of record NC_137460.1, on the reverse strand, counting down.
TTCCAGATTGAAGTGTATTAACATCTTTCTTAACATGTGTTTCATTTCTTTGTTCAAATATATACGTTTTGGGGCGTTTACACTTAGTCGATTTGCGTTCGATTCAGTTGAATTGACGTCACTTTCAACTTAATCGACCGTGTAAACGAGACTTCAACTTAATCGCTTGTTGATCGAAGGCAACTAGTCGACTGGCAACTGAACTGAAAGACGTTCTATTTTCTGTGGTTGAAATAATTGAACACATCCATCGATATGATTCGGCCTAGTTGATTCGATTTAGTGGCAAATGCAGCGAGTCGATTTAGTCGTGCGACTAAATCGACCAAGTGTAAACGCCCCATTTATCTATTTCTAGGAGCTGCTAGTGGAATTGGTCGCGCTGTCTGCCAAGTACTAGCACGAGAAGGAGCTCGAATCATAGCGACAGATAAGAATGTAGAGGGCGCTCAAAAAACTGCAAGCAGTTTGCAAGGTAATATATGTTAAATCAAATATTGTTAATAAAAGAGACACTGTATCATAAATATACAGTATTAGTTGGAGAAAATGGTGCACATTAATATTTGTGGGAGTTCGTTAGGGTTCCTTATTATTATTATTATTATTATTATTATTATTATTATTATTATTATTATTATTATTATTATTATTATTATTATTATTATTATTATTATTATTATTTTAATGATAACTAACTCAAATGCCCGTTCTTCGCACGGGGAGAATAGGTTTATGGGAAATATTTGAATCCCCTTCTTCCTTGTAATATTTAGGTGCAGTTTTACTATACGGATCCACAGATTCTAAAATGTACTGAAAAATTAGGGGAAGTCTTTAATTTGCCCATTTTGTGTCGAGAACAAAACCCAACGAAACCCTGCGGGGCTTCTAACGCTTTCCTACTCCTACTGCTACTCTTACCCCTACTCCTACTATTACTACAACTTGTACTATGGATCCGTATAGTAAACTTGCACGAATATTTATTTCAATGAAGGTGGCATGATAAAAATCCAGATAATACTCTACTTTCGGCAAAATATTGAATCACTCTACTCCCACAGAATACGCGTTTAAACAAATTGATATGCTTTAAACACCTAGCTTGAAATGGGTACAATCTTCCAAAAGTCATTTCAAATGGGGTCAGATGTTTCTCCGGCCCCGAGAAACTATGAATTCGATACAAATCGCATTCATTTTTAACATTTTATTTTTCACTTTCCTCTCCTGCCGATGGGTATGAACTTGGAATTAAACAGGGTTGAGAGCGACACTATTCATTTCAGCGACCTCGAAAACTGTGGATTCCTAATTAATATCAGTCGTTTTGCATTATTTTTACATGTCACTCCTTTCAACTATATTATAGGGTGTTAAAGTACTATACCGACAAACTGTAAGAGGTGATTCCGTACATCAAAATAAGAGAAAAAGTTCACGTGGACCTATGGCGAAAAGTGCATAGTTTCAAAGCTAGGGGCTGTTCAAAATCACGAAAAAGTCAAATTTCAAGAGGTCCTATTTCGAATTCGAGAAACTGTGGAATGCAATCCTTATCAGCGTAAAGGAAGTCACGCATACGGAATCCAAAAATGTATATTTCACTAATGTTCAATAGGTGTACAGAGTATTCCCTGCTGGATGAAATTTCAGGACATGCCATCAACCGAAATTTCAGATATTCTCTGACTTTATGATTGGTCCAAAGTAGACAAACGATGAACCTTAATAGCAGTGAACACGGAATCGTTTGGCGCAATGTCGGAAGTGTTAAGGATCGTCAGCAGCATGGTTTCTCGTACTCGGGAAAACGCATGCTGCGATGCTTTCTTTCACGCTTATAAGTGAAGAAAACGTGAAATATAACATGACGAAATACATATCATCACACGTTATTCCGAACACAAAAGAACGTGGAGCTGCCGGTTCCTAACACTTCCGACTTCCCTCTGAAGCATTGGATGTCCATTGTTGTCAAGGCTTACCTCCAGCCTACTTTGCACCCTCCTTGAAATCAGGGTATATCTGAAAATTCCATTGAGAATATATCGGAGAATCACACCCTGTAGGGAATACCCTGTACACCTATTGAAAATTGATGAAATATGCAGTTTGGATTGTGTATGCGTGGCTTCCTTTACGCTGATGAGGACCACCATCCACAGTTTCTGGAGTTTGAAAAAGGGCCTGTTGAAATTTAGCTTTGTCGCGATTTTGGACAGCTCTAGCTCTGAAACTATGCACTTTTCGCCATATGTGCACATGAACTTCTTCTCTTATTTTGACGTGAGGAATCACCTCTTACAGTTTGTCGGTATAGTTCATTAACACCCTGTGTATATATATGCGTACAATGCCTTTGGCGTTTCCCTGTTAATTCTCAGTCCAGCTGACATGCCCGTTCATGCCTAATTTTGGGATTAAATGTTCTCAGTTGTAACCCAATAGCAAGACAAAATCAAACTATGAATTCAACACTAATTTCAGTCATTTGAGACATTTTTCACCCCTTCTCACCCCATGCTGATGGGGGATGAACTTGAACTTTAACGCAATCAAGAGTGTAATTACTGATCTCAGCAACATCAAGAATTCTAGATTGGACACTAATATCGGTCGTTTTCGATTATTTTTATATGTCAACCCTTCCCATCACTCTAGGGGTGCTAATGGGGGTTAAACTTGAATTTAAACGGCATCTGGGTTGTCACTGTTCATCTCAGCGACCCCGAAAATTATGAACTCTACATAAATATCGGTCGTTTTCGATCATTTCATATGTTCCCCCTTCCACTCTCCCGAGGAAGTCAAATCTAATGGAGACTAAACTTGAACTTAGAGATCATTGGAACTACCTCCAACCAACTTAGAGACCTGGAAAACTATGGATACGACACTAATATCGATCATTTAAAATTATTTTTACGTGTTACAGTTTCATCCCATCCCCTTTGCAGGGTACTAATCGGTTACTTGAACTTAAATGGCATCTGAAATATCACTCTTTATGTAAGCGTCCGCGAAAACTATTGATTCGACACGAATATCGATCGTTTCCGATCATTTTTATATGTCTTTATCCTCCTCCTCCCGTTTCTCTGAGAGTGCTAGGCGGGTCTTACCCCAAATGCGAGCTGATCTTGGACTTAAAGGGCACCAAAAGTGTCATCAATCAATCAATATATATATATATATATATATAAAACTCGACCAGAAACCAAAAGACATTGAATTAGCAGTTGTATTCGTACAGGTTTGTAAGCTATTCACTGTTTAGCACAGCCATCTTGCAACATTACATGAAACTTCACTCAAAATTTCATTGAGCGTCCATGGTACTTTCCAAGATCATTCGAGAATTAAAAGCACGATTTTGTTTAATTTTACTGGAATGATGTTGGGACAGCATCACAGAAAAAATATTATTTTTAAGTATTCTGCCTTTTGGGAGGTCCTGGGACTTCTTCTTCTTCTTCTTCTTCTTCTTCTTCTTATTATTATTATTATTATTATTATTATTATTATTATTATTATTATTATTAATTAATTAATTTATTTATTTATTTATTTATTTTTTCTTAATTTTCAGTTTGAACCTAGAAATGTTTCTTCCATATATCTGATATTTTCAGCGTCTTCATTTAACTCCCAATATTTTCTTCTAGTTTTCAAATCATCGATCAGTTGTGTTCTTCTACTTCCTATTCCTCTCTTTCCTTCCATATTTCCTTCTATGGCGGTATAAACAAGACAATTTCTTAGTAAGGACATTTTTCTTCTTGGACACATCCAATCCAATTGGCTTTTCTACGAAGTTTAGTGGCTAGAAGCGTCCTCTTCTCTCCTATCCGTTTTAAAACGTTTTCGTTTGTCACTCTTTCTGTCCATTTTATCTTATCCGTCTTCCTCCAACATCACATTTCGAAGCTCTATAAATATTTCTTCTCTAACTTCCGTAATATCCAAGTCTCTGAACCAAAAAGTCCAATGCTCCATATATAGCACTTGACCAACTTCTTCCTAAGTCCAATATTAAGGCTGATAGTTAAGAGTGACCTTTTCTTGTTGAATGATTCTTTGGTTATGGTAATTCTCGACCTGATCTCGACGAGAAAAAATATAATGCTGAAAAATAACCAATCATAAAAATACCATATGGTCTCTTTAGTTTTCTTCCCTTTCTGTTAATTATTTTTCATTCTTGCCATCATGCAGGTGACCGGGTTCGATTCCCGAAAAGAAAAAATTGGTTTGGAATCCGCATTAAGTTGTAGGTCCATGTCCCATTCAGCCCTTTCTTTAGCAATGAAAGAGACGTCGAACTCTTAAGCAAAAGAGAGAAGAATTAGCATTCTCTTCTGTATTTGATAACGTCATAGATGTCCGAAAACTGTCTGTCATTATTGTTATATATATTTTCTGTTCTTGATTCTCTAATCACACTTTCATTTCACGTAAACCAATGTAGAAAGCTTCCGTATGTTTAACATGCCTTATTCCAGCTTCCACTCGCGGTAAGGATACAGAATTTTCAATGTTGACCCAGCATCGTAGGGCGATTAAGGAACGATTTAAATTAGTGGTAGCGAACTCCACCAGAAAACTAGAATATTGTATTGTATTTATTTCGTCCTTGTTTCATACATTTAGCACTGTATTACAATGCATCTGAAGTAGACACGTCATTGATATATAAATACAAAAGCAAAAGAAATAATAGTGAAAATTACACACACTAGGTTAATAATTATGTCTCACATCTACAACTTGTTACACATTACATTTTACATGTTATCATTATTAAAAATAAAGTTAGAATAAGCAATTATTACTTGCAGTGTATTTAGAAATCCTCAAATAAATACTTAATGCTAAAAGCAAGTAATGACACTGATTTACTGTACATCATGTAACATTTTTATTCACTTTGCAGTACATGTATTCCTCTACCGAGTAAAAGCAGTGTTGTAATAAATATTTCTGGAGTTCTTTTTTAAATTTAGCAACAGAGTCCTGAGTCTATATCTTTGGGAAGTTTATTGTAAAGCATGATACCCGCGTATTTACACCCTTTTTCATATAATACTGTTCTGTGTTCTACAATAGAAAAGTTTTGTTTGTTTCTTGTATCATGATCATGTTGTTGTTCGCGTAAGGATACCTTGTAAGTGTCTCTTTACAGATATCAATAGATTTAAAATATACAAACATGGCACTGGAAGTATTCGAAGTTTTTTAAATATTGGTTTGCAATGATCTTTTGGTTTAGCGGTCGCCATCATTCTTACTATTCGTTTCTGTATTGTAAATATTACTTTGGCCTTGTGTGTATTTCCCCAAAATATAATACCATATGTTAGATTCAACTGGAATAATCCAAAGTAAATTATTTTTAAAGTAGACTCTCTTCAAACATTTTTAAGTACTTTAATTGCGAAATACATTTGATTTAATTTTTTTTACTAAGCTTTAGTTATTTGCACATCCCAGGAGAGATTTTTATCTATCCAAATTCCTAAGAACTTAGTTGAGTTTACAAAGTCTATTTCGTTATTTTCAATTACAATGTTCACAGGATGTATGTTTGTTGCGCATGTGATGAAAATTGCATTAAAAGCCAATATGATGACAACTCATCTCCTTAGTTGAATGTGTACGATTCGGTCAATTATACGCCTTCAGAAAGGTAGTGTCATAGAGTTAAAGCAATCAAGTGGTACTAGGGTTGTAATGAACAGTATTCATTCACTTTTTATTATTATTATTATTATTATTATTATTATTATTATTATTATTATTATTATTATTATTATTATTATTATTATTATTATTATTATTATTATTATTATTAATTTTAAATTCAGCATCAAGTAGATCATATAAAAGTATAATATGGGATTTGTCATGAAAGGCATATATATGAATAAGAGTTGAGTTGATTTTGAGTTTAACGTCCTGTTTAGCAGCGAGGCTATATGAGACGTGGACCTACTGATTAACGTGGAATCCGAACCAGATGAGCTCCCACCAGGTACATATGAATAAGAAAAAAAAATAGTTTAGAAAAATACAGTTGACATTATCATGAACAATATTACCATCAAAAAATGATAAAGCTATTTTTTGTAAGAAAACCGGCTGTATTTTCTAAATATTGCCTCTCAATATGCGCCCATTAGAATCCGTTTATGGGGTACAAACATTTTACAAGGAGAACTTTGCATACAGCTTTCTTAAAATTTACTTGGGTTTATAAATAGACTTTAAATTATGTAGTCATTCATTTTGCAGCTCCAGTCTAACATCAGGGTCCACACTCTAAAAGTCAGGGAAATGCTTATGCTTCAAAAAATGCTAAGAGTAAGTGAAATTGCTATATTTCATAAAAGAGTCAGGAAAAATGCAATCAGATTTCACGAAAGTATTCAGAATGTTCCTGTTACTCAAGTGATGTTAACAAGCATTGTAGGTACTCACAGAAGATACGAAAAACACCTCAAAGAATCAATGTAGGTTTAAAAAGATAATGATAAAAAGGCTGTAAAAGACAACATCTTCAGAAATAAAGGACCTTAAGAAGCGCCAAACTGTGTTGAAACTTAAAACTTTGAGAGAACAAATTGGATACATAAATAAATAAATAAATAAGAAGATAGATGCTATAGAAAATCAGATAGGTTTATTCGTTGTAGATAAAGCGATAAGGATTTTTTTTTAACCTATACCAATATACGTTCCTCAAACTCCTTAACACTATAACATAGGGTACAGCAATTAACCAATCATACACTTTATTTTTAAATTAAGTAATCGGTAAATTTTGCGTGTGTATTGGTAATGAATTTTATATCTTGTATTATATAGCTATTCTTGATTCTTGATAGCCTGCTATACGATATCAACTTGTTTAGCAGATCCTGTATTATATGGGTGAATATCGTGTCTACGCTGCATACCTGAAATATTTTGAAACAAATGTCAAACATACTAAAACCTTACACATTCTAAAACCTTATCTATACAAATTGACAACAGCCATAATTTTCAACTTACGGAACAAAGGTTTACAGTGTTCTTTAGATGATGCATCACTGATTATTCTAATATTTTTTAGTAGTAGTAGTAGTAGTAGTAGTAGTAGTAGTAGTAGTAGTAAAGAAGAAGTAGAAGAAGTAGAAGAAGAAGTTCATTCATTTAGTTAGTGTTACCCGAAATAATATTCCATATTCTATGGTTCTTTGAAAAAAGCATAATATGCTGATCTTATGTAGTTGTTCGGGACTATATCCCTTTAAGTTTCATATTAAACGTATTAATCTCGAAAGTTTTATACATCCGTATTCTACATGTGCTTTTCATGTTACTTATCCAGAATGATATCAAGAAATTTTACATTCTTCGACGCTACCGGACACTCGTTCAATGAAAATATTTGTCTAGTAGTTTTATTTTCATTAAGAGGAAATCCGTGTGCCTTGAACCATTCCTTGGCTTCTATAAAAATTTCCTCATTCAATATCATTAGTTCTGTAAGATTATTGCTGGTGTTTAACAAGGTTGTGTTATCAGCATAAAGAAAGGATTTACTTGAGATATTCAGTGGTAAGTCATTTATCATTAATATAAACACTAGCATCCAGTGAGATTATTCAATTTTCCAAAACTATCTGTCTTACTAATATTTTCATTAAAGAATTACCTTGACATGTTTATTATGATTTTACCTTTTGTTTAAGGCACTGGTCATCTGTCATTAGGACTCGACGTCTGCGATCCAGCAAGTATCCAGTGTGTGCTCAAACAAGCAACAGAAGCGTTCTCAGCGCCACCTACAATAATTGTCAATTCCGCTGGAATAACGGATGATAATTTCATATTGAACATTACGCACGAAGCATTTCAGAGGGTTATCGATATCAATTTGAAGGTGAAATGTTTCTTTCGTAATATATTTAGATTGTTATTTATCTGTTTACGTTTACTAGTCTGGGTGGACTTCGTGTCGTACGATAGATTACTAAATTGTAAACATTCTGGTTCTTAATTTGAAATTATTTAAATCAATATTTGGATTCCAATTATATAATTTTATATACAAAAAACGTTAATACTTTAGTAAAAGGAAATACAGTCTCACAATTAGAAAATCATTTTAAACTAACTGTTGAAACATTAACAATATGAACATCGAGTGACAACTTAGGAGATAAATGTAGCTTAAGCTTATGTTTTGAAGCACCAGCTCTTCGGAACCCCACGGTGTAACCTTTGTTAAACGCTGGTGTTTAGTGTTTACCCAACACGCACTAGCGGACTGCACTACTACTGATTATCTAGGTCTGTAGTTATGTACTATTGGGTTGTACGCTGCGTTATTACGAAACTAACGTAGCAGCAAAGTCTAGTCTACTATCCAGAGGAATAGTCATAAGTAAATATACGGGCTGTACTATATGAAAGAAAATAAATACGCGTGATATCTACTAAAAGGTTTTTACACAGTACTGTGGAACAGTGTAGATACGCCCGGTAAAAACTGCGCCTTTTGTATAGCTACTACCTGGACAATTATTTACGACTTCCACATTCTAAAATGATTTGCTTGCCATACGGAGCTTGAGCGTCGTGCACAAAATAGAATAACAAGAAAAGGTAAAGATAATAACAATCAACATAGTTTGCACTTGCCTGCTGCAAGCAGGAAAGGCAAAATAGATAGCATGTTGAAATCATGTCACACTGCCAAGCTGGAAAAATTCCCGTATAAGGCTTTTATCAAGATACATGTGAGAGAACTTTACAAGCAAAAGGAAAACAATGGAAGAATTACACTATTAAATAATAATAATAAATAAATAAATAAATAAAAATCTGTCACGTAAAAAAAGAAAAAGAAAAGAAAAGAAAAAAGAAAGAAAAATCGTCATAATATCTCAATCCCAAACCCTTGCATTTAGAGACAGCTAAATTAATTTACGTTGAGCGACATCAACTCTGTGGAGTCGACTTCACTTCGGTCTCCTTTTTTCGACTGCTTGAGAAGAACATATGTAGGTTGCTTGCTAAACCTTATTTTAAGTATTTGGAACGATTTGTGTGTTACTTGATCCGGGTTCTGTCACAGACACACTGTGGCCGTTCCTGAATCTATAAACGTTCAGTCTGCTTATTTTTCAAGATAGTCTAGTATAACTTTAAGTTCTGGTGACTAATTGCAAAAGAGTTTTGATCTTTTTATATCCTTTACATTATATTATTCACAAACCAATCCTGATTATAAGAAGTTACCGTAATAAATTATTTAATAAGGTACGCTTTTATTTATTTTCATTTTAAAGATTGAAATAACTAATTAAAAGAGGACTGACAAACTCATTCTGTCTCCTGCCAATGCTCACGGAAAGACCTATTTTTGTTCTTGGTACGCAAGAAGTTGACCAGTTAGAAGAAACCATTTAGTAAATGTGTCTTCTTTCTGCAGGGTACGTTTTTAGTGACACAAGCTGCTGCTAACACTTTGGTACAGGCAAATGTGAAAAATGGCTCCATCGTCAACCTAGCAAGTATTTCAGGGAAAATCGGCAATATAGGCCAATGCAATTACTCCGCAAGCAAAGCAGGGGTTGTAGCCTTCACAAAAGTAGCGGCCAAGGAATTTGCTCAGTAAGTATTTGTATTCAGATAATAGATCCTTTTAATTTCTCTATTTTGTATATTTTCGTTTATATTTTTGGGGTTTTTGGCAATGTGGCAGATGTATTCGAAAGAAGATACTCCTAAGTGGTCATTTAAAACTTAAGAAGAAAGTGATTAACACATTTTTACACAAAACTGTTCTCTTTTTTTAAAGTTAAACGTAAAATATTTTTATACAAAACTGTTTTTTGTAGTTGAAGGACCGACTTTTATGCTCCGAGGTTAAGGAAAATTGTGTTGATGATAATGAACGAAATAGTGAAATGGAGGTAATGGAAGAGAACGAAAAATTCCAAGAAACGCACGCACGCAGTGTTTATCCACCAGAAAGTCCGATGAGATCGAACCAGGAACCTCACACCAATGATGAGCACTCCCACTGCGGTCCCATCACTGAATATAGTGCCTTATAAGTCCTTTCGCTAAATGCTTCATCGAGGAGAAGAAGAAGTAGGAAGAAAATAAAATAATGAGAAATATATGTGAAGCATCCAGCTGGGCGCCATATTGCGATTAAATCACGTGACTTAAATAGAGAATAGAGAATTTAGTGGAGAAAGATAGAACAAGAGAAGGGTTGCTTAGACTATTGGAGAGCGACGTAATAATAAATGAAGAAATTTAGACATGAATCAAGAAATAAAGAAAATAATAATTTAAAAGAAAGTACCAAGATTTAAGTAAGATTTGGACATTAATATTTGTGTATTTCTTCAGTAATACATTATGTCGGTTTAATTGCAAGTTAAAATGTATTGTTTCAATTTAATTATATGTCAAGTAGCACTATCACATGTACACCACGTGAAAAAGTTTGTTTTTTTAATGGTATGATATTTCTGGTATTACTGAAACTAGAAGTAGTAGTATATTTATACTACTTCTAGTTTTAGTAGAGAAATTAGAATAGAGATGGAATATACCCTTAGCTCTTGGGACGCTTAATCGATTACGGAAAACCATTTCCCGCTATCTGGTACCATTTTCACTCTATAACGATCAACACTAAAATCGAACTCTTATCATTTTTCCTCAATGTAGAGCAATATTGAAACCAAAAATCGTAGTGGGTTTCTACAACTTTCAGTTTTAGTAGAGGCTTAAGGATGGAAATAAAACGTATTCTTGGGGCGTTTAATCAATTGCAGGAAACATCTTCGCCGTATCTGTTACCGTTTCTACTCAATAGGGATCAGCGACAAAATCGGAAGTGGTAGTAGTACAGATATGAGATGAAATATATTCTTGGGACGCCAAATTGATTGCAGAAAGCCGCTTCTCGCTATCTGTTACTGTTTTCACTCTGTAACGATCAACTTTATAACCGAAATGATTGATTTAGGTCACTTCCGGTTTTAGTAGAGAGACTAGAGGGGAAGTGGAATATGTTTTTGGGATGCTTAATTGATTACAGAAAACAGCTTCTTGCTATCTATTACAGCTTTTGTTCTATAGCAATCAATGCTAAAACCGGAAGTGGTTAATTTGTACCAGTTCCGGTTTGAATAGAGGGTTAAAAGATAAGATGGTACCAGGGCCAGATCCAGGATTCTCTGAGGGGGTGCACCAATAACTACCAGTACATTTGAATTAAATTTGATTTTTTTTTTTTAAATGCCTTTAGGCATGTGTAATGTGAATGAGGAATTCCTTTGGAAATGCTAAGTGTCTGCTCTCGATGAATTCTTTTCCTTCAACCTTCAGAAAATAGACTTAAACTATTGATTTTGCAAAACTCACTGCTAACTTCTCCCTTTAGGTAGTGTATATTGCACGTGCACCTTTGCATCTCCCTAAATCCGGCCCTGTATGGTACATATTTTTAGAAAGCTAGATCAAGTCAAAAAAAAAAAAAAAAAACGCTTCTCGCTATCTGTTATCATTTTTGTTCTTTGTAGATTAATGTTGAAACCGTAAATTGTAGTGGATTTCAATCACGTCCAGTTTTAGTAGAGAGTTATGGATGAAGATGTAATGTGTTCTTGGAACACGTAATCGATTGCAGAAAACCACATCTCTCTATTGTCGTTTTCGCCTTACAGCGATTAACGTTAAAACTGGAAATGGTTAATTTCTACCACTTCCAGTTTGAGTATCGGATTGAAAAATGAACTGTCTTGCTAACTGTTAAAACTGGAAATGGTTAATTTCTACCACGATCGGGTTGAAAAATGAACTCTATTCCTAACTGTTAAAACTGGAAATGGTTAATTTCTACCACTTCCAGTTTGAGTATCGGGTTGAAAAATGAACTCTCTTGCTAACTGTTAAAACTGGAAATAGTTAATTTCTACCACTATCGGGTTGAAAAATGAACTATATTCCTAACTGTTAAAACTGGAAATGGTTAATTTCTACCACTTCCAGTTTGAGTATCGGATTGAAAAATGAACTGTCTTGCTAACTGTTAAAACTGGAAATGGTTAATTTCTACCACGATCGGGTTGAAAAATGAACTATATTCCAAACTGTTAAAACTGGAAATGGTTAATTTCTACCACTTCCAGTTTGAGTATCGGGTTGAAAAATGAACTCTATTCCTAACTGTTAAAACTGGAAATAGTTAATTTCTACCACTTCCAGTTTGAGTATCGGGTTGGAAAATGAACTCTATTCTTGTTAAAACTGGAAATGGTTAATTTCTACCACTTCCTCCAAAACACTGTATATCATAGTTCATTCTACACATAAAAAAAATATTATTTCTTATGCCACAACTAGATCTTTCAAGAATCCCCAGAGAAAAAGTCATGTACAGTAAGATCGGGTGACCGAGCTGGCCACACAAGGTCTCCGTTTTTTTTTATTTTTATTTTTTTTTTTAACTCCCCGGGCGTACGCATTATTCGTGGAGCTCCATTCAGTACACTGGTAATCTCTTTACCCAAGCTAATATAGTATTCCGAGATTGTTCAATGAAATGTTTAAACAATCGCTGCACTCGAACAACTGACTTAGTTTCGTAATACCTACGAGCATAGAGAACACTATCTTCAACACTCCATTGTAACTGTTACGATGTTTTCTTATGAAATGATGTCCAATCATCCACCTGCAACAAACTCCAAGCTATCGTGCTTGCACAATATTCAAATTTTAAATATGTCAGTCGACTTCGCGCAACCCAATACTAGTATAAAATCTGTAAAATTATTTTAATTTCTCTTTCTATAATGAAAGATAGCCTTAATACCATCTAAATTAAATTGTCGAAAACTCTACTGTAATATAATTTACGTCAGTGTGATTTTAATGAAGACTGTATCCTTCCTTATTTACCTTCGTAAACCTAATATAAAGTTCTCGATCTCTTTCGTAGGCATGGAATCCGTTGTAACTGTATTCTTCCTGGATTCATTGAAACTCCAATGACAGATGCTGTGCCACAGAAAGTTAAGGACAAAATTATGACACAAATTCCTGTTGGGAGGCTTGGCAAACCAGAAGGTAAATAATAATAATAATAATAATATAGAGAAAATAATGAAGAACTTTGAAAATACTATTTGAAGTATTGATTTGGAAAATTGAACAAATTTGAAATTTTACAGCTGTTCTTTTTAGTTTTCGTCTTATCTTTTACAAACTGTATTCTGCTACTTGGCTTCTATGGATATAGGCTTATCTTTATTGTCTCACATACTTTGATAAGCTTCGCGTAAACATCTAAACAAGGTCATTTATGTAATAAAACGCATTTAAAAAAATGTTATTAAGCCCTTAACCGAATCAACCCTTTATATGAGTCCTCTAGAATAGCAATGATATATGCTCCAATTATTAGTTGTGGATGTAAAGACTTAGGCAGTACCGAATGCCCAGTACTGCTTGTATTCGAACTGAAATTTCACTCGTATCCGCGAAGTATAAACCAAAGACACTCTCTGTGATCACAGAAGATCATAAAAGATGCTGATACAGAATAGTAAATACAGACATGTTGATACACACACGTCGTTGCTGTGCTTAAGACCTCATTTGATGGTTACATGTTTCAAAGTAAGATTAAAATTGGTGGTAAGACATTCCTTTTGCCATACAAACACTCAGCGTGGGCAACTGCCTACCTACCTCCTGTACCGCTGTAAATTCTTCTCATTCCCGTTCCTCTTGGCTCCGAATATTCGTCTCAAGATCTTGTTCTCAAATCTCAATCACTTTCAGTCTACGTTCTTCCGTCAGAGACTTCTTGCAGATTTCTAGCAGTTATTTTTCAAAACGTACTGAAAGTATAGTTCAAATTTCCTGTGGGTAAAGCACACCTTATTCCATTTACTCTGGTAGGTTTGTTTGTTTGATTGTAGTTTAGCACCCCGTTTTCAGCGTTTCGTTTGAAATGCTGAAGGTAAAGACACAAAATTTGATATGCGCTTTTTGCTTGAGAGTATACGAATAGCCATTCACTTACATGCATTCAATATGCAGGATGAAAAGTGAGAGAAAGCGTAAAGCAGTACCATATAACGCACTGTCATTTGCTCTCTCTCTCTCTCTCTCTCTCTCTCTCTATATATATATATATATATATATATATATATATATATATATATATATATATATTATATATATATATATATATATATAAATATATATATATATATATATTGACAACCCAGCCACTCAGTGCCTAATTGGGGATGCAAAGTTGAGTGCAACTGGATGCCTTCCACTCACCATCTAGAATGAGTAGGATAAACTTTGATATTCTCTTGCGAGAGGTTTCTCATTGGGGATAAATCAAATAAAGATACGTCCACTTCATTAATTTAATATCACTGTATTTCTTTGACTTATGAGTTTACTGTAAGATTTCAGAACGCTAGTAATGACGGATATTAAGAATAATTTGCCAGACGGGTATAGAAACGGTCAAGTATTGAGCCTTTGAGCCCTGAGTCGGTGCAACACATACCTGGATAATCTGGTGTAATTCCCACGTTGCTCTGGCGTTGAACTCGGCTCCTTTATGCTGAATCTCCTTACTGTTGAAAGACGAGAACGAGCATTGAGGTATGGCTCCTCTCAATTGCTACTCTCGGCGTGATGTTCTACGTTGTTAGAATGATGAAGTATTTCCTTCTCCTGTCATCTGGCTGACTCTCGACTAAAGCTTGGATCTCCAAGAACTCGAACCAAAGACTGATCACTAAGACTTGATCATAGACTCGATCAACTGCACCCTAAGGACTCCTCTATGGACTTCCAGGACTTCCTCCAAACCTCTCTCGTCCTCTGGTTTTGTTGAGCTTTGTCCAACCTCCGTCGTCTGCTTGTCGTCTGCTTGCAGCACGTGCAACACCGTTTTCACATGGAGAGACACATTCCTTCCATGTGTCAAGACTCAAAATTGCAATCCTCGACACGCTCTGATTTCCCGATTCTAAGCAATTCTCCGCATATCCGTAATTTCGTGAAATTCGTGAAATCTTACAGATTCACTTTCTACAATGTATAGAATCTGGCTAATGTGAGGATAGACACATTGTCAACATTTCCTTCCTACATTGCCAGACTCTCAACGAAGACATTCTTCTTCACATTTATTTACAACAAACTGCTGACACAAACATTAGCAACATTGTGCAGCTTGCATTATACTCTCATACACAACATTTAATTCCCGTAACCTTAATAAATGATTTTTATGACATAAACATTAAAATAGAATCAAAATATACAAATCGATTTACTCGAAAATCGAGTGCTGCTACATGGCCCCCCTTAAAAACTTGGTTGCCTCGCAATCCAAGCTAGACCTCGTAAGAGGGCGATTTTCCATAAACACCCTGTACATCATATAAACTGAATCAATATTGAAAGATAAATATAAATTTGAACTTAAATAAAATATGTATAATTGTGCAGAATAGTTATATAAACAGTAATCAATATTCCTTCACCTAAAATTATTAAAATATATATATTTGAATCTTTTAGTTAATTCCTATAATTATAAAATACAAAAACTTCAAATGTAATCTGGCAAAGTATATGCTCACGACATCTAGTGAGTTTTCGCTGAAATACTTGCTCATCACATTTGCTCAAGAGTGGTTGTGCATAATTATATATGCTCGTTTACAAGTACTCTTGAATAATCTTCTCTTCGCAACAACGCTTTTAGAGTTTCATGTTACCGAAAATTTCCACTACTCTGTCTGTCCATACGTGCCAACCAATGAATTTATTGGCCGTATCAGTACTGGTTCAACTTCATTTATTTCCACCGCTATGTGATTGGAAATCTAAAAACAAAAACTTGTAACATAGTGTTAAAACATAGTTAGTTAATATTTTTTACATTAGCACTGTAAAAACTTGAAAATATAATTGTTTTATTTTCATCAAAATTTTAATCACTGATATTTTAGCATGAACGGAAATAAAATCTTGCCACAGGACGTTGGATATGCTGCAGATACTTCCAGCTTGGTAACTGCAAGATCAACACTTTTCAATCAAGGTTAACTTGACTTCCTTTTCTGCCCTTCTGTTTGCGCGTCGCTCTTGTACGGATCACTGGGTGTTAATATTCACTAGCAATTTTCCGTTATTAGTTTTAAAACACTGTATTTTATAATACCACCACGTCGCACGGATAAAAATATTCACTTTTCATGTTTTTCGGGCACTCAGTTTTCCCGTGTTTGTCGGAATTTTCGATGAAAACGTCGGTTTTCGTGGATTCATAGTGTCCCATTGATGTATTAGTGTGTTTCTCATCTTCTGTAGTGATGTGGTACAAGTGTGTGTTTTCCCGCTCAGTTTCAGTGCTCTTACTACAATCCGCTATACTACAATCTGGCAAATTCTTAAAAATAGTGATATCAGTGCTTTGTGGGATAGTTTTTAGTGTAGATTTGCTCTTATTTAAAATTGTGGCGTAAATTGGTGATACTTGAGAGAGTGCGTAAGTCTCAGACTCATCTCTACCATTTACTTCTAAATCTATGTTTGATCTTACATTATTTTTACTATTTCTTACACTATTTTCGTATTTTCTCTCTATCCTATTTAATCTTAACAAAATATAACATGTGATAATTACTATTACAACTAATACACTTCCTAAAACTAACGCTGATATTAATAACAATATTGTATTGATGTCCATTTCCTTCGTTTTTTGGATATTATCTGAAATAGACGAGAAATAGATAAAGTCGGGATAGGCCTACTTAAAACTCGTAGAAAATTACATTTATTATAGTTAATTAAATAATTAAAACTCCTATCTTGTGTCTGCCTACACTTTTTGCGTCCTAAAAGTCGCATCTTTTTGAAGCAGTCTTATTTTGTTCTTTCTGTGTCGAGCACCCTTGTTACTTTCCTAGTAATTCTTGTGCCTGACCGTTAAAACTTTAGCTATGTGTGAAATCCTTCTAACCATAACTTGGAGACTATGTTTCACACTTAAAAACTCGTGTTTTCACTCTTTTTCTACCATAAATATAGCATTAAATTATACTCGCTATATCTCTCTATATTTAAACTTTTATTACTTATTTCATACGTATTTATGTAGTTTAAACTTTATTTTAATCATCTACGTGGTTAAATATCATTAATTTTATTAAATACTAATTTTTCTAGAATTTCTAAAAACATATTACATATATTTACGCTCGAACTGGGATGCAACATCACGCTTACGGGGACTTACAGCGAAGCGGGATAGAGTGACTCCTTTCGTGTTCGTTCGAGTTCACTCGGAATCATTCGTATTTCCATCTGCTTGAGACCTGGAGTGGAGACTAACGTAGCCTCTCGCGGAGATACTCTCTCGCGGGGTCTCACTTCTCATTCTTACCTCTTGCTGCTCAGAGCATTCAAAAGCTGTTTGACGCAAATCCATACTGAATAATATGTGAGCATTGCTCGTATCGTTTCCAAATTACGTTCCACAATAAAATTAATAATTCTAATGATTCTTTTCAATCAATATTGATTGATTATTACCAATTATAATAAAATATATTATTTTCTTTTCTTTTCTTTTCTAAAACTTACAAAAATTTTCGGACTTTAAAAATAATGAGTAAATACGTTATTACTACATACACTAAACATTCTTTAACACTATTTGTGAATTATTTCTAGCTTTATCTATGCTTATTTGCATCTTTTAACCCTTTAATTCACCATGTACATACAATATAAAATTCATTATTCGCTATTTTATAGAAACACTTGTAGTAATTATGCATATATACTATCTACTATTACTATAATAGTAACCTATTACTATTTCGTCTATTCTTATCTATTATTAACTATTTCTATTGTTATTATTACTAATATTATTACTTTCTACATTTATTTTCCTTATCCCTTCTTGAATGTTTAAATGTTTTTGACTTTATCTATCCTTGATTGATGTCACTATCCTAGATTCATCTAGGTTATCTATTCTCATCTATTTCTATCCTTATTTCACAATTTTCTTCATTTCGTTCACACTTTATACGAAAATGGGACATCGTTTGGTACACCGTATTACAATACAACCTATCCGGTTTGGGTAGTATGACTATTATGGACTATCATAGACTATAGACTTTGTTTACTTAACCTTATACCTTTATGTGGTGATGGTGTTTACTTTTGGTGATGGCTGTTTGGTGAGTATGGAATGCATGATTTGAATACTTTTAACACATTTACATGTTTGTTTACATCCAACTTTATTTTTCTTCCCAAAAATTACCAATACTTAATTCTATTGTTTACAACGTGGTTTACAACCTTTTCTAGACTTTTCTCGTTCTAGTTCACGGAATATTCAAACAATTTTATACAATATGATACTAAATAATGTTATTATTATTATTGTTGTTATTATTATTATTATTATGATTATTATGGTTCATTGTTTTCTACTTTATATTTTCTTATCGATTTATACAGTCTGCAGTACAACATTATTAATGCAATGACTGAAACAATTAACACTAATATGATGGCTGCTATTACATACATTATGTAATTCGTTCTAATTATTAGTAGTGGTACAGTGGTATCCACTTTCAGTTTTAATAAATTTTCTGCTAGATTGTTGAGTTCCTCATGGTGTATACTAAAATTTAATTTCTTTAGCGTCCAATTCCCTATCAAACTTAGATGCTTATTATTTACGCTTATTACTTTTCTTGTTGGAATCGCCAATTCTCCAAAAATTAGGTTATCAAATAAACTGTAATCAATGAAGTACGAACAATTATTCCCAAAATTTACCTTCGTCGATGTAACTTCGTGATGTTTTCCTAGCTTAGTCACATATCCTTCTACCAATGATGAGTATAATACTCCAACATGAGTATATTTGTACACTACCTTGCCTAGGTATTTCTCTGTTTGTTGTTCGCAACCGCTTAGCGATCCATTGAACACAATGTTGTTCAAGCATTTAGCTGCATCATCTAGTGATATCTGCTCGCAAAAATACAAGAAACTCTTGAACTCACATTTCGATCGATCTAGTGTGTGATATATTCCATTAGCTAAGTATACCACTTCCGGTAACTTGTAGTACGTTCGAAAATTGTTCGTTAGAAAACCCATTGAAATTACATTAAACATTTTTGATACAGTATTTTCATAAACAATAGGCGTTTTTAGTAATAAGTCGATGTTGTTTTCATTATAGTCATATTTCATTAAGTAAATCGACGATACTCGATAGAACATTCCTATATCAGAACGATAAATTGAATGCTTCAAGATATCATGACTATTTATAAATTTGTTCACATCTAAATTCGACAAAATATGATAGGATAATTGGTTGCTAAGTATGTCGTTGAATATTTTATTCACTCTTTCTCTAGCTAAATGCGAAAATAGATTAGTCAAAATTTTCCTTTGAGCTTGCTGCAAGTAGCAATACATCTCTTGCAGTATACTCCTTACATTCTGAAGAACATGATGTACCTTAACTACCACACCATGCATTATTGAAATTTCCTCATTATGCGACATCTTTAACTTGTGAATTTCCTCAGCCAATACATTTTCGTGTTTAGATAATTTTTGAATCGAGGTTGACAACTGTTGTGTGTGTATTAGGTTATAGGTTGACAAACCTATCGACCCAAATCCTAATAGCATTGACCAAATTGAACGTTTAGTCCTTGTTGACTCCATGCATTTAGAACTACCATTTATGAATACAAATTGACATGGTATTGAATTTATTATATTAATTCTAAATTGTCTTTCCCTTTCTGCGTACTCTTCTAAAATATCATATGATTCACTACACACTTTGTGCATCGGCACAGCTTCGTGAAAATTAACATGTAATCGAATAGTTGTATAAACCATATTTGACGCATGAACTGCCAACGAATCTTGCGTTAGGGCTATCCCTACGTCCTTCATAGTTACTTGATGATGATCGTCTGATTTTCCAAAATAAACCATAACTATCAACTTTATATAGATCACCCACATTGTTGTTTCCATATTCTAATGTTTCCTTTTCAGTCTCGAATAAAATTCTGGAATTAGTAAAACCTAATATTAATTTCCTGTTACTATTCATTTATTTATTTATTTGTGTTTTAGCCTACTGTCAACAATTTATTTATTCCTATGTATTTTATATTTTATTTTACTTTCTAGGTGTCAACTGATTTTAATTATTTAATTTAATTTTACATTCCATACATTTATTATTTATTCGCAACTCTAGTAACTATAATTCAAAAAGTGTCTATCGATTCGGGAAATTTCGTGATGGAGACTAGCATTTCCTCCAATCTCGGGTTTAGGGTTTGGTTGAGAAAGTGCCCCCTTTCTGACACTTCATCGGTAGACCCAATTTGTACCATAGTTACATTAGACCCTATGTTAAATATTTTTTTTCACCAAATCCAACTTTATTCATCACCATCTGATGTTTGATCTGTGTCACCATACTTTTCACCATTTTTACTTTCTACAAATAATTTTAATCGTCTTAAGTCTATAGTGTCACTCTTCTTTTCACCATTTTTAGTTTCATACTGTACTTTGTATGAATTATTGTTTATCTTGTCCACAATTACCCCTTTTGTATTGTAACGGTTACCAAAACATGCGGGCAAACCTGCTCTTGGCATTTCCGTAATTAACACTTTTTGACCAATTTCAAAACTCGGTTGATCAAACTTTTTCTCTATTTGCTTCTTCTGAGATCTAAATCTTCTCTGCAAATTTTTATACGCTAGCTGTCGTGCCTCTTTTATGCTCTGAAGTCTCACCTCATTGTCGACGTATTCGCAAGGGATGTCTAGGTCCTGCTCAAGAAACGTTCTTGGTTCGACTCCATGCAATAGATAGTATGGCGAAAAACCAGTACCATCATGCACTTGCGTATTAATAGTAAATATCAAACTTGGCAAGATCTCGTCCCAGTTTGAAAAATCCTTATCAATGTAATGCTTCATTACTTGCTGTAATGAGCCAATGGCCCTCTCTGCACTTCCTATCGAATAATGGGCGCTTGTATTCGCAAAATGCAATTGCATTCCAAATTTCTCTGACATTTCCTCCAAGATTTTGCTGCGATGAGATGATAGCCTATCCAGATGGATCTGAGATGGAACCCCATGTTTCGTAATCAGATCTTCGAATATTACCTGCGCAACGATCTCTGCCGTTACTGCGGGTACCGCTCTAGCGATAACAAATCTAGTTGCATTATCCACAAATACTAGAATGTATTTATTTCTATTGTTACGAGACAATTTGAAAGGACCAACCTCATCCATCACAACTGACTGGAATGGAGCATAAGAGGGGTACGTCTGCGAGTGAAATGGTACTCTTCCTGTCTTTCTTTTCTGTATCTGGCAACTTATGCATTCACCTATCTTCTCCATGAAGAATTTCTTCATGTTCGGAAAATATATTAACTTTAGTGCACGTTTATAACATTTCGTGTACGAAAAATGTCCGCCACCATATACCGAACAATGTAGGTTCTTGAATACCTGTTCTCTTAATGCATAAGGAATACATAATAATAGCTTTGTACCACCTGCCATTCGTTGTGTTCTATAAAGCCTCTTGTCCTTTACCGTATACCATCGAGCTTGTTTTTCGGCCTTTACATCAGCATCCTCTGGGTGTTCAATTGCATGCATAATCGGTCCGAAAAATGAATCTTTTCTCTGTAACTCGCCAACATCAATGTCCTTGTCAAAGGTCAAATTAACTTGGAGATCTTCGGAATTCACCTTCAACGTTTCTAACTCAATATCCTCCACTGTTGGTTCAATGTCGGTATTCCTGGACAAAATATCACTAGGATTCTTTTCTCCAGGACAATGCACCGGTGTGTACTTATACTGAGCTAAGTCTAAACTCCATCTCACCAATTTCGGAGCTAATTTAGGTGAAGTTTGCAAATACGTTAATGCCTTACAATCGGTGTACAGCTCAAATTCTTTATTGAACAAGTAATAATTAAATGCTCTTAATGAACTTATCACTGCCAATATTTCTAACTCCACTATGTGTCTGGTCTTCTCTTGTGGACGTAACACGCGACTGTAGTACGCTACTGGTGTCCATTCACCATTAGCCTGTTTTTGCATTAAAACTCCACCAATCGAACTAGTCGATGCGTCAGTGTACACTCTCGTGTCCAAATCTTCCCTAAACGGAGCTAATAATGGTGCATTCATTAACGCTGATTTTAATTGATCGAACGCCTGCTGGTGTGATTCATTCCACTCGAACTTGTGACCCTTTTTCAAAATTGATTGAAACGCTGATGTGATTTTGGCATAGTCCTTACAGAATTTTCTAACGTAATTCGTTAAACCAAGAAAAGATTTCAACTGCTTTACATTATTCGGGACCTTACACGCTTTTATTGCCTGAATTATCTTCGGGCTAACCTCATATCCTGCGTCACTGACAATGTGTCCGAGAGCCAAAATTTTCCTTTCTATGAACTGACATTTCTCTACAGATAGTTTGAGTCCGTAATGTCTCAACCTTTTAAAAACTGATTGTAGTACGTCTACCATTTTCTCCTGATTATTCGTATATAAAAATACATCATCCATATAATAGGAAACTGACTCTGGATTCACATTTGCCAGGGTCATCGCCATTATTTTTGTATATATAGCGGGCGATTGTAAGTATCCCATCGGAAGAACTCGATACTGATAAGCTCCTACGCCTGGTATATTGAATGCGGTATACTCCCGTGACTCCTCAGAAATAGGCACTTGATGGTAAGCTGACTTTACATCCAAAATACTAAAATATTTATGTCCTCCCATGCAAGTTAAAATTTGATGGATCGGAGGCAGCGCAATGTTGTGCAGTTTTACGCAAAAACGGCAGTCAAGAACTGCCCGAATACCCCTGACGGCTTTTGTATAAACAACATCGGAGAGTTATAAGCGCTTGCACTTTCTTCAATTATTCCTTGTCTTAACAAAATGTTAATTTGTTGCTTAACTTTATCTCTTAACGCTATGGGAATAGGATATTGGTGTCGTCTAAATGGTACTTTCGTTTCTAACTCTATGTGGTGCTCCAAATGTTTTACTTGGCCTAATTCGTCATCCTGCCATGCAAAAACATCCGCAAAATCATAGCATAAACTCTCAATTCGCTTCCTAATTTCCGGTTTCGTTTCGGTCCCAAATTTCAATCGAGATATATCAAAATTCCTACGGGATCTCAAAATACTATCTATATCCTCGTTTGATAATCCTTCGTTCTTCAATTGTTCTTCATCTACACATTCTTCAGCTTTTCCTAGCGTTACATTTGGTCTTAATAAAATTGCTCTATTGGATGGATTAATAATTTCGATCTTATTATTCTCAGCCGATAAAAGTGCGCGCGGGATCAACACATTGTATTGGGCTTCTACCTTTCTGTCTGGCTCTAACAAGTATTCCCTGTTATTCCAAGAACTAACCAAATTCACTTCCACAGTAGTCTTAGTCCTAGGTAACAACCGTACCTTATGACCTAGCACCCATCTTGGTCTAATACAATGTTTTATTCCTAAAGCTGCATTATCAGACACAGTCACAGATTCCTGTTCTTCCCTTTTCCTTAATCTTGGCTTTCCAAATCTCTGCAATGTCAATTTATTCTGACCGTAATTTATTTGGCAATTCTGACTCTGTAGAAAATCATTCCCGATCAAAACTTGATACGGAAAATCCTTCACTACGCGAAATTCCAAATGAAATGTCTGTCCGGCCATTTTAAATCTAATCACAGCGATCTTATTTACTACTAACACATTCTGTGTTATTCCACGAATACGTGTTGGTCTAGGGATTACCTTCGCACTAGGTGGGACTAGCTTTTCATTTACAATGGATATCTGCGATCCTGTATCAATCAACGCCTTATGACTTCTCCCGTCAACTTCTATCGGAACATAGAGCATATTATTATCTGTTAACGTAGAGGCTACTATTTCTCTAACTTTTGATTTACCTCCTGTAAATGCGCCTCTGTCATTTACAGTTTGACTTAGTTTAAATTATTTGAACTTGTAGCCTGATAGTAAGTTGTACCATTTATCTGGTTCGGTACCACTGGAACATACTGTACTGGACCATTTACTTGACTATGATTTTGGCACCATGACGTACCATTAACACCGTTAGCACAACAACTATTCCCTCGTTGTTGCCAAAAATTTGTCTTCCTTCCACCTCGGTTACCACGCCAATTATTTCTAAATCCTCTTCTGTTATTGTATCCGCTAGAACCTCTATTCCTATTATAACTATTATTATTATCCCGATTCCAGCTCCTATTTCCATTGTTTTTGTAAAAATTTCGTCCTCCATTACGAAAATTTCTATTTCCTCTAAAATTACTACTATTATTCTTCTGTTGTTTCGAATCACTATCGCTTTTATCTTCTCTACTATTCCGGTCTTGAAACTTCGTCGCTAATGTTAACTGTAATTTCTCTATTTTCTTCTCTAGCTCACCCAACTGAGTGATACTTGGTGGTTCTTGCTTAATTTTTACGTCTTCCCTATTTTTAATCTCTTTCTTTAACAGCAACTTATCAATTTCCACATCGCTATCCTCCTCTTCTACTTGTTCTCTCATTTTCTTGAGAAGGTCTTTTACAGTAACCTTTCCGTTTTCCCGTTTAACGCGTTTTTCTACTTTGCACTTATTCTTCTCCACTTTCTGAAGATCCTCTACAAATTTGTCAATTGTCGAATACGAGTTAGTTCCTACTCGTTCCATGAAATATGGCTGAAGGCCACCTACGATTATCCCTATTTTCTTTTTGTCATCCATGCTAGCGTCTAATCTTTCGCACAAAACTAGCATATCGTACACATAATTTATTATAGGTTCATCCTCGAGATGCAACCTTTCTCTTATACGTTCCTCTATATCTAATGTTACATTTGTACGTGTAAATTCCTCTATTATACTTTTCTGTAATTGCTTATAACTAATTTCGCTAACATTCCTTCTCTTTAAAAATACCTTCATCCATTGTCTACCATTCCCTTTAAATACACTAGGTAACAGCTCTTTTCTTTTGTCCTCACTCACGCCTGCCATTTGACACGCGTCGTCAAACTCATCAAAGAAGCCAATTATATCATTATCTGTCTTTAAGTCAAACTTCGGAAGTTTGTTTACATCGGAATAAAATGTTACGCCTGTCGCCATTTTATCTTCCTTTGAACTACTTGACTGCTTATTACCTACTACGCTACTTTCAAATGGAAAGATTGATGTAAAATCTTCCGTATAAGATTTTGCTATAGGACTGGACGGAAAGTTCTCGACGGGTCCTAATTTCAAATTAGGTTTTACACTTTCTTGCTTTTTCTTACTCGAGCTCGCAATATTAAACAAGCTTCCGACCTGTACTCCTTTTGCCGCTTTTTGTGCTCTCGTACGAATACTTTCGTTACTCATTTACTTATTAATTACTTAAAATTATTTATTCTTATAACACGTATATTCGAGCTACTTTAATTAACTAGTCGGGAGAGTCGGATACACTATTTTCTTATTGCAAAACCTTAAATTCACACTATATCACTTAACATATTATAACTTAATACCTTAACCTAATTCGAGAAAATACGATCACAATACTTAAAATTACACTTCATCGTAGAGAGGGTGGGAAGGGTGGGTTTTAGTTACGTAATATAATACCATCTAAAATATGGGTGGTACGGGAGGGCTTAATTATATAAATCTACTGAAACCGTTACAAAGGCGTAAGCCACCAGCATGTCCACCATGATCTGAATTACTACTTAAATCTTACAAATAACCTCCGCTAGGCATCGAACCCTAAGCATACTCCACCATGAAATTACTACGTTTCGTGAACGTTATACGTTATTTAATTTAAAAAATATTACTGAAACACATTCCTGTAATACAGCCGAGAATCGAACTCGGTCGTAACAGTCACGAGTTCTTACTGTTATACTTAATCGAAGTGAGGGTGGGATGGGTGGGTTTTATTTACTAATAAAATAAAATTACTACTGTAATGTACATTTACCCTGAAATCGCATAATTCAATATCGCACTGGAATCGCTACCATAATATAACGTCTTACAGTATCTCCATCATGCTAATCTAAATTCTGGGGCCAAAACTGGGATTGAACTCCAGCATCTCACCACCATGGGAGAGATGGGAGGGATTTAATCGTGTCTACTGGGATCGATACAATTGCCTTAAGCAAACCAGCATCTACAACCATGACAACCCAGCCACTCAGTGCCTAATTGGGGATGCAAAGTTGAGTGCAACTGGATGCCTTCCACTCACCATCTAGAATGAGTGGGATAAACTTTGATATTCTCTTGCGAGAGGTTTCTCATTGGGGATAAATCAAATAAAGATACGTCCACTTCATTAATTTAATATCACTGTATTTCTTTGACTTATGAGTTTACTGTAAGATTTCAGAACGCTAGTAATGACGGATATTAAGAATAATTTGCCAGACGGGTATAGAAACGGTCAAGTATTGAGCCTTTGAGCCCTGAGTCGGTGCAACACATACCTGGATAATCTGGTGTAATTCCCACGTTGCTCTGGCGTTGAACGCGGCTCCTTTATGCTGAATCTCCTTACTGTTGAAAGACGAGAACGAGCATTGAGGTATGGCTCCTCTCAATTGCTACTCTCGGCGTGATGTTCTACGTTGTTAGAATGATGAAGTATTTCCTTCTCCTGTCATCTGGCTGACTCTCGACTAAAGCTTGGATCTCCAAGAACTCGAACCAAAGACTGATCACTAAGACTTGATCATAGACTCGATCAACTGCACCCTAAGGACTCCTCTATGGACTTCCAGGACTTCCTCCAAACCTCTCTCGTCCTCTGGTTTTGTTGAGCTTTGTCCAACCTCCGTCGTCTGCTTGTCGTCTGCTTGCAGCACGTGCAACACCGTTTTCACATGGAGAGACAAATTCCTTCCATGTGTCAAGACTCAAAATTGCAATCCTCGACACGCTCTGATTTCCCGATTCTAAGCAATTCTCCGCATATCCGTAATTTCGTGAAATTCGTGAAATCTTACAGATTCACTTTCTACAATGTATAGAATCTGGCTAATGTGAGGATAGACACATTGTCAACATTTCCTTCCTACATTGCCAGACTCTCAACGAAGACATTCTTCTTCACATTTATTTACAACAAACTGCTGACACAAACATTAGCAACATTGTGCAGCTTGCATTATACTCTCATACCCAACATTTAATTCCCGTAACCTTAATAAATGATTTTTATGACATAAACATTAAAATAGAATCAAAATATACAAATCGATTTACTCGAAAATCGAGTGCTGCTACAATATATATATATATATATATATATATATATATATATATATATATATATATATATATACTATATCTTTAATATCCACCCTAAAACAAATACCTACCACTTTGAAGTGTCCTTTTACATTAGTGAAAAATTTCCCATTTAAGTTACAGGTTACAGAATATTTTAAGACTTCGTTACTGTAAAATACTAACGGAGTAACACTAGCGTAATTATATGTACATTTATGTCCAAAATTATTGTCGCATGTCTATAAATATGTTGTTGTAGGAATATAATTTGATAACGAATTCGCCCGGTATTTCTTATAATGTTAGTATGTGTATAATCGGCAAAGACATGTATGGCAAATTTTATGTCAAAAGAGCAGTAAATATGAACAATAAAATGAAAATAAAACTTCCTTGTTCATTTAGCAACATTTTGTATTACTTATTCTAATTTTCGTATTTATAATTCTTTTCCTATGAAATTTACCACAAATATACATTTCCCGATTATACACATAGTAGCAATATTAAAAGTACCTTGCAAAATCATTATCAAATTATATTCTTACAAGAAGACAGTTATAGATATGCTACAATCATTTTAGACATGAGTGTACGTAGTTGTACAGAATGCAGTTATTTCAAACACGTTCTCAGATTTTATTGTAATGCATGTTTTTCTAGTTTTCAATATTTGCTTTTTTTTCTTTCTTTTTTTTCAGAGGTTGCAGAACTCATTTCATTTTTGGCTTCCGATAGAAGTTCGTATATAACAGGCACAGCCATTGAAATCACTGGAGGATTATTTACATAACATAAGAAGCAACAATTAACCATCTAACCATACATAAGTGGGGAATAAAGAATAATCAGCTGAAGATACACAGTTTAATAATACTATTGGTATATAATAATACATCCAGGATTTGGATAGCAGCAAGTATTTCTGATTTTAATGAAAAAGTGAATAACATTACATACCTAGGAAAAAATCACAGACCTTCAATAAAAAATTGGAGCTAAAAGTTTCCTTACAAAAAAAGATGACAAAATCTTGAGTATTGGGTGAAATTATACAAAAGATTGATTAATAGAAATGTAGACATAACCATATACCGGAAACTGATATTTCGAAGCAGCAGTTCGCTCTTTTTTTTTGCTTCCTTTATAATAGTGTTTTAAGATATTTTTCTTTTTAAAAAAGCTCTCATGGCTTGCCCATAGTCATTGTAAGGAGAAAAAGAATGACACCAGTATCCATCCATTCTCTGCCTAAGGAAATCCTTTTTCATATTTTTTCTTTGCAAGAGGAAAAGGACTCCCTTAAAGGTTTGCTTGCCCATAGAACTGTTTGTAAACAGTGGAACGATAACATCATCGATTTTTTTTTACACTAAGCTGAAAGAACTAAAAACTTATCAATCAGAATTTCCCTTTATAGATCAAGCTATTCAACAAATTCCAGAAAGTATCCCTCTTCGTTCATCAAATATTCTTGCAGTTATAAAAACTTTTAATGCTACACTATTTGATTTAGATCAATCTTACCTACTTCCTATTGTACCTTGCAAGCAAGCTATAAAGGAGGTAGAAGATTTAAATTATATCAAACTTTTAAACGAATTACTGGTTTTTTTAGATTTACACGATGATTTACCTAATCCCCCAGAGACAATAGCTGAAACAAGAAGATGGTTTGAAAATGAGCAAAATCAGCCTTGGTTGGATACAAGAACTATTTTAGATATGCATTGTCAAGGAGTTACATGTCTGATAAAAGAATTTTTTACGCTACGTAATTTAAGAAAATTGAATCTTAGTAATAATTATATTAAGCTTTTACCCGATTCGATCGGAGCATGTACACAACTGGAAGAATTATATCTCTCTGAAAATCAGCTGACAGATTTACCGGATTGTGTAATAAGATGTTTAGAGAACTTAAGAGTTTTATCTATATCCAAGAATCACTTTATCTCATTACCCTCATCAATTGCAGCTCTGGAGAATTTAGAGACACTCTATCTGCATGGGAATTCCTTAAGGGAACTTCCTCTATTGAACTCTTGGGAAAAAATAAAAACGATATCCCTTTCCGATAATAATTTAAGTATCACAAAAGAGCAAGCTGAACAGATGTGGCCAAAAGCAATTAAGATTTTTTTACGATCTAAAGATTTACTTCGCTACATTGGAATCCGATGGGTTAAGATATAAATCTAGCATATACAACTAAAAGCGAACGCTTGAATAAGAAACCAAAAAGATCTCCTCAAAGCCCGAAACGAGATAAAAGGTGATAAAAGCCAATCTATTTTGTGATTAGATAAGAGGGTGTATTTAACCAAGTAGCCCATGCTTTTTCAATAGAGCTCTTTCGAAACTAGAAAATAAAGAAGCCTTTCTGTAAAACAATGCCTTTAAAAATTCTAAGAGCATAATGAAATTTGAAAAGGCAAACGATCTAGACAACGAAAAGTTCCGACGTTTAACAGGAATAAAAAGAGCCACAATAGAACCTATTTTCATGTTGCAGCATCCTATCACATTTCAGAAAGTGCTTGCTATCGAAATATCTGTTGGATAGAAGACGTACTGATTAAGCACTCTGACTTTGCACTTCCTGGAAGTAAAGCTTTATTAAAAAGCGATATGTCCTATGAAGTTGTTTTAATAGATGCCACAGAAACACCTATTAAACGAAAAAAAAAAAAAAAAACATATTTTTACTCAGGAAAGAAGAAAAGGCACACCTTAAAGACGCAGCTTATAATGAGCAAGAAAAGCAAAAAGATTATTTGCACCTCTTTTTCTAAAGGTAGAAGACACGATTTTAGATTCTTTAAATATCCTAAATAATATCCTAAATATCCTTGCGGTAAAAGTGGGTGTTGGTCCAGGAGCTGCTTGTACAACTCGTATGGTAACCGGTTTTGGAGTGCCTCAATTTACAGCGATATACGATTGTGCAAAAATAGCGGAAAAACTTCGCGTTCTCTTAATTGCAGATGGAGGAATTCGCAATAGCCGGGATTTAGTTTTTGCTTTAGCAGCAGGTGCTAGCACTGTTATGGTTGGAAAACTATTGAGGTGCATATATTGTAGTTAGCTTAGGGCTAACTAATTTTTCTAATGCCTCTTCAAGTTCAGTTTGTGCTTGAGATAGGAATGATATTTTGCTCATGTATTTTCTGCGTATTATGGGGGTAATCTGTTGGTATGCCAATTCCAAAATAAGCAAAACCTAATTTTTCCATTTCTTTTGGTTGATATTGATTACGCCCATCAAAGAAAGCTAGATGGCGCAAAAGGGAAATGATTTTAGTAAAATCTATGTAACGAAATTGTCTCCATTCCGTAGCAAGCACAATGGCATCGGCTCCTTGCACAGTTTCATACCTAGATCCATTTCTCAAAAAAACATCAATTTTTTGAGATAGTGCTGAAGAATTTTGTCTCCTGAAGGGGGGTAACGATCCTGCAAGTTGTAATCGCATAACTGCATGTTTAGGACTACCAAATCTTTGCGAGAAATAGATAGCTACAACCGTACTACGATGCGGAGGTAAAAACCAGGCAGTAGCAATTGGAATTATTACCTTCAAATTGGGTTTGCGAACTTGTTAATCTAAAAGTTTTATCGGTTTTTTCTATGATTTCTAATTGGCTTTAAGCAATAGATTTGAAGGATATTTTTCAGGATTCTCCTTAAGAAGTTCTTTGATTTGCATAAAATTAAAAAAAATTGTTATTGAAGCTAATAAGTTAGCTCTAGCTTCTTCTGAGTTAGATGCTCCTGAGATGCTGGGCTTTCCTGAAAATTCCTTTTCTTTTTCTAGTAACGGCAATGGACTATTTGATTGGTTTGTAGCATTATCCCTTGAACCTGGCATAGGTGGCGGTGGGGGTGGTGGAATATTTGATTTATTCTGATTAATCAAAGATAAAACTGGGCCTGTATTTGGAAGTATGGGTGGTGGTAAGTTACCTGTATCAACAGCAGGCTCATCTAGTAAACTCCTTGAACTTGACCCGTTTGCTATCCTCTGTTCAAAAAGACACTGAGATTTAACCGCTTCTGAAGAAAGCTCTTTTGTATGCAAAGGAGTAATTTTTCTTCTTTGAATATTTTACGGTATGACCGATACCTAATATTGCTAATATTATGCAGCGTTAGGAAAGTATTATTTCTGAGAAGGCAACGTTAGGAAAGTATATTATGAATTTGTTGCCGGGAAAGAATTGTGATATAAAATGGTATTAATTATTCTTGAAAATGATTATTTTAAATATAGAGAATGATTTTCGTTCATAATTACGAGAAAGGATGATTAGTCTGTTTGAAGGTTTCAAATAAGGGTTTCATTAAATCATATAATTCCAAATTCTGTTGCTTCCTTGGAAGAAGACACTTCATTTGGGAAAAAGACACTAGGCAATAGAACGCGAACATACAAGGTTGAGCTCAGTAAAATTTCCGTATCTCTTATACTCAGATGAAAAATATTCTCACGAATATCAACACTATTATGTATCACCGTGCAATATAACTCTTCTCCAGTACCAGTCTTGCTTGCTTTCCCGACGTGCTTCCTCTAGATGTCTATTGTGCATATTCTTGTCTATTTTAAGTAGGACTACCTTTTCTTCGGATCATACTGAACAGCTGATAGAAGTATAAGGAAACGAATAGACCAATACGCATCAAAGAATACTAATAGAACCAAAAACACCCAAATTAACGTGTTGATTAAGGGATATTATAAACTACATTTCGTATATACCTCGGATTGGATCAAACGCTAAGAAGAAGTATTGAAAAAAATAATACAGATGGAATACAAGACGGATAATTGCTTTTCTGGTTTGTAAGGTTATTAAAAGATTGCTTTAATCACAGAAGGGATATGTTCAAAATGTGTTAACATTAATTAAACTGTTATTATATTGTGTAATTTGTATATAATGTAATTATTTTCATACTGGTTTGTATAAATGTAATATACTATTTTTTCAGACCTACAAGAGCGACTTTTATTTATTTATAACGACAACAAAAAGATCAAAATCCACACAAGATTACTCGGATGAAGTACGCACTACAAACCAATATTATATATATAATATAGGGTGTTTCAAATCAACCCCTACAACGCTTGGGAGGTGATTCCTGACACCAAGATAAGACAAAAAGTATAGATCAATCTGGGTGCAGAAATACGTCATTCCGGAGTTATAGGCTACCGAAAACATGAACTTTAAACGTCCATAGCTCCAAAACTATGGGATCTACCGTAGTCGGGTCAAGACTTCACTTAGGAACTAATATGTGCCCTATCCAAAAATACATGTCTGAGAATCCAAAGGTACTCACAAACCAATTTTTAGGGAATTTGGCTACGATCACATAATTTGAAGTACTTTCCAACTGCCTCTATAAGAATTGTTACGAAAGTACGCAGGATTCTGGACTTCATTCCACTTCAGATTGGCCGTGTGCAAGTCCGGACCTAAACCCTCTGGACTACAAATTGTGGTCCAAGCTTCAGGAGATGGCTTGCAAGGAAAGACATCCCTATATTGAAAGTTTCAAACAGTTTCTTCGGGAGGCAGCAGCAGATTTTCCAGTTGATGTGTTGCGTAATACAACTGATGAGTGGCCATAAAGACTTAAGGGCTGTGTGTATGCTAATGGTGGTTATTTTGAATAGTTATTTGCGATTTTGGTTCATAATGCCTCCATGTAACATATTATTAGGATTTGAAAATATCTCTAACAATTTTGTGTCAATGTACTAAAAACTTGGGGACATTATTTTATGGTAAGATTCGTAATACTCTTGAAGTCGGTGTTGTGCCACTAAAATCACATGAACTGTATCACAACTCCTGTTGTGCTTCGACATCTCAGTTTCTACATTGTGGAACACCTCTAGTGTAATATTTAATACATCAGCAGGTAAACCTAAGTCCTGGGTTCAATTCTCGGATCAGTCGTGCATTTTTCATTCTTTGTATATAATTGAATTCTCACCTGTAGATCGTGTGATATGAAATGTTATTTCCACTATTTATCTTATAAGGCGTTCCGGGTAGTACTCAAAAAGGTTTGTTTCCTGAAAAAACTCTTTGAACGGTCAAAATAATTACCAATTTATTTTGAGACGTATTCTCTAAGATACTTTTATATACGAGGTGGTATCAAAAAGTTTCGAGACGTTCTGTTACACACACGCCAATAGATGGTAGCGAAAGGGTGTACGCACAGACATACACCTTCTTAAGTCATTGTGCCAAGAGACATTTCCTGTGTACATCTGGAGCTGTGCATCTGACCTCATACGTTACCTGTCTGCGATTTCATCATGGACAGCAAGTTAGAACGAGGGAATGGGAAATTCTGTGTGAAACTTCGGCAAGTATACGGCGATGCTGGAACGAGTCGTTTGCCTAATGTTCTTCCTCAGACTCCTTAAAACCTGGCAAGAGAACTTGCTATTGAAGGTCTGGTCTCTAGGGACCAATTTGTGATGCACAATGCCGCGAATGTCGAAAAAGACGATGAGCATGCACTTGGTCGAGCTGCGGATGTGCCTAGCTTTTTTTTTTTTTTTTTTTTTTTTGTCTTGGAGATGATGGGCTCTCCCACTGTGAAGACTGTTGCTTTGTCTTCAGGTCGTACCCTACATCTAAGTTTCGTCACCGGTAATGATCCTCGACATGAAGGATGGGTCATCCACCGCACGCTGACGGAGTTCTTGCAAACTTCGACGCGGTGTTCCTTAGCATCCTGGAGAGACGAACTTGGCAGTAACACGGCGCATGTCCAAATCACACGTGAGGATTGCCTGTACTGTTCTGTATGACATACCGACAATGGCATCAATGTTGGGGATTGTTCTCCGACAATCCTCATGCACAAGTTCCCGAATGGTTTCAACATTTTCGGGTGTTGTGCTCGTTGAAGATCATTCTGATCTCTCGTTGACTTCCAGTGATGTTCTTCCGCTCTTGAAATGCGCGTGCCATTCAAAACACGTCCAGTAACTCATTGAAGAATCGCTGTACACTTGCCGAATCATGTCAAGCGTCTCTGTAGCAGTTTTGCTCAGTTTCATACAGAATTTCACGTTCGCTCGTTGTTCTAACTTGCTGTCCACGATAAAATCTCAGAAGTGGTAATGCACGTGGTCAGAATAGGACTAGCTCCCTATGTATACAACACAATGTCTCTTGACACACTGACTTATGAAGATCGGTGCTCCTTGTACCTCTGTGTGCACCCTTGCGCTGCCATCTGTTAGCATGTTATAGAACTAGTCTCGAAACTTTCTGATACTATCTCGTATATACAGAAAATATACAAATAGGCACTAATCTGGTGTCACTACATGAACATCTCAAATGTAATTTTCAAGTATTCAGTTTCCACGTTAACGTTTTTTGAGTCCGCCCTTTGTACTCGGAATGCCTCATGTATAATACTGATGAAAGTTGTCCTTTTTTCCAAAGTTGAGTACGTTTCTGAGAATGTTTTGTCCTTGTCAAATACTATTGCTGCAGATTGTTATGCTTGTAAAACTAGATGTTACGAGGGCAACACAGTGTAGTGCGTTGCATCATGAAAGAAGAAATAATAATAATAATAATAATAATAATAATTAACAGCTCATCTGAATATATTTTTTTATACATACATATATTTCAAATGCTTTCCGTGGGCACTTTGCTTCAGGGCTTGGGCTTAAGACTTTCTTCTATACATACTATATTGAGAAAAATGTATATAAATGTAAAATCATATAGTTGCAAAAACTATTTGAAGATCTGGATAGAAAGCCCTGATGATGAATCTCTGCGGGAATCATAAGCTTTAAAAAAAACATATTATACAGGCAAGTTGTTACTTGCTACCAATACTGCTTAAGGACGCAACACAAAAGCAGCTTATAAAGAGCAGCGTATACTCTTGTATGCAAAAGAAGAAGAAACATTAAATTGACGTTCACTTGGTTCGTGAACTTTATATATATATATATTTCTTGTTCACTGGTGGGGCCTTCATTTACATACATAACAGCAAACAAAAACGTATTACAAATGTCTATTATTATTTCCAACTGATTCTAGTAAAACGTGTATATGCACATAGTCGCATCAGGGTCCCTGAGTAATCTCGTCGGATTTAATCTGAGTGGTATATACGACTATATTTGAGCAGTGTAAGATATATTTCAGTTACCTCTTACATGAACTAGTGAACACATTGGGGAGCTCAAGATTTCCAAGGGGCCAGGTGAGATAGAATTCTTCCAACAGAAACAGATACGCTTTCCAAGAAGAGAATTCACTCTTAGTACATCTTTTTCGAGCACTTCTTGTTCCGTAGATGCTGATAGAATATAATAATCTAGCAAAGTGTTTTTGTAATGCACACTCATGTCCAAAATTATTGTCGCATGTCTATAAATATATTGTTGTAGGAATATAATTTGATAACGAATTCGCCCGGTATTTCTTGCAATGTTAGTATGTGTATAGTCGGCAAAGACATGTATGTGGAAAATTTCATGTCAAAAGAGCAGTAAATAAGAACAATAAAACGAAAATAAAACTTTCTTGTCCATTTAGCAACATTTTGTTTTACTCATCCTAATTTTCGTGTTTATAATACTTTTCCTATGAAATTTACCACACATATACATTTCCCGATTATACACATAGTATCAATATTAAAAGTACCCTACAAAATCATTATCAAATTATATTCTTACAAGAAGACAGTTATAGATATGCGACAATCATTTTGAACATGAGTATACTTCTTTATTAAAAATTGTAATATTTCGTAACAGTTTCCATAACGTACCGTTATCTTCCTCAGTTTTTGTAATTGTCCGATTCAGTTGTTCTAAATAGGAAAGTTTTATGTTCATATTTATTTAGAACAGTGATTTTTAATCTGGGAGTCGTGAAAAGCGAGCAAGGGGGGGTAGGGGGTGCAAGCTACTTATAGATAATGATGTTGCCGATGAGACGAGAGGAGACAGGATTTTCTCGATAAGACACGAGACGAGAAAGCGCTTTCTTGACATCTTTTTGAGACGAGACTGTCCTAAATCGCGTTTCATGAGGAACACTACTAACCGAAATAAACTACATTCGTAATTACAAATATTACGAATATTGTAACAAAGAGACCTTGAATTAACTACCATACAAGCATAAAATAACTGCTGAATAAGAACAGTGGTCGCATTAGGAACAAAGCTTGTAAAAAATAATATGTTACAGTGGTATGCAGAAGTTTGAGAATTCAATGCTGCATCTAAAATCGCAAAAGGAGTCAGATCAACGAGCAACTAGGAGGGGGAGGGGCGTGAAATATGCAGCGCTCACGAAGGAAGGCGCAAGGTAAACAAAGTTGGGAATCATTATCTTAATGAAAGGAGGGAACAACTTATTTTTGCACATCAAATCCTCTGTAGGTGTGAATTCAATAATACACAAAAAGGGAAAAACTGCACGACTGGACCGCGACCAGAACCTGAGATCTTCGGCGAACCGTACCGATGAGTTAATCACTACGCTACCCAGTCTGCTCCCAGAACAGCCACACACCCTACAACTCTTCAGTGCCGTTCCACTCAGACTATGTGGCTTGTACCCCACCCTAGCTATTGTGCTTAGACAAATCTAGTGTCTATGTTCAGCACACCGCTAACGATTGTATTATTATTGATTTGTCCAAGCACAACAGCGTGGAATGGTGTGTCAGTCTATTTTAACGTAAAGGAAGACATACATACGCAATCCAAAAATTGCAAATTTAAGCAATGTTCATAGATGTTCAAGAGATTGCCTACAGGGTTATAATTCTCAGGCTTCCACCCAACATAATTGTCAGATATGCTCGAATTTCAAGGAGGGGAGACGTTTAAAGTACGTAAAATGTAAGCCTTGGCAACAGTCGACACGAAATGCCTTGGCGAGAAGTTGGAAGTGTTAAAGACTGTCACCTCCGTAGTTTCCTCGTATTTAAGTAACGTGTGCTGCAATATATTTTGTCTCGGTGTATTTCAAGTTTTTTTTTTTTTTTTTCACATAATAAGCATCAAACAAAACATCTTCGGTTACGTCATTCCGAGCGCGAGGGGCCGTAATGATAGTGATCCCTAATACTTCCAACTTCTTGCCAAAATTCCGTATCCATTGCTGTCAAGGTTTATTTTTATTTTATTTATTTATTTATTATTATTCTTTGCCTACTTTAAACCCACTTCCAAATCAGAGCATTTCTGGAAATTATACCCTGTAGGAAATCCATTCGACACCCATTGCACATTGATAAATTATGCATTTTTGGATTGCGTATGTCTGATTTCCTTTACATTGATGAGGACCGCCAGTCCACGGTTCTGAAATTCGAAATAGCGCATGTTGAAATTTAACTTTTCCACCATTTTGGACAACCCTGGTTCTTAAATTATGCACTTTCCTG
Organism: Thermobia domestica; assembly: GCF_964235325.1. Lineage (NCBI taxonomy): Eukaryota > Metazoa > Arthropoda > Insecta > Zygentoma > Lepismatidae > Thermobia > Thermobia domestica. Next base: position 21,817,911 of record NC_137460.1, on the reverse strand, counting down.
TCACACCCATACGACCCTTTTCTCTTATTTTGATGTGAGGAATCGCCTCTTACATTTGGTTGGTATAATTCATTAATACCCTGTATATATACAAGGGATTTTTTTTTAAGTTCCGATTGTCAATAGACGAGTTGGTGCGTGCAATTGACACAAAAATCCATGAAAACCGGCGTTTTACGATTTCCACGTTGTCACTGGAATTTCCATACATTTCACGGTCAGCGTTGTACACAATAATTTCTGAATTCTTTAAGTTCCGAAAACTGTGCGCGCAATGGGTTCCCAGACTGCTTACTGAGGACCACAAAAGATGAAACCTTTGACCGATACAACGAGGACGGAGCTCAACTGTTAGACCACATTGTCACAGGGGACGAAACATGAGTTTCCCACATGTAGCGGCAATCAATGAAATTGTGGCACACGACATCTCAAAGTGAAAGCCAAACAGATAATGTCTACACACAAGATTAGGGCTACCCTATTCTGCGATCGTCATGGTTTCCTGCTAGTTGTGTTTATGCCACGAGAAACAAGCATCTCTTTCAGCTGCGTACTGCGCAACCTTGACAAAACTTCGACGTGCGTCGAATAAGCGGTGTGGCGTACTATCATCTGGTGTTTTGTTGCTGCATGACAATGCACATCCTCATTCTGCTGCTCAGACTCGAGAGTCAATCACATCTTTTGGATGGGAGCTACTAGACGATCTATCGTACAGCCCGACCCTTGCGCCGAGCGATTATCATCTGTTCCCCAACCTGAAACAGTTTCTTGCCGGTCAGCAATTTGATACCGATGAAGAAGTGAAAACAAGTATTGAAGATTGACTTCGGTCATAGGCGGGTGATTTCTACGACGTTGCATACAAAAACCTGTCAAATGCTATGATAAATGTTTAAACAAACATGGTAACTATGTAGAAAAATACATCTACGTGTACAGAGGAAATAACCAACAATGTATGGCACTATGTTTACTAGTTTTTTTTTTTTTTTTTTTTTAATTGACATTACATTTACTAGTTTTGTTTCTATGGACAATCAGACCTTACTTAAAAATAGCCCTAGTATATATATCGATGATGTGCAAAGATTTTCAGTTATTAACTCCAACCCTAGCGAGAAAGACAGACGTATCTGTCGAAACTGTATAGGACAATGTAACACGATATATTTAATGGTCAAGTTTTTGAGTAATTATTATCACACATCGGATATTTATGCACTAAAAAATTTATGAAATATGCGTTAAACGTCTTAAAATATGCGCTAACAATACAATAAAAGAGAGCATTTTCAAACATATAGCAAACTTGACATAAAGGTGTGCTTTACCTTTCAGGGCCTTTTTTTTTCTTTTTTTTTTTAAAAAAAAAAAGAGTTACAGCTTATATACTCCTAACATGATCTCTAGTTTTTCTTCACAATTGTATTTTAAATTACATTTACTTTACACCAAATAATAGAAGCCTCACTTTTCTACACCTTTTGACTGTACAAAAAAAAAAAAAAAAAAAAAAAAAAAAAAAAATTCGTTTTTAAGAATTTAGTCCTTTCTGTAATTCGCCTTACAATATATCAATATATCCCAAAATGTTTCTCTTCATTTTTTTGGTGCCTGTTACATTTCAGCCACAAAATGACTTGTTAACATCAATAGATGTTACTGGACAATATTTATAAAGCGGAGTAAGTTTATTATCTATATATTTTGGCAGGTTGAAATTTAACCTTGAAGGTATTTTCCCACGGCTTCAATTGTTTTGGAATAGGAGTTACTGGCAATATTTTTTTTTTTTTTTTTTTTTTTTTTTTTTTTTTTTTTTTTTTGTAGAGCTCCCAAAGGGTCTTTCCTAATAAGATAGTGAAATCGGCCCTTGATCCAAATTGTTTCGCTATTAACCCAAAGGGTTACCCTTGACCTAAAACTACCTCAAAAATGTTTTTGACCAACTCCCCAGACCCTCCCCTTACCGAATTATCGTATCATACATGCTCAAAATTGAAAATTTTTAAATTTTGGTGGGACTGATCGAAAAATGTTGAAGTTTCACAGATTGTAGATACTATTTAGATGTAAATGTGCATTTTTTTTTAAAACCACCGATGCATATTTTCTTTATTTTTTTGCGAGTTGAAAATTTCAAAAAAAAAAATGTATGAATTTTTTTTGGGGGGGGGACACGTCGCTGATTTTTTGGTTAAAAATTTGTTATACCCTTAGGAACAACATATATTTTTTCGGGGCCTGAAAGTGATGGCAACATTGTCAAAAATAAATAAAACTGAAAACAAACGTGTTTTTTTTTGCACAGTTTTTCCATCATTTCATTGCCCTAAAGGTGAGGGCACCTTCAAACAATCCTTTGCCAAAGTTGACAATTTTCCTTTCTTTTGCGTCCCTTCTGCTTCTGTTCTTCGGCTGCTTCGATTGGGTCCATTTCGGAATAGAAACACCAAATATATCTCCGCAACAGTGCTTCCACTTCAACGACTCTTGCACAACGAAGTTACACTCAGCTCGCGGTAGAGAGTGCCACCGTATGCGGCCAGTGAAGCAAGCACTGATAGATACGTTCAGCCGACGCGAGGTTTTTTGAGCCCGAAAAAACCACGTTTGTTTTCAGTTTTATTTATTTTTGACAATGTTGCCATCACTTTCAGGCCCCGAAAAAAATGTACCTAACGATATAACAAATTTTTAACCAAAAAATCAGGGACGTGTCCCCCCCCCCTCAAAATTGTTTCCTACAATTTTTTGAAATTTTCGACACGCAAAAAAAAAAAAAAAAGATTTTGAAAAAAATTGCACATTTAAACCTAAATAGTATCTACAATCTGTGAAACTTTCAACATTTTTCGATCACCCCCACCAAAATTAAAAAAATATTCAATTTTGAGCATGTATGATACGATAATTCGGTAAGGGGAGGGGGTGAGGGGTCAACAATTTTTTTGAGGTTGTTTTTAGGTCAAGGGTAACCTTTTGGGTTAATAGAGACCCAATTTGGATCAAGGGCCGATTTCAATATCTTACTAGGAAAGACCCTTTACCAGGAACTGACTGGAGCTCCTGCTGAACTTGAACTAGAGCTAAGCATTCACTGAGCGGCATTCCTCGTGTCCCTTGTTTCTGAATTGATATGGAGACGATATTACAATATCTACCATTATCAGATTTCTCTTAACATCTTGGTAATTGTATGCGTACTTGCTCTGCTGATCGGTTTATGTGTGTAAATAAGGGCCCCGCAGACCCCGCATTGCGGGGGGGGGGGCTCGAGCTATCAGGGGGCCCCAAATCATGAAGTGGAACGTAGAGAAGGGGCCCCACTCCACGCTGTTTTCGGGGAGGTCCCCAAGCCTTTAGTTCGCCACTGGATCGGTTGCTAACATTATTGGCCCTCCGTAAATTAGGTATTCTTCCACTCTGTCGTGGAAAAAAAAAAAAAAAGTTCTGCTGCATGAACATTAAATGTATTGAAAACACAAACTAAAACTGGATTTATTCCATGCTATAAGCATACATCTGAAATAAAAACTTATAGAATATGCTGAATATGTCCTTAAGCACTAACATTCGTTCTAACCTTGCAAATATGCATTTATATGCACTATAAAACTTCAAATTCGAGCTTTACTACTGTCGTTAGAAACTCCTACCACGTTTAACAGAGATGCATATAAGCAAACAAAATATGCATTTACATAAAAATTCGATGTCTACTAATTATTATTAAAACTTTAGGGAATTACGTCTTCAATTGACCAGCAACACTGAATTATACGAATTGTATGGTTTTATGAAAAAATTTATTGACACATTTTATACAGCTCTTTATACGTATGTCACCTCTTATTTTTCTTTAATCGTTTCGCATGTTTATGCGCCTTGTAGTGCAGTTTGTTCTTTTCTTCAATAATTTCCTTGTATTTTTGCTTCTTGTACCTGGAAATAAAATAAAAGCATTCAGTTTAAAATTGTTCCAACACAACATTCGTATCATAACCCAGCCTTTCTCAACTGATATCCCGCACAGCCCTATGGGGTGTGTCGTGAAATTTTAGAATTTAATAAATTTTATGTAATCCAGAAGGTCTATAAAGTTTAGACTTTATACACGCAATTTATTTTTACCATGATGCCTTTAATAAGAAGGTAAAATCAATTCTGAGTTGAGTTGATTGTGAGTTTAACATCCCTTGCAACAGCGAGGCTATATGAGACGGGAACTACTGATTAACGTGGAAACCTAACCACATGAGCTCCCGCCGGGAAACAAACCCAGGTCTCCCACAAATCAATTTTGAGACAAGGACTGTACCAGTCAACGCCTGGAACGCAGCAACAATACTCAATTTTATACAGAAACTTATAGTCTTATACACTAATAATAATAATAATAATAATTTATTTTATTTTATTTTAAGTCCTGTGAACAGTTTATGGGCAAAAATACAGCACTATGTTAGAACCATTATATAATCATTTTAAACAGACCAGAAAATTTATAATACAGAATGACTATTAGAGAAGGTTAAGGCCTTTGTCAGAAGGTTAATATATTAAAATTATAAGGTTCAAACTGATATATAAAACAAAAATTTAAAAAGTAGTGAATTTCATAATATATAATTAACAGTACTATGCAAATTAAAGTCTCATTTAACTACCGTTTAAAAGAATGAGTCAATCTTGCTTTAAAAATGTGGTTTCTTTCAGCATGCAAAAATTTGGTTACTTGTTGTCATGTTTTAACATAAAAGATAGGTTCTTTGAATAAAAGATTATAACATAAAAACACACTGAGAATACATAACAATAATAAAATCAAGATTGGCAGCTATAACGCTTCTCATACAGTTAAAACAGTTTAATTTTTGTAAGGAATGCTCTGTTATTTCTCTTAAGATATGTTCATTTTAAATTGTAAGACAGTGCCACTCATTATTATTATTATTATTATTAATAATAATAATAATAATTATAATAATAATAATAATAACAATGGTGATGGTGGTGGTGGAATAAGTGTGTTGTGATGGCGTGGGTGTTTATTAAAGTGTGTAATCAATCGAGAGCTTTGGGAACCATTCTAGTACCCGATAAGTGAAGTTAAAAAGAGGAAATAAAAAGTAAATTGACACGAGATTCGTGCTACAACTCTATCCAAAATCTATTGTCGTCAAAGGACCTGATGAAAGTAGTAATTTAAAGCAAAATACTGTGCCTGTACTCCAAGGATGAAAAAGCACATAGAATCGAAGGCTGATGGTTCCCGAGGAAAATATTTTGGTGCAAGAATAAGACAAACGGTTGAATAAGGAAATTTATACAATTCAGAATCTGAAAAACATTACCAATATCATACTAATAATAATATTGGGAGAGTACGAATAAGATATTGGGGTTGGATGCGTCATACTGCAAAGGTCTTTCTGTACGCGTTAAAGATCAAAATTTAGTACCAAGCCCACTATGAAAGACACTATTACATAGAAAACATCCAAGTACGGTAACAAAAGCACAAAGATAAAATTAGTAACACAGGTTTTTTTGGTCGGGGCTATATGGAAAGGGTAAATAAAGTCCTAATTAGTAGGGTAGATAAAAGTCAGATACATTTTCGGGTTGTCATTTGAACTACAAACGAAGAACGCATTAAGTGACAATACACAGGAGATCATACGAGGAAGTAAGAAATGAGTTAAATATAAATTCTAGGACAATCACAATGCGGTTAGGGCATGGAGATGAAGAAACGTAAGAACTTCGGAGATTGTTTGTTGTTCATCTACGAGTATTATTGATAAGTCTGCTGGTTAGAAAATTCGGCTTCGAGCTCAGCATGATGAGGACAATTAGTAAGCAGATGCTGAATACTTTGTCTAGTACAGCGGTGAGTCGTCGTCATGAAATAGAAATCCATGAGTTAAGTACGAATGACCAGAATTCGTTCCTCCTGTCGAGGAGCTCTTGAGCGTGGTGAACCATGACAAAGTTCAGGTTTGAGTACATGTAATTTCTTAATGAAAGTCAAATAAGATCGAGAAGTTAAAGTCGTGCGGGGCACGTCAGTCGGATGAGAAACAGGCGCGCAGTGTTCTACTAGAGAAAATTTTTGCGAAGGTCAAGAAAAGATGAGGAAAACAAATGATGGATCTTAGATATTTGTTCTATTTGAACTGAAACGGAATATGATTCAACAATCTTTCGTTTGAGTGGTGATAAACCTCTTGCGTTTTTTTTTTTCATGCCATAGAGTGAGTTACAATCTTACGCATTGTCTGACACTACTCTTGATCCAGAAAAGAATGATCGATCTTTGTTAGTACATATTTTCTATGAGTAAATTTCTTTTATCTTTAAACAAATGCAATAAAATGTCTCTGTTTTAAGTCATAGAATTAACTTCTGTTTTCCTAAACTTTCCGATTTTTACTGAATTTTAGACGTGTGCCACTGCAACTTCAGACATAATTTACATCACTTACCTCATGAATTCTGAATCTGCTAACAATTCTTCAACTAGTGTTCGTTTCCTTTGCTTCTTCGGTATCCTACTGCTATAGAAATCAGCAGGGGTTTCTACGACTCGTCCGACCTATTAAAAAAGAAAAATAAAATACTCAAAAGAAAGGCGTACACAATAAACCTTCGACTCTACTTTAATACACTAAAACTGCTAGTGATAGTTATTTACGGGTATGAATTAACGCGTGTTTATAATAATTTGTAAACTTACTACAGTAAATGCTGTTTTCAACGGACCCGTATTAAACAGTAATATTTCACAGTCCCATGACTTTAAAGGTGAAAAAGTGGTAAATTCCATTCAATTAAACGAAAACTGTGGTACGTGCACAACGGAAATCAAAATAAGCCTTGAAACGGAAAATTTCAACTGACGGAATGCAGCGTTTAGTACTCTTGATTCTCAATCCAAAGTCTGCTAGTGAGTTGTAGGTTGAAATAGCAGCAAGATGGTTAAGCAGAGACACATACCCGCTTATTTAAGTTTTTAAATTTTATTTCTAAATAATATTTGCCTTTGCCAGTCACACTTTCATATTGTTTTCAGCATCTAAAATGTATTATCCGTTTTGTCGTAGCCTCGACTTTGGGAGGTTTCTTATATTGTACAGTTCTGTTCACAAAAACCTAAACTGCCTTCCAGAGTAAAAAAACTAGATTATTACATCCCTCGGATCTGTGCTTCAGGGAAATTTATTACCTCGGATCTCGCATACAGTATGGCATGGCAAGCATCAACGAAATCATGATATGCACATTGTAATATCGTTTAATTTCCAAATCTGTTTGTAATTTTAAAAAAAGCAGGGAAAATGACGGAAAAGAGAATTCGTAAGGCTCTAGGGTCACTTGTTTAGGACTAGTTTCTGGAAGGCAGTCTAAGTTTTGTGAACAAAAATATCCAACACGTGCAAGTAATGACATTGATTTTGTAATGGTTCAGGCTAATAGAATTAAACATTCACTGTAAAAGGGATATTTTTATCTCCATACACACATATTTTATCAATAAATTTTATATTCATATTTTGGGTTATGGAAATTTGCTTTCTCTTTTCTATATTAATCAAACTCTTTCCTATTTTACTCAAAACCACCATCATACTTTAATCTTAACCCCAGATAGTGTAGATGTTAAAAAATGTTCAAAATAAATTTATAAATTGTATAAATGTAACAAGTATGAAGAAAATACAGTAATTTCAATTCAGAAACCATTGGAAATCATAGAAATAAGTAGGAGACTCCCAGATCCCACGTATACTGTATAATAATTACAGTTTTAGATTCAAATAAAGTTTCCCGTAATTTGCTCCTTATTCTTAAGTTTACACAACATAGGGAAATGAAATTTAAACTAAACCATAGTTCTGACAAAAGTGACTAATAGTAAGTGAATGATTACCTCAAAATATTTTGGTAGAACTTTCAGGTCATTCTTCTTATAAAAATGCTTTGGATCCAGAACAGATCTCATCTGCAACACTTCTAAATCGTTCTTTATCTCATCTGTCATCTCTGGAGCTGAAAGATTGAACCATTTTGATCCTTTTGTCTTCTCCCGTTCGGCCTAGAAAATAAAAGTAACACTACAACTGTTGATTTTACTTATCTTCACAGGAAAACAAAACAAAACAAGACAATAAGCTGTTTTTATATTTTGCATGAATTTTCTCAGACGGTGTTGGTACGGTAATCTCTACTGTAAGACTCAACCTCCTCTACTTTATCAGTTATGTGAAGTTTTGCTGTTGCATCTGTAAAATGGAATATTATGAACAAAAGTGCCCACAAGAATATACTCGTATATACATAAACTACTTAAAAGTTGTCAGTTTCGTGACCTTACCTTGAATATACATACGAGGGTCATTTCATAAATAATGCACACTATGGGAACACTGCGAAGTGGATGATGCAATCGAGGTAAATATTTCGTCAGTTGAAGCTGAGGTCTTGAGGCAGCAGGACGTGTGCTTGTGCGCTCTCTAATGAACACACTGTGGCTGAACAAGTGTTGGAAATGGAGGCAGCAGGTGCCTCGGGCAACGTGTCGACTGAGGATCAGAGATCGTACATAAAGATTGAAACTTTACGTGGCAAAAAACCCACAGAAATTCACAGTGCCTTACGTGAAGTTTGTGGTGAGATAACAGTGGACTGTAGTATAGTTTCTTGCTGGGCTACTTGTTCCCGTATTGGTCGTGTAAGCATAAAGGATAATGTAAGACCAACACCAGGAAGGACGAAATCATCAAAGATGAAAGAAATGTACAATTTGTGGAAGATGCATTTGGACAAGATTGTCATGTGACATGTGAGGAACTTTCTGACATCACAGGGATTCTATCTGCGTCAGTATACAGAATTTTGACAAGTGATTTACAGAAGAGTTACATTTCTGCCCGATGGGTCCCCCACTTCCTGACTGCTGAACAGAAGCACACACGTCCGGACAATGCAATGGTGTTGAAACAAAGATTCAACATGGAAGGTGAGTACTTTCTGCGTCGCATTATTACTATTGATGAAACGTGGATCAGAAAGTTTGAGCTGGAGTTGAAATCACATTCCAACAAGTTGAGAGCTCCATTTTCTCTAAGACCAAAAAGGTGTCGCTGATCTCAATCAAAGGTTAAGAAAATGACTTTTGCTTGCAATCACCAAGGGATTATCATAACGGACAGAGTTCCATGTGGAAGAACTGTTACATTGTTGTGAATTCCCGGTGAAACTGTGGAGAAAAAACCCAACCGCAATTGATCAGGGCGGGTCCACTGATTCTCCACAACAACGCTCGCCTGCACACCGCTAGCTCTGTGCGTACAAAGTTTCACAAATACGGTTGGGAAATGTAACTTCACACTCTCTACAGCCCGGACACGATTCCACCAGACTACGACCTGTTTCCAAAGTTGAAACAAAGTAAGCGTGAACGTCAGTTTCCATGACTGGAAGAGCCTTCTGCAGCCGTTACCCGAACCATTCGACAGCTTCACAAAGATGGCGTCCATGCTGGAATACACAAGCTAAAGTGATGCCAAAATGTCTTGAGCCGTGGCAAAAATGCGAACTAAAGGTCACACCCTCGATACACCCACGCGTTGAGCCAATAAGGTTTCAGCTGCTGCTAAGCGAGAGAGACTTGCAGCCATCTACGCCAAAGGGAGTGGAATTCCTTCAGCCGATATCAGCGTTTGGAACCGAAGACTAGGTGTCAAGTCAATATGGTATATCTTTACCTGGACGTTGGGATTCCATCATTGTCAAGCAAGGAGGTTATATCGAAGGCCTGAAAAGAGATCCTTTCGAAACAATAAACAAGTAAAAAAAAAAAAAAGTATTATTTATAACATGACCCTCGTATAAATATAAACAGGATCATTTATCTTGATACGCTCTTGTAACTTTTAAACTAATTGACAAAAATCACTAAAATTTTGTATCATGCAAATATTGGCAGGGAGACATTGTTGGCATACTCCATGATTACCACAAGGTTAACAGTTTTGCCAACCAAACATAAATTTGAATTTTATCAAATTACAGTATGCCCGGTTATTATTTATATTTCACCTTTTCATGTAAAACAAAAACATACAATATCACATTTGTCATATACTGTCACAAACTAACGAAAACATATATAAAAAAAAAAAAAAAAAAAAAAAAATGGAGGGTTCTACAACACAAGTGAGACGTGCGGGGCAATGTACATCTAAAGTGCCTTTATATCGAGTACTACTATCATCATATGACGTATTTCGAGTGGGTAGAAACAAAGTTACAAGGAATTGAAAATTTGACTTTTTTCAAAGGACTTTATTTCGAAAAAGTGTAGCAGACAAACATGATAATACCGTTTACAGCGATCTGATATCTCAAACCACTCGGGAGATGTGAAAAAAACAGGTAAACTTTGATATATTGTTAAAAATAGTGTATTTCTGAGAACTTCTTGAAATAATTTTTGATTTATTTTGCTTCTATGGCATAACAACAATAGTTTTTGGTACATATAGCTACAATAAATTCTCGGAATTACATAATTTGAAGCACTGTTGCAAACTTTACCAGTATTTACCATACCTCCAAAATGGTTTGAGATATCAAATTTCTGTAAACGGTATTATATTCTTTATGTCTATTATAAACCATGTACGTAACTCGATGTGGTTTCATATTACGCTGTAGATCCACGTCTTACAGCCTCGGTACTGAACCGGATGAGAACTCCAATTTAAATGGGCCATATACACTTTTCATTATATATCTAGGGTCTATGTAATAATAAAAAAAAAGTTCATTGTAAACGATAGATAGGTTACTGCAATGTACCACTGGAAGCTTCATATGCATATTGAAGGTGTAATTTATTATATTACTCAGGATTGGCAAAATTTTTTTTAACGCCAAAAAGCCCGGTTTTTTTTTTTTTTTTTTTTTGTTTAAACCAGGTTTTTTTGTTTAAATAATTTGCTCTATGTATTAACATTACATATAGAGAGAATAAAGTTTGTTTCGCCTTGCTATTATTATGCAACAACGGAGTTATATTGGAAGGTGTCACATAAACTTAAAGCGGAATCCAAACCGGTTCTCGGTTTACATCCGAGAGAAATTGTCCTTCATTTGGACTTGGACCAGCAGAATGAAAGTTTTACCTACTTCACTCTAACACCAATAGTATATTCGTTTATTTGGAAATCGGGACTGTCCCGTTTCATTATAAAGTTGGGTGGTCCGGTCAGCAAATTTCTTAAATCGAAAAACTCCCGCCTTAACCACCTGGAAAATCCTGTTATTACTTTCAATGCAAAGCAATACAGAGAAAATTCCGTTATTGCTTTGCATGTAAAAGTTTACGGTCAACATATCATAATCAGTACGCTAAAACTGAGGTATTAAATTACAAATTTAGTATGTAGATATCATTCAATAAAATTAAAACTGAAAGTCCAATCCAAACTAATGTTGAAAGCTACGTAGGCAGTCGATAAATTTTATCTTTTTTTATCAATATATTTAAGCAACCTTGGCTTCTTTATAAAATAACAGCCATTCAGGCAAGCAAACATAATAATTTGGTTTCGTTTCGTATGTTTAGGCTTAATATTCTTACGTAATACCAAGGTTATCAAGGAGAAGACTCGCTTAGAGTGACATTCGAACCGCTATTTGATCTAGATTTAAAACAAGGGTTGTGGTTCGACCGAGAATTGAACATAGGACACCTTGATTAAAAGGTGAAAAAGAGATAAAACTAATGTAGATGGTTTGATATGTGGAAACGTCACCATGCAGTTCACATGTTTTAACGCATTTTTCTTTCTTTTTTTAACTTTTTTTTTTGAAAAACCAGCTGGTTTAAATCAGCCAACCCTGATATTACTAACCGACTTCTGATGAAGTTTTCGATTACTAACCCCTTGAATCCCAGTCCTGTAGATAGAGTGCAGAACCTCACGATCATGCTAAACGGACAGCGTTAGGCAACAAACAGTGCTAACAAATCATCAACCACATTGGTTGCGTATTCATTCTCCTCTTCCTTCGAAACATAATCTGACGAACTATAACCCTCCCCTTCCTTCATATTCTACTGTGTTTGTGATACAAAGTACCAAGAACAAAAACATACATATCATAAATAGCAGGGGTTCGTACTCTCAGCAACTTGCTTATTGCTTCAAGGGTCACGTGCTCTAATGATGTCACAGGAATACATATACATCGGTCCTCCCCGACCAGAATCATTCGTACGTTTTCGTGGCCATTACCAAGCAAGAATATTTCCTCTGCAGCCGTTGGACGAGCTACGTACGTAGTAGTAGAGAAGGATGCAAGCTCGACTACGTATGGACTGTACATAGTGGCAGTCAAGCGGTTATATACGAAATACATTTTTAATATGCCTATGACATAGTATTGTTAAAATTATTTGAATATTTTTTCGCGTTATTCGAATACCCGAATATTCGTTTTCAATACTCGAACATTTATTTGTTACCCCAACAATTGAATGAATGATAACGATTTAATGGGGACGTCTGATCGAATAATTATTCGTTATTCGAGTAAATTGTTCGAATATTCGAAAAATCCATTATTTGAATTTTAACAGCACTACTATGGAGAGTCCATTGGTAGATCTGCATTAACATACTAAAATAAACTAAAATAAAATAAAAATAAAAATAAAGAATGACCCCTTACAGATTTTTATCAAGACGACCTTTACTTGTGTCTGTAAAGGGATATGTACAGATAAGGAGTTTCCTGCTTATATGTGAATGATGCGCTGTATAGAGAGCGCAGATTCAGCTAGTATATATAAGGAAAAAGTACCTTTCTCTGTAGTTTAAGTTTCCGTCTGCTTTCTTGATATGGTGGCACAGCCTCTAGCTTCTCAAACCCTGGTTGTATAACACTCTTCTTCAGAAGATCGTCTACTTTACAGAACTGCATAGCCAGTCTCTTGGTTTTAGAACATTTTTCTTCAGCATTGCTTCTGAACTCAACATAGACATCATCCAAATCGATATCATCCTCTTTTTTGTTTCTCGGCCTAGACCTGAAAACAAAACCATGTTCTTTACGTTATATCTTACGGTCGAAAATAAAATGTACACTCATGTCCAAAATTAATGTCGCATGTCTTTAAATATGTTGTTGTAGGAACATAATTTGATAACGAATTCGCCCGGTATTTCTTATAATCTTAGTATATGTATAATCAGCAAAGACATGTATGTGGCAAATTTCATGTCAAAAGAGCAGTAAATAAGAACAATACAACAAAAATAAAACTTTCTTGTCCATTTAGCAACATTTTGTTTTACTTATTCTAATTTTCTTAATTATGATTCTTTTCCTAAGAAATTTACCACAAATGTACATTTCCCGATTATACACACAGTATCAGTATTAAAGTACCCTACAAAATCAGTATCAAATTATATTCTTACAAGAAGACAGTTATAGATATGTGACAATCATTTTGAACATGAGTGTACCAAAAGTGGATATCAGTATAGGCCGTAGATATCGTAAATTAGCATAAGAGAAAATTATCACAGGAATTAAGTGTAATAGGGAGCACAGAAAATAAAATTAAGAAGCAAATCAGCGACTCGAAATATAAACCTACAACAATTTCACGATTGGCAAAACATTAAGTGAAGCTCCTTCGCGGCTAAGCGTTTATAGTGTACGTGTCTTTGGCGTGGGAAACCCGGGTTCAATTCCCGACGGGAGCTTATATGGTTCGGATTCCACTTTAAGCTGTAGGTCCACCTCTCATATAGCCCTGCTGCTAAAAGGGACGAAACTAAAAATCAAATTAAGTTTTACATAATGTGAAAACAAAAACTGACAGGATTCTGTTTCTGAAGCATATACATTCTTATAAAGAAACTGATACTAAATTTAAATAAGTGCCAATAATATATTCCACATAATTTTCATGAACATGTTAGTAATTCAATAAATGAACTTCTTTGATGTTTCATCTTTTTTGTTTTATTAGAGCTTACATTTTAAAGACATCAGACTTTGATTATAAAGGCAGTCAGATGCCGTTGAAACGTTAGTTCTAATTCTGATTTAAACTACTCACTCGCAAAACAATACATCTATTGTTAAAAAAAAATATTAACGTATAACAGTTTCGACAATTATCTACTTGGCTTCATCAGGCACTACGAATACACAGGTAGTGACAGATTTAATAGAAGCGACAGCGAAAAAAAATCCCTGGTTCCTGATTGGCTATTATGGGCTACAACAGACAATCCCCTTTCACCAGAAACCACAATATAAAAAAGAAACAAAAATCGCTGATTCCCTTTCTTCACCCCTGTTTGTACCATTTATATTCACGGGACAGGACGTTTGGGCGCCACCATTTGGGCACGGACGTTTCGGCGATGCCGTTTAGGCGCCAGACGTTTGGGCGCGAGGTACATAGTAAAAATCACAATTTACGAAATATAAAGTAAGCTAGGCACTGAAAACTAAGCGCGAATCAAGATATATACATTTCCTACACTTCTATCTTTATCTCACCTCATTTATCTACCTATTTTCTATCTTATTTATTCATCTAAATTAAATAGTTTACTGCGTTTGTGGCATTTGTTGCCTAATCTCGTCATGGATTGATTTTTCGCTTGTTTACGATTCTTGTACTTCTGATCTAATGTTGATCTAATTTTTGTATTATATAAGAAAGCTAGGAAATGAAGGAATCACACGAACTGTTAATAGGAAATGAAGGAATCACACGAACTGTTAATAATTTTCTTAATGCTAATTAAAACATATTGATTTAATTTTTGTATTTTTTAAAAAAGTTAATAATTACATACTTACGAATATTAAAATTTGCTTTCTTTCGTATTACGTTTGCCAAACTCTTCTCTTCCTTAAGTCCAATAAAGAACAACCAATAAAAGATTTCCGCGCACTCGAGTTGAGAGAAGTGGCCCCGCGTAGAGTAGTCGCTAATGCTCTCGCCTTCTGTGCGAGCGGTCCCGGGTTCGATTCCCGGTAGGGGCACTCGGTCGAAAAAGTGTATCACGCTCTTTTAGGCCGGCCCTGAATGAGGTTTTCCTCATTCGCACCAGGCAAATGCTGGAATGGTACCTAATTTATAGGTTCAGGCCGCTTCCTTCCTTCCCCAATCCTTTCTCCCTTTCCTTTCCCCGGATAGTGTGCCCCCTCAAACGTGACGGGCTAAATGGCCTTACATGCCGAGAGCCCAGAAATCTAAAAATCCTAAATCCTAATCGAGTTGAGGGAAAGCTGTTAATACAGGGTGTCTAAGACATTGAGTTTAGGAACTGTAGTATGCTGTATTTCTGGTATCAGTTTTTTTTTTTTTTAAAAAATTAACATTCCAATATAAAAATCAAAACTTAACACACTTTGTTTTTCATCCCATTGTAAGCATTTAATCTGCACTAAAGAAAGTGGCGAAAGGAAAAAAAGAACGATTTCAAAGTGAAAAATAATAGTTAAGTGTACATATATTGGTCATTTAGCCACTAGAAATGTGGTTGGCATTCACACTTATTGCATAATTACAGTAGAAGTCCTGCTTTAAGTTTTTTAATGGAATAGGCTCACTATGTATGTAATGCAGTCAATCATATCTAGTCTGGTCTACTTACCTTTGGCTTGAAAAGTTATCAAATAAAAAGCATACTTAACTTTGGTTGAAACTTAAATTTACAAAATTTAATTGTTAATTCAGTTTTTAGAATTTTCAAATTTCAGTATTTCTAGTGTGTAAAACAAAATCCAGTATAATTCAAGGACTTCCACTACAGCAGACACCTTGTGATATCTTGATTCGAACTTTGTACTCACCGCGTAACATAATGACTTTTTAATTTAACTCGCGCCCAAACGTCCAGTGTCCAAACGGCGGGGCCCAAACGTCCGCGCCCAAACGTCACGTACCGTATATTCATATCCTATAACTAGGCCTAACAAATAACTCTTAAATATGAATACTAAATAATAAATAAATAATACTACATAATAATACTAAAAAGATAAATACAAAATGTACAAAAGTAAACTTGTACAATTAACTTTTTTAATCTTTAGGGCTCCTTAACAATTTACCCCACTGCTCATCAATTTTAAGTCCTGAATTCCGGTTCATGACTAGCGCCTACTATTTCAATAAATCTTGCTCGAAAATGTTACACATTATTATTATTTTTTTTTTTTTAACAATAAACTTATTGTTTTGCTCAGCGGGTCGTTTAAATCAGATTTAAGTCTGTTAAAAGCAAACCTTGTAGAATGGCAAATAGTACAGTTAGTTCCAATAAAATAAAATCCGAGTGAAAAATCGGAAGTCTTATCTACGGAAATGAAGCTAATATTTAAAAAGCAATCATCATGATTTGAGGCCAAAAAACTTCTTATTAATAGGAATAAAAATTGATAACTGGATGAAAAATATAATCTGGCAACATTGCCCACTTAGCGGGAAAGCAAGACAAATGTGGATATGTTTCTCCTTCAAAAATTATCGGTTCCGATGTAGATATATGTGTTCAATTACTTATCAGGAAATGTCCCCCTCCTTAAAAAGACATTGTTTTTTACCTTCTCTAAAGAAAACAGTCGTGAATGTCAAGAACTTCCGGCGAATTGAAACAATGACCAGATGGATAAACAGAAACTGTTAAGAAATTAACAGTGTTCTCTGTATGCCATTTACATTTTAGTTTGAAGAAGATACAACCTGTCTGGTTTATCTTTCTCTTCCAAACGTCGGAAGAAAAGCCCACTGTATCTTCCCAAACACCGGTTTCCAAATACAATGAGGTATCAAATAGTTCGTGCAAATAATCTAGAAGGTGACGAACTAGGAACTCCTTTGGACATGCATTTTATAGTTACGTCCTTGTATGTTACTCATGCAAATTCTGGACTCGTTACAATAACTCTTTATTTATTTGTTTGCAGGTAAATCAATGAAGGTGCGGTGATTGACAAACTTGAGCCACGGAGCGTCACTAAACATGTATTCAGATGAAGGCAGTAGAATTAGGATACGAAATATTGCCTCACCCCCTTACTCACCGGACGTTGCACTAAGTGACTTAGATATGAAGCGTCCACTCAGAGGACGCCATTTTAACAGTAGGAATGATGTCCTTTCTGAGGTTGAACTGTGATTTCAAAGCCAAACTGTAGACTTTTACAAAACGGGTTTACGGAAAGTGAAGAACCGCTGGCAGAAATGTGTCGCTAAGCACGGTGACTACGTAGATAAGGACTAATACTATCATGGTGTCAGAATTCTCCAGAATGGATTTCTTCTAAGTGATTGGACGAACTTTCTGATACCCCATCGTACAGTAGTTCATAACAAAGAAAGGAGGGAAAAAAGATGAAGAGGATTTTTATGAAATAATTTAAAGCTGCAGATTGTGCAAAGATATTAACTCCAACAGCAATGTAAAATAATGGTCTTTTTACGTTACTTTGCCGGTGATAATTGCAGTGTAAAGCAATGCTACCTTTCGGTATTTTCGACAAACTATAAAACATGCAACTTCGTCGGGTGGTTAAATTGCAGTTTAACGACCCTCTCAACACCAAGACTATATAAGACGTGGACTTACAGTTTAAAGTACAATCCGAACCACCCTAATGCATTTAAATTACAATGATTTCCTACTGGAATTGAATCCAGGGCACCATGTAGCAAGGATACACGTATTATTTACTAGACCAGTGGAGAGAGTTTTTAACTTCGAGCCAAACGCACGATTAGTATTATCAACGTCCCAATTACAGCCGAAGATACACTATACTAAATATATTAATAACAAGATTTACAAGGGAAATTAATTTTCGGAAGGAAGTCGGCCGGGACCTACATAATATATGTACTATTTCAAAATTCTTCTGATGGGACTGGGCAAAAGACTAGAAGAAACTCAGTCAGAACTACTGGACACAGTGTTCAAGCTCAGGAAGTGCTACAATTGTCGGGTATATAGGTTAAAAAGAGGCCTTAATGATTCGCCATTTTATTAAAATATGCTTTCAGCTAAGATAAGACTAAAGGATATTGCAAAATTGGGCTTCAAAGCCGTATGAGTGGACAACACTAAATTATGGATGAACAGTGCACTGTTACTCAAGTACGATGAACAGCACTCGTATATATGCTTAAAATATTAAATTTCAACATGGGATCAAATAGTCTTTAAGCAACTTCTCTGGATAGTAACTCCTGCGGCTGCTACTGAGCATACAGCTATAGAAAACCATACACGATTTCCATCAACACTTACCTGGTGGAAGTAGACTGTAATGTTCTTATCGAACTACCCAGGATAGGTAATGATCCTTTGTCTTGGCTTGAAGCTTCTTCACCTGTAGATTAATACAATACACAAATTAAAAGCATGAAGTAATATTAGGCAAATATAATACTGTACTTTCATTGATTTTGAAATGTTCTAATTGATTTCCTCTTTTCTTAAATAAAGTATGTATTACATAGGATCGTTAAGGTCATGTTCTCCGATCGGAGATCAAACTCGGCACTACCTGAATAATATATTCTAAATAATCAAATACGTATTGCGTATATTCAGAGTGATTCAGGACAATATATATATATATATATATATATATATATATATATATATTTGGCATGATATTGTCATATAACAAAACACTGATTTATTCTCTTGAATAGCTTGATATAACCTAAACAAGTTCCAGTATAAGCACATAATTAAAATATGACGACATTTTCTTGAGAAAATATACATCAAAAAACAAAATGAAATATTTTAAGTTTTACGCTCCACGATTATGCCGGCTACGCTAAAGGAGACGGTGACCATCAGAAATGAATGAAATGAACAAAGTGGGAAGAGACGGGAAAGCCCCGAGAAAACCCACCCACACGGTATTTGTACACCACAAAGCCCACTTGGCGTGAATTGGGATCGAATCGGGGACCTCATGCACCAGACGTGAATACTCTACCATTGATCCACCGCGGCCTAACTTCAGATTAGAGATACAACGTGGAAATACATTAGAAAATTTACTTGACACTTGTCTATTAAATAGACAGAAATGTTAATATATATTTCTAAAAACTCACCATCGTCTTTCTCCTCCTCCTCCTCCTCCTCATCATCATCATCTTCGTCATCATCCTCGCTTTCTTCTACTTCTACGTTTGAGTCATTCGAATTATAACCTTGTTGTTGTCCTTTCGTATCTATTATTATACCTAGAAAATAAATAAATAAAATTTAGAAAGTTATTATTATTATTATTATTTTAAATGGGGTGAAGCGACATACACTTATCTACAAAGCGTACTTTACCTTTCCGTCTTCCTCTTCTAAGATGTTCAACTGATCTGAACTAAATTTTGCAAAGCCATTAGGAGCAAGTGTAGAAAGATGAAAAGCTCTGCGTAGAATAGTAACCGAACAACCATATCTCCTATAGAAGTTAATGAAGCGAAGCAAAGCTTAAACACAGGAAACTATTTATGGGTGTGCATTTGTTAACGTTGCATAACTTATGAGCTTTTATAATATTCGATGCGTTCATGGAATTTCTAACAATAATCACTTAGATGTACACCTAGGTGCATATATTAGAGTAGATCATCGCCCTCACCACTGGTAACTAGCACGCCCATCCTTAGCGATGTCTGATGGGACAGCATTGAAATTTTAACGCATTACGATGGTTCGGATCCCACCATATAGCCTCGGTGCCCAAAAGAAACTTCAATACACAAACAAAAAACGTATGTTGCTGTATTTACTTGAAATGCCTCTGTAACTCTGAAATTACGTGACGTGTCCGAAAATTAAGTGCCGTGAACTGTTTGGTTGGGAACAGTTTGACCACCAGCCGTATAGCCTCTACTTAGCGTCGTCTGACTACTACTTGTTCCTGGACCTGAAGCGCGAGCTCGGTTGTAAGCACTTTGATAGTGACAACGACGAAAAAAAAAAAAAAAAACGCTGTGGAAATTCACTGGCGGGTTGTTTCGTTGATGAATGTTTGAACAAGTTGGTCACCCGCTCTGACAAGTGTTTGAACATTGGTAGAAACTATGTCGAAAAGAGTTTAAGATGTGCTCTTTCATGTAAAAATAATTTTGGCTTGAACGAACCTTTTCTTTTTTTTTTTAAAAAAAAAAAAGAAACGGTACTTATTTTCCGGACACGCCTCGTAATAAATAAAATATGCTAAAATCTGTACGATGCAAACAATGATAGGGACAGAACATCGTTCGATACACAAATTTGTGAAAGTATGATTGGGTAATATTCTACAATTTATACGTACAGATGGTGATCAGAAAAATGGAAACACCTGAACGAAATTGCAACTTACCAGATTAATATGGTGTCGGGCCACCTTTCGCCTTCAGAACAGCCTTGATGCGACGTGGGATGGAGGCATAGAGGTCGTGAATGGTAGCAAGTGGAATTTTACACCATTCCTCGTGCAGGGCATCGGCCAGTTCTGTGAGAGAGGATGGAGGTGGAAATCGTCGCCGGAGTCGTGTTTCTAAGACGGACCACAGATGTTCAATTATGTTGAGAACTGGGGATTGGGCGGGCCAGGGAAGGTGTTGAACTTCATCCCGATGTTCCTCAAACCACACTGCAACAACGCCAGCTGTGTGAATTGGTGCATTATCATCCTGGAAGATGGCGTCATTGTCCG
Source organism: Thermobia domestica (assembly GCF_964235325.1). Lineage (NCBI taxonomy): Eukaryota > Metazoa > Arthropoda > Insecta > Zygentoma > Lepismatidae > Thermobia > Thermobia domestica. The sequence continues at coordinate 21,797,124 of NC_137460.1, read as the reverse complement.
GGAACAACATCCGGACCATAGGATGCAAGTGGTCTCCTAAAATTGCGACATAATCGTTGGCAGTGATTCGTCCGCTAAGTGTGACCACAGGACCCAATGAAAACCATGATATGGCGGCCCACAGCATCACCGAGCCGCCGCCATGTTTCACAGTTGGGCGGAGACACTGCAGATCATAAGCTTCTTTGGGCGTTCTCCACACATAAACACGGCTCGTGGTTGGGAATAGGGTGAAGGATGACTTATCCGACCATATCACACGATTCCAGTCCTCAACGGTCCAAGTTGCATGGTTGCTGCACCATTTGCGGAGTGCGAAAGCGTTATGGTCCCTGATGAGCGGTTTGGCCCGTGCAACACGACCCCGTAAGTTCATGTCATGTAATTCGCGGCGGACTGTGATTGTCGAAACAGGGTGGGGGAGGTGCTGATTGAGTTCCGCCGTCACTTGCTCCGCAGTGGCACGACAGTTCTGCGTGACAATGCGCTTTAATACCCGGCGTGACCTGTCACTCATGATTTTCTTCCTCCCACTGTTCCGTTTCCCCGATGTGGTTTTCCCGTGTGTTGTGTAGGCTGTCATCACCTTCGACAATGTCCCACGCGACACACCTAACACAGTAGCCACTGCCGTCACACTCACTCCACATAACCGCGCACCAACAATTTGCCCTCTTTGAAAATCTGAGAGGTCTCCCATTTTACACTACCTCCGTCTGCTGCAGCCACTGGACACTGGTGTTCCACTGCGCCTGACGTAGTATGGAGACCGACCTAACACACCACCACCAGCGGTCCGGCGCTGCGGGCGACACGACACCACTGCCAACCGATACATCTGACGTGTTGCCAACTACATGTGTTTCCATTTTTCTGATCACCATCTGTATTTTTCGCATGAAAAAAGGAAATATGGTGATGACGGAAAATCATATCGATGAAGAAACACAGAGAAAGGACACGGTAGATTGCGAAAATCAAATCAAAGTCTGCGCGGGGCGGAGGAAGGGAAAGTAAGAATATAAAATAAATCTTCACTCTGGTATGCTTCGTCAAAAGAGTTCACGTATTTGAACATCTATAACTATGTACTAACGCCCTGTATTAGATAGTGGTACAGAGTACAAAAACTGTAAATATATTACATATATGTTAATTACTTACGAATATTGTAATTGGCAAATTTCTGACAATAGTGTCACTTTATGCATTCCCAGCGACTTATTAGTGAGGGAATTTTATTCCAGAAATATTAAGTAAAAAGAATCTTTTCCCATTCTCCACGATTTCACAGCTTGGGATATGGGGTGGTCTTTCGTCGTCAAGATTTAAAAGGGTTACACAACTTCCAAATTGCAGAACTACGAGGGTCATTTCGACAGTCTTGCACATAACGCATGGGCGACCGTTTGAGTAGTGTGATCAAGTTGAATTTTTTGTCAGTTTTGCCAGAGTTTAGGTTTGACGGCTGTGTCTATGTGTGCTGGTTAGCGTGGCTGTGTTGTGACAAATTCAGTTTTGAAATCGAAGGTGAACCCAACTCAGGTCGGATTACACATAGTGAACGGCCTTCCTATATCAAAATCTAAACTCTACGTGAAAAGAATCCAACTGAAATTTACAATGCTTTGCGAAAGGTTTGTGGAAATAGTGTAGTGGATCGTAGCACTGTATCACGGTTGTCAGCTGGTTTCCGTGAAGGTCGCGTAAGCACTGAGGACAACCCAAGAAGTGGAAGACCATCAACTGCAACAGACTACACCTTTGAGATCATTGTGAGTGACATTTTGAGAGAGGATCGACGAAAAACATGTGAAGAAGTTGCATATGAGGCTAGACTGTCTGTCACTTCAGTTTATAGAGTCAAATTGAAGAAACCACTCCTTGGAAAACGTTTCGATACAATTGACGAAGCTTTCACTGAGGTGACTCGAGTGATTAGACAGTTCAACAATGAAGATGCCCTATCTGAAATACAGACTTTAACAAAACATTGGGAAGCTATCATACGCAAGAATGGAGATTATATTGAAGACCTGTAAAGGCATTTTGTAGAATAAATTACTTACTTTCATAATATCTTTCAGTGTGCAGAACTTTTGAAATGACCCTCGTGTTATATGTTAAGTTGGTAACCTTGATAGAGTATTCAAATGAAGACGAAAGTCCCTACCTCGTGCTGTTAAACATAAGAATAAATGAAATTCCTTTGCAAGAGGAGAATATTCAGTACATTTAAATGTGTTCAGTACATTTTCACAGTAGTATAGCAAACTAGTAATTGCAGATATTATAACACTGACATGCATTGAACTTTACATGATTCCCTCTAAGTAATTATCTCCAATGCCTGTCTTCCTTCCTTATGAAATTGTAACTTTTGTCTTTCCGCCATAAAAGTGTTCTGGCCACTGTGAGACACGTGCTTGTACGGATAGATATTTTGTTTGGTAAGTAGGTGTGTTTACTTCGTCTTTAACTTTTTGCTGGAGGCCATATATAGTTGCTTATGAGGGAAGGTCAGAAAATTCTTACCCTCACCATGACCGAGACGAGATAGGGATCTGTAATTCGGTCCACGGACGCACCCTTCTCTACATATTCACCTCGTATTGCCTTACATTTTTCTTATCTAGGGATCAGTCCGTTAAAGCACTATAAATCCAAGTATCCGGATCGATATCAGAAAAAAAAATTAATAAAAACACATTGATGAAAGGAAATTGCAGCTAAGTATAAGAAAGAGATATCAAAAGATGTACAGAACATCATCGTGAAAATTCCTGGCTGTTCCCGAGTGCAACATAGATGACATAACCGAACAGTTGGATTACGATTCAGCAGAACCGGTATTTCAAATCTTGAGTGAGGAAATTATTCAGAGTATACTGTTCACATCTCAGCGGGTGCTGAAGGTGACAACCTGACTTCAATTAAACACGAAAAGGAACTCAGGATTAAGAAATAGATTTCTGGGCTTTGAGCATCTATGGCCATGTTAGCCCGTCACGTACGAGGGATGACATCTCTCGGGGATTACACTATCCAAGGAAAGGGAAGGAAGCGGCCTGGAACCTCTATGTTAGGTACCATCCCGGCGTTTGCCTGGTGTGAATGAGAAAAAAATCACGAAAATCTAACTCAAGAAGGCTGGCTGGCCTAAAACAGGCTTTTGCGCTTTGTCGACCGAGAATAGAACCTGGGACCGCTCGAGTGTTAGCGACTACGCTAGGCTGAGTCACCCCAAAAGGAACCTACTACGAGTGAGGCATTCGTTTATTTTTAATACTGACTTGAAGAGGATGGAAAGGCACCCTGAAAGTGACCAAGTACAGCTTCTTTTAGGCAATCATTTACGGGACTTGGCAACACGTAAACTATTAACTTTGTTAGACATGTTCTACTAACACTTCCAAAGGTATGTAAGTACGTACTACTGTACTGTATTTTTAAAAATTATTTACAGTAAAAGTAATCTCACTTTTCACTGTTGACGGTGGCTCCAATTATCCGGATTCCGTCCAGTAGTCATTCCCATTAATCTGGATAAATGGAGTTTCATTCTACCGCCTGCATAAATGTCTGTAGGATTGGAGGCAAACCAGGCTTCCATCGCATTGATGACCTTCTCATCCGTAAAATACCCACCTCGCAAATGATCTTTTACAGTTGGGAAGAGAAAGTAATTCGACAGAGCCAAAATGGGTAGGTCAAAGGCGCACAAAAGTGCGTGCTCCTCTGTGTGCCGATGTGTTGTTCGCTAACAGCAACACTTTTAGAAAGCATTTTTTTTTTTTTTTTTTTTACAGCAACTACTTTTTAAATAATATTTGTATTCATTTTGTACTATTTATTAGAAAATTATTTATTTTGTACTGTTAATTACAAAATAAATGCAAATATTTAAAAAGTAGTTAACAAAGAACCAAGACAACATAATAAGTCATCAATTACAGTTGAGTTCATTTTTCTAGTCGCTGCCTTAACCTAGCTTTTTGGGTAATTCATATTCTGGTCACACTGTAATTTCTATGGATGGCAACACTGAAAATTCTTTTGATTCGTACTTTCGGCTGTAGAAAAACATTATCTATTATTGTACTAAGTTACATTTCATTGTCTCTTTTCACTTACGAAAAACGGGCAAAAGAAAAATTGTTAGCTTTTGTATCATTCTTAGTAGTCTGGGTAAAAAGTTCTCCATACAGGGTGTCCGAGAAGTCCTCGTAATCTTAGCTTTGAGTTACACAGAAAGCAAGAGAAGTATAATTTTAGTTTGTTTATTTAATACATGCTATAACTGAATACTTACATATATGAACTATGTATCCAGTGAACCTGCATGCGCTCTATCGTGATATACACAGAAATATACGTGTCTGCTGTCTTCCTTGACGTGTTGTGAAGCATAAGGAGTTATCATTTGAAAGGCTTACTTCACAATTTCGCGTACTACATCTTCCCTCTATCGAGGACGAGAGTAGTAGTAGTATTCGGGATACCCTATCGAACTTTTGTGCCCCTGGGTCCCTGCCCAGGGGGTGCATAGGACCACCCCTCTATATTGACAAGGGTATTATGGCCTACCCTTAAATTTAGGTAATATTGGGGACAGTTGATCCAACTTTTTGGGCCCCTGGCTTGTGATGCCCGCCTTAGCCCTGTCCCCTGTGGCCACGTGGTGACGTCACATCATGTGACCGACCCATAACGTAATGAAATATTAACAAAGACGTCAAAACCTCCAAAAATTTTATACCGTAAAAGGGAATAAGAAAAAAAAATTAAAGTAGACTATACATACACCCCTTCAAGACCTTGTTCTCAATCATATAACAATATACGGTAAGAGCATAACCATCTTCAAATTTTATACCCATAAAAGGAAAGGTCATCAGAGGGTAAGGGACCACCCGCAAAGGCGGGCGCTAACCCATGAGCGGGGCATAAGACCACGTGACCCAGAAGGATGGAGCATAATTCCACGTAACCAGAGGGGTGTGGCCTAAAACCACATAACATCATACCAGGTAACTCCAGGGGCGGAGCTAAGGCAGGCGTTACAACCCAGGGGCGCAAAAATTACATGAGCTGTCTCCAATACTACTGAGAGACATCGTGGAACTATTTCAATGGAAATGAAGACGTTGGAAAATCACGCCCAATCGAGCGGCCTACAAATTGTTCATAACTAGAATGCCCCACGTGTTCTTGAACTCAGGGATGTCAGACAATGCTGTCTGTGACCATGTAAGCAGTGTTACCAAAATCACAAATACACTGATATTGTTATCTATGATCCTCAACTTCAGGTGTACGAGGACCTCTCAGACAACCTCAAGATAATAAGACACCCGTATCCTAAAAAGATGTGGCTGGTACAAAAAGAAAAATAAAAGAAAGAGAACATATACAAACCCACTACATAATTTAAAAGAATAAGACACGATAAAGTTAACATAAAAAGCTTACTATTTCCTATGAATCCATCATCACTTTCAGCTTCCACTCTTCGGTCCTTTTTCGCATTACTGTCCTCATTTAGGTCTAAATTATCAGAGTTTCCATCTTCTGAAACACTGTCATCGTCTCCTTCGTTTCCATCTGCATCACTTGACTCACTCTCAACCAAATTTTCTGGGTTGCCTTGTGTATCAATGATGATATCCATCCCTCAATATATCTGGAACTGTAAATCAATAATTAAAAAACATGAACATAGAAATTTGTTATTAGAAGATAATATATTACTAAATAATTGCTGAAAAATTACAATTCTTCCACTAATTTCCTATTTGTCTTCCAAAATATTTGCCCTGGGAAACACGACAGTACCCTACTTTACATAGATATAATTCAACAAAGCCACCAAAACTAATTGTTGTAAAATTACGGTTCTTTTACGATTGGCATATGAATACAGTGTCTGAACATGAGCCATAGAGTTGAGCTGATTTTAGTTTAGCGTCCCGTTCAGCAGCGAGGCTATATGAGACGTGGACCTACTGATTAACGTGGAATCCGAACCACATGAGCTCCCGCCGGGTACATGAGCCATAGAAACTACAGTGCAAAAGCACAAACCAGCAAGCTGCTAGGTGGCCACTAAAAAGCACGAATGCTATCTAAGGCAGGGCAAAACTGGTAGGCTCATGCAGATGTCCATCTGAAGGGAGCACGCGAGTATGCGCGGAAGCAAAAACAGTGAAAACATCTGGGTTTTCGCAATGATACAGGTCCTGTGGTACTTGTAATTGGTTTAAACCATTGTGTGTGCTTAGTGTGTATCTACGAGGAGGGGATGTAGTATAAATTAATTTGATTTATTTTCTATGCAAGTCGTAACAAGTTTCATACATAAATTAGTTTTAACTTTCAGAAGTTCTTGTAATGCTTAGCAGTAATGTCACAGTGTATATATATATATATTATGAGTGGTCGAACATTTGGAATTCAGTTTTTATTGTCAACGAGTAGAACAAACGAACGCGGACACTGGCGTTCTGTTTTCAAATTAATTTAAATTTTCAGATCGCGTAAAGAAAATTCGTTGCCTCTATTATTTTATCTAATTTTTTTTCAACACAAACATTCTTGCGTCAAAAGGAGTGCTTGCACTTGGGGTCATTGTAAGTTGGTCAACATACTGAAAAAAAGACCATGGAGAGATGAGACCCGTTTGAGTTTTATCCAATCTACGCCAATTTAATTTGACTTGTGTGGCTAAGGTTGCTCCAGCGCTGTTATTGGTTGGTTTGATTGGAGTTCAGTATCCATTTTTACAAATATGATACGTGGATCTGCAACTTAACGTAGGATTAGGGTCGCCAGATTTAGTAAACGAAAAACCGGGATACTAATCTGAGGCTATACACAAGGTGTTTCAAAACAACACCGACAACGTTTGGGAGATGATGCCTGACACCAAGATAAGACAAAAAGTATAGACCAACCTAGATGCACAAATGCTTCCTTTCAGAGTTATAGGCTGCTGAAAACATGAAAATATGAACTTTAAAGATCCATAGCTCCAATATTATGGGACCTACCGTAGTCGGGTCAAGACTTCACTTGGGTACTAATATGTGGGCTATCCAAAAATACGTGTTTTAGAATCCTAAGACACTCACGCAACAATTTTATAGAGGGAGTTTGGATATGGGCATATAAGTTGAAGTACTCATCAACTACCTCTATAAAAATTGTTGCGGAAGTACCGCAGGAGTCTGAAACATGGATATTTAAATAGGGCACATACTAGTTCCTAAGTAAAGTCTTGACCCGACTACGTTACGTCTCATAATTTTTGAGCTATAGACCTTTAAAGTTTTTTTTTTTTAATTATTATTATATATGTTTTCGTCAGCCAATAATTTCGAAACGAAGCATTTGTGCACCTAGGTTGGTCTATACTTTTGGTCTTATCTTGGTGTCAGGAATCACCTCCTAAACGTTGTCGGCGTTGGTTTGAAACACCCTGTATAAGGTGAAGGTTCCTACTCTTTGGTCAGAATCAATTAATTACCTGTCTTTCCCAGGTTACTAATCTCAATTTTCAGTTCATTCTACACACAGTTAACCCAAATGAAGCCCCACAAGGGATGTATAAAGAATGTGGAAATGTACACATTATGCCTGACGTCGCTCATTCCGAACTCCGGTTTGTTCTATTTAACAGCTCCTAAATATTGTGCGAATTGCGACACTCTCCCATCTATGATTGAAGAGATACTTTTTTCTTTGTTGTGTCATCACCCGAGTCAGAAACACTATCCTAAAAGAAATACAAATTTAGCAAGAAAAAATACATTTACGCTAAATTTAGAACGATAAACAAAAACTGAATCTCTTTAAAGATTTACGCAGACTCTCCAAACGTTTGGCAGAAAACAAAAATCCAGTATCAAAATTAAACAAGAGACATACCTTTATATGTTTAACTGCTAGTTCTTGTGGTGGACTAAGTTGTTACGGAATTTTAACCTGAAAATTACTAAAAATTTGATTTCACTATACACTGACAAAGAAAACTTTACTCTACAACCACTGGACTGTCTAAAACGCTTGATTGTAAAGTTGTTCGTCAGAAGATGGCAGACAGGACGAAACAGTTTAAATGCGGTTAACATGCAGCGACAAAGCAGTACCACCATTGTTGATTAAAATTTCAACAATGAAACAGTTCTGCGCTGCTGATTGAAGTATAAAATATCTAGTAGTCAAAGCCCGTCATCGGAGGGAAAAGCGTTCTTCTCCACTGAAATTGATATTCAAGAAATTATTGCCGTAACAAATGTCCCCTCCTGAATATTCTCTAATTCTTGTTTCCCCTCTGGAACGTAAACAACCAGTAGAATGAAAGTTTGGAAATGATTTTCAAATTTTAAGTTGTTTGTTTAGTAAAATTAATTGGCTACACAAATCTTTTGAAAAACTTGCACCTTTAGATGAGACATACTAGTTCTTTCATTTTTTTTCAATTCAATCTGAAGAACGAATACCGGAACAAAAAAAAAATCTTGAAAGCCTTTTTCGGGATAGTTAGTTTTTTCATTAAAAATTGGCGTTGTCCCGGAAAAGCTGGACGTCTGGCAACCCTAACCTAACCTATTTTTCTACCCTATCTACTCAACTTTAGTTGGTAAACTTCACAATACACACTCGAGTTACGCATCTATAAGTATGATCAACCACCTTAAAAAGGTGGGTTTCACTCGAGCACGCAATTATACTAAGTAGAAAATTTGGGTTAAGTTCCAAAGTTGGGCGTCCGTTTGCAGCAAAATTTTAAAAATTTACAGGAAACATATGGATAATTTGATCGTTTGTGCGCTTGACAATATATTAGAGTCTCGAAAAATATGTTTATTTGTTATATATAAACGGCTATAAACATGGGACTATACGGCGAGCGGAGGGAACTACTTGGTGCAAGGTAACCGAACAGTTGCATTGTGGGAAAGAAACGAGCATTTATGTTATCAACATGGCGAATGTACAAGGGCAATGAACTAACAGTTTTAACATTTGTGAAGCAATACGTTGATAACGAGCAAAATCTTTTAAAAGTTTGTGAAGAGCACGGATTAATGAACCTAATAACAAATTGCAGAAAGTGTGCAAAGGAGATAACAGCGAAAAAACGTGGCGAAAGCGGACGCCCAACTTCGGAATAAATGCCGAAAACTTACACGTAAAATACGATGTGAAACATTTTTCGTAAAGGAATGAGTGTGAATGTAAGTAATTACTGTCAGAGCGCAGCATATTAAATGCATTTTGAGTGATAGTGTAGGCTAAGTGTTCTCTTTCACTATCCTCGTTTATATGTACAATCCCCGTCGCTGACACGCCAGCTCCCTACAGAAACTCCCTTGCTGCCGGTCGGGCTCTCCTACTACGCCTCTGCCCCGAACTAGTTACATTCGTGATTTTAGTGGCCACCTAGCACAAGTTGGTTCGTGTATTATGCACTAGTTTTTATGACATACGTCCACACTGTATTTATACTGAGCCCTCCTGAAGTCAATCTGCAAGTAGTAATGGAGTTCTTCATTTAGTGCTCTGCTAAAAGAAATACAAAGTTCTAATCTAACCTGAAAATGTAAGAAATGTGTCAACATTTGGTAAAACCGTCTGCTCGAGTAATGCCAAAGGGTGTAATATAACAAGGTACAATGGTGCAGGAATAAGTAGGATAGGGTAGAACAGGTTAGGGAAGTTTGGACCCATTTTGTTAAAATTAATTGTGTATTATTTCGTGTCAGCTTCTTAAGGATACTAACTGGACCGTGCGTTGTAAACTTCACCTCAGATTTTTAAGAAATTTTACTTACTTTTACCTTATTTGTAATTCGTTCAACAACCATGCCAAAAACCACACCTTCTATATTTCTCTCACGCTTGTCGTAATTCATTTGTTTCCGTAAACCAGGATAACTGTTGCCAACCAATGATGCTAGGTCCTAAAGTTCAAATTTCCGTCCGAAATGCTTAAAAATTCCCTTTTTAAGACAAAATTTCCCTAATTTTCGTTCACTATTAATATATATAATTGTTTAAAGAGAGCATTACTGCGTGTCTCTGGATTATATACTATGCTCATATTTTCACAACATACATTTGTACTTTTGATTATTTCAGTGTTATCTTGCATAATGACATCCTCAAACCAGACGGCGGAAGACTTGTGGAAGAAAAAGTTTATCATTTTGTGTTTGGGATTTTGAAAGGAATGCCACCATCTTTCATCATCCTGCCACAGTGCTTGTAACATAACCTTTGTTGAAAAGCGAAATTTCCCTACATTTTATCTCATATTCATAAAATCTCCCTTTTTTCCCTTCTTAAAAAATCTTTGCTAAATCTCCCTACGCCGCGGGAAATTTCCCTGAAACTAGCATCACTGTTGCCAACAACTGCTCCCAGAAAATAACTCACACAATGTGCTTAATCGCTATAGTTGTCTCAAACTATAGCAAAACGTATAGCTAACTGAATTTTAGTACAACTCTGGAATTTTTTACACGAATAACTAACATTTTGTGGCCAGAGTTTAATACACTTTTTTATTAAAACTAAAATAAAGTAATGCTTTGTTTTAGTTTTGATAAATAAATGTGTGTGTTACTTATTTGTCAAGTCAAATATTTCAATAGTCATACTTAAAATATTTACAGCACCTTCTGTTCCTTAAACTAACCCCATTCGGTTCATCTATTGTTTAGCGCGTGTGTTTGTTGGTAGTCGTCGTCCCGGTCCCGATTCGCCGTGGGGGAGCACAAAAAAAAAAAAAAAAAAAATCATAATCATTCACTTTCATTATTCATCCATCTCTTTTAGCTTAAAGATCATAACCATGGGGCGTTATTTTTAAGAAAGGAAAAACAAATCAGTTTTAATTTTTGTTTATCTCTCTTATTGAATAGAAATACTCACGTATGTCAAAACAAAATAACCAATCTCACAATTATTATCGAAAATAGTCTCAATGGTTAGTGCTGAATTGTGTCGTTGAAAATCTTGTTTGTGTTATCAACTGAAATAAATAATAAGTGAAGTAAAGTAGCGACGATGGCTCGAGAGTCAAGTGAAACCTTTAGTGATTGAAGATATTTCGCAGATTGATAGTAATAAATCAAACGATTCTGCTAGCTTTATGCTGGTTATGCCGTTTAAATTTTAATTTATGCTATCAACCAAGATAAAGAGATGACGCCATTTTAATGATCATGTAAAAATCACCACCACTCAATTTATTATAAAATTATTGTACGTTAGGTCTAATGGATTATGCACTTTGTGCCGGAACACACCGTTCTAAATTTCTCACCTCTTTAAGACAAGATAACAAAATAAAAGTTCTCAGATGCACACAGAATAAAATCAAAATGAGAACAAAATAGCAGATCATATGGTGGAAGAAGTGGAGAAATTCTGTTATTTAGGTAATAAAATAACTAAGTGATAACAGGAGCAAATAAGATGTAAGATCCTGAATAGCTCGGGAGAAGAAGGTATTTGAAGAAAAACAGAAGTTCATAACCAGGAGCTTCGTCATTGAATCATGGGGGCCATTGCCCCACTCCAAATTTTTGACAAAAAAATAAGATGTCCACTTACAAAAACCTATCAACACAGGTCCGAGACCGACCAATAGGTCTGCACTCCAGCGGACAATTCCTCACTTCGCCCAGAACAGAAGAAAAACCTGATGAAAGCATGTGTGCCAGGGCGCCGATCCTGGGGGTTTCGGGCGCCCCAAAGCTCATGCGTCCCCATGTATTTTTATGAATATGCATTTTTTCTTGTTATATGTATTGTTGTTGCCCCCCAAAGTTACAGAGAAATCGGTGCTGTTGTATATGTGTGGAGTGTAGCACTGTATTGTTGTGAAACATGGACACAAGAAGAGGGAAAAGGAAGAATGGAAGTCTTTGGAATATGGTGTTATAGAAGAACGGTGAAAATTAGATGCACGAACAAGGTATCAAATGAGAGAGTATGACAGAAGAAAAGTAATATATTGAAGAATATTTCGAAAGGACATGATAGAATGATTGGACACTTATAAAACAAAGAGGAATCTCGTTAGTAGTAGGGAATCATAGAAGAAAAATACCTACAGGAAGGCCGCAACTGAAATATACGGACCAAATAATACAAGATACCAGGAAGAAAAGCTACAAAAAATAAATGAGAGTCTGGACCAGGATAAGGAAGGGTGGAAGTTGTGTCAAACCAATCGTGAGATTGAAGACCTACGATGAGAAGACGATGAAGAGAGAATGATAAGCCCAAATGTAACGCTAAATAATATTAATCATTATTGAAAATAAATTCCAATGATTAAATTTAATTTGAAAGAATTGCACAGGATTGTGTACTTGCCTGTTAATTGATAGTTAGGGGAAAATATTTTTTCTGCCTGCAGATGCAAAGTTCCTAATAAACTGTCTTTGCACACTGTGTATTGAATGTTTCGTGTAAATTTTGCAAAATGTTATGTAGCTATCTGAACTTTTCCAGTCAAATAATTTATCCTTCTGGCCGCTAATCATTATATTTATCAGATATCAGGATCGTTATATATATTTTACGGTAGATCTACAAACCTGGCAACGCTGGGAGAGGCGGGAGACGAAAAGGTCTTTTAGGTTTTTCGTCTGTCTAACGGATTTAAGGACGTGTTTTTTTAAGATTCTACATTTATTCATTTATCAATACATTCTTCTATCACTTTATTCTTCTTTCCGTTACTTGTCTCTAAGACTTTCGTGAAGAAAAGTTGAGAAGCATGACCGATCCGCTGAGTCTTTTACGGCAGTATATAGTAAACAATCAGGAAATAATTGAGAGAGACAACCAAATTATTTTTGGAGAATACTCATTTCCAAAGAACGTTAAAACAAACTATCTCATGTTCGGGTAAGTATGCGTTTTTGTAATTTTATTAAGGATAAAATATGCTATACTATTTTATGGAGACGTACTAAAGTTTTTCAGATGTCAACTTAGCAGGAAATGGCCGCTTATTGCACAGACAAGGGGGCTTATTGCCTTTGATAAGGTTTCGCAAGGGGAAGTAGCATTAATGGCTGCAGGTTGACTTTAGGAGGGCTGAGTATACATCCAGTTTGTAGATATACGACATAAAAACTACAGTATATTAAACACTTACTAACTTGTGCTATATGATCGAGTCAGGGTAGAAACGCAGCGGGATGTAATCAGAAACAGGCAATGTCTCTCGTAATGTAAAGAAAGTAAATAGAAATTGCTCCCTTCCTCTTTAAAACGGAAACTGGTTCAGTTATTTTTAACCCGTAAGTACTATAAACCGTCTCTCAGACCGCGGACACTTTTTGTATTATATTTTCTACACCCTTATCACTACAAATGGATCTTTTCGTCTACCTTCCTGTCTAGCAAATAGTCACATATTGTGAAGTTTGGGTTATAGTTGGTCCCTGTGCGCGGCGCTGGAGGGGTCGCGCGGTCTCACAGACGTACTATAGTAGTTACGTGAGTATTTTACGGTTTATCTGTCTTTCGTTATCTGCCAATTATTAGCACATTGTGTCTTACCGTGTGGCTCGTCTGGACCCACACATCAAATAATGAGCCAGAGATTGGAAAACCTGAAATAATCATATCTTATAAAATGACTAAAGGCGTAGTGGATACTTTAAACTAAAAATGTACAAATCACACGCCAAGTCCTCGAGGAAGACGATGGCCATTGACAATTTTCTTTCTGCTGCGTATGTTGGATGTTTCATATGGTGTCAATGCGTATGTTCTGCATTAAGCCTAGGCTAAGTCCTCAGTGATGATGAGACTTGGTTTCATGAAAATGTTGGCAAAAGGACTTCTTAGGCATCAAATGGAACGAAGTTTGTTCATCTGACGTCTGCCACAAAGGCTGAGTTTTTCGACCAAGAGCATACTGCAGATGGAAAGTGAGCTTTCCTCCATCCCGGACGAGTGAGGATTTCGATAAGAGGAAATCGTGGTCTTCTGTCCACTCGTCCCAAGCGGAAAGCAAGATATTCATGTCAGCGGTGTGGGATGCACATGAGCTTTCGGTGTAACAAAAAAAAGTGCCCACCTGAAGAAAGTACATGAAGTCAGAAATGTTAGTACAGTGTTTTCTTTATAGGTAAATTCATTTTCTTTACTTTCGCGATCATATAAGAACGAAAAGTTTGTTTTATTCATTACCGTTTCACTAACCAAAAATATAACAATACTTTATTGCAGGTTAAAAAAAAGCTACAATTCCATTTTCTTTCTCCGTTTTTAATGTATTTTTTATTATCAGTACATTTATAAGAACAGTATATTTTGAATTAGTGTTGTCTTGACTACATAGAAACAAAGAAATAAATTGAATATTTCAACAATTAAAATTGTAGAATACCGGTAACTGAAAGAATTGTTGCAAAGTTTCACTATGTTCTCTTTCTCATTGTTTTAAAAATTTACAGCTCATTTTACATAGTGAAATTACTATGCTTTATTTTTCTGTAAACAACTAAAATATGTAGGATAGCATTTTTAAAACTTTATAATAAAACTACTTTTCAGAAAATGTGAAACAACTATGCGGTCTGACAGACCGTTCCATAGTAGTTATGTGATTATTTTCGTCTATAGTACTTAAGGGTTAATGAAGAGCAGAGCTTATATATCAAGTTACGTCTTTTTTTTAACTTGACAGGATCGTCAAATACTCAATTTTTTCTACTTCCTCCATGGAATAGTACGCATTTTAATGTAAGTAATATGATAAAAACTCAGTACAGGTACTTAAAGCTAGATTCAAAAATTCATTTCAAGCAATTTAGCAGTTTCCTTCTCACTTAATCACAACATATAATAGTTTTTATTTTCATATGATAGATTGAATACTGTTACAGCAAATTTGATCAAGCTCAAACAAAATTCGTTATACATCATTCCCCCCCTTTTTTTCAATGGTATTTAGTTTCGGTGGTGATCTCTTGATAAATACATATTTTCAGCCAGTTCAAAAGCTAAACGTGTACTGAGAAACATGATTGAAGAGATTATAAACACATTGAACTTATGATTTCAGTACAAGTTTTGAAGTAATATATACATATACATATATATATATATATATATATATATATATATATATATATATATATATATATATATACAGTGTAGGTAGATAGGTAGGTATGTAGATATGTATGTATGTATGAGTTATATTGTGCTTTTTTAAATGTTGGTTTGACCAAAAGAAAGGGAGATCTTTGGTCTGGGGAAAATTCCATCAACTTTTTTTTTTTTTTTTTCTCACGGTTACTATGAAAGTGGAGAACATATATTTTGACACTTAACAAGAAATTATAGAGACCTCCAAAACTTTTTTTAGACCTGCAATTCGCGCTAAATTGTTTTTTTTTTTTTTTTTTTTCGTCATGTGTCAAATGCAACCTTTCTCAGGTATTAGTTAAAAAGTTTTGCTTATGTTGAGTTTGTAAAGAAGCACAGTGAGATTAATATTATAATATTGTTAACTTATGCTTATGCTGAGGAAGAAACATAATTTCGGGTTAACTGCTGTATCGCCGGACCAATTTTAGGAAATTTGCCGGGTCAATTGGAGAATTTATTTAACTTAAGTTTGTGAGGAAGAATTAGTGAAAGTCAGATACCGGAGATAGTAAAAGTTAAGAAAGGGGTTGTATTTGTTGGTTGTTTTTGATATTGTAAGCGGCACTGTATGTGGAAGTGGATGAACTATTTCGCGGAGAGGTACACTTGCTTTACTATACGGATCCATAGATTGTAAAATGTACAGAAAAGTTTGGGCAAGTTTTAATTTGCCCATTTCATGTCGAGAACAGAACCCAACCTACCCCTGCGGGGGTTCTAACCCGTTCCTCCTCCTCCTACTACTACTATTTATACTGTGGATCTGTATAGTAAAACTGCACGCCTAATGTAACGTAATCGTACGTAACTTAATGTAGTCTAACCAAATATAAACGAATGAAGTTTTTTTTTTTTTTTTTTTTTTTTTTTCATTCATTCATTTTCAAATTGGTCCGACGATACGGCAGAAATGCCATAATTTCTTTGAAACGGTCACATTGTTGGTCGCATCAGCACATTATTGATAACATGCCACTATGGCCGGTACACAGAAAATGATTTAAATAGCTATGTATCTCGCACCTATTTATGTGAATATACAGAGATATATGTATACACAGCTTAGTTTTTCCTTTGTGTATTTTACTCACCTCTTTCTAATTCTGTAATTATAAGGGGTGCATGAGTACTTGTATTTTCAGTGATGTAATCAAGAAATATTATTTTACACAAATTTCGAACCAAAATTAATAGCATTTGTATTTGCACATGTAGAGAATCAAAATCTAGCAACAGAAGAAGAGGAACTGAAGATTTTGGCCAAAAAATCGTTTTTCTGATGATACTCCCAAAAAGGTTAAATAAATATATACAGGGTGCATTCCTTGCGACGGGATATTCTACAGGTATTTTGCAAGATTTTCATTCATATGAACCGAGGGTCGCAAATCAATAGTTTCTGATGTAGTTTATCTGGTAGAATACAGCTGGTAACTCTGCACCGTTGCTGTGTTACAGATCTGAACGTGAAGTAAGGTATAGTGGTCCAAAATCCATGACTACACCTCAGGAAGCAGCGTGGCAACATCACATAAGAACTTGTTCAAAGGAAACAGTGCAGAGTTACGAGCTGTGCGCTACCACATGAACTACATAGGTACGCAGGGTTACACATGCAAAATTTCATCGTTCTACGATATGTGGAAGTGGGTCAGGGTGAATGCTTCTCGCGCGTCTCTCGTTAACCAGCAAATTTCAAAGAAATCACAAATGTGCAAATTACTTAGAAACTATTGATTTGTGACCACCGGTTTATATGGGTGAAAATGTTCAAAGTATTTGTAAGATATCCTACAAAGAATTCATCGAATTACCAGTCACCCTATATATACAAAAATAAACCACGACACATCTAAAAGCGTAAATACTTTATTTAATCACTTATTAAGATTCAGTTATATTTATCGTTACATTTCGTTGCATATTTGCTACTGTTCTATTATTATTATTTTTTTCATTATTAAGGTCGGGAAAAAACGGGGCTCAAAAGGATTATTACCCATTGGACAGTGTATTGTACCTTGTCAAGAATAAGCATCTCGTGCATCCAGTATATGTGCAACAGGCTACTGTGAGTACATGTTTAGTTTTTTTTATATATACATAATACAGTTGTTGAGTTAGGCTCGGTTATAAATATTAAGCTCTATTATTATCAGTGACTAAAACGATTTTAAGCCTTCGAAATATGGGTGTGGGAAAGAATGGAGATAATTAGTTGGGTCGAGCGGAAAACGAATGAGAGAGTGTTACAAGGTATCCAAAAAAGTTCTTGCCGATTTCAGAGTCCGCACACTGTAGCACAGAGAGTACGTTGTAGCACAAAATATTCACGGTAACGTCTCGAAGTAATCGCCATCTGCATCCAGCACCTTCTGCCAACATTCCTGCAATTGTACAATGCTATGGTGGTAAAAGTCAGCGGTCTTGGAAGCAAAGAAGTCCGTGAGTGCGGTCCGCAGGTCTCTCTCATTTTCAAATTGTCTCCCACGAAGGTAATTGTAAAGGGCATGAAACAGGTGGTAATCTGTAGGGGAAAGGTCAGGGGAATATGGTCGATGATTCAGTTTCCCAAGTTGCAGAATTGTTTCCCGGATCCTTTTTGCCACGTGTGGTTTTGCATTAGGGTGAAGGAACAGCACACCTTTGCGATTAACCAATGCCGGCTCCTTTTTCTGCAATGCACGGTGCACTCGTTGCAACTGCTGGGAGTAGACATCCGCATTGATGGTTTGGCCTGGTGGTAGGAGCTCATAATGAATCACATGGCGATAATTCCATAAGCTTCTTGGGATGCAGAGGTGGTCTTGAGGTGTGTGGAACTGCGTCATGTGGCGACAACCAATATCGAGTACGCTTGGGTGTGTTGTAAAGGACCCACTTTTCGTCACTAGTGATCAATCGCCCAAATATCAGTGTGTTCTGGTGCTTGGAGAGCAAGGATAAACTGGCTTCAACTCGCTGTCATTTGTTGGTCGGTGACAATGTGTGTGGTACCCACTTACTCAACTTGTATGTCTTCCCTCTGTTATGCAGGTGCAGTCTGACTGTTTCCATCGATACATTGAACCTTTTGGCAAGTTCATGACATGTAAGATTATTGTCCTCCTCGATCAGGGACGTACGGAAGGGGGGGGACACGGGGGTCCGGACCCCCCCCCCCGAAATTTCGACTTTTTAAAAATTTAGCCTAATTTTAGGGGCAATTTTAGCAATTTTAATATAAAATAGCTTCATATTTAGTTTGAACCCCCCCCCCGAAATAAATTCCTGGGTACGCTACTGTCCTCGATGGCTGTCTTCAGGGCGTCATCATCCAACACATGTGGTCGTCCACTGCGGGGCTCATCACTCAAGCCCAAATCGCCGGTTTGGAATTTTTGAAACCACTGTCGGGCCGTGCGTTCGTTAACGGCATTCTTCCCGAGCGCCTGGCATATGCGGCGACGTGATACGGCCGCTGATAGCCCTACCTTGAAGTCATACAGCAAATACCTTGCAAGTGACTCTTTTGAATCACTTGCTGGTTATTATGTTTAAATAATGTTTTTAAATTTATATATTGTTTTATATCTGTATATTGGTATTGATTTATATATTTTAAGTTATTATTATTATTATTAGGGTAAGAAATCCAGATCTGGTCATTGGGTGATTAATTATTATTATTATTAATTGTATGTAAATGTAATTGTTGTATTTACTATGTATATTTATATTATTTCTGTTTTCAGCTATTATATAAAAATACCTCTGGTAAAAAGAATAGTTAGATAGCAACTCTGTTGTAGGGAATAACAGTCAGTTTCAAAGTATTCAGAGAAAGCTTCTTTTTGGTAGGAGAACACCCTCCTCCCCGCCATTCGTTTTTTCTACATAGCTTTGATACGATAGCTTTCCTATATAAACGGAAGACTTTAGCAGGGAAGGGGCCAGTTGACCGTCAGTCTTGGGGGAGACTTCGGACAGTCTCCAAAAATGTAGTCTATAGGACGGACTCGGCTCGGTGAGCCGAGTGGGAACTTTTTTCTCCCCATGAGAGAATATTAGGTCTTCAAGTAAATGAAGGGGGAGTATTACGGAGGTCTTACTTAGACTCGTTAGGTTCTCCGAGTCTTAAATAGGGCAGAAGGCATGAGCTATATTAGGTTCTACCTTCTAGTAGGTTTTCATTTTTAAGGGACTTCTTTCTTGGACTAAAATGAGGTCCTGTGAGAAGAAGGGATATAGAAAAATAATTCTTATACTAATTCAAGAAACAGATTTTTGCTAGGGAATTACGCCCTGTAGAATAGGGACAGGATTTGATCCTTGAAATGCTACATTCCATATTTAGGTGGATATGGCATTTAGATTAACAATTCCCTGATACTAGAATTTTTGAGTACGTGTTCAAAAGTGAAGCTGTATACGGTTTTGGTCGGTTATAAGGTAATTTGTTCCTCTTGCAGGACACAATAGTTTTTTATGAATACTCTGAAGACAGATTCCTGGGTTCGATCCCTCGAAGTGGACTCGTAACAGGCTACTGATAGAGTTTTTTGAATCACATCTTCTAATTCAGGGAGTATGGTTCTTATCTAACCTTTACCTGCCAGATCTATTTAAGGATCTTTCGCTACTATAAGGCGAACTCATTTCTCCTTACCTACCTATCCCTATAATAAGTATTTAGATAGATATCCTTCTAGTGCATCTCCTATTTAAGGGAGTACACGAAATAGGGTCGTAGGCCAGGGCTTTTGATGTAGTGAGTCAATGCCCTTTATAAGTTAAGGCTGACAGAGGACGCTTTTAGTGAGGGCTAACCCTTCTGTCTGCCACAGGCACATAATTAGAGAAACCTTAGCGTAATAAGTTTACTAAAACTAGAGAAAAATTAAGGAATTAGAGAAGAGAATACCCAACAGGTACATCTCATGCACTTTTAAAGGAATATGTTTCATAGAATTATCAACTTTTTCTAGATAAACTTTTAATAGAGGTAACTCATGTGTTATGATTTCATATGTAGGTAAGATTCTGAGTTATAAACCTGTTTATTAAGTTATTTACCCTAGACATTACTTATTTTGTTTTAAGGTACGAGTCTGAATATAATTAAGTATATTCTATTTTTTAAAAAAGTTGTCGAAAATTTTGTGATAGAGACACGAATAGCTAAAGCTCACAGTCTGACGGTTTCAGTGTTACATACAAAAAGTAACTTGAATTATTTATCTTTTTCGACAACAACCCCTAATGAGTTGCTTCGACACCTCCATTTCACTGTGCCACTTGACAAGCTAGGTCTCTGTAGTGTGCCCAACGAGCGTCTATTGATGTCGGTCAGTGCTTTGCCTACCTCCTTATCGAATCGCGCGCACGTGACTAACGTCATAGCATGTCTGCGACCCTCGAACAACAAAGCTAACACAAACGGCAAGAACTTATTTGGATACCTTATAGAATAGTCGGGAAGAAAACTATTTCAGATATTATAAAAAGAGGAAGAGAAACTGGTTGGGACATTGGCTAAGAAGAAACTATATCATGAGGGACTTTCTAGAGCGTATGGTGGCAGGGAAGAGAGGGAGGGGGCGAAGATGATTTCAATTAATGGACGATATCAAAACAGAGAAATCGTATCTGACGAAAAAGTTAGCGAAAGCCCATGGAACATGGAAGTTTCCCAGTTGCAGCAAGTGGCATGCCAATAACGGCAGAATATCTATGACGATGATATGACGACAAGAAATATATCACTAATACATAAAAAAAAACTACTGTATTTGTTCTTGTTATAGTAAGATTATAGGAATATAAACAACCATAGGAAGAGGACGGAAGTAATGGAACTTGTCTAACAAATTCGGATCTAGGGCAAATGCAGCTTGAATCGTCAGCCGACAATTGCTCAAATGCTGTTTTATCGTGTATTGTATAATAGTCGAGTATAGTATAATATGCTACCTAGACTTGTAATATTTGTTCGTACATCTGTGATATTATTTCAAGTATGCGAGTGTTTCTTAACAGGTTGACTGCCAAGGTGATTAGAGGGTACTGCTCCCAGGAGGCCATAAATTTCTTCTTACCTTTGGCTCAATTATGGATAGTCATGTCGCATTTTTGTCGCGATATTTTGCTTCTCCCGAAAATGTACCAATGGGAGCCGAGCATCATATGTCATGCTCATGGTCTGACAGTAATTTGTGACAATGAGCATCATATATGGTGCTCATGGCCCCACAGAAAAATAAGGTGAGCACCACATATGATGCTCATGGCACTCAACTTGTTAAACTAAAAGAATAAAATACTAGCTACAGGTCCATGAACTATTGTTACGATAGTACGTGACTTGCTTTATCAGTGATCCTTTTTTCACAGAACATTACTATAACACAGTATGCTTATGGTTTAGTAGTAATATTCATAAGAGATTACGGACTTGTGTACCGTTTATGTATCGTCACACGTATACATATCTTGTTTTTCCAATGAAATATTTCAAATAAAAGACGCAGGGCATTGTTTTAAAATTTCTCGATTTTAATTACTTGATATAATGCAAATTTGTATATCCTACAATACTTGTTATTACTGAAATACGAGGCACGTCCAGAAAGTAAGTTCCGTTTGGTAATAAAATTAAATTGTGTACAGATACAGAAAAATTATTTATTGCACAAAATTCTACAGCTCTTAAACTACTTTTCCACATAACTGCCGAAATTTTGCAGGCATTTGTCATAGCGTGGCACAAGGTTTTGTATACCTTCTTCATAGAAGTTTGCCGCCTGTGTCTTCAACCAGTTGGAAACAGTTTCTTTCAGCTCGTCGTCATTGTTGAAGTGTTGACCGCCAAGCATACCATATTCCATACCGAGAGCGAGTAAACGTCGCAAATTTGCCGATAAATTTCACTTGGTTTC
This sequence comes from Thermobia domestica, assembly GCF_964235325.1. NCBI lineage: Eukaryota > Metazoa > Arthropoda > Insecta > Zygentoma > Lepismatidae > Thermobia > Thermobia domestica. The sequence goes on along the minus strand of NC_137460.1, from coordinate 21,775,018 downwards.
ACTTTCCTCGCATTCAGAATCACCGCTCTGATTTCACAAGCGGCGGGATTTTCAATCAACACCGACATTGTAAACAAACACAACAAAGCGTACCTGACTGACAGCGATCTCCAAATGGCGCACGTTTCTTCTTCTTGATACAGAGCGTCTACCGCGCATGTGCGGAACTGCGATCGCAGCGCTGCAGCGGAGATAAATTGAAACGGAACTTACTTTCTGGACGTGCTATGTATTTATGTATTCAATATGAACAGCATCATAATTGAAATGATCAAAATCACCTTTTTGTTTATCTTGTGTTCGAAATGCTCAATACCGTCCCCATTTTACAGTGGAGTGTATCAAATGTACCGTTAACAGAAAATTGTGAAAGACTACATTTCACAAGTACTTCGCTTCCTACGCATTTAGGAGCTGTCCTGAGTTGAGTTAATTTTGAGTTTAACGTCCCGTTCAGCAGCGAGGCTATATGAGACGTGGACCTACTGATTAACGTGGAATCCGAACCACATGAGCTCCCGCCTGGAATCGAACCCGGGTTTCCTTCGCCAAAGATGCGTACGCTGACTGCTTAGTTAGGAGCTGTCCTGTAGATTTGATCACATCACTAGTGAAATTACTCACTAGTTCTTGTAAAATTTTTGAGAAACATAAATTATGAGAACTTGTGAAATTTAAATCTTAGCTCGTAACTTGTGAGCTACTAGAGTAGCAGTTTTGAGAAATAGGCCCCTGGCCGACTTACAATTGGGCAGTTATAGCCGATGTCGATGACTAATCTATATATATAAAAGAGAACGTACAAATCCTTTGTTAGCTCATCACGCTAATACGGCTGAACCAATTTCTTTCATTTTTGGGGGGTTATTAAGATTTGGACCCTAGATGGTTTTTATCATATCACTTTAATTTTCAATTACCAGTGTCTTGAGATAATTGACCATTCAAGTGTCCATAACGTACAAATCCTTTGTTAGCTCATCATAGCTAAATCTAACCGTATTTATATGCAACCCACATGACCGTGTCACTCGGCGGGTTAACATAAATGACAGGCGATATAATGTTAACATTTACTCCAATCTTCTATGGTTTTTATCATATCACTTGAAAGCGAAAAAGTAAAAATTATCTAAGTAACAAAGTTTATTGCGTTCCGGGGTGACCCCAGCGAAGCGGGGTGAACGCTGCTAGTTTACTGTATATAAGTTAATGATATAGTTTGGATAGTAGCAACACATCTCGCGTCAAAGGGTTGTGTCTCAGCATTTTCGTAGATGACAAGGGAATGAGTCGATGAAATGTGGCGTTTGGAGTCCTTTCTCATAATTGATTCTGTTTTACTATTCGTCAGGTTGTCTGCAAGAAGTCAGTAGAAAGATGAAATCTTGAGATAGATAACTGTTCCCAACATCCATTCAGCTAACAGCATTTCTTTTACGGGTCGTCTGTTCTACATGTGGTCTTATCGCTTGAATCATTTTAAGTTTTATATCTTTAGAGGTACGTTGAAAAAAATAATGAAAAACAGTTGCTAGTTCAGGAGACACTAGAGATGTGCGCAACATTTAATAAGGACGTTCTTCCAACTTCAGGATATGGCTATTCAACAACTAACTTTTTCATTAATAAAAAATCATTAGGTGGTGCCTCAGCATCTCTAAAAGCCATGTTTCCGTATAAACACAGTCAATAAAATTGCATATATATTTTTGTCTCTTCTTGAATATGAAGTTGATTCTTAAAAAGAAATATCTTGATGCAGTATGTAACTTCGAATATCCATCATGCGTGGTGAAATGCTTATGGGTACTTGAACACAATCGCAACAGGTGGTATTCCTCCAAGAAACAGTACTATTGTGGTGTACTTTTCTTTTGGGGTGTAATATTTAATTCTGTTAGCCATAACGTCATTAGCAAATGTAAACAAATTATCTTGGCAAGAGCATTGGCTAACCAAAATGCCTGTCACTACTAAATAAGATACACCTTTAGTTAAGTTATGGAAACGTGAATATTTAAATGATGTAAAAAAGGGTTGCTAGTATATTTACAATGATTTATTGAAATATGATAAGACAAATTAAATGAAGTTACAAAATTAATAACTAACTAATGATGGTAAGAAAAGTGAAAGTTAATTAATTGAATATTACGAAAGTGAGACATTTCCTATTACACGGTAAGAATCTTGAACATTTCCTATTGCAAAATCACAATTCAACATTAATCCATATTATGGGATAAGTAGAAGGATAGTCACTTACAATACTATTCGGCAGAAGAGACCAGAAGATCCAACCTTTGATGGGCAGGAGAGATCTATCTCTGTGTTCCGAACGATGGAGACTTCTTCAAAGCAACTGGCTTTGCCTCTCCACTGTACCAACTGGACCCCGAAGCAAATTTACGGCAGTCTTTTGTATCAATCGTGTAACTGTGGTTAAATTCCTCTTAACCTATTTCTGTTGTGACCCACTCACCTATAGAAGTCACGTAGCATAGAATAATATTTAGAGTTTTACTGTTAGGTGGAAACTTCTGGTCTCTTCTAACTCAATGAACATAGAGAAATAAATCAATCTCTGGTTTTTCAATCTGTATGAAAGATATTTAAAAATATAGAACTTTTTTTTTTTTTTTTCGACTGTGATTTCTACCACATTACCCCTCCTAGGGTAAATTCATCACACATTACTTTTCAATGTATGTTGTGATCACTAATTTTTTTTTTTTTTTTTCCGACTGTGATTTCTACCACACTATTAGCTCCAGTAGTTCTTTGAGATAGTCTTTATCCTGTTGTCTTTTTGGGATATTTATGCAGAAATCAGTCTGGTCAGAGATATGATAAAGAACAGGTCGTACATAAGTATCCTGATATCTAGTTTCGAATTCCCCTGTATCAATTTTTTCCCCATGTTTTTCGAAAGATCAAAACATCTGGATCTGTTGTTGTAGGTAAATTTGTCTTAACGTGGAAAACGCTCCGTGAAAAGGTTTCTAAAATTTGGCGCTGGTAAGGAAGATAAAGTAAATCACGTTTTATTAGTTATTCAAGCAAAGTGCAATCTTCATTTAGTTCCTACATTGTAATATTACTGAAGCTAATTGCTAAAGGGTAAATATTATTTTATTAATCCTGATATTAATCTTTTGCAAATTTTCATATTTTAAATGGAAATAAAAACTCAATTCCCAATCTGGTGCTGTTAAGTCGTTCACATGTTTAGAGCAATTAAGGAAGTTGCGTAACAACTGAAAACTATGTCTGGACAACTGAACTGAAAAACATGCCTTTTAAGAGGAAATATAACTTAAAGTTATGTAGCAATGTCTCAACTCAGTAACAAACACTTCTTCGAGTCATGAGGAAATTCTTATAAATGTAATTGTATGCGGAAGAAATAACGCTACCAAAAACTAGGAAGAAAAAGTAGGTGGACAGAATGAGTAATGAACCCGAGAGAGTTTTGAAGTGACCATCATAGAAGAAATTATTGCCCTACCTAAATAAAGTAGTTTATGAGATTATACTCTAAATTGCCCTCATGCTAACACAGGCACGTAGCCAGGATTTCGTGAAGGGGGAGGGGGAGCTCGTAACATAAAATACTGTGGTCATCAAACCAGGGGCTCCATAATTCTAAACTATTTTACTGGAACATATATTGGCTTGTTTAGCCAAGATTTCGTAAAGCGGGGGGGGGGGGGGGAGGATGAAATTCTGAAGGCCCAGGAGCTCGATCAATGTAAACTACTTTACTATCAACATATATTGGTTTGTTAGGACTATAAAAAGAAAATATCATGGTAAATATTTTCATTCAAATATAACAATTTCGCTTTCATTATGACCTTAACTATTATAAAAAGTACCTACTCAATAATGTCTTGTAAAATATTTTACAATATCTGCGTTCATTTCTCTGTTGAATCAAATGTGAACAGAACTTTCTTTCCACATAAATTCTTGTTTTTATTATTCCGTCAACTACTGTCTGTTCAAATGACAGGTTAAAGGAGCAGTAGAAAATTGTTTTTGAAATAACATGTTTGATACTGCAAGGATGCGATAACGAAAAATTATGATAAAAAATGTCCACGCTGTTACACAATGGTACTATGCTTTCGGAAGTTTGAAATCTCCCTGGCTAGTAGCAGAAATTCTGAGAATTCCGTAATTTTTCTAGAAATTTCAAATTCCCTGACTCTTCCAGGATATCTCGCTTACCGCACCACCATGTATTGCAAGTAATAGAAATTTCCTCATTAAAAAGTATAACCAAAAGCCTCCTGATCTTTTTTAGTTTTAACGCGACCCTTCTTTTTCTCATTTCATTTTGTTTCTTCCTCCCATATTTTTTTTTCATTTCTGGTCTCGAAGGGGGGGGGGGTCCGGACCCCCCCACTTGGCTACGTGCCTGGCTAACATGTTCATTATTATGAGTTAAGTGTAGATGTAGCTTAGTATGTCAACGTTCGGATTTCAATCCAATAAGTTGGCATACATTAATATTACAGAGGCAACAGTATCACAGTACACAGTCTGCATTTCACCTGTCACCCTTCACTCAGTCAGTTTATCAAATTCATCTTGCTTTTTCCAGTACAGCTTCAATTTGTTGTACTCCAGGTAACGGAACTTTTCTTAAAATGAAAATTATTGGAAGCCTGTCTACTTTTTTATGATCTGTTAATTCTATTCAATGGACTACCAGGAAGTTGATTACCAGTAAATGGAATTTTTCTTAAATGTCTTTAGCTTTTTTCTTTTTCCTAAAATTTCTTTCTCTCTGTAAGCAAACTTTCCACATCACATCCTAAGACTTCAGTAGTTGCAGCGATTAAGTAGACTGCATTTCTATCACTGGATTTGCACTTGTGTAATTCATAGAATAACTTTGGAATAGAAATGATTGTGTTTGAAGCTAGATCAAACAATTTAGTTTGTCACATGTCCGACCAAATATATTTCACTGTAAAGTTGGATCGAGTCGACACAAGATACTTCATATCATTCAACAGAAAGTATCTACTATGTTGCCTACCAAAGCATCCGGCAGTCAAACAATTTCTGACAAAATTTCTTCAGTTATGTCGAAGCAATTAGCAGCGCTTCTACATGGTTAACAAACAAGATAAGGAAACACTGTTGAGCGATGAGAGTGATGTCGATATATTTCACACAACTACAATTTTCACCTAATTTTTCTGTGCTGGCATGTAAATATCAGGGTGTCTATCGGTCACGAATGTCAAGAAAAAGTCATGAAATCAGAAAACGGTCACGAAATTTAGTTTTTGGATCACGATTTTTTTTTAAGTGTACAAGTGTAAGTACATATTGGAAAATTTTGTTTTATAAAACGTCAAAATTCACCACCAAAAATGTCTATGGTCGGCTTTAGACGCTACCAAATCGCTAGTAAAGTAAGTTTCTGTCGCATGGATGAAAATTCGGTCTAATTTGCACCCAAATTCGCTCTTGAGAATGTTAGGAAATTGTGTGATTTGGTAAAGAAAAGGTCACGAAAATGTCACGAAATTTCATTTTGGAATTTTAGTAGACACCCTGAAATAAATTGTGATTTTTGAGAATAGAAATTTTGTGTGCGCGTGTATATTGTTTTCTTATGAAATAGAATATATTTAAAGGCTGATACTATTTGGAACGATTCATATTTGTATATTCTTATTTGTAGTGTATAATGACTGAAACATTGATCTCTGTCTCTGATACTGTAATTCAGAGAAGTTATTCAAATAAGAAAATTCTTCTGAAACTCTTACAAATCTTCCGTCCGCAATGAGTTGTAAAACCACTGATAGTTACCTTTCGATACGTCGTAGCATTTATTTTTCAAAGGTAATAAGTATTTAAACGTTTAGAAATAAGCTAAAAATGCGGTTAGATGTATATGTGTAGTGAAAAGCTATCCCAGACGCGGTGGCTCAGTGGTAGAGCGTTCACCTCTGGTGCTAGCGGTCTCGGGTTCCAACCCTGCTCCTGCCAAGTGAACTTTGTGGTGGACAAACACCGTGTGCGTGGGTTTTCTCGGGGTTCTCCCGTTTCCTCCCACTTTCTTCATTCCACCATTTCATTCATTACTCATTATCGCCGTCTCCTTTAGCCTAACCGGCATAACTGTGGGACGTAAACCTGAAAGTTTCATTTCATTTCTATTTTTTTTCTTTTTTTTCTTTTTTTTTTTTTTTTTCAGAAGCTATCCCAAAACGATATGTCGCATGACCTTTCCATTAAAAATTTTGAATCTGAAACAAAGATGGCCACCATGATTGTACATCAATAGATGCGGCGGTACGTCAATTATTCCTACCCAATATATGGACTCACTGCCTCCAGCCGTTTCGAACTTACAAAGCTTTATTACAACTATTTGCCTCATATTATGTGCTGTAAATGGATTCAAAACTTGCTTGAGGCACCATTTAATATTATTCAATTGAGGTAATTTTCGTCATGGGTTACCGCTTTGTCTGATATACAACCATTTTAGCGAGCGAGACCCAAAAGAACTCGGAAGTCGTAATTCGGGTACGATTTTGGACTCGGATATGATTTATGGGCCTGATTTCCATTTTTTAAAAATTATTTTGACCTGGCAGTGACTATATGGATCCGATTTTGGATGTCGTAGGATCTTTGTTACGGCGGAGTGAAGCTTGTTGGCGCGTAGTCGTACTGGTTGGAGTAATGCCCTGAAAGGGAAAGCTAAGAATGCGGCATGTTGGAGCTCCAAAGAAACCTGGCCTTTACCATGAGCCAGTAGGACTGTTTTCTCCTTAAAATTACTTATCAGTCGTCAGTCGAAGATAGAAGTGTCGCTTGTGCCTCTCACATTGGGACTGGAGTCATCGCTCAGCTTTCTAAGAAGGGTTCCGTCTCGTTGGTCCTCCAAAACGATGACGGGGAAGTGGAGGGGATTATAATTATTTTTACACCATAGCACAGCATCAAACCCCCTTGCAAATCGAATATACAAATTCTAATTAAAAAAAAAAAAAAAGCGAACAAGGAAAAGATCGTGGAACATGTCCCACAATATTTGATTATTAAAGATAGACAGGAAGAAACTGCTGGTAGTTTGAAACTTTGACGTTTATTCTATTGAGACGTTTTCAACATACTGCCACTGCAACTTTTCCTTTAGAGCATATTTGCAAATTGGAAAATGGAACAATTTTATATAGAATATCAATGACAAACAGTCTGTTATTGTTAATATGCACAACAATGGATACAGTCAGATTTTATCTTTCTTCGTCAACTCCATATCATGATTGTTCCCTGTCTATTGTCACTAAACGCATTTTTCGTTTCCAATTCAGTTGACAATCTCGATAAGTCTTTGAATTTTTTCATCATTCATACTAACTTGGGCTTTTCTTTACCCTTGCCCCCAGTAGCCCTGTCAAAAGATTAATATCCCACTGTTACTAATTTTACGCTACGGATTATATCACCGAGTTTGCATGTTTTCTATATTGAATTTTCTTTCTTTGCAGAGTTATTACTGAATTTGAACATTGAGAGGTGCAAAAAGACGTTTGCAGTAATATATATACTTCAATCCAAAGAACCGTTTCAAGCTGTCGCATATACAATTCCTCACAGGCTTCGGCCTCAAGCGAAAGATGAAATTCTTAAACTTCTAGACCAAGGAGTCTTAGAGTATGCCGACAGTCCTGTACGCAACAATGTTTTATTTGTTCCCAAACCAGGTGGAAAACAGGTTCGTTGTGTAATGGATCTCACAAAATTAAATGATAATTGTATCAGTATCAACCATCCAATCATTTCGGTTCAGGATTCTCTCTAAAAACTATCTGACGCCAAATGGATCTGTTCATTGGACTTACATATGTCTTTTTTTCAAGTAACACTTCGCGAATAAGATCGTCCATTTACTGCATTCAGTGTACCTAGCTTACAATTGCCTAGAACACAAATGCAACTACGGAAATTGCCAATGGGATATAAAAATTCCACGATATACTTGCAACGTAACAAATAAAACACAGTTCTGACCAGAGCAGAATGAAATATATTAAAAACTATACTTACAATGTTACAGTTTCAAGGACCTAACGTCCTCTTCATCAGACACAAACACTGAGAAAAGACATGTGACAGCAGATCTTATATACATGAGAAAGTGAAAGGCCACGCCCCTTCTTCTCTCTCATTGGTCGGAGGGAACCAATGAGGATAAAGTTACTTACGCGCAAACAGAAAAATATAATGAGTCCTTTCACTTTTTCTAACACTTCCTTAATGAGATGACATACAAAAAAAAAAAAAAAAAAAAGTAAATAACAAATAGAAAATATTAAATAAGAAAAAAAATATATATATAACTAAATATATAAATATATAAATTTAAATAAATAAATAAATATTAATAGTCTATATGCACTTTTCTTGTTCCTTTTCTATCACATCCAACAATTTCTCCCATTGCTCGTGTATATTCATACCGCTTGTCCAATTCATTAGGTTCTCCTCTTGTTCTCTCTTTATTCTTCTAGCCTCTTTCCACTTTCTAATAATCTTCCTCTTCTCTCTCTCTAAACCCCTAGCTCCCTCCCAGTCTATTTTATGTCCCGTTTCCTTCACATGTTTGTATATAGCATTATTATCCCTTTTCAGTCTAACATCATCCTTATGTTGTTTTAATCTGTCCATAAGCCTTTTCCCCGTCTCCCCTATGTATTTCATGTCACACTCACTACACTTCACTTCATATATCACTCCTTCTTCCTGCTCCTCTATATGATTTTCCTTCCTTTTCCTTTTCTTCCTTATGCACTTCAACAAAGTTTCTCCTCCTTTTCTATAAGTCTTCACACCACCTTTTCTTAATAACTTCTTCAGCACTTCGGTCTTTTCGCCTATGCTCTGAATGCCGTACCACTTCTTGTCTTCCTCTTCTTTCCTATCCATATTATCTTCTTTTCTCTTTCTCCTAAACTGCTCTATCTTATATCCATTATTGTTCAATTGTTTGTAGAATTTTTCCAAATCTTTTTTCTTTCTCTCTTCCTCGCTGTTGATGTTTTCTATCTTCCTTTCCATGTTCCTAATGAAATTCTTCTTAGTTGCTTTGTCTACATCACTTCTCCAGTGGCAATAAATACCTGCCCAACACGGTTTCTGATACCAACTAGTAGTCACTTTCTCACCTTGCTTCTCTATCTTCATATCCATGAAATTGATAGAGTTATTTTCTTCAACTTCTAATTCTAACCTTATGCCTTTCTCTTGGTCTTCTATACTTTCAACATATTTCTCCAGTTGATTTCTATTCCCTGTCCATATGCCTAAACAATCATCAACATACCTGCAAAAGAACAGTAACTTTCCTCCTGCTTGTTCTGTCACTTTTTTCTCCCACTTGTTCATTACTATTTCCGCTAGAACTGGACTCAGCTTGGATCCAATGCTTAAACCTTCTTTTATCTTCACTAGTCTTTCTCCAATTATGCAATAGCTATTTTCCCACAAAGTCTTAAGCGCTCTTATAACTTTCTCTTTTTTCCACTGACTTATAACTTTCCCTTCCATCTCCTCTTCTATTGCCTTTATGACATAATCCCTTCTTATACTGGTGAACATGGCTTTAACATCTACACTAAACATTAACACCTTCTCCTGATTCCACTTAATCTCATCTATCCTCTTCCTCAATTCTTCCGTGTTCTTCACTCTGCATGTCTTTTGTCCTTGTCTGATTTCGTCCATTATCTCTCTTAATTTCTCCTCTAGTGGTTCAAAATAGTTACCTCTGCAGTCCAGTACTGGTCTTAGCTTCACGTCCTTCTTATGTATTTTCGGAAAACCTTTCATGACAGGAATCCTTCCTTTTTCGTTGATCATCTTTTTAATCCCCGCCTTTTTCCCTTCTTGTACTATCTTTTTCAACACTTCATCTTTCATGTCCTTGTTACCGACTTCCTCATATGTCTGATCACATAACTCCTCTAGCTTCTCCTGGTACCATCCTTTCTCCATTACTACCAACGCGCCTCCTTTGTCCGCCTGTTCCACTACGATATCCTTTCTTTTCCTTAATCTTTTCAGTCCTTCCTTCTCTTCTTTCCTTAAGTTACTCTCCTTCTTGTTCATATTCTGCTTAACAATCGACAATGCTTTTTTCCTTATTCTCTCTCTCTCGTCCTTATCTTTTATGTCTACAATGGCTTGTTCTACTGTGTACACCAATTCTTTCTTGTCCACTTCTTCCTCTTTAACCTTAAATTTATGTCCTAGACTTAAGTACTTCTCCTCTTCTTCCGATAAAACTATGTCACCTATCACTACCACTCTGTTCCTATTATCCTTTTCTTCTCTCCAACCTAACAATCTTCCTTTGTTGGCTAATCTGGTATTAACTTTTTCTTCAAAACTCCTTTCCCATTCTCTTAGATCTCTTATCACTGCTTCTCTCGGAGTGTGACACGAAATACATAGGGGAGACGGGGAAAAGGCTTATGGACAGATTAAAACAACATAAGGATGATGTTAGACTGAAAAGGGATAATAATGCTATATACAAACATGTGAAGGAAACGGGACATAAAATAGACTGGGAGGGAGCTAGGGGTTTAGAGAGAGAGAAGAGGAAGATTATTAGAAAGTGGAAAGAGGCTAGAAGAATAAAGAGAGAACAAGAGGAGAACCTAATGAATTGGACAAGCGGTATGAATATACACGAGCAATGGGAGAAATTGTTGGATGTTTTAGAAAAGGAACAAGAAAAGTGCATATAGACTATTAATATTTATTTATTTATTTAAATTTATATATTTATATATTTAGTTATATATATTTTTTTTTCTTATTTAATATTTTCTATTTGTTATTTACTTTTTTTTTTTTTTTTTTTTGTATGTCATCTCATTAAGGAAGTGTTAGAAAAAGTGAAAGGACTCATTATATTTTTCTGTTTGCGCGTAAGTAACTTTATCCTCATTGGTTCCCTCCGACCAATGAGAGAGAAGAAGGGGCGTGGCCTTTCACTTTCTCATGTATATAAGATCTGCTGTCACATGTCTTTTCTCAGTGTTTGTGTCTGATGAAGAGGACGTTAGGTCCTTGAAACTGTAACATTGTAAGTATAGTTTTTAATATATTTCATTCTGCTCTGGTCAGAACTGTGTTTTATTTGTTACTCTACTTATCCAGAGCCATGGAGTTTGTTCACTTGCAACGTATATTACAACAAATTTTTGAAGATATAGATCCTTCTCGCGTTGCTTTGTACGTAGATGACATGTATGTAATCGGAAATTCATTTGAAGAAATGCTTCAAACGCTTCAAAAAGTGCTTAAAGCAGCACAGCAATATTCCGTGCTTTTCAATTTAGACAAGTCGCAATTTGGTGTGCAGGAAGTAAAATGTCTAGGTTACATTGTGAACAACGAAACAATTCGTCCCAATCCTGATAAACTTAACGCAATTCTAAAAATTAAAAAACCGAAAACTGTCAAACAACTTCGAAGTTGGCTCGCTTCGATAAATTTTTTTCGGAATTTCTTTAAGGATATTTCCCTCAAATTGGCGCCTTTGTACAACGCCCTCAAAGGAAATCCTCGTAAACTTCATTGGGATGACGCTTGTGAGCTTGCGTACCAAGAGATGCGCAAAGCATTGACTTCTCCCCCACTCCTACAAATGTACACAACACGCAATACCGAACACGCTATAGTCTGTGATGCATCTCTGCTTGGCGTCGGCTCGGCATTACTACAGAGAAAAATCGGTGAAAAAGAGTGGAAAGTAGTGATGTATGCTTCCAGCAGGCATCCCCCCAGAAAAACCCCTCCCCCCACGTACGAACTTGAGGTATATGCTGTGTATTTTTCTTTGCAGAAATTTTACAAGTATTTAGTGGGTCAACCGTTTACTGTGTATAGAGATAGTACTGCCGTGACAGCCCTGCAAAATTCTAATCACTTAAGCAGCAAACTTCAGCGTTGGCGTGACTATTTCTCCAATTTTCAATTTCAAATTCAACATATAGCGGGCACTCAGAATGGACTTGCTGATCATATGTCAAAAAATCCTCTCCCCGCCACTGCTGACACATTACAGGACGCAGCTACAGAACTGCATCCACTACACATGTTGGCACTCGATAAAACTACTGATATTGGTTCACTATTACGAGAAGACAATTACTTTGGGAAAATCATAAAAGTAATAGAAACTGAAGATAAGCAACACCCGCAGTACAAACAATGGAAAAACGCTTACATTTTAGAGAAAGGATTGCTATACAAACGTATCAAAGCAATACCAGAAAACAGAAAAGTTCTGTGTATTCCTACACGCCTTCGTAACTCTGTTTTCTCAGAAATACATTCAAATGTGTTAAGTCATGTAGGCTTTCAAAAAATGTATCTTGTGCTCAAATCAAAATATTTTTTCCCGAACATGAAAAAGTGGCTATTTCATAAACTAAAACGCTGTCATGATTGCAGCATGTATAAAAGAGCATACACTCCGCTTAATTTGCATGTGCAACAATTACCCAGTCACAGCCTCTTTTCTTGCTTCTCGATTGATTTATGTGGTAAGCTAATGCCATCCAAAGATGACCTCTACCAATATTTCTATCTCGCCACATGTCACGCTTCCTCATATGTAATAACAGCCCCTGTAAAATCGCCTACCAGTGACGAGTTCATTGCATTTCTTATGGACAAGATCATAACGCCTTTCTCTGTTCCATCTGTTTTGTATCTCAACCAGCAACTAGCCATAAAAGTCAGAAAACTAAGAATTTTCTAAATAGTTTGGGTATTACAGTGAAATACGTGCTTCCAAAAGGTCATTTCTCCTTAGGTTATGCCGAAAGCAGAATCGGTTCAGTTCAAAATGCGTTGCGTTTTCTTACAAAAGACTCCCACTCAGACTGGCCTCGTTTTTTACAACTTGCCACCCAAACGGTGAACAAAACACCAATTTCAGAACTTGGTATAAGCCCATTTCAAGTAGTTTACGGCATAGAGCCAGTTTTTCCTATTGATCGTGTTTTGAACGCCCCTGCTGACCAGCCCGGAAATGAGGAACGCTTAACACGTCTCAGAGACACACGAAACTATGTGTTATATAAGCGAAATAAAATCTTCGAAAGGCAAAAAGCGAAATTGCATTCACAAAAGCCTCCAACCAGCTTTCTTCCGGGTACGAAAGTCGTTATAGAACGTCTATACACCAAAGCAGATAAGTGTAAAAGTCTAGCCCCTAAATTTGAAGGGCCGTATTCTGTTATCTCATCGATTGATGAAAACAGTTACTTACTGCAGGATTCCAAGGGAAAAGAAACACCTGTTACCAAAGCACGCATGAAACTGTACGTCCCTGACGACCAACCCAACCCCGAATTTGTGACAAAATACAAACAATACTTAAAATAGTTTAATTGTGCTGTACGCCGTGGTTAGCAAGACTCCTTGTTCACAATCATATTTCTCACAATCCGTCTCTCTGCCTAAAAAAAAAAAAAAAAAAAAAAAAAAACTTTGGATCTTAGCCGGGATGGACAGGCCCCATGCCCCCTGCTGTGACATCTTCTTTTAATTCTTTCAAGGACTCAACATTAGATTCCTTTTGACATTAGAATGGCCCACGAGACGAGAAACATGCGTTCAGTGCAACCTCGAATCACTTACGTTTCACCCCTTCACCCCATTTTCAGACAAAGAAAATGAGCGAAACGAAAAATTCATTTTTGTTTCTTTCAAACTCTCTGTATCAGGGATATAACAAAGTAATAGCATCATTGCAGCATACTTACCTTTCATCTGCACACACAAGGAATGATCATGCTGATAACCCCTCTCTTAAAATTCTCGATGCGCCCCTGCAAACGCTTCAATAGGCTTTAACTGACACACACACATACTAACAACTTTTTTTTTCTTTCCTCCACAAGAAAACCCACAAAAAACCTCCATGTAGTCATTTTGCAACTCTACCAACGACTTCACTACACACATTTCACAGATTAAATTGTCACGTTTTACCGTGTAACACGAAGCACTAACCACGGAAAAACTATTTTCCTTATCCAAACTTAGACGAGTGTAGTACTTCCTCCAGCGTTGCAGTCAAACTTGCTCCAGTTTTTCGTAGTGTTTTGCATGATTGCCCTATGCTGTCCACTACGTTATCAAAAACTTTCTCTTTGCTCGCGATTTGCAACCCTGGCGATACATTTTCTCCAAATAGTTTGTTGCAATTGGCAATGACCTATGCTTCGTTCAATGACCTCCGTATTCATGGAAATGCTGTCTTTTCCTTGTTCTTCAGCAAAGCTTCCCATCGAACAGATCTTTCAAAAAAAAAAAAAAAAAAAAAAAAAAATCAGAAAAGTCAGAATTTCGTTTTTACGCTTTACCCATAACTTTCATTTCAAGACCCCGTCCTGAAACATATTTCTTTTTCTTTCAGGGAATTTATCTTGATGGTCCTCTGTTCGACCCTCACGATCAGCCATGCTTCTACCGAAACATCATACCGAATAGGACTTGCTATCACAATTGTAATGTTAGTCTTACTAGTGATGAGCGTTATCATATTATTCTGTTATTTTCGTTACTGTTGTACCAAACGTAGGAATTCGAGCCTATTCCAACAACAATTACAGTCAAGGTATGCTCCATGTCCCACCATTCACAATACCAATGGTGCAGATGAAATTCAACGACAAGCCTTACGCAATTTGTCTCCAATACAAAAGATTTCTTTGTCTGAATCTCCCGATCAATCCGACAGCCAAACTCCTCTCCCTATTTCTCCTTCCACCACCCCCAGCAGATTTCCTATTCCGATAACTACTTCAACACCAAAACACTCTGCCACTGATAGCGTTACAAGTACTCAATACAAACCACTACCAGATAACATCTCTATGCTCAATTGGAAATATTTTACTTCGGAATAACATTGTATATAGTTGGTGTCGGAATTCATTTTTGTTAGGGGATAAAAATTTACAAAAATGGAATTATCTATGCCTTTTAAAAATTCATGTTTTCGTATCAAGCCCCCCACGTTCCATTTCCCTCAGTTGCATTCATGCCATTCAACTATTAAAGAAATGCATAATGAGACATACTACGAGAGATTGGAGCACAAATCAGCTTTCAAAGGGTTACGAAAACATCGATATAAAAAATAAGAATATTTGACATTATGGTGCTTACATAAATAGCAAACAAATAACATTAACAATTTATTGAAAGAACACTTGTCTGTCATATATCTCATTGCAACTGAAATCAGTGTCGTAAATTTTCACTATGTAACATTTAAGGTTAATTACAGATATCAATTTACAGAGTATGCTTGTACAAAACTCCCTATACACGGCCAACGTTCATTTTCACTACATGTAAATATTAGAACATGAGTTACTGTTTTATATGGTGTTCGAGACCAGTGTTCTCTCTCTCAGAAAAAAGGTATTTCAGGTTTTAATCATGAGTTATCACAACCATTTTGTGACTCTGATTGTATAAACATTAAATTTCAATATACATACTGAATATAAAAAAAGCCTTTTTTTTCCTCTCTGTAGCATTGCGTACAGATGGTTTTTCTTTTACTCATTCTCTTTCACAAGTTTTAACTTTGGCAACATATGCTCATAGACCCTAACTTGTCAAAAGAGAGAGAAACGGCCAACAGTGAAGGTGTTAAGTGAAAATTTTGTGTTTCAATTTTTAGTAATTATAAGTGAAAATGTTTCCTCCCGTCTTATTTAACTATATGCCTACTCACCTAAAAACTCAGCGTTTCACTTCCAAGAACCGTACCAGTACATTCATGGTAAACTGCGTTGCTCAACCGAGTGCACATGGACACTTGAGGAACACAAATAACGCTAAACCTGTAATCGCATCCTACTACAGTCATGGTACTCATCCAGAAACAAGAACTTTGTCATACATTTCAGTATTGACCGTGTGTATTTCTTTAGCATGGGAGTACCACGTTCCAGTGGAGAAAAAGGGACGACATCCAGAAAAATTTATTTCTTTTTTTAATCAAAAAAATTCTAGAAGGGAGGCATTAAAAACTTTAGTGAACAATAGAAAGAATACAAAGCAATAACTGTCCTTAACACGGAAGAGAATTCTTCGCAAAACTATTAACAGCCACTGCACAGAAAATCTAACAGTCTTTGAGTGACGTCACAGTCAAAAGAAACAGAAGAAATAGGTTCTTCAACGGAAATATAACTAAGTGTCCTCATTACAAGATTGATGGAAAGCGGTGACCGAGTTTAGAAATATCAAAAATAATATTTTGGCCAAAGTGGAATAGGATACAGGGCTATGACGTAGTTGGGTCAAAGTTACGGTTTGTAATGTGAAAGAGAATTGAGATGCTTTATAACGACTTGTTTCGATTCATTCGAGGTTCAGTACGATTCAGACCCATACGTGAGCTGGATCTCTCCGCACAGTCTATCGCGCTTCATAACCCGTGAAGACCCATCCGTGGTCTGTAGGGCAAGTAAATAAATCAGCTCCGAGACTTGTATCACCTAGCTGAATTAACTTTCGGCCAAAGTGTACTTGTGTTGAAGTCACTTTGTGTAATCGCGAATTTTACTCGTCGTTACATTTTGTTATATAGTGTAGGAATGGTTGTAATTATGTAAGTACAATAAGTCATATATTACAAGTATGCATAACTTATTAATTAAGATATTGCAAAATAGAGTTAACTAGGTCTCATTATGACGTTGGCCAGGTGTATTCTGGAGTAGAAAGGGAGCTTAATATCGCTTTCTCTCGAAATTCGTCTTCAAGGCGAATGACTCTTTGTATACACTTATAATTACATTGTGTAATGTATATGTTATATATTCAATGCTGTCAATCTAGGTTAAAATGCTTTATGTTTAGGACAGCTCGATCCTAGAACCCATTATCTTTGATAGTCTGTACTACCGTTGTTATGTACCCAGGACCTTTGTAACTATCTCTGAAAAGAACTATAATACACTACAATAAAAGGTATCGAAAGTTCCAAGTTGACTTGCTTTCATTTATGGCTAATTGGTAACTAAATACCTAGGTTATTTCTTAACTATATTCTTAAAATATACATATATATAATATAACGACAGAAAGCATATCTAGACATTTTAGAGACAGTTAAAGTATATAGAATATATATATATATATATATATATATATATATATATATATATATATATATATATATATATATATATATATATATATATCAGTTAGGTCTTCAAAAATGTTCGTGTAATTGTTGGGAACGAAAGTAGTAAAATAATTTTGAAATTAGAAATAGTTCTAGTTAAAATAACTGTGATCATACATTCAATTTTATCCACGGTTCTTATCATCATTGAGAGATGTCAGTTATTCGTTTCGATATTGTTCATCAATTGCCTTTCTTCTATTCCACCATATCTTTTAACACATCTCTCAATACAGTTCCTTTTCACTATCATGTTCAGTTCCTATTCCTTTTTATAACTGGCTCCAGTATTTACTAAAGAATATGAATTGACTCATGCTTATAATATCTACATGTACTCTTTTATTTACTGCGGTGGTGCGGTGGCTTAGTGGTAGAACGTTCGCCTCCGGTGCTTGGGGTCCCTGGTTCGATCCCAGCTCGCGCCGTGTGGACTTTGAGGTGGACAAACACCGTGGTCGTGGGTATTCTCGGGGTTCTCCCGTTTCCTCCCGCTTTCTTCATTCCACCATTTCACTCATCTCTCATAATCACCTAAACGGCATAACCGTGGGACGTAAAACAGTTTCATTTTATTTTTCTTTTATTTACTGCGTCTAATACTTAAATGTGTTATTAACTGTACCTCTGTTTCTATTTTCGCTGACACCTTCCTGAACAGATTGGGAACTCATTGGCAATCTTTCTCCCTTGCCCATTTTGTTAATGTGAAAATATAATTCCCTTGCACTAGAATCCTCTTCTTTTGAAATTGTTTGTTAGTGTCAGAAACTTATGCAGACGACTTTCCTCAATACTTGTAATTTCGTGCTAGTTTGTAGAAACTGCTCATTTCTAAGAGGGCTTAAATATTGGACGCACTAAATGAAAGTTTAGGTATACAAATTTCTCCAATATTACTTTTTTTCTGACCCCATTCTGTTTCTACACAGCTAATTTTCATACCCACTTTCGAAAGCGACATATTTATTTCTAATCGTTTTTATGTAGTTTGTTTCTATGCGAACAGTATCGTATAGGGAACATTTTATGAATCTGTCTTTATTCTTATTTAAAATAAAGAGAAAATAAGTTTTTCGACTTCTGAAGTTTTTTCACTATTCGTATTCTTGTTTTTGTTACCGTTCTCATTTTCTTCATTAATAATACTACCAGATACCGAAAACTTCATTAGTTCTCCTTTTTATTCAGTTGGTATGGATCGCTTCATTGCAGTCACTATTGCTTTTGTCATTTAACATTTATTTTCATCCTGTAACCCTCTAACTTTCATCAATCTATTATTTAAATCAGAATGTTATGTGAAAAAAGGTGAACATTTTATGAATGTTTTTCCTTAACTTATTCAAAGACCTCTCAAAGTAAAATTAAATATCTCTCCTATTATGTGCTTCGGAAATCTTAACCTAATGGTTATATTCCTAGATGGTTGTGGCAACTAATGTTGTTTCCTTTGAGGGGGAGCGCGGTGGCTCAGTGGTAAAGTGTTCACCTCTAGTGCATGGGATCTCTGGTTCGATCCCAGATCACAGTAATTGAACCTTGTGGTGTGCGTGGGTTTCCACGGGGATCCCCTGTTTCCTCCCACTTTCTTCATTCTACCATTTCCTTCATTTCTCGTCATCACGGTCTCCTTTAGCCTAGCCGGCATAACCGTGGGACGTAAAACTTAGATTTTATTTTCATTTCATTTTTGCTGTTTCCTTTGACAGCCCATTAAAACGCCGCGAAATATGCTTTTCTTTTAAAGGTTTTCTTTCTTAATTTATATCCATACTTTTATTTATTGTTGTCACTTTCTTCACTAATAATACTACGAAGGTACCGAATATAGTTTACGTATTCCAGTTTTCGTTTCTCTTTATGTAGTTGGTGTATAGAACGTGTATACATGTGTGTTAATTCAATGAAATACAAATAATGAGGATACGCTAGAGCTAGAGGACCGAGGATCCAGTTTACATGCCGGTGTGCTAAACACTCAGCAGCACAGTTAACTCCCTCATTAACCATTCGGGTTACATGAACTCCGTACTACAATTACTGTTGTACAAGAATCTGAACCACCGCAATATATTCAATTCTCTTACTGGAGTCGAACCCGGGACATGTGTATCAAAGAGTTCGAAGACATAAATTGTTTCGATAGTCCATTAAGTAAGTCTAAATGAAAGAACTGACCTCGAAGACAAAAAAAAAAGCTTGGATAATCATGCCTGTTGGTCTTTATTTTTGCGAAATAACATCGTTTACTCTCAGGAAAGAACGCAGGCTGAAAGTATTTGAGAACAAGATCCTAAGACTATTATTCAGACCCAAGAGGAACGGAAATGGGAAATGGCCGGACCTTAATAATGAGGAACTACATAATTTATATCGTTTACCAAACATTGTTAGGGTCATCAAATATAGAAAGCTAAGGTGGGCAGGTCATGTAGCCAGGATAGAAGAAAGTAGGAATGCACTCAGAATTTTAACTGAAAATCCAGTGGGAAAACAAGGATTAGGAAGACCTAGGCGCAGATGAGAGAACAATAGTAAGATGGATCACGCAAAAATAGGAATGCAAAGTAGAAACTATAATAGATACATTTGACTAAGGATAGAAGTCAGTGGAGAGCTTTTGTGAACGCGGTATTGAACCTCCGGATTCCACAGGCCATAGAGTTAGTTAGTTATATCTAAGAATGATTTAAGTGGTTTAACACATCGCCGTGATAAGGTAGATATCCAGTTTGATTCCCTGAATAATAACACTTTTTCACTATTTGAAATTCATTGGGGTGCGGTGGCTCAGTGGTATAGCGTTCGCCTCCGGTGCTTGGGGTCCCTGGTTCGATCCCAGCTCGCGCCGTGTGGATTTTGTGGTGGACAAACACAGTGGCTCGTGGATTTTCTCGGGGTTCTCCCGTTTCCTCTCACTTTCTTCATTCCACCATTTCACTCATCTCTCATCGCCGTCTCCTTTAGCCTGACCGGCATAAGCGTGGGACGTAAAACTAAAAGATTTATTTTTTCTCATTTCTTTGAAATTCATAAAATGAAAATAATCTAACATTTTCTTTTCAATTATGAACCTTCAGCCTGGTTCGTGTGGACCTCTCTTAAAGTGTAAGATATCGATTTTTTTTTTAAAACAAGTATTTTAAAGTATAATAAGTTGCGATAATTAGAATGTTTTATACTATTTTATGTGTATTTCAGGCCGAGAACATGTGTGTCGTTCGAAGACCTGTCCGAAAAGATCTTTTGGCGTACTTGAATGGGGAAACCGTTTCGTCTGCGAATATTGATAAGACTGCACCGTTGGAAATTCCAACACTGGTGAAGCGTACAGCCGAAAATACTTTGGAGTCGTTGTAGCGGTACTTATCATTTTAAAATGTCTGGTAATATTGTGTTACTTATTTTACTGTATATATGTTTAATAGTTTAAAATAAAAGGTTTTTATAATACTTTCATTTTTTTGATACGCTAATACCTATTGAGTGTTTGGAAAAGTTTTTAGAACGTGTTGTTAGTTACCCTTATTTTATTAACGATTTTGTTGTTTAGCGTAGACAAAAAAAAAAAAAAAAAGTTTTTATGCACTACTTTTAAGACATACAGTTTCTGAATAATCAAGTTCGTGTGGTGAAGTGAGCAAGAGTTATAATTTTTATAAAACAATATTTTGTAGAATACTTTTGTTTCAGAAGTGGACTGCACTCGATATATTTTCTTTTGTATGCATTTGTCAAGATCGAGGCCATCTAACAGTTTCCTCACCTGTAGCCACACCGAAGACACTGAACAGTCTGTAAGGCCTGCTATACATTATGAGCTAAATTCTATTAAATATCTTAGGATAAATGTTACGACATATCTCATAGAAAATCCTACCCATTTGTGCCATACACGTGAAGATTTTTTCTGTGTCACATTCTCCAAAGAGATGCCAGCGCATACTTGGCTAGTGTTTTCCAGTGCCTTCTGCCTTGTATGTGTGTTGTGATAGGGTGTTGACCTTGTAATATATAAAAATGTAAGATCCTCGTATACATTATTATTATTATTATTAAGTATACTGCTTTCAGTAGGTCCTGGGACTAATGAGGATTTTTTTAATTTTACATTTGGGCCTGGAAATGTTCCTTCCACTTTTGTCAATCTTCAGCTTCCTCTTTTAACTCCCAATATTTTTTTCCTATCTTTCAAATCATCTATCAGCTGTGTTCTTCCTATTCCTCGATTCCCTTCCATATTTCCTTCTATGGCGGTGTGAAGAAGACAATTTCTTCGCAATATGTGTCCAATCCAATTGGCCTTTCTACGAAGGATGGTGGCTAAAAGTGTCATCTTCCCTCCTATCCGTTTTAAAACATCTTCGTTTGTTGCTCTCTTTGTTCATTTTATCTTCTTCATCTTCCTCCACGAATCTCTCCAAATATTTCTTTAACTTTCGTAATGCCAAAGTCTCTGAACCACACAGTCCAATGCTTCATATATAGCACTTGACCAACTTCTTAAGTCCAATATTGAGCCTACTGGTTAAGAGTGATTGTTTCTTGTTGAATGCTTCTTTAGCTATGGCAATTATTGACGTGATCTCTTTGGTGCAGTAAGCGTCTCTCGTCAAAATACTTCCCAGATACTTGAAATTATCGACCTCTTCAAATTCTCTTTGTTCTACTCTCATCCGTAAGTGCGTGTTTCCACAGGATATTCTCATGACTTTCGACTTTTCGATGTTAACTGTCCATACAATTTTCCAGTGTCAACTATTTTGTCAATCATCTCCTGTAGTCCTCCTTTGGGTTTTAGCTATTATAACCGTATCATCTGCATACCTGTTATTGTTAATGATCTGCCCTCCAATCTTGAAATCTCCAATTCCCATTAATGCTTCCGTCATTAAACATTCACTGTAAATGTTGAATAATTAGGGCGACAAACTACATTGTTGTCTGACTCCTCTTCCAATCTCCACACTATTTGTTTCTCCTTCATTCAAGCGCAACTTCACTCGTTGTCCTATGTACAGGTTCTGAATGAGTCGTCGATCTTTCCAGTTGACTCCGATTTCTTTAAGTATTTTCAGAAGTTTCGTCCAATTGACTGGGTCGAAAGCTTTTCGCCATTCGATGAATCACAAACACAACTCTTCCTTTACATCAAGAATTCTTTCTGATATAATTCTCATCAATCTAATAGCATCTCTGGTGCCTTTTCCTTTCCGGCATCCAAATTGTTCTTCTAACCTTTCATCTATCTTACTTTTCAACCGTTTGTTCAGTATGCGTGCGATGATCTTTCCAGTGTGGGAAATCAGGCTAATGGTTCTGTGATCGCTGCACTTCTTTGCTTGCTTTTTCTTGGGTAATGCAATCATTGTAACATCAAGAAAATCATTTGGCCATTCTCCACTCAGGTAGACCTTTGTCAATAAGTGAAGTCAGTACTTTCATTGCGTTATCTTCTTATCCCTTGAGCCAATCTACTGGTATGTCGTCTTCAGTGGCCTTTCTCCTTCGCATGTCTTTGATTGCTTATTCTGCTTCACTTTACAATATACTGGGTCCTTTTTCATTATCATCCACCTCTTCCTCTGCTTCGATCGCAATACTTTTGGGGCGGTTCTTCTGATCATACAGATATTTTATGTATTCCTCCCAAATTCTAAGGATTCTCTGATGGTCAGTGGTTACATTACGTTGTTTATCTTCAATGCTGAACGTTTGTATACTTTTCTTAGCTTTCCCTCGTAATTCTTGTGCTTTCTGGTACATCAGATCATATCTGCCACGCCGTTGAAGTTCCATTATTTCTTCACATATTTGCTCCATGTACTTTTCTTTCTCTTTTTCCGTTTCTTTTCTTAATTCATTATTCAGCCTTCTGTATTCATTGATGTCCGTGTTTTTCGCCCTTCTGCGTTCCTCCATCTTCTTAAGCATTGCTTCAGGGACCGCGGTGGCTCAATGGTAGAGCGTTCACCTCTGGTGCTTGGGGTTCCGAGTTCGATCCCAGCCCCCGCCAAGTGAACTTTGTGGTGGACAAACACGTGGTGCGACGGAGGTCAGTGATTTTGGAAAATGTTGTGCAGATTTTGTTTGCAATGGATACTATATTATTGTAAGTATGCTAACAAGAACTCTGTTGGTAACCATAATAAAATTTACGCAAGAGAGTTTTAACATGATAGCGAGAATGTAAATTTTATAAAAATTATAATGTTATTATTTATTTCATAGGTACCTTGGTGATGGTTAAATTTATATTCACTTTGTTATGCATAATTCCAATAAATTAGTTTTCTTTGTATCATGCCTTTAATGCTTAGTTACTAGCTCTATACTACCTACCCTATGGCAATCAATCTCACTCAATCACATATATTTTTTTTTAATTATTTGTTAATACATATATCACAACACCAGATTATATGTAGATTCTGCATATAAATCTCAGTCACAAACCATCTCTATCCCGAAAATTTCAAGTGGAGGCCATCCCACCAAAACTCTACCAGCAGGTGCTGACATGTCTTCTTGAAAAGAGGAGGAGAAAAAGTAAAATGTCAAGCCTCCTATAGACACACTGTTTTGATATGTATAAAGTCTTCATAGCAGACTGTTTGAACATAGTATAAACAACACTATGGTTAAAACACACAATACAAACATGAAAGTAGATCATACACCATTACTTACAACGAGACAACCTTTTATGTACAATTACTGAATCATTTCTTCTCTTGGTAAATAGTCTGTCATCTGCATTGTCAGTCTGCAAAACCCCTTCCTGGAAGAGATTGCGAGAGCGGCTTCGATAGCTCTCTTTCATTTGTTAAATGCAGAGCATAAACACTCTAGACGTTGGGAACCACGAAAATAAAGCAATTTATGATTTTTCGTATTGATTCCAAGAACATTTCAGTGTAATACGACAGTAACAATATTTTTTATATAAAAATTAGTCAAAATAAAACCACAAGTTTTCAAACCCGCAGTGCATTATGAGCAAAAGCATAGGCAGCGAAGCAGTTAGCAGTCACTTGGGTGCTACCCAAGCGAAGCAGTCCAGAAGTATTGAATAATTCTGAAAGGTGTGCATACCCCTTAAAGTTTCGGAGCAGTGAGTGGGTTGTAGTGATTCCAACCCCTAAGAATCTTCCTACCAGCTCAGTACGCATGTCAATATCCATAAACTCCACTCCATTTGCAATAGTAAGCTAACTATATTATTCGTCCTACGGTAGCTACTCTTCAATGCAGCTGGTTAACACAATCATGAGGCTAAAAAGAACTCTCCGTTCCAATCTATAGTGTTTAAGCATCACAGAAACTAAAATATCGATTTGTTTATATATATAAACTTCTATTTTCTTCATTAGTAGCAAAGTAATTAAAAAACTTAAATATCTCCTATTCATTATCGTCCAATATGAAGTATTGACTAATTATTTACATAAAATACATAGTAGTACACAATACTATTTATTTATAATGTTACTGTCGTATGTCACTGAGTTGTAAATAGTTAATTTCTTAAATTGTTCTATCAAATATAGCAATTAATTCTGAGCATCATAGGTCAGAAGAACTATTTTACCTTTTGATATGCAAATGTGCCCTAATCTGCATTACGATATGCAGATGCAGAGCAGAGATAGTTCTGCCTTTCACAGATGGGAAAAGTGCAGTGTATTTTTTCCCTTTCTTCTATTCTAATATGTGAGTGAGTGTTTTTTTTAATTGTGGTATACACTAGTGATTATTAAAGGAAGCAATTCTTGAAGGAAAACTCAAGTTTTAAGAACAGCAAAGCTATATGAGACAGCTTAACCTGAGATCCGAACCACATGTTGGGTACTTTGTAAACTGAAATTCTAATTTGCTCTTGGTGTTTTGATGAATAATTCTATTTGAGACGTGAACTTACAGTTTAAGGTATGATCCGAACCACTTAAATTGTACCTTGAAAATGGATTGTCTGACAGAAATTTAAAAAAAATTGAAAAAGTATTTGTTTTATATATTTTACAGCTTCTAATCGTGCAGTGAAGGTAAGTATTTTCAAATTTGAAAAATCCGGTAATAGAAGCGGCCAGCATCAGTAGAAGAAGAGCTGATATCGGAGAAAGATACAATACAGTGATCATTTATAATGAATAGCCTTTTACAGAACTTTTTTCCGATAATACATGAAGTCATGTGTGTTTTTAAGTGGATTGTTAAAGATGGAATATATCAGCTAAGCTATATGACAGTTGGACCTACAGTTTAACATAGGATTCAAACCCGACCGCAAATTGAAGTCGGATTTACCATTGCCAAATGTGGATACAAAGAAACTTATTATTATTGCTTTTGTCTTGATTTCGCGTATATTTTAGCATTGAAGGCATATGAGATCCGATTCATAGGAAATTTTGTTTTTTTGAACTAACACGAAGAATTATTGGCAATGTACGCTAAATGTTTAGTTAATGAAATGGAGGGAGGGATAAGGTGATTACATTATTCGCTTAGCACTGGCATATGTAAAAAGAATCTTAGAATTTAATACTAAAAAAATGAATTCATACATAATATAGAATTAAGATTTTTTCGCTTGTTATCAGCTAAGATTATTATCCTTTAAAATAAGAAGGAACAAACAAATGTAAAATAGACGTCCATGTTACGTAAAACTATGAACATTCGGGTAATGTAAATGAAGAAAACTTGTCTCGTTACTTATTGCTGGTGGTAACGGGAAGATTTCTTGTTGTTTGAGAGTTGTTTATGATTCTTAACTTCAAGGCAAAAGGTCTTTCGGAGTTTGAAAAAACAAGTTTTTAGATGGAAACTGTGAGCTGTGGTTGAATACCCCTCATTTCCCCTCCCATCTATGGGTCGGTTTTCAGTGTTTGGTTGTTCTCTCTCTCTTTTTAGAAAGACGCCTATAAGAGTGAGTGAGTTTATTGAAAGGTTTCGTTCTTTTCAACAAAAGGGAAGGTGAAAAAGTCTTAGAGAATATTCTTTTTTTAGTAGGAAATACGGCGGTTAACTTAAATATTCCTTCTTTTAGTAAGGACTTTGTTAAATTTTTAATGCCTAGTTTTAAAGTAAAAGAATTTGAATATCCGAGAACAGGGCTTTTAATTTAATTTTCTGGAAGAGTTGCAAGTGTAATAACAGAATATTCTGTTGGGGTAAATAATATCTTTGAAACATATTTGACATCAGTTTTTCAGTAAAAGTACAGGCAGGGTATAACGAAAATTATTTTAATCGTATTATTACTCTTTGAAATATAACGTACAAGAATTGTGTTCTTTGGTTTTTAACATATTGTTCTTATAAAATAATATATTGGCAAAAATTTTGACGTGGGTTCACTGTAATTTTAGAGATTCAACTTGTATTGTAAATGATGCATAGAAAATAGCTAGTTGTAGATAAAGCACGTGGAACACAAGGTGTCTTGTCACTTGTTTCGTAATTAGAAAAAAATCCTTCTGTAACCTTTTCGTTTTCACAAATAAGTTATTTTTCGTTAAAGGAAACTGATTTAAGTAAATAAAACTCACATACACGGGGTTTGTCCAACACAAAGTTTGGTTAACGCAAGCTGGAATTGAAGTATACCGCGCAGGGAGCTGAATATTTAATGTTCAGCTTTTTTCTTTAATAATTAAGAGAAAAATATCCTGGTTCGTGATATATCAGTTTTGTGTTCGAACAATAAGGCTAAGTAATCTGTGCATGAGACTTATTCATTATTATAGAGTTCGCTCGAAGTTACAAGGAGAAAATGCATGGGTAACAAACACATTGTACTGTTGAAATCCATGTTAGGTTAACACAGTGCGTTGGTCATGTGTGTCTTAGCACGCAAATACAATGATAAATAACAGAATATTTACACTGCAAATGGTCTCCTGTACTCATTTGTTTCGCACAAAGTTCAGCATACTGTCCTGAAGGTAATGAATAGGTAAGTTAGAGAATCTAGTTTTTCAGAAATATCTTGACAGTGAAGGAGCGTAATTTTACGTTAAATTTAAGATGTTCTGATATTTACATTGTCAGCAAATGAGAAAATTTCTGCAGTTTGCTTACGCCTTTTATCAAGGCTAGCTTTCGAGGGAGGGAGAAAGCATATCAGCCAAGGAAAATGTTTGGCAAAAACTTATATGTTAGCAAATAAGTTACGTTGGATTCATGTAGTAGTAGTAATAATAATAATAATACTTTTGTTGTAGGATTGAAAGAAAACAGAAAATATTTGAGTGTTTCATATAGCGGATTTGGCTTTTTTATAATGCATCGATTTTTCGTAAAAGCTTATTGGGTGTACAACATTTTTTAACTGGAAACTGAGAGGACCCTGAATAAAATATACGGAAACTTACTTGGGCGGAGAAATGAATAATGGATCCCAAAGCATCACAAGGAAGCATTGTATCACAGTCATCGTGCTGGAGATTGAATGATTGACCTCAACTAGCACAAGTAAGCACTCTACCACTGATTCACTGCGCCATCGCATTAAAAGATAAGCAATAACGAAATAAAATAGAGTAAAAGTTACTTGTGACTTCATTTTTTGACATGTAAGTAGCAGTGTGAAGAAGTTAATAAGGGAAGTTAAATAAATATTTTTTTTAAACTTAATATTGGGTGTTGGTATACGGAATTAAGTTTTCAGTTTTAATATCTTAGTGTGTCAATACCAGGGGCGGATCCAGGGAACGATCGCCCCCCCCCCAGAAGAGGAAACTTTCCTATTTTATATATATAAATAAAACCCATCCCAAAGTTTGGAGCCCTTATAAATAGTAGTATAACAACTCACCGCCTCCCCCAGAAGTCGGTCCTGGATCCTCCCCTGGTAAACACGGACCTGCCCAAAAATTTTGAAAAATGTATACACGCTAAAAGATACACTAAAGAGTAAATATATTTTCCATTATTTATATTAATAGCAAATAATTAAACAAATAGCATCAACCACTACTGTAAAAATTTCCTACTGTCCAGGAGTAAAAGTGGATCTGAAAAGGTAGGGGACGCATGGCATCACACCGTTCCCCGCGTCTAGTTTACCCATTGTAATTTTTTAGAAAGCGGGAGGACGCTCCAGACGCCACTTTCGGGAAGTAGGAGGACGGCGTCCCCCCACGTTACACCTCATTTTTACCCCTGTTACTGTCATTAATCAATCAAACGTATCCATAAGCGAAGGAGCGTGTCTACTCAAAGTCCTAAAGCCACACTTGATTTCATGTTGTATTTTTGGTGTTTTTAAGGATATCAAAATTATATATCCTTAAAAATACAGGGCCTTATGCAGAGTCATTCTGACGAGTGATTAGTATCATACTAAAGAGTTCGACTAACATCTGTTTCGTGCAGTAGTCAGACCTTTAGCATGAAGCTAATCATTCTTCAAAACGAATCTGCATAAGACGGACAGTGTCAAATCCAAGGGGGAGCTATAGGGGCTATAGCCCCCCTTGACGCTCAGATATACACTGGATAAAATGGGCTTCAATCCTGCTTTACACTGGATAAAGCGGCAAACTATGGTTTAGCCCCTCCTGTTAAGTTTGTAGCAAGAGGTGAGAAACTGTTGTAGCAAGAGGTGAAAAACTTGTCTGTGGTTTTAGAAGAGAATAAAGGAGGCAAAAATGCAACATGTTTTTAGAGGAAGATTAAACGGGTAGTTTAATTCTGTTCCTAACATTTTGGTGACCTCGAGACGTGATAGAAACTTGCAAGAAAGTACAAATTATTGTCTCACTAATTTTGTGTGAATACAAAGAAAGAAAATATGGAATCCTTGGTACAAAAACGAAAAGTAGTACGGGCATCTTTCACCCGTGCACACAATGCCTTGTTAGTAGTTCATTCATTCATTCATTCATTCTTTATTCATCCATGTCGTACATTATTGATCAGAGACCAGTACATAGGACTTGTCAAAAGAAGAACCTGTTTCAGAAAAATCTGTAAGGACAAAGTTCGCTACGTTAGAAAGATTATCTGGTGAACTAGAAGAGTTAACCGGGAAAGTGACTGAATTGATTTTGCAAGATTCTACGAAAACAGAGGAGGACTTTGAACAGGAATTCGGTAAGGCAGAAGAGTATAGAGAAAAGATGGATGCCGCTCGTATCGAGGTTGAAATGTTTTTTAGTGCACGTGCAGTGTCAAACAAAGGTAGTGAAGTGTCAGTGGTGTCTTCGCCTACTTCCAGGAGGAAGTTGAAGCTGCCAAAAATTGAACTAATAAAATACGGAGGTGAAGTTAAAAACTGGTTGAGTTTCTGGAGCCAGTTTAAAAGAATTCATGAGGATAGATTGATGGAAGAAGAAGACAAGTTCCAGTACTTGATCCAAGCCACGGTACAAGGATCCAGAGCTCGTGAAATACTGGATAGTTTCCCGCCTACAGCAGAGAATTATTCTAAGGTTATTGAATGTTTGAAAAATAGGTTTGGTAGGGAAGAGTTATTAATAGAATTTTATGTGAGGGAACTGCTTGGATTAGTCATTAAAAACGCTACAAGTACAAAGTGCAAGGTTGATACGTCACAGTTGTATGATAAACTTGAATCGTACTTGAGAGCACTAGAATCCATAGGAATGACTACTGATAAGTATGCTGCGATGTTATTTCCATTGGTTGAATCGTGCATACCAGAGGACATTTTAAGAGTGTGGTTGAGAAATGCTAGTGTCACAATAAGTAGCGAGGATGGGCAAGAAAGAACATATGGTGACAAGTTAAACCAGTTGTTGGCGTTCTTGAGAGCGGAAGTTGAAGGTGAGGAAAGAATATCACTTGCAAAAACGGGTTTCAAGTTAATGGAAGCTTCCAATAAGAGGGAGAAAAAGAAGAGAGAAGAGGAGCACGTTATGACCGCGAGTGAATTGTTTGTGGGTGAAAGAAATAAAAATTCTGTTAGTTGTATTTTTTGTGATAAGCATCACGAAAGTAAGGAATGTTTTCATGCTTCAAAGCTTTCTTTGAACAAGAAGCAAGAACTCGTAAAAAAGAAAAAAAGCGTGTTTTGTTTGCTTAAAAGTTGGGCATTTTTCAAAGGCGTGCAAAGCAAAAGTGCAGTGTGTTATTTGTAAACAAAAACATTGGGTGATTATGTGCGCGGAGTTACCGTCCGAACGTAAGGATACTAGCGAATCGGAAAAGGAGGAAGAGAAACCTAAAGCTACCCTGTATAATCAGTGTTGCACACAAGATGTTGTGTTACAAACTTTACCGGTAGTGTTGGAAGCTAACGGTAAAAGGCGCATTGTAAGGGCGCTCATTGATTCAGGTTCTCAGCGATCCTACATTTTGTCTAGTACTGCTAAAGAGATGTGTTACACACCAGTGAAAACTGAACAAGTAATACATGCGTTATTCGGAGGTGGTTCTTCGAAGAAAACAGAACATAAATGTTACAATATAATGTTGAAAGGTAAGGTAGGTAATGGTGCAGTTGAAATACAGGTTTTGGATCAAACTGTTATTTGTAATCCCATACCAAAACTAAAACCAGGTCCTTGGCTTGAAGAGTTGAAGGCAAATAATATAATTGTCTCAGATATTGGTGTCGGTTCTCCAAAAATCGAAATATTGCTAGGTGCTGATGTTATGGGTAAACTTTATACCGGAACTTTGCATCACTTAGATTGTGGTCTAACTGCTATTCAAACTGTGCTAGGTTGGGTAATAGTCGGAAAATTAGTCGAGCATATGAGTGAAAGTGTTCATTCTATGGTGACTCTTACTCTTTTGAATCAAAATACACGTTTAGCAGATTTGTGGAATTTAGAAGCCATAGGAATTTCTGACCCCTGTGAAACCTTGAGAAAAAGTGAAATAGACGCAGCGGTTTTAGATCATTTTGAGAAAACTGTAACTGTTAACGAAGAG
Organism: Thermobia domestica; assembly: GCF_964235325.1. Classification (NCBI taxonomy): domain Eukaryota; kingdom Metazoa; phylum Arthropoda; class Insecta; order Zygentoma; family Lepismatidae; genus Thermobia; species Thermobia domestica. The sequence goes on along the minus strand of NC_137460.1, from coordinate 21,743,829 downwards.
GGAAGATATGAGACTTGTTTACCTTGGCTAGATGGCAACAGTGATATTCCCGATAACCGAGATATATCGGAGAAGCGACTAAGAAAAGCAACTGAGAAATTAATAGCGGATGGAAAGTTTGATGAGTATAGCGCAATTTTTGAAGACTGGAAAAATGAAGGAATTATAGAAGAAGTTCCAGAAGAAGAGTTAGGTAATCGAGGGCATTATTTACCTCATCGGGGAGTCTTTAAAGTAAATTCCACGACAAATGTTAGACCTGTTTTTGACGCTTCTTGTAAAGAAAAGGGATCTCGTTCCTTAAATGATTGTCTAGCAAAGGGGCCTAACATGTTGGAACTTATTCCTGCCATTCTCATGAATTTCAGAAAGAAAGGGATAGGTGTTGTTTCGGACATAAGAAGAGCTTTTTTACAAATCTCTATTAATCCAGCAGATCGCGACTACTTACGTTTTTTGTGGTGGCAAGATTATAATGAACAGGTGATTAAAGTGTTTCGACACCGCAGGGTGGTTTTTGGAGTTAACTGTAGTCCTTTTCTTTTGCATGCTGTAATAGACCACCACTTGAAACAATACAATTATCCTTATAGTAGTGTAACTGAGAAGCTTAAAACCAGGGCTTGCTAACTTAACATAACTATAACATAACGAAATAGACGGAAGTAACGTAATATATTTGTTAACACAATGCTTTATGTACCAATTGTAACTTCATATATTTGTTACGAAACACTAATGTTACTATACTTATCAGATAACTATAATGGTAACGTCTTAAAGGAGCAAACTACTTCCTGTTTATCACTAAATAACCTTATGAAGAGATTGATAGGTATATAGGATATTGTAATAACGTTATTACTTTATAAGTCATTCCCAAGGCTTGCTGATTTAACTTAACGTTAAAATAACGAAAAAGATGGAAGTACAGCCAAGTATAGCAATATATTTGTTACTTTTTTTGTTATGTACCAATCGTAACTTTATATATTTGCTACGAAACAATTATGTTACTATACTTATCAGATAACTATAGAGTAACGAATTGCAGGATCAATCTACTTTCTGTTATCACTAAATACCCTTATGAAAAGATCGATAGGTATATAGTACATTGTAATAACGTTATTATTTTATAGGTTATTCCCAGGGCTTACTAATTTAACTTAACGTTAAAATAACGAAAAAGATGGAAATTCAGCCAAGTATAGCAATATATTTGTTATTTTTTTCGTTATGTACCATTCATAACTTTTATATTTGTTGTGAAATAATAATGTTACTATACTTTTCGGATAACTATATAGTGACGAATTAGAAGAACGAAATATTTTCTGTTACCACTAAATAACGTTGAGAAAAGATTGACTAAAATATAGTATGTATCAATAACGTTAACGTTATTATTGTATAGGTTATTCCCAGGACTTTCTAACTTAACGGTATCATAACTATAGTAATTAATTACTGGACCAAAATGGTTTCTGTTACTACTAAAAGCATAAATATTTCACGTTCCCATGAAGTTTGGAGTAAAAACAAGTAAAAGTCCCTTCATTAAGCAGAAACTATGTTATGCGGACAACGGAAAGCAAACCAAACCTTTAACGGAAAATTCTGAGTTCCGGACTACAGCGTTTAGAAAATTTTTAGACATTCTGTGAGAGGGCAAACATATACATTACAATGTCTGCAATAAATTCGTTCTTCTGTTAAATCTTTCTGGACAGTGTTGACCTTCCCCAGCCACTATTCATATTCACTTCCACAATTTTCGGCTAGACGGACGAAGCATGTCAGCTGTCAGCCTTCTTTGTAGGTGTACTTCTGTTCCGAAACATACCGACTACCGACAGCCGGCAAATATGAGGAGAAAACTGACCAAATAAGGTTCTGGCGAAAAGGAATTGAAGCAACAAAGCAAGAGTCATAATCTCTATCACGTGTCGTGAAGATAAGCAGTGAAGGATTCAGAGGACTTTCGGAATTCCAAAGAAAACTCTTCTGTCCTAAAGTATACCGCAAGGTTTTGACGAAATGCATCACGGTTTGAAGCAAAAATTCATGTGCAGAACATTTGAGAGAATTATTTCATTCTTTCTCATTTGCGCTTTCTGATACCCTCTCTTCCTTGCTCTCAGCAGGTCCGGTTCTGAAATCTCATAAACATGGACATACCAGATTTAAAGAAACAAAATGTTCCTTGACCCACCAATACTCAGAAATATACAGAATTTCCTGTTTATTGTTGTCCTTGACCTTCTCAACTCTCGGTTTTACACCTGATCAATCACCTTGAAATTAAACTTTTACAGCTCTAAATTTACATTTTTACATTGGTTCGGCAGCAGTCATTATGGCTTGTAAAACAAGGGCTATGTTTGATCTTACCACCAGGATAAAAGTATTCATGCTAGAGAACGAGATAATTGAATGTAAAGCAAATCATGAAGATGTTCAGCGTCGGTAAAACTCAGGTGTACGAGATTCTAAAGAAGAATGGAAATTTTGAACGGGTGAGAAAACTGTAGTAATGGAAAAATAAAACTGCAGTAATGGGAAAATAAAAATAGAAGTTAAGGAAACTGAAAACTAAGACATTAATGGAATAGTATGGGAGTGGTCTGTTAGTGTCAAACCGTAAAAACACCGCATATCGGCCCTATATTACAGGAATACGCTAAAACGGGAGCTGAAAACCAGTGTAAAACTGAATTCAAGGCATACAATATATAGTTAGAAACTTTACGCAAAAGACATGAGGTAGCTTTTTTTTTTACGAATTTTGTGATGATCATATGATGTAAATGGTGAAATATTTAATGAATGGGTAGCTAAACTACTTTCCATAATCGAAGGACATGAAATTGAATCGTATTTTTTTAAAGCAAAAATCTATCTGTTAAGCGGAAACCTGACTTTAACGGAAATTTTTGCGAGTCCCGCTCGATTCTGCTGATGACAGGTTTTAGTGTATTTTGTAATATCGTTATTATTGCATTTGGTAAAATATTGAGAGCTAGAACGATAAAATATAGTGAAAAGTAGCTTTTCATGTATATACAACGGCATAAAAATGCATACAATAATGATTGCATATATGTGTATTATTAGATGCAGGTGTAAGTATACGGGAGCTTATAGGTTCCTACCAGGTATATGTGTGCCTGTATGTGGTGTTTTATTTCTCGGTAACTACTGGTCGGATCTCAGCTGAATTTGGTGAGAAAGTAGCTCACCGTCCATGAAATTTAAAAAAAAAAATGTATGCAGTAGGTTGTTCACTTATATCTGGCCATATTCGATTCGGTGCTGCACTATCGTATCATACTGGAACTATGGATCTGCTGGCGGGAGTGGTGTTGTGTGTGACCTTGTAGGTGCGTGAGTGTTATCAAATGGCGCCGAAAATCAACGAGTATGGGGAGGTTACATAATGGCCTTTTTCCATGCTAAGTTTTCGTACGTATTCAAGTTTCAAGTACCTGGCGGATTCCAAATGGAAGAAAGTTGTCACTATAACCTTAAGTCTATCTCACTGCTGATGGTCACATTCCGGCGACCACACACCGTGACATTGACGGTAAGAGGTACAGCAACTTCACTAATGAAGTCAGTTCAGGTAAAGTTTTGCTCTTGGCATTATGGTTGTTACGGAATTCAGATATGAGGGTAAGTTGATGATACGCAAGGTGAACAAAGACGTGAAGGTGAATGCCAGATACACCTATCTATCTGAGATAGCCCACATTCCACAATTGCATGGAATGGACGCGAACCAGGTGATGATCCATATGGACAAGACTTCGAGTCATATCGCCAGAATGTCACTACGGTTTTATCAGGACGTGGCAGAGGAACTGAAAATTAATGTTATTATTTTCGAAGGCATTCCTGTGAAAAGCCCAGATGCCAGTCCAATAGAGTTTTGTGCATTTGGACTGCTGAAACATCTTCAGCATCACTGGCCACGCACCCTGCAAGAGGGCCATTTCAGCTTGACTTTTTGGAAGCTAAGAAGGAAAAGATATAGCTATACATATTAAATTCTCCAGAGTAATACTACAGAATTATTATTATTATTATTATTATTATTATTATTATTATTATTATTATTATTATTATTATTATTATCACAAAGTGACTTATAATAGAGGAAGTTCGGGGTATCATGGAATACCATATTTGTTTCGCTTGTAACTCAGTTAAGAATTGCATATTAAAACAAAAAGGAAAACAAATATACGCCTTACATATTTGGCTTTATTTATGCGTATCTTGATAAAAAAAAAAGTTTCGGTACAGGGGTGGGCAAAACTTATAATTTGTAAAGAAACCACTTTGAAGAGTAATATGAAATAGTCGGGTAATATGGAATACAAATGCTATATAGAAAAGAAATGAGTTTTCTGTTGAACATACAATGAATACAGTGACAATATATGAAAATTCTTAATACCAATCCATAACTGAATGTGATTACTTGCAAAAGTCACAAATATAATACTCTACTTCTGGATCGGCACAGCCATTGTATGCTCACATTAAACATGATGAACGCTGGACCCAAGCTCACCCCTTGTATCATCACAAAATTTGCTGTAATAAAAAATACGCTTAGCATTGTTGTCATCTTAAATATATGTTTAATTGCCCAATACCGATAGATATTTTTGTAATCGGAGTACCATACGGAATACCATGCTTTTCTTGCGGCTATTCCATATTGCCCTCCTCCACGCCAACTTGGAAACGAAAGAGCTGTTAAACGCATTCAAAGGCGTATAGGAAATGGCGCTTATCAAACTACAACTCTGTATATCCAACGTCATAGTAAACAAAGAATTGTTGTTCTATTTATTTCAATAGGAAAATATAGGTTGTAAAACACTTGCCTGTAAAAGTTTTCAGGAATAAGAAATGATTTTCATGCCTACCAATACAACGACCCTAACAGTAGAGGGTGTGTGCTAGGCATGTGTCATTTAGGTGTCCCAGATACTTTTTAGGTACCCGACTACTACTACTTTTTAGCTACTTTTTAGCATATGATATTCATGTGCTAAGTATGTACTTCAGTTACCTATAGTTTTAGATACTTGTTATGCCTAATTGATATTTGCAAATATGTACAGTCCGGAGCGAAAAATTGCAACATGAGCATGTAAGTTTATTGTGAAACGATGAAGTCTTTTGTTCCAAAATAAATGTGCAGGGGAGGACGCCAAGGTCTCTCCTGGCGTGATTTGTGCCACTTAGAGATTATGCTGGTTCCCTGCGCTGTTAGACGTAGTTTCACTATAAAATTACATGCTCATGTTGCAGTTTTTTTTTTTGCTGCGGACTGTACCACAAATATAGAATTTATATACCTGGCTCAGTTTCGCACTCTAACAGTCATTTGTTTTTATATGTCGTCATTTGGGACATATACCTGTCATGTTCTAGATACGTTCTTTGTATACATACTGTTTCAGATACTCTAACAGCATTTGTTGCTTCTTTTTCTAAGCGATTGTGTACTAGAAGCAAACAAACGCATTAACTTTATTAGATGGCAACTGTTGCCGATCCTTTGGAATTGAATATGGAAGAAACATGAAATAAAATATAAATAGACATTCATCATTTTGTTATAAAGTACATAGCGAGTAGATTTTATCTGATTCCAAACGGTTATCGTCTAATACACGCGGTCAAAGGAGCACTCTGGTTAGCAAAATTCAAAAGACCTCAACAATTTATCCCTCTACAAGGGACATTGTCTCCATCGCCTTCGTGAGCTCCTCCGTGGCTAAGCGGTTAGCATACGCGCCTTTGGTGTGGGAGACCCGGGTTCGATTCCCGGCGGGAGCTCATGTGGTTCGGATTCCACGTTAATCAGTAGGACCACGTCTCATATAGCCTCGCTGCTGAAAGGGACGCTAAACTAAAATCAACTCAACTCAACTCCATCGCCTTCGTGGCCAAGTCGGTAAGTCACGCGGCTAGTAATCCAAAGGTCGGTGATTCGCGCCCACGCATATAGGCAATTTAACATATTTTGGAAGAGTAATTTTGTGGTTCATTGACGCTTACGGCATGGGGAACATACCTAGAACATACTAGGCACGTTCCCCAGGTACATGTCAGGCATGTGCCTAGGGGCGGACATAGACTGTGACTATCACTTGCCATCCATCTGATTTCTCTCTCAAAGGAATGTAAGGCACATACTGGACACATTCCCATGTACCTGAGGGAGCATGATAGGCATATGTCTGCTATGTGATTCTGCTGTTAGGGGAATGTCACAATAACAAGGAGATTGACTGTAGAGTATCTTGGGAATGTGATGTAGTAGTTTCGTTCCTCTCCGCTTGAAAGCAAAACATCACAGGTGAGATAATGAGGTATTCCATATTATCCGACTATTTCATAATACCCGAAATTCCTCTATTGTAATGTTAGTTCCGTCTGTCCATCTCTTACTCCGCACGATAACTTTTGAATGGATACGAATTCGTAATTCTATTTTGCAAATCGATACATACAGTGATTATCTCGTAACAGTTCGTTAATGAAGGTGATCCGTCCACCGGAATTGGTAGAAGTGAGTCATTTCCGGTTTTAACGATCACTATAAATCAAAAACGGTAATAGATATACGGTAAAAACGATAACTTCAAGAGGTTTTCGGCAATTGATTAAGCATCTCAGGAATAACTTTTATCTTCATCCCTAACACTCTACCAAAGCCAGAAGTGGAAGAAACTAACTACAACTTCCTGTTTCAATTTAATCTAATAGAGCATAAACTGTAAGAGATTGCGAGGAGCTGTTTATGGGAATTGATTTAGCGTTGTAGGAGTAAGTGCCACATTCTCTCTTAAACCTCTAATTAAACCGAAAGTGGCAAAAATCAACCACTTTGGGTTTTAGCATTGATCGCTACAGATTAAAGGCGGTCTCAGATGGCGAGACGCAGTTTTCTGTAATCAATTCAGTGTCCTAAGAATATATTCCATAGATCCAGAACCAGATGAATGCCTCGTAGCTGACCAAGAAACCGAACAGAGAGAACGCAGCCATTACCTGTAGGGATATACGACGTCGGCTCTAGATTTAGGTTGGACGAGGATATCATGAGGTACATAAAGAAGAAGAAGGGCGCATCACAGATGGAAGTAATACATCTCAGAAAAAGAAATTACATGATAACCCTCTCGACTCAAAAAGCTCGAGAAATATTTATACATATCTTCGAGGAGGACTAATTTGCTTCACGCACGGCGTCTGACAACGAAGAAGAAAAATAGAGAGCTCCGAAGAAAAAGAGGAGAAAGAAGAAATTGGTTCTGTTTAGAGCCAGCTACCTAGACTCACACAGGAAGAAACTTCACAGGTGAGAGATCAAAACGCACACACACTGAGAAACCGAACACAGGGGAGAAACGAAAACCCCGAAAAAAATATTATCAGTAGAAGAAGAACTTCAACGAAAGTTAGGTAGCAGAATTCAACAGAACATTTACTCCAAAACGGTGCGGAGTGCTGAACCAAAAGGAAGAGAAACCCTAAACAACCCAGAAACTGGCCCTTCTCAGAGCAAGGAAGTTGCGGTAGAAGATAAGGATGACGGCTTCATTGAAGTCGAGAAAAGCCAAAAGGGGATCACAATCACCGGATAACCGGGCCTTATCAGGCCCAAATGCGCCACAAATGCAAAAGACCACTCAGAGGGAACGATAGAATCCAACCTTCACTTGCGTGATTAAAAGAATACAGTCTCAAGAGGAATTGGGCTCTATGAAGAATGACCTACGTAAACAGAAGATAGCATTCACTAATATCACAAGAATTCATTCAAGTGCCACCACTCAATTTATTACGCCTCTTCTCTACTAACCCAGAGCAATGCACTTCTTGATAAGTCATGTAGTAAGCATCAAAGGTGCACATTACATAGTGGAAGAGTCAAAAGTGCAGGTGAGGCCGGATCCATGCTGAAACTGTTACCGGTATGGTCACCGGTGCCAGCAAAGAGTATGTTTCAGATGTACACAAACGCATGAGAAGTCATGCAATAAACCTGTTAACAAGACCTTCTTCGCAACCTGTACCATAGAAGGACATAGGACTGCCAGTGAGGATTTCCCTAAAAGACCCCCATCAGACAGAAATGCTACAGCATAAAAGAATTATTTACTAGCACAAGCGCAACTGGAAGACCAGCCATTAAGAACAACCTAAAAGAATATAGCCAATACCACAAAAATAACAGGAACCAACAGCAGAAACAGTACAGAAGAAACCAGCACAAGCAGTACAGGACCACATCAAGCAACACATACATAAAACCATGAGGGAAGCAAAAGATAACATCATGATGTGTGTGTCAAGTATTCTCACCCGCACAACACACCAAGAATATAGAAAATTACTAAAGTTAACCATCAAAGAAGCCTCACAACAGTTATGACGGCACACCTGCGACCAATCACAAGTTCAAACGGACATACATTCCAACCTCGAAACATATTGGACAGACATCAAGAAGGAGGGGGAAGAAGAAACCGGCCGAAACCATCACAAACCAGACGTCAAGGGGATGAAGAAGGAGCCCGAAATGTATGCTAAAAATTAACACCATGCCCCACTAATCAAAACTTATCCATCAAAATACAGACATCTAACAAATTAAATTTACACCCAGCTTTTTAAACTAGTTTAATTAAAGACAGTAAAATATGCTTTTTACACGGCTTTTCCCATTCCTTCTTTGTATGGTTTACAATCTAAATAACTTGGAGCATGTGCAAGTAGATATAGGTTGGTGCATCACTCACGTTGCGAGCTTTCTTGTTAAGGAGCAATCTTATCTCTGGTTTGATTTCCTAATTTTATAATAAAATTACGCGCATCTATTTACTTTATCTCATAGTTCTCCCATATTCACTTTCTAATAGTCGGGCAGTTGCCATCCAAATTCAGACAATTATATGTGGTCATCTCAAGATTTTTCACTTCATGATGTAGACGCAAGGGTTACTCTTGACCTGCGGAGCCCACTTTACAAACAAATCGTCAGGAAAAAATAATATATAATAATAACCGCACGCACAAGACTTAAATCTCTTTCACATAACCTCATAGAAAAAAAGACAAAGTTTTCCCCCACCACGTTAAAGTACAGATGAATGTTGGTGTTTCGTCTTCCCCCATCAGTCCTCGCACATGGAGATGTAGAGTGTATCTAAATATGTCTAAATAATACATTACAACTTTCATAATAACATTACGTATTTTAAAACACCTAATTACATTTACCTATATTAGTGTGGTAAGTAACACATGTGTTATTATAATTGAAATTTTATTGAACAGTTGTATTGTTTATTTTCCTTCTTTTGGGCATTCGAGTTGTGACCAGTGGCGTCTCGTGACATAAGTTTTTGGTAGTCCACAGCCGTTAGAAAATTCTAATTCTAGAATTCTTTCAGCATTCTAAATAAACTTTAAAAAATCAATGAAAAAAACCATATATATATTCACATATAATAAGAAGTACCCATCCATAAACAAATGTTTCATTTCATTCGTATATGAAATCACTTCTGTTGTTCTTCTGGGCAATCAACTCGTCAATAACTCTTCCGAAGTTTAGTTTTTACATTTTTCTCTGTTGATAGTACAGCTAAATCACTAAGACTATTTTGAGCTATGGCACTCCTTTAAGTGCTTTTATATTCTTTAATATGTTAAAAACAATTTTGTTTCTGAAGTCAATATCGGATTATTTACTATGACTTTCATTAATTTTGTTGTATGTCATTCTCTTTCTACAGACTAACCACCAATTTCACAACAATATACTAAATGGAATCTTCAGTAGACGGCTGTCTGCTGTTTTGTATATTTGAGTTGCCATGTATGCTGTTTTCTGAACTCTTAACAATACGTATACACGAAACATGCAATGTATCAAATTATAGAGGCAACTTTAATTATGAACGTTTTGTCCAAGTACGTTTTTATTGTTGTCTCCAAACACTTCATGACTGTTTATTTTGTATTTACGTTCTCTGTTCGAGGGGCTAGGCTGCATAAGACAAGATGTACAGTTTAAAAAGATTACTTTAATGTAGTTTATGCTCTCCCACCTGGAACTGACCCCGGGGCCTGTCCACCAGACATATACTAGTCAGTATAGAAATAAGGAGAATAGGACACTTCATGAAATCAACCCAACCTCGGAAAACACCAGAGCTTAGAATTGAGACATACAGTATATACAAAAACCCCAAAATCTGATTCAATCAATTAAAAGTGAGCGAATGTGACTTCTTTTTCCTACAAGATTATTATGAATCTTAATAGAAATGACCATGCGAACGAATATTGATAGAATATTTGACGTATTCACAGGCGCGCACCCAGACAATTTGTTGTATGAATCCAAAGTTTGGGAGGAGGGTCCAATACTATGAGACCTACATCTATGTACGATTGATCCGATGTAATTATACAGCCGAGAAACGATATCTAATTGTTAATTTCTGTCATCTATATTCTAAAAGAATAGAATTAGATTTTTTTAAAGAAAAGAAGCAGCACAGATAAGGTGTAACATCAGATCTTTAGACTACATCAGTCATTTCTCTGCTAATCAATTATGAAAATGTAGAAACGTATGTAGAGTTAAGAGGTATTGACGGGGGATCCGAATCCTATAGAATCTCGGTGTGGGTGCGCCCCTGGTGCTGACACTAGTTAAATTCAGCATAATTATAATGTTTTTATTATTTCTCATACTTCTTCACTTTTTGAGTTGATTCTGAGTTTAACGTCATTTTCAGCAGCGAGGCTAAATAAGACGAGATCTACTGATTAACGTGGAATCTGAACCACCTGAGCTCCAGCCAGGAATCGAACCCGGGTCTCCCACGGCAAAGGCGCTTACGCTAACCGCTTAGCCACGAAGGAGCTCTCTTCACTTTTTCAATGAGATGTCGCCAACATATACAATTCAGGTTCACTGCTAATTCCCTTCATGTAAGACCAACGGCGCCCATCAAGGGAGGCAAGGTGGGGCGCTCGCCCCCCGTAGAAGAAATTGTACTTCAGAAGAAATTGTAATTTACATATCGAAAACCCAACAGAATTTTTACATTAGTTGCAGCAAAATTTGAAACTATATTTGAAACGTCGCTTATACTTGCTCCCCTTCGAGACTAAAACATGAGCGCCCTTGTATAAGACGCGAGAAAAGCAAAACAATCATATTTTTATTCCATAATCTATCAGAAATTTATTAATTTAAATTAACTTTGAAATTTCGACACAGTATAGTTTTCACCTCTAGATGATAGTTAACTTTGTTCGATTATGTTCTAACTTCTTTCTAAACTTTCACAATTTGTCAGTGCGCTAAAAGATATACAGTAGTTTGCAATCCCTCAACATAATCCTCTACAAAATAGGGTAATGATAAAATGTTGCTTACAACAAATCTTCCGAAAAATGCTTCCGTATCGAATAGGTCTTAGATTCACTAGTATTGAAAAGGTATTTTAGGAAAACCTAACATTACAAACCTATCGAGAAGGCTATACGAGAGTATACGGAATATATCCACCTTTATATATATAATTCAGCATATATTTACTTTAATTGAGAGATGTAATGGAGGTATAAGAATGGATATAAGCCATAGTTTTGAAAACAGTCGAGTGTATACCTACCAAAAACTCTAGCAGAACATAGCTGATGAAAATTTTGGAAAAGAAATAATAAATACTAGCAAACATATATAAATCAATCAGTATATCACCACACAGCACGTTTTCACTTCTGCTACTTTGAAAGACACTGAGAGAATAATGTTTCTTCGCATAAAGTACAATCTCCGAAGTAAGTCCCGCCCCTCCCCCAAAGAAAAAAAAACTTTCCGCGTTTTTTTACATCGAAGTGTTACAGCTGAACGTTCATTACTGCAAATAACAGTACTCGTCTTTTTCTATTTTGCATGTATTTAAGATGAAAGTTAAAATAGAAAAATCAGTTTTAAAATTTCGTTCGAATTCCCACAACAGAGAAGGTAGGATTTTACCATTGTAACAATGTTACTAAGTACAGTATGTTTTGATAAGCTATTGACTTTTCTCACAAACATTTAGTTTATTTAGGTAGGAAAACCGTAGCCTAAAGAAAAATCAGATTATACGTATTTAAAAAATATGTCTTGAAAATAAATTAAAATTTTATTTTGTTCTGCGTTAACTTAGGAATCTCTGGGGAATGATTCTAAACCTCCCATTTCCCTCGGTACGACCTCGAAAAGATGTGATTTTATTTGTTCTTTTAGTTTATTATCATTACAAGTAATTGAGATAAAAAGCAATGTAGATAACTGATTGAAAGAATGAGCTATTACTATATTCTATTTTAAATTGCAGTTCATTCTTTGATTCTGTTTAAAGCGCCACATTACTGGAAATTAGTCAACAACAGCTATAAACGCTGCTCGTTCGTCCCCCAGCTGTCCGCGCTTCCCTTCTGTACTACACACAGAGCAGTGTATCATGCTCGCTGCTCCTGTGAACAGGTGTAGTGATAAAATGCATGGAATGCATATACGCAAATCAAGCTGAGAGTTGAAATGAAACGACAATATAAAAATATTCTAAATATTATTAAATATCTTAATGAGCAACAAAGTGTACGATATTTGGTGGTTCACGTGTTCTTGCGAACTGCACAAGGCGGCGGCGCGGCGCTGCTTCCTACCCAACTTTCCGAACCTCTACTAGATCCATGCTGTAATTCTCGAGTTCGCTCGTTACGGATTTTAACGCGCCTGCCCTGTAAAGACTTCTAATATACACTATATTCCAAATGGAATGTCCTTTTTTTTCGCTGAGGTCGTGTCAAGTTATCAGTCCTGGTCCGAGGCTTCTGTGAGTGTTTCTGAAAAGGGAACCTTTTTTTTACATGTAATATTTTTAAGTAGTCATATCATTTTTAAGTACAATATGTTTTGTCGTTCCAACCATACTGTACAGTAAATACAGTCAAATCATCGTAAACTTCTCTTTACACCCTCCCTTTGTAAGATATCAAGGGAGGCTTACTGATAAGGTGGCAATATTATTAGTGAGAGCAAGAGTATACTGACATTTTAAACATAGGGCCAAAGTATACGTGCCCATGAGATCATGCGAAATATGGAAGACACCAGTAGAAATGATGAATATGACTTCGCAACTTGTCATCAGTTTTTATTTAAATTACGATATACTTCTACAGTAAACCCTTAAGTTTTTCTTGTACCTTATGACGTAATTTTTATCCCTGTTTTCAAACAAACTTGTCTTAAGGGGATTTGGCCCATAAGTGTTTCGTCTTACGAAGTTTTTGTTGATTGGCACATGGAAAGGAACAAGGCGGCGAAAGAAATTTTCTTGGAACTTATGACATAAATTTTGGTCCTTTTTCGAATTTTGAACCTTATCTTATGGGGCTAAAGGCCTCGAAAATCTTGTCTTATGGACCGGTTTTTAGTTTTGTGCATCCTTCTACACCAAAACCCGTTAGTTTTTTTCTTTTACTTTATGATGTGAATTTTGGTCCTTTTTTCAAAAATTCAGGAGCTCACTGTAGCCAAAAGCCCCGGTTTGACCCGGAAAACTAAGTTTTTCTTACATTCCCGGCCGACCCACACCAGACGTAGGGGTGAAACAATTTGTACCTCCTCGCGTGATTTTTCATGTACAAGCTCTCTGTCCAATACTAACTCTAAAGGATATATATTATTTTTTTTATTTTGTTCCCTTCGTGCAACTGATATCTGTTTCTTTTTTCTTGGTAGTGGTAAACACAACATTCGAAACATCCCGCTCGATCGCCTGAGGGCAAGACAACACAGCAGCAAGCAAGCAAGGCAAAATAACACGAGACCAGGGCCTGCGAGCTAACTCTCGTAGAACGATTCGATTGAGCGCTCCCAAATTCCTACCTACGTCTTATCAGCAACAGGCAAAGTTGAGTAACAGTAGTGAGACAGGTGCAATTACTTCTGTGCTACCAGGGTATAAAATCATATGATAGCACAATAACATTTTTCATTTCACTTCTACAGTAGATACCTGTGAATCGAAGCTAAAGTTGAAAAATCAATTATTAACGATAATGAAAGAATGGCGTAATAAAAGTACTCATGCCCAATGGAAGGCATAACTCAAATCCTTGGGCAACAGCTTAACTAACGTGAAACCTAACGCATAAATTGTCATTGAACCCAGCGGTGTAGCCAGGTTTCGGAGGGGGTGCGGGAGTCCTCCATGAAAATTTTCACGCAATGTGAAAATTAGAAACGCAATTTTAGGCTTTATTGTAATGACTCTTAAAAGTTTCGAGGGTACGGGTGTTCTCTCCTAGAAACTTTTTAGGCGTATTTAAACTTAAAACGCAATATAAGGCTTTATTTTAACAGCTTTTAACAATTTTGGGGAGGGGGTCCAGACTAAAGGACCCTCCCCCTGGTTAATCCACTATATTGAACCCACTGTCTACGAAACATTAAATTCAACTATTACTCACTTGAGTAATCTGTGCGTGTGGTAAAGTTCCGAATATATATATGTATATATATAACGCAGCAGCTGAAATGCGTGGGGCAGGGGCGGGCATGAGTAAATCGATGATCGATCGATCCAGGGTTCAGTAAAGCTAGTTACGCGACTGATAAGGAGCACGTATGTAGCCTGGAGTTGGCGATCCCCCTTGAGCCGCGGACTAAATCCGGGGCTTAGTCAGTATATTCCTAAATCCGCCACTAACTTCATGCCTCGCGGCCTCTCCTTATAGTTTTTATTATGGAGTGTCGCGAGGCATGCCTAAGTGCTTTAAAACATTATTTTTCATATTTCCGTACAGTATACATATTAAATACACACATAGCGTATAAAAATAACGAAATGTTATAAAATTCTATATTGGTCTGGGGAAGTGTTTCTCAACCTAAGGGTCGCGAAGATAAGCGGAAGAGAGAAATATAATTAGAATCTAATACCAAAAATTGAATTTTTTTCTGATAGGTATCTTTTTAGTTTTACACATACTGTTAAGAACAACAAAAACAGGTCTACTAAACATTTTCAACAGATGCAGAGTTATTTAAAAATCAATTTAAATGAAAGGGGTACGGTATGAAACTAATAAAAACTGCATATTGAAATACCAGAAGAATACAAATGCAACAAAACCTTCATATTGATATACAATTAAAATTGAAAGCTAATGGGATACCTGATCATTGTGTGATTTCACTAGTGCTGCGCACATTATCAAGTCATCAACTGATAAGCGATTTTGTATCTTTGTTTTAATGCTTACCATGGAAGAAAAAAAAATAACTTTCGCACAGGTACGGTGTACGGAATTATTACATTTAAAGCAGCAGATACCAGACCACGATATTCTTCTCTCCTCTTTAGACAGAACTTGTCCAAGTCTTCGTAGAGAAACCCAGTTGCAAGGACTTGTGGCACAACAATTCTATTAGTTTTTCAAGAAGGTTTGGGCTTAGATCAGTCACTTTCCTGACCTCTTCAATGAAGGGGTTTAATATCTATCTTCAACCAATACTTCCATCGTAGTGAATATATTACTCTTACTGTATCCACTATATATAAGAAATGGATTCTACTGTTATAGAAATAGATGGATATCGTGAGATCTTCGTAATAGGTATAAGGTATATTAAAAATCCCACACAAGCTTATTACAAACCAGAAATTATAAGGGGGTCGCTGGCAAGAGGATGTGATAAAATGGGGATCGTGATAGGAATTAGGTTGAGAATCACTGGGGATTGCAGTTTATGAATGTGATATATTTGGGAATATCTGATCATATGTGCTATTTTTAAAATCACTTCACTTCACTTTACTTCACTTAAAATGGTAAAATGAAGCAATAAACAGTGTAATTTTATATTGCAATTTCCACCAAACAGTTCATTGGCTTGCTACCGAATTTTGGAAAATGTAAGAAAGAACAAAATGGCAACCAGGGGCGGATCCAGGTGGGGGCGATCGCCCCCCCAGAAGGGGAAACTTTCTTATTTTATATATATAAATAAAACCCATTCCAAAGTTTGGAGCCCTTAAAACTAGCAATATGACAACAAACCGCCCCCCCAGAAGTCGGTCCTGGATTCGCCCCTGATGGCAACATGCTTCAATTCTGTTGCTATAGGAATCTCTGCTGCAGTTCCGTATACTAGGTTGTGGCTAAATTTCTGCAATTAAAGCGTCTGATCGAAAGCTTCCATTGAGCTCATCTTTCAGAATAACTATCTGGATGCTGAAATGATAAATTATAGCGCTGTGGCGTGTCTTCGACCCACGAAGTCGCGTAGTATGTGAAGGTCTTAGGCCGTGACCAAAAGTACATAGTGCAGACTTCGAGGATGCACACTCGAAGTCTACAAATGGAGTGCACACTAAATAGTGTATACTTCGTCAAATTAGCTTTTGATCCACACTTGTTTACAGCGCCTCATCGTGATGGAATATGGAACATTGATAACAAAAGAAGGGAGAATTTCGCGTACTAGAAAAATGAACATGCTTTTTTTAATGAATGACTTTCCAACTATATTAAAAATAAATATATCGTACAGATTGACAATATGGGGTAACCATAGAGTGACACAAGAGTTTCTTTCAAGTATGCCAACAGCTTCAGCTTTGCTGTATCTGCAAATATTTATCAGCATAAATACCACTAAACTATTGGCGATGTTCTATTTTATTAGGCATGCTTGCGCTAGGGAATATTTATTAATCCCCCGGAAGAAAAGTAGCACTGGTGGTTAGGGTGCTGATGACACTGTTGCGAAGTAGCTTAGGAATTTTTTTTGCAGGTGAAAGTAGGCAATTTGCAAGAGCGTTAGGACACCGAGGAGAGTGCTATTTACAATAATGTGGTTCAAAACTACTTTGGGAGAGAGTTCATATTGAGTATAATTCCTTTATGTACGGTAGATATACAACAATGACACTATAATTATCGTCGTTCTACAGTATTGCTTCTTACAGGCATACTGATTAGACTAATTCTACCATATTATGCTAATGTTGAAGTTGCTTATATGCATTGAGATAATATATAGACCTATATGTTATCTATATATTATCTCAATGCTTATATGTTACTCTTTCTTTGTGAATCTATAGATTTTACCCATAAATCTTCAAAATAGTGCCTCCATATTCTTAATGTACACCAAAATTAACAATTACAAGGATGACAAGGAAAGAAGTGTTGAAGTTGAACAACATGAGGACCAAAATTTACAGGAAAAAGCTATTATGTCACTATGAAATACCAATTTATAAGGATCACGTGTACACAAGGTGCATAACTCTAATTAAAGTAATATGTTAAAAAGAAACAAAACATATAAGATTACTATCTCATAAGCCCGCTTAAATTGAGTTCTGTACATTGTATACACTTCAACATTTGCGTGCACTTCACTATGCTTTCGGCGCCTTACATCTTTCTTGAAATATATCCGCTGTCTCTCCTATATGCTTCCCACTACGAAAATGGTTACTTAGTAACGAAACAAATCCCCTCGTCCAAATATAACCATAACAAGCGACTATTAATCTAATAAGAATTTTATGAAAATTAAGATACGTTTTTATGAAAAAATACAGTATACAATGTAGTGGTTCTCATTGTTCAACTATACGGAAGGAATTATTTGTTCATAATCAATTCATAATGGGTACCGTAATGGGATTATATGAATTAAAAGAAAGGCAAGCCTTTATTTAGGCCATTTCATTTAATGAATCGTTCAATGAACCGATTCGTAACCAAAACTGAAAAAATGTGTCCTACAAGCCTCTAACCTGCCTTCACTCGCTAACGTTCGCTCGAAATACTATGTGAATTAAATATTAAACTTTAGTTCCTTTTATCAAAACCGGGTCCAAAATATCCAATCGCTGAATCGAAGAATAAAAAAAAAAAAAAAAAGAAAAGAAAATGAAGTGGCTAAAGTAAAGACTTACCAAGAGGAATTTGTGAAATCTTTGATAAATGTGGAGAAAGAAATTTTTGATATGTATTTCACTTTTGGGCAGCTGTCAAAAATGAAAAATGTATGGTACTTGGTATATTACAGTCTCTGAAGTGCAAGGAAATATGGTAGCTTTGAAAGGAATTTGTTTCGAAACAAAACTAGAAAATTAGGCCTACCTACCTACGAATTAACATTTGTACCTGCAGCTGTAGCTGTAGCATAAAGAAATGACTAATCTAGGTATTCGTTATTCTATGCTAGAGCTTAACGTTTTAATTCATACGCCATTAAAATTTGTCATTTACGTGCAAATATCTCCATTACCGATAGTGTAATTATTTCAATTGAGCTACATAAACCATGTAATATTTAAAGACAAATGCCTTTATAGCATTATTAAAGAAACATTTGGTTGCTTCCCCTATACTATTTTAAATTTCATTGCATACTCAAAGAACTCAACGTAAATATGTTTGTTATTTGGGTAACATTTTTATATTACACTTGTAAAATCACTAATTTGTATATTTATCAAGTAAATTATTATTAGATCTGCCCACAAATATATTCACCTCAACAAAAATATTAAAAATATGTCTTCTAAAATTTTATTAAGTCACTTTGATATTATTGTTGTTCCTACTACGAAGAACTCTCATCTTAAGTACGCAAGTGTGCTAACGTAGTGTACATCCTCGCACACTACGTACTATGCACTCGCAGACTTGTGAACTTGGACCTTTTGACGCACACTAGGTGACGTCAGTTCCGGAAATAAGCGCACTTCGAATGCACACTTGTATCTTTTGGACACAGCCTTAGCTTGTGTCAGATGGTAGATTCCCGCGACAAGCCTGCCACAGAAAAAAAAAAAAATGTCGATCGTTTTCGGCACACGAAGTATCGTAGTGTGCGAAGGGTCCTGCAGTGTTGTAACTAGATAGTGACACCCGGGGCGGTGGTTTGAGAACTGAACAAAAACAATACTACCATTTCATTCCACTATTTTATTCATTCTCTCATCATAACCGTTTCTTTTAGCATCCCCGGCATAACCATGGGACGTGAAACTCAAATATTTCATTTCATTTTGTTACCTTTGTTTCATCGTTTGGCAAACGCTGACAATAGTTCTTTCGCAAAAACCATGCTTCCCGTCTGGCTTTTGAACTAATAGTAATATTTGTTTTCATCTAGTCTTTAATTGCATTTTAGATTTGCAATTCGTAAAACATTTCTTCCTAGCCAAACTTGAAAGGAAATGAAATGCCAAATAGTTGCTCAAAAAATGTTCTCAGTCTCGGGGTGAAGTTAGAAGATGGCACAAAAATTACAACAGAAATAAATTATTGTTACCGTATGATTCGAAACCACTCGAGTTTTCCTCATGCTCACTTTCTTTCTCTCTCTTTATTTCACTTTTGTGTTAATTCTTTGCTTCACAAACGAGATACAACTTAGGCTACAGTGGATGATTGGAAGCTAAACCTCTTGCAATGTATGAACATATTTTTCGAAAAAATCAAATGTTCTTTTTTCTAGTCTTAATAACTTACAAGATTGAATCCCTAAAGGGATTTGAGTTGGAATGAATATATGCAGGTGCGGATCTACGAGAAAGGCTATAGGGGCTATAGCCCCCTTGACGCTCAGGTATACACTGGATAAAATGGACTTCAATCCTACTTTCTTTACACTGGATAAAGTTGGAAACTATGGTTTAGCCTCTCCCTTGAGCATATCCTGGATCCGCGGCTGAATATATGTAACAGATTTTAAGCACTGTAAAGTTACTTGTGTGAGAATCTCTAGAGCGCCTGACTTCCAATTCGGAAGTCCGGGTTCGATTCCAGGCATAACACATTGAAATTTTTAACTTGCTTGTATTTGAATTTCAAACCATACTTAGTGTAAGAAGCAAGAGATCTTATCTGGAAAAGAAAAAAGATGTTCAAGGAAAGTGGAAATGATCAATGAATTGAGACAAAAATGTTACAAAATTATATAATGAAATTGCTCGAGATTCTGGTTCGATTCCCAGTCGGAGCTCAAGTGGTTCTGGTCCAACTTTAAGCTATAGGTCAGAGGCGGATCCAGGACGGACTTCTCGGGGGGGGGGGGCTGTGGGTTGTAATACTGCTACTTAGAGCTAGTTTTCAGAGCTCCAAACTCTGAGATGGGTTTTATTTAGCTATATATAAAATAAGAAAGTTTCCTCTTCTGGAGGGAGGGCGATTGCCCCCCTGGATTCGTCCCTGCTATAGGTCTACGTCTCATATAGCTTCTGTTATGAAAGGGACACAAGGCTCAAATCCAACCAACCAATCTCAAAGTAAACTCTAAGTAGGAAAATACTTGTCCACGAGCTTTCACATACAGAATAGACTAAAACAAGGAGATGCACTGTCGCCATTATTATTAAATTTTGTTCAGGAATATGCTATAAGGAAAATTAAAGATAGTAACCAGGTAGTGTTGCAATGAGACGAGACAGAATCCTTTGGGATGAGACAGTTTTTTGTCCCGTCTCGTATCTCGAAAATACAAACTCAGTTTTTGAATTTAGAAAACACACACACACACACACAGCAAACGTAACGGTTTCGATGTTCTAAGATTATCTTCCTCGGACCATACATTAAGATGTTAAAACATTGAAACCGTTACGGTTGCTGTGTGTGTGTTTTTAAAAAATGAAGTTAGGTGTGATAGCTTTGTCAGCTTGTTTTTATTAAATTATTTCCTTATGTTTAATTTTTCGGCTGCTTCTAGTGCACACTACATGATTTTCTACGATAATTTAAGTGGGACATTTATAGTTGAAATATAACTTTTGGTTCAATTGCATTTGATTGTCAATAGTCCAGATGGCTTAAACCTAATTTAATTGGGAGTGAGGAAATAAAATTTCTTCACATACTTGTGAACTCGAACCTGTGCCCCGGATGGCTTTTGTATGTGTCCCTAATCTTACTTTTTACAAAGCATGTCCTGCACAGTAAAAGAAATAGTGATCCAACACAATGCGGTGACCCAGCGTGATACCATCTTTTGTTAAATCAACAGAAAACATGGTGTTGATTTCGGTAGTGGGAGAAAAACAATTAGCTACAGTGAGATTTGAACATGGATTACTCAGTTAGAAGTCGAGCGTCTTACGTACTTGGGAAGAACACTTGATTGAAACAGTATAGAGATAAAAAAAAAAAAATGTTGCTTAACACTAAACACAATGTTATTCTCACGACTTATACCATCATTTAATTACTTTTTCATTGGTCAACTAAGAAGCACAATTCATCTTACCTTTCACCACACTTTTCATAGTTATTTTTTTTTAACTCAAACTACATGACCCACCGACGCGACGGCCTAAACATTGTCTTCCATCGCGGTTTTGTTATTGTTTCTGGAGCCTGTCATGACATCGCTCTAGCGTCGAATCATAACAGTAAATACAGTCGTAATTGTAATTAGCCATGTTCTATTTTCTTACTTCCTCTGTCAAAAACATTTTTATATTATCATATCTAATATAATAAATGTGTTAAAACTTAGGAACAATTAGTGAACATTAGGAAGGTCACGTCGCCTTTTAAACCTGTCTTACGACCGTCTTTACTATTATGTGCTATTACTAACTCCAGTACCGTAGTAGACCTACCTATTTGATTTGACTCGCGGTTTTGGACGGAAAGGTAGGTTGTACGGAATAACATTTTTAAAAAAAAGTCTTAGTGAGTCGACATTGAAATCTTGAACACGTTTAGGCAAGGTCTGGCCTACGTATTTCAATTCAATTCGCGATTTTACTTGGTGGTAGCTTTTATTTTTTAGTTTTTTCGGCAACCTAAACCTGCCGTCTGAAGCACTTACCCTTCCTTCCCCCCTACATTCTAGTGCATGCAAATATATATATAAAGATTATTTGCGGAATCACACGGTAACGCTTTTGCACCTCGGAAATACCTCTACAGGAGGCCAAGTTCAAAGTTTTAAATGGCAACAGGGGTTGATTTTGTTCCCATTCAAAAAAGTTCTAAATTTTAAACAACTTTAAGAGGAAGCACTTTTGATGGCTTATACCGTTCGGCACTTTCAAGATCTACTTGGAAGTCGAAATTATCTTGGTTTAGAGGGTTTTCGGAACTTTTCGTGTGTTGTAGCTCAAAGGGAACGATATATAAAGGTTCTAAACTAAAGTGAATTATTAAATGGGATATACGGAATGAAGCTATAAAATTTTTGAAAATGGGCATCTCGAAAATACCGCTACAGGGGGTAGCACAATTTTAAGTAGAAAAATGTTTGATTTCGCTTTCTTTGAAACAAGCACAAAATTTTGAAAAACTTTCAGACAAAACATCGCTTCAAGAAAGTGGCAGGATACGAGTCAACTCCGAGAAATCACACACACTTGATTAAAGATAGCCAACTACGGAATTTTTACTTTCCGGAATCCGGGAAGTAAAATCGGTAAAAATCCATATTTCGAAAAAATCAGGATTTTTTCGCATTTCGGACTTTTCTAAATTCCGGATTTTTTTTCTGAATTTGGGAACTTTCCCGACATCGGATTTTTCCGAAATCCGGAAAGTAAAATTTCCGATTCCGGAAAACAAATTTTCTGGAATACGGATTTCGGAAAATTTTGGCCATCCCTACACATACGATGTTTGTCCACCACTTATGGCACTAACCGAAATCGAACCGACTACCGCACGCACCACAGGTATTCAAGGTAAAGCTAACATGACATTTCTTAACTTGTGTGTTCTGGGTAATAACTTTGTTGTATTTTGATCAGCATGGTGCAGTCTGCTACATTTTACTTTCGTTCCCATAATATGCTGCAACATTTTACGAGACAAGAGGCGACAAACGAGACGAGACGGGATACAACCCTTCGAGACGAGACGAGTACATTTTTTGAGAGGAGATATGCTTTGCATGAGACAAGACGAGACAGCTTGAAGTCTCGTCTCATGGTAACACTATAACCAGGCCTTAGAGCTAAATGGCACTCACCAGGTTATGGCTTATGCTGATAATGTCAATTTGATACGAGATATTGTGAGGACAAGTGAAAGAAATGCAGAGGTTTTATTAAACGCCTGCAGGAACATGGACTTAGAAATAAATACAGAAAAAAACTGTATACATGAAAATGCACCGTGATCGCAAAACTCCAAGTAATGGATACGTTAAAATATCAAACAATACTATCGACATCGACGAAACTCTTCGCGAATTCTGTCAAAAAGTTGAAGCTTGAAATATATAAAACGACCATTGTGCCTCTTATGCTGTATGGCTGCGAAACTTGGCCACTTACTTTGAGGGAAGAACGCAGACTGAAAGTATTCGAGAACAAAATCCTGTGGCGAATATTCGGACCCAAGAGGG
Organism: Thermobia domestica; assembly: GCF_964235325.1. Lineage (NCBI taxonomy): Eukaryota > Metazoa > Arthropoda > Insecta > Zygentoma > Lepismatidae > Thermobia > Thermobia domestica. Next base: position 21,720,338 of record NC_137460.1, on the reverse strand, counting down.
ATGACAATGGTGAATGGCGGAAACTTCATAACGATTAATATAATTTATACCATTTACCTAACGTTGTTAGAGTCATTAAGGCTAGGAAGTTCAGGTGGGCAGGTCATGTAGCGAGAATGGAATAAAGTAGAACTGCTGTCAAGATATTAACATTTTCGATCCTAAGCCCGAGTCAGACTCGGGTTGTATGTTTATTCCAAAACGCTGGAGCTCGAGTCTAACTAGTTTTTTACGTAACAGTCTCTATCCACTTTATTATGGGTTACAGTCGGTTGTTGACCGTATTAAATACTTACTGAGACTTATGGCCGTGGGCACCAACGAAGTTCAACTGTTGAACGAGTGTCACAACCAAGTTCGGTGAAAATGTCTGTTTCACCAAAAGCGTTCAAGGTTAAGTCACGGTCAAATGGTGGATAAACTTGGCTTGAGCTTGAATGGCCGAATTTGGGAGTTTAAATTTCGTTCATCCAAGTCAGTCTATTTACACTCAATAATGTCTGTATATTTCCACTCGTATTCGAAAAAAAAAATTGCTCGTGGTTTCATTATTTTTTCCATCACAATTAAGAACAATAAAATTAGACTACTCACAACCCTATGCACACGATCTCGGAAGTCGAGAAGACAGGCACGCGATATGCTTCCTTCATTTGTTACTTTGTTAAACGAAGATAGAAATACTATTCACGTGACATCCACACGTGACACCCCTCAGTTTCGACGTTCATCTTAGTGTCTTTTGTGCTATATTTCCCCTTGCGTTTCCATGTGGTTGTGCGAAAATAAATAAAGTACGCGTGTTAGAAAGTATTACGAGCGTTTCCAATAGGTGAATCCTCAGAACTTTTCCACAGTTGTATCCTGTTCCTATCCGATGCTGAAAAAAAAGAAAAGCTCAAATTCGAACTACCGGCCACATAGAGTAATGGTATTCTTTGCGCAATAATCATATTCGGTTTTCACTCAAATTATTCTAAAATATAAAGAGGTTTTATTATAATAATTATTATTTTCATTTTTACTCTCTCTTTTTTGGCCAATATTAATAAACAAATGACTATAATTGTCATTATCATAGCTATTCTGCAATTATTGGTAGGTCACTTGCTAGAACTAAGAAGCTTCGATGTACGGTGATCCTCAGCTGGTCTCTTCGTCTTGACGCATCAATTTTCTGTTTTAATACTTTCCTTCAACTACACTCTCCTTCTTCCCCTCCCTCTCTTTCCTTCCACCATACCCTCTAGAACGTCCCTCATAATACATTTTCTCTTCAGCCAATATGCCAACCAGTTCCTCATCCCCCTCTTAACAATATCTATTTTTTCTTCCCTATTGCTACTATTTCTAACATCTCTCATTCGTTTTCCGTTCAATCCAGTTAATTTTCTCCTTTTTTCTCCATGCCAGTGTTTCTGCCCCATACAGTACATGTTGGAATCAATAAAACAAAATATTTAACTGGAAGTTTGTTTAATACAAAGGTTAGCTAATAGTGGTTGAAAAGACAAAAATCTGACGCCTTTATAGTGAAAAATAATTTTGCAATTCATGGTATTTCAATAAGCTGTGCTGTCTTGATTTTCTTTCATGTGTCTCAGGGGTAACCTCTAGTTTGAGAACCAGTGGAGTGTTGAATCTGCTAAAAAAACATAAAAAGATTATGAAACGTTGTGATTTATCTTGTAAGTAGTGAAGCGTGGGTCAAGACTACTACTGTATAGAGCAGTCTTCAGCGTGGATACCCATTGAAAAAGAAAATAAAGGTCATCGCCTACGTTGTACACTATCGTCATATTACACGAAGGTAAACTATATTACATTTAGGAACATCCATTGTATATATTTCCGTTACTATTGGCTCATTGTAGACTTTATTATAACTTATATCCAGAGTAAAATTTACCTATGAAAAGCATAAGATTTCTAAAAAGCAAGACTTACAAGACTCTTGCAAGCAAGACTAAGACCAAGACCAAGGATTCCAGTGCAAGACCAAGACCAAGACTTTATGTGCATTTGCTCATCACTACATAGAACAATGATACTCCCTCGTGGCTATATGATTACTGTACAAACCTTTGGCGCGGGAGAGCAGGATTTGATTTCTGGTAGAAAATCAAGTCCTTAGGACCCTACGTTAGCTATAGATCCACGTCTCACATAGCCTCAGTGATGGATAAGGGTAAACTCCAGACCAATCAATTAACCAATCATACACAATAAAAAATATGACACTGAAGGGTGATTAAAACAAGTTTATTTGTCTGGAGTTTAACATAATGTTTACTATCAAGACTTTCTGTGATGTGGTTTTACGTAGGATCCAAATCACATGAGCTCACGGCGGAAATCAACCCCGAGCGTCCCGCAGAAAAGACAAGTGCTCAGAAGAAATGAAATGCTGTTTATAATTTAATAGTTTGGATTCAAAATTGAAATAGTACACTTTCCTGTAACATTTACGAGTTACTATAGTAATTCATCAGTACTTCTTCAATTTCCATTCTTAACATTTTCTGAAGCGTCATTGGTTGGAATTCCAAAATTGCCCCTTTGGGAGAGTGTACTCGTATATTTAACAAATATTGGATATTGGCTAAGTTTTGATATAATTTTCTTTAACTAGAAAAAAAAAGATATTAGTAGTACATGAAAAAGAAAAGGGGCCGCGGTGGTTCAGTGGTAGAGCGTTCACTCTGCTGCGTAGAGTTCCTGGTTCGATGCTAGTTTGAGCCAAGTGGGTTTTATGGAGGACAAACACAATGTGTGTGGGTTTTCTTGGGGTTATCCCGTCTTTCCCCACTTTTTTAATTCTCTCACATTTATTCTTACAATCGACATGCATTTTAGCATATCCAGCATAAGCATGGGACGTAAAACCAAATACTTCATTTTTATTTTTTAAGCAAGTCTTCTTTACAATTTACCGCACTACCGTTCAATAACATTTAATGCAACTGTACAGAACTGATTCTTAATCTTACAATTAGTAACGAAATGCTGCTTTTTTCTGTCAATATCATTACTTTTTATACCCTAATTGTTGAGTTGATTTTGAGTTTAACGTCCTTTTTAGCAGCGAGGTTATATGAGACAGGACCTACTGATTAACGTGGAATCCGAATCACATGATCTCCCGCCGGGAATCGAACACGGATCTCCCACGCCTAAGGTGCGTACGTTAACCGCTTAGCCACGGAGGAGCTCTATACCCTAATTATAAGAGTAATAGTTGATATAATACCTAAAATAATAATGTCATTCAGTTAGTTTTCCTTTTCGTTACGGTATGGGAACGGTTACAAGTAACGAATATTTTAATGCAATTATATTACGTTAAAAAGTTCTGTCTTTAACATTATGATTGACATACAACCTATTAAGTTAGCATTCAATAAGTTATTGCAACTGTACGATAACCTCAATAACGAAATGCTCTTTTCACCTGCCAATAACGTTATTTTTAATAAGTACCGTAATTGTGAGAGTAACATTTGAAATGATACCTATGACAATAACGTTATTAAATTGGTTTCGTTTTTCGTTACGATATTGGAACCGTAACAAATAACGAATATAGTTGATGCAATTAACTGCAATTTAGATTGAGTTAAACAGTCATGTCTTTAACGTTATCATTTTAATGAAACCTATTACGTTATCATGCATTAACTTCGTTGCAGTAGTAACCCTACCTTAATAACGAAATGCTCTCTTCACCTGCCAATAACGGTATTTTTAATAAGTACCGTAATTGTGAGAGTAACATTTGAAATGATACCTATGACAATAACGTTATTAAATTGGTTTCGTTTTTCGTTACGATATTGAAACCGTAACAAATAACGAATATAGTTGATGCAATTAAATACAATTTAGATTGAGTTAAACAGTCATGTCTTTAACGTTATCATTTTAATGAAACCTATTACGTTATCATGCATTAACTTTATTGCAGCAATAACCCAGCCTTAATAACGAAATGCTCTCTTCGCCTGGCAATAACGTTATTTTTAATAAGTACCGTAATTCTATCAGTAACAGCTAAAACGGTATTTAACGCAGTAACGTTATTCATTTAGTCTCAGTTTTCGTTATCATATAGGTATGGTAACAAATAACGAATTAATAATAACGCACATTATGTTAAGTTAGCAAGCCCTGCTTAAAACTTCTATGTATGTTGATAATTGTGTAACATCCGTTGATTCTGAAAATGAATTGAAAGAGTTTATTGAACAAGCAACGAACATTATGGCTGAAGGAAAATTTGAGTTAAGAGAGTGGGAGCATACTACGTTGTGCAAAGAAGAACAGAAATGTGTACCAATATCTGTTCTAGGTTTATTGTGGGACAAGCAAGATGATGTTTTATTTTGTGATCTAAACTTAAGTGAGAAACCTCCTGAACGAGTAACGAGAAGAGTTGTTTTGTCCTTTGCGCAACGAGTGTTTGATCCAATTGGTTTCAGTTGTCCTGTTACTCTTTTTCCAAAACTCTGGTTACAGGAAACGTGGAAAGAAATGTTGAGTTGGGATACTGAATTACCGGAAAAAACAAGCAAACAGTTTCTTAAATGGTTAGAAGAACTTACTTTGTTAAGGACTGTAAAAATACCTAGGAGTGTTTCATTTGTAGACATAGAATCTTCTAGTTTACACATATTCTGTGATTCATCTAAAATGTCCTATGCTGCAGTAGTGTTTTTGAGAACTGAGGTTAATGGCACTGTTTCAGTACAATTATTGCAAGCTAAATCGAGAATCGCGCCACTGAAGGGTATCACTATACCTAGATTAGAATTACTGGCATGTTTCATAGGAGCTCGTTTAGCGAATTTTGTGAAAACAGCAATGGGTTTTGAAAAGATCAAAGAATATTTGTGGACGGATTCATCTACAGCTTTGTGTTGGATACAGAGTGAAGGACCATGGGCAACATTTGTTAATAATAGAGTGAAGGAAATACGCAATTTAACAAATGTAGAAGATTGGCGTCATATTTCAGGGCAGCAGAACCCGGCTGTCCTGCCTTCCCGAGGATGTTCAGTTAGTAAACTTTTAGAATCGCAATGGTGGGAGGGTCCCCAGTGGCTCAAGCAAGAAGAATCAGACTGGCCTCGATCTACTGTCATGACAAATAAAGAAGAAGTAAGTGCTGAAAGAAAACAGGGATTGGTGATGAGCATGTATGTTGAGAGTAAAGTAGATCCGTGGTACTGTACCTATTTTTCGAAGTATTCAAAGATAGTAAGAATGGTTGCTTGGATTATTCGATTCTGTAACAATGCAAAGAAATCAAATGAACGAGTTTGCGGAGAGCTGACAGCTATTGAGCTTAATTCAGCAGAACGAATTTTAATCAGGAACGTACAAGACGAAAGTTTTTCAAGTGACAGGAAGTCCGAATTGAAGTCTCTTGATATTTTCCAGGATAAGGAAGGTATTTACCGAGTAAAGACGAAGCTAACAGAACGTCAGGATGAAGAAGATTTTAAGTTCCCTATGATTCTACCTAGTAAGCATAAATTGGTGGAATTGCTGATTTTTGAGCAACATGTCAGTGTGAATCATGCTGGTGTAAGTGTAGTATTGACTTCTCTCAGAGAAAGATTTTGGATTCTCAAAGGTAGAAGAACGGTAAAAAGGATTCTTGCTCAATGTGTTACATGTAAACGACATGAGACAAAAGGGATTCAGTGCATTCCCGCTCCGCTACCTGAAGAGCGAATACGAGATGCTTCTCCATTTGAAGTGACCGGTGTTGATTTAAGTGGCCCTCTTATTTTGAAAGATGGTACAAAAGCTTGGATTATCCTATTTACGTGTGCTGTGATAAGAGCTGTTCACCTTGAACTAACCACATCTTTGTCCACTAAGAGTTTCCTGCTTGGATTTAGAAGGTTCATTGCTCGGCGAGGACGTCCGAAAATTGTGTTTAGTGATAATGGGACAAGTTTCGTAGGCGCAAGTAATTTGCTCAATGAAGTGGACTGGAATGAAATACAAAGAGAAGCCTCAGTAAGAAGAATCGAATGGAAATTCAATCCGCCTACAGCGGCATGGTGGGGTGGTTTCTGGGAGAGACTTATACAGATTGTCAAAAGGCTTCTAAGGAGAGTATTGGGACGTGCATCTCTACAGTATGAGGAGTTACTGACCATTGTATGTGATTGTGAGGCTACAGTAAATTCAAGACCCCTGACTTATGTTTCTGATGATCCACATAATCCCATTCCTATTACACCTGCAATGTTCTTGCAAGATATTTCTAATGTAGGTGTACCAGATTTAGATAATCTGGATCGTTTCTTTTTTGACAAGAAATTTCGACATCAACAAAATTTAAGAGATATTTTAAGGAAACGCTTCCGGAATGAATATTTAAGCCAATTAATACAACGGCCTGGGAAGACAGATACTTACCAAAACATCAAGAAAGGTGATGTAGTTCTGTTGGAGCTAGAAGATAAGAAGAGAGTGGCTTGGCCCTTGGCTAAAGTCATTGACGTGTATCCTGGTAGAGACGGACTGCACAGAGTTGTTCGTTTGAAAACTTCATCAGGTGAGATGATTCGACCCATTCAACGTGTGTTTCCTTTGGAAGTAACTTCCGGTGAGGAACTACTTGCAGAGAAAGTTAAAGGGATTTCAAGTGTACCTAAAGTTGAAAAGACTGTAACCACAAGGAGTGGTAGGCAAGTGAAATTCCCTAAGAAATTTTTAGATTGAGACTGTACCTTATGTAATATATATTTTTGTTTGATTAATGTATTAATCAAAGGTGGGAGGATGTTAAGTTTGTAGCAAGAGGTGAGAAACTGTTGTAGCAAGAGGTGAAAAACTTGTCTGTGTAGTAGTCTGTGGTTTTAGTAGAGAATAAAGGAGGCAAAAATGCAACATGTTTTTAGAGGAAGATTAAACGGGTAGTTTAATTCTGTTCCTAACACCTCCCTTGATAATATCCTGGATCCGTCACTGGTCAATACTAAAGAACAGAAATTTGCGTATTTTCCTTAGCAAACATTACGAACTTATTTTCGGTTAAAACTTGATATAAGACTACAAATTGAAAATTATAAAGGCGATAAAAATTCCAATAATACGTACCTTGATAAAGTGAGTGGTTTAAAATATCTAGGATTAGTATTAACAGACGGAAATCTTATGCACAAAGAAATTAAATGCACACTAAAAGCAGTGAAATTGTATTATTCAGTTCAAAATCTCGTAGTCGGAAATTCTGATAATGAATTTCAAGCTTAAAGCCATACGTTTTTTTTTCCTAAAATATGGTCGCTTACTCTGATGGAATGGGAATGGGAATGGGAAATGGCAGATCGTGTACGCAAAATGGAAGACTAATGGAAAAATAATAATTAAGAAGACACAAGCACAGATTGGAGTACAATATTAAGATGGATTTCGCAGAAATACGAAAACAAAGTAGAAAATTGCGAAAGATATAAATTAGTAGAGTTCATTTGTGAACCTTTGTGTTTCATAACACACAAACTTTATTAGTTTTAAATACATTCTCTAGTGGTTACTAATTTATTTTAAATATGAAAAATTACTGTAGGAATAAAATGTTATACATTGATTTAGAGATTGTTTTATTTTGAATTAACACTACATTTATCAGCTGCAGTAAGGCATAAAATATATTTCTTGCGTGTTACACGGCAAGCGCAATGTGCATTAAGATGATCATATTAAAGAGTGTAATTCTGCTTAGCACAAAATTAGAACCTGCATGACATTTCCATTGTACATTGAGAATGAAAAAACTACCTTTACAGCTTGAATAAGAAAGACAAAAAGAGAAAGAAAATAAGAAAGAGAAGTGTATATGTCGTCAATGCATTATAGCCGTAGCATTTTTTACAATATTTTACAACAATGGTAAATACGTAAAAGATCCGAAAGCGTAGACTTTTCTCGTATATTCAGCCTAAGGATAGCTGTATGGGTATAATCTTTGCTTCTTAAGGTAGAGCATTAGGATATTTTACAAGTGTTAAGTTCTGTTAAAAGGTGACACTTAATGTTTGAAATAAGCTATAGTGGTTGGTATTCAGAGAGAATTCGTTAATTAATAGTTAGTCACCGACTAGTTAGTGTCATACTAGCACTTCAGTAAGGAAGGTGTACTTTTAGGTATTCAGAGTCTACTTTGAGTACAACTAAGAAATTGATTTGGGTATGATTAACTAATATAACCCAATGCATCAGGTGAGAAATATAAAAGTGGCAACTACGGAAAAGAGATGTGCACATGCGTAGTCTGTAAAAATGGAAATACATGACATACGAAATCCGAAATGTGTCGCACAAGCTAAACCGTGGCTAGAAAGGTACCCTTTGCTCTAGATTAAGTAGTCACATTTAATGACCTCCGTCGATTACTACGCCCTAATCAGACTCTGAATACACTTTTGGTAACCATCTGTTAGTCAACTCCGTAGTATTGCCTTAATCAGACTTCAAAACGACTCTGTATAAGGCCCAGTAAGTTTAGTACATCTTGTTGGTGACAAATGGTATGTGTACTAGGTAACCAGGCGACTGATATGATGGAGGTAATAGTACATTACTTCAATAGACATGGACATTTATTATAGTGATAGCATTCACATAATACTTAAAGAATATTATACAGGGCATATTTTATAACTGTAACTGGTAAAAATAAACATATTTGAATATTTACAATTGATATTAACGGTACGAGCTAAAAATAGGATATGCCACTAGTATTATGAAATAATGACATCAAAATTATAATTAAGGTGTATCAGTAGAATTTCAAGTAAATATCAAAACTTTAAAAAATAGAGCATGCCAGTATAATTTTGACAGAATGTGGTGAAAATTAAAAATAGGTCATATCATTACTATAAGACAATGACCGGAAATTACAAATAGGCCATATGTATGGTAATATAAACGTTTAGCGATAGATATTCCGCCTTATGCAGTGTCTTTTTGACGAATGATTAGCATTTTACTAAAGGCGTGACTACTGCAGGAAACATACGTTGGTACAACGCTTTAGTATTACACTAACCCCGGATCAGAACGATTCTGCATAAGGCCCATTATGTTTTTGTTTATTTTATTTTGCACATTACATACATATACTGATGTCTAGAAGTGTTATAAAGTTTTAACTTACTTATTGCCGGTATCTTTCGGGAAACATTTGAATGTCACTGCACACAGTATACTGATTACAAAAGTAAAATATGTGGAATTTTCTTTTTGTGTACGATAAACAAAGAAACAAATATGGCGGCTTATAACAAGGAAAAAGTAGAAATTGTGAAGCCGTTTTGCCCGTCATTTTTCCCGTATGCGATTGCGAAGCTTTGGCCAGCACGGGTGATGCGCGAGATAACCCTACCCGGCAATCGGGAGGGCTACGCCGGGTGTTAGGAACAGAATTAAACTACCCGTTTAATCTTCCTCTAAAAACCTGTTACACTTTTGCCTCCTTTATTCTCTACTAAAACCACAGACTACTACACAGACAAGTTTTTCACCTCTTGCTACAACAGTTTCTCACCTCTTGCTACAAACTTAACATCCTCCCACCTTTGATTAATACATTAATCAAACAAAAATATATTACATAAGGTACAGTCTCAATCTAAAAATATCTTAGGGAATTTCACTTGCCTACCACTCCTTGTGGTTACAGTCTTTTCAACTTTATGAGCTCCTCCGTGGCTAAGCGGTTAGCGTACGCGCCTTTGGCGCGGGAGACCCGGGTTCGATTCCCGGCGGGAGCTCATGTGGTTCGGATTCCACGTTAATCAGTAGGTCCACGTCTCATATAGCCACGCTGCTGAAAGGGACGTTAAACTCAAAATCAACTCAACTCAACTCTTTTCAACTTTAGGTACACTTGAAATCCCTTTAACTTTCTCTGCAAGTAGTTCCTCACCAGAAGTTACTTTCAAAGGAAACACACGTTGAATGGGTCGAATCATCTCCCCTGATGTTTTTCTTTCAGCACTTACTTCTTTATTTGTCATGACAGTAGATCGAGGCCAATCTGTTTCTTCTTGCTTGAGCCACTGGGGACCCTCCCACCATTGCGATTCTAAAAGTTTACTAACTGAACATCCTCGGGAAGGCAGGTCAGCCGGGTTATGTTGCCCTGAAATATGACGCCAATCTTCTACATTTGTTAAATTGCGTATTTCCTTCACTCTATTATTAACAAATGTTGCCCATGGTCCTTCACTTTGTATCCAACACAAAGCTGTAGACGAATCCGTCCAAAAATATTCTTTTATCTTTTAGAAACCCATTGATGTTTTCACAAAATTCGCTAAACGAGCTCCTATGAAACGTGCCAGTAATTCTAATCTAGGTATAGTGATACCCTTCAGTGGTGCGATTCTCGATTTAGCTTGCAATAATTGTACTGAAACAGTGCCATTAACCTCAGTTCTCAAAAACACTACTGCCGCATAGGACATTTTAGATGAATCACAGAATATGTGTAAACTAGAAAATTCTATGTCTACAAACGAAACACACCTAGGTATTTTCACAGTCCTTAACAAAGCAAGTTCTTCTAACCATTTAAGAAACTGTTTGCTTGTTTCTTCCGGTAATTCAGTATCCCAACTCAACTTTTCTTTCCACGTTTCCTGTAACCAAAGTTTTGGAAAAAGAGTAACAGGACAACTGAAACCAATTGGATCAAACACTCGTTGCGCAAAGGACAAAACAACTCTTCTCGTTACTTGTTCAGGAGGTTTCTCACTTAAGTTTATGTCACAAAATAAAACATCATCTTGCTTGTCCCATAATAAACCTAGAACAGATATTGGTACACATTTCTGTTCTTCCTTACACAACGTAGTATGCTCCCACCCTCTTAACTCAAATTTTCCTTCAGCCATAATGTTCGTTGCTTGTTCAATAAACTCTTTCAATTCATTTTCAGAATCAACGGATGTTACACAATTATCAACATACATGGAATTTTTAAGCTTTTCAGTTACACTACTATAAGGATAATTGTATTGTTTCAAGTGGTGGTCTATTACAGCATGCAAAAGAAAAGGACTACAGTTAACTCCAAAAACCACCCTGCGGTGTCGAAACACTTTAATCACCTGTTCATTATAATCTTGCCACCACAAAAAACGTAAGTAGTCGCGATCTGCTGGATTAATAGAGATTTGTAAAATAGCTCTTCTTATGTCCGAAACAACACCTATCCCTTTCTTTCTGAAATTCATGAGAATGGCAGGAATAAGTTCCAACATATTAGGTCCCTTTGCTAGACAATCATTTAAGGAACGAGATCCCTTTTCTTTACAAGAAGCGTCAAAAACAGGTCTAACATTTGTCGTGGAATTTACTTTAAAGACTCCCCGATGAGGTAAATAATGCCCTCGATTACCTAACTCTTCTTCTGGAACTTCTTCTATAATTCCCTCATTTTTCCAGTCTTCAAAAATTGCGCTATACTCATCAAACTTTCCATCCGCTATTAATTTCTCAGTTGCTTTTCTTAGTCGCTTCTCCGATAGATGTCGGTTATCGGGAATATCACTGTTGCCATCTAACCAAGGTAAACAAGTCTCATATCTTCCCTCTTCGTTAACAGTTACAGTTTTTTCAAAATGATCTAAAACCGCTGCGTCTATTTCACTTTTTCTCAAGGTTTCACAGGGGTCAGAAATTCCTATGGCTTCTAAATTCCACAAATCTGCTAAACGTGTATTTTGATTCAAAAGAGTAAGAGTCATCATAGAATGAACACTTTCACTCATATACTCGACTAATTTTCCGACTACTACCCAACCTAGCACAGTTTGAATAGCAGTTAGACCACAATCTAAGTGATGCAAAGTTCCAGTATAAAGTTTACCCATAACATCAGCACCTAGCAATATTTCGATTTTTGGAGAACCGACACCAATATCTGAGACAATTATATTATTTGCCTTCAACTCTTCAAGCCAAGGACCTGGTTTTAGTTTTGGTATGGGATTACAAATAACAGTTTGATCCAAAACCTGTATTTCAACTGCACCATTACCTACCTTACTTTTCAACATTATATTGTAACGTTTATGTTCTGTTTTCTTCGAAGAACCACCTCCGAATAACGCATGTATTACTTGTTCAGTTTTCACTGGTGTGTAACACATCTCTTTAGCAGTACTAGACAAAATGTAGGATCGCTGAGAACCTGAATCAATGAGCGCCCTTACAACGCGCCTTTTACCGTTAGCTTCCAACACTACCGGTAAAGTTTGTAACACAACATCTTGTGTGCAACACTGATTATACAGGGTAGCTTTAGGTTTCTCTTCCTCCTTTTCCGATTCGCTAGTATCCTTACGTTTGGACGGTAACTCCGCGCACATAATCACCCAATGTTTTTGTTTACAAATAACACACTGCACTTTTGCTTTGCACGCCTTTGAAAAATGCCCAACTTTTAAGCAAACAAAACACGCTTTTTTCTTTTTTACGAGTTCTTGCTTCTTGTTCAAAGAAAGCTTTGAAGCATGAAAACATTCCTTACTTTCGTGATGCTTATCACAAAAAATACAACTAACAGAATTTTTATTTCGTTCACCCACAAACAATTCACCCGCGGTCATAACGTGCTCCTCTTCTCTCTTCTTTTTCTCCCTCTTATTGGAAGCTTCCATTAACTTGAAACCCGTTTTTGCAAGTGATATTCTTTCCTCACCTTCAACTTCCGCTCTCAAGAACGCCAACAACTGGTTTAACTTGTCACCATATGTTCTTTCTTGCCCATCCTCGCTACTTATTGTGACACTAGCATTTCTCAACCACACTCTTAAAATGTCCTCTGGTATGCACGATTCAACCAATGGAAATAACATCGCAGCATACTTATCAGTAGTCATTCCTATGGATTCTAGTGCTCTCAAGTACGATTCAAGTTTATCATACAACTGTGACGTATCAACCTTGCACTTTGTACTTGTAGCGTTTTTAATGACTAATCCAAGCAGTTCCCTCACATAAAATTCTATTAATAACTCTCCCCTACCAAACCTATTTTTCAAACATTCAATAACCTTAGAATAATTCTCTGCTGTAGGCGGGAAACTATCCAGTATTTCACGAGCTCTGGATCCTTGTACCGTGGCTTGGATCAAGTACTGGAACTTGTCTTCTTCTTCCATCAATCTATCCTCATGAATTCTTTTAAACTGGCTCCAGAAACTCAACCAGTTTTTAACTTCACCTCCGTATTTTATTAGTTCAATTTTTGGCAGCTTTAACTTCCTCCTGGAAGTAGGCGAAGACACCACTGACACTTCACTACCTTTGTTTGACACTGCACGAGCACTAAAAAACATTTCAACCTCGATACGAGCGGCATCCATGTTTTCTCTATACTCTTCTGCCTTACCGAATTCCTGTTCAAAGTCCTCCTCTGTTTTCGTAGAATCTTGCAAAATCAATTCAGTCACTTTCCCGGTTAACTCTTTTAGTTCACCAGATAATCTTTCTAACGTAGCGAACTTTGTCCTTACAGATTTTTCTGAAACAGGTTCTTCTTTGAGCACTACTAACAAGGCATTGTGTGCACGGGTGAAAGATGCCCGTACTACTTTTCGTTTTTGTACCAAGGATTCCATATTTTCTTTCTTTGTATTCACACAAAATTACTGAGACAATAATTTGTACTTTCTTGCAAGTTTCTATCACGTCTCGAGGTCACCAAAATGTTAGGAACAGAATTAAACTACCCGTTTAATCTTCCTCTAAAAACCTGTTACACTTTTGCCTCCTTTATTCTCTACTAAAACCACAGACTACTACACAGACAAGTTTTTCACCTCTTGCTACAACAGTTTCTCACCTCTTGCTACAAACTTAACACCGGGCCTGCGCGATGACCAACGTGCGGGAAGTCGGGATGCACGTAAGCGTTCGTCCGGCACAGTAATGGTGGTGGTGCGTGTAGTGAAAAACAGATGGCGCTGATTGAAAAATAAAGATGAAGCTTATCATTGTAGATATTGCCAGTTTTTCTGCATAAATAACATCAATGTCGTCATGTTACTTTGTACATAGCATACATTACTGTTTTAGAAAAATATAACATCAGTGATAAGCAAGTTATTTTATACATAACATACATTAGTGCATATAGACGAGTAAAAGAGACGCACTGAGGGTAATAAAGGGATGATATTATGCACATAACATACATTACTGTTTCAGTATGGGTAATAACATTATCGGCAAGCGATGTTATGTTATACAGCGTATACATTAGTGCATATAGACGAGTAAAAGATGCACAGCGGTTTGTAGCGCCCCAGAGGATGGCCCGGAACTTCTGAGTGCTACAGAGCGGAAGGCGTCTAACGTACTTAGAACGCAGACTAAAGAAAATCCAGAAAACTGAGTATCAAGGGGTCGCCAGTGTGTGAAAGATGATATGGCAATGAAGTATTGGGCGCACAGACAACGTCCGACAACACGAGGCTTGCCCACACCAGCTCTACGACAGGGCATGAACAAACCCCCCTTCCTCTTTTTGCTCCTGCGTATACCATAATTTAGAAATAGCTAACCTTAAATTAAACTTATCTAGCTACTAGGGATTTGCACTTGAACAACAACACTTAAAATGGAAAAGATTATTTATTATTTGATCAAAAGTTGGTATTAGGGCCATGGAAGCTTGATATAGAACAGGTACTTTATAACAGGTATGATCTGTCAGGAAAGTAAATGTACACCTATTTTTCGAGTCTGGGATTCCTGCGCTCCATCCGTGGAGAGTATGAGAATTAAATCAATCAAATGTTTACTGAGGGGCAAAAAGAAAAGCTTAATCTGAATAAGACATTGCAGAGGGGCACAAGCTGTGAATACGAATAGTGCATTGTGTAAATAAAGGACGACACTGAAAGAGAAAGCCAGAAACAGCTGTTAAACTTACAAAAACAGAGTAAAAATTGTCGAAGTGGGAACATAGAACACAAATACAACAAATACGCCGACAACTAAACTATCACCATGCCATGATCTTGGTGTAGTGGTTAAGGTGCTGGCTTACAAATGCAAAGGACGCAAGTTCGAATCTTAAGCAAGGACATTTTAAAAATTTTTGTTAATAATACATACAACTCATGAGAGATGGTAAAAGAGGTCGTATTTAGTTTTTCGTAGCAATTATTATTGGTAATGTTTAGTACTGATAATACTTTTTGTCTTTGCGTATTGCTTTTATTCTTGTCTTCATTTCCAAAGAGAAGAATATCCGAACAAATGCCACCAAAATTCCTCATATTTTGAATGTAAGCGCCATTTGCAATTAGTGAAGAATAAAAATTGAACGTTCCGATGTAGCTGCAAAAAGTAAAAAGAAAAACATGGAAGTGGACCATACTCATGGTTATTAAAAATACAATTTCTACATGCCTTACACCTCCCGACCACGTTTCTACGTTAGCAAGTAAGAGGTTTGTGTTTAGGTTAGGTTGGTCAATACGTTTTGCAAAGGGGCCCGGTTTAGCTCTGACGCACCACAGGTGCGAGAAGGGAGAAAAACACTTTTTCTCTCTCCCTCTGTGTGTCTACTTATCTATCTATTTGTATATATATAACGCTATTTGTGAATGCCATAACCACCCTAATTTTCAGCGAATTGAGACGAAACTTGGCACAAATATTAATTGTTGAAATATCTTGATGAGTTCGTTAACCAGAATAATCAGATGAAAATGTTCAAAATAGTGGCCCTTCAAACTCTTAAAAAGTTCCAAGGAAACCAAATTTCGCCCATAAATAGGTATTCAGAAAGTTTGGACCCGATTAATCGCCTAAAGAAGGTTCACGCCCTTTCGCTACGGTCAGTTTTTTTTTTTTTTTTTTTTTTGCAGGAGGGGTTTATCTTCCTACTGGAACAAGATGATTGTTACTGATGATATGAAATTACACATTGAAAGTGAAGTAACTTGTGTAACGTGTTATTTGAAAGAATAATATAATAAATGTGCATTCCTCTAACACAGAGAACTCATGTATTTCGAGTTCGGGAGCCTGAATGGCGAGGAGTGTTATTTGATTTGCTTTTTAGTAACACATTGCATTGCAAATAAAGGTAGGTTGTTTGTGGCAAGGTAATATCTTAATCAATTCTTCTTCAAACGTAATGATTGTAACGCCATATCTCCCTTACAAACAAAATATTAGCAATTTATATCGAGAGAACGGGAAACTGTAGAGCGATGGGAGCAACGTTGGACAGTATGCACTCATAGTACTCAGAAAAGTAAGCGATTTCAATGCAAAAGGAACGAAGAGTCATTGTCATGGGTAGTCATGGGGCCACGGCAGAGCCCTCTTTAGGCAAAGTGTCAATAACTTATATCGAGAGGTGATACTGGGATGGGACCAACTTTGGACACCGTGGACCCATAAAGCGCATCGAAAAAAATAGGGGGGGGGCGCCAGCCAGCCTTACTTATTTCCACATAATAATATAAAATTATGTTGTCGAAATACACACACGAGTTAGCTACTAATATTTCATATTATTATTATTATTATTATCGACAGCGTCTTTTCATTACGTGTGCGTGTTTGACATGAAGCCAAAGAGAAGATCCATCATTCGTAGAAAGAATAATAGTCAGTTACTTTAACTGTGAACGACAGCGAAAAATACGAAAAGAGTGGACTACCTGAAGGCGTAAAGAAGCAATATTTTCTCTCAAATGGATAAAAAATCAAGCCGAGATTAATTCGAACTCGCATGGGCGGCGCGAAAAGCCAGTGCTTTGTCCACTTTTTTTTTTTTTTAACTGACTCACTGAACGTGTTTCAGTAACTTAGTTATTGCTAATTTTACTTGCTTCACTCGTTTAACTTGCTTTTTCTAATAACTTATAACGACAGAGACACGAACACAGAAACATCGAGAACAGTTAAAAATCATAGATGCTCTCCCGCCGGGAATCGAACCCGGAACTCCATACACCAAAGGCGCACGTGTTAGCGACTAGACCAGCGGGAAGGGCACCGCTCTCTCCCTGTGTCGTTAGGGATTACGACCACTGTCTTGCCAGCTATCACTTCTGTGGGTTGTATACTATGATCACATGTTTCTTCTCTGCTGCAAGAGTAAAACCTACATTATATGTAATACATGAGGTATTTAGACCTACATGCTCTTCATATAATGTAATAAAAGGGTCATGCTGGGAATAAGAAAAAGAACATTCCTTGGACAAAACGGAAACTATTGGCATCAGAAATATTTATCTACGAGCCATGCGCAGTAGTATATTTCAGAATAGTTACTGTTTTGTTCAGTAAACGAAGAAAGGGGTATAAAAAAGCAAATATGTCGCGTCAATTAGATCGACCAGATTTGACAGGGGCGGAAGCAGATGTATAGTAATACAACAACTTCGCTCAGTTGATACGAGCCGAGCCGGTTGATATCACTACCCGAGTTGGTCTTCTGCTTGGGCTCAAGAATTCGACCGTGCAGGTCTCAGCCTTAATTTTAAGAACTACAGTATAGTTTTAAGTACTACAAGAAAAATACCTTTGACTCGACTCGGATTGAACTCGAGTCGAGTCGAATTTTGGCTCGACTCCTGCTCATCCCTATTCGTATTTGTATTTTGTTTCCACTTCAACAATTTCTACTCTTTTTTTTCTTCGTTTACCTATTGTTTCTGGATTTCTCTGTCGATGTCGTCCTTTATTAACACCATGCACTATTCTTATTCCCAGCTTGTGACCCGCTTCAATGTCTTATTCAGTTTAGGCTTTTCTCCTTACATTGACTTGACATGTGATTGATTTAATTCTCACTTTCCGCGCACGACCGATGAAAATGTTTATTATTATTATTATTATTATTATTATTATTATTATTATTATTATTATTATTATTATTATTATTATTATTATTATTATTATTATTATTATACTATTGAACTTGCACGGCGAAATTACTGTATAATACGATATCATTTCAGTAATTTTATTTCATTGTATGTTATTTAATTTATTAATGGGCACTAAATTGTCTCCAAATCAACGAATAAATTAACTACGACATGCACTTTGGTGGAAATATCATTACATGAACATGTTTGGAACGAACCAATAATCTTATTGCAATGATATTTCCACCAAAGTGCATGCCGTAGTTAATTTATTCGTTGATTTGGAGACAATTTAGTGCCCATTAATAAACTAAATAACATACAATGGAGTAAAATTACAGAAATGATATCGTATTATACAGTAATTTCGCCGTTCAAGTTCAATAGTATAATAATAATAATAATAATAATAATAATAATAATAATAATAATAATAATAATAATAATAATAATAATAATAATAATAATAATAAAACATTTTCATCGGTCGTGCGCGGAAAGTGAGAATTAAATCAATCACATGTGAAGTCAATGTAAGAAGAAAAGCCTAAACTGAATAAGACATTGAAGCGGGTCACAAGCTGGGAATAAGAATAGTGCACGGTGTAAATAAAGGACGACACCGAAAGAGAAATCCAGAAACAGCAGGTAAAAGGAGAAAAAAGAGTGGACATTGTTGAAGTGGAAACATAAAATACAAACACGAATAGGGATGAGCACAAGTCGAGCCAAAATTCAATTCAACTCGAGTATAATTTGAGTCGCGTCAAAGGTAATTTTCTTGAATTGAGTTCCGAGCCAAGTCGCTGTTTTCGAGGTCTAGTTTCGAGTTGAGTTGAGTTTGATAATGGCTCTCTCGCTCGTTCAGCTCGTTTTAACTCGTTTTGAAATATTGGCCTGATCAGACTGGAAAGCAAAAGCCATGAGAAATGTAAGCAGTAATGTGGTATACTTTTAGTGTTGCTCACGACAGAGGTGCGTCTCATCTCGTAATTTTAGTGCATCTCGTGGGGCAATTTTAGTGTATCTCGTCTTGTCTAGATAACGAGAACACAAGAGTTTATTATTATTATTATTATTATTACGAGACAGCCTCAAATGTCGTAATCACCAATATAAGTATATACTGTAGTTCTTAAAATCAAGGCTGAGGTCTGCACGGTCGAATTCTTGAGCCCAAGCAGAAGACCAACTCGGGTAGTGATATCAACCGGCTCGGCTCGTATCAACTGAGCAAACAGCTCGAGTCGGCTCGGTTGGGATGAGCCGATGACCCGAGCCGGCTTAGTTGGAACAAGCCATCGACTCAGCTCAATTGAGCCGATGGCTCGAGCTTTCTCGGTTGGGATGGGTCACCTACTCGGCTCATGTGAACCGGTTCGAGCCAGCTAAGTTGAAACTAGTTCATCAGCACGTTTCGACTCAGCTCAACTAAGCCGATGGCTCAAATCGGCTCGGTCGCGGTGTGGTGAGCTGTTGGCTCGGCTCACTTCTCGATTCGATTCGATATTGAATGAGCTGTAAGCCGAGCCGCTCGAGCCGTTGAGAAGCCCAAACCCGGTCCCAGCTGTTTTGAATATGTTTGGATGAAGCCTATAACTTTTAACAATTTTTTGCTCGAGCCCGAATACTTGCCCCTTCGGAACTCAAACCCAGAACGTGACCGATGTCCTTGCCTCCTGAAGACTTCCAGACGACCGAGATCGACAGTCAATTAGATTTTACTATTCAGATACAAACCGTATATCTTTTAAAGATTATACATGGAGTTGATATAATAATAATAATAATAATAATAATAATAATAATAATAATAATAATAATAATAATAATAATAATAATAATAATAATAATAATAATAATAATAGTTTTAAACTTGCCCTGAAATTTGGCAAAACTTACTTAAAAGTAGAGATTTCGGGGAAAGGGTTCCGTACCTTCAAGACACACCTCTGCAACTACCAACATTTTAAACTAGAACCTTTTATTGAAGTTTCATGTAGAAAGTATGTTTTGAGGAAAATAACTGTAATAAATATAACTGAATATCACGCGACAGTAAGGCATATAATAAACTAATTTTTAGAATATGCAGAGGTAAATATAAAAGCTTTGCTACAAAAATACCTACACAGAGCATAATTCAATGAGCTCTGAAATACAATGTAACGAAATAGCCTATGAGATTCAGTCTACAGAGCAATTGTTACTTAAAGAATGGACATACACTATTTCGAGAATCGAGACAAGACGGGAAATGTTTACGATACTTTTCGTCTCGTCTCGATTCTCATCTCCAAAGAGAGACGAAAATTTTGATTTAGCCCTGACCCGTCTCGAATGTAAAATGTTAATTCTCATGTTATTTTATTTGTTTTAGAAACGAGATGAGAAACTCCTCTTCTCGTGAGCAACATTAAACCAAACCGAAATATTCTTTCCAAATGTCACGTTTCTCCTTGTAATGGTATGACCTGAGCGATAATTTAGCTTCTAGCTTTTAATCTTCTACGAGATAATAATAATTATTATTATTACTATTATTATTCCTGAAGATTTGATAGTTCAAGTATTGAAACATCCGAGTATTCAAATATCTGAATATAATAAAACGTATGTTATCGCTGATCAATCGCCATCAAAAATTCTAAAGTAAGAAAAAGAATTGCAACGTGCATTCGCAGAAGCACCTTGACCACTGAACCGCGATCGCTACGCGGTAAACGATCCGTCTTTAGTCTGGTTACGTTAGGTTTCTTTGTCTCCGCTTGCAAACTTGTATGTTATATTTTTCGATTCAAAATGTCTTTCGTATTTCTTTTATAAAGTCGGCAAAGTTTATATTAATAACTTGAGTTTTTCTTAAACCACTGGTTCACAAATTCGTTCTTTCTCCACACGAAACTACAAATATGACAGATTGAATTCTCATACTCCCCATTTCTTTCAAGGCAGTCGCCATTACCTGGTCAAAGACTTATTTCCGCCACAATTCATATTAACCAAAATAAATTCATTTTTCGGAAGCGGAACTTTCACTTTCCGGATTTCGCAAAATTATGGAATTCAGTTATACTCCGGAATTCAGAAGAATTTCGGAACTCGGAAAGAATCCGGAATTTAGAAAATTCCGTAATTGAGAAAAACTCCGACTTTCGAAAAAATCCGGATTTTCCGAATTTCGGAATGTTAACGAAATCAGAAATTTCTAAATTCCGGATTTTTCCAAATTCCGAAATTATTACAAAATTGGAATTTTCCGAATTCCGGAATTTGTCCGGCTTTACTTTCGGGAGTCCGAAAACTAATAATTCCGGAACGGGCTATCCCTAGTTTATACACAACCTTTCAGAACACTAAGCTAGTAGCTGTCTACAAACAAACAAGTAATGCAAAGCATGTTGTATACTGCAATACGTCATGTATTAAAATCCGACACCATGACCCTTTTATTACATTATATGAAGAGCATGTAGGTCTAAATACCTCATGTATTACATATAATGTAGGTTTTACTCTTCCAGCAAAGAAGAAACATGTGATCATAGTATACAACCCACAGAAGTGATAGCTGGCAATACACCTAACGACACAGGAAGTGAGCGTTGCCATCGCCGCTGGTCTAGAGGCTAGCACGTGAGTCTTGGGTGTATGGAGTCTCGGGTTCGATTCTCGGCGGGAGAACATCTATGATTTTTAACTGTTCTCGATGTTTCTGTGTTCGTGTCCCTGTCGTTATAAGTTATTAGAAAAAGCAAGTTAAACGAGTGAAGCAAGTAAAATTAGCAATAAGTGAGTTACTGAAACGCGTTCGGTGAGTCAGTTAAAAAAATAGTGGACAAAGCACTGGCTTTTCGCGCCTTCCATGCGAGTTCGAATCAATCTCGACTTGATATTTTATCCATTTGAGAGAAAGTATTGTTTCTTTTCGCTACAGGATGGATTTTCTCCTTGGTTTCATGTCAAACATGCTCACGTAATGAAAAGACGCTGTAGATGATAATAATAATAATAATAATAATAATAATAATAATAATAATAATAATAATAATAATAATAATAATATGAAATATTAGTTGCTAACTCGTGTGTGTATTTCGACAATATAAATTTATATTATTATGTGGAAATAAGTAAGGCTGGCTGGCGCCCGCCTCCCTAATTTTTTCGATGCGCCTTATGGGTCCACGGTGTCCAACGTTGGTCCCATCCCAGTATCACCTCCTGTTTTCTAGATATAAGCTATCGACATTTTGCCTAAAGAGGGCTCTGCCGTGGCCCCATGAGTACCCATGACAATGACTCTTCGTTCATTTTGCATTGAAATCGCTTACTTTTCTGAGTACTATGAGTGCATACTGTCCAACGTTGGTCCCATCGCTCTACAGTTTCCCGTTCTCTCGATATAAATTGCTAATATTTTGTTTGTAAGGGAGATATGGCGTTACAATCATTACGTTTGAAGAAGAACTGAGGAAGATATTGCCTTGCCACAAACAACACATATTATTATTATTATTATTATTATTATTATTATTATTATTATTATTATTATTATTATTATTTTACTTACCACTAATGGTGCCTACCTTTATTTGCAATGTAATGTGTTACTAAAAAGTAAATCAAATAACACTCCTCGCTATTCAGGCTCCCGAACTTTCTGAATACCTATTTATGGGCGAAATTTGGTTTCCTTGGAACTTTTTAAGAGTTTGAAGGGCCACCATTTTGAACATTTTCATCTGATTATTCTGGTTAACGAACTCATCAAGATATTTCAACAATTAATATTTGTGCCAAGTTTCGTCTCAATCCGCTGAAAATTAGGGTGGTTATGGCATTCACAAATAGCGTTATATATATACAAATAGATAGATAAATAGACACACAGAGGGAGAGAGAAAAAGTGTTTTTCTCCCTTCTCGCACCTGCGGTGCGTCAGAGCTAAACCGGGCCCCTTTGCAAAACGTATTGACGAGCCTAACCTAAACACAAGCCTCTTACTTGCTAACGTAGAAACGTGGTCGGGAGGTGTAAGGCATGTAGAAATCGTATTTTTAGTAACCATGAGTATGGTCGACTTCCATGTTTTTCTTTTTACTTTTTGCAGCTACTTCGGAACGTTCAATTTTTATTCTTTACTAATTGCAAATGGCGTTTACATTCAAAATATGAGGAATTTTGGTGGCATTTGTTCGGATATTCTTCTCTTTGGAAATGAAGACAAGAATAAAAGCAATACGCAAAGACAAAAAGTATTATCAGTACTAAACATTACCAATAATAATTGCTACGAAAAACTAAATACGACCTCTTTTACCATCTCTCATGAGTTGTATGTATTATTAACAAAAATTTTTAAAAATGCCCTTGCCGAGGATTCGAACTTGCGTCCTTTGCATTTGTAAGCCAGCACCTTAACCACTACACCAAGATCATGGCATGGTGATAGTTTAGTTGTCGGCGTATTTGTTGTATTTGTGTTTTATGTTCCCACTTCGACAATTTTTACTCTGTTTTTGTAAGTTTAACAGCTGTTTCTGGCTTTCTCTTTCAGTGTCGTCCTTTATTTACACAATGCACTATTCGTATTCACAGCTTGTGCCCCTCTGCAATGTCTTATTCAGATTAAGCTTTTCTTTTTGCCCCTCAGTAAACATTTGATTGATTTAATTCTCATACTCTCCACGGATGGAGCGCAGGAATGCCAGACTCGAAAAATAGGTGTACATTTACTTTCCTGACAGATCATACATATACTATCATGCATGAGAACATATATTCGTATATTTATAAAAACAATAAAAAAAGTCATGCGTGAAAATATTCAGTTACTGATGCATGATTACATCAAAATTCTTGCAGCTATAAACAATTGAGGAGGGACAACCATCTTCACCTCCCTTGTATAATGATTGAAACATTAACACACTTCATAATAATATGCAAGTTAGATTCTTACCAAATTCCAGAAGAATTGTCACTTCTGAAGATGATGAAAGAAATAGTTTAAATTTATTATGCAAAAGATAATATCGTATCATAAATGTTAATTGTTGTACACTGCAACTAGACTTCAAGGATAATAATATAGCTATAAGGTACTAGCCAGCGTATACCCACCATTGGGTGCGCGCCTACATGTGCACTATCCAAACATAAGTGCAAAACTCAGTATTAAAATTGTTACCACTAAGAAAAGGTATGCAATAAAATTATACACATTCATCTAATAACCCATTGAAACTGATTACCTGTTACTATGAGATTTACGTTCCACATATGGGCATTCTGTGCCCTTTTCTTGATTGAACTGGCAACATTATGCTCCACCCCGGTGAGAGTGAAGCTGCCATGAACACATGTAGCGTTAAGCTTGTTTATTCAACATTGTGATTCTTACCTGAGAATATGCACAAAGCATACTTACTAATGAATGATGCATGTATTCAGGATTGATGCTCAATAAGATAAGATAAGATAAAGACACTTTTGTGTAAACAACACAACTGCACTAAAATGCGACTGGCCAACATTATATGGAGATTATAAGGGACGCCTAGCACCGGTGAGAACACAAAACAGCTATTCGTGAAGTAGCACTGACAAATACTAGAGGATACAGCTTACTGCAGCTATGAAGCAACATAAAAACAAGATAAATAAGTAGTGCACCACACTTATAAACACAGCTCTTCAAAGAACACCATTGAAATGAGCTTGGAGAGATAGCTGGAGGATTCACTATTATTATGAGAAAGCACTGGCTAATATGCCACTTTCACTAAACTCAGAGAGCACTGAACATTATAAACACTAAAGAGGGCTTAGAAAAAGTAAGCTTTCGAAGAGCTTAACTGGGCCTGATAAATTAACAGGCTATATCAAAGATGAGCTTTAATACGCACAAACATGCTCAAACATAATTGAACATAACTAAAACAACATACTCATCAAAAATGACGAATGTGGTTGCTACGAAGGCAACCTTTATCAGAAAATCACCTTTAACTGCCCATCTTCATATAAGAAACACTAACACAACAGCATCTCATCTCACTAACAGTTAATCCTGAGCCAAGGCTGGGCGGAGCTAAACCAAAGGGGGCTCCAAGGTAACTCCTTAATAATGGAAAAAGTATGAAAAACTCCAGAGAAATGTATTGTGGTGTAAAATAACATGTCCCAGAACTGCATTGTCGCTCGACTAAACACTGAGCGAGCGGCGGCGAAAATAACGGGTGGATTCTTCATGCTGCTCATTCACCTGGGCTATGGGCCACTAAAATGCCTCTAAATTATTCCAACTGAATATGTGTTTGGCATAAATCCTGCACCACTCTACAAGCTGCTTGTTAATAGACTAATACTGCTCACTTAAGAAACTGCACTGGTTCGCAACAACACATATGAAAGGATATTGGTTTGGAATAAACATGCTACTTGCTACTAAAATGCCATAAGTAGCTATAGAATCCAATACTTGGTACAGTAACAAGTACACTAGAATGTAAAGAAGCCACATTTTGTTGAGGTACATGTTTAAGTTCAAGGAAGTAGTGTTGTAGCAAATATATGAATGGGAATCAGCATTTAAGTCGTTTGTACGTGAAAACCAAGTTACTTCCTGGGAAGGTACATTGCTGATTCGTTACAATCCTTGTAGAGATCTGGACTCTTGATGATTCTGTGCTAGATGTTGAATACATTGCTTCCTTCACTGATATGATACCGGACAGAGCGTGCATGGGGCGGGTTCCCACAGAAGTTTTTAGTGCTTCATTATGATTTCATACATTATCACAACTAAGAAAAACTTCACGAAAATTGCCATTATCGTATTAAATGGAGAATGTCACTAGGACGAACACAGAAACTTGAAATATAATTAATGGAGAGGCACACACTGACAAACAAAAACTTGTAGCTGTAACAAAACACGTGGGAGACCACTTGCTCTTCTTCATAAATTCCTCTTGGAAATTGCACACCAAAATTATGATGAAAAAGTAACCGTAAAGCTTCACTTACACTCAATGTTGCTCTGTCAAAACTGTTGATTACTAATAAAAGGAGGATGGCTACGAGAGGCCTAGATTAACTATAATTTTAGGCTTCATTTTTACAAATATCGAGAAGCCATGCGGTACACAATCTCTTTCTTCGTAGTACAGCGGAAGTCACCCGCTCGTCTTCCCTCCACAGAAGCGGAAGTATCAATGTTGCCAGATCTTACAAAAGAGAGTTAACAATACTACTTAAAAATATTACCATTATAAAATAACACAATTACTAAGGGCACTACAGGTTAGTAAATGGATATTAGGATATGCAATTTGCAATGGAGTTCAATATTTAAAATAGAATATTGGCGACTTCCACATTATATGTATTACCGTACAGTGCTTAGTATACATAGCGACTAGCACTTAGTATGAGCCTTAGTAAAATATTTTAGATGGTTCTCTGTGTTGTATAGCTAATATGAACGGTAGACAGTATACTTAGTGGCTAAGAGTTAGTATACACGTTAATAGTTCATTTTAGTCGGATTTTATACGTTCTTCCTATTAAAATATAAGTTATAGGTACACTGCATAGCAAATATGTGAACTTCCAGTCAGTATTTTCGTTATACATATATTAGTATGTGACGTACGGGAGATATGCACATTGGTCGACAAATGTACGCTAATTTTTTTTCAAAAGATATATTACTCCGTTTTTACGCATTGTTTGTAGGAAATATGTGCACTGGTGAGAAATATAATGGTTGGCAGTTACTATGTAGGTAAAAGATGATTTTATGCGCTGCACGTATTAAAATATAAGTATAGTGCATAACAAATATAATGGTTACCAGTCAGTATGAACGTAAACGGGTTATTTTTTTCCAGCAAACATATACTAGTAGGTTTTATACTTTGATTTAGTATACGACATATGTACAATAGTATGCATATGTATCGGTTAAAATTTAGTAAACATATTTTATTCCGTTTTTATCTATTCTATGTCAGCCCATATATGGTATATGTGCACAGGTGAACATGTGTACTGGATAACACTTAGTAGACGATAAAATTTCTCATCTTACGGTATGAATAGTGTTGTGTGCAAAAGATATTATATACTGTTGTTATACTAATGAAATATTCACCTTACGATGTATATACGGAAAAGATGAATTGCGACTCCTTTTTTCTCACTAATGTAAGTGTTTTAGGGGAAGCTGGAATTAACTGTTAATGGAAGTATGATTGTCGTTAGCCGATAAACTACATGTTACAGTTCCCCGCCAAAAATTCTTTGAAATTGGTATTCCTTACGTTACGCCCCAAACAAGAATTTCCATTGTTATTTTTTTTATTTTCCTTCCTTATCCTCAAGACCTTTCTTCCTTTGAACTTAGAATTCTCTTTACTGTAGTTGGCATTTAACTATCAGTTAACGATATTTTAATTTTTATTTAAATACTTTTCATACTCATTTATATTCTGTTAAAATTTAGATTGTTTTGTATTAGTAAAACTTTTTCATATTTATAGTTTACTTATAACGCTACTTTGAAATTGTTATACAAAAGTAAAATACAATTCTTCATTTCATTATACATACTACGAAACTGTTATTCATTGCTTCGCTTGCAATTTTGTTGCGAGTATATTAAAATTCCTTTGAAAATTGAACAATCTTTGATTGTGAAAATATTTAAAAAGTGTGAACCAATAAATAGTCCATAACATGAAACATTTTTAAAATGCAAGTTGGAATATGAAAAACAGAATTCTTCACAAGTTCGTTGTATAACAAAACTCTTTCATTGTAAATGCGTTTCTAATTATTTTCACAGCGTAACTGTTTCTACGGAGTATGCCATGCAAGCAAAAAAATTATTACACTCAAAGAGTATTCTGTTAACAAAAAATAAGTAGAGATCTTATCAGAAATTTTATAAATTTACACTCAATTTTGACAACGAAGTGCTTCCAGAATTTTAACCCTTAACTAGTCGCGTGAAAAAAGTTACTTAATTAGTCGCGTGCGGAATTTTGTTCCGCATAATAACTACATAGTAAAATTCGTGATATATTTGTTTTTTTTTAATTTTATTTAATTTTAAGTTAAAATATTTGTTTTAATAGGCGTCTTAATTTATTTTGTGCTATTTAACTAATATAAAAATACGTTAGACATAAATACCTAAGCATCTCTTTCTCTGCTATAAGCGTCCCTATGTGTTTCAATCCACCGGTTTGTAAATTCAACGATTCTCTCCAGCACAGACATACTAAGGAACAAACTCCAATATTCGCTCGGCGTTTTTGCTTCTTTAGCATGTCCTTTGACTCCTGGTAAATGGGTCAAAATATTCTGACTTCTTCTTGGTATATTTTATCGTGGAGCATGTGCGTACCATTTAGTGACATTGCCCTTTCCTAGAAGATATGGTCCCCGTGAAGTAGTATTTGAGAGTGGTTCCACATGATCTGCATGTGGCAACACTTCACCTTCATCTGCTGATTCTTCACTGGCAGAGATATGGTCGCTTTCTTCGATGGTATCTTCTTCATCGCCATCTTCCATATCCGGAACATCTAAATTGTCGTCTTCAGCCAGAACTTCCAGCAACATGTTTCTAATTCTGTCCACATCACGTTCATAATGATCCATTTTGAAAGAAAAGACTGACTCTCTTCTCTATGTGTTATTTTCAGAGCGCACAATGCGCATATGAACCGCTTATAAGTTCAGTTGCTTACAAACGAACTGCACCTGAAAATATATTTTTGTAAAATAAATTTTAAAAAATAATGGTGGTGGCGCTTGCTTGTGATATGTTTTGTAGTCACCGAATCGCTTAATTGTTGTCGGCTAAAAACAATAAACTGAAAGATAGCGTAAAATTTGTAGGAGAAAAAAAGGTAACTTATTTAGTCGCGCGCGGAACTTTGCTCCGCAAAATGCATCACTCCAAAATAAATAACAAAATATTCACTAGTGGTTTGGAAAACAATTCAAATATGCATTGTTGTTTAATCATGAAACATTAAAAGACAGCTAGACGAAAGTTCGAAAGCATACGATCGAAAGTAGGGAAAACAAAAAGGAAAATGTAAAAGTGCGGAACAAAATTCCGCATGCGACTAATTAAGGGTTAATATATTCACACTCACAGAGTGGTCTGTTAAAAAATAAGCAGATTCCAACAGGATTTTTTTTTAAAGTTCACACTCTACGAGTGTTCGGTTAAGAGAATAATTTTCTTATGTTTGAAACTTGTTTTGTCAATTTTAGTATTTTGAATTATTTATCAGTTTGCAACCATTTTAAACAAGCTTTTTTAGTAGGATAACACATTTTAGTATTTTCTGAACAATTTTAACGAATGTTATTATAAATAACACGAAATGTTTTCACTTTCGCGGCGTAGCTGCTCTTAGGAGTTTACGTAGTAAAAAGAACTAATTAAAATTGCTATGGAAGCGATCCATAAAAAATTACGAGAAGTTAAGACACGAAAGAATAGTTATGCTAAGTTTGTGTAACAATTATTTGACGGATTACACTCTACGAGTGTACTTATGAACTTATGCATGAAGCGAACCAACAAAAATTGTGTAACAATTTTTCATACGCAAATGAAATCTGCTCTGAGTTTGTGTTACAAACGAATGAATAAAATATTCACACTCAAAGAGTGTTCTGTTAAGAAATTACAAAAGATTAAAATTATATATCAGTTTACACTGTAAGTTATGTTATGAGTATCCAAAAGAAATGAATTAGTTAGAAGTTCGCAGAGCTTCATATAGAAGCGAAACAAATGCAATAGTCACACTACGAGTGTTCTGTTAAGCAAAATAAGGATAGTTTTCATAAATGAATTCGAATTATTTAGAAGTTTACAATCGTGGATTGTTTAGAGCTTAAAGAAGCGATCCGTGAAATACTATTTTAGAACAATTTTAACAACCAACTTTATAGTAGAATCACATCTTAGATTGTTCATCGAGTAAATTATTACGATATATTAAAAGATACGATTCAATAAATAAAATGATCTTCCTATTGAAGTGATCCATTAAAATCATTAAAAGAGAATAAAAGAAAAAATAAATAAGCTAAAAG
Source organism: Thermobia domestica (assembly GCF_964235325.1). Lineage (NCBI taxonomy): Eukaryota > Metazoa > Arthropoda > Insecta > Zygentoma > Lepismatidae > Thermobia > Thermobia domestica. Next base: position 21,690,264 of record NC_137460.1, on the reverse strand, counting down.
TATTGTAAATAATACGAAAGAATATAGTTTCTACTAGAAATGAAATTTTATAAGTTAACAATCAAATTTAAGAAAGAGTTTGTGTAACATTTGACGGATCACATTCTACGAGTGTTCTTATGAGCTTCTATAAGAAGCATGTGCCTAAAATTGCTATGCAAGCGACCAAACAAAATACAAGTTGGTATGCATTTACTTAGGATATTGAAAAGTTTCTCTGTTAAGTGAATAACGATTCGTTCAGAGTTTTGCAACATATTGTGTAATGTTTTGCAAAGTTTATAAAATTAGTTTATGTTTCTTACAACGTAATATAGTTAACGCACTTCGTAATATTACTCGTACTAAATTGCAAAAAATATTTCCACGTAATTTTCAAAGCACCTGGGTACGAGATTACAAAACTAAGTGCATTTGGTACGAGATTACTTTTTAAAAGAAAATGAAATATTTTAAACAAAGGTTAAATACATTTTTATGATTTAATAATAATAGAGAATGCTTTTAACCGAATAATATATAATTTACGAAAGAAAACTTTTCAGATAATGTACAATTTAAAAAATTGTGTATAGATAAGTGATTACGTATATCATGAATAATAATGTAATGAAGTATATGATATCAAATGATATAGAATGTTATATTCTATTTTCATTTTGCATTTTTTCAATACACACAAATGTAAACGATTTTATAAAAAATTATCCTGAAATTCCATTAAGCAATATACAATATAAATATATTTACAATTTATAACTTTTACTTGAGTTTTCCATTCATTCATTCAATTCTACTTATTTCACTAACAAGTTAAAAATTACAAAAGAAATCCTTTTCCAAGAATAACTCCGTAATTAACTGGATATAGTCCGTGTTTAATATAATATTATATAAAGCATAAATAAGTGCCCAATCATCAATTTCAATATCAGTAGATCCAATTCAATTACAATGTCCAAGATCATCCGCTCGTGGCTCGTCTGTGAAGAAAATATGATAATTTGGAAAGTTCCGCTTCCACTCACAATCATGCCATATGATGGGCTTTCATCCCCATAGACAGCTTTCATTTGGCCCTTCAAATGGAGGAACTTTATGACATCTCGTGCTTCAATTTTCTTTATCATACGAGTTGATGTCTTCTACAGGCTGTGGAAAGAAAACTAGTTTAGATATATATTTGATATTTGCACAAGTATGCATAGAAATAACACTGATTATGCACAAAAAGTTTCATGTATATATATATATATATATATATATATATATATATATATATATATATATATATATATATATATATATACAGATGGTGATCAGAAGAATGGAAACACCTGAACGAAATTGCAACTTAGCGGATTAATATGGTGTCGGGCCACCTTTCGCCTTCAGAACAGCCTTGATGCGACGTGGGATAGAGGCATAGAGGTCGTGAATGGTAGCAAGTGGAATTTTACACCATTCCTCGTGCAGGGCATCGTCCAGTTCTGTGAGAGAGGATGGAGGTGGAAATCATCGCCGGAATCGTGTTTCCAAGACGGACCACAGATGTTCAATTATGTTGAGATCTGGGGATTGATCAGTCCAGGGGAGGTGTTGAACTTCATCCCGATGTTCCTCAAACCACGCTGCAACAACGCCAGCTGTGTGAATGGGTGCATTATCATCCTGGGAGATGGCGTCATTGTCCGGGAACAACATCCGGACCATAGGATGCAAGTGGTCTCCTAAAATTGCAACATAATCGTTGGCAGTTATTCGTCCGCTAAGTGTGACCACAGGACCCAATGAAAACCATGATATGGCGGACCACAGCATCACCGAGCCGCCGCCATGTTTCACAGTTGGGCGGAGACACTGCAGATCATAAGCTTCTTTGGGCGTTCTCCACACATAAACACGGCTCGTGGTTGGGAATAGGGTGAAGGATGACTCATCCGACCACATCACACGTTTCCAGTCCCCAACGGTCCAAGTTGCATAGTCGCGGCACCATTTGCGACGTGCGAAAGCGTTATGGTCCCTGATGAGCGGTTTGGCCCGTGCAACACGACCCCGTAAGTTCATATCATGTAATTTGCGGCGGACTGTGATTGTCGAAACAGGGTGGGGGAGGTGCTGATTGAGTTCCTCCGTCACTTGCTCCGCAGTGGCACGACGGTTCTGCGTGACAATGCGCTTTAATACCCGGCGTGACCTGTCACTCATGATTTTCTTCCGCCCACTGTTCCGCTTCCCCAATGTGGTTTTCCCGTGTGTTGTGTAGGCCGTCATCACCTTCGACACTGTCCCACACGACACACCTAACACAGTAGCCACTGCCATCACACTCACTCCACATAACCGCGCACCAACAATTTGCCCTCTTTGAAAATCTAAGAGGTCTCCCAGTTTACACTACCTCCGTCTGCTGCAGCCACTGGACACTGCTGTTCCACTGCGCCTGACGTGCTATGGAGACCGACCTAACATACCACCACCAGCAGTGCGGCGCTGCGGGCGCCACGACACCACTGCCAACCCACACATCTGACTTTTTTCAACTGCAGATGTTTCCATTTTTCTGATCACCATATATATATATATATATATATATATATATATATATATATATATATAACTTCTTTATGATAATCATAACTTTTTGATAACTCTTGTATAGATAAGATTTGCCTGTAAGGTAATAGCGAATAATTTCAGGAAAACATGATGACCTATTACATTTCTCCCATAACATAGGCACTGTGTATTCTAGGGCTGAAGATATGTTACTTAGTTTTGTTTCAAAGTGTTATTTATCTTGAAATACGCGAAGTGTGAACCAGTCAACCAGTAGGAAAAGACCACGTGAAATCTGATAGCTGTAACGAATGGATGATACTGGTGACAAGAAGTGAAATAAAGTGAGCGAGTGCATCAAGAAAAGATCGAAAAAAGTAAGTACCGGCAAAACTCATGTAAGCACAAAGTAGGTTAGATAAAGAGTATATACAAGTTAAAGAGGCAAACTGTATATAGCGCCCATCTCTGTGTTATTCGGCTGTCTTTCCTTATTAAAGCTTCTACAATTCTCGCTTCGTGACCAAACAAATCCCATCGTGGAAGCAACCTAGTAGAATATAACTTCTTAAAACCACGAATCTAATTTAGAAGAAAAAACTAAATTCACAGGTATAATGGATATACTCTTACTAAAGTAAATCTGAACTAGGGGACGAACATCGGTTATAAAATAATAATATTGTTAAGGTAACAAGTGTTGATTTTATTCAAAAGCTATAATATGCGTAGTAATTTTCTGTTGGTACACCTATTCTGAAAGCTGAAATCATTTTAAGAAACTTCTTTATGTAGACCTTAATCATGTAAGATATTAACGTTTAACGTATCAGCAATATTAAAACTACTCTTCATATGATGCACTTGTATTTGGGTTTCTATTTTTAAACTGTATCTCTATAGAACAGCCTTTCCCAACCTGGAATCCGCAAGCCAATCTGAAAAGGGCACACAAGACAAGATTCAAGCGACAATCAAGAAACTTAACGTTTGGTACTGCTGCCTAGACAAAAAAGAATACGATTCTATCTCTTCCCTTAGCAATTTCTTGTCAACGACTGAATATCTTCCTTCTTATGTTATGAACATGAAACATTTAGAAACCGTGGCCTTAAAATCCCGAGAGTATTTGTCATTAAACAAGGAAAAACTGGGATAGGTAGCAAGGATAGGTAAAAAAAAATCTTCCTAATGATGGAAAATGAGTTCCCAAACAACGGAGAAGATCTGTTTTTGGAACTTTCGTGTGACTCCATTATAAAAATGAAGTATTCATCTTCCACACTGACTGATTTCAGATTGTATGCGCGATCAGTGTATCCCGATATCTTGAAAAGGGCACTACGATGCTTAACGCCGTTTGCCACGACATACCTTTGTGAATCAACGTTTTCTTATCTGAAGAATAAGTACAGGAATAGAGTTGATGCTGAGGCGGGTCTTCGCTTAAATGTTTATTCGTTTGATCCAGACATTTCCAAGCTAGTGACCGAAAGACAACACCAAACATCATATTGACTGAAGTTATGCGCCTCGGTGAATCATGTACTTCTTACCATATTAACTTGTTGAAGTTAATACATTTTTTTAGAAAGTACTTTTTTCTATACCTGATGGGAAGGCTATTGTAGTTAGTTTGTTGATGTACTGGATTTATTTATATGTACACCCATGTCCAAAATGATTGTCATATATCTATAACTGCTTATAAGAATATAATTTGATAATAATTTTGCAGAATAGTTTTAATACTGATACTATGCATATAATCGAGAAATGTATATTTGTGGTAAGTTTCATAGGAAAAGCATTATAAATACGAAAATTATAATGAGTAACGAAATGTTACTAAATGGACAGAAAAGTTCTATCTTCGTTTTATTGTTCTTATTTACTGCTCTTTTGACATGAAATTTACCACGTACATGTCTTTGCCGATTATACACATATTAACATTATAAGAAATACCGGCCGAATTCGTTATCAAATTATATTCCTACAACATTTATAGACATGCGACAATAATTTTGGACATGAGTGTACATTTGCAACATCTTAGTCAAGGTGTCCAGCCCCATGTTTGAAATTCAGGACCACTCGATTACAGTCCACTACCACTGCATATAGGCCTACCACTCTAACATGATTATACCTCTGCAAAGAAAAACACACACCCATAGACCCTATATACAGTATGTAATACACTTGTTCGTACAGTATGAAAATACTGGGGAAATTGCTCTGTAACTGTCAAAAAGTTAACTTTGTGTACGATTTTTGTTTTAGTTTGTTGTAATAAACATCACAACCAGTGTTTCTTTCAGAAAAATGTTCCGGTGCGGGGCACACTTAATATTCGGAACTATTTTATTTGTAATTAAATTATAGAAGTATAATTTTTGTCTCCTCCGGTAGTACTCTCAGAGCTCGGGGCTCAAAGCCCCCTCCCAAAAGACATGTCTGGAAGAAACGCTGAAAAAAAAGCACCAATATATGAAAACCACGAACCAGATGTATGCAAATCCTAAAAAAAAATAGTGAAAAACAAAAAAGCTACGTTTTTTCGTGCAAAATACTTGTTCGTACACCAACTATGCTTTCAGAAAGGTATAGAGACCTTTAGTCGATGTCTCTAAGCTTGCTACGTTGTCACCCTCTAGAGGCACAGGGTGCATTACGAAAGACGAGAATGCTCTGAAACTGCTTTGAAGAAAATGGGGTATCGAAAAGAGTTAAGTAGTGATTTGAAAAAAGTTATTGTAAACCTTGCCTGAAAAGTTAAGTCATTTAGAAAAATAGGATAAATTGTGAGCAAATTCCATTAAAGTACACAGTATATTGTGAACAAATTTAAATACAACGTCTCAACCAAAAAATACCGCGCGGGGCACCAGGAAACAAACTAAATGAGAGAGATGAACGAATAATGGTGAATGAAATAAAAAGGAATTTTAAAATTAGTGTACAACTTCGTCCAACAAGAAAGTGTGCGTGGGAAAGTAGTGTCCAACCACAATCCGTAGAATGCTGTGGAAAAACGGCTACCATGGTAGAAGAGTAAGGAAAAGGCCATTATGTTAGGAAGAAAAATCGTGTTCTTAGAAGTGAGTTCGCTAAGAGGCATTTGAATGACCCATGTGTGGCCATCGCCTTTCTCCACACTGTTGTGATGCCATTTGAACCAAATAAATTTATTGTTGTCTCATCTGACCAGATGACACTATCCCAAAATTCTTGATTGTCATTCAGATGCCTATTAGCAAACTCACGTCTAAAAGCATGTTGGACGAAAAAAAGGTGTTGTACTATTAATATAAATAGTGGAAATATATTTACTTTTTATTGTATCGTTTTGTGTTTATATATTTTAAAAATTTTTGGGATAGACTTGTTTCTACCCGGCCTACCCACTAAAGCCGCCACTGATGCTAACCAATGATGACGGCGACGCGGTGCTTCGAACAGGCTCATCGCATGTCAATGCCCTGTCCAGAAATGGGTCCCTCCTGAGACGAGACAGCAAATAAACACAGATATCTGCTCGCGTTGCCTCTGGCCCGGAGTCAAATCATGTGGGACCCATCCACCCAATTTCTTTTCTTCCCAATTTGTGGTAGATGGAGGTGCTGCCGAATGGTTTCTCCAGTCACACTACCCTGTCCGCGCAGTCACGACACCCTGACTAAACGCCTGGCATATCTTCCGCCCCGCTGCAGCGCGTTTGACCTCAGTTTGAACTCGTACAGTTTACACGCCCTTATGACACTGTGGAGGTCCCATGTTCGCTCTGACCTTACACAGTTCATGGTGTAACTGAACTTCCACACCCAGGTAGTATGTTGGATATACCCACACCAACAACTGACCTTCGCCTTATCTCCATTGGCATTCCTCACGGTGTTAGGGCCAACTGAATACAGACCTCCACAAAAAGCACAGAACTTCTTTGGTTACCTTATAGAAGAGTAGTACTGGGAGATAGGACGTCGAAGTGGAAGGGATGAATGCTTCACAACCATTCTATAGTAGCTTTTCCCAACCTTTTACACACTGCAGTCCCCTTTAGAGTCTACAATACATGCGAAGGACCCCTTGCAATATATATACGGTTAGTATTTGTATTTTTTCCCAACAGCATGTAACACTTGTTTGTCCAGTGTGAATATACTGGGGAAATTGCTCTGTAACCGCCAAAAAGTGAACTTTGTGTGCTAGATTTGTTTTAGTTTGTTGTAAGAAAACATCACAAAAACCAATATATGAAAACCACGAACCAAATGTAGCATGCAAACACTAAAAATAGTGAAAAGAACAAAAAGCTATTCATGAAAAACTCAAATTCTGGAGCCAGTACTTCTGGATCGCAAAGGGATCCTCCTGTTACAGGACAATGCTAAGCTTTACGTGGCCAGGATAACTCGGCACACCATTCTACGTTTGGATGGGAAAAACTATTGCATTCGCCATATTCCCTGGACATTGCATCGTCCAATTATCACCTGTTCCATTCCTTGGATAACCACCTCAGAGAAGGCCAGTTCAAATTCCTAGTAGAGGTTGAAAATGCACTTGATACCTTCTTCGCTTCACGGCCTACCAAGTATTACCGCGATGGAATCCATAGCCTTCCAGAACGTTGGCGGAAGGTCGTCGATGCTGAGGAGGACTATTTTTGATCTTTCAGTTACTTCTTAGGTAAGATATCGATGTTCGAAGGTGGTGGGTGAAAAAGCGAAAGAACTTTCTTGCTTACCTTTATATGTACAGAATAATATTTTAGCTCTGGTCACGAAAAGCCGGATAACAAGGAAGTTAAAATCGTGAGCGACTGACGACTGATCGAGAATAAAGCCTCTGAGAAATGTCTGAATTAACAAGTTTATATTAAATTTACAGACGTTATCATGTGCACATCAGAAAAGAATGAGGACAAGTGCCATATCATAACACCATTAATTCTATTTCTTATGCCAAGAAATATGAAAATTCGCCTATAGTTTCATTTTGACTTTAAGGTAGTCATATTGAACATAGCTTATACATTCGTACGATGTGTCTTTTTCGACATTTTCCGCCTTATGCAGAGTCGTTTTGACGAATGATTAGCGTCATTCTAAACGCCCGACTTCTGCAGGAAGCATATGTAAGTCGAACGCTTTAGTATGGCACTAATCACACGTCAGGAGCACTCTGCATATGACCTTTAAATATGTACAAACCAGAACTTTATAATTTAATGAAAGCCAATAAAGCTCGTTTTCGGACACTTAAAGTAGATTCGCTCCTTGCTGAATATGAACATTCAGTGCTTCGTTTGCCCTCGTACCATCCTGATCTAAACAGGATAGAGTTTATTTGGGCTGCAATCAAAGAATATATAGCAACAAGAAATACCACTTTTTCCATTAACAATGCGATGAAACGCGTCGAAGAGAAATTTACAATGATAACAGCGGAACAGTGGAAGGCTACGTGTGATAAAGAACGAAGATTTGAACAAGAATATTTGCAAATAGAACCTCAGTTAGACGTTCTTACTGAAAACATTACAATAAACTTGGCCTAGGACAGTGAAAGTAATAGTGATTCCTCAGAAGAAAGTGACCACGAGACGAAAAACGATGATGATGAGATGGATGGTATGGACGATATTGAGCCTTTATAAGTACCTGAAGCTTCAGGTAAGCCTATCATAATATATATAAATTTCGTTAAGTAGTTATTATCCATTGTTTTTACTTACATTGGAGGTTAGTATCGGCATGGAATAGAAACACTACCAAAAAATCTTCCCTCTCTCTCCACTGTCCCCCTCGCAGTGGATAGCGTTCTTGTTAGCAACCCGCTTCTCATAGCTCATACTATCTCTCTCGCTCTGTACCTCAGAAATTCGCCATTTTCTTACCATTTACAGAACATGATTTATTATTAACCTAAACTGTACTTCCCCTAATTATCCTACTGAAACATTTTATGGTGTGCTGTGTAGGCTAAGTACGAGGCTTTCAGACACCAGTACATTTTTTTCAATCTAACCAACAAGAGGGAAAAGGGATATTTCCGAATTTTGCCCCTAGATAGGGAATTAATTTTTTTCGTGGCTGGAAACACTGCTACCAGACAGACACAGACTATCTTAAAATTAACTTTCGTATACCACTAAGATATCCTACAAGTGTCGTGTCGATATCTATAAAACAAAGCTCGTACTTAAAATAAATTATGATAAACAGAAAAGAAAAATCAAGATTTAGAACCTAAATTCGAATTTTTTCGTGCGCTACCTAATTAACTCATTGTAACGATTTCTACTCGCTTTTGTTCAGTAAGGACCAATGTGCGACTGGCGTAAGTTGACTTTGCGCTGGGACGTATGGGTACGGATTTATAAACAAAAATTTCGAAAACTTAGAATTTTTTGCTCAAATGTAGGGAAATTTTAATTTTTCTAGTTGCAACACTGCACGCAGGCCACTCCAATTGATATCAACAATTAGGTATTTATCCGAGGTACCTACCTGGCAAGTCTTAAGGATATCTCTCCAACGAAGGAAGCTATAGGGAAAAAGAAAAAAGAAAATTCGAAATTTCTCGAATTTTTTACTTTGGGCTGAAATTTGAGAAGGAAATTCGACACCCAGAAAAAAAAGAAACTAATATGATAAACTATGGCCCAACCATATTTGACCAAAAGAATCCCAATATCTTAATTAGTGACCACACAGGAGCGGATTAAACAAGTGACACACCTCATTGTGCCACTTTGGTCATGTGGGTCCGAAAGAGCTAAAATTTGGTGACTGTGATTGCAACGCACCGGCATTTACATTACCTTCTGTATTAGAATGCTGTGTAGGTCGCTACTTATCACGTGTGGTATCCAGTAAAAAAAAAAAAAAAATGGTTCTGTCTACCTCGATGATATATATACAGAACTGATAAAAAAAAATAGAATAACACCACTGGATATTTCGAATGCATTTTCGATTACAGTATACTCGCGATTATCCGAGGTCATCGGACCAAACCTATCTCGGATAACAGAAGTCAGATACTCGAGAAGATTTACTTATCTTCCATAAAGTAGAACTAAATCTATTTTTCCCCGAGTAGTGTTTTGTATCGAAGTATAATATTAATACTGTTTGTTTATATCCAGTTATTACAGTATGAAATTCAATGAATTATAGGATAAAATTCTGAAAATTATATATTAGTTTAAGTTCTTAAAAAACAAGGTTTTATTACGTTCAAGCTGAAGATAAAAATAAATGTTTATAAGCAATAACCACTTCGGACCATCCGGAGTCTCGGATAATCGGGACGTGGTTAACCGAAAGTGTACTGTATACGGCAATGCTATTCAACCGGGGGTATGCGTACCCCTGGGGATACGCGAAGATGTTTCTAGCAGAGTTGGCGTGGGCCAATGAAAACTTGACTTACGACCTACTGACCCACCACCCACTGTGACCCACGACCCACCACCCACTGTGACCCAAGACCCACTGATCTACCACCCACCATGAACCACTCTCATCCACTATGACCTACTCTGACTCACCAAAATCCATCGTCATCAACTCTGAACTCGATCCACGGCCTCTTCTGTAGTGACTAAAGTGTTAACACTTGTAATAAAACAAGACTGAAATTTTCACTAATCGGAGTTTGAATTTCTAGTCAATCGCTCAAGCGCTACTCTGTTACAATAACGGTGGATCTGACCTTTAAAATATCAAATGGTAAAGTGTTTATCAGTGAAGAAATTGAAGCACTTCGAGGTGGGAGAAAATTAGTGTGTGCCTAAAATATACTTGTACTAAGAGAGTATTCTTGCAAGTGTTAATTTCTCAACGCATTCCAAAAGAAACTTCTATTCACATGAAAATACCCCTGTACAATATGGAAAAGGTTATGGTTTCTCAGTTCACAGTATTTTTGTCACAAAACACTTGAAAACTCAGTTTTTCATAGTGTATAAAGGTGCTCGTTTACCCTCCGTGAGAGCATCTCCATAAAGTATGCTCATAATTGTAATTTGTGTAATCACTAAAACACCACGTTAAATTTAAGCTACAAATATGCATAATTGCAATTATTATGAATATTTATTCAAAGTAATTTACCTAAAGCAAAGGAGAGACTTATTAAAAATTAGGTACAAAGTTGAATAACACAGATAAACCATTAGTAATACAAGTATACATTTTCCATAACTCGTAATTTGCCACCTTAAAACAAATCTGAAATCGGGTTTATATTTCCTGTTGGCTTCCAGAACTTTTTCGTGGTAAATCATCCGCAGCGGAATGATGTCCATCCTTCAACCAAGGAATAACTAGCTCATCTACTTTGAGCTTGTCTAGCGGTGGACCATTAACATTGATGAACAACAAGTTAGACAATGTTTAAGCACTTAGTCTATTTCTAATATCAGTCATCTGTAAATTCATAAGGGGAAATCCCCGTTCGCACTCTGTCGTGGAAACTGATAATACTTCTACTCGATTCTGCAACTCCTCATCGACAATCTGCAGTAGAAAGCAATGGATATATGAAGCAAAGCACTGTATTATTTTGTTTCTGATTTTTCTTCTTAACTGAATCACTGATTGGAAAAAGGGAATAAGTGCATCAGACCTAAGTTTTCAATAACGCTAAAAAACCTTCTAGAGGCGTTGTTTGTATTTGTTGCAAAAAGTGTATAATTGATTACTTGTAGCAAAACAACTAACAAACACTAAGACAACAAGAAGAATCTTGTATTGCAGCCCTGGAATTGGTTAGAAAAGCTTAAAAATGGAAAAAATATTCCCTTTTTCCAATCAATTAAAGTTGGGTGCAATTGTAATTGTGTGTAGGGTATGTAATGTGCAGTTTGATAGAAAGCTATGAAAATGTACATATTGAATGCAATGTTTTATGTTAATCTTGGATATATGTATTCGAACTATCACGCATATTAGGCTTCTAACACTTTTATTGTCACCGTTCGTTTTTCTGTACAGCACATGTTATTCGTACAGCAAGAAAAGTAATACAATAGACAACTGAACAAAATACGTAGCAAAATACGTTGTCACAGTAGAATGGGTTTACATAGGGTCCTATCCGTCTGCATCTTCTTCTTCTACAGTTTCTTGATCAGTGGTTTTCCATGAACAAATCATCCTGTTTGTATTGGTCAGGTATGTATTTGATGATTTGTGAAGAATCGTTGATCTTTTTCTGATTGATCGAGACTTGCCAATCGTATGCCTTTGACGTTGGCAGTGCAACGTTTGTGACATTACTTTTGAGTAATCGAAAAATATCAGTTCTTAGACCATTGATAAACTTATGAGCTTGGACATAACCTGGAGATTCTGCTTTGTAAACAGTGTGTCTATTTACTTACTTGGAATTTCACTGTTTTGTTCACAATGCTACCTGAAGATTTCTAAAGCGGTTACCACCAATGTTTAAAATCTAAGATTTCTTCATTGACAACTTCGTAAACCTGAAATGGAGGATCAGTATTTGTTGCATTCGTAATCATGTGGTTATACTGTGCTGGTAAATAAATGCGATTGTGTCGTTTGAGTTCTGGTTTGATTACAGCAAAATTTCGGTCACATGGTAAAAACTGTGACCTCTGACAGGCAAATATTGGTGTATAGTGGGAACCGTTATGATAGGGTCAGGCTGAAAAGCATTCATGTCATTTTATGATTGCAGTTTTGACCACCACTTGTATCACTGAAAACATGTAAATCTGTAACTGATTGGGGCAAAAAGTTCTCCATAGATTGTGCAATGCAAAAAGAAGGCAAAGTATCGTAACGAAAGCAGAGGGCTCTGGTGGTTGTCTACTTACACACAGTCTCACAGTTGTGGTCGTGTCCTGTAGTGACTGTAAGAAGGAAATAAGAAACGTAGTTATTCCCTTTTTCAAATCAGCAAGAGATTTTGCCTCCTACATTGGTCACATAGAGTTGCCCAAACATTCCAATTTTCTACTCAACGATGCAACTATCTTAAAGGAACACATCTGCTATCTCAGGTTAAAATCGCAAAAAATTGTACTTATTCCCTTTTTCCAATCAGTGGTTCAACTAATGTCGATCGTTTTCGATCATTTTTACAAACCAAATCACTACCAATTTTTCATATATAGAAAGTGCCCCCTCCATAAAGGAGTTTAAAAAAAAATGCTAGGACACATTCTGTTTATTTTCAATAAAGAGTTAATACACTGAATTTCAGCTCCGTAAGATTAACGGCTTGCGAGATACTCATTTTTTTTCCGCAAAAATTTGGATCCTCACTACCTCCTTAGTATATTATGTATTATAATGAAAGTAATATAACATCGCAGTTTGGATTAAGGCCTAACTATATACCAAAAGTAATTTCATTTGATTTTGCAATTTGACCGTGATGATCAGGCACATATAGTTAGATTCAATTGTTTATCTAATAATTTATATATTACAGTGATTCAAAAATGTATTTTTTCCAGTAGTTAGCTCCTCTAAAAACTCACAGGTCTCGAAAGCCAAGTAGTAATATAAGCAATATTGCTATTATTACAATTACAAATATCAATATCCAAAAGTGCCTGAAGTTCTTTTTTCACTTGGTTAAATATACTCACCTCAGGTAAGTACACAGAAACAGATGGAAAAGGAAGGGAAATGAAGGTCTTGAAAGTAAAACAAAGGCAAATTTACCAATCTTCAGAAGATACTGTCTACAATGCAGTGAGCAGATTGGATCCGTAGATCAGACTGAGTCGGTGGGTCGCAGTGGGTCATGATGGGTGGTGGGTCGCAGTGGGTCATGGTGGGTGGTGGGTCGCAGTGGGTTACGGTGGGTGGTGGGTCATAGTGGGTCACGTGCAGTTGACCCACGACCCACTCAGAAAACTTGACCAACCGACCCACTGCCCCACTCCATCTCTGGTTTCCGATATTTATTGAATGATCATAGTTGGAGAAAATACGTGTAGTAAGTTCTAAGGTTACTTTTAGTTTCTGAATTTTCAACATTGTCCTCAATTTGTAATTTATCAGGGAGGATGAGGGGAAAATTCCCCTCAGTAGAACTGAGTGTCTCCCATATGTCTTGAATTTTCCCATGTTAATTTATTCCGGATGTGCACTTTATCCCCTGTAAATAGTCTTTTGATTGGCACACTGATTGTATTTTTGTTGTGTCTCTATTTGTCCCCCTTTTTAATCAACAGAACATGTGTATTAAGTTCATTTTAATTTAATTTCTTTTAAACAGCTTCAGGGGAACACAATTGGATGGCGTAGTGTGTCTAGGAGTATGCGAGAAAAAAAGGGCTTGAACGGGACTTGGGCTGGCTGACACTGATTTATCTTGAGGTCGGGCCGGGCTGGGGCCGATCAATTGCAATTCTTTAATAATTATTGACTTTCGTTAAACGATAATTGGAATAAAGCCCAACGTTAAAGAAGTGTGTCCGTAAAAAAATGTTACAAAGAATGCAATAGCTATTTACAGTTTGTGTTGATTAGCGGCTCCACTTTCACTAAAGAGGATTGCAGGCATTATGCGGTAAATTGAGCTCTGACCTTGACCTTGACTGAACTCAAAATATAAAAAGAATTGGCGGGAATGTTTTGCCTGTCGCTAAACAATATTGCCATCTTCACTTTATGCTAAAAATCAATTAAGTTAGATTTTTGTTACAGGGAATGAAGTTTTTGTTCTCTCGATGACAAGCAAAGTTCTAGGAGGCAATGGTACCATTCGGGAGGCAAGCGTCAGGAAGTGAACCAAAGTTTAGAAAATGTTTCTGAGGGTTAGGACAAATTTAGTTCTAAATTTTGAGAGATTCAGGCTCGAGCTATTTTTTTTTTAATTTATCGGGCCAAAAACTTTTAAAACTTATCGGGCCCGGGTGGGCTTGGGCCAAGAATTTTAAAAAACTTATCGGGCCGGGCCGGGCTCGGGCCGAAAATCTCCAAAACTTGGGCTGGATTGGGCTCGGACCGAAAAATTCGGCCCGTGCAGGTCTCTATGCCAGTGTGTTGCATAGTGTTGTGTCATTGACAAATTGAAACGATTAGATTGTGCGACCTGTGAGAATTCTTACTCCCTCTTATAAGTGTCGTTTTGGCCTATGTTTAGCAGAAGTGGTCCAGCTCTTTTCTCTAAAAAATGTTACAATTTTGGTAATTTCTGTTCACATTCGGTTAGTGTAGGGTAGGGTTGGTTAGTTTAAGTTAGGTTAGGCTAGTTTAGGTTACGTTAGGTTAGTTTAGTTTATGTTATATTACTATAGGAGTCCCGCATAATTTTCCAAAAAATGATAGAATTTCGCTTATTTCTACTAATATTACGTTAGTTTAGTTTAGTTCAGGTTAGCTTACGTTAGTTTATGTTAAGTTAGGTAAGATTCGGTTACGTTATGTTACGTAGTACTTGCATCGCTCATTTCTCCTGTAAATTTTGTGGTTTTGACGTGCTGCTGGACCCCTTGTACTAAACATACCCCGTCGTTTTTTATTATTTATTTATTAAACCTAGGTATACCCCAGTATCAAAAAGATCATCGAAAAGAAAGAAGCATATTTTTTAAAAGCTTCTGTTGTAGTGACATTTTTAGCAACTTTTGGATTTGAGTTTAGCTCCATTTTATCAATAAGAGCTGGCAGCAATGGTTGGTTTCATTGATGGTGAGTGTTCAAGATGGCGGACCCGCTGAGTCTCCTACGGCAGTACAATGTAAGCAAAAAGGAAATTATTGAAAGAGAAAACCAGATTATTTTTGGTGAATTCTCATGGCCAAAAAATGTCAAAACGAATTATCTTATGTATGGGTAAGTACTCGCTTTTGTAATTTTTAGTGAGAATGGAAGTTGTGACCCCTTCACTTCGCCTTTTAATTCATAATGTTGGCTAATCATTTGTTTTAAATCGATTGTAATTAGTAGATAATCACTTGTAAATTAGTACATCAGGAAATATTTCTATGCGTTATGTACTATATTATATTTTTTGTGTTAAGGAACAAATTACATACATTGAGTCATTTTAATTTAGGCTACATACGTGGAACTAAACAGGGAATCGGTATGATATAGTTGACAATTTCATGTCGTGTATTTACTATAACATTCGATAAGACCTCGAAAAGAAAGAAAAAATGATGTTATAATTGGAAACTGATAGTAATATTAGAAAAGTTAATCTTTTGTATAATATTAAGATATATTTGTTTATGCCTTAATTTAGCTCCACGTATTCATTGCTTGCAGCAAAGGAGTAGTCTATGTCTAAATATTTTCGACATATTAGTAACATAAAGAGCATTATTTTCGTACATGTGCGTTTTAGTGGGTTGTCATGTAATCTCGGGTGATTATGGTCAATTTGAAAATACTTCTGTAAATTGTTAGTACCTTCACTAAATATATTACGCAATTATTGTCCTTCGTATTGCCATCTGGCGACTTTCAACATGATACTTGCATTAATAATAATAATAAAAAAAAAAACAATACTATTGAAATCGCAGTTGATGAAATTAGCAATTAAAAAATAGTATTGTTTGCTATAGACCTACCTTCTCTGATTTTAGAATTTACACTGCGAGAACAATTACTGTGTATTGCAAGCGTAATTCAGTGCTCGAAATGATTTAATTACTGAACTTTCACAGTACCATATAGTCAGAGTCGGAATGCCTAGCACGTTGCCCTTTTGTGAATTCAGAAAACTTTTCTCCGAAAACGTATTTGCCATGGAAGGTGACTAAGCTCCCAAGCAATAGTCGGCGTTACTCTAGCAGACAGTTCTACCAAATTTCTTATATTTTCAGGTCAGGATAGAGGTTTGTATTTCTTTCAGGAAAGCATGTATTACATGAGATTCATTACTACATGCAGATTGACTTTTTCGGAGCTCCTTCGTGGCTAAGCGGTTAGCGTACACGCCTTTGCCGTGGGAGCTTATGTGGTTCGGATTCCACGTTAATCAGTAGGTACATGTCTCATATAGCCTCGCTGCTGAACGGGACGTTAAACTCAAAATCAGCTCACCTCAATACAGTGTGGACGTGCTGCATAAAAATTACAGTGCATAAAACACGAACCAACATGTGCTAAGTGGCCTCTAACAAATATGAATGCTATCTAACCCAATCGGAGCAGGCGCGTCAGCGATGGATGGTTTACGTATAAACAAGGATAGTGGGAGAGTATACTTACACATAGGCCTAAAATACTTTCACTATCACTCAAAATTCATTTCAATATGCTGTGTACTGGTAGTAGTTACCTATATTCACACACTCATTCCTTCGCGAAATATGTTTCACTTCGTATATACCTATAAATTTTCCATTTGGTAGAACAGTCTGCTCGAGTGAACCCCAATAATCTTGGTCTTTCTCTAGCTTCAACATGCTCCGTGCCTTCTTGAAATATTTTTATATTTTTAGGCTTATTATTCTGCATTTTTATTCAGCTGTAGTTACAGACCTAATTGTTATTACAGTATAGAGCCATCTGGAGGATGTTAGTCGTACATCAACAAGTGATGTGTGGGTGGCTCTTGCGATAGACCGATGGTTTGCTTGACCCATTGCTTTAGGATATCTAGGGGGGGAGAGATATGTTTATAGACTTGTCATGGGATATGAATTAGAAGCAAAATGTGTGATTATTAAAGAAGGTGTGTGGTAACTAAATTATATTTATTCTACATGTTATATCTGAAGAGACGTATTAAAAGCCAAATGGGATGGCATTTAGTATCTCTCCCAACTCGTTTCATGGTTCCAGAACCGAGTATCTTGTTTTTGTTTAATTGTGATAAAAGTTGAAGTACAAGGGCCCTGAGGACTTCTAACTCCCTTCGCTAGCTGTCCCTAGCTCAGCTATGTTTTGTGAAGTAAGTAACACACTGTAAGTCTTATATGTGCAAGATTGGGGGAAATACTAAATATCGGCCGCCAAATGCATAAGTCACCTTCTAATTTTGTTACTGCAGACTGGTTTGGATTTAATCCGTTCTCAGCTTGTCGAAGTTCGGGATCCACGCAGAAATGCGGTCACAGGAGTTGGCGCGTTTATGATGTTAAGAAAACGATTAGGAAAAAAGTCTGTTTATCTGAGTAGTGCGTCGTGACATTTAAAAAGAATTCCCGGTATTTAATTCCCTTTATTGTTGTTAACGTTCACAAGCATATGAGTGAAATAATCTCAAAGTAATAAAATACTTTAAAATGTTGGCAGGAATAAAAAGTCAACGAAATAGTGCAGCTTTTTTACAAACGTCACAATGCACCACTAAGGTAAACTAACATTGATAAATAATGCGTAAACTAAATAATGCGTTGAAACACACACCTTAACATTTTTTAATGCTTGTTTTATATGGATATTGGTGCATTTATTTTCCAAACTTTATATATATATATATATATATATTTAGCACTAAGCTGTAGGGTTATCAACGCCACTTAAAAATGATAATGCCCTCTCTCTGTTACTTGTATTTCAGTATATTTGTTCTAACACACTACCTCCAAGTGAAGAAAATATTTATTGTGCGAGAGGATTGCCAAGTCTAAAAAAAACCCTCAAAATTCCTTATGATATAGGTCTAAGTGTGAAGTATATCTGTTCGTACCCGTCCATGGGAAGAAACTGTACTATCGTAAGCAATGAGAAACTGAAATCTGTACTGATCATTTTTTGTATCTACTAGTAACTCCTACTTCTTTAAAATTATCGAAACAGAGGAGCAAAAATATATTAATCTTTACGTGGCAATTTTGCGATTTGGAAAATCAAATTGATTCTTTACACTTCAACTACAAGAAACTGCTTTAAGAAGTCCTTTTTCACTCTCAATAAATGTATAAAATTCCTTACAAGTAAATTCCAAATTTTCCCTGATACAGTCGGTGTCATTTCTTTAAAATCATCTAAACAGATGAACAAAGTATATTATTAATCGTTGATAGATGGTGAAAGGTGACGGTTTTGGATTTACAGAATGAAAGTTACTTTTTAAATCTATACTTCGAACTAGATTAAATTGCCTCGAACTAGATACAAATTTGAAGAAGGAAAGAAAGAAAGAAAAAAAAAAACATAAAGGTGTTAGTAAGAAGTTTGTACCGGTCACCGGCTTTAATCAGAATAACAGCAATATTTCTGGCCAGGCCGGCCAACTGGCAACTGTATGTGCGATCAACGTAAGGAAAACTTTCAGAAATATGTGATTAAGGGCCAAAAATCCAGTTCTGTCGCCCACTCTGAAAAATGCAATCTCTCTTGGTTATAGAGTAAATGTTACTCTTTACGCAACTAATAACGAATTCTATGATTGAAAGGGAATCATACCACCATGCCATGCTATGAATGGATGTTTTACTTATTAATTTTACAGTAATTCTAACTATGATACATGACAGGTACTACTTATATATATATATATATATGTATACAGGGTTTTCATAAAGTATTGACGGATTTAATTCGCTTATAATTTGCATAAAAATGCTGATATTGAAATCAAATAAAGTGTAAACGGTAGCGGAAGGATTAAATTTTTACCTGTAATCTGCACCAGCTCAGTTCCTTCACCGCCACACCTCCAACTGGGCGCCACTAGGAATCGACTTCTGTGGGCTGTTGATGATGCCTTCCCTTACCCTGCTCACTGTTGCAGGCGATGTTGGCGGCCTCCCACTTCGAGGACGGTCCAGGACGCTTCCTGTCTCCAAGAACTTAGCATGCCACTTTCGGATTGCACTCTCAGTCGGTGCCGGCTTTTTGAACTCTTTGGTGAACTTTCGACACACCAGAATTGGTGATTTTTAGCTCTGCGTACCACAGAATACATTGCGCTTTCTCTTTCATTGACGCCATCTTTGATACGGTAACAGTGTTGCCAACTAAAAATTTAATCCTTCCGCTACCTTTTGCACTTTATTTGATTTCATTATGAGCATTTTTATGAAAATTATAAGCAAATTAAATCCGTCCAGACTTTATGAAAACCCTGTATATATATATATATATATATATATATATATATATATATATATATGAAATTATTAATATTTATAGATTTCATCTTTGTTTAAATTAAGCATTTACCTTTTTTGTCATGTAGTATTTATTTTTTTTCCGTTTATATTTTGTTCACCTATCTTTGTGATATTCTTATCAGTAATACCGACACGAGTACGGTTTTTGCAACAATTTAATCAAGAAATGATATTCTACATTAATGTAGGATTAAAAGAATAATGTTTGTAATTACTTCTATGTATAGAAAATCAAAATCTAGGACGCAGCAAGAGAAGCAGCTCAAGATTTAGGCCAATTCGTTTCTCTGATAATACTTGTAGAGAGAAGGTGAACGAAATATACGAGGGAATAAATCACTACGAAAATAAAAAAATATAAAATTTCTGTTAAGTTTGCACTTACATTTCGTTGCGTATTTGCACAAAATTGTTCTAATACTTTTTTTCCCCATCATTAGGTCGGGGAAAGATGGAGCTCAGAAGGATTATTACACACTGGAGTGTCTATTGTTCCTTCTCAAGAATATCCAGCTCTCGCATCCAGTATATGTGCGACAGGCTGCAGTAAGTATACGTATTCAATTTCTTTTATATATACAGGATGGCCCAAAACTAGGTATACAGTCCCATACTGATCAACTCATTGCTTTTTATATCATTTCTTATTGTTATCCAGCAGGTAGGCTTAGTTTCTTTATAATTTGTTCTTACATATTCAGTACTTTAAGCTTGGAACAGCCGGAACAAATAAACCCATAAACTAGAATGTTATATTTCATCAGTGCAGGGGTGTATACCTACTTTTGGGCCACCCTGTATAATATAGTTGGTGACTTAGAGTCGGTTATAAAGGTTAACTACTACTTTTATCACTGACTTTCAACAAGAAAACATTACTACTACTAATAATAAGATATATCACTAATGTAGAAAAGCTAGTGTAAGATTATACAAATATTAACAGTCTTAGGAATAGGGCAAAAGTAATGTAACCGCGTCTATAAACGTAAGATAGTTAGTTTAATCGAGAATGTTCGTGCAACCAATTTTTGTACGAATTCTGGTCTAGTGCAAACGCAGTAAAATCGTCGGTCGACGATTGATCAAAGTAGTATTTTTAGACTATACTGAATAAGAATCGACCATCTGGTCGACATACAATCGGGCAGTAAGTCGATCGATTACTAACTATATATATATATATATAGTGTTGGCCTAAGATCTAAATGGTGTTTTATGCAAGACTGAATGATGGAACCCTTTACACCAGGGGTTTGGGAGTATAGAATATCTCTCAAGCAGCAAAAGTGGATGTTTTAAAAATCAGCAGTTAAAATTAGCATTTCGGACCTGAAAGTAAAGTGAAATAGCCTAATACATTAAATGTACACTTTTTATAGACTGCAATTTTTTTTTTTTTTAACTGTCGCTTATATGTCATATGAAAGGTTTTTTTTTTTTTTTTTTTTTTTAATGTATGTATGAGTTTACAATGCCTCAGTATGGGAACCATGTGTAACACGACATATGGCTAGACGGTAATCAAATTTTTGCCATGCTCGTTGGAACATATCCTGAGAGACATTGGTAGCAGCTTCTTCAATCCTGCTCTTGAGCTCTTCTACATTATCTGGTAACGGTGACACATACACAATATCTTTTGTTTATCCCCATAAGAAGTAATAACAAGGAGTTAGATCTGGGGATCTTTGAGGCCACTTGTCGAAACACTGATCATTTTCCCTGCTCGCCCTATCCAGCATTGAGGTAACTCATTGTTCAGGAATTCAAGAACGTCGTGATGATAATGGGGTGGGACCCCATCCTGCTGGAACAGGAAATGGTCAACATCTTCTTGCATTTGTGGAACAAGCAATGCTGAAACATATCAAGGTACGTATGGCCAGTTAGTGTTTTCTGCGAAAAAGAATGGCCCGTAAAGTTTCCTCGATGACACTGCGCAGACAACGTTTACTTTGGGCGAATCACGTTCATATTCGACGAATTCGCGGGGATTTTGTGTGCCCCATATTCGACAGTTATGTCTGTTCACTCTGCCATTTGTGTGGAAAGTCTCCTCATCACTAAAGATAGTACAATCCACGAAGTTCTCTTCCTCTTCCATGAATCGTTGCACTCAGGTACAAAACTCATAATGCTTTTGCTTTAATTGATGCAAGAGCTGCAGTTTATAGGGCTTCATACACAGTCTTACTTAGCGTTCTCCGCACTCGTCCTTGGTATTTGTAGTTCGCGGGATGCTCTACGGACAGACTATTTTGGACTTCTTACAAATGACTCTCTCACATGGTCAGCGGCCTCCTTACTCACTGTAGGACGGCCACTTCTTTTGTTAGAACACAGGCAACCAGTTGTCTCAAATTTATCATGCCAGGCATAAATAGACTTCCTGCTTAATGCTTCTTTCTTGTACCTTGTTCTAAACTTCCGTTGTACGTCTGTAGCACTCTTGTTTTTATCGAACTCCAACACACAGAAAGCACGCTCAGCACCAGAAGCCGCCATGTTCACGACACGCCAACGCCAACTGCGGTGAATGTGGGAACTACGAGCATTGCCTGAATAATAATAATAAAATCAGAGATGCTCTTTGAGATAGTCTTTCATGTGACACATACACGACAGCTATGTCACTTGTAGTTTTTGTGTAATAAATTAAGGTAAATGTTACCGGACTTTTGGAACACGGTGTATAAAAGACCTACTACATTGTCCGTTCAACTACAGTACGTTTTTCAAAGGACACTCAAGTAAACTACCGTAAACTTTAATTTAATCTAAATACACCGATAATAATGGAAATATAATTGGAAATAGGATCGTATCTATGATATTGTTTGTTTTCGTTTAGGAGTTAGTAAGAGCAGTGTATACAGTTATTTTAGTAAATAGCAGACTTGTAACAGCAATTGCGGTATTTCAGCGTACATTATCATTGAGTTAGGTTTTTATAATACACTTTCTTAGCTTTAGGAAGTAGCAGTAAGAATCCCAATGGCAGAACTTTCTGCAATAAGGTGTTGTAAGTCAAAAATTTCTGCAAGAATTTTCTACAGAAGAAACACTTGTGATTGTTAAAAATACGCTTTACGCGACGTAAAAAACCAGTTCAAACTATATTTATGCGAGTCGTCCTTGTATTTAAGACATCTACACATAACAGGCATGTTTTTCCACTTCTTTTTGTCTATTTTTTCCCCTCTGGCAATTTTTCTGCACAGGTGCTGCAAATTTTCTGCGACCACATCGCAGATCGCGGCATGTTCTGCTATGGGGGTTAGGATGAGAACATAATTTCGAGAAAATTAACAATTTATTATATAATTGAAATTTTGAACAATCATATTGTACAAGAAGCATTAATTATTTTACTTAGTGAATAAGAGAATTGAAACATTTTCTTTGGTGCACAAATATCCAATTATTTCTTCCAAATTTGCATGGTAATTTATGTTAATTTTGAGATTAAATTTGTGTTCCTTTTGTTAACAAGAATCACAAATGTGCAAACTTAAGTTTTATATTACAGAAAGAAAAATTAAAACAAAATTTACATTAAATATTAAATGCGCAAAGTGTTTCAATTCTTGTCATTATTCAAATCCCTATTACACTTCATTACTTTTGTAGTTACATAAGAATTTTCGGCACCATTTATTCTTATTCACATGACAGGGATTTTTTGACATCTCGTACCATCAAACACTACACATAGCATAGAGTTAACATGACATACGTAAATTCGCCGCTAGATGTCACGAATAATCAAACATAGCTATAAATAGCATTGAACTTTAGAACACTGCAATGTTTCCAACTCATTTGATCAGCTGATTTTACAGGGAGTTGATTCTGACACCAAGATAAGACAAAAAGTATAGACCAACGGGTGCAGAAATTCGTCATTTTCGAGTTACAGGCAACCAAAAACATTAAAAAAAAAAAAAAAAAAAAAAAAAAAAAAAAAAAAAAAAAAAAAAAAAAAAACTTTAGAAGTTCATAGCTCCAATGTTATGGGACCTATGTAAGTACCTTAGGATTCTGGAACACGTATTTTTGGATAGTGCATATACTGTAGTTCCTAAGTGAGGTTTTAACCCAACTACGGTAGGTCCCATAGCATTGGAGCTATATACATTTAAAGTTCATCGGCAGCCTGTAACTCCGAAATCACGAATTTCTGCATTCAGGTTAGTCTATACTTTTCGTGTTATCTTAATGTCAGGGATCACCTTCGAAACGTTGTCGGCGTTGTTTTGAGGGGTGTTTCGAAACAACACCGACAACGTTTGGAAGATGATTCCTGATACTAAGATAAGACGAAAAGTATGGACCAACCGAAGTGTACAAATGCTTCCTTTCGGGGTTATAAGCTGCCGGAAACATGAAAAATGAAGTTTAAAGGCCCAAAGCTCCAAAACTATGGGACCTACCGTAGTCGGGTCAAGACTTCACTTAGGAGCTAACATGTGCGCTATCCAAAAATATATGTCTCAGAATCCTAAGGTACTCGCGCGACAATTTTTATAGAGGCAGTTTGGCTACAGGCATATGATTTGAAGTACTCACCAACTATTTTTATAAAAATGGTTGCGGAAATACCGCAGGATTCTGAAACATGGATATTTGGATAGAGCCCATACTAGTTCCTAAATAAAGTCTTGACCCGACGTCGGTAGGTCCCATACTTTCGGAGCTATGAACCCTTTAACTTTTTTTTTTTTTTTTTTCATGTTTTCGGCAGCCTATAATTCCGAAAGAAAGCATTTGTACACCCAGATTTGTTAGTCTATACTTTTTGCTTATCTTGGTGTAGGAATCACCTCCCAAACGTTGTCGGTGTTGTTTTGAACACCTGATATATATATGAGAGAATTGTGTGTGTGTATCATAGCTTTAGTTTTCAAATATTTCCATTAGGAACGAAATGGCAAGATAATTGTGAAATTAGAAAAGTAGACTAATCTTTATGTGGATTATTCGAAACATTGTAATCACATCGATGACACCCCAATCATCAGCTTCTGTTTTGATTTCGATTATCCGTGGTCATATCGTTGATCAGTTGTTTTCTTTCCATCATATGTTATAAATCGTCTTATCAATGCTGTTTCTTTCCCTCTTTTTAACGGTGTTCAGTGTTTAAGGATATAAATTGATGTTAATAGTTTGTATACGTGCCCTAATTTTTTACTGCCTTTAATATTTACTGTACTAATAACTGTTCTGTTTCGATGTTGGCTGACACCTTCCTGAGCAGATCAGGAAACTCACTGGCAATCTATCTTTCAGCATTTACTCTTGCTCTTTTGTTAATATGACAATGTTAATTCCCTTGCGCTAAAATCCTCATGCTTTGAAATCGTTTATTGCTGTGAAAAACGTATGTCGAAGACTTCCGTAATTTTCTGTTAGTTTTTAGAAACTTTGATCACTTCTAACAGGGCATTAAATATTGGACGGAGTAAATAAAAGAATGTTGTACAAACTCTAATACTTTATTTTTTTCCATACTATTTCTAGCTCTGAGCCGATTTTCTTAAGTCTTTTTCATATCCACATGTTTGTAATCGTTTTAGTATACCGTGGTAGTATATGGATCTACGTCTACAGTATCCTATAGGAATCGTTTTCTGAATGCTATCTTCACTCTTATTCAAAAACCCACAAAGAATGCTAAGGTCAAGGAGAAGAAAGAAGAGAAAAATAATTAAACAACATTTCAAGGTGTATTCCGGAGGACTATGATTAAGCAAACTGTAGGGGTTGCGAAATATATAGTATAAAAATAACAACGCGTGACTCACCACATAGGTAACAATATTTGCTCTTTATAAGCTTTTCTTGTTGTGAAGGTCTTTCGCCATTCATACTTTTGTTTTTATTTCTCACTACTAATACTAATACTACTAGATATCGGAAACTTCACCAGTTCTACTTTTCATTTTTATACAGTTTGTATGGACCGATGCTTCTGTCCAGTCACTATTATTTGTGTCATTCTAACTTTATTTTCATCCCGTATTATTCCCCTAGCTTTTTTTATTCAATCTATTATTTATTTTTTAAAATTCTATTTAAATCGAAATAATATGCGGAAAAAAGAGGAAATTCTCTACACGAGGCATGTGAAACTTTTTCTTAACTCTTACTCAAATACTCCCATGCCCCGGGAATTTTAATTGGATGATTATATTCCTGGATGATTTGAGTAACCAATCATTGTCTTCGACAGCCTGACATTGAAGCTAAGAAATAAGTTTTTTTTTTTCTTCCATATTTTAAAGTTATCTATCGTAATTCATATCTTTGCTTTTATTTATCGTTCTCACTTTCATGACTAGTAATATTACCAAGATATCGAATAGAGTTCGCGTGACCTCGCGTAGCGTTAACGCTTTCGCCTTTGGTGCGAGCGGTGCCAGGTTCGATTTCTGGTGGGGAGACTCGGTCGAAAAGGTGTCAAACTTTTCCAGGGCCAGTCATCCTGAGTGGGGGTTTTCTCATTCACAACAGGCAAATGCCGGGATGGTACCTAACATACAAGTCCTAGGCTGCTTCCTTCCTCCCCAATTCCCCGGACAGTTTGATCGCCGAGGTACGTCATCCCTCATACGTGATGACGTACTAACATGGCCACAGGTGCTGAAAGCCCAGAAATCTAATTCCTAATTCTAATTTTAATCAAATACAATTCACCGATTCAGCATTTTCTATCCTCTTATGTAGTTGTTATATAGAACATATATATATTCGTGCTTATTCAGTAAAATTTGAATATTGAGGATGTCTTAGAGGACCAAGAATCTGGCTTAACATACCAGTGCGCTAAACACTCTGCAATACAATTCTACTTTTCTAGCATTCGGGCCACATAAACTGTCTGCCACAACTACTGTTGTGCTGGGAATCCGAACCATCGCAGTAAGTTCAAATCTCTCCCACAGGGAATAAAATCCAGGACCGCGTGCTCTTGAGTCACTAGACCAGCATGAAGAACCTCACCGTCAAAAGTGTTGATTCATATAAGGCACTGAAATATTTAGAGACATTAATAGTTTTGATATAGTTCATTAAACAAGGCCAAATGCAGGGTTCCTATAAACCTGGAAAATCAGGGGGAATCAGAGAAACGACATTTGATCAGGAAAAGTCAGGGACGCAAATAACTAGTCAGGCAAATTTTGCCAAACATATATCTTACAAATAAAGAAACTGAAAATAGATTACAGAAGACTACTAGTACGCAGAAGTTACATATTAAAATAATAATATTTTTAAATTACTGGATAAATTGAGATGAACTCAGTCAGTAGAGTGTGAGACTGCCAATCCGGTTATCCGTATTCTATTCCCGGTGGATGTAGGAGGAGTTTTTTTTTTCTTTCTTTTAACTAGGCCGCAAATCTCGGGCCTGGGGAACAACAAAAACTAAAGATATAGCAAGTAATAGAAACTTGAGGATTAAACGGCTTGAACAGCAAAACAAATTAGTAAGAGAGAAGCAGACTGCATGCAGTTAGACATTGAAAACAAAGTACAAGAACTTCTTAAGACAGTTAAACATAAGTAAAATTTCTTATTGTCTGTATGTTTCATAAAGAAAATTAGAAAATTCCATCCATATCAGTGGAATTAGACATTGATACTATAGTAGTGCAGGAACTGAAAAAGAAAAAGGGAAAAATGGAAAGAAAAGTAAACAAAAGTAGCATGTAAAATTTTAGGTGTTATTAATTTCGTAAGTAGTTAGTATCAGTCGAGTTGTTAATATGTAACTGAACATTCATTTGCCCTTCCCGTTGGTTTTGGCTAATGCATGCGCCTTTAGTACACGTGGTCGCGGGTTCGATTCTCATTGGGGAAGAACAAATATTTTAATTGTATATTCACTTTCATTCATCATTCGGCATACGTGTGGAACCTTAACTAAAATTTCATTTACCGGTAATTTCTTTGAAGAGTCAAATGTAATTTTGTGGATGACGTATATTGTTATAGTTCACGAAGCAGGTGGAATTAAAACCATAGAAATTGGGACAAGAATATTAAAATATATCAGGGTGTCTACTAATACTGGAAATACTTGAAATATACTGGAATTTAATTTTGATACTGGAAATACTGAAAATATACTAGAATTTTGATCCACATGCTGAAAAAATTATGAAATATACAAAAATTATCATTCTTTATAATCTACCTTGTATTTTTGAACTCCGAAAGTCCAGGATAATAATAATCTTGTATTATAACAAGAATAGAATAATGTTCAATTATTTATACAAATGATATAACTTAATAATACATTTAGATAATTCAAGTAATGCCCTTGGCTTACTGTATCAGGCCTGCGAGCAGACTATCTACGGGATATGAAAGTCATGAATTGAGGTTGTTGGTCAAAGGAAAGTAGTGAAATTTATGAGAAAAATAGAAGTGATTTTATAGAACAACAAGACTTATGTTATACAGTACAGTTACTGAAATAATAGATTATGATTTTCCCTTATGATCCGGCGTTAAGACGTGACGCCATCTCTCTTGGGGTTGCAAATAGTCATTAACTTCCCCCTTTCTGCTAATATTGTGTTCAGTTTCCGCTTTTTTTTTTTTTTTTCTTTCTTTCTTTCTTCAATACCTCACGTATAATAACAATGAATATGCAATGCTTCAAGTACAGTATATAGGTTGCAAACTAGTCAGTAAAGTCAGTAAAAATATGCCCAACGATGGGAAACTGAGGGCCAGTTTTAATGTTTGGTATGGATGTGGCACATTGCTTGTGTAGATTTCAGCGCTTTCGTAAGCAGCTACATATATCTAATCATTTGTATTTCAAAGAAATCAAGGCTACCTAATTTATTAAAAATAAAATATTCATTTGATGGTGAAACAATTACAAACCTGAAATCATCAAGAGTGAGATTATTCCTAAAAAACTTTTAAAAAATCATTGTATTAGGTACTAGAATTTTGTTGATATTTATACTGAATATACTGGAAATACACTGGAATTTTGAAATTGAAACTCAGTAGACACCCTGTATATGATATAAACATTTGTAGGAAGGAAAACTTTTTGTAACTAAGCATTACATTCTAATCTAGTATTAGAAATATCTTGAAAAGACAGAACATAAGGCAAAGTATGGTTGGTTATAAGGGGAGAAGAAGACCGACGAAGAAAAGTTAGGGAAAGTTAAGAAAATTAAAACTAATATATCATAGAAACCCTGAAATGCCAGCACTGACCTAAAGAGTAAGAACACGAGATGATCTAAGGATGAACTGAATAGTTAGTGATTAGTGCAATGACATGATAAGGTAGATATTGAGTTTGATTCTCTGCCTAAGAGCACTTATTCATTAAATCAAAGTAATCCAACATCTCTATCATAAGTCTTGTACTCTAGGTGTATGAAGCTTTATTGAACGAATGCAGAATATCGATGGTTTTGTATTTTAAAGTATAATTGGTGGTTCGTAAGACATGTTAATTAAAATATTAATATTATGTGTATATTTCAGGCTGTCAACATTCCTGTCGTTCGAAGACCTGACCGGAAAGATCTGTTGGCCTATTTGAATGGCGAAACCTCTTCGTCTGCCAGTATTGATAAGGCTGCGCCGTTGGAAATCCCAACGCAAGTGAAGCGAACAGCCGAAGATACTTTGGAGTCACTTGCCAAGAAACCTCGTTTTGAGGAGACCCAAGTCCAGAAGGTGAAAGAACAGTTGGCTGCACGATTTGATGCTCCCAAAGAAGCGTCCGTGACAGTTGATAACATAAAGTAAATATATATATATATTTTTTTTGTATATTCTTTTAATTTTATGCAATATGATTCGCAGTTTTCAGAAAGATTGTTAAAATCAAAATAATACTAAAAATCGCGGAAAACTCTATATCGGGAAATAACCGCATAGTAAAAGAATAGGGTTTAGTTTAGACGTTCGTTAAAGGCGAAACTGCATTACTAACTTACAAGGGACATCACCCAATTGTCCGGCTCCGATTTCTTTCTTTTCTTTTCTTTTTTAAGAGTTGTGATGTGGTTATTAAATATTACTGCAGAAGTCCCTTACTACCCTTTGTAAACAGAGTGTTAATGAAAGAACAACAATGTAGATACATATAAGGCCTAGGGGGAAGTCGTATGGTAGGTATTAACTTGACGATAGCCATCTTGAAATCCGCCATTTTGAATTAAGGTCAAGTTTTTGAAATGGGGGTGGGGTAATATGATACATAATTTCGGGCTAGAATTTAATCAGGAAGACAGTGGTGAAGTTATTTTTAAGATACGCAGTTGCGATTTGTCAGTTCATGAATAGTGTTGTGATAAGCATACAGCAATCTTTCTGAGTTTGAAGAATTATTTATTTTAAACCAGAATACATGAGAAGCCTATATGGACCTATGTGAAATAAAGAAATACAAATGAAATTATAACAAATTGTTGTTATATCAACACTAAACTATCAGAAAATGTAGCCTACAAGTTGCGAAACGCCAAACAATAAAATATTTTTAATAAATACAACTTTAAAGGGACAGCACCAATGATAGAAAATATCAAAGAGGCATAATATGACTTTCCAACACGCTGTTTGTACCATGAACATGATATGAAAACAGGGAACTTGTTTATAAAGAGGTGTAACTTAATGGAGTTCCCAATCAAAAGTGATTATAAATCTTACAAATATGAACCTTCGACAACAATCGCTAGCAAACGAATGACATTTTTGTCTGATTTGCTAAAAAATTGCCATAAAAATAAATAAATAAACAGTAAAGACATAAATATAAAACAAAACAAAAGACGATTGATTTACTCAACAATCATATTTCGGTTTTCTTTTTGAAATGAATTTTCATTTGATTTCTCATCTCATCTACTATCCTTACAAGCTAGGTCTTGGGTGTTACCTGGATGCGAAGTTGGAATTGTTTCGTTGTGATTTGATTCATGTCAGTAAACGAGGTTTTGAAGGGCAGATATAGGAAATAAATAGTTACATTGCAAGTCTTCAAAATTCAGAAAAATTGCTGGATGCATATCACAACACTATTCATGAATTGATAAATCGTAACTAAAAAAAAAAAAAAAAAAAAAAAGTAATAAATTTAGATAACATGAGCCATGGCAACAATTGCAAAGTGCCAGTTGGAATCTTAAAACATGCGGTGAAAATTAGGAGTGTTGCTAATTTGAAAGACCAAATAATGGACGTTTGGTGCACATTAGAAAGAGTCGTAAATTCATACTGGTTAACTATAGAGAAAAAAATAAGCATACCATTGGCTTTTTGGGAAAATTTGCTATTAAAATGGTGTGTCACATGCTATGGTTTTCATTTTCAAAACTTCACTTTAATTCAAAATGGCCGCCGTCAAGGTTACCCTTACCGTATCACTTGCCTCTAGGTATATATATTACCGAAGCTTTTATGCACTTATTATCATTAATACGCGGGTTAGAAGCGGAGGTAAGGGACTTACGCACATGTAAGTATAGGCAATTAATATGCCTGTAACTTTTCCTCAAATGGGCGTATCTAAATACTAACTTCACCATTGTCTTCCTGATTAAATTCTAGCCCGAAATTATGTATCATATTACCCTATTTCCATTTAAGAAACTTGACCTTAATTCAAAATGGCGGATTTCAAGATGGCTATCGTCAAGGTAATACCTACCATACGACTTCTCCCTAGGCCTTATATATATCTACATGGTTGTTCTTTCATTAACACTTCGTTTACAAAGGGTAGTAAGGGACTTCTGCAGCAATCTCTAATAACCACATCAAAACTTAAAAATTATATATATATATATATATATATATAAAAAAACACACCATGTCAAAAATTTCTGTCATCACAAATAATGCATACATGTCCTCTATCAGGAAAAAAAAAATGAAATCGGAGCCGGACAATTGGGTGATGTCCCTTGTTAGACAAAGGAAATAAAAAGAATTTGTTATAATAATGTGCAAATAATTTTCGTTTCTCAACAAGAAGCTGTGCGTTTACAATCACGGGCATTGGATTAAATTTAGCAAGATTGCTCAGTATTCTTTTTTGTCTTTGGAACTTAACCCGGGAAAGCTAAAGCTAGCTTTATAGTTAATTTTTAACGATTATCAATTAAAAAATGCTGTAACTTAGATAGGTGTTAAATATATATGCAGAAAGGAAATTATAATTAGTGATTTAGTAAATTATTGAATACAAGGTAAGTCATAAGTCTTGCAAATATTCTGGTACGCGACATACCTGTATTTATTACGGTACAATGAAAGCAGATTAATATTCGAAAGCCCTCGTGTTGGACTGTGTGCAACTACCGTCATGCCATTCCTTGATTCCACGTCTTATTCTTAGAGACAGAGAGGTCAGTCACTGGCGTTTCCATCCCCTGGTGTTGTGAAGCATCGTAGTTTCAAGAAGTGCGCCATGGACCGAAACAGATAGTAATCTGAAGCGGCAAAATTGGGAGCATGTGCTAAAAGTTACTTTTTTTTTAATTTGTGCAATTTATGTTTTGCATTGACAGTTTTCTAAGAAAAATATTATAAAAATAAATGGGAAAAGGTAAAAATTTGTTACTTATTACTCTTCCGAAAACTTCAGTACTTACTGCCACATGTGAACCAATTCAGCTTTATTCTCACTTCAGCCTTTATTCTTTCTAAAGCACAGTGGGTAGTTGGTGGGTGCTTAAGCTCTCAAGGTGGGCTTGAGAGCCCTCTTAAAATACAAAACTGTGTAAAGTATGTAATTAATAATGAACCTTTAAACGTAAGTAACCCATTTCTTTCATTAGCTGGCAAACTTAAATAATTTTTAATCTTAACATGTTAAAACATTACGTATTTCAGCTATGATCCAGCCGGCTCTATTTTGGTTGGGGGGAAAAAAAGTAAAATTCAATTTATGCCCAAGTTTTGCATCAAGGTTTAAAGTTGTTTTTTGATGAGATTTTGGTCACTTTTTTAACTATTTAGAAGAGACCAGACCACTACGAGTCGTGAATACGGCAAATTCTGATGATTTTCTCGAGTTCGTAAAGGTGACGACGCTTACAGTGGACTATAACATGCTGAATTGGTTTGACAGTCGTCGTGTTCAGCTGGATGAATTTACCTCAATGGCGTGTCGTATGACCTCAGAATCTTTTATTTTTGGAGCGGCCGGACGTTAGCTGTCCTTTGACATTTATATAGCCTGTACGAAATTTCAGGAATCAACGAGTTGTTTTGTTGTAATTCACTACACCTTCGTCTTTCGCATGACGAATGTTTTTGGTTGCTGCCGCAGCGTTCAAACTTATACTGTTACAGTTCTCGTATTAGACATTGTTCAGCACTCGTCGTCACTATCACTACTTCTTGAGCCAGTTCTACCTTGTACTTAATCACGGCGTATACACGCTTCTGCTGCTTGGGTTGTGGAAATATTGCAAGACTCGATGCTTGATCCTTGTTTGTAACCATTACCTATATAGTATTATATAAAAGAATAAGAGTGAGTGACATCGTCACCTAGGCGGTACTGCTATAGGTAGAAACGTCGAATTTTTACAGAATAATAATACTTTCGTCACAACAGCAAGGAATAAGGAAGGATTTTTGGAAGTACGTATCCTAAAGGGGGTTTTGTGATTTTAAAAAAAAAAAAAAAGTATTTTTAACAACAGTGGTTATATTTGCTGCACATTAATCTTAGCAATTCATTCATATTTACGTATTACCTATAATGTGCTATTACACTAATAAGTAACTGTATTCTAACATTAAATCACTAACAATTGCTGATAATAGTCTAAAGAAGGCTTTGTCTTATAACCCATTAATATTACTTTCGTGTAGTACTTTCCGCCTACCAAGAGAGGGATTATTTTTTAAATCAAGAATAATATATATCACGAATCTCTGAAGTTAGAGGGATAAAACTCGGCATATAAACTGTTAATTAAAATAAGATGCAAGTGTTTCAGAATTTTGAGAATTTCACCCCTAAGGTACAATGGAACATTTTTAAAATGCCGAAATTGCCGTTTGTTTAATAAGAAAGTTCCGAATGTGAGGATTCGCTTAAGCTGGAGATCTAAAAGTCGATATATAAACTTTTAAATTAAAGTAAGGAAACACATATTATAGCATTTCCGAAAATTTCTTTTTATTTGTAAATTCTTGAATGTGTGGATTCGCTTAAGTAGTAACTGTAAAATTCGTTTTATATATATAAATCATGAGGGACCATATAAGCTCTGATACACTCCCCTTTACACTTCAAATTTTATAAATTTAAATCGAGTACAAAAACTATTTTTTAGCATTTTATTGTCAGTTATATCAATAAGCATACAATGAAAACTTGTTTTTTGTACTCTCCTACAAACAATATCAGTTATTGGGTTGTGTGCTTAGGTATGATTATAAAACTCGGCCCCGTCAATAATTTAATTACCGTATTTACTCAAATATGTGCGCCATCTTTTTCCGAAATATAGAGCTCCTAAAATGCTTGAGGAGCTCTTTAATCACACAATACGTTTTTGGACAAAAAGTAAGATTTACCGGTTGGTACCATTATAGATACTTTTTAATTTGCTTTATTCAATTAAATTTTGTAAAGAAAAACTAATTTGAGAATGTTGACAATGTAAATTTTGATTGTCTATTGTTTAATTTTTAAGTTCACAATACTGTGTGTCTTGGCGTGGGAGACCCGGGTTCAATTCCCGGCGGGAGCTCAGTGGGTTCGGATTCCACGTTAATCAATAGGTTCCGTCTCATATAGCATCGCTGCTAAAAGGGACGTTAAACTCAAAATCACCTCAACTCAATACTGTTCGTCTGTAAGTTCAAGATTATATTTTTCAGAATGTAGAGAGGTATTACCGGTAACTCTTACCTTGAAAAGTATTTCTCTTTGAACAAACTCTAATTTTACGTATAAAGAGGAGCCATTAGTTTGATAGTTGCTTAGTGATCTTGTAGGGAGTACTTAACGAAGCGCTTGTATTCGAGTAAATACGATATTAACCCATTCCGGACGGACCTTTTAATACCTGATTTTTCCCTGTAGACGACGGTTTTTTTTGGCATATTTTAAAAATTCATAGAAAATACAGTTTTCAACACAATGCTATTTATTATACCATTTTATAAACTACAAAACTTCCCCTTTACACAGTTGTGTAACATTCAACACTTGGTATATATTTTCTAACTTTTTACTGCATATATACATATATCAATTACGCAAAGCGAGAAAAATTTTTACAATGTAACAAAAACTACAAAAATATCCTATACGCATGTAATATGTAAGCTATAGTTGGAAAAGAGCCACAAAATACACAATGTGAGAGTTTCAACAATGATGCTTGTTATGTGAACATGGAAATTCGAAAATCACAGGTAATTAGCCTTTGTATGAAAAAGTTCAACAACTTCGCCATTTTCACAAGTAAAGGCAAAAACCGCGCATTCCTACAAAGGTGTAATTACAGCTCAGTTGTGACAAAAACTGAACACACACGCCACCTAGCGCTTGGAATCTGAACCACGTACTCACGATTAACAAATACACGAAACGAGGTGTGAGCGTCGCCCATCGTTTCATTGCTACAAAAAAGAATAGTACAGTGCGAGCATAGCTCACAGCCCGTCTACAGGGACAAAACATTCACTGCGAGCTATGCTCGCAGTCCGTCCGGAATGTGTTAACTAAA
Source organism: Thermobia domestica (assembly GCF_964235325.1). Lineage (NCBI taxonomy): Eukaryota > Metazoa > Arthropoda > Insecta > Zygentoma > Lepismatidae > Thermobia > Thermobia domestica. Next base: position 21,654,864 of record NC_137460.1, on the reverse strand, counting down.
TTATTAGTTTATTAACATGTCACTTTTGCATTTTGTCCTAGCATTTTAATTTTAATCTTTAAAACGCGCTGTTGGCCTCTGTGCAGGTTTGGCCACATTGTACACGTGTTAAAACATGGCCTTTTGCTATACTGTAATTCATTTTTTTTAGCGTTTCTAGGTCTTTATCAGAGGCTATGTCAGTAGAAAAAATCGCAGCAATCAAAGCAAAACGTTTAGCGAAAAAGAGAACCACAATCAGACAGGATGATGTCGGACTAGGATCGGATCTGCGAGGTATGCTGGATTTTGATGTTGATGTCACGAAGGATATTATTTCAAGGGAAAGACAGTGGAGAACTAGATCAACCATCTTGCAAAGTGCGGGAAAGGTAGGTTACTTAACATGTTATCTTCTAGTGATTTAACTAGATTTAGACTAAATGCGTTGAAATTTTTACAAAGTAAAGAAGTAATGATAATTTTCTGCATTAAAGCATATGTGAAAAGCCCGTTTCAATTTAGTACAAAATTACCAGAAAAAGTTATAATCGCTTTCTGCACTTAATTTTTTTTTTTTTTTTTTTTTTGTCCTCATTAATCCAGATGAATTGTAGAGTGTTGCTAATATTAATAGTAGAAAATTATTGTAGAGCTGGAAGTTAACTTTCCACGAAAGCATTAGACTATACCTACATTGTAACAAGAAATCTATTAATCACAACTTCTTTAAAAATATGTAGAAACGAATATACCTATGCTAAGCTGGTGATCAGTGTATGATAATTAATGTTCCAGAATTGCAATGGACTAACTAATCCAGAGATAAATTTTTCTGATTAAGCGTAAACTTAACAAATAATGACATCTCTTGTTTTATTGTGCAGTTCAAAAAGTGATCATCAGTTTTTGTAAAATTTGTTTTCAATTATTTACGTCTTATAACTCCTCTAGGATAGTCCAAAATGTGGAAAATCTTTTTAATGAGTCTAATGTGTAATAATATGTTGAATCGCGTACTAAAGGTAGGAATTCTATTTATTTACCATTATCATTTTCACGCTGTTTCGGAGCGTTTCGCTTTTTCTTCTATGTGGTGTCACAGTGGATGTGACACAAGATAGAAAGAGGTGGAGGACCGCGATCCGTAAAGCCAATTTCAGATAACTGCAAAAAGATTCAGAATAAGATCGAAATAACGGATAACCATACGTGGCAACCCTGTATATGAGGATGTGAACAGGTAACAGAAGCAACAGAATAGACACAGCTTTTTGTTTGGAATATAACTGCTTAAATGTTTTTAATAACAGTTTGCTTTCTTCTTCTTATCATTTTGTCACCCACTGCAATGGCCTAAGTACTGCAAAACGTTGGGAAATTGATAAAAGTCGCAAGCAACAGCATTGGAACCTTTTTATTACGATGCGAATAAATAGTTTACGCTTAATCTTTGATTTAAAAAGGAAATACATTTTCAAATAATATGTGTTTATTTCAGAATGCTCTTAAGTGCGTTAGTTTCCGACGTTCATTTTGCCTCCGTCATAAAATATGTGTAGAATCACATTCAGTTAGTTCTGGTTGTATACTGTTGCTTGGGTGCGAGATCAATAACCGCCATTTCACAGAACTAACTTCTGCTTGGAAGCTGATTAATATATTCAAATTATACATTGTCGTTAGAATTCGGACATCAAGTGAAAGTGAAATGAAAATTTTTAACTGCTAATTGAGCGTATGGAATACATTATATACTTTAAAAAAAAAAAAAAAAAAAAAAAAAAAAAAAAAAAAAAAAAAAAAAAAAAAACTTGTATAATGTTCCTTTTTCTTCAGTAGTTAGTCGAGATTTCCAGTACGTTCCACTGCTACTCTTTTTTCGGGGCTAAGGCTTAAGAATACTCTTTGTGCTTATCTTTACACAACAAACAGTTGGGTGAGGATACATACAAACTCTTAATATTGTAATAGTGTACCAACTCTAAGAGATGACTGTTTTAATACTAAGAGTCTGTATATATTCTTACATCATTGTTTGGTGTAATGTACACATGTGAAGAACAGCATAGAGCAGGCATGTGCAAGTTTGAACAAAGAGTGGGCCAATCACAAAGGCCTTACCACTGTCGAGGGCCGTACAAGACAATGTATAACATTTTCACAATAACTGAATAGTCATATTCAATGGAGAAATTTGTTCATCGTATAGCAATATCACAGAAAGAGAAAAACTGCTATCACGGTAACCAAAATGCTTACTTACTAAAGAAACGCAGAAAACTCTGTTTACTTACTATTTTAGTGGGGAACTTGATCCTTCATGTTTTGAAATCGTCTTTCAATTTTCGGTGATAAATTGAATGTTCCAATGCGAAAGAAATTTTAAAGATGGACATCAGTTATCCAGGGGAAAAAATCCGCTCAGGTTAGGAGGTTACGTAAAAAAATATATTTCCAGTAATGGATCAGGTTGGCCGGATAATAGGGCTCAGCGGGCAGCAGCCAGCCTTCTGGCCGGTTGTTGCACATTACTGGCATAGAGAGTATTCTTTAAGTCTTAGCCCCGAAGAAAAATACCCGTGGGACGTACTGCAATTATCGGTTAAAATTTTCTTAAAAAGGAATTATACACATTAGTTTTTAATATATGATTTTTTTAGTTAACACCCGACGATCATTCCCTTTAGCCTAAAGAAGACTGATGATTAATGGTAATGAATGATTTCGAAACCTTGGGAATCGAACCTGGAATCATGATCACCAAAGGCACGCGCTAGGCGCTAGATCAGCGGGGTTGGCCTGCAGATAAATTGAAGCTTAGAGAATAATACACATTTTTACTTCAAACACCTATTCGATACCAATTTAGGAATGACCACAGAACAGAACTATTCATATATGTAGGGAGCAGTGTGGGCTTGGTGGTAGAGTGCTCACCGTTGGTGTTAGGGGTCCGTGGCTCGGTCAGAGGCCAAGAAAGTTTAGAGTGGACGACATCATGTCCATGGTTCTCCTGTTTCCTCGAACATCGTCATTCCACTACTTTTTTCGTGATCATTCACTTTTATTAGATCATCAGCCTCCTCTAGCTTAAAGGGCATTACAGTTGGAATGTAAATCAATTATTTCATTTCATTTTTCCATTCACGAATGTTTGTTTGAGGCGAGGTAGAAATAAATGAGTGAAAGGTAGGTTACTGAGGATATGTTCCTAGTTTCAACAATAATAAGCAACGCTCCCCTCTTGATTTCTCATTCCCGGTCTGTACTCTTAAGAACTATCTTCATTGTAATACTTAGGTAGGTTAGTGTCGAAAGTTTGAATGGAAGTCTGAAAAGTTTGCGCCAAGAGTACCTCCCATTTGAAGACGACCAAAGTTTATTATGTCTATAGCCATTAGATCAGTGTACTCAGATATTGAAACGATGTGAACACTCGTGATATCGAAGATAAATTTAAATAAAAGCTACTAGTCCTCAAGGAACTATTCATATATTAGGAACATTTTGCTTCCAGACTGGAAATCTTTATCAAAAAATACATTGTACTTTTATTAAATTCTACTAGTAGGTTTGATTTCTAAATTACGTGTTCTTTTAGGTAGAAAAAATGATGTATGTTCTTAATCAAAATTATTACGTGACAAAGAAGAGTAATAACTGACTGTATTATAATGAGAACGAACTTCAGTAAAACATTTTAAGAGCGTGCCCAGTTATAAAAGAAGAAAGAAAGTAAAAACTGTAATAATCCAATTTGAGTAGTGGAGGAAGTGGTTGTATTTGTTAATTTTCATTTTAGGAATAATTGTTTTGCTCTTATTTTTGTTCTCAAGATTGATATAACTATAGGGGCCGCGGTTGCTCAGTGGTAGAGCGTTCATTTCTGGTGCATGTCCTTGGTTCATTCCCAGCTCTTGCCAATGATCCTTGTGGTGGACAAACACCGTATGCGTAAGTTTTCTCGGGGTTCTCCCACTTTCTTTATTCCACCATTTTCTTCATTTGTATCATCACCGTCTTCTTTAATCTAGCCGGCATAAGCGTGGGACGTAAAGATTCCTTTTCATTTCATGGTCTAACTATATCAGTCACCTCGTTGGTTAGGTGGACTCCGAAAATTTGATGAGCCAAGTAAGGAAGGAACTTTCGGAAGTACCCACGATAACATGTTACTTACCTTGCGTACTATTTTTAGTATTACAGAAAATTAGTTTTATTTTCTAGTAGGTGTATACTTTTGCTGCGACTGTACAGTGACATTTAACTATATGTAGACCTAAGTAAAAAAATAAATTTGAGGTTGTTTTGTTGTGTGAATTTTCTATGTATGTGTTATTTTATATATATTGTAAGAGATATATAAGTGTCAGATTATCTCTGTGTTTACTGCTTTCGTGTATATGGGCCTGTCGATTTATTTTAATAACGAGACAATTTCTTTTTCTTGGTGTATATGTAGTAATGGAAAATTTTATATATACTTAGTTAAAGGAAGTTTCGCTGTTATTGTAGGTAGCAAACGTAGATGCTAACTTCATAGCAGCATAGCAAGTCTAACTTCTGACAAATCAAATATAGTATGTGTATTTTCCTTTCGCACTGTGTAATAATTTCGTCCTTTCGTCGGCATTTGTTTTGAAATAACTTCTGTATGCTCGTACATGGGTTTGGCTAAGTAGTGTCCCAACCTGTTAGCAGTATTTTTGTCTCATATGTTCCGTTTTTGAGTAATGCCACTCCCATTACAAGTAGAAGATGACTCTGTTAAATTCCGATAATGAAAAATATATGTATATATTTGGCAGAAACTCACATTGACTCATTAAATATAAAAAAGCGAGTTACGAAGATACATGAGTACAGGGTGGGCCTTAAGTCTCTTGACACTACCAACTGTTCAGTTCTCAATTGACTATAGAGAAGAGATTGAGTAGAGCAGCTGACTAACGTAAAGAATTCGTTATTGTGTAGTTCGAGACAAAATGTGGTTTGTGAATAATACGTTGTAAGACGTTATTTTAAACCTAGTTGCATTTGTAATTAAATACACTTAGAGTGAATAGAACGTTATCAAAGGATGAACGTGTGTTCGTACTTCAAAATTGGTAAATGTGAGCAGTCCCGGGTTCGATTCCCGGTGGGGACACTCGGTCAAAAAAGTGTAAAAAGCTTTTTCAGTGTAAGAAGGGTTTTCTCATTCACGCTAGGCAAATGCCGGGGTGGTACCTAACTTATAGGCCCCAGGCTGCTTGCTTCCTTCCCTTTCCCCGGATAATGTGCTCGCCGAAAGACGTCATCCCTCATATAACGGACAAAATGGTCATAGACACCGAAAGCCCAAAAATCTAAATCCTTCAAAAGTGGTGATTTTATGACAACACGTGGGTAATTCTGAAAGTAACAGCCATTGTGGCGTGGCGCTAATAGTAGTGGGCGGAAAGCAAGGATGTTATAAAATAGAGGATGTGCCCATACAACAAAATCGTGAAGCCATACGTCACAGCTTCGCCACACCTACTCTGCCCACTCCGCGCCACTAAGATCGCAGTGTTTCGAGCCAACAATCATGGCGGAAACGAGAATAGTCAATTAAACCTGCCGGCTCAGACGATGCTCGATTGTTTTTTTGGCTTCAATGAGTTCATATGATAAAGATACGTATGGGCAGATCCTCTATTTTATAACATCCTTGGGGGAAAGCCACCGTTTTTAGATCACTCAATTTATGATGTGAGTGAGCTTCTAGCTATGCTAGGGAAAGCATCGAACTGCCGCACGTGTGCTGGTTATAACGTGACAAAATGTGTTCTGCCATAGAAAATCCCGCAAAATGTGAGTTACACGGAGTGGTAAGATTTCTTTGGGCAAAAAATCTGTCAGCTGCAGACTCAGGATTACCAGAACCGGATCCTGAAACAGCTGAGTAATAGTGGATGTGGGTACCCGATTCTAGGTTCTGATTTGGATACTCGTTTTTCGGATCCGTATACATACTCCATCGTAATATAGTGTGGTTGTGGTATTAAAACGCAGTAGAAATCTTCAATTCTAAAATGGAAGTCGGGTCAAGTATCACATAGAATGGTTGAATATTATTCAGATTCAGAATTCTTTGTGTTACTATAAACTCTGGCCATGCTCAGCTGATTATCGGACATTTTTTCCAGTAGGTGGTTTGTACATAAAAAAAAAAAAAAAGGAAAAGAAAAAGAAAAAAATGTGGCGATGCTTCCATACAGAGATCCTTCGTGAGCGCGCAGATTCTCAACTGCGGCATTATGATTATATGTAAATGAAGAAATAAGTACTAGAGACTTTCTATTTCAGGTGTACCCTTGCTGGCGCTTCTGTCAGTTTGTTTTTCCTGTACTTCCTTCGAAAGAGGAGGAACAAGGTGCTGTGAACGAGATCCCTCAATAGTTGCATGCGGACACGGTTGCCACAATTAATTATTTCACGGACTTCGCTGTACACTTTCTTGGTAGTCATCCTAAGATAGCCAACAATCTTCACTCGCCAAGACCAAACGACTGAATGACAAATTGGCAACACAGCAGAGGTCATTCACTTCTTTTGTATCGTGCAAATATCGGCAGAGGACATTGTTTGGCATACTCTGAGATACCACAAGGTTAACAGTGTTGTCAATCCAACACATAGTTTCATTTTTTTCGAATGGTAGTGCATCAGCTTATTACATGTTAATCGAAAACTTACAATATTACATTTATTATTCAGTGTTGTAAACCTGCTCCCGCCAAGTGAACTTTGTGGTGGACAAACACCGTGTGCGTGGGTTTTCTCGGGGTTCTCCCGTTTCCTCCCACTTTCTTCATTCCACCATTTCATTCATTTCTCATAATCACCGTCTCCTTTAGCCCAACCGGCATAACCGTGGGACGTAAAACTCAAAGATTTCATTTCATTTTCAGTGTTGTAAACTAACGATGGTACAGTATCACAAACATCCAAATTTTTGTGGTGTCTACTGCAATAATAACGCAATTGAAACAGCCTGCTATGATCTAATACTATGGTCGTAATATGATGGTTTTCGAATGAATATGAAGATACTTACAAGGGTATGGGTATTTCAAAAGCCTTTATTTCAAAAAATTGCTTTATTTCGAAAAAGTACCCATCCAATTGCATAGATGGTTTTCAAGAGATGTCAAGATCACATTGCCATTTACAGCGATTTGATAACCCAAACCATTCTGGAGATATAGTAAAAACTGTTAATGTTAGCAACACTGTTTAAAATTTGGAGTTCCTTCGTGTCTAAGCGGTTAGCGTACGCGCCTATGGCGTGGGAGACCCAGGTTCGATTCTCTGCGGGAGCTCATGTTTGGATTCCACGTTAATCAGTAGGTCCACGTCTCATACAGCCTTGGTGCTGAACGGGTCGTTAAACTCACAGTCAACTCAACTGTCTTGTGTTATGCTTCTTGTATGTTCTTCTTAAGAGTAAGTGATGAATTTGAATAGTTCATGGCTTTGAGAATTCTCAATGCTAAGTTAAATGTAATGTCTGGGATGAAGTAGTTCGGAAATAGGCCATAACTGGTTCCACTTACTCAGAAGCTTCTTACATCTGCTAAGTCTGCTTACCATAACTACAAAGCATACTTAGAAAACCTAAGAAAGAAGGAAGCTCAAAAAGAAGTAAAGAAGAAAACAAAACAACAAACAAAGAGAGAGGTGATAGAGAAATTGACAAAGGAAAAAAGGGGCATGATGAGATTTTGGTCACTTTTTCGTGTGCTTTTGGTCACTTTTCAACTATTTACAAGAGACCAGGGCACTATGAGCCGTGCAAATAGTTAGGGATATCAAATTGCTGTAAACAACATTATTTTCTTTATGGCTATTGGAAATCATGTTGGTAATTCGATGTGATACTTATCTAAACACCTTTTCAAGTGGAGTCTTTTAAGAAAAGTCGAATTTTCAGTTCTTTCTAACTTTGTTTCTACTTAATCGAAATACGTCATATGATGACCCGTAGTATTCAACATTAAGGCACTTTGGATGTGGCATTACTTTGTGCATCTCAATTGCGTTATTGTTGTTGTAGAATTGGGATGTTTTTCGATATTTGTGATATTTTAGTGTCCTTAGTTTGCAACACTGCACGACAACTATGGTATTGTGTGTTTACGTTTTACATGTAAATTGGAAATGTGTAATAACCTGACACTGTTCCATTTGAAAAAATGAAACTTTGTTGATTTAACAACACTGTTGTTAATCTTGTGGTATCACAGAGTATGCCAAACTGTCTCCTTGCTGATATTTGACTGGTACAAAATTTCAGCGTCTTTTTACCCATGGTCCAAGTTACAAGGACATGGTCTACCCTATATATATATAGTGGTAGAGCTCTTACTTTTGGCGCGAGGGGATTCGATTCGATGCGAGACCATACTAGTTTCTGTTCTTGAACATCATGATCATGTTCGTAGGCCTTCTGTGGATTCTCCCACATTTATACTCCACCAATTTGTTCATAATCGTTCACTTTCGTTAATCATCCGTCATCTTTATCCTAAAGGGCATAACTGCGGAGCGTAAAAGTTCCATTTCATCTTATTTTTCGTCAGTCTGTGATTGTAGAAGCAGGTCGTTCCAGATATTGATTGAATTCTATGCGAAGTGTTACCGCATTTGCTGTACTTTTGTGTGTGTGTGTGAAAATGCTGCTCAATGTTCGGCAAATCTTCTCACACAAGCTTGGTTTCTGCTCACTTTTACTCTTTCGGCAAGTACTGCGGTATCTGCCGGCATACCTGTTGCTCTCGATACATCTTATGTGTTGGCAATATTGTACATATTTGCTCCAACTATTCGCATATCTACAATTTACCCTCTTTGAAATTCAGAGAGGTCTCCCGTTTTTCATCACGAAATGTGGCCTGTACCAAAGCAAACCATTTAACGTAACAGCTCTTTGCGGGCCTGAGCCACTCCAACGCCATCTGTTAGCGATTGGTTGAACTACGTCTAGCTCAGAGACGAACGCGTGATCAGCTCGCTGCGTCTCCCTGTCTCTGGTAACAGGCATATCAGGAACTTTCTAGACCTATTGACCGTCACGTCTTTTATTCACGTGGCTTCCCAATTTGTCTCACGACGGTGTCCACTTTCTCATGTGTTACTCACTATCATCCTGCACAGCATCAATAAAAGGCCTGTTGCATACATGAATCTGTACCACAGTCCTCGTATGCTACTCTCTGTCGTCCAGCATAGGACCACTACAAGACACTTGCAGTGCACTATAATTTATGTTACTAAAGCTCAGAGATCGCGTGTTGCAGTTATTTTGATAACTATCTGTACAATAGAAGCATTCAACATGTCTGTCAGAGGGCGAGAATTTTGGTCTGTGGGTAGGAAAGGTTGATTTTTGATAAAATTTAATGTAATTTTAATGCAGGTTAAATTTTTCAAAGAAATTGAAACGGAAATTATTTAAATATTTTTTGTTAGTAACAATGAAGTAAATTCATGCCTTTTTAAGGGATTTTATTTATTCATTTTACTTAATAAAAGTACGTACTGTAATCTGTCTTCATTGTTATGCAGAGAGATTATTACTTTTTTAAAGTTATTGATACTGTGCACACAGTTTTCATTACGCAGGTAATAGTTATCACACGCAAAATAACACGATAATCGTAGAATGAAAAACAAGCACGTATTTATCTTCGCTCATAATGAAAAGTACAAAGAAACCATCATTTGATGGTAGGTTCTATATTGAAGTTTAGCTTCCTGTCAGCACAGAGGCTGTATATAAGATGTAGATACAGCTTAATATGAAGTCCGAATCATATGAACTTGGGTCAGTAATTGAACCCGAGTCTTTCGTTTCGAAGACGCGACGCTAACCACATAAGAAACATTACGAAAAGAAGGACTTTACTTAACCAAAATTGAATGCGAGAACCACGTTTTTTTCCCCTAGAAATGTGATCAAGGGTAAGTGAGAAAATAATTGGATTAAAATAGTTTTTCTTCTGCATTACTTTAACTGACAGTATAGTTCGGAATTTCGTGCCATTATTTGGATTTTGTTAAATTTGATTTTATGTAAACAAAAATATAAGTTTACGAAAATAAAACTTATACATTTTATATATATAATATATATTTGTCATTTTAATTATAAAATGATAGATACGCTGTAAACTTGCCGGTCAGTTTCGTTGTATTTTCCTGCCAAAAACGTAAATCATAATTTGAGAGCGAGTTTGGTATCATCATGCGTGAGTGTGTTAATTGAAGAACTTCGAGAAGCTTTGGAATTTGGACTCCTGAAGGGGACTTGCACAACAGTAAGAAGGTAAGCTAATATTTCCTCTCTTGCATGTTTTGATTTCTGTTATAAATTACTAACCTTTAGCTAGTGTTATGTTAGTATCAGTGTATGTAGAAAATTTAGAATTTGATATGTAGAAGAAACTAGAAATGCTCTTAATGTAGCTTCTTATTTGATTCATTATAGAATTTACAGTTTTTCTTGCTAATTATGTGTATATAATTGAACTAAAGGGGTTATTATTATTATTATTATTATTAGGAGAGTTCGCATAGATTTTACATAATTGGAGTACCTACCAATGCAGAAAGTTATATAATTCCTAGATTTTCAGTAACAAGGTCGTAACTGAATTATCACCTGACGCCTTTTCTTCTGTGGACTTAAAAACGGATTGATCGATTTGAGTTTGGATTTCGGTAAATTATTGAGAATAACGTTCTTTGTCATTCAGAGGTTCTCATTAACTCCATCATTTTTCCTTCTTCTTCTTCGTCATCGTCTTTACATTTTTCAAAATACGAGGTACTGCCCAAATCTCCGAGAATTTTCACGTAAAAATCAGAAAACCCCTTAAATCCTAATTTCCATCCTCGCTTTGGGCTTGTGTGGAACGATTTCAGCGATTTTCCCGTTGTTGAGAGCAGTACTGGAAGTTCTCGTGCTCTAGTGTGTTGAAGAACCATTGCGATTCCACTTGGATCTCTTCAGTAGTTAAAACTGACCTTACACCTAGAATTTATTTTTACTAAAGAAGTAGAAAATGCAAAGAGCTAGGACAGGTGAGTAGGGTGAGTGGGGACAGTGGTCATGTTCTTTGATCTGAGCCCATGGATTCGTTGATCGTTGTTCAGAAGAAGAGGATTAAACTTCGTTGGAATTCGTCTCATGACTCGTTAGAATGTGTTAAAATGTCCTGACTAATACTCCTACTGTATAGATATACTACATTGACTTGACATCTAGTCTTCCGTCCCAAGCGCTGCTATCGCAATAGCGTAGACGGCTGTAGAGCTCGCTCGCTTAGCAGCAGCTGAACCCTTATTGGCTTAACGCGTGGGAATGTCGAGGGTGTGAGCTTGAGTTCGCATTTTTGCCACGGATGAAGACATTTTGGCAGTACTACAGTGTAAACATCTTGATTGCCTGCGTTCTGTCCTCAAGGATCACTTCAGGTGGTTTCGCGTTCGTTTTCGAAGTTGTGTATGATGATGGTCTACCCGAATGTTACGCATCCTTCACAGACCTCCAGGCAATCTCTTTGGAGTCATTGATAACGTGTATATCTAATAATACAATGAACAAGTGTTAAACTCTGTTAAGTACTTGTATTAATAACTTTTTCGCATACCTTTCAACGGCTCCTTGTCGTCGTGCTTGTACGAAAAAAAATATATATACGGTTGGTATTTGTGGTTGGTGGTACGGTTGTGAGTTGGTATTTGTTTATTTTATTATTAATCTTTGAAATGCTTAAACCACGCAAATGTTCTTGTTTGGATTAAAGCCTTATGACACCAAAAATCTTAATCAGCATTCGATGGATTCCACTGCAGTTGTCTTCAGCTGAAAACAAAGCTTAATTTTGAAATTCATGGTTCTGCTCCGTAGACTGTCAGTTGAAATAAGCACCAATAGGCAGCCAACAGCGGAAGTTCGTTTAAAATTATTGATAAATTTGGGTCTTCGTGTTGTCTTGTGTAAAAATAGTGATTAAAGGACAAAATAGAATCCTTTTTTTATTGTTATTAACAATTTATTGTATTTTTCCATTATTAGCTCAAGTATATTTTGAAAGATGCATTTATTTGTCAGTGCATGTATAATCAACTAGGATTGTAGATTGTATGTTTTGTCTTATTTTGATTTTGTAATAATAGCCAACTGTTGTAGTGTTTTGAGTAAAATTTTATGGTGAAACTTCCTTTTAATGGTATTGATTTTACTTTTACGTGTACTAATAACACGTGTGCTATGAATTACAAAATACATAATTCAGAAACACAATAGTGATCAACTATGCTTTTCATTAGTTTATACCACTGCAGTATTTGATTCTGCTACGGGTTGAATGCGAATAATTACTTGCCTAGATACCAATCATAATTAATTTTGAGATTAGGTGCGATATAAGAAAAAAAAATCATTCAGAAATCCTTAATAATTATATATTTAAAAAAGATGACGTAATTTTTTATTTCTCATTCTCTTGAATTAATTTCTTAACGTCTATATTAGTGTTAAGTTATACATTCTTGTTCTAGGATGAGGAAGAAAACCTACAGAAGACACAATCTCTTCATATTCCAATGAGCGTTACTGCTGCTGCCGCTGTTGCTAAGGTAATGTCTTGTTTTAAGATGATACTTTGTTGATATATTCATATACATTATGTGGGGAAAGTAGTTGAACACCTATAGAAATTGGTTAGTCGCATTTACTTTGGTAGACTGTATGTATGTAACAGTTATAATTCGGTAAATTGCCCATAAGTTCCTGTAGTACGGTGAGCATGTTGTTACTATATAGTTCGTGAAACAGGCCTTTTCTACGGGTAACGAAAGCTACTCGATTTGTATTGTATATGTCGTTCTAGTTCCTCACGGAAATTTCGATTGGATCCTTTTCTCTCTCTCCTCAACCATAGGTTGGTGGGCAACATGGAAATTTTAAAACTTTTCTCTCCTTTGAGAGAGCTGTTTGATATTTTGATAAACTCTCTTCTTCGTAACTGCATCTACCTTTGGTCTTCTTGATTTTCCTTCCGCCTTTCCCTCTATGAATAGGAGTGCCGAATAAGATGGCCAAGCATGCTGTTTCTTCTTTTTCCTATCATCTTCATGACCTGTTGTCCTTCGTTAGCTTCCTTTAGTACGTCTTCATTCCTTTTCTTTTCGGTCCATGATATGCGCAGCATTCTGCGCCAACACCACATTTCAAATGCTTCCAGCTTGGATATTTCAGTTTTTCTCGATGTCCATATCTCTGATCCGTAAAGCGCCACGCTCAATCCAAGAGTTTTTAGTAAATCGTTTTCGAATATCCAACGATACTAGCAATGTTCTATGTTAGTAATATTATTTTCTTATTGAATGCTTGTTTAGCTTGCTTTATTCTTGAACCTCCGTCTTTTTCACTTCTTTTTCCGAGGATATTAGACTAACTAAATGGGAAATGTCTTAACGTCTTTGATTTTCTCTCCCTCTAGCCAATTTCGATTGGGTAAACGTGTAAATTCAGCGCGCATGAGTAAGTTTAAGTAACCGTAAATTTTCTGCTTATTATTCGAGTTTATCCTTTCAGATAAGGGGCATAAGTAGCGTAACAAACGCACTGTTCAAGCAACTGAAGTACAATTATTGAATCTACCCCAAAATGACTTCATGGTGTATCATCATCTGATTTATGCTTCACAATGAAGCCACTCTTATATAACAAATGTTCTCTGATTAATTTCAAATTTTTCACACCGGCCGGTGTGAAATGTAAATGATGACTTCATGTTATCCATATTTTCTTCTGACCAGGGTAATACTCTTATTTATTAAAGCTAAAATGTTTCACAATTTCACCAACTTGATTCTTCCTTAGACAGACAGGTACGAATTGAGTGAGGGAGTCAGCGTTAAGTTGTTAAAATTGTATTTATAATACATTATTTCAGTGTTACTAAATAAGTGTGTTACTCTGGTCAGAAAGTTATTTTTCTTTTGCGTCTTTTAAGATATTGCATTTTTCCAGTGTCGTTTCGTCATCCCTATTGATGTCAAAACTATCGTAATCGAGCCGTCAAAAGCACATTCTATGGGTTCTTTCACTTGAAATAATCTAATATTATGTCCTTTTCAAGTTGGACAAATTTCCATTTTAACAGTTCCACTATTCAGTGCTTTATGTGTACTATCGTTGAGCGTTGATATCGGAACGACTCACGTGCTGTTGAGTAGCAAGTACGTGCTGTTGAGTATGAGAAGTGTGTCCAATTACTTAAACTTGTATTGTATCTCTGGTGCGCGAGGTCCCTGATTCAATCCCAGCTCGTGCCAAGTGGACTTCGTGGTGGACAAATACCGTGTACAGGAAGTGAGTTCTCCCGTTTCCTCTTACTTTATTCGTTCCACCATTGCCTTGATTTCTCACCATCACCGTCTCCTTTAGCCTAGCTGGCATAACCATGGGACGTAAAATGGGAAGATTTCATTTTTTTTTATAGGACATATTGATTATATAGAGGAGAAAAAAATAAACACTCCTTACCCTGCATCTTGGAAATAATAAGACGATTTCGGGGTTCGTTGAACGTATTTCCTTTTTACGGAGTTTTTCTTTCTTTTTCTCTTTACCTTTCTTTTATGGAAGGAAAGAACGCGTCACCATGTTTTTGTACAGTAGCGGAAGAAGATACGTTGAGGTGATCAGAGAAAATGTCGGCCCCAGGGAGGGTCGTCGCGTTCTTCAAACTATTCCGATACCTGTCCTCAATCATAACAGAGTCTATGTGATATCTTCAGCCGTTTGTTGAGGTTTCTCAGATATATCTTCTCTTGTGCTGGTTGAACCAAGTGTTCCCAATTATTAGTGAATTCTGTCGACAGAAATTGACCAGTTCTTTTCCCCTTGTATTTATTTCGTCTAAACCATATTTGCCTATATTACAATCCTGTTTTTCTTCCACAGCTGCATTGACATTTCCCATTACATTACAATTACATATGCACCCCTCTTCTCTCTATCTATAATTCAATTTTATTGTAATCTGCCTTTATTTCTTCAGTTGTATGCGAAGTCGTCAGTGTGTATGTCTATATCACCACTAGATTTTTTTTTCAAACTCTATCATCAACAGATTCTATTTTCACTACCTTCTCTTTTAAGCGCTTACCAGGAATTATTCCTATACCATTATGACTACCCTTTTCATTACCTGAGTAAAACATTCTATATCCTTCACTGTTCAATATCCCTTTACCTTCCTATCTAACTTCACAATCTCCTACCAAATCTAGATTTTTTGTTTCATTTCTTATAAGATTTTCTAATTTTCCTCCCTGTAACAGGTACGTACGTTCCATATCCTTATGCTAAACCTTTTGCTCGTGCTTGTCCTTCTTGCTCTATCTAGCGTCCCCACATTGTTACTTTCTCTTCCAATAGTCCTTCCTAAAATATCCCCCTCCCTGAGATCCGGTTGGGGCGATATTTTACCTGTGGAACTATATTTTGACCTGCAAAAGACCATTACACAAATGTTCTCTTCCTGCTATCAGCAAACTAGGGAAAATAGAGTGGTGGTTTTCCGTTGCTTTCCACCCTACAGTACCCCAGTCGTTAAAGTCAGTCTGACCACGTCTGGGATTAATGTTGAAGTTGCTGTACCTATCACTATGATTTCTGCCAACTTGGCTACTGGAGAACTGCAGCCTTCTCCCAAAACACTCTTCGTCTGGCTACTCCATTTAGATCAATTTACTAGGAGTGGCCCTTCTGGTAGTAAACTACCGCCAACATAGCTCTAAATTTCACTGTAGCACCCGATCCTCTCCACCCGAGAAGTAAATGTCTTCGTAAAGGTGGTGTTAATCGGGGAGGGGAGCATAATCGTGGGACGTTAAACAAAATAAATCCTTCCCATAGAGACAGGAAACAGGATAATTTAAAGGGTCTATATCAAACAATGATTCTTCGATAAGGCATTTTCTTAAAATATTGGCAGGGTGTCTATCGGTCACGAAAGTCATGAAAAAGTCACGAAATCAGAAAATGGTCATGAAAGTTAAGAAATTTAGCTTCTCGGTCATGATTTTTTTTTTTTTTTTTTTTTTATCTGTTCAAATATAAGTACAGACTAGAAAATTTTGTTCTATAAAACGTCAAAATTCACCACCAGAAATGTCTATGGTCAGCTTTAGATGCTAGCAAATCACAGGCAAAGCATGCTTCTATCGCGTGCGTGAAACTTCGGCCTAATTCGCACCCAAATTCGCTCTTGAGAATGGTAGAAAATGTTATGGTTTAGTAAAGAAAAGGTCATGAAAAAGTCACGAAATTTCACTCTGCAATTTTAGTAGACACCCTGATTGGGTTGCAGAATAATGCAGGCACTCCAGCGCAAGTACAAACTTAAGTAACTTGCTGAATATGAATGAAATTAATTTTAATAAAACTCAATAATATGAACACAGTTCTGCAAACCAAAAACAAGGTATTATACCTCTGTAACATGAAAGTCTATTACGGTTCTGGAGCAAATAGTCTTCGAAGACGTTTTGAACACTGGATTGATTGCTGAAAACACGTTGACAAGAGAGCTTGTCTGAATGCTAGAAAAGGTAATTCTCAGTTCGAGAGTTCTAGTGAACATGGTGCATAAGGGAGAGTTTCTCAATGCATATACCTTTGCAGCATTATTTATCGTCTAACAATTGGACCATTCCTGTAGACCAATGCTTGACATAGGTGTTACAGTATCTTTATTCATTCTGCTAATTTTCTGACAGTACTTCTTGATTGTGATAGATTTGCCCAGACTGAAGAAACTGTAGTGAACCGTGCAATCGAGATATGGTTCGGTTTTGTTGAATACAAAATTCAAAATCTGATTTTCGTGATTGACTGTTGATTATTGTGGCTTTCATTTTTCCGTCTTTTTCACCATTCTATTACAAATGTAATTCGAAGATCCAATGATCAACCTTCATTTCATCCGCAAATTCTTGCGTCGTTTGCCGCGAATCTGCTTCGGTGATAGTCATCGTCTTCGCCAGCATCAGAACTACATACAAAACCCACAACATAATTCGTTCACACTGTCTTTACCCCACTCTTTATTATTGTTTCAAACTACTTGTACGGTTCTGCTACAAGTTAAAATTCATAGAAGTAGATTTAGGGAATACAGCGCTTTGACATCCTATCTTTTCAGGTCTGAAAATAGATGAAATCAGAGATATTTTCTGTGGTATATTGTCAGGAAGAACAAAACACAAGTTTTCAAGTGGTATGGGCATATGCAATATGTTCTGTGATCAGTCACCCCAAATCCTGGATCAGTTTTACGATAATGCGATATGAAAGAAATCTTAGGCCTAGGCTACGTGTGACGTTAAAATCACTGAGAGGGGAAATGTACAGTTTATTGTGAAACTATGCCTAACAGCGCAGGGAATCAACATAACGTCTAAGTGGCACGAATCACGCCAGGAGATACTTCGACTTCCTCCCCTGCGCACTTATTTTGGAGCAAAAGACTTCGTCGTTTCACAATACATTCTCATGTTGCCGGTTTTTTGCTGCGGATTGTACAAACAGATGCTACAGAAGATAATTGCGATAATGAGGAGTCCTTGGAGAAGTTTGTCAGGGAAACGTTCAGGTTAAAGGAAAGAGTATCAGTCTTTACCTTAAACAAAGCCTTAGTTGCAGCGAAAGGCCTTTCTGCCTCTCCATTGTACTGTTTGTAAAAAGGAATAACATAAAAAGCACATGTCTCACTATTTTTGTTCGAGAGTAAGGATCGCGCTATTCCGCTGCAAACTCATGATTCCGCTATATCATGCGGTACACGATTTTCCCTTCCTCTTAAAACTTTTAGACATTTTTTTATAGATAACCCAGTTCCACGCTGTAGGCGATAATACGAGGTGTGTTCAGGAAGTATCGAACTTTATTTTTTTTCTCGCTTAAACCAATGAAACGCGGGAGACTTCCTTCAGTGTAGATGTAGAGGGGACAGTCATGCACAGTCGTGAATTTTTTTTTCCTTACTCACAGAAAGCGTCAGATACTGGCAATCGGCTAACGAATGAAGATGTATAGTGAATGGTTGTCGGATTTCTTTTTTTTTTTTCCTTTTTTTTTTTTTTTTTTTGTAAAATGACAAAAAAAAAAAAAAAAAACTTGAGTAGCGATATTGCATCAAATTTCGCCAAAAGCTTGGCGATACCCAAGCGGAAACCATTTAATCAGATCGGTACATTTAATTTTGAACGAGAAGTTGTGCATGAGGAGAGTGTCCGTGAAATTTGATTCAGGCTTTCATCATCAAACACGACATTCCTGGCCTCACCCGACATAGCTTCGTGTGATTTTTGGTTATTTCTCCAGCTGGAAATGCTACTAAAAGGGACCCAATTTGAGTCAAGAGAAGACATCATGCGGAATGCGACGGCATTGTTGCTCACCATTCCAAAAACTGCGTTCCAGAAGTGTTTCAAACAATGGTGGGACCGCTGGGAGAAGTGTGTGCATTACCAAGGAACTACTTTGAAGGGAATTAGTGTTACGGATTTCCATATCAATAAATATATTTGTGCCAACTAAAGGTTTGATACTTTTTGAACACACTTTGTATGTAGCTTTGACTCTATAATTAGATATTTTATATTTAAATAAATAAATAAAATACTAATGGAGTGTATTAATGTATATACATAATTATCTTCTTTTCATTTCAGATGCAGCAACATGGACCATATCAACATCTTATAGTAAAAAAGAATCTTAAATTCAAGACAAACCTTTCTGTTTTAGATACGAAGTGGTGTACATCCGAACAGAATAGAACAGAAAACGCTGTTGCTTCCAAGATATCCGAATCGTCGTCTTTACCTAAAAGTAATCACAAATGGTTTAATACATGCAATATCTCTGAAGAAGATAGCAGTTTAAGTCCTGAAAAGTCCATTGCGAGTGATTTATCTCAAGGGAACGCAGAAAGTGTTTTAAATAAAGGACTGGAAATTAAACGTGATAACTCTGCGAAGATCACCAAAGCAGCCATTGTTGAAAAGGGATTTTATAGGGAAAATTCAAACGTCGAGAGGACTGACTTTGGTGACTATGATATGAGAATATCTATTCCCCTTTGTGCTTTAGAGAACAATGTTCAAGAGCATTGTGTCAATGACTCATTGGTCATGAATTCTAACGAGGAAGAATCTGGTGGGTTTCAACTTCATTTCTCGAAACAGTCAAATGTGCCTTATTACAGTGCCTCCAATCCAGCAGATGAAGATCCATCATTGTATAGTACAAACACGTATGAGAGACAAGCAAAAGATAAAGGACCACTAGATATCCCAAATCCGAGGTTTCCTATTCACATTAAGGCAGAAGCAATTGATGATGATAGTGATAGTAATAGATCTTTCTACGGTCAGAGTGAGATTCCCTTGAGCCCTGAATTTTATTCTCATGAGCCTCATGAAGAGCGAGATCTTGAGAAGTTGATTTCTGAATCCGACACTATACCCACGGACAAGAGATCAGAGTCCAGTGATTTTTGTGACATAAAAATAAAAATCAAAGAAGACACTGGTTGTACAAATATAAACTCAAATACAAATCAAACTAGTGTGGCAGTTAGCTGTTCATTTCAACGTACAGAAGATGCTACCCAGACTGAGATTTATGGTAAATCTGTATTTAAAACCGTGAATAGTGAATCTCAAACCGAAATTGACATTACAGACTGTAATTCTTCTGTCGAGACCATAGACGAAACAACTCAAACAACTATTGAAGCATTTGACGCACACACTTCGTTCCCGTTTCCATGTTCAGTTGATGCAGCAGGGCGATATACTATTCCCTGCTTTCAGATTATAGTTTCTAATAACAATAGCGAGAATCGGTGTCATTCAGCTTTCGGAAATTATGTAGCTAATGAAATGGAACACATAACAGATCCGCTTCTACATCTAAACACCAAACGCAAAATTCAAGATATTCTTTATGAAGCAAACAAACAAGTAGTTACACATAAGGATACTACAGTCTGATTGTGGGACATGGTTCCAACCTAGTATGTGTGTTCATGTATTCAGAGTAATAGTGTGATAATGGGGGCTTTACAAGTTTTTGTTTGTTTCAATACTCACTAAAAAAGCGTAGAGTACTGCAATTTTCAGAGTATTCTTTTAATACTCTATTTGATTTTACACAGTTAAATAGAAGGTACATGTTCAGTATTGAAATCGCTCAAAAGGGATGTTGAATTATCGTATGTCTAGTATGCTCTTCACCTTTCACAAGGATGATGGATCTACAACTCAAAATTTTCCCTGAGAAGAGAGCCCAGCAAGGTGTAGTTGGGCCAAATCAAAATCACACTTTTTTAAATGCAATTTTCTGTTTGTATGTTAAAGCTCCCTTATTTCATGTACATCCTGTTGGAGGTTTTGAGGCACAGCACGTAACCGATAATTTAATGATATGTACGGTATTTAATTCTTTATTGTTATACATTGTGCTGTCGTAATAAATAGATCAACAACAATATTAAACTAACGGGCTGTTTGATCCCGGTTCTCCGAGTTTCCCTATTAATTAATTAATTAATTAATTTATTTATTTATTTATATATTCCTATATTCTGATGGCAATACAGTTGATAGAAAGCTTTAATTTACTTTTTATTTTACGTCTTTGTTACCGAAGTATATAAGTATTATACATTTTGATTTCTTGTATATGAACTGTATTTCTTAGTTATTTTCACAATTGTATGACTTAGTTCTATTTTCACAACTACACGATTTCCATTTCAGTTAATTTCTATTGAAGGCATTCTTCTTTCTTTTAGTTGTGAAGATAGTAGACGTAAAAATTGTATCAAATAAATACATACAATTCCTTATTTATATATTTATTCAAATGTGATTGAAATACAAGACGAACTTTAAAATTTGAAGAACATAGTTCTTTAGAATATTTAAAATATGGAACTGAATGAAAAGAGTTTTGGATAAGTTGTTTGCAGGGGAGAAATATTTTATTTTTGCTTTGACGTCAGAAAGATACCATGACTTATTTCTTTGAAAAAATGTCCAAAATTCTTTTCACCGTACTTTATAGTATACTGTATGTTTTCACCAAATTTCAAGATTACCGTTTGTTTTCTAGTTGTTTAAAAGTATAAAGTGACCAATTATACGGTCGAGGAGACTCGTTTATTTTGAATAAACATGTATCTTGTAAAGAGTAAACATTGTGTGGCACGTTACGGTGATTTCCAGTGTGCAAAGTAAGAGAACGTGCGTGAGAGAACGTTAAACGTATGTGTTGCTTCTTTTTGATTCTCCGATTGTCAGAGATGAATGTATCAGTTGGATGTAATGTGACATCACCAGGGACGAATGTTTTGATGCGCTCCCTTGTGAGTTGTCTTGAAGGTGAATAAAACTGTGGCGTGTATGTTAAGAGCCTGACATACTAAAAATAGTTTTAAAAAATTCTTTGCTTGTTTTTCATAAGTGAAAGGAGACATTGAAATGCAACTTATCACAATCATAGATAATGTTATTCTATAACAGAAAATTAGACCTGAAGAATTTTAAGTGTCGCCATCCATAGAAATTACAGCGTTGTCAGAATAATATTTCCCCCAAAATCTAAGTTAAGGCAGCGACTAGAGGAACGGACTCAACTGCGTTTGATTACGTATCATGTAGTTTTGGTGTCCTGTGAACTGCTTTTTAAATAACATCATTATTTAATTTTTAGTTCACAGGATACCAAAACATAATACGTAGAAATATTGTTCTGACAACACTGTAATTTCTATGGATGGCAACACTAAAAATTCTTCAGGTTCATATTTTCTGTTGTAGAATAACATTATCTATGATTGTGGTAAGTTGCATTTCATTATCTCCTTTCACGTATGAAAAACAAGCAAAAGAAAAATGGTAATTTTTTTCATTATTTTTAGTATGTCAGGCTCTTAAACGTTAGACCTAGTTTTAACACCTACACCTTTACTAGTACAAACTTGTACCATAAAATAGCAGGGTGAGGAACAAAAGTTCTTAAAAGAACATAGTTTTATGTCTTCTTTCTGCTTTTCTTTATATATATATATATATATATATATATTTATTGTTTCTATGGAAAGTATACAAAAGTAAAATTCTTTTGTAAATGCTTTGTTTATAAAATACTTGTGATACTTGTTGTTCTTGATAGGCAGAAAAAAAAAGTATATGAATGCCAAGTAACGATTGTCTTACTAATTGTTTTATTGTAATTTTGTACGCTTATGTTACTGAAACAGTACCGTTAATACTATTTTCCTATATAGTTTATTTGACAGGCCATGTCCCATTAATAAAACAAATGCTATTTTAATAGTTTATTGTTGTTAAGAAATTGAAAACTGTTTACATAGTTCTTATGCAGTCATTATAAATTTATTGTTAAAGTAATAAATCTTTGAAATATTCTGTGCAGTTTTTCTTTTTTCTTTTCTTTCTTCTTTTTTTAACGCTTGGTTAATGTTTCAGGGTGTATAAGAATTCAAGATGGCATTATTGGTCTTTATCTGTTACAGTATATGTATTACAAAGGTTCACTTGTCTCTCGGAGCACCGAATCTAGGGACACTAGGCAAGAGTTCACTGTAAAGCATAGCGTACTTGTATTATTATTATTATTATTATTATTATTATTATTATTATTATTATTATTATTATTATTATTATTATTATTATTATTATTGAGATTCATTTCCTAGACACTGAAATTTCAATTTAGGGGGTAATCCAAAGAAACAAGTAAGAAGTAATACTAGATATAGAAAAATAAAAAAGAAAAAAAATATTCATTCTTTAACCAGGAAACTCGAACAGTAGCAAGTTTCTGTGTAATATGGTTAAATGGTGTTGCTGTGTTGTTACTCCATCGCGTGTTCAGCTCTTGAAAATAATAGTAAAACATTAGTTTCATAGTTCGATCTAATACTTAACTGTGATTCGCTTAAGTTGGAGAAGTTCCTGATAAACGAGGAAAGTGGGTGGGTGGTGGAAGATCGGTGTGTCCGTGATAGAACGCTAACCTTCGGCGCTAAGGGTCTCTGATTCGATCTCAGGTCAAGTGAGTTCGTGGTGGACAGCATCGTGTTCTTCCATTATCATTCGCTTTAATTAATCATGTTTTCATTTAGCCTAAAGGGCATAACCGTAGGACGTAAAACAAAATTTAGCTTTTCTTCTGATGATCATGAGCATTGGCCATTTGTAGCGCAGTCGCTAACGCTCGCTTTGGTACGAACAGTCTCGAGTTCGATTCCCGGTGGGGAAACTCGATTGAAAAAGGTGTAAGATCTTTTTCAGGACTGTCATCTTGACTGCGGTTTTTTTCTGGGTTTTCCTCATTCTCATCAGGCAAATTCCACCTTGTTACCTAACATACAGGTCCAGGGCTACTTCCTCCTTTCCTGGATAATGTGCTCGCCGATGGGCGTCATCCATCATACGTGACGGGCTTAAGGCCATAGATGCTGCTAGCACTCAGAAATATGTATAAATAAATAAATAAACATGAGCAGAAATTGCTCAGTATGAGGAGAATCTTGAATTGAGTAGATAAGTTTGATGTTGGCCTTCTTTTAAAAGGAGAAAATAATGACTGAGACAGTTGGCGTCAGCATTCTCACACAAAATTAGAGTGGCAGGGTCTTCAACCCTGTTGTCATTGAAGTAATGGCTTTGTTTTACTTAACTGCGAGTGAAATAAACTATATTTGTTGACTTAATGTAAAAAGCCTGTTTTCAAATAAACTTAACTGAAGTTTTTTTTCATATATATATATATATATAGGGTGGCCCAAAAGTAGGTATACACCCCTGCATTGATCAAGTATGACAGTTTATGGGTTTATTTGCTTCGGCTCTTCAGAGTTTAAGATATAAGTAAAAGGACATTAAGAACAAACAATGAAGAAACTAAGTCTACTTGATGGATAACGATAAGAAATGGTATAAAATGCAATGAGCTGATCAGTACGGTACTGTATACCTACTTTTGGGCCACCCTGTATATCACTAATTGATATGTATCACCAATTTTTCTTAGCGGAATTTTCTTTACCATCATCAGCATCACTGCAGCGTTTGCTTGACTGGCTCAATCCGTAGACACGGCTGGAAAAAATAAAAAATTAAAGCAAGCTTGAAAACCCAATGGTATCTTTTCATTAGTATATTATTAGTACAAGCACGCTGCATTTATCACATTGAATTTTTTAAAACGAGATTTTAGACTTACATTTTTAAATTTTATTTTTGAGCTTAGCCTCCCACGATTATGCACCGAGGCTAAGGAAGACTATGACAATGAGATGGATTATAATGGTGAAGTGACGAAAGTGGAAGGAAACGGAAGAACCTCGAGAAAATTCCCGCACATGATGTGTTTCCATCGCAAAGCCAACTTGGCGGGAGCTGGGGTCGACTCAGGGACCTCACACGTCAGAATTGAGCACTCTACCACTGATTCATCGCGGTTCTTTGGACTTGTTTTCACTTCTTTTGGGCGGATTAGACACTTTTACATGGTATTATATATGCCGTGTAACAACATTTAACACTAATACCTTTGTCAAATTCTGAATATACGATTTTTTTTTTTTTAACAGTGAGGTGAAGAACAAATTGATATAATGATGGATGTTTATATTGTCACAAGGTTAGTCCTTCGGATTTGGAAAAATTACTTATGCTTATTTTAGTGCAGACGGATGACGAAGAAAGGTGTATATTTGTAGCAAAATTCAAATGTGATATTCATTCCAGAGCTAGAAACAGAGGAGAACGTAAATGAGGAAGCTTAAAATACAAATTCAACAGTGTTATGCAAAATACGTTCGACGGTTTGAACATTCCTGGTACAAGAGTAAATCTTTAGTCTGAGGAAAGTTCAGAGGAATACATATTCATATTAACGCGAAAGTCAAAAAGGTTGCCACAAAAAAGGGGACTTGAAATTCAGTTTGTTACGTAAAACCGGCTTGACCGATTTGGTCCTTCACGTGTTCGAAGTCGTCGTCTTCTGGAAAACTTGCAAGAAATTTATAACAAACGACAATCGAATTCAAGTTACAAAGTTTTTTTAAAAAAAAAAAAAAAAGAACTAAGAGCCAGTAAGGATGAGATAATTACAAGGATGTGCCTGTTTTTTCTAGAACTTACAGAATTATATCCATCTATTGTGATACGTGGAAGAAGAAAATAATACAGAATATGACTTACCGTTTTGTATGTAATTAGCTTGGTGAAAGTATAACAATATAAGCAGCATGTTACAATTTTAACAACTTTCCACCTATAATACTCACCATGTAACTTCTCTGCACAAATTCACGTAGTCCCTTTACTTCGCGTTCCTTTAATTGCTTCAGAATAACTGGAAAGTTCTTTCGGTGCACTTTTTATCAGGATTTATCATCTGTCGTCAAGAAAGCAGAATAAGAAATGGAAGCAACATCTTAGATTCCCTGATTACGAATGTTCCTTCGTAGTGCAACCAGTGGCGGTTTTAGCGGGTAGGCACGGACTTATCCAAAAATTTTGACAAATATATAAACACTAAAAGATAAATAAATAGTAAATATATTTTCCACTTTTTATATTAATGGTAAATAATTATATAATAAGCAGCATCAACCACTATTGTGAAAGTAATTTCCTATTGTCATTAATCAATCAAATATGTATATGATCCATACGCAAGGGAGCGGGCCTACCCAAAATTAAAATCCGAAAGCCGCACCTGAGTGCAACAGTAGGGGAGATTCTCATTTTTTGAATTCACTCACTTCAAGAAACATGATAATATGAAATTCACTTCTTACCTTCTTATATTTGATACACTCTGAGTAGGTGAATAAATCAAAAGTATATTTGGGTAACTACATTTGCACTTAAACATTATCATAACTAAGTAATTAGCGTACTAAATGACGAGATTCTTGTAAGAACATATCCTTCCTAATAACGTAATTACTGTCTCACTAAGGGCCACGCAACTTAGTAGTAGAATGTTCACCTCTGTTGCGTGGGATCTCTGGCTCGATCCCAGTTCGCGCTAAGTGGGCATTGTGTGTACAAACACCGTGTGTGTGGTTTTTCTCAAGATTCTCTCTTCATTCATTCCACCATTTCATTCCTCCTTGTGACCGTCTCCTTGATAACCGTGGGGCGTAATTCTTATCATGACCGGCATAACCGTGGGACGTAAAACTAAAAGATTTCATTTCATTTTACTATCTCAGTAGTCAGTCATTATGGTTTCACTGAAATTTCTCTTCGTGGAAATCCCAAGATTTCACTAGATGAAAATCAAGTTAATTTCATATTCTTCGAAATGACTTCGGGCCGGCAATTGTGAATATCAACTCTTACTAAAAATCCAAGAAGTTGTTTTTCCGAGTGGTGCATCGTGTCGTGGGGTTTGATTTATATATATATATATATATATATATATATATATATATATATATATATATAATAAAATAAAAAAAACATCAATTGCCACGACGCACCATTCAGGTAAACTTGTAAACTTTGAGAGAATAGCAAGTTGAAATGCATATCTTAACGTATTATTAATTCTTACTTTATGAACTTGGCTACTGTACTGTATCATTACTTACATATGAAATCTAACAATACAATACCATACATCTTTAATGACTTCTATTAAAAAGGCTATAACAACACTTTTTATTTTGATAATGAAAAGACTACTCTCACTGGTTGTCTTTAAGTTACATGTACCGGTAACTGTAGAGATGCACGAAAGTGAGCTTTAGCGTAAATGTTAACTGAGTCAGTTATTATGGCCGACTTCTCAATAGAGGAAAATATTATACAAACCAAATTTAAGCGTTACGAGAAGTTCCAAATCTTTCGTTCCCCCACAGAAACGAGAAAGCAACAGTATTATGACCAAGTTAATTTTGGAAACTGTACTATTGAAATCCTGTGAAAATAACTAGATCTTCAGCCGAGACTAGAACTCCTAACTGTCGGTCTTCGATCTGTCTAATAGGTATATCATATTAAGGTAGGTGTAAAGGCTATAGACCGTTGGCAACAGATGGTAGCAAGTATCTCCTATCTTTCCATTGTATTCTGTAGGGCGTGACAGTATTCACAATAATTGAATCAACTTCGAGAGACAATGATACCGAGTCAGTAATTAGAGAATAACAAAACCATACAAAAAAGTTACGTGCAGCGGGCCCCGGATATGAGTTCGATGTATTTTGTTACACAGAATAATAATAATAATAATGATAATAATAATAAAAACCGATTGACTGTCATTTTAATGGGCGAAAAACTTGAGCCATTTTGGATAGTCAAGATATACGTAACACAGCCATAATAATAATAATAATAATAATAAAAACTGTGCAGCGGGCCCCAGGTCATGGATTCGATGTATTGTGTTACCCGAAATCCAAATTTCGAAACCTTAGGACGATTGATCATGTTTTTTTAATGGGCGAAAAATGTATGTCCTCCGTCTCCAAAATTGCTCAAGCTTTTCGCCCATAAAAAAATTGACACGATAAATCTTCCTGGGGTTTCGAAATTTCGATTCCAGGTAAAAAAAATGAACATTTGTGTGTGTGTATGTGTGTGAGAGAGAGTGACTGTGTAATATGTGTACGTTTTGATTATTTTATTTTATTCATTGTATAGAGTACTTAATTTTACTTACGGAACTATGATTCCAACAATAAAACACTCTCAACAATGAAAGTAACGAATGTGTCAAGAAAAGTGCACGGCTTATTTTAATTATTTATTCAGTCTGTCTTTGGATAAAGTTCGAATATTTATTTCGTAAACTTGATTCAGTTATTGTGAATACAGTCTTTCCCTACAAAATAAATTGGAAAGATAACGGAAAATGTGCTGTCATCTGTTGATGATTAACGCTCCTTTAAACTTATTTTAAATTGTGCTGTCATCTGTTGATGATTAACGCTCCTTTAAACTTATTTTAAATTACTTTCAGAATCTTTTGAGAAATAGAGACAAAGTGTAATGAAGAAAGTTCGTCTAATAATAGATTGCTAAGGAAGTTTTAATGCCATAACTATTCGCAGCGTAATGAATATAATTGGTGTTCATATATACGAGATGTGGGATTGAAAAGCAATCCGAAAAGGTAATACGTAAAGTCACTTAAATTGCGATTCACTAGCAGCTGTTCTAGACGTTTGAAGGCGGCACTGAGACTTGCGTCGCCTGTAGACAAATAGCAAATCCTCCGGAGTCGAAGGAACGAATGACTGATGATATGTTCAATCCAGTATGTTCGTTTGTAAGAAATATTGGAATGTGTTCTGCATGAATAGCCGCCCGTGATGTGAGAAGGGAGGCAGTTGCCCTCCCTGGATGTTCGAAGGGTGTTGAGCTCTTGGAAATACATGTCAAGAAATATTTATTTGCTTACTTACATCCTTAATATATTTACATTAAATACTATAGTACTATAGTTTCTTTACTGTAGTTAATAAGGATATTGCGTAAATAGCTGTTATTTTATATTAAGTACATTGATGTCCGAAACTTAAGAGAATGTGGCAATAACTGACATTTTGGACAATTGTTACAAAAAATGTTTCTGCGTACTCAGAAGCGTGGAACATATACCTGTGAAAACAAACGCCTGTGGTGACATATGAACACTGAAAAATCTGACTGGGTGCACTTACGTCATACGAGTCTATCTGCTGACCATTAAAAAAAAAAAAAAAAAAAAAAGTTTTTGTTACCAGAAGTGTTCAATACTGTGCGGTTACTGTGAATAGCTATGCAGGCTGCACAGCGTTCTCCCATACTACGGATTAGGCCATGAAGCAGCTCCGTGGTAAAGTATTCCATTCTTGCATACGCAACCTGCACAGTTCAGCAGTTGGCCGTGGTCACTCGAGTTGCGTGATGTTTTCATGCTGCAGGTAATCCCCCACCAACTGTTCCCTAAGGAATTATTATCCACAAAACGAAAATCGAGACCGTATGCACGACGGGACAGTCGGATGTACTGTTTAAGGATGGCGTTCTTGTAGGTCTCAACTGTTTTCTCCGCTACTGGAACAAATGAAGTGGTCTACAGGCCTCTAATATGACCCCGTTCCATACCATGACACCAAGGCCTCCATACCTGTCCCTTTCAATAACAAATGGTGGTGGTAACGTCTTCCTGGTGCCCTTCTTTGTCACTGAAGAGTGCACCATTTCACTGTTCTGAGCTGTACTCACTGTGGGCTGTACACCACTGTAGGCGTGCCTAGCGCTACTGCTGTGTGGGAAATGTACCTGGCAGGACAGCGTGCATACAGTATGCATTCATGTAACCGCTGGTATATAGTTTGACATAATACGTGGGTCTCAGAGGTAGCTGCAAGTCTTTGGAGGTAGTATACCTGCTGAGCTCGTTGGTCTGATAACGATTCTCACGCAGCGTTGTTGCACACTGACAGTTTCCACCATACTGCCTTTCGGTGTTTTCATCAGCAAGGAAACGATTCCATTGTCTAGAGAACACTAGAGAAGCATTCAAGTACTACAACACGCAGTTGACTTGCCCAGTTTTTAATCTGCTGATGATTCTACCGCGCATTACAGCATTCACACTTGTTCTCTGGGCCATCATGTGTTCATAGGACACGTTCATTATAACCGTTAACCATTACGTGTTTCTTCTGTTACGGACGTTCTTCGTGTTATCGCAGCCGTAGTTGCCACGTGTATCGCCCATCGGACTGATACCTACTGTGAAGAGACTAATATTTATTATTTATTGAGCACCCGTAAAACTACAATTCATTTCAGTCAGACGTACCAGCTTGATGTCTACTATTCACATGGTCAATATGACGTAAGAGTTACTTTTCGAAATTAGCATTCCTTTAAGTTTCGGACATGAGTGTATTATGTGTACGCATGCATCAAAGTGTACATATATTCGCGACTGCGGTTGGTATCGATATTTTTCTCCCCTCCTGGGAAAACTCCTTCGGGCGTCCCCGTCAGCATAACTTTTATATTACGCGTGTTTGGAAGAATAAAATAAGCGAGTTATAATTTTGGTATACTGCACTACATAGATGGTTATTTAGTAGATATGGGTATGAGGGTAACTTATAAGGAGTAAAACCGAGTACTTAGCAACATTAGCAGCTAAGCAGATCAGATGCTCGTGAAATGGGGAAGGCATAGTGAAAATTTGATCTCGCACATTTCTTTACCACCACTGGGTACAAACGCAAGAAATTTGGTGCATAGACTTTTGTGTCCCAGCTGTTAAACTAATCCAATAATAACCGATGCGCAAAAGGGAGGAAGAGGAGGAGGTGAAACTATTGACTGCAGTTATCCACAAGACATTTCTAGTAATTTGTATGTTCTTATTTTATTGTATTTTTCAGATTTTCGCTAAAAATATTTTTGCCATTCTGCAATCCATCAAAGCCCGCGAAGAGGGCAGACACAAGCCTCCACAGCCAACTCCAGTACAAACGCCTCGTGCCACTCCCATGCGTTCAATTCCACAACCAGCTGTATATAACAGATACGATCAAGAAAGATTCATTCGCGGAAAAGAAGGTATGTTGGTATAAAAACGATGAAGTATTGATTTTTATTTAACTATACGTCTTCTTTAGTTTTTAATATACTTTATATTTCAGTAACTATTCTGTTACCTTTTGCGAGGAATGAAAACTTCGACCAAAATAATATTTTACAATGGATTACATCCTTGTTGTGTTTTCTGTTTCCCCAAACTCTTGATCCTTGTTTGTTCTGAATAAGTATAAATGTTTCTCGGATTAATCATCACAAATAAATAAATAACAAGTATGATCTTGAACATAAAGGCCCATTGTTCACATCTTCCTGCCCAAATAGGTAATTACACTCAATTACAAAAAGTTAATAATAATTAATGTTGCTTCTTAGAATGATCACGAAAATTGTTAATCTGCCATTGATATCCGCAGTTTTACCCGCAAAGTAAGCCTCTGTGTATGAAAGAGGTTCTAACTGAATGAGTAACTAACTGACTGATCAACGCTCAGGCCAAACCGCTAAATTTAGAAGCTAGAAATTTGAACAGGGCCTACAAGTGACTTCCTCCACTGCCTGTCAATATGATTTAAAGTTAGCGGATTGATTTGATATTGGATTGTGATAGTTGTTTTGTGTTTTCGTTACAGAGACTGAAGGTTTCAAAATCGACACTATGGGAACATATCACGGAATGACGTTGAAGTCAGTGACGGAAGGAACGCAGCCAAAGAAACCGGTAGTCCCAACGCCTAGTCCAGCTCCTCCACCAACGAACACTATCCAAGTAAGAAAGTCTTTTTTTTAATATGCTGTTTATATATTTATAGTAAGAGTAAATATATGCTCATACGCCTCACCAATGATTTTTATATGTCTTAAAGTCTGCGAAGGACTTTTTTTTTTTTTTTTTTTAATATCAGTTTAGACAACAAAAACACTTCAAACTTTATATATTTTCTCATACCCCAAGGATGTCAAATTTTAACCGCCAATATTTTTGAGGTTTAACCAAAAAAATAAAAAGTTATCTCTAATAAACTTTAACCTAAAGTAAAATATCTTATGTTTTAATCTTAAAAAAATAAGAAAAAAAAATTAACGTCAGCACATATTTCCATGTAGGGGATATGAATAACCACCATTACCCGTGAAAACGGTAACGGATTGATTCCATTAACAAAGCCGGCCGATCTAATCACTCTAGGTGTCTATTGCAAAAAACTGAATTCAAAAATTCGGTTTCGATTAAGGGCTATCGTGTGAATTAACGGACATACGAAGATTACAGTTATATAAGACCCACTAGTGTGATCTTGTTCGTTGACAAATGGTACTGCATTCAAGGAAACACTACATAGAGGTACAGTGAAACTAGGGTGTATCGATGTATCGGTATCGGCCACTTTTGGGAGTAACGGTATCGGCAAAAGGACACCGACACATGTTCCGTACTATTTTCAATTTGTTTAATATTAATAGTGACACTTATATTTCATCGGTTTCTGTTAGACTTAAAGTTGATCTAAATTATCAATCGTACAATCGATTTCTTTATGTACGTGTACACCTTTGATTTGCAGTACTCGTACCCAACTGATATTTTTAATCTCTCGATGCCAAAATAACCAAATGTCCTTAGTCAGGATCATGGTCGCCCGAAGAAAATTTTCTGGGGAGCAGCATTCCATGGTTGCTATATTAGTCGGGTATTTTATATACGTGGTTCACGGTATTACGTGTACATTTTCGTGAGCCAGAAGGGTTCCACCCCGCCCTCCCCCTTCGGGCGCCTATGGTCAGGATAGCAGACCCGTAATTTGAATCCCAAACGAGACAGAGGTTTCGATTCAGAAAAAAATGCTATGGAAAAAACACACAAGACGGTCGCTTTGTCATTATTTTCTCCTACTTGCTGGTTGAAAACAGTTAGTTCTAAAGTTAATACAAGTTTTATCGTTTTCGACTTCGCTTAAATAACCCTCTTATTTTTTTATGGTATACACAGCAACATCTGGTTCAGCACGCATAATTTTGTAAACAATAAAAATTCGTAACGGTAGGATCCGTTTGCATTATATGTACGTAATACAGACTAGTAAATACAATGTAACTATCAAAGTACATTGTCACTCTAAATATTAATCACTGACTCTTAGAATTAAGTTTACACTATATAAGTATTTGCTGCTTTTTAGTTCATTTTGTGTGAGCTGGATTAAATTTAAAGGAACCTAATATGAAATTGTTTTTTGTCTTTGTATGTCAAATTTTGGCCTATATCTAATATACCCTATTACAATGTTGACCATTTCATTATTCTGAAAATTCCTGATAATATGTAAGAAATGTATCCAGAAGTATCGGAATCGGCCTCTTTAGTATCGGTATAGCCTTAAGTGAAACGTAGAGATGTGCAAGCTGGTGAGTTCGGCTCGGTAATTGAACGCGAACCCTATAAGTTGATAGTGAATCAGACCCTGAATCCGAGCAAACAGGAACGTGTATGAGACTAGTGAGTGCGAGGACCAGCAAGTGTGAGCATGAGTTTCGTTGAGGCTAGTGGGCCTCAGCATGTGCAAGCCTAGACTGTAAAAGTACCATCTCTGATCTTACTTTGGCCATCATTGCTGTCAATGAAACATGACATCTTACAGAAAATCAGTTACATTTTGCATATTTGTGCAACTTCTTATATATACACATCTTAGTTTTTCCATTTGTACACTGTGATTTAAGTGTCCTAATTTCAAGATGCTAATCACATGTAAAACGCTACGACCACCATGTTATATTACGATGATCATGCTGGCCGCCATTTGTCCATCAGTGGTTTGGAAGAAGCATAATGGGGAACATATTGGATTATAATCAAAATATACGTACGTTTCGCTTATCCAAACATACTACAGTGAACATACATCCATCGTCTTACGAAATATTTTCCTCGTTTCAATATCCGTGCAACTGCAGATCTCATTCGGCAACATTTAGAAGGCAATTGAGATGTCGAGCGATAATTTAGTTAGCTTTCTACGTATTGTCATTGCTTTATTTGCGTAATCTCTGCACAAATGGTAACTAATATATGTGTAATTGTTTTATTTTTCCAGGCTCGAACAAATACCCCACAAGGCAAGCGTCCATCCAGGACGCCAATCATTGTCATACCGTCAGCCACTACCTCGTTAATTACCATGTACAATGCTAAGGATATCTTGCAGGACTTAAGGTATGTATAAAAAAATAAATGATTTTTGTTTTCTTGATTCGTAGTTGTTGGTCCTACGTTTTAATCAAATGGCCAACTATCCCGACTTTTTTTTTTTTTTTTTTTTTTTTTTTCGTAAGATGATTTTCTTCTTTCAACAGACAAATGTTGGGATAATGGCTTTAAATGTGGCTGGCATATTTGTTGCTAACTGTTATTCTAATTCCTGAAGAGAGTTACATATAGAAAATTTACAGTGAAGAATACTAGTTCTTATTTGAAAGAAGTGTAATGCTTTAATTTATTAAAACTGTGAACTAACTCTATGGCTTATGGAACTCTCAGGTTTAGTGCCGCACTCTCAAAATCTCTCCATTGAAAATCTCTCCGCTAGCGAACTTGATCCATTTGTACTTTCTATTCTTATTGCTTGGAGTTTCATATTAAATCCTCCCATCTGCGCTTAGGACTTTCTAATGATCTCTTGTTTCCGATTGGGTTTCCAGTTACAATTTTAATTGTAGCGTTTCTAGTTTCTACTTTCATCAAGTCTGACTACAAAACCTGTCCATGTGAGCCTCCTAGACTTAATGGCCTAACAGAATTAGGTCAATAGTATAAATTATGAAGTTTTCGCCATTCCCTATTCCGTCCGTCCGTCTTAGGTCTGAATATTCGCCTCAGGATTTTATTTTCAAATACTTTCAGTCTGCGTTCTTACCTCAAGGCAAGCAACCATGCTTCGCAGCCACACATCACAACAGGCATAATTATAATTTGATATATTTTAAGCTTCAAATTCTTCGATGTGAAGATAAAGAGAGTTTGAACTGAATAATAACACGAATTCCCTGCTTTCCTCGACATTTAATTTCTTCGTGAATATAGTTTTGGTCTGTTGATGTTGATCCTAGATATTTAAAAGTGTCCACTTTGTCGAAAGTGTTACTTGAAATTTTTACGTATCCATCATTTGCAGTATTACGGTCACAGAGAATTTCCATGTACTTACTAAATCTGGGTGTTTTTGGATAAATACAACCAAAAATATTTCAACAGGATGAGCGTTTCGGCAAAAATTGGTTACCATCCTCAACACAGATCCTTTAAGATTCCTCTTTTTTTATGCATTAACCGTCATCATATGAAACCGGGGACTGATAAATGAATGTTTTAAAACCATAACATATAAGTACAGAAATCTTGCTTCCGAGCAAAACAAGTTTAAAGTTGGTTGATCCCGTAAGTGTCTTAAGAAAAGTGCGATTATAAACAACTATATCTCTAGGAAATATCATTATTCTGCTTAGATCTCTTCGTCTTCTAGTGTTAATTATATCGTTATGGTTTTCAGTCATTCGGTTAGTGAAACATTGTTTTGGAGTAATTTTAGTTTCACCGACTTCATTCATTCCATTCACTAGTAAATTAAATTGGTCGAAAAAAAAATGACGAAACTTAATCTCTTCCTAGAGAACCTTGCTTTCTTCTGAATTACAAATTTAAAACACTGTTCCATTAGTTCATTAGAACATATGCTGAGAAAACTTAAAACTGTGCCTTGAATTATCAAACTTGAATCAGCCAACAGATTTTAAATCTGTGCCTTCAGCTTTCCCGTTCTCACACACTATAACCTTCAGATTGTGGAAAACGTTTACTTACATACTGTTTCTTATTAGGTACATAGAACATTTATTATACAAATTCAGTCCGACAACTTTTTAATCTGATGGGAGTATGAGTGTAGTCAGTCTTTAAAGAATTATTTGATCCACACTAAGAAAATATAAAACTAATAAGCTTTGCACATGATCTTGTCCCATTAGAATTTTAAGGCCTTGGTAGCTTGTTCCGACGATAGAATCCTTGGAAATCATGCGAGTCTTAATCATAGCAAAGAAAAATCATGTGCTATACTGACGTTAAAACTCTACAAGCAACGTTAGTTTTCTGAAAGGATCTGTGCTGAAGCTTGTAATACATTTTCTTGCCAAAAAGTTGACAGTTCAGTTATAGATTTGGTGTTTCTGGGCAAGTACAGTTTTAACAAATAATGAATATGCATCCTATTAAATAACATAGCTATTCCAAATCTGATGTTTATACCGTATCATCCAAGATCATATTTAGTTTGTAACTGCCATAATTGTATTCAACGTTTAATCAAAGTGTTGTTAACACATTTATCAAGTATCAACAATTGTTTTGTAGGTTTGTAAGTACTGAGGAGAAAAAAACTCAAGGCGCGAAGAGGGAGAACGAAATACTTCTTCAGCGACGTAAAGAGGGTGCCTTGACCGTACCCTATAGAGTTATCGACAATCCTTTGAAATTAACTAATGCCGATTGGGATAGAGTCGTTGCAGTATTCGTTATGGGGCCAGCGTGGCAGTTCAAAGGATGGCCTTGGGACGGTAACCCTGTAGATATATTCTCAAAGAGTAAGTATTGATGTTTTTCTTTCATTTTTCCACGATTTTATTTACCTTACCTTACTTGTTCCCTTTGTGTTTGTGGATCAAATCTGCGGTCATACTTATCTTGGATAACGGCACTCGTAATTTTTGACTTGGGTGTTATACGTAATTTTGTCACAATTAAGGTTTATAACTTTGCTATTTTTGTTTAAGTTAAATTTTGCAATCTATTTTTCACATACACTGACAATATTTATTTTTGCAAGCATGCTTATCACTGGTGACAAATATTTCATAGTTCCTGCCAAGTCTTTATGCTTTAATTACGATAGAATGAAGTTTCTTGGAGTGCAATTGCTAACTCATAGCGCATTCACGAGTAATTGTTACTCAATAGATGTTGGTTCTTAACATCCAGAAATAAGATGGGAGTATGAGTGTAGTCAGTCTTTAAAGAATTATTGATCCACACTAAGAAAGTATAAAACTAATAAGCTTTCCTGTTGCGAAAAAGATCGTTCGTTCTTTATTGATTTTATAAGTACACATTGCATTCAATCTGTGATTTCAGAACGTTATTCAGAAGTAGATTAATTCTTATTCCTCATTATTTACGTTCCACACTTACAGGAAATGCCTTTGATTGACATGGTTTTTTTATATTATACGTAGCAATTGATATGAAATATGCGTAGCCAGGGCCGGATTTAGAGGGGGTGCACGTGTACCCCCTTTCTTCGTTGTAAATGTACATTATCTAAAATGGGAAGCTAGCACTGAAAATAGTAACATTTTCCGAAACTTTTTCCCGTCATGTTTCCGTTTGGGGCGTAAAAGAAAGAGGGGTTTTGCAAAAGCAATAGTTTTAAGTTGATTTTCTGAAGGTTGAAGGAAAAGGTTTCACCAAGCTATATAACATTTGTCAAGTAGGGAAGAAAACAGAAGCCAGGAAGAGAGAACAATTTTTCTTACATATCACTTGCAACCCTCTTTAACCCCCCCCCCCCCCATTTAGGTGTAAATAATATTGTCATATGTCACTTTGAAGAGTTTCAAAGAGACTGGTTATTTTGGTATTTATGGTGCACTCCCCCGTAAGAAAATCCTTGATCCGACCCTGTGCGTAGCAAGTACTAATGTTCTTCTGCAATAGTCAGTGGTGGTAGTATCTGTGTTAGAATTTCATTCTCTAAGATCAAACTTTAAACTTGGAATTTATCGCACATAACACATTATAAGATGAATTGCTTCGCGACATCGTGAAGGAAAGTCAAAGTTAACATGACATTAAGTGAAACAAGAGTTGGAAGAATTGACGAACATTACTCCATACGGAAATTTACATTTTGTACTTTAGAAGGCAAATAGTTTATAATCTGCTAGTAGTATAATTTACGAAGTTTAATGAAAACACTAGTGCTTAGATATCTTAGTAATTAACGTTCAAAATAGTACACGAGCATTAGCAATGCATAGTGAACATCAAAATAGCATCCATAAATTAGTAGTAAAAGTGATACTGCATTTACATACCCGTAAACACATTTTGGATGAGAATTTTTCTTTGGAAAAAAAAGTCGCCGTGACGTTGCAAGTTTAAATTCTTAGATATGTATGTGGTGTATTTGTTAAACAACAACACCAATAATAATAATAATAATAATAATAATAATTGATAAGCAAGCATAGTAAATACAAAGTATGGAGATGATTAACTATAGGGTTATACGAGGGAGGTTCAGAAACTAAGGTTACAAGGCTGATGTTTCTGGAGTTCCGTCTGTTAGAGAGAAATGAAGAGTCTGAGGTAATTTTATAAATAAAATCTTTAAGCTTTACGTCCCACAGTTATGCCGGCTAGGCTAAAGGAGACGGTGATTATGAGAAATGAATGAAATGGTGGAATGAAGAAAGTGGGAGGAAACGGGAGAACCC
The DNA here is from genome assembly GCF_964235325.1 of Thermobia domestica. Taxonomy (NCBI): domain Eukaryota; kingdom Metazoa; phylum Arthropoda; class Insecta; order Zygentoma; family Lepismatidae; genus Thermobia; species Thermobia domestica. The sequence goes on along the minus strand of NC_137460.1, from coordinate 21,616,626 downwards.
CAATGAAACTCACGCACACGGTGTTTATCCACCACCACAGTTTACTTGGCGGGGACTGGGATCGAACCCGGGAAGCCAAGCACCAGAGGTGAACGCTCTACCACTGAGCCATCGCGACCCCCTGAGGTAATTTTAATACATGGAGTTGGCAACTGTGAAGGGTTTCAGACTATCTAGGGCGCTAGTTGTATGTAAATACAAATAGCGACTCCTTTGGAAAACTGGTCTCGCGAAGAAGTCCACCAGTTATTCTGTTTCTGTGCGCGAAACGTGTAACCGCGGCTAAAATTCATTGGTAGCTGATAGGGAAAACTTCACCGACGAGGAGCACAGTGGCCGACCGAGCACGGCATCAACAGACTTGAACACAGTTTGTGTGAGCACATCATGGTCCACCCTCCTACATTCCGGACCTGGCTGCAAGCGACTTTCACCTGTTTCCGCACTTGAAGGTACACCTAGGAGGCCGTCGTTTCACTTCAGACGATAAAGTGAAGCACTTCGTGACAATGTATCTGAACACGCAAGGAAGAAATCTTCAAACTGATCCCACAATGCGACAAGTATCTTAGCCAATATGGAGACTATGTCTCGAAAAATAACTTAGTGTGTGTACTGCCTGTTGGCTGTATGAAACAATATATACACGTTTCACTGCAGGCTTTGTAACATTACTTTCTGATCACTCCTCGTAATACCATACTAGAGTATACAATATTCAACTGCTGAAATAATTATCGAACTGTAGAATACCGTGGTTAGTACTATACATAGGTTTTATTGTTAAAGTTTAATGGAACGTATGTTAGGCAGAAACTTATCGATTGCGAAATAGCGTGGGATTTCATTCAAAACAGGTGCCACAGTAGTTCTACAGGACGTTAACGCATAACGAAGAAAAATCCAAATATCAGAACTATACCAATTAATACATCACATCGAGCTGAAGAGAATGACATACCTCAGAGTAAATTCTAATGAGCAGTTTTTGAGAAAACCCTGAAAAAGGGGTTTTTTGAGGCGCTAAAAATATATCGTTCGTTGTCATACTATTGATGGCTTGTATTCTGTTGATACAGATTGATTATGCATCTACTATGTATACATAAAATAGTGTTTAGTAGCAGATTTTGTATATATTGTTACTTGTTTTCTCCTAATTGTGTGACACATACTCTTAACGATAACCCTCATACTACTTGTGATATTGATTTAATTGTTCTTGTGACTATTACTCGCATGTGACAAATAGAAAGGAGAGAGGATAAGGAAGAAGGTTGCAGGCGGTTTAATTCGGGCTCACAGTTGATATAATGGAAACAATATATGGATTCTTATCAGTGAGTGACGGGAAAAGATAAGAGTTCTAATGATCTATATTTTCAAATAATTAGGGAATTTGGGCAGATAGGAGTAACAATGATGGTGCATATAAATAGAGAAGTTAGGTTTCCCCAATATACGGTGTATGTTCAAAAAGAAACAGAACTTTTGAAATAGCGCGCTAACCGCAGAGGGAGCGCGCTGCGGCTACTGAATGCATCTAGCGGCAGATTTAGACAACAAATTACCATTTGTTTCGTTTCGCTCTGACCATTAGTTACCGAGCACGTGCATTAGCTGTTCGTCGGATTAATGATATACTGACAATGCAGAAGCGTGAAGAACAACATGTGTGTGTGAAATTTTGCTTCAAACTTGGCAAAACATTTACATATTTGAGTTGCTTTTCAATTCATTCAGGGTCTCTTCATCCCCCCCCTTCCCTCACAAAAAAAAAAAAAAGTCGGTCAAAGATCAAGATGATGATGGTTGTGGTTTTTGATTGGAAAGGCATTATCTTATCACTTGGTCAGATGGTAATCAAACAAATTGTACTAGGACATTTTAGCGCGATTGAGGGATGTTATGCTTAGGAAGAGGCCTGAATTGTGGAAGAACCAGACTTGGATGGTACACCGTGCCAATGCGCCTACTCACGCTTCCCTCCTCATCCGCAATTACCTGGCAAAACTTCAAACTGCCGTTGTGCCCCCTTCATCCTATTCTTCGAACCTAGCCCCAGCGGGCTTTTTTTTCCTGTTTCCCGAACTTAAAATCACTTTGAAAGCACGTCATTTTCAAATCATAGAGGAGTTCCAGGACATCAAGAGACTTCTCACCATCCGAGAAAGTGTGTTCCAGGAGGCTTATAATAATAATAATAATAATAATAATAATAAAAGTTGGTAATTGTGTATTGCCAGTAGAGGGGACTAGTACTTAAAATGTTGTGAAATGAGTAATACAGATTTTATAACATTTTTTTTAACGTCTCGTATAGGGCAGTGGATTATATTGAATACGACTAACATTGACCATGACCAAATTTTCGTCTCTAGTATTGTTTTTCATCACTTATTTCTACACAATCGTTGTTTCCTCTGTGTTTTTGTTCATTATGATTATGTAAGTATGTTTACAAATGGTAGCTATAAGATACCTGTTGAATACTTAAAAGAGATTTTAAGACCTTACCTTGTATCTCGGGGACAAAAGTGCTTTTCCATACGGTTATGTTGCTCCCTGGTAGCTTTATCATTGTGATGAACTTCGTTTTTAGACTGGTCATATATAGTGAGTTCTTTCATTTCCTCGGAGTTGGTTTTCTCAAGAGAAATAAATAAATTTAATCCTTACTTCAAAAATAGAGTAAACATAGCTTCTTGAAGATGGAGAGGTGTTTAACTTTCTTGATGCTAAAGTAGTATTGTATCACGTATTACGCATGAATATACTTAGTGTATTTGTCTTCCCAGGACACAAGGATTTTTTAGTAAAAATCATTTCAAAGTTCCTTTCATTTCGATTTTCATATGAACTATTTATTTCTGGTATTCCTTTGTTCTACATATTTCTTTGTTCTTTTTCAAGTATGTGCGTTTCACTTGAAGTACGATGAAATGAAGTTAGATTCTAACGTCGGACGATGGGCTGTGACTGTTATAAATCTCTCTCGAACCAAAAGGCATCTGGACAGAGCTGCTCTTATGGTCTTCTGGGAACATCTAGACAAGTAAGTATTTTACGACACACTATGTTTCATACATTTCGTGATTTAAAATATGTATTCTAGTTCAGTATATACATGAGAAAAATGAACAAGTTCTTAGATAAGCAGAGGCCGTAATTATGAACTTGTTGAGAGCTCCCTCTGGCTAAGCAGTTAGTGTATGCACCTTTCGTGTTTGGTGTGGGAGACCCGGGTTGGATTCCCGGCAGGAGCTCATATGGTTCGAATCCCACGTTAAGCTATATATTCACGTCTCATATAGCTTCGCTGCTGAAATGGACGCTAAACTCAATCACAGATTATATGAACTCCTCGAACAGTTGATGGTAACGAATTTTCAAAGTATTCTCTGTACTAATCGATCAAACAGTAAAAATGTCGCCGTCGACTCCGGTGGCAGAAATTCATTCGCTTATGCCATCTATTGCGCGAATCGTAATATGCTTGGATGTGTTTGTCGACTTTTATAAGGATCCTCACGTACTGTAAGCTTAAATAATGTATTGAATAATAATAAAAATTAGTGCATTAATAAAATTGCGTTGAATTGGACTTCTATGCTTATTTATTTCATATATTTTTCGTTGCATACGAAAAGATTTTAAAAGCAGCGTTCGCTGGTTTAAAGCAAGTATTAGAAAAGGGTTTAAATAATAATAATAATAATAATAATAAAATTAAATTTAAAGGCAAAACCCCTACAGATTATGTGAACTTCATGGTGATGTTCCCGCGTATCTCAAACTATTTTCAAGATCTTTCCTCATATATTACAAACCCAGGAAATATGAATATAAGTGATTTATTGAAATCAAAAGTATGTTCTGTATATGTATGAATGGTTGAGCCAGAGTGAACTCAAATGAGTCGTATTTTCATTCACTTAATTTGCATATCAATAAAGTAAGTTGCCTCACTGACTCACTGAACTAACTTGGACTAAATTACATCGATACTCTGCAGTCTTTTGAAATTGCATTTATTTTAATAATGTGTATAACTCTGTACAGTGATTTCACTTGTATAGTTAAGTATCTTGTCCTTCTGATGTGACTTAAAATATTCACAGGTATGCGAGATCAGTATAGTGCATAAGGTCCTGATATATTTGGTCTAGGAATTAATTCGTGCGGTTGGTACGCACACATTGAAGCTGTAGTACAAACACAAAATACATAAATACCTTAAGAAAAATATTGTCCATCGCTAGCCACCACTTTCGCCCATCTGTCAGGCAATGTACGGATTCCGTGGCGAAAGAAGTCCTCATCCTTGGAAGCGATCCAGTCAGAGACCCATGTTTCGATATCTTCTGAAGAAGTAAACCGCTGTCCAATCAAATCGTTGTTCATGCAATCGAACAAGTAGTAGTCCGAAGGAGCAACGTCTGGTGAATACGGCGGGTGGGGTAAAACTTCCCATCCGACATTTTTTAAATAGGTTTTGACCGGTTTTGCGACATGTGGGCGAGCGTTATCATGTTGAACAATAAGTTTATCATGTCTGTTCTCCCATTCTGGTCGTGTTCTGGCCAGAGCTTGCTTCAAACGCATTAATTGTCGATAACGTTCTCCATTCATAGTTTCACCCGGTTGCAGCAGCTCATAGTACACCACACCTTTCATATCCCACCATATGCACAGCATAACCTTTGCACAATGAATATCTCGTTTTGGTTGTGATGGACCTGGTTCACCTGGTTTCACCCAGGCCTTTTTTCGTTTAGGGTTCTCGTAATGGATCCACTTCTCATCACCCGTAATAATTCGATGCAGAAACCCCTTTCTGCTCTGTCGTTGAAGCAGCAATTCGCAAATGGTTTTTCGTCTTTCAACTTCTCTGTCTTTCAATTCATGTGGAACCCAATGTGACATCTTTTGAATCATTCCCATGGCTTTCAAGTGTTTGGAGACTGTTGTTTGATCAACGCCTAATGCTGCTGCAAGTTGTTCCTGCGTTTGACACGAATCCTGCTCGAGCAATGCTGTCAATTCTTCGTCTTGAAATTTTTTTGGCTGTCCAGTTCGCTCTTGGTCTGCCAAGCCGAAATCACCACTTCTAAACCGTGCAAACCACTTCTGACACGTTCGCTCAGCTAGAGCATGGTCACCATACACTTCCACCAAAATACGATGACTTTCAGTCGCACTTTTCTGCATGTTAAAGTAATGCAGCAGGACACCCCGCAAAAACACTTTATCAGGCACAAATTTCGCCATGTTCACTTAACTACAAACTGGTGTTGTTGACGCTTTAATCCACTGCCCTATACTACGAACGATACGCGATGACAGGGGTTTGCAACACATGTGTGGATACACGGAACTGTGGGACGCTCCGTTCGTTGCGCCATCTCTTGTCCACCCGCACGAATTAATTCCTAGACCAAATATATATATATACGAAGGTGATTTAGAAAGTAATGCCTCCAAGGTGATACCTTTATTTGTGTTTGACAGATAGCACCGATACAGGTATCAGAGGAAAGCTTGCAATGTCAGCTACAAATGGTGGCATCATTTTTCAACATGGTCCCCCATTACGGGCAACACACTTGCGCCAACGCGAAACAAGGTTTTTCATGCCGTTGGCGAAGAATTGTGGTGGCTGCTGGCGACACTATTGCCGAACTGCTGTTTCCACCTCCGCGTCACAACTGTAGGTTTGGCCCTTAAGGTGATCGTTAAGTTTGGGGAAGAGCCACAAGTCGCAGGGCGCAAGACGCAAACTATAGACAGATGAGGCAGAATGTCAACAACACTTTGCTAACAGAGGGGATAACTTGGAATGTTTGTGGCGAAGGGGAACGTGTGGGAGTACTCCATCGACTGACGCTTCGTTTCCGGGTCGTAACGGAGAATCCGCCACTTGTCGCCGGCGATGAATGTTCCTGGGCGTACAACCTTCCGCAATCAGAAATTCAATGGGACGTCACCACTGGATGCCATGGATTGCTCCATTATTCTGGAGGAAGAAGAGATAGGAAGGTGAAGCAAATGACATTCTATAGCTTAAACATTAGTACATTAATGATAAACAGTGTAGAATGTTTGTAGTACTATTGGCTAAGTAGTTGGCTGGAAGGTATTATTTTCTGAACCACCCACGTATATATATATATATTCAAAAATAATAATTTAAATACTTGGGGCGTTCAGAAATGATTGGCACTACAATATTTTTGTTTTCACAGGAATCATTTATTGAACAAACGATTACAGTTTATTTTAGAGGTATTCCCCGGCAATGTCTATGCACCTTTGCCACCGTTCTGGAAACTTCCTTATTTGTGTAGCAAACCATTATTTGGGGCTCTCTTTCTGCCACTGGCGGACAAATGCGTGGAGTTCATAATTTGTGTTGAACTTTTTACCTCTCATGCCCTCTTTCATTGTGTCGAATAAAGCATAGTCGCTAGGAGCCAGATCCGGCGAATATGGAGGATGCGGCAGTACACTAAACCCTAGTTCATGCACTGTGGCAATTGTCTGGCGATTGAGATGTGGCCGTGCATTGTCGTGTTGCAGAAGAACGCCACGGCCCTATTTTCCTTGTCGGCGTTGTTGGATGCGTCGGCAGAGTCTGTGCAATGAACTGCAGTAGCTCTCACTGTCGATAAACGTATTGGGAGGGAGCCAATCCACCAGCAGTATCCCTTCCTGATCCCTGAAAACGGTCGCCATTTGTTTCCGCACGAATAGTCCCATCCGTGCCTTCTTGGGACGAGAGCTTCCAGTATGCCTCCATTCCATGGACTGGTGTTTCTTTTCTGGAGTCTCGTAGAGGAACCAAGTTTCGTCGGTCGGATTTTCACTGTACTGTTGCATCAACTGCTGGCAAATCTCCACACGCTTTTGTTTCTGTGCAACGGTGAGGTCATGAGGCACCCATTGTGCACACACCTTGTGCAGCTTCAAATCTTTATGAATGATAGTGTAGAGGGAACCCCGTGATAGACCTATTTCTTTCTCTAGTTCATTAAACGTGATTCTCCTGTGCTCCATTATTAAATCATTCACTCGCGCGGCATTGCTTGGTCTGCGTGCAGTTGCAGGACGCCCAGTGCTTTTGTTTTTTACAGCACTGTCTTTGCCTTCTTTGTATTCGGATACCCAACGAAACACGGATCTGCGACTTGGTGCTGTGTCCCCACATAGGCTTATACTATGTTGTGGGTGTCTGAAGTATTCACTCCTTCCCTCCAGAAAAACCATACTGTCCACCGTTGCCCATGTGTGTCGGCTTCCATGCTGTCTTTTCGCTGTCCACCAGCGCCCTCGCAAGTTGGAGCAAATGCTGATAAAATGTGCTACCTACTGAAAGAAACAAAACCATTTACTGGGGTTTGATAGTACTGTAGTCTATCTTAATGCATATATCAACAAACATTTCAAATTGCTACTTGGCACCAGTTATAGGGGGGAGTGCCAATCATTATTGAACGAACTAAATAATTTTATATGTCTACATTTGCTGTTAATTTAGTATTGTATTTAAGCTTGGTTTCATATGAAAGTGATATGAATTAATGGTTTCCTTTTCCCCCTTCTTTTCAGACACATGATCAAGAACAAACCTCATTTAAGATTCTAATGGGGATGTTCGGCTGCAGTTGGACTGATGTAAATTAGTTTTCTCAATGAACTTAAGAAGTAATAAGAATATAATGAAAGTAAGATGTTGCTTCCCCTGTATTCCATTTATCTGAATGAAACAGAAAATGGGTGAAGTAGATACAATATGCTGACTGTAACGTAGTCATCGTCTTTGTACAGAAAGACAGTATTTTTTTGTTTTTGAAATTTAAAGAAAAAATGAAACACTACTTCACGCAATCTGAAGGATAGCATAATTGGCGCCATTTCACAGCTCACGAATGTTGTAAATATTATTGTAATACATACAGTAAGTAGATTATCCCGTCGAGATGTTTTGTAATAATATTATGCCTACTACGTAATCGCATAGTAGAATATTGTCAGTTTCGTCATTTCAAATCATGTATTATATTTTATTTGAAAATACATGTATTTTCCAAAAAAAAAGTACTTTTTTATTGATCATTTTACAAAGCTTTCATGTATTTTTTTTTTTTTTTAAGTTTATATGATTAAAATTATTCAAGATATGGGTTTTTGTATTGGATTTACAGTGAAAGATGGAATTTTTGCAAGGAAGTCTATCTGGTTCTGCATATTTCAAGATGTGTTAATAGCGTTTGTCTGATTAAGCTGAGCAAAATTCTTAATCAGTGTGGCAGACTTCGATATCCGATTACGACTCAAGATTATTTATAGTTCATGTGTTAGCTTATTTATTTCATCAATTAATTTGGTATACTGCGAAATAACGTAACTTTTTGGCTAAAAACTTGTGAAATTTCTACTTTCGCATTAAAGGTTAAGATCTTTTATTTAATTCTTCAATTAAAGTTACGAATATTAGAAAAAGAACTGATACGAGGGTCACTACTAAAGTTATGAAATGTGAAATAACTTACACACTTAAAATCAATTTAACCCTTACATTTTCTCAAAGTATTCACCATTACACTGTACACACTTTGCATCCTCGAAAACCACTTTTGGAAGCAGTGTTGCCAATCTTTGTCTTCAAGTGTTGAAAGTTCATTCTCGTAAGCCACTACAGCTTCTTCAGGGCTGCAAAATCTCTTCCCACGCATACGATCTTTGATCCTGGGGACAGAAAAAAATCACACGGAACCAGGTCAGGGCTATACGGCGAATGAGTCATAAGTTTGACCTCCGTAGAATCTAAAAACTGAATTGTGATGTTGGCCGTGTGTGCGGACGCGTTGTCATGATGAAGCAGGATCCCACGCAATCCAGTTATTGGACGCCGTTCCTGAAGCTTCTGGAACACTTTTGTTAGGCAAACAGTGGTGTACCACTGAGCAGTAACAGTCCTTTGTTCTTCAAGTGGAACAGTTGCAACATGGCGAGATTTGGAGAAGAAAGTTGCGACCATCTTCTTCCGCACACTTCGCGGTCGCTTCACTTTCGTGGGTGGATTTTCGTCTGGAAAGATCCAAACTGTAGACTGACCTTTATTTTCAGGGTCAAATTGATAGATTCAAGTCTCATCACCAGTAACAATGTCAGATACGCGTCGAGAATTGCCTCCATCAAATCGTGCAAGCATTTCTTTACACCATTCCACACGCGTGCGCTTCTGCTGTTCAGTCAAAGTGTGAGGCACCCAACGAGATGAAACCTTCCTGATCCGAAGATGATTATGAAGAATTGTTGTTACTGCTGGCGATCCAATGTTCAATGTAGATTCAATGTCCTTGAAAGTTGTTCGAGGATTTTCTCGAATCATTTGTTCCACAGCGGCAATGTTTTCATCTGACACAGCTGTTGCCGGACGTCCAGCTCTCTCTTCATCTTTAAGCGATGTCCGGCCTCTTCTGAATTCACCAAACCACCGAAAAATTGTAGTACGGGAAGGAGCAAGGTCCTCAAATGCCCCCTGCAAACGGTCAAGGCTTTGTGTCTCGTTCAAACCACTTTTGAAATCGTAAAGGATCATTGCCCGAAAATGTTCCATTTCGGGCTCCATTCTAGACAGCCGAATACTGCTCACATCAACAAACAAGCGAAGGCGATACGGCCACGCCGATAAGCGAGGCGAGTTGAAACTTTCTTCGCTCTGGATACCACTACCGAACGCAATTGTTGGAATTCAAATACTGTGCCACAACAATGCGTATCTCAAAACTTTCATAGTGACCCTCGTATAATTAAAAAGTAAGAACGCCGAAAGACCCACGAATACGATATTATCCGTTACAAACCCACCTGTCCTGAAATCGAATTAAATGTCCCCGCGCACCAGGAGTAAGCGCTGTGTTACTGAGCTCCCCATTCTTGATAACGGTTTTAGCTGTTGCTACATAGAACAAAAATTAACCATTAAGGAAAACCAATATTACGAAGTATCTGCTTCAACAGTTGTCTATTTTGTAATGAGAACGTAAGGGAACGGATATGTACTATAGTGTCCACCTCACTCGTGTGTTCCCGGTCAAGGTATGGCATGTCTGTGATTTCCCAGTATGTGCTGTTCTTACAATTTTCCAATCAATCTTCAACCTCCAAAGAAAGTAATGGGTTAAGCCCATCAAGCTTGACCGACCATAATCTCTAGTTATTCGTCTATACTGCCCCTGTCTTTCCCAACTACTGATCAAGGGGACTTCCCTAGAGGGCAAGAAGTCTACCAGCATAAGCAATCTTGACACCCGAGCGTTATCGGGCACGCTTATCTCCCCCATGTGTACAGTCTCTCCAGGTTAGCAAATCTCAAGGTTATGACCTCAGGCCGGCAGAAACAAACCCAAATCCGGGAACCAGAAATTCCAGGAGGAGGAGATGCTAATTCCCGTCCCTTTCTACTTTTGAACGTACAAACTTAGTAGTCAGTGCAGTGGTACCACGTATGGAGCCAAACATCATCTCCCGGATACAAGGAGATACATTACTTGCCCATTTGCGAGCTATCCCGAAAGTAGTGGGTAGCCAGCTGGTATGGAATACGGCCCGCGTCTGACCTGTGAGCTTGTTTTACCCGACCAGTCAATAAAATTGAAAAATGGGCCCACGTGGCTCATTAGTAGAGTGCTTACTTCTGATGTAATATCTTGTGCGTAAGTTTTCTCGGGTTCTCTTTTCCTCTCACTTTTTCATTCCACTATTTCGTTCTCAGCCTCGGAGCATAATCGTGAGATGTTAAACTTAAAAAAGTTAAAAATATATTATTCTGTTTTGAACTCTGTGTATGATAGGAAGAGGGAAGTTGACCATCATAATATACTTGAATCAACATTTTAATTGAGAGAATATTTTCTTTAACTTGCCGTTACCAAACCTATTCTCACGTTGGTACCAGCGCTCGTTAAGTGAATCGTTACCCCAAGGGTGGCGGCAAAAATAATGGTATATGGTCGCAAAGTATGTTTTTTAATCTGGCCTGCAGTATATTATCAACTGGCCATCACTGGCCTAGGGTATTAGACTGGCGATCATAGGATGTCTCTCGCGGATTCATTTCCCTCCCAGGGCATAGATGATACGTCCTTTCAGCATTCATTACATTACCAATCATTCATTCCTTATCGTCTCCATTATTTTGAAAAGCAGAACTGTGGGATGTACTTGTAGAACTATAAAATCCAGTGGATGTGGATATCAAGTAAAACAGGAATTCTTATACGAGAAAATAAAAATATTCTGCATTAAGAACATACAAGAATGTGATAAAGGAATAGCTTGAGTTTGCACAGAAAACACGTCTAGTGACGAAGTGAAATATGTGAAGACAGAACTTAAGAAAAACTACGTAAAATAACTTACATTTTATTACATAACACTAGTGCGTAAAATACTATGAAATATCTACTATGAAAATAATACTATGAAAAATCTTGTAATACATTAAAGCTAATTTATTTGTTCGATTTATCCATAATCATTTCATCCTATCACCTTCATCCATTTCAAGTTGCCACAGTACAAAAGCTTGATAAAATATTTCTTCTACAAATCAAGAGACGTCTCCAAATTGGTCTCCCAAGCATTTTGGTTTTTGAGTAGAATTTATATAGAAGTTGAGTTTTTGTTGTACGTTCTTTTGAAGTCGATTACGTTGTTCTTATACGTTGAGAAAGACATGACTTACTCTTAACGTGGATTCCGAACCAAAACGTGAAAAACTGAAATTAAATCTTTCAGTTTAACGTCGCACGATTATGCCTGATAGGCTGAGAGAGACGGATTACTAAGGCAAGTGAATGATGATCGAAGAATTGGTGGAATGAGAAAGTGGGAGAAAACGGGAGTAGCTGCACTATTATGATATTCCGACCACGGCTGAGGAAAAGAATGTTGGCCATGTTCTTCAGTGTAGGGGAGTTCTAGGGCGAGCGAACAAAAGATATCAGCCACACACCGAAGTGGTACACTGAGGAACTCCTGTCTTAAGTTGAAGCTCTTAAAAAGCTGCGCCTAAACTCAAGGATGGATAAATAGATCATTCACCATGATAACGCTCCAAAGTTTGATTCGAGTATTTATCCAGGACTGTCAGAGCACTCTCTCTACAGTCTTGATCGTGCTCCACAGGACTTTGCGTTGTTTCACCAGGTGAAGAATAAACTGAAAAGCAGGCGTTTGAGAGATAATAACTTCTGAAGGTGCTGGGACGATAAATGCGCCCAGATCTCCGACAAAGCTTGGCAAGGTTTCTTTGAAGACTGATATCGGAGGATGTAGAACTGTATTATCTGTGTGTAAATTATTTTGAATAATAATAATAATAATAATCATAAAAGAAGTATTGTAAAACTTCCCTTTGTATGTATATACGTATATACCCAATATTTTAAGACACATAGATCCAAAGTAGTCTCTAGTTGAAGCTGCTCGTTTACGAATAAGATACTGGGTGTTACAAATAGCAAATGTAACGACATGCAAAGCAACTGTACGGAATATACAGTGGTGCTATTCAGCCGGTTTGCGAGAACCGGTTGTTAAAATATTTCGAGTTCGCAGAACCGTTTGTTATACCCACACACACACATATATACATAATGCATGACCTAACCAAGAGTGAAATAAAGAAGCGAAATTTGAGAAAACATTTCTGTGTTTTTCCCGCTCTCTTGCGTTGTTGTGAAAACGAGCAACTTTGATTTGTTTCAATTCAATGGGCAAACAGAAATTTGAATGGGCGGGCGCCAAGATTTTTTTTTTATCTGATGCGACTGATAAAGTTTTCCAGTCATGTCAACAAAAGGTTTCCAGATCTTAATTGTTAATTCTTTTGAATGCTCCATATTTGTAGAATAAACGTTTGAAATTTCCAGATATTAACAGACTGGTTTTGGTAAAACTTTGACTAAATCTCACTAACAATAATATACTATTGTATATTCTGTCATATGTTTCCCCATCCTAAATGCGGTTTAGTTTGAACGTGACGCTACAAAATACAATAGAAATAGTTCTTAGTTCGAAAAATAAGGACAATATATATGTCCACGAACAACATATATAAGGACAATATATATGTCCAAAAATGGCGCCCACGAACAACAGACAGCTATTCTTCAGGTCAAAAAAAAGCGAAAATCCTATATAATGGCATACTTTCCAAGGTCTCTTTCAGCCGATATAGTGAATCAAAATTTCACTATGAGACAACGTTGCCATTAGCATTGCTCTACGAATCCACCATACAGTTACATCGATTGTTATGCTAGTAAGTGCTTCTCGTGTCAACTTTAACTTCCATCTGGAAAGAACCGGTGTAACTATTTGACAGATTGGTAGATCTTCTCTGTGGTTCTTTATCTGTGACGTTGCCACATAGTGAAAGTCATCTCCAAACGAGGACCCGAAAGGTATACAATTATATATATTTTTGCTTCGTTTTGACTTGTAAAATAGTGCTCCGTAGTCCGTGGGCGCCATTTTTAAAACACCCGATATATATATATATATATATATATATATATATATATATATATATATACACTTAGGTATATAGAGAACCGGTTGTTAACAAATTAGAATAGCACCACTGGGAATATATTTCTGGCAACGTCACTTCTAGACAGGAAGCGGTAATAGGAACGGTTTAGTAAATCGCATGTGCTAATTCCGAATCTGAAGTACATTTTTCAAGAATTATTTCAGTCCTTCATACAAGTTAACTCTCCTACCCCAAAATAGATTCAATTGCCTAGCCATATTGAAATGGCCAGGTAAAACGAAGGAATAGTCCTAACTGTAAAGACGGGTTAATCAATAGCTTTTTTTTTTTTTTTTTTTTTTTTTTTTTTTTTTTTTTTTTTTAAGTGATTACGACAGAACACATCTCAATTTTAGCTATTTTCAGAAGAACAAAATAAAATTTTGCCTCAGCTGGAGATTTCGTTATTAATAGAGGAACAGTTTTAAGTAACAATAAATTAGTAATTATTTCTTCATTGATTATTTTGACTATTCATAATTGATTATTTCACACTTTATTTTCTCTTTTATTTTATCTATCTATTTAAAATGATGGTATTTTAGATTACGCTCGTTTTGTAATCTTTTTGATCTGACTTTATTACATGTTTTATTAAGATACATGTAAGAAATAAAATAATTTTCTAGGCTGTATTTACATAACTTTGTGTAATTTCATGACAATAATAACATGTAAGATTGTAGTACACACTACTGTTGTCATACATAATGCATTGGTCTTACAAAAAATCACTTCCAAACTTTTGTTCGTAACCATAACAACAATTTCACTTTACTGAAGTTCAAAAGTAGTCCTTTAGTGATCAGTTTCGTTATAGAATGCCTAAACGTCTTTTGTATATATAACAAGCGCAGCTTTTACTTATGCGAATAAAAACAAAAGAAATCAAATTTGCTAATTACTAGAAATGTAAAATATTTCAATATATACAGATAAAGATGTATCCAACTGGTTTTCTGATTTGCTATCTTCTGTTTGGATTAGAAGTAATATATTCTCTTTGAAATTGCAGATCTCCCAGACCATAGAATGTGCATAATATTTCGTCCCGTTGTTCGTAGATGAAAGAACACTTTCTGATGTTTTTTGGCAAAATTTTCCATTACATTGCGTTTCGAAGTCTTCGTGGCGGTAATTTCATTGTACAGTGAAACCTCCCTTAACGGACACCTCTATAATATGGACAGATTTTTTTGTCCCGGCAAAAATATATGTTCTCTTACGGAACAAAACCCTCTCTTTTACGAACACACTCAGATACGGACGCGGACAGTCCTTTTTCCACCCAAAACGTTTCAATAACCTCTTCATAACGGACAGAAACTATTCTCGGTTTTGCGATATATTACAGTAGACAGAAAAGTCTTTTTCCCACAAGTGTATCTATCATGATGAGTCTAGACCTGGTGAACCATCAAACAGAACAGCTTCAAGCTGAACTTGAAATTATTATTATTATTATTATTTTCTACCCGCAATGAACTCTTTCTGGAGGAAATCCTAGAAAACCTTCAACAAGCAATAACACTGATACAGCGTTAGTCGTAAGGCCGAGAATTCTATGCGAAAGATTTTCCCTTCTCTAACAATTAATCCTTTTTCCTCTGGACCTTGCATCTTTCCCGACAATTTCATAGGTAACAGGTGAATTAATGGATTTTTTACAGCGTGATGACATGTACTTAAGAAAATTACCATACACGCATTATCTTTTGCAGTATACGAATATATTAACACAACTCCAGCAATATTATTTAACAGAAATGAATTTCTCCATCCCTCTCAGTAATTCAAATACGTACTAAATAGAGTATTTTCATATTGAATTTTACGTATTTTTTCTCATATATAATGTATTTACTGTTTACTACAGCACGCAATTACCGTTGTGAGAAATTAAATTTCTGTAACCTCTCTGTAATGGACACCTCTCAGTAACGGACAAAAATTCATGTCCCATTGGTGTCCGTTATTCAGAGGTTTCACTGTATTAGGCTTCATGTGTGCCTCTCCAGATAATCGGCATTGTTGTGCGGTCTTTTATTAATTTACCCTTTTTCTGTTGACCTTTTCAACTTCTCCAGGTGCACTTTCAAAGAAGGGCAAATTGTTCATCCCAGGAACAGGGAGTACAGAGAACATGGCACCTACAGCCTTCCTGAATTTCCTACGTTCATTTTTTCAAGAGTGATTTCCGTACCATGAAATAATTACATACAGTAACGAAGCAAGTTAACGAGAAGGCTAGTTAGTTTTCTCTTTGTATAAAAGTAATTTTTGATTTCGACATTTGAAACTACGAGGCGAAATCAGAATGTAAATTTACAAACGTGTATATATATTATTTCATACAACCAACACAGCCAACACATATTATAAACATTATTTTTCGACATAGTCTCCATATCGGCTGAGACACTTGTCGCATTGTGAGATGAGTTTGAAAATTTCCCGATGGTAAAAATCTTGTTCTTCAGCGTTCAGCCATGTTGTCACGAAGTGTTTCACCTCCTCGTCTGAAGCGAAGTGACGACCTCTTACGTGTTTCTTCAAGTGCGGAAACAGGTGAAAGCGAGGTCCGAGCTGAAAAGAGGTTGGTCGATGATATCCCAGCGAAATTGCTTCAACAGCGTGTTGGTCTTCTGAGCTGTATGCCCTCCTCGTCGGTGACGTTTTCTCTACCAGCCGCAAACTTTCGACACCATTTTGCGACGTGCTGACGGGACGTTAATCTTTCCGTAAATCTACCAGCTGCTGGTGAATTTCAGCCGCGGTTACATGTTTCGCCCACAGAAATTGAATAACTGAGCGGACTTCTTCGCGAGACCAGTTTAACAAACGAGTCGCCATTTGTTTTTACCTACAACTAGCGCTGTAGGTGGTGGATGCCTGAAACTTTTCACAGTTGTCAACTCCATATATTAAAATTACCGCATACTCCTCATTCCTCTATAACAAACGAAACTCTAAGAATATCGGCCTTGTAACGTTAGTTTTTGATTCTCCGTCATTATTTTCTTCCTGCTCATACAGTCCCGTACTGATCAGCTCATGGCATTTCATATAATTTACTTAATGTTATCCATACAAACACTGACTTACACTTTATTATTTATTTATTTTTAATCTCTTTTCACTCATACCTTAAGCTTGGAATAGAAGCAATTAAACTAATTATCTTAATAAACTAAAATGTCATACTTTGTAGGACTGTATACCTACTTTTGGGCCACCCTGTAGATGTAGCTGACAAAC
Source organism: Thermobia domestica (assembly GCF_964235325.1). Lineage (NCBI taxonomy): Eukaryota > Metazoa > Arthropoda > Insecta > Zygentoma > Lepismatidae > Thermobia > Thermobia domestica. The sequence continues at coordinate 21,599,759 of NC_137460.1, read as the reverse complement.
AAATACTGTAGTAAATTTAAGGCGCCTATTTACTGTTTTTATTTATTTAAGACATGTATTTAACTTATTAACCATATTACGCGAATGCTTGTTTATATTCTTATTAATTTAGTTTGCACGAAAACAGGAAGTATAATAGTTGATGGAAGCGCCTCATGCTGAAATTGTCGCAAATACAAAAACGTCCAAATTGGCAAAATACAACCACTATGCTTTGCTCCCAGGGTACTTTAAGTGATTTGCTACTATATGTGTCGCATGCACCTTGCATAGATGTAATGCCTCAACTTCATACGATACTGCTATTATGAAATTTTACTTTTTATGTCTATCATAGGTGGTAAAAAGCCAATCTTTACTCGTCTCTTTTAAAACTCTTGTTTGATGAATAATAATGATAATACGTAATAATAATAATAATAATAATAATAATAATAAACATAGAGGAAAAGATTATTTCAAAATAGTCTATTATACAGGGTGCTGCATTAAATCGGTCAATTTTGCAACACTGCTTTTTTAAGAGTGGAGTTCAGTGGGACTGAAACCACTACTGCCATCTTGTATGTTTCGAGCTGAAATCTTAATGGCATGCGCAGATAGAACAGCGCAATTCCTATCTATTGCGTAATGTTTTCGAAATCCACGCTGAGCAATTATGTAACTATCACAGTTCTTGTAAAACGCATCCACAGTAAAAGCACGTTATTCTCCAATCCACTGCTCCATTACAAATAAATACTTCTCAATATGCTACAAGTTGGCAATAGTATCCTCATTCAACCCTATCCTTTAAAAAACAGTGTTGCAAAATCGCTTAATGTGCTGTCGGCCCTGTATATAAACAATACATTTCTTGTATTATTACGCGATGATTTCATTGTATTCAGAAATGAAAATGGTACAAGTCATAAAAAATCAATTCACACACTTTCGAGAGACAATTTTCAAGATGACATATGTAACTTGATTTACGCCTTTTTGTGTTCTGAAATTTGGCTGTTTGATAAGATATTAACCTTTAATTAATAACTCATGTACTAATAGGACTCGACGTAATGTTCCTGCAGCCGTACACATTTTTCACAACGTCGACGCCATGATTCCATGACTGCAGCGAACGCTTCTTTAGGTGCCCGTTTCGACCACTGGAAAATCGCTGTGGGGATGGAAAATGAAAAAACGAGGATAGTGAATGTGCGACCGCGAAGAGTGTCTTTCACAATTGAAAACAGCCAAAAATCGTTAGGAGCCAGGTCATGTGAGTAGGGAGCTTGAGAAAAATCACTTCGAAATTGTTCACGAAGAAACTACGGCGTCACGTTTGCCCGATGTGCTGTCTTGGTGGAAGAGCACATGTGAAGCCTTTTCCGGCAGTTTTTCACGCAATGCTGGAAGGAGCATCATCTTCAAAACATCTTCGTAGGATGCACCGGTCTCACCGTAGTGTCTTTTGAAACGCAATGAGTAAGGATTACTCCATCGGTGTCCCAGGACTTAGTCACCATCATTTTTTCAGCACTGGTACTTACCCGCTGTTTGGGGGGGAAGGGCGGTGAATCTGTTTCTATTAAGCAACTGGCGCTTCATTTTAGGATTAAAACCGGCATCCATGTCTTACCCATTGTCACAAACGATGAAAAGAAACTTTCATTCATGTCATCATCACACGTCAACATTGCCTGAAATGTCATGCAGTTGTTCGTTTGCATTCGTAGCACCCACCTGGAGGACAGTTTTCGTCTTTATGTAGCAATGTGTGCATAGATCCTACAGAAATGTCAACTTCGAAGGCGAATGTGTTCACCATACATTTGGCGATACTCCAAAACAACTTTCTCCACTCGTTTGATCATGGTGTTAGACCGGCTTGTGCGAGGCCAAGATTGTCTTGGTTTGTTGTAAAACGACGTTATGCCTTCTTTGATCTGTCGCACCCACGAACGCACATCAGACACATCCATGATACCATCATCACATATCTCACTCAACTGGCGATGAATTTCAAGCAGTGTCACATCACGTAAACAGAGAAAACGAATGATTACACGCTGTTCTTATGATGAAAACGTCGCCATTTTACGAGTATTGTATCAAAAACAGTCAACACTCTCACCGCTGCCGTTAGAATTGTGTGCCGTACGGTGTTATCATGTCTCTCACGCATTGACAACGAGTGCTCGCGTTCTTAAAATGAACAGCACGTTTCTATCTGTTAACAGTCTAAGGGAAAAAATGGAGTATTATAACTTGAATGCACCTCGCAGTACGCGCTCTACAGTAATCAATCGATCCTGACCATCCCTGGCATGAAGTTATGCCATAACTTTCTTAGTGAGTGTGAAATATTTTCCTATACAGGCATCTGGTTTCCGAGAAGGCCCATCGAAGTTGGGGTTCAGACTTAGTCAAATACAAAATAAAGCAATTTAAAACAAGAATTAGGGAGAAATATAGCGTGACTCATAATTATGTACATGACGTTTGATTGACTGTAGTATTTGTAATTCTGGACAAAAATTTCGATATGGCAACACTGTGTAGCTTGAGAGTGGGGATAACGGTCACTGGACTTAGAACCGTTAGTGTATGCCAGACTAGTGTTGTCGACGGCTCGACTCACGGCTCAAGTCACCACCGAGCCGAGCCAACAGCTCACCAAATCGAGCCGGCTCGAGCCCTCGGCTCATTTGGACCGAGCCGGTGGCTCATCGCAACCGAACCGGTTCGAGCCGATGGCTCACCCGAGACGAGCCGGAGCTCGAGCTGAGCCGGTGGCTCAGGGCTCGGGCCGAGCCGGTTGACATCACTATGCCAGACAGATGGCGGAACAGTTGTCTCTGAAACAACATGTGTGTGTTGTTTGCGTTTGTATTCAGCAACGAACAATTACCCGGAGGTTCGTCTTCCCGATTTGCCACCACCTGACTTTTTCTTATTAAGTGTTTTAAAGGAGAAAGTGTATCAACATCATATGAGCAATTTGGCCGAACTACGAGAAGCTGTAACAGAAGAGTTCCACAGGATACCAGTACGTCTGCCAAACTGCTTGTGACAACGTTGTTCTTCGTCTCCAGGCATGTATCGGTTTAGATGATGCATTGGTGGGCCATGCATGGAGAACAAAGATTAAAATTCTTGTAAGGGAAGGTATGAGAGTAATGTGTATTTGTTTAATTTTATTTTCAAGTAATGTTGCTAGTTTCTTTACCACAGTCTTTGAAACATCACATACATAATTACGGATCACCCTGTACATGGAATAATCATGCTAAACAGTAAATCTGAAAATAAACTTCAAGGAAATGAGGTGCGTACTAGTAATAAAAGGTTTGTTAATGAATATTTCCTCCATAATCATGAAATTTACTAGTCGCTTTTGAGACGCAAGGTGTTGCAGAAATCATTAAAAAGTTTTATTCGGTGCTATAGGTACTTCATGTTGATTAAAAGTAAAATATGTGTGATCACCTCCGGAGTAAATTGGAAGTCGTACGAGTAAGGCTGGCCACTAAAGAACGCTAAAACTGACGATTATCCAACCAAGATGTTCGAAACAATTCCCAGATACCCCCCAAGATGACTGCTATGTAACAGTGTGTTCACATAATTGGGCCAAATAAATTCCGTGACTTTCCATGACCAAAGTTTCAGATTTCCCTGACCATTGTGTAATTTAAAAATAAGAAAAAAGAAAGAAACCTCAGTTTCCACCTTCCCCATAGCTGGCCTTGTGTTCTATCCTCTTGTATTTCTTTCTTTTTACAATTTTCTTTAATCCAAAAGAAAAAAAATGAAATGCAATCTTTGAGTTCTACGTCCCACGGTTATGCCGGCTAGGCTAAAGGAGACGGTGATGATGATAAATGAATGAAATGAAGAAAGTGGGAGGAAACCGGAGAACCCTGAGGAAATCCACGCACACAGTGTTTGTCCACCACAAAGTTCACTTGGTGGGCCACCACTGAACCACCGCAGCCCCCTTTTTAATCCAAAAGAATGTAAATTTATAAGTATATGCATTACGCCGATATTACACTTACTAGTATTTGATGAATTCAATAACTGCATAATGGACTGATTTTACCCTGACTTTCCCTGACTTTCCAGAATGTGAACACCCTGATGTAACTTTTATTTACTCTGATAATACGGGGGATGATTGAAAAAAAAGTTACAAAGCCTATAACTGTTGTTATTGTTAATAAAAACTTAGTGAAAATGCTTTGTAGATCAATAACATGTTTTTCTTGTTCTAAGTTTGAGGACTTCGCATTCTGACCATGTATACTGGAGAACTGGACATTTAAAATAGTGACTCATCTGGAAAATTGGTCAAAAGTAGAAGTGACGTCAGTGGTACGGTTTTTGTCGGCGGAAAACTAAACCAACTGATTGACAAATTTCAAGGCAACATGTGGCGAAGTAGTGATATGCTTTCACAGAAGAACGGACAAGTATTGTTAACGCCAACCCTGGACACGGCAGTAGTACCAGTCCCTCAACCAATGACGTGAACTGTGCTTGTGTGAATGAGTGTATACATTATTTATTTATTTATTTATGACTTCTTTTACGTGGCGAAGTTAAGGTTCTGCAGCCTTCTACGAGCACTTAACCACATGCATACATTGTTTCTTTTTTTAAAGACACCAATACATAGAAAACATTAACAACTAAAAAAAATGTATTGAACTACATAAAAAAGAATACACTACTTAAGTAAAAAGAAAAAACACTTCAAAGCAAAAAAATGAAAATATACAAGAGAGGGAACAAGAAAGACGTCTATGTAGGAATACGATCTGAAATAAAATAACATGGAAAAACCTAAATTAAATATAGCATATAATGGTACTAGAGGTATGAATAAATAATCTGTACAACTTAACATGGATTACTAATTGGTTGTGTGTTCATATACAGGTAATTATGGTAAGACGAAGATGCCTCACGTGCTACTGGCATTCTTATCTTTACTTAAGAGAAGGGAATTTACAGATTTTTTAAATTTGGCAACTGTTGAAACATTGTGTATTAATTGAGGTAAACTGTTCCAGAGACGTGGGAAGGATTTTGAGTATGAATCAGAATTGTGACTGGGTTTGGAGAGCAAGAAATTATCTTGTGATCTTCCAGTATGAAAGTCCGATAAATATAAAAATCTCGTGCTAGGTCCGATGGTTCTGACGTAGTTATTTTGTACAGTAGGGTAAGATTATGTAAATTTCTTTTTTCAACTAACGTCAGCCACGACAGTTTTTTATAAAATGATGTGAGATGTTCCCTATAAATTGAAAATGAATCTAATGCAAGCATTTTGCACTCTTTGCAAGCGCTCTGATTGATTTTCGAGTAGATCAGAATAGACTGAGTCACAATAGTCCAGATGTGGAAACACCAGTCCCTTGACAAGTTTGATCTTCAGAGATATTGGTAAGAAATTTCTTAGTTGATTTAATGTATGCAGGGCACCAAATGCTCTTACGAACTCCATTTATTTGAACTGACCAGGAGAGACTTTGATTTAGTATGACTCCCAAATTTTTGACAGTGGTAGAGAATGGAATAACAGTATTGGACAATTTTATATTTGGGAGCTGATAGATATTAATAGAAGAGATAATTCTTGGGGAGCCAATTACGATGCATTGCGATTTTGTTGCATTTAATTTTAACCCGTGAGCCGTAAACCAGTCTCTGATTTTGTTTAATTCGGTATTTATTTTCTCAATCGCATTATTAATATCTTGTTGGGAAAGAGATGCATATAACTGAAAATCGTCAGCGTAAATATGGTATTTACAATATGTCAGAATTTTAGGGAGATCATTAATGTAAAGGGCGAAGAGAAGGGGACCTAGTACGCTACCTTGCGGCACTCCACTGTTGATACAATGCCATGTCGATTTGTGATCCTGGTTGATCACTACTTTTTGTTTACGTTCGTGAAGGTAAGAGTGAAACCATTTAAAGGCTGATTCAGAAAAATTAAACAATAATGATAATTTCTGAAGTTAACATGTCAAAATCAATCGTTTGAAATGCCTTACTGTAGTCAAGTAGAGTCAGGAGCGTCAGTTTTCTGTTATCAATAGCCGATCTTATATCATCCGTTACGTTTACTAGCGCAGTGCATGTGCTATGGTTGCTTCGAAAACCAGATTGAAATGTATCGAATAAATTATTTGTTGTTAAGTAGTCCCGAATTTGATAATTTACCATATATTCAAAAACTTGAGAAAGCACGGGAAGGACACTGATAGGACGGTAGTCTGCAACATTGTCAGCGTTGTTCTTTTTTGGCAGTGGGCGGACCTTAGCGAGTTTCCATACTGTGGGAAAAGTACCTGTGGAAAGAGAGTAATTAAATATGTCAGTGATAGGATTAAAAGTACATGCGGTAGGATTTTCCTGATTATGGTTATTGAAATAACATCTGTACCAGTGGCTTGAGATTTAATTCTTTGGATCGCTTTTAATACATGTGCAGGAGTACATGTACCTGTGTACAGAAGAAATATATTACGCTCAAAATCAGCTGCGCCGGGATTACCATATGGTGTTGTGCAGAACACTGCGATTAATGTCCTTAAGTATAGTTAAGTGTGAGAAAATGGGTGCCACAGGTACTATCCGAGAACCATAAGACAACCAGAATGGTGACATCACTGAATATTCTGCAGTGTTATGCATTGAAAGGGAACAATTTTCCTCATTGGGTACTGACTAGTGATGAAACAATAATGCATTTGTTCACTCCATCAAGGAAGCAGGCATCTTCTTCACAGAAAGAGAAATTCAAAGTGATCACTTCGTTCAGGAAAATTATGTACACTGTATTCTGGGATGTATCAGGTGTGCTTCTGATCGATTACCTGGAACAGGGAGAAACCACGAATGCTGATAGGTATTACAGGATACGTTTGAAGTTGTGAGATGCCATCAGACGAAAATATCCTGGTTTCCTCCGCCGTGGTGTGATTCTTCTGAACGATAATACCAGCCTCATTCAGAAAAAATAAATAAATAAATAAATAAATAAATAAATAAAATTAAAAAATAAATAAATTTGGGTGCATTCAGTGTTTAGTTGGGAACGACTAGAGCACCCTAGGGTCCTGATTTAATCCCTGTATCTTTCATATTTTCTCTGATCTAAAGCAGAACATGACCGGGTATATGATGATGTCAAAACCATAGCCTCACGGTGGCTACGAGAACTTGACGCTGATATCTGTGCAACCGGTATGGAGAACTTTATCCAGCGTTTTAACAAGTGCATGAACAAAAAATGTGATTACATTACATCGAACACTCACGTTAAATGCCCTCTATCATCAGGTGTTTGATAATCCAGCTATATCTCACACATAAACTATAATAGGCTTTGTAACCTTTTTTTCCGATCATTCGTCGTAATTGAACTGAAGTGACATCTCAAGCAAGTTATTGTAGCTAATTCTGCTTAATGGCTCAATGAAGTGTTTCAATGAATCTAATTGATTTAACTTCCATATAAAAAGGAATACGAAATGTACCAAATGTATAAAATCAAACCATATTGAATTCAACAAAAAAAAAAAAAGTGAATTCAATATTTATTATGAAAATAACCAAAACACAAACTTCGGTTTAAGAATAATAATTATATTATGCAAGTCTAAATCCTAATTAACGTCCAATCTTTTTTGTTTGTTTGTCATGTACTGCAACGCAGCCAGTCAATCACATATATACATACACATATAATTAATTATGCATAATTTTTTACTTATAAAAATAAATATAATTCTAAGTTGATTTCTGGTGATAAATATCGATTTCATTACTCACATATTCGCAACATGTGAGTTCGTTATCAAATACAATAAATGTAAACCTTAATAATAACAATTGACTGACGAAAGGTATACCAAATTAGCCAGGAAAAGTAATACATAATTTAAATTAATTACTGAAGTAGAGTGTCTACTATACTCGCTCCTGCACTGGTTAATACAAATATAGTTTCCAATATTTTTTTTTTAATTCTCTATTAAATTAACTGTTATTTTACTTTTCGTATTGACAACAAGAAAACTGCAATACATTTATGAATACTTAAATATTAACATGATATTTAAATATACGCTAGTCACAGATGTATATCGCAAGAATAATTTAAATTATAAATACAAAAACATTAGAGAACCTAATACCAGAATCTCAAAAATGGCAAATTAGAACCTTAAATTATTTACGAGTTCTTTAAGAAATCAATTATTTACAAATTATTTCAAACAAGATTTCTTTTTCTTTTTAAATACATATAAAACAAGGAATAGAATGCCACAAATTACGAAAACTGAGGTAATTCTGACACCTGGTGCCAGTTTTGGATATCTTTTTGTTGACTGGGATAAATGAAAAAAAAAAAAAAAAACATTAACCTGTGAAACAATGGTTAACACTGATCTTAAAACAAAACAAAACACAAAAAGTGTTTCTTAGACAAAAGTCGTTTCTGGTGACATTCCTTCTTCCTTTCCTGTGGTCGCCACTGAATTCTCTGGCAACACTTCTTGAGTAGTTGTGTTATTTCACTATGTTTACATCACAACACTCATGGACACACATTTAATCGTCGTCCAAAACTATTACTTCATCATCACTCTCTCTGGTAGTTAAAAAATGACATCCCCAATCGCTAGTCAATTGATTATCAGCTTCACTAAAGGATTCTTGGACGTCGTCTACACTTAAGTCAAAAAACTCAGTGCTTTCATTTTCTTTCACAGCACTGTCCTCATGATTAGTACGGTTTTGTGACTGATTTGAATTTTCATTATCAGAAAAACCTGGGTTACTATTATCACTGGTTCTTAATGAATATGAATTTAAAATTTTACCCACTGGACTCGATCTACTATCTTCATTCACTACATTATCTATTTTAACTTCCTGTATGTCTTCAGACTCACACGGTTGATCCATGTCTTCAGATTCTAATATTTCACACGGTTGATCTACACCCTCATATTCCGATATTTCACACGGTTGATCTCCGTCCTCAGATTCTGGTATTTCACACGGTTGATCTCCGTCTTCAGATTCTGGTATTTCACACGGTTGATCTCCGTCCTCAGGTTCTGGTATTTCACACGGTTGATCTCTGTCCTCAGATTCCGCTATTTCACACGGTTGATCTACGTCCTTCGGTTCTGGTATTTCACACGATTGATCTATGTCCTCAGATTCTGCTATTTCACTCTGTTGATGCACGTCCTCATATTCCAGTCTTTCAAATGGCTGATGTGTGTCCTTAGAATCTGTTGTTTTACACAATTTACTTAGAACTAATTCTTTTTCTCTCGTAGTCTTTGTTTTTTCAGCTGTTGTTTTTGTATTTTGATTCCTATTATACACTGAACTAGTTTCTCTGACGTCATCATCACTATTGTCAGTGACAGTGTCCACTTCTTGTTTATCACTAGAATCAGTCGTACTTGCTGCTGGCGAGGGAGTATTGACTGTAAAGCAAAAGATGGATATCAATATTTGCTGGAATCAACTTTTTATACAAACATTCACGATGCATTCTATTTAATAAATTGAACAACCGTTCATATACTTAAAAGTAATCGTGATTAGGACAGTACTACGTCTGAGTTCGTGGTAAGGAGTCGCAGGATATGTCAATTTGAGTGTGTACTTTTATTTTGTACGTCCATTAGTTTTCTTTGTGTGGAAACGTAGTTTCATGCAAGAAGGTATCCAAAATTATTTTTCTTCCCTGAAAAGTCCCTTAAAACTGTTCATCTATTATATAGAGAGAGGTAAAGTGAAGTATATTTAGTTAATTTTTGCTTGCTAAAATCCGCCATTCTAACACCGTGGACTTGTATAGTAGGAGGTCAAGTTCGGTATATTTCATTCATTTCCTTTACTAAAATGATAGTTCTAACACAACTGGTATATCAGGAAGTATGTACCCTAGTAGCACAGAAGGGGACGCGGTGGCTCAGTGGTAGAGCGTTCACCTCTAGTGCATGGGTCCCGAGTTTAAACCCTGCTCCCGCCACGTGAACTTTGTGATGGACAAACACCGTATGCGTGGGTTTCCTCGGGGTTCTCCCACTCTTCATTCCACCATTTTATTCATTCCTCATTATCACCATCTCCTTTGGCCTAGCCGGCATAAAAGTTGGACGTAAAACTTTTTTTAAAAAATCATTCAAAAATTTCCTAGTAGCAATTAGCCAACGGGCAGAGGCGGATCTAGTAGGTAAAAACTGGGGGGAGGAAAGCTACACTCCAGATCATGATAGAGCTCCTTCGTAGCTAAGCGGTTAGAGATGCGCCTTTGGCGTGGGAGATCCCGGTTTGATTCCCGATGGGAGTTCATGTGATTCGGATTCTACGTTAATCAGTAGGTCCGGTCTCATATAGCCTAGCTGCTGAAAGGGACGTTAAACTCAAAATCAACTCAATCCAGACTATGATAGGTACATCTTAATTTACTATATACTGTACTTTCAAAAATATATAAATAATAATTTAAATTATTTTAGGCCCGCCGACCCCGGGCTAGATCCGTCACTGCCAACGGCCAATGTTGGTCTAATGTTGTAATTGGTCTCACTATCAATCATCTGCCAACATAACCCCTACGAAAGAAGTAGATTTGGGAGTGTGAGGTCGAAACTATTGGCTAATTGACGGCCAAATGTTGGCTGGCGAACAGAAAACTTTAAACTACATAGACCAAATGTATTTTTTTCAACGTTGTTTCTGTAATTATCAATTCTTAACAGTGCCAACCATTAGCTTACAGAGCGCCGCCTACCAAGTGGGCTGCTATCGGTGAAATTATTGTATTACATGCTGAATTTAATATGTAACATCACACAGTTTTAATGTGCATCACTGTCTTGTGTATTCTATTTCGGCGTTACTACGTTTTTGCTTTATTTTGTGTCTATTTCGAACTTATCAAATGCTCTATCCTATGCCTCTCTTAAAAGCAAGTATTAATGTAATTAGGCCTATGGTGTACCTTATGGTGTATATGTGCTACATATAAATTTAGTTGTCCTTACGTGATCCATGGATGCATGCATGTGTATACACTAGGTATTCGGGAACAATACACAAAAAAACAAACACACACACACAAAATGTTTGAGAAATAATTCTTCACACGAAAACATTTACAAAAATTATAGATCAACATGAGTGCACAAATGCGTCATTTCGGAATTATGGTCCGCCAGAAAATTGGTCAGAACGAAAAAAAAAAAAAATCGTAAATCGACAACAAAATGTCGGATGAAGCTCAAGTAAAAGAACATAATGATTATTTTGTGCCAAGGTTCCATTCATGTACCAGTGACTATGGAAATCTGATCCAGTTTTCAGTTTCTCATTAACATCATTTTCGTTTCTAGAAGACCTCATGAATTTCCTTCTATGCTAACTCTGTTCAACATCACTGACACACTGCGGTCCCTGGTTTGATTCTAGGTGAGGATACTCGGTCGGAAAAGTGTACAAGCTTTTTCAGGCCAGCCATCTTGAGGGAGGTTTTCCTCATTGACACCAGGCAAATGCCAGGGTGGTACCTAATATATTGGTCCCAGATCGCTTTCTTCCTTCCTACCCATTCCCCAGGCATTGTGATCGCTAACATGGCCATAGATGACGAAATCCCAGAAATTTACTTCCTAATCTTAATCATTGGCACATTAATGGAATCTCGGCTGGAAATAAACTCTGGAATCTCGGTTGACAGTAAAAAGGATCACGCACTAGAAGCTTCAATTCCGTCCGGTAGATGTCAACCATATAGAATGGTTACTGGCATCTAACGGCGAGATGTGTGACCTTTGTTTAAATAGTGGAAAATGGGCTATGGATATCTACAGTTAAAGTCACCGTTACCATGCAGATTTAAACGGATCGATTTCACTAACGAACTCGCCGTGACAGTCGCTCTAATGCAAGAAACAGACCTCAAAACTTTGCTCATGACCACGAGTTATCGTGTGGATTAACGGACGGACGTAAGTCACAATTATTCATTAACAGATTAGCTCCATTAACGAACTCGCCCAAGATAATTACTCTAGTTATTTATTAACAAAAAATTAGATTTAAAAAATTCGGTTTTCTTTCAAGAGTTATTATTTTAGGTAACGGACGTACTTACTAACATTACAATATTGAAAGTCTCAGTTGAGTGATTCTAATAAGGATTATGCTCTACCCTATTTTGATCCGAAATTCGTTCTCAAGTTATAGTCCTTAATTCTATAGTTCTGACCAATCTTATACACGTTAACTCCGAAATACCACATTTGTGTACCCATGTTGATTTTTTTTTTTTCATGTTAACGTCTAAGTATTCAATTCCTGAAGTTTTTCGGAACACCCTATATACGTACATGTCCATGTTTATTTTATTTCCACTCTAAAACTGTATGTTAACGAAGTAACTCAAAACTAAAACGATCACTTGTTATCATAAAAAGTATTGTAACACAAATTTAAATAGAAGAAAACATGAATTGCAGGGCGCAAAATTCCCGGTCGCCAGGTCGCCATTGGCGACTAGAAATTTAAAGCTGGCGACCAGTGTTCAGTAGAATGGTTTCT